>NC_052478.1:11457675-12819263 GCF_009730915.1 Dioscorea cayenensis subsp. rotundata
TCTTTCCTTGTAATGAAAATCAGGCAGGCGAATTGCCGTCATTTCGATTAAAATGATTGGCAAAACAGTTAGAGACAGATCAACGATTGCGCATCGCTTGACACTAACGAGACCTTAGATAAAAATCTCCCCGGAGGGGGAAACAGTCATTTCCCCGAGACCAATATCAAACCGTCACGCCCCCTGGTGCCCGACAGCACGAACGGTCGATGAACTGCCGTGCTTGAACCCTTCACCTCAGCCACACCAGGCAGAACACTGGTCCACTATTTCCTTGTATATTTTCCCTTGAAATTTGCTCAGTCTCCCCCACTGGTCAGCCAGAGAGCAACGATCCACTCCGGATCGATCATCCCTCATAAGACGAACGTTCAGACCACCCATGGGCCATCACCAACCTTGAGCAACCATTTGTCTCCGACTTTCAGCCTCAGAATATACCGCCTTATGTTATACAAATATACTTTAATTATATATAATAATACTTAATTATTTATTTATAAAAATTATAATTTGACACAAATGTCATTCATACATATTGTCAGCAGATGGTGCAGCCCAGAGTGATCAATTGGCCTTAATATTTTTTATTACATTAAAATGGCGACACACCGTGCCCCACTGGTCAGTACCACAATTGCCTGCATCAGACAGTTTAATGCCACGCGCCCGTCGAAAACGGATGACATATTGAAAGAAAGCATGAAATATTACTTGCACAGCATGCAAAGAGGCACAGATCATCATGCCCACAAATGGTTTCCATATTAAATCTGCATAGCAGCTTAGTTTTTGGTTTGCAAAATATTTTGTTTATTTGGTATTATTAACAGCGCAAAATGGGAAGATCATCAGATATTGTCATATTAACAAGATCTTTCAATGAAAATAGATGATGTAATTTGATTGAGGACAACGAAGAGGCCTGCCAGAATTTTCCCTATCAGCCGAACACAAGATTTCACCGGAACCGCTGGCTGGGTCACCTTATACCACCAAACAGCGGTCTGAAATGATCTCGTCACCATTTGAAATCATCGTCTCAGAAAGAACAAAACGAACATCATTTCATACGACGGTCATGAAAATCAAAAAATTAATGCATCTCCATGATCAACGAACGCCCAGCCTGGCATCAACCGCTGCCTCATTTTACGTCAGCCTCATCACCCACAGACTGGCTCCATGCAACATGACACTGAACATTTGAGGAATCCGTGGTCAACCCAAAAACTCATCATCTGTCATACACACACACACACACACACACACATACACAGCATTACCATGACACACACCGAAAAATCCAATCAGACCCCGCCCACGCACCATTCAGCACATCCGACTGGTCAGCCTCAGGCCGAGCCGCCCAACCATACGCTTCCAGCCCAGCAAGCCTGAACAAACCCAACCCCACACCTGCTCCTCACACCTCATCACATCAATCATCCTCAATCGTCAATCCCGACCATCTGGCGCAACAAACCGACAATATCTCTGAACAGCACCTCAACGTCCCTGATACGATCAAACAGCCTGCGGTCAACCCAACCCTCCATGCACGAGCCCTCATTCACATCACTCACGATCAATCGAAATTAACTGCTAATCCCTGTCTGATCTGATGCCAAAATTGACGTGAGTCGGGGAGAACGCCAGGTCCAAATCTCCATCTCATTCCTTCCAGTCCAGTTTGAACCTGAAATTCCATGGCACTCATTTTAACTTGTTAAAAATCTCTGTTTTTTAACTTATGGTGGTCTTTGTCATTTGAGGCTTATAGAATGAAACCAGGGCCTCATAAAACATATTTTTGTTATTCATGGGGTTTTTAAGAGTTAAATTTATAATTTTTTTAAAATTCTTTTTTGTTTTTACCTTTTTAATTTTTGTTTCATCATCTATTAAAGAGCACGAATAGAAAATCAAAACAGGTTCACATCACTGGTCATATTAGTAAGAAATGATGGAAATTAACGCTGGTTGGAATTGGCTGACAAACAGTGATTTAGCTTATAGTTCTGTATTTGTTGCAGTTTGTAATGTTGATCACAGATTTCAGGTGTTTGTCAGATTTGTAACCTGACTGGGGAAAACATGCAACTAGCACACACATCAAACCAAAACACATGCTTCCCAATCCAAATTTACAAATCCCCCGCAACCAAACACACAAAATTGCGGATCCAACATTACAAATACATCCAATCAAACACTGAATTTGACTCTCCTAAATTTTCAAATACAAGAATTTATAAATACAACCAATCAGATTAACCAATTCCAACCAAAAACGCCCCTTTAAAGGATTTCCATGTTTCTTTTCTTCATATTATTAGTGTAGGCCTTATTTGTCTATCTTTCTAAATTTCATTATCTTGTGATTAGGTAAGAGTATATTATTAAAAATATATATTTTAAAAATTATAAATTTATCTTAAAAATTTTACATAGATCTTAAAAATATTGATTTTTTTTTATAAATTTTAATTTTATTTCTATAAATTTTCAAATGATAAAAGTTTTATAAATTTAAAAATAAATTTTTTTATAAATTTAAAAATAAATTTTTTATAAATTTCAAATAGTTTTTAAACAGTTTTAGAAAAATAAAAAATATTGAAAATTTTTATAAGAAAAAATATTAATTTAGTACTAAGCATTCTCCCCGGCTTCGCATCAGAGTTTTGCATAAATAAATAAGTGCAATTAAAATTTTCCAATTATTAATATCATAAGTAATATAAAATAAAAACTCATACATAATAAAAAAATTAAATTTATTTTTTAAAACACTCTTTGAGTAAATTATAAAAGGAAACTGTTGAGTACTTTGAATTTCAAAGGTCTTATGGACATTTATTGCATAAATAAATAAGTGTAATTAAAGTTTTTCTATTAGTAATATAATAAGTAATATAAATAAAAACTTAAATATAATAAAAAATTTAAATTTATTCCTTCAAATGCTATAGAAGCATATTAAAATAATATAGTTAAACAACTCATACAATGGAAACTGTTGTATACTTTCAATTTCAAAGGTCTTATAGACAATTATTGCATAAATAAAAAAAAGTCTAATTAAAGTTTTTCAATTATTAATATCATAAGTAATATATATATATATATATATATATATATATATATATATATATATATAACTTAAATATAATAAAAAATTTTAAATTTATTTTAGATTTTTCATCTTCTTCTACAATTGTCTATTCATCTTCCCATAAACCCAATCTATATCATTTAATAAATATGAAACTATTGGCACATAAAAAAATAAAGCTTATGTTGTAATTTAATGTAATACCAAATAAATGTCGTTAATTTTTTATTCATTTAATCATAAATTTTTTTTTATTAATAACACAATATTTTTTTTAATTTTTCATATTTTATGTCATACCAAATAAATGTTGTTTATTCTTTTCTAAAACAATAATTTCAAATAAATTTAGCAAAGATTTTCAATTTCCAAAGGCCATATGTTTCCATGAGTACGTCTTATGAAATGTTTAATATAAAACTGGCTTAATACCCATGATAAATGAGTTCCATTAAATCTTATATGTTCATAATACAATGGGGAAAATTCTTTAAAAAAGAGTTTAAAATCTTCATTGAAACCCTCTCCAATCAAATTATCATCTATTTTCATTAGAAGATCTTATTTAATATAATAATATTATCTATTAGTCTCCTACATTTTTTTGCACTTTTTAATATTTAATATAATACCAAATAAATATTTTAAAATATTTTTTAAACCAAAAACTTTAAAAACATATACGAAGGATTTAATATAAAACCGATTTAATGGACATGATGAAATCTATGCCTCTTTAAATATATGCAAAAAAAAAATGTAAAAAATCTTCCTTAAAACTCTCTCCAATCATATTATCATCCATTTTCATTAGAACATCTTATTAAATATCTAATGCAAAACCAATTTAATGTCCATGATGAAATAATGCCTATTATGTAATTAAAATTTTTAATTATTAATATCATATTTAATATAATAAAAATATTAAAATTAATTCTTGAATCACTCCTAGAGCACTTTATACATCTACTTTAATAGTATGTATAGATTATTTATTTATTAATAAATTATAATTTTTTATAAATAAATAATTAAAATTATTATTATATATATAATTAAAATTATATTTGTATATATAACTATTTTTCCGAAATATGTAAAGATGTGAGGGTATGCAGGTACACATGGGAACAAGGAGAGAAAAGTCAGAGGGCAAAATCGGGTTTTCAAAGAGTTGGTGATAAGCTGCTCATTCCAAAGTGAGTCTAAGAAAAAGAAAAGACATTCATCTTTATAGGGATTAATCAATCAAATGGAATCATTCTCCTCCAAAACAATGATGACCGAAGTCTCATTGAGAGAGACTAGAGAGTAAATTTCAAAAAAGGAAAAAAAAAAAATACTCCTAAAGAAATCATGGATAGTTTAGTGGTGACTCACCACACAAGGTGTGTAAAGATGCGAGGATTCAAAACTTATTTTTGTAGTATTGTTCATCAATATTGTTCATGCACTATATATCAGCACAAGTATTGTTTAGTGTGGGTCTCTTGTGGGAGAAATAATGTTTCCCCCCTCCAGGGTTACATGATAAGAAGATTTTTCTCTAAAAGATCATTAAATCATCAAAACTGATGCACCTTTGTCATTGTCTATCTCTATAACAACACTTGTCATTTTTTGTCAAAATAATAATAATAATTCACCTACTATTTTTTAAATTACAAAGGAAGAGAGAAAGAGAGAGAGAGAGAGAGAGAGAGAGAGAGAGAGAGAGAGAGAGAGAGAGAGAGTAGTAAGAGGTCATTTTACCAAATTTTTGCCCAACTTTATTAACACTAGTGTAAAGGTCTACGTTAACATTGCGGGTGTAATATATCCAAATATTGGTTGTAACAATAGTACAAATTATATAAAAAACTTCAAAAAAAAAATTTAAATTATTTTTAATATTGGGAAATATATTGTCAAATTTTAAAATATATCTGAAATCAATATTACTTTTATTTATGTAATTCTTAAGACAAAATTATGGGGGAAAAAATATTTTAATTAATCGATCTCGACAAACATAATAATTAAATATTCAATACAAAGCATATGTTTATATTCATTCTTTTTAATTTTTTTAGATTTTTTTGAATTATTCTTACTGATTATGTCACTTTCTAAATATTGGGTTTTTGTTATGAAACATTAATTAAAGTGGATGCCTATTAATATATATACCTCTTCATCTCCCAAACTCCCAACCTTCCAAATCTCTTCATCTTATAAACTCCTAAAACTCCTGTGACTTTTCATATTCCTCTTAGCCTATAAATAGAGGTTTTGTAATCTTGTATAAGATAGAGATATGCGGTACATGTCATAAAGAAGGGAGTGAGTAAGAAGCTGGTTATTTATCTTAGCTCCGCTTGGGTATTGTCGTTGTTTGCTTTCCTTTGTTTACTTTCTTAGTTTTATAATACGTTATCAGCACGAAGCTTTAACCAAGCTCCTACGAATCCAATTTCTCGGCAAATCCTTTTCACGTAAGTACACGAACATTTTTTTTGTCATGTCAAATATTGCAAAACTTGATTTTGTTGCCCTTGACATTTCAGGAAAAAATTATTTGTCATGGGTGATTGATGCTGAAATACATTTGAATGCTAATGGACTTGGAAAAACCATCAAGGATGGTAATCAAGAATCCTTACAAAACCACGCAAAAGCAATGATTTTCCTCTGACATCATTTGCACGAGGGTTTAAAAATTGAATATTTAATTGTGAAAGATCCACTTGAATTGTGGAAAAATTTGGAGGAAAGGTACAACCACCAGAAGATGGTAAATTTACCGAAAGCTCGTTATGATTGGATGCATTTACGATTACAATATTTCAAAACAGTAAGTGAATATAATTCAGCCATATTTCGAATCAGTTCTCAATTGAAATTATGTGGAGAGAGGATTGTTGATTCTGATATGCTAGAGAAAACATTCTCTACTTTTCATGCCTCGAATATGCTCCTGCAGCAGCAATATCGAGAGAAAGGGTTTACAAAATATTCTGATTTGATTTCATGTTTTCTTGTGGCTGAACAAAACAATGAACTACTAATGAAAATTCACGAATCTCGTCCTACTGGCTCTGCTCCATTCCCTGAAGTGAATGCGATGACATATGAAAACTCCAAACGATGACGTTGTCGAACCCATGGTCGTGGTCGTGGCCGTGGCAGTGGCTATGGAAGAGGACGTGGTTGGAATAAATATCAGAAAAATCATGATGATAATAAAGATGCATCTTACCACCAGAAGTGGACAAATTATGAAGAACAACAGTTTAAAGGGGATCAAGTGACAAATCAGAAAATATATGTTATTGATGTGGTGTACAAGGGCACTGGTAGCACACCAAGGCACCTTGTCGATCTCTATCAAGCATCAATAAAAGAGAAAAATGTCGAGGCAAATTTATATACCAAAATGATGTCTTCAACAATAGCCCTCTTGTGGGTATGTCGTCACATTTAGATGTTGCTGATTTTCTTGAAGATTCTCAGTTTAATGGTGGCAACTGAATTGACACCATAATTGTTTTTTTCCCTATGCATTTTCCTTTAATTAATCTATGCATGTTTGATCTTGTTCTTACCCATTATAATACTTATTTACTTTTATTTATTTTGTGAAGAATATATGGATACTACCAAATCCATGGTTAGATTGGACATCAAAGATGAGGATGTATGCCTTGTTGATAGTTCAACAACGCACTCAATATTTAAAAGTAAAAAATATTTTTCCCATTTAATAATGTGTAAAATCAATGTAAATACAATATTAGGCAGTATAAATTTGATTGAAGGCTCCGGAAGAGCAAATATATTGTTTCCTAGAGAAAAAAAAATTATTATAACTAATGCATAATATTCTCCAAATTCCCACCGAAACTTATTAAGTTTTAAAGATATACGTCTCAATGGGTTTCACATAGAGACATTAAATATGGGAAATACTGAATATTTATACATTACTATTGTTACTTCAGGTAATAAGCATGTGTTGGAGAAACTGCCTGCATTCTCATCTGGCCTTTATTATACATATATTCGAACAATTGAGGCAAATGCTATAGTAAACCAAAAGTTGACTAACTCAAATGAATTTATTCTTAGCATGATCGGTTAGGCCATCCTGGATCAATAATGATGCGAAAAGTACTTGAAAATTCATATGGACATCCATTAAAGAACTTGAAGATTCTTCAATCAAATGAATTTTCATGTCCAGCATGCTCTCAAGGCAAATTTATTATCAAGCCATCCACAAATAAAATTGGAACTGAATCTCCTATGTTTTTAGAGAGAATTCATGGTGATATATGTGGACCAATTCATCCACAATGTGGGCCATTTAAATATTTTATGGTTTTAATTGACGCATCAACGAGATGGTCACATGTTTGACTATTATCAACTCAAAACCTGCCGTTTTTGAGGTTGTTGGCTCAAATTATTTGATTATGAGCACATTTCCCTGATCATGCAATTAAAATAATATGGCTTGATAATGCTGGTAAATTTACATCTCAAGCATTTGATGACTATTGCATGTCCATTGGAATAAAGGTTGAACATCCTCTTGCTCATGTTCATACACAAAATGGCTTGGCAGAATCATTATTAAGTGGCTCCAGTTGATTGCTAGGCTGTTATTAATGAAAAGAAAGCTTCCGCTGTATGCTTGGGGACATGCAATTATACATGTCGCATCACTTGTGCGCATAAGGCCAACAAGTTATCAAAAATTCTCCCCCCTTCAATTGGTTTCTGGGCAAGAACCAAATATATCTCATTTGAGAGTTTTTGGGTGTGGGGTATACGTCCCAATTGCTCCACTACAAAGAAATAAAATGGGACCTCAGAGGAGATTAGGAATATATATTGGATATGAATCTCCTATTATTAAATATCTTGAGACGTTGACAGGGGATGTTTTCAGAGCTAGATTTGTTGACTGTCATTTTGATGAGACAGCTTTTCCAACATTAGGGGGAGAAAATGGAAAGATGAAAATGATGAAAAAAGAAATTACATGGAATGCTCAGAGTTTAAATCATTTTGATCCTTGCACAAAACAATGTGAACTGGAAGTTCAACGAATAATTCATTTACAACGAGTTGCAAATCAACTACCTGATGCATTCTCTAATCCAAAAAGAATAACAAAATCACATGTACCTGCAGAAAATGCCCCTATTAGAATTAATGTCCCAGAAGAACCTCTTATAACAAATGAATCTAAAGTACGCCTGAAGTGTGGAAGACCAGCTGGTTCAAAAGATAAAAATCCTCGAAAGAAAAGGGAAACAAAAGATCATAATGAAAATGCAGATAAAATAAACATTGAAATAAATAATAACAAACTTCTAGAAGGAGTTCAAGATCCTGAAATTGAAGAGGAAAATCAGGAAATTTCCATAAATTATGTCTCAAATGGGAAAAAATAGGACAGAAATGAAACAATTATTGACAATATCTTTGCATATAATGTGGCAATTGATATTTTGAAAGATGATAAGGATTATGAGCCTAAATCTATTGAGGAATGCCGAAAAAGAAATGATTGGCCAGAATGGAAAAATGCAATACATGCAGAATTAAATTGTCTCATAAAACGAGCAGTTTTTGGATCTATAACTAAAACACCTGTAGATGTTAAACCAGTTGGTTACAAATGGGTATTTGTGCAAAAACAAAATGAGAAAAATGAAATTGTTAGATATAAAGCAAGGCTCGTTGCACAAGGGTTTTCGCAAAGACCTGGTATTGACTATGAAGAAATGTACTCCCCTGTAATGGATACAATCACGTTTCGTTATCTAATTAGTCTTGCAGTACATAAAAAATTACATATGCAATTAATGGATGTTGTTACTGCGTATTTATATGGCCAACTAGATAATAATATATATATGAAAGTCCCAGAAGGATTTAAGATGCCTGATGCATACAATTCGAATTCCTGGGACATGTATTCAATTAAGTTACAAAGATCTTTGTATGGTCTGAAACAATCTGGATGTATGTGGTATCATCGCCTTAGTGAATATTTGTTAAAAGAAGGGTATAAGAATGACCCTATTTGCCCATGTGTGTTCATCAAAAATCCAAAAAGGGATACGTGATAATTGGGGTATATGTTGATGATTTTAATATAATTAGAACTCATGCAGAGCTTCCAAATACCGTTAATTATTTAAAGAAAGAATTTGAAATGAAAGATCTTAGGAGAACAAAATTTTGTCTCAGACTGCAGTTCGAGCACTTAGAGAGTGGTGTTTTTATCCACCAATCGACATATACAGAAAGGGTTTTGAACCGATTTAATATGGATAAAGCATATCCATTAACAAGCCCTATGGTTGTTTGATCCCTTGATATTCATAAAGACCCTTTTCGACCTCGGGAAGATAACGAAGAATTACTTGGTACTGAAGTACCATATCTTAGTGCAATTAGTGCCTTGATGTATCTTGCTAACTGTACTCGGCCAAATATAGCTTTTGCTATAAATTTATTATCAAGATATAGTTTTGCACCAACATGAAGACATTGGAATGATATTAAACATATACTACGTTATCTTCGAGGAACAGTTGATATGAGATTACATATGAATAAAAAAGACAATTAGTTCGATATGCAGATGCAGAGTGTTTATCTGACCCGTACAAAGCATGATTACAAACTGGTTATGTGTTTACACATGGGGGAAAGGCCATATCATAGCGTTCTATGAAACAAACTATAGCTGCTACTTCTTGAAATCATGCATAAATACTTGCAATTCATGAAGCAAGTCATGAATGTGTTTGGTTAAGATCAATGACACACCATATTCAAGAAAATTGTGGTTTGTTGTCCCAAAAGGACATCCCAACAATTTTATATGAAGACAATGCAACTTGTATAACTCAATTGAAAAGAGGATACATCAAAGGTGACAAAACAAAACATATATCACCGAAGTTATTTTTCACACATGATCTTGAGAAAAATGGTGATATCCATATTCAGAAAATATAATCTAGTGAAAATCCTGCAGATTTATTCACTAAGGCATTACCCACATCAACTTTTGAAAAGTTTGTTCGCAAGATTGGGATGCGTCGCCTCAGGGATCTTCAATAATGTTCTCTTCGAGGGGAGTCATATACGTGTTGTACTCTTTTTCCTTCATTATGGTTTTATCCCACTGGTTTTTCCTGACAAGGTTTTAATGAGGCAGCACATGAAGCGTATATTGATATTATCATGAGAGGGAGTTAATAGGTGCTACACTCTTTTTCCGCAATTATAGCGTATATTAAGGATAATGTACTCTTTTTTCCTTCACTATATTTTTATCCCATTGGGTTTTTACTAGTAAGGTTTTAATGAGGCATTTCCTTTTACTATAGGCATCCAAGGGGGAGTGTTATGAAACATTAATTAAAGTGGATGCCTATTAATATATACCTCTTCATCTCCCAAACTCCCAACCTTCCAAATCTCTTCATCTTCTAAACTCCTATAACTCCTGTGACTTTTCATATTCTTCTTAGCCTATAAATAGAGGTTTTGTAATCTTGTATAAGATAGAGATATGAGGTACATGTCATAAAGAAGGGAGTGAATAAGAAGCTGGTTATTTATCTTAGCTTCGCTTGGGTATTGTCGTTGTTTGCTTTCCTTTGTTTACTTTTTTAGTTTTATAATAGTTTTAAAATTGTATGAATTATAGGGAATATTTTTAAAATTTCTAAAATCCTTTTGAGTAAGATATGATATTGTGAAAATTTGAAAATATTGAAAAAATTTTAATCATTATTTTTATATATTTTTACGATCAGACTATCTAAGAATAAAACAAAATTATCTTAAAAAAATTCTCTCAAAAGCACATAATTAACTATTGGACGAAAAAAAGAAGTTTCCAATTCGCTATGGACTAATTATTTTGAAGAGTTGGCATCAACAAGATAAGATGTTATCCCACCCATCCACACAGCAAGGTTCTTGACACGCAGTGGATGGAATTCAACAATGGAAAGCATAAGTGCTGGACTGCCCACGTTATGCTGGCCTTATTATGCGGATCAACGAACAAATTGTCACTATGTTTGCAAAGAATGGTGCATGGGCATGGAGATTGAACATGATGTGAAGAGAGAGAAGGTTGCATCTTTGATCAAGGAGTTGATGGGTGGAGAGAAGGGGAAAGAGATGAAGGAGAAGGCGTTGGAATGGAAGGAGTGTGCATTTAGAACAATCAAAGAAGGTGGTTTGTCTTCCTTAAATTTGGAGAAACTCTTTAAAGAGGTCCTACAAAGAAGAGATGCAATTTGAAGTGCTTTTCTCATTTCTTAATTAATTGAAATTCTTGCATGCAGTGCCCTCACGTTGTATTAGGATTTTATGTCCCTAATAATAATAATAATAATAATAATAATAATAATAATAATAATAATAATAATATTTTTTCCCCCATAAGATAAGTATTTTGCTATTAGAAAAAAATCAATGGACCTAAGGGCTTTTGGTCTAATGATACTAGTAAAAATGTTTTATGGAGATTTTCATTAAATAGAGTTTAAAACACGTATGATGTAATGGTGCCAAAAAAAACCCTCGATTGTTATAGTAGGCTTGTAGTCGTAGAATGAGTGGGCACAAACTAGATTCAAAGTGGTGCACATACTCTGATGCTTAGCTTATCCGCTTGATGAAAAATATAAAATAAAATTAGTAGATAAACTACCTTCCATTCTAATGTCGGAGTTCCTCTTTGGATGACTAAATAAGTATAACCAAACAAAGGATAATATAATACACTACAATGGTAGAGTTGGATAGTTTGGGCTATTTTTTGATTAACTTTTGTCATTTCATACAAATTAACAAAATCCTAGCATGTGATCTCATTTTAGATAAATTGATACTTGCTGGAACCTGGAACCTGGAACCTTGATAGCTATTGGCGATATAGAATCTCTTGTCCAATGAACATTGGTGGTATATAATCTCTTATTAAATTTTATTAGATGCTATTTAGACAAGGCAAATTAATCAGACAATTTAATGATACTTTTTTATTATAAATTATTTAAAATATTTTTAAAAAATAATTATTATAATTAAATATATATTTAAATTAAAAATATGGCTTTCATCATTATTAGCTTTAATTATTTTAGTTAACTATTTAAATTAATGATTGTTATTTAATTAAATATCTAGCAGGGCAAAATTGTCATTTCACTTTAATTATCATAATTAAATATATAAATTAATTATTTTATTTAATTAAATTTTTATTTAGGGCAAAAATGTTATTCCGATTTAATCATTTTAATTAAATATGTATATTAAATAATATATATTTATTATTATTATTTTAATTATTCTAATTAAACATATTTATTTTACTAAATTTATATTAATTATTATTTGATGAATGCACAATTATTTATTATTTTATATCATTTTGTGCACTCATTATAAATGTATTAAAATTATACCTTGGAATTTGATTTTAAGCATAATGTATTTTGCATTCTCAGGCTTCGGGTAATGCTTAAAGGCAAAAGGAGCCGAAAAGAAGTACTCTAGAGAGAAAATAATGAAGTTGGAGCTCTCTTAGCATCAATCAAAGAAGGACGAGGTAAACACACTTAATTGCAGGCACCTTACTACCGTGCTTATGGTAGTAAGACTCTTCCAGAGAACCTTGCTGGCATAGTTATGCCTGTAAGGAGGAGCATAAAAATATTCATAAGGACTTACGGGTAGGACTTACGCTTGTAAGCCAGACAGTAAGGATCATTCAGAAGAGCTCACGAGCAGAGCTTACGCCCGTAAGGGTGATCGTAAGAAGCATATAGAGAAGTTTACGGTCTAATGTTTATGGCAGTAAGCTGAATCGTAACAGAAGACAAAAGATATTACGGCCGTAAGTGATCCTGTAAGGCTCATGATCCATCATTCCCAGTTTTTTATGGCCATGTAAGCAATCCGTAACTAGCACAATATTAATATTCATGAGAAGGGTTTTTAGAATATCTTTGGTTCTATTTGAAGGCGAGGGTAAGGGAAAGAAAGGGGGTGAATCTCTAGGGCTTCTGAGGCGACTCCAGAGGGAGATTCAACCCATCTATCTCAGAGAAGAAGGATTGTTGCAGACAAAATTAGCCTGGTGGTTTCCGTGGAATTGAAGGTCCTTGGGTATTCTCCTGCAATCATCTTCTGGCACAATTGAGAAGGGGGTTTTCATGTTTATTTTTATTCTCTTCGTGTCTTGTTATTTGGATGCTTTCCCTCAACTAATGAAGGCCTAATTTTGTAGATGTTCGGGCATAGTTGAACTCTATATTTTATTCTATTTGACATCAGTTGTGGATCTTGTTGATTTAATTATTTCTTAATTGCAATCCTTGTTATTTGAATCCAATTGGGTGTTTTGTATGACTTGATTTCTAACGAGGCGAAAGCCCTAGTTTTCATGTATGATGTGCTTTGTGATGAGTAAAAATACCCACCTAATATAGACATGCCATGATTAGAGGAGATTTTAAGCCTAGCAATGGGGTACTTTGGAGTTAACAGTTCTCCTCCCTAAATCCTTGTGAGTGGATTAACAAGCGATTTTCATGCTCTTTGCAATCGTAGGGAATAGATTTTAGAAGAAATCGCATTTACATTATGTATGGAATTAGGGATAATCTCTTCGCAAGAAGGATTATTTATTTCAGAAATTCTTGTTAATCGACATTAAGATTTCATAGAGCGAAATGTGATTGTGGGGTGTCTGTATCAGCACTTTACTTAATTAGTTACTAATCTCCCATGCATGAGGGGTTTAGTACATATATTTTAGGATTTCTCTCACTTTACATTGGATTGCATACTTATACAACCTTTATTTTCAACTTAACAAACCCTAGAGGGATATTATGCCCATGCATCCTCCACCCCCTCTGATTTCTCGACTAATTTTATTTATTTACTCTTGCTATTTAGTTTTATTCACACACATCACTACTCTCATTTAGGCTAACTTTTGCGATTATAATTAGTACTAGTGATTAGTGTACAATATTCTAATATTTCATATCATTTTATACACTCAGTATGTATGTATGTATTATAAACATATTGTGGAATTCGACATTAAACATAGTGTGTTTTGCATTCTCAGGAATCAAACATCACTTAAAAATGAGAAAGAACAAAAAAAAGCACCCCAGACCCAAAACAAATAAGATAGAGCTCTCTCAGCATCAATTGAATAAGGACTAGGTAAACAGGTTGGCTTATGGGCAGTTTACGACCTTGCTAGCTTACGGGCGTAAGCCTCTTCCAAAGAACTTTACGGGCATGCTTATGCCCATAAGGGGGAGTTCAGAGTCAAACCAGAGGACCTTACAGGCAGGACTTATGCCCGTAAAGATGTTCGTAAAGACAATCCAAAGGAGCTTACGACCAGAGCTTATGCCTATAAGGGCTATCGCATGGGGTAGCACAGTGAAGCTTACAGTCTAGTGCTTATGCTATAAGCTAGAATGTAACACAGATAGAAGACATTACGGATGGGACTTATCGCCATAAGTGTTCTCGTAAGGCTCGTGACCCACCTTCTTTAGCTCCTTACGACCACGTCCTTATGCCAGTAAGTAAGCAGCCGAGTATAAATAGAACTAATGAGGATTTTTAATGTAATCTATATTCTTTTCTTAGAGGCGAGGCTAGGAAAGAAAGGAGGCGAATCTCTAGGGCTCCATAAACGACTTTCAAAGGAGATTCGGATCCAACAAACAGGGGAAGCCGTCAAGCTCACCTTGACGGCGTTCACGGAAGGTTCCTTGGAGTTTTTTGACGATCTATCTCCGGCGCGATTGAGAAGGGGTTTCTATGTTTTTATTCATTCTCACCATATCTTGTAGTTTGGATAATTGGCCTCCATCAATGGAGGGTTAATTTCTTAGATGTTTTAAATTTATTAAACTCTAGGGTTTATTTATTGACATTGGTTGTGGATTTATGAGATTTACTTGTTTTTCTTATTGCAATCCATTTTATGTGAATCTAATTGCATGTTTGAATACTTGATTGATATTATGGTGAAAACCCTAGTTATCATACTCAATATGCTTTGTAACTAGTAAAAATATCCACCTAGCAAAGGCATACCGCAATTAGAGGGAGTTGTGAGCAAACCTAGAAATAGAGTACTTTGGAGACCTCATTTCCCTCAATTCTTCCGAGTGTGTTAATGGGCATTTTTGTGTTGTTTGCAATCATGTGGAATAGATTTTAGGAGAAATCACATCTGTATTTAGTATTTGGATTAGGGGTAATCTCTCTTCTCAAGATAATTTACATACTTAAGAAGTTCTCGTTAGCTCACATTAAGGTTTCGTAAAGTGTTAATACGATTGTATGGTGACTGCATCAACACTGCATTGATTCAGTTATTCTTCACCCTTGAAAGAGGAGTTTAGTATGATTAGGAAACCTCTCGGTTCAAGTAGGATTACATCTTTAGGCAACCTTTGTCCTGCACTTGATAAAACCCTAGAGGGATGCTATGCCTGGACATCGTTGCTTCTCTGATTTCTCTATTATTTTATTCCTACTTCTTGCTTTTACTTTCTTTTGTTCACACATATCCACATTTGGTTAGGCTAATTTTTGGAACTAGGGTTATCACTAGTAATCTCATTCTTCCCTATGGACCGACATCCTGCTTTTTAGCACTATATTCCATGATCAACATGTACACTTGCGCCCTACCAAGTTTTTGTTGCCATTGGCAGCGAAAATTTGAGATATTAGGAACACTTCATGTTTCCATCACTTTAGCCATTTATTTTTCTTCATATTCTTTCTTCTTTTGTTTATTTTTGTTCTTTTTAATTTTTTTTTCTTTTGTTTGATTGTAGTGTATGCCACCCAAGGGCAAATTAACGTGACTGGTGGAAGGCAAAAGTAGTGTCGAGAGAGTGATTTGAACTAGACTGAGAATAGATCTATTGTCCGAAACAGGATCATTAATAATTAGGGTTGAAAGAGAGCATTTAAATGCCATGGCAGATCATAGGGATCGACAGAGAACCTTTTCCGATTTTGCTCGCTGATACGCCCTTTGTGTATCTGCAAGTGCGCGGGTCATACAAGTAGTAAAGTGTATCCGAATGGATCGGGTAGTCAAATCCATAGGGACTGGTAAGCTTTCAGTATTCATTATTCTTCTAATATATCTAGCAGATCAAAAGGGTAATAGAAGAATATAGACTAACTGCTAAAGTAAATATAGAAGTGGAAGTGTATTGGGTGAGGATAATAAAGATAGAGTAGTGGCCCGATCTACTCCTCTCGACGAATGCACTGACTTAAGCAATGTTAAATGGTACATCTCCTTGTACCATGGGTAAATCCCTAATAGAGGATTTGATAACGCACGATCTATTTCTAAGAGCGGACTCAACCCCTTCCCTAATGCGTGCCCTAGTTAGATGGATCACTCGATCATCATCTAGACAGCTGATGTGTAACTATGGTTATCATACTTCTTGACTGCAATTACAACTATGGAGAACATGCCCATCAAGTTTTGCTCATGTCCCTAATGACAATTTTTGCGCCAAGTTTTGCAATATGCATATCAAGGCAATCACCACAAAAGTTTTGCAACCAAGATAAACAAAAGGGAAATCACAAGGAAACTCAATAATCAAAGCATTAAAGTCAATACATCAAAAGTCAAGGTTTATAATCCAGGGCCCCGAATGACAGTAAACCCTTCATAGTTTTACAAACCCATGAAAGACTAAAGAAAACAAAAGATAAAAAAATCCATGAAAAACTCGCTTTTTGCTTCCCAAACCACTCCAACGGTGCACTGATGTAGTTTCACCGAAGTTGCTTTGCTCTACATAGTATCCTAACACCTCAGATCCACCTTTAATCCATGAAAAATGAAGCCCAGCCACAACCTCCAAGAAGATGTGGTGGAAAACCTTGCAAAAAGGTACCTTAAAACTTAACTTTGGGGCTTATAAAGGTGTTCTTGTGCACTTTATAGGAAAGTCTTTAGAGTTGTTTTGGTGTGAAACTCAAAAAGTTAGAAAGTACATGGTCTGAAGCATGCCTTTGCTTCAAGCAATGCTTCCAGGAGCACGACCATGCTCTGGGCATGAAAATTATGCTATTCTCCGGCACTTACTGCAGTTCCCCCCGTCCTTCGCTTGATAAGGATTTCATGAGATATGCATGAGGTGAAGCATGACCTTGCTTCTCCTGGAAATGCCCTTTTGTGTTGTTTTCATGCCAAATTATCACTAAATCTTGTTCTTTTGGCTCCAAGACCTGTTCATCTGATCATTTAGGCACAAATACCCAATGAAACATTGAAATACAATAAATAAACGTTAAAAGACAAGCTAAATATATGAGAAATGTATGCAAAATGTCTATAAAAAAATGCACTAATCACTTGGCCTACTCTTGATGGTTTCTAGTCTAGCATCGTTTAGCTACCAGTAGATGCAAATAATTTTGAGCTCAAGCCAGCATTTGCGCAGATGGTCCAACGAACCATACAATTTCACGATTTTCCTAATGAGGATCTGAATAGTCACATTGGAGGGTTCCTTGAAGTTTACGACATGATGAAGCTTAACAATGTATCTGCCGATGCTGATCAAACTCCAACTATTTCCATTCTCCTTGAAGGGAAGAGACAAATAGTGGTTATAGGCCCTGTCCCGCCGTCCTCAATCACAATATGGGAACAACTCATCGAATCATTTATGACCTATTACTTTCCAGTAGGGAAAATGACCAAGCTACATCAAGTGATTACTTCTTTTATACAATTAGACTTAGAATCACTTTTTGAGGCATGAGAGAGATTTAAGGATTTATTGAGGAAGTGATTGTACCATAATCTCCCAGAATGGATGGAAGTTCAGATATTCCACCAAGGCCTCAATTAGAACACTCGGTAGCTCATTGATTCGGCAATAGTAGGGACACTTGGCAGTAAGACTTCAGAGACAGCCAATAGCTTGTCAGGATCTTACAGGTTAGTGAAGTTATAGCATTAGCCGCTCAGGTGGAGGTTTTGAGTAGAAAGATCGATAACTTATTCACCCAGAAACTAGTTGTAGTTATGGCTTGTGATACGTGTGGTGAAGGACATACATCGAGAAATTGTCCCATTGTAGGAGTGGCACACGAACCTAGGAGCAGTTTGACTTCGTTGATAGTGCCCTCTGATCGTAAGGGAACCCCTATAGAAACATGCAAAACCTAGGGTGGAGGAATTACCCTAATTTTTCCTAGGAAAATTAACGGGCACTTATGAGGTGGTGTGAAAATATGTAATATAAATATGAGAGTATGCAAGTAATATTACAATTGGTCCGTTAATACCGCAAGTGTTCGGGTCATCAAGTAATACCTCATGGGTAAGCACGCTGGTCATATTTTTCCAAGAACGGCGAGAGGCTCATATTACTACCTTTTCAATAAATCAATAGCCTAACGTTAACGTTCTTTCTTTAATCGACTTCTATAGTATATTGCACAATGCAATTCGAGAATTGTTAAGCACAATTGGAAGGAGTTTAGAGGTTGTATGATAGTTATCTTAAGTATTACTTATGATAGGTTTTAGTGTGACAACCGTGTTCTAGATGAACCGGGGGAATTCAAAGGCCTACTAGTCCCAATCTCTTGTCAACTAGGTCTAAATCACTAGGAACTTAAAATAGAATCTCTTCCACCCTAGCTTCCTATATTTGTCTTAAGTAAAGGAATTCCATGAGAAAGGACAAATCAAACCCTAAGCCTACGGGACAATCAATCCCTGACCCAGAGATCTAGCAATACCTAACTTTTTAGAGCATGCATAGATCTAACAAAGCATGACTCTCTTAATCTGGGGGCATATCTTTCTCATCCACATTAACAAGAATATCATCCAAGCGAACATGCAATGATTCAAAAACTAGAAAGGTTTATTGGATTAAACAATCAAGATTCATAAATAATAATTGAAGTACCTAGACATACAATTTCCCTCGAATTAGGTTCTTATGGATCATAAAATAAACAATTAATGCAAGAGAAAACCTTAAGAATAAAGAATAGAAAAGCTTTTAAAAGAATTCCTAAACTAACTCCCTACAATAGGTTTGCCAAAGTCGAGGGTGAGAGATTCCCAAGTTTGACAAGATGACGCCGAACACCTTCACGCGTCCTCCTCTAACAATGATCATTGGATTATCCCCAAGAAACTCACTGGAATAGGCTGAAATATGCTTGAAAGTCATCTCCAACCACTCATATCTTTAGAACTCTAACCACCCTATCTTATTCGGTAAAAGACTCACCGAATTTAAAGAAACCTAGGGTTTATATAGAATCTAGTCTGCTACGACCTCACCACGGGCGTTGTGATGCCCTTGGTGAGTAAGTTATTTCTTGGGCTCTGAGTTACGTCTTTGCACGATCTCTAGATGTGGTGTGGCTAGATCACGGCTGTTGTAGATTTTTCACAATAGCCGTTGTGAGGTCGTTGTGAGGCCGTTGTGGCTTCAGTGTTGCTCACAGTGGTTCCACGCTACCATGGCTTTATAACGGTAGTTGTAAGTGTAGGCAACAGGCATCATAACTTGTCACCACGCCTGTTGTGATCCATGGTGAAGTTCTGATTCAATAATTTCACCTGTTTTGCTTCAAAACGCCTTGTATTCACTTTTTTTTTCCTAAAACATAAATAAAGGTCATGGTGAACAAAAGAATGAAATTCCGTACTAATTAGGTGCTAAACATGTAAAAATCCATGCTAAATGCAGTGCAAATGATATGAAAAACATGAACTATTTAGCACTTATCAGAAATCAAGGACAGTAGCAGAAGCCCCCACCTGGATTTCCTCCTTACCCACAGTCAGATCGGAAGCCCACTCTTAAGGATGTCATTACTCGGTTCATGCAAACTACGGACACAAAGTTCTAGAAGTCAAATACCAGATTCTAGAGCATAGAATCTATGATGATGAAACATTAGGCTTCTCTTCAGAATTTAGAGAATCAAGTTGGCCAGATTGCGAGTTGTTGTTTGAGTGAACACAAGGCAGTTTATAGAGTAACACCGAGGCAAACTCTCATGAGCACCTCAAGGCGATCACTCTTAGGAGTGGCAAAAAAATGGGTATGAGTGGAGACAAGGTGATGGAGAAGGAGAAAGAGCTGACAATCAAAATTTTTGAAGGTCCGGGGAAAGAGGAAAGAGGAAAGAGCTACTCCAATTGTTAAGAAGTGATGAGTATACAATATTCTATTATTTCATATTATTTTGTACACTCATGTGGCTTGTATTGGGATCACATTGTGGAATTCAGTGCTAAACTTAGTGTTTCTTGCATTCTCAATCTTCAGGAAGCTCTTAAAGACTATAGAGAACTAAAGAAAGCATTCTAGACCTAAAATAAAGAAGATAGAGCTCGCTCGACATCAGTTGATTAAGGACAAGGTAAACATGATTGTTTACAGGCAGCTTATTGCATGGCTTATTACCGTAAGCATCTTCTAGAGAATTTCTCGGGTATGCTTATGCCCTTAAAAGGAAGTTTAGAGCCAACCCAGGGACCTTAAGGCCAGGACTTACACCCGTAAGGACCATCCAAAGGAGCTTATAACCTGAGCTTATATCCGTAAGGACTGTTGCAAGAAGCAGCACAATGAAGCTTACGATCTAGCACTTGTAGCCGTAAGGTGGAATGTAACATAGACAAAAGACCTTAAAGATGGGACTTACGGCCGTAGGTGTTCCCTTAAAGTGGTGACACATCTTCTCTAGCTCCTTACATAAACATCCTTACGCCCGTATGCAGCTCGTAAACAGCTGAGTATAAATAGAGCTGATGAGGATTTTTAGGGAAATTTATGATTTTTTTCTTGAGGACGAAGTTAGGGAAGAAAAGAGGCAAATCTCCAAGGCTCTATAAGCGATTCTAGGAGGAAATTCGGATCCACATTCAAGGAGAAGAAATTGTTGCCATGAAGCTTACCTTGGTGGCTTTCACATAAGGTCTTTCGAGTTTTCCAGCAATCCATCTCCGGTGCAATTAAAAAGGAGGTTTCTATGTCTTCATTTATTCTCATCATATCTTGTAACTTTAATGATTTCCCTCCATTAATGGAGGGGGTAATTTGTTAGATGTTTGGGCATAGTTGAACTCTAGGGTTTATATTTTGGCATTGGTTGTTAGATTTATGTGATTTACTTATTTTCTTTATTACAATTCATTTGTATCTAATTGCTTGTTTGAATTCTTGATTGCTATTGTAGTAAAAGCCTTAGTTATCATACTCGATGTGCTTTGTATGGGTAGAAATACCCACCTAGCATAGACATACCACGATTAGAGGGAATTATGAGTAAGCCTAGAAATAAGAAATTTTGGAGATGACGTTTCCCTCAATTCCCTCGAGTGAGTTAATGAGTATCTTCGTGCTCTTTCCAATCCTATGGATTAAATTTTAGAGAAATCACATTTCTATTATGTATTAGAATTAGGGGTAATCTCTCCTCATAAGAGATATTACCTATTTAAGAGATCCTTGTAACCTCGCATTGAAGTTTCATAGAGTGTTAATGCAATTGTGTGGATGACTACATCAGCTCTGCACTAATTTAATTACTCTTAACTCTTGAAAGAAGGGTTTAGTATGACTTAGGAAACCACTCAGTTTAAATAGGATTGTATACATCTAAAAAAATGTTATGGCCAAACATCACTTTATCATCTAATTTCTTTACTCTTTTATTCCATACTTCTTCCTTTTACTTTATTTTGCTCACACACATCACTTGATTGGTTAGGCTAATTTTCAAAATTGTAATTATGACTAGTATTCTCACTCTTCCCTGTGGAATGATATCCCTTTTTTTAGCACTCTATAACATCATTGGCACGTATACTTGCGTCCCTATCAATAAGATTATACCACCACCGGTAAAGGAGTATATTCCACTGCTTCCATATCCCTCTAGGTTGAAGAATGATCATACCAATGAGCAATTCAAGAGGTTTTTCGATTTGCTTATGCAATTGCACATCAATGTACCTTTTGTTGAAGCCCTCTCACAAATGCTAAAGTACATGAAATATCTCAAGGACCTATGAACAAACAAGCAAAGATTTGAGAAGGTGTTGACAGTTAC
Organism: Dioscorea cayenensis subsp. rotundata; assembly: GCF_009730915.1. Lineage (NCBI taxonomy): Eukaryota > Viridiplantae > Streptophyta > Magnoliopsida > Dioscoreales > Dioscoreaceae > Dioscorea > Dioscorea cayenensis. The sequence goes on from NC_052478.1 coordinate 11,480,006, forward strand.
ATTGAGTGTAGGAATGCTACAAAATTGGCTACCGAGAAAGAAAAAAGATCCAGGAAGTTTTACTATTCCTTACTATATTAGTGATTTGGTGAATAAGAAAGGTCTAGCAGACGAGGAGCTAGTATTAATGTTATGTCTTTCACCATGTTTAGAAAACTTGGACTTAGCGACCTTAAACCTACTAGGATAACCCTTGAACTAGTGGTCGATCCATTAGGCATCCTAGAGGTGTGATGAGGGTGTGCTTGTAAAAGTAGATAAATTCATCTTCCTGGTTGATTTTGTGATCTTAGATGTTGATGAGGATGTTGAGGTGCCCCTCATTTTAGGTCTCCCATTCCTAGCCATCTCCCAAGCCCTTATTGATGTGAGCAATGGTAAAATGAATCTTAAGGTTGGGGATAAGCAAGTTGTTTTTGCTTTATCTAATGCTATGAAACATCTCCCACTTCTGATGATACTTGTTATTTCATGGACATGACTGATTCTATTGTTGATGAATATGCGCAAGAATTGGTGCAAAGAAAGCCTTTCAATGAGTTATTGGATGACCCTCAAGACAAGGAGACACCCCCTTTGCTTACAACAAATTCAGTTAACGAACGCACGTGCAAAGAGCATTGGAAGAAAGTGACTTCCCCCAAGAAAGGCAAGAGGAAACCTTTACCCAAAGAGGTAACGTCCAAGTCAGTCAAGCTAATTAGTAAGCTTCCTATTTTCTAAAATTTCACTTGGGTACTATTTCAAAGATACTCACGTTGGGTTTGAAGAGTATTCCTATTTGCAACCTGCTAAACATGCACACACTAGGTACGTCAAGCTTGTGACATAAAACAAGCGCTTCTTGGGAGGCAACCCAAGCATTTTCATATTTTTACTTAGTTTGTATTTTAGTTGTTATTTTTTGTTTTTTTTTTGGTTAGCAATAAAATGCTTAGCGTGTCCTTTGTTTTTCTTGGTTTGATTGGTTGGTTGTCGCCTTAGACACTCATTTTAGTGCTCAACAAGTCATATTTGTACTTGATCTTTCTTTTTAGAAAAGGGAAAACTTTGCTCAAATTTTCAGGGCTATTTACGGGCTACTTACGCCCATAAGACCAGCCATAATGCCTCAACAAATAGCTTCATGGGAATCTTTACGCCTATAAGTCTCCCTGCAAGGGTTTCTAGAGAGTCTTCTGAGTGCATTTACGGTCAGGAAGTCCTGAAGAGCACAATTTAAAGGTACCTTACGTGCGAGTTATGCCCGTAAGTGGGGGCGTAAGGGTTATACAGAGAACTTACGAGCATACCCAGAAACCCTTATGCCCCATAACCCCCATGGGATATGGCCTAGGTTCCTTATGGGTATCTTATGCCTATAGGTCAGGCCATAAGAGCAATTCAGAGAACTTTATGAGCTACTGTATAACAATTCTTATGACTGTAACCTTGGTTGTAAAGGAGATTTACTCTTATAGGATAGGTTTTACGGCCATAAGCACCCCATTAATGTTCTTACAGAGAGACTTATGGTGGTAGTTTACCCTCATAAGCCTCCCGTAAGCACTGCCGATGCCTTTGATCATTATTTCTATTTGTTCTTTGCCAAATCTGGTCGCCGATGAGCCTTTCTCCTCTTATTCCCTTTGCTCTCTCCTCCTTCATTTTTGAGTGTCTAGAACAGGCTTGGACTTGGTTTTATCTCATTTTATTGGCCGGTTTTCATTTCTTTTTTCTTTGCTTAAAGGTACAGTCTTTCGATGATTTTTTGTTGAATGTTTGATTTAATTCATTAAAATGATTGTATGAATGTCTAGGGATGAATAGAATTGAGTTTGAATGAATGTTTGATTTAATTCAATGAAATGATTGTATATGTCTAGGGATAAATAGAATTGAGTTTGAATGAATGTTTTATAAAATTTTGAGCTCCATTGAATAGGAGGGTGTACTTATGGCCTGAACTTGAGGCTTACGGCCATAAGGCTTACCATAAAGGTGAGTTTCCCCTAGGCTTACGGCCTCTAGTCCTCATGATTCAAGAAAATTTTCATATTTTGTGTGTTAAACTCCGTATTTTTTCTTGCAGGATAACTCGAGCGAAGAAGGTGGCTTATAGGACGGCAAAGAGGGGAAGGACCGAGGCATTTACCTAAGGTCTAGCCATGAGGAGGTTTCTTCGCACTAGGTCCCTTTAACCCCCACATTCTTCCATGATCGCTTACCAGAGCGGTTTACTTACTTGAAGACAAAGCGGTTTGGCCAGTCCCACACAGTGGACTTACCTGTTCTCATTCAGTTGGGGCTAGAAGAGGAAGTTCGGGGGATAATGCAGACCGGCAGATGGAGTCGGCTTTTCTCCTTTAAGGAACAGGTCTACAGAGATACCACTCTCGAGGTCCTATTCACCTTTAAGGTAGGCTGAGGGTTGGTAGGATTTGATAGGGCTGGCGTCATCAGATTTTAGTTGTTTGGCGAGCAGCAAACATAAATGTATACTAACTTTGCTCTACTGATGGGGTTATATGACACCGACTATACTAGTGGCCCACGGTATGAGCAGTTGCTGATTGATTTCTCTCTAGGTATCACCGCTAAAGGAGTTTGGTAGCATCTGAGCAGGGGTATATCAAAGTTAATATCTAGGCCTCACCAAGGTGTTATTTCTTACACACCCAGCTCTAAGATAGGTGGACATTGTCATCACTTTGTTTTTTTGCAGGTTGAGCTGATAGCAATGGAGTGGTAGGGCGACAAGAGCTCTTATTCTTGTATAGCTTAGTTGAGCATCACCCCATCCACCTTGGCTTCACGCTGGCACACTTTATCGCTCATCAAGGTGAGCATGCATGCCTAGGTGTGATCTTTGCAGGCCCCTGCATCATGCGTCTTATTAGAAGGATGGGGATAATAGATCGACTCTAAGGGCAAGATGTCATCAGTGGCATGGCTCCCTTAGGTATGGATACTTTACTCTTAATGGGGATGGTCATGCTCCGAGGCTCCTGATGGATCCTCACCCCAACCCCTACAGAACTACCATCAGAGAAGGGTGAGGATAAGGATGAGGAATCGAATGGTGAGTCTAACAGTGAGTTATCCTGGCCATCAGCCACTGCATCGGCGAGTACAGTCACCCTAGTAGCTCCTAAGTGCAAATCAAAGATTCAGGAGCTACGAGTAGAGGTCTGACAGTTGCAGGAGGGTTAGCAGGCCATCTTGGCAACATAGGCAGTGCTTGATGTTGACCTCTGTAGTGCATTGGATTTACTGAGCCAGCTGATCCCTTCCCCAACCAACTCCAGCACCACCAGCGTTTACTCCCTTATCGACACCACACCCACTGATAAACTTCATGCCTTCTGTCACCACCGAGCCCTAGCTTTTCTTTTCATTTTATCTTGTATTTTCAATTTCAGTATCTGTATTCATCTTTTATGGTGAGGGTTGGCCATGTCTAGTTGTGTACTTATTTGTGACTTATTAGTGGATTTTACTTTTCTGTTTTGTTATTTTTTTTTTCTTTTTGAGCTTTAATGTCTTCCTGGTTGTACTCGCAGGACTTAATTGTAACACCCACCATCCTCAATTGCAAAAGGCAGGCTCACTCAGTCTTTTTTTGAGCTTGAGTGACCCTCCACTACTTGGGCACTTTAACAAACACACTAGACCGGTTTAAAGGATCGATGAACTTTCAAATATGAACCAGGGAAGTACTCACTTTTCACTCCCCTCCTATTCTTATTTATATTGCCTTGCATATTCATCTTTTACACACATTGAGGGCACTGTATGATTCAAGTGTGGGGGAGGGGTTAAAGATTTATTGTTATTCTTTTCCATGCCAAGTCGTGAATTATGATGGTGCATTTAAAATTTAGTAAGAGTTTCATAGTATTAGAGTAGACACATGCGAGCTTGTTCCTTTTTGAGTTATATTTTTGTTAGTTTTCACTATATTTCTGGTTATTCACTTAATTATACCACACAACTTCTCTATTGTAACAACTTAGACCATGCATGACTTTGTATAGTTTAGTTCATTTTACTTGAAGTGGTTTAAATTGAAATTTTTTTTTTTTGCAAATATGAAAGAATTTGTTCAAAAAAAGAGAAAATGTGGGGAACGTAAAAAGCTACCCCTAGTAGATGTGTGAAGCTACTCTCGATAAATCGTATACTTTGTATACCCTAACGAGAGAAAGAGGTACCTCTTTAGGAGAGTGAAAGCTATCGTATTCTACTAAAAGATACGGAAAGAGCTACCTCTCTTAAGTGTGAAGGCCACTTGACGAGACCTTATGAGAAAAGGCTATCTTAGGAGTTGTGTGAAGCTACCACCTTGCAAAGAAGAAATTGTTTGTGAAATTTTTGCTATTGAAGTCTTATAGGTCGAAAAAAGTGAAGTAGAGAGTTGTAACATGCACACATTAGATATCCTTGATAGAGTGTTCAATCTTGTTGGAACTTGAAATTTTTACCATTCTTGTATTATTGAAACCTAATTACTGTTGTAACCCCCCAATTCTTGAGCACTCGAAGTCTTGCACTTTCTCCACTTGGTTTGTAATGTTTTATTTTTGCTTAAGGACAAGCCAAAGCTTAAGTGTGGGGAAATTTGATGAGTGTACAATATTCTAATATTTCATATCATCTTGTACACTCATTAAGCATGTATTAGAAACATATTATGGAATTTGACATTAAACATAGGGTGTTATGCATTCTCAGACTTCGGGCAATACTTAAAGATGAGAAGAAACATAAAAGAAGCATCCTAGACCCAAAACAAAGAAGATGGAGCTCTCTCAACATCAATTGAATAAGGAGAAGACAAACATGATTGCTTACGGGCAGCTTGTGGCATAGCTTACGAGCATAAGCATCTTCCATATAACCTTGCAAGCATGCTTATACCCGTAGGGTAATTCAGAGCCAAACCAAAGGACCTTATGGGAAGGACTTATGCCTATAAGGACCATCCAGAGGAGCTTACAACCAGAGCTTATCAGAAAGGCTATCACATGGGGTAGCACAGTGAAGCTTACAGTCCAGTGCTTATGACTATAAGCTAGACCGTAACTCTGACAAAAGACCTTATGGATGGGGCTTACGACTATAAGTGTTCCTATTGGGCTCACGGCACATCTTCTCCAACTCCTTACGGCCACGTCCTTATGCCCGTAAGCAACCGAGTATAAATAGACATGATGAGCATTTTTAGGGTAATCTTTTATTCTTTTCTTAAAGGCGAGGATAGGGAAGAAAGGAGGCAAACCTCCAGGGCTCCATAGGTGACTTTTGGAGAAGATCCGGATCCAACATCAAGGGGAGCGAGATCGTAGTTTTCAAGCTCACCTTGGTGGCATTCACAGAAAGTTCCTTGGAGTTTTCCAGTGATCTATCTCCGGCACCATTGAGAAGATGGTTTCTATGTTTTCATTCATTCTCATCGCATCTTGTAGTTTTGATGATTTCCCTCCATTAATGGAGGGCTAATTTCTTAGATGTTTGGGCGTAGTTGAACTCTAGAGTTTATCTTTTGACATTGGTTGTCGATTTATGTGATTTACTTGTTTTTGTTATTGCAATCCATTTTTTTAATCTAATTACGTGTTTAAATGCTTGATTGCTATTGTGGCGAAAACCCTAGTTATCATACTCGATGTGCTTTATGATGAGTAAAATATCCACCTAATATAGACATACCACAATTAGAGGGAATTGTAAGTAAGGTTAGAAATAAAGTGCTTTGGAGGCCTCATCTCCCTCAACTTCCTGAGTGTGGTAATGAGAATTTCCGTACTCTTTGCAATTACGTGGAATAGATTTTAAGAGAAATCACATCACTATTTTGTATTCGGATTAGGGGTAATCTGTCTTCGCAAGAGAGATTGCCTACTTAAGAAATTTTCGTTGGCTCACATTAAGGTTTCATAGAGTGCTAATGTGATTGTGTGGTGACTGCATCAGCACTGCACCGATTTAGTTACTCTTCACCCTTGAAATAGGGGTTTAGTATGATTTAGGAAACCTCTCGTTCAAATAGGATTACATACTTTGGCAACCTTTGTCCTGCACTTTATAAAACCCTAGAAGGATGCTATGCCAGGACATCATTTCTTTCCCTGATTTCTCTATTCATTTATTTCGTACTTCTTGATTTTACTTTCTTTTATTCACATACATCACTCGTTTGGTAAGGCTAATTTTTGGAACCAAGGTTAGTACTAGTAATCTCATTCTTTTCTGTAGACCAACATCCTATTTTTTAACACTATATTTGTTTAACCAAAACACCTCCCAAACATATGGACCTTTTTTTGTTAAACTTTGTGTACCTCAGAAATCACCAATGATGTCAACTAAAATCCTATTTGATGCCAAGATGAGCTGCTAGGCTGCTAAGAAAAACAGAGGCATGCACAAACCTCGGTAGAGCAAGTGAGGGACAGGGCACTCACACACATGGACGCTAGGACCACCCGAACACAACCACTACTCACACTCTCAAAAATGTGATCTTATCTATAATTTGAACTCTCACCACTTGTGAAGGGTTCTAATAAGGACCCAACTGCTAATAGACCACTTGCCCTCCCAAAAATCTTATTTAATTTATAACAAAGCTTCTAATTTTATAAGTAGAGCATTACTTGTCTCATGCAATTACTTGTGTTGTGCTTCTTCTGAAGAAGGAAACAAAATTCTTATCAGCTATGAGACAGATTGGCCACCTTCCAATTAATTGTCCATACCTGTTGCACTTCCAAGAAATGGAATCAATGGAAATGCAAATGGAGCATCAAGAAGAACTTATTTGACTTTTCGAATGGAGGGTTTTAATGAATGTTGCAAAATCGTTTTCACATCCACACGGACTAGAACAAATGGCAAAATAATTTAAATTTTGTTTCACATATTCATGGTTGTTGTTTTCTACTCTTCCTCTACTTCCTATGCACAAAATACAAGCTATACCTTAAAAATATTGAATTATTGACTCGGTCTGTGTCTTAAAACTTGTTAATAATATTGTTTATGATGGCACTTTTTCTTTTGTTTATAAAAAAACAGACCATTGAAAATAAGCCAATAAAACTCAAACGGAAAATGTTTCCACAGACGCCAAACAAATTATAAATAGAGAAGAAAGCTATGAATGTCTAACAATGATGTGTATTAGCGTTCACCAACACCCAACTAAAAAGAATGCAACTCTTTTCATTCTAACACTCTGTATTCTTTGATATCGTTTACATCTATGCAATATGTCTTAATCTAGTGACATTGAATCTTTTATATAAAATTTTTATGTTTTTATCAAAAATAAGTTCAGATGATGGGTTAAGGTATTTAATTACTCCATACTAGTGTCTTTTTTTACCTGACTTATCCACATTTCATTAAAAAATTTAAAATTTTCTTTACTAAAAAATTAGTTTGCTAACCATTTTATTCTTTAATTTTATTTACCAGCCATTGTTAGAATAATTTTTAATGTTTTAAATTTAATTAAATAATAATTATTTATTATATATATAATTATGAAGATAAATTTTATTTTTAATTATAAAAATCATGATTTATTGGTCAAAATCAATTAGATTTCTACTCTCTAATGAAATGCACAATCAAAATATTATATAAATTAAAAAAAAAAAAAAACAAGATTGTTTCACCCTGAATTAAAACAGCAAGAATTGCTTCCCCTTCATAAGAAAAACAAATTTAAAAAATGTGTGGCAAGTATTTCTGAAAATTAACTGAAGGGATGAGCAAGTAATTTCCTTAATGTTAATGTGGTGGCAAGTAAAACCTTCTTTAAATAACCATTTTCATTCCATCTATAAAAGAAGCATACATGAAACCTTTACCCACGAAAGAGATGAACAGATAGAAATACACAATTAGAGATGGCCTCTTTAGCAAAAGAGAAACCTCATGCAGTGTGCATGCCAATTCCAGCACAGGGCCACATAAACGCCATGATGCAGTTTGCTAAGGTCCTCCATTTGCATGTTTTCCACATCACCTTCATCCACACTGAGTTCAACTACAACCGAATCCTCAAGTCAAGAGGCCCTTCTTCTTTACAAGGCTTGCCAGATTTCCGTTTTGAGACGATACCAGATGGTCTCCCGCCGTCTGACGAGAATATCCCTCAAGATGTCAAGCAAGTTTGTCAATCAACACAAGAACATTGTGCCATTCCCTTTCACAACCTCGTTGTCAAGCTCAGAAACAGCAGTGCTGCTGGTGTACCTCGGGTCTCATGCATCATTTCGGACATTGTTACCAAGTTCACTTTGCCAACATCCCAAGAGCTTCATATTCCTAACATCTTCTTCTGCTCTTTGAGTGCTTGTGGTTTTTGGGGTTTCTTCAACTACCAACAGCTCATGGATAAAGGCTTAGTCCCTTTCAAGAGTATATATATCCACTTTAAGTATTTATATTCATATATAAAAATCTATACGAAATTAAGCATTAATTGTTTCTAACTATTATCCACTACTGATCATGCATGTTCGATTAGGTGAAGATGATCTTATCAATGGGCATCTCAACAAAGAGATGGACTGGATTCCAGGGTTGAAGAACATGAGGATCAGGGACATCCCTAGTAACATAAGAACAACTGATCCAGAAGACTTCTGGTTCAAATTCCTAAAAGATGAGACACAGTGTGCGATGCATGCAACTGCGATAATCTTCAACACCTTTGATGATTTAGAAAGAGAAGTTCTTGAAACCATGTCACCAGTGCTACCACCTATGTATAGTATTGGTCCTTTGAGCTTGCTCTTGAAAGAGATGCCAACAAGTCCTCTTGAATCAGCAGGGTCTAACCTCTGGAAAGAGAATCCAGGTTGCATTGAATGGTTGGATGCGAAAAGAGAAGGGTCTGTGGTGTATGTGAACTTTGGAAGTATAGCAGTGATGAGTAATAAACAAATGGTGGAGTTTGCGTGGGGGCTTGCTAACTGTGGGCATGACTTCATGTGGGTGATTAGGTCTGATCTTGTGAAGGGTGAGAATGCAATGCTTCCAGAAGAGCTCTTGAATGAGATCACTGAAAGTGGGAGGGGATTTCTAGCTGGCTGGTGTCCTCAAGAGAAGGTCCTAATGCATGCATCAGTGGGAGGGTTTTTGACACACTGTGGATGGAACTCAACCATGGAAAGTATTTGTGCTGGTGTGCCCATGATATGTTGGCCATTCTTTGGAGACCAACAAACTAATTGTCACTATGCATGCAGTGAGTGGGGAATTGGCATGGAGATTGAGAACAATGTCAAGAGAGATGAAGTGGAAGGGATGATAAGGGTGCTGATGGATGGAGATAAGGGGAAGGATATGAAGAAGACTGCACTTGAATGGAAGAGACTTGCAACAATGGCAGTGAAACAAGAGGGTTCATCTATGAATAATCTCAAGACACTGATCAATCGAGTGCTACAGCCAAAGCAGTGAATGTACTTTCCATGTTAATCAGCTGTGCTTGTTTTGTTTTTCTTAATAAAGTGTCAGGCCTGAGCTCAACCCGGCCGCGCACCAGCATGGTAGAAACCCCGCATGCACGCAAGGCCTAAAAACCTAAGTCAAAGCAAAATACAATCTAACAAAGGCACAAATTATAGATAACAAAAAAAAAAGGCATCAAGTTCCAAAAATATAATTCAAGAGCTACAACAAAATAGAATTTACAACTCAACTACACTTGGGAAAAGATTTAATGGCTCGTTGAAAATACCACTCAAAACTTCTCCTTATCTCAAAAGAATTAAGAACAACTTTGTGAGCTTGACAACACAGTAAGTAATTTACTAAAATATTTGAGTTTACAAAAACAAGATTTCAATTCTGATATCAAGTAAATAAAACTTGTACATATATATATGTAAAAGTAGAACATAAATCACATGTGTAATGTATTGAATGTCGAAGAGTAATAAATATTACCAAAAACAAGTTTTGCATCCAGAATGATTTACAGAAACATAGCTGAATAATAGTTCTTCAAACCACACAGATTTCATATGAAACAATATCAGATTAAAAATAATTATCATATCAATTCTCCAGAACAAACTAATTTGACAGAAGATACAAATTCCGAAGGTAACAGTTTTCCCATAATTATATGTCTCCCAAACTTACAAAGGCCAATTGTTTTACGGCGATGTCACCCAAGTCAGAATATTGGAGTCCATTTGTTTTATCTTAGTAGCCTGAGTCAGAATTATCAAAATCCATTTATTTTAGATTGGTGGCTCGAGTCAGATACCATTATTTTCCATTGACAGCCTGGCGCGACACTATATTCTCAATTCACAAAACTCATATCGACATGGTCAATGTTAACCCCCATTGACCAGGTTAGTACATAGCTTATTTGGAGACCAAAAATATTTATAACAAAATAAAGTTTGCCATAAGTATCAAAAGTAGTGTTTTCCAAAGAACTAGATTGCCAATACTTGCCAACAAAATATTGCTAAGTTATCAAACCAAAATAGCATAATATAACAAAATTCATAATATCAAACTCTTCCAAAATTCTCATTTGGGGAAAGATACTATAACTTAGCATATAATCAAATTGTATGATCCCACGTTTATATAGAATCTAAGCCAATTGTTCAAGATAAAAAAAAAATGGATAAATAATAAATAAATAAGTACTTGAATTTTAACAATAAACATTAATCCATAATTTATGTACATATTACTTACCTGGAGGTCTTTAAACCTAACTCCCACTCGAAGACAAGATCAATCCTTCTTGAAAAACCCTAAAAAGGCAAAACCCAAATCTAATTGCTCAACCACTATTTTAACAAAATCCAAACATGGACCATAACCCATGCCAAAACACAAAGATTCACTTTGATCCCCATCTAGCACTAACATCTAATTATAATAGAATTCCAAAAATACTAGATGTAGCCATGAAAGCCAAAGAGGGACCAAAACCTCAATGATCAACTCATGCTTGGCTTCATGTAACTCCAAACACTAGATTACACTAAACACCAAGACAAGGTTTTCTAGTGAATGCAAGGCAAGGACATATAGTCATTGAAGTGAAGAAATATGATATCCGTATATATATATAGGTATATGCATCTAAGGTTTAACAAAAAGATTAAGAACAGCAAGACTTAGCAAGCTAAGAAAAGAAAATTATAACATCTACAAGGCTTGTGACCAACCATTGCATTTACACTAAGCCACAACTCATGCAACCTGAGCAAAGGGTATGAAAAAGTAACAAACGCTAAACTTAAGCACAAATGTTAAGCTTCAAATGGCACATTTAACCACAAGATCACTTAGCCACATAATAGCCAAAAATCAAGTTTCAAGGAAAATGACAATTCAACAAACTTTAAATTTTATTTTTTATCACTAACAAATCATCTGTTGGAACTAAAAAATATCGTCCCACATTGGTTGATGTGAGAAAATGAAATGGGTTTATATATAGGTATAGGGGTTGAGCCTCTAAGCCTTGAGGTTTTTTGGTGTAAGACCCCTAAGCCTACATAGCAACCCCAATAGGGCCCACTAATGCATTTATTAAAAATTTAACATTGTATCAGAGATACTAGGAAGAAAAAAAAAGATACTAGTAAAAGCAGTCATAGTAGGACCCAAATAAAAAAAAAAAGAAAGAAAGCCACTGAGATTCCAGTGAAAGAGGAGCACAAGCCAGTTAAATAGGCCCTCTGAGACACAGAGAGGTGTACAAGTCGTGGTAAAAATAAGCCTCCGAGATACAGGTATAAGTTACTTGGTGTACAAGTTTGAGCAAGTTCAACTGGTAAGGAACTCACCCAATTGAACTTAAGGGAGGGTGTTGGAACTAAAAAATATAGTCGCACATCGGTTGATGTGAGGAAATGAAATGGATTTGTATATATGTATAGGGGTTGAGCCACTATGCCTTGAGGGTTTTTGGTGTAGGACCCCTAAGCCTATGTAACACCCCCAATAGGGTCCACTAATACATTTATTAAAAATTCAAAACCGTGCCCTTGCTCCAGTTGCTATGAAGGATGTCACACCCAACTAATTAAGTAGGCTTTCTATAAGTGGACAATGTATAAGTAAAAGAAACTCTTACACGTAAATGATTTACAGAAATCAAAATATAGAAATGTTTTCTCACAAAATCTAAAAAACCAACAGAAAATATTATATATATTGTATAAGCAACTAATAATTCATCTTCAATATAAACATAAATATAAATTTCCATGAATATATTATAAGTATAGAAAGAATAATAAAAGCCAGAATATTTACCAAACACCTTGATAATTTACTTTTTCTTTTTCCTTCCTCTTATCTATCTCTTCTTCTCTTCTTCCCCATACAATGGGGGGGGGTTATTTATAGGCATTCAGGATTTGAATGCAAAGTTAGGATTGATTCGATTCAACGGTCCAAAATACACTAGTAGGTGGAATACTAATAGTGCTGGCAGCTATTATAGTACCATGTGGGAATCTGCTACAGTGTGTCGTTTGCTACAGTTCCGTCTGGAAGGATTCTGCAATAAGACCGTCTGCTACAGTATCCTTGCTTCATTAGGTATCCATTTATAATATTCATAACAATATAGAATCCTAAAGTTGCCTATTTTTACCATCTAGTTATAATATGTTAAGTAAGAGTAAAACTGATTTGAAATAGGTGAAATTTGTGAATAACACCACAACAATACAAGTATTAATATGAAGTATTTTCTATATCATAATCAACCAAGTCTTGTATGCATCAGATCTCATTAATTCTGTCATACATTGATAAATGAAAAATTGATACCTATTTAATTGATAAGTTAATAGGCTTATAACTAATGATGTCTGAGTTAATGCACATATAAATAATTCTAAAAATTAGGACATTCAATACCATGTTTTAAAAAAATATGGGTAGTGGGTTTTTTTAATAAACACTCTTTCTTTCCCAAATATAATATCAAGTGTGATTCCAAAACTTCAAAACACTCATACAAAGCTATCTGCAATGTTTACTTTCATGTTAAAACTTTGAATTAAACATGTGGGCCTTCTTTTGTTGCCTTTGAGCACCTTAAAATCCCTAATAGTATCATCTAAAATCTGATTGGATTATTAACAAAGCTTATAATTTCATGAATAAAGCATTATTTGTCCTCATGCAATCATTTGTGTTTATTTAAAAAAAAATAAAACTCAAAATAGAAGAAAATAATAATAATATTCATATTAGCTAGAAGACAGATTGGTCATATTTCAATTGTCCATACTTCTTGAACTTTCAAAAAATGGAATCAATGATACTGCCGATGGAGCATCAAGATTCAAGAAGAATTTATTTATCCTTTTTATTAGACTATTTCAATGATGTTGAAAAAATGACACATGTTTTCAGATGCATACAAATTAAGGTAAATGTCAAATAATTTATATCATATTTCACTAGTTCATGGTGTTTGTTTTTACTTTTCCTCTATGATAGGGACATAAGTGTGCCTGCCAATCATGGAATAAAGTTTGTGTGAAGTAGGATGTCGGTCTACAAAAAAGAATGAGATTACTAGTGGTGACCATATTTCCAAAAATTAGCCTAACCAATCAAGTGATGTGTGTGAGCAAAAGAAAGTAAAAGCAAGAAGTACAGAATAAAAGAGTAGAGAAATCGGGGAATGAAGCGATGTCTGGGCATAGCATCAATCTGGGGTTTTACAAAGTGCAGAACAAAGGTTGTCTAGGTATGCAATCATATTTGAATCGAGAGTTTCCTAAATCATACTAAACCCCTCTTTCAATGGTGAAGAGTAACTGAATCAGTGCAGAGCTGATATAGTCATTCACACAATCGCATTAACAATTTGTGAAACCTCACTATGAGTTAACAAGGACCTCTTAAATAAATAATTTCCCTTATGAAGAGAGATTACCGCTATGCCGAATACATACTAGAAATATGATTTCTCCTAAAATGTATTCCATAGGATTACAAAGAGCACAGAGATACTCATTAACTCACTCGGGAGATTTGAGGGAGATGAGGTCCCCAAAGTACTATATTTCTAGGTATACTCACAATTCCCTCTAATCGCCCGTAGTATGTTTATGCTAGGCGGTTATTTCTACTTATCACAAAGCACACCAAGTATGATAACTAGGGCTTTCGCCACAACAGCAATCAAGCATTCAAACATGCAATTAGATTCAAATAGAATGGATTACAATAAAGAAAACAAGTAAATTACATAAATCAAACAACCAATGTCAAAAGATAAACCCTAGAGTTCAACTATGCCCAAACATTTAACAAATTAGCTCTCCATTAATGGAGAAAATCATCCAAGTTACAAGACATGATGAGAATAAATGAGAACATAGAAATCCCCTTCTCAACCGCACCAAAGATAGATCACCGAAAAACTCCAAGGAACTTTCCGCATACGTTGTCAAGGTAAGCTTGATGGCCATAATCTCTTTTCCCTTGAATGTGGATCTAAATCTCCTCCAAAAATCCCCTATAGAGCTCTGGAGATTTGCCTCCTTTCTTCCCTAGCTTCGCCTCCAAGAAAAGAATTAAAGATTGCCCTAAAAATCCTCATCAGATCAATTTATACTCGACTATATATAGGCTGCTTACGGCCGTAAGAAAGTGTCGGTAAGGAGCTGGAGAAGATGGGTCGCGAGCCTTACAGGAACACTTACAAACATAAATCCCATCCGTAAGGTCTTCTATCTGTGCTATGATCCAGCTTACGGTCATAAGAGCTGGACCATCAGCTTCACTGTACTGTCCCTTACAACATTCCTTATGGGCATAAGCTCTGGTCGTAAGCTCCTCTTGATGGTCCATGCAGGCATCCTTACAGGCAGAAATCCTGCCTGTAAGGTCCTCTGGTTTGGCTCTAAACTCCCCCCTTATGGGCATAAGTAGACCCACAAGGTTCTCTGGAAGAGGCTTACAATCGTAAGCCATCATGTTTGCCTTGTCCTTACTCAGTTGATGCCGAGAGAACTCCATCTTCTTTCTTTTGGGTCTGGAGTGCTTCTTTTAGTTCCCTATCGTCTTTAAGTGCTACCCGAAGCCTAAGAATGCAAAACACACTAAGTTTAGCACTGAATTCCATAATATGATCCTAATACAAGCCAAATAAGCATACAAAATTATATGAAATAATAGAATATTGTACACTCATCAACCACACAATATTTGGGATATAAAAATCCAAAAATACAAAAAACAAGTTTTTTAGGGTTTAAACACATAATAATAATACAAACAAATAGCGACAAGGGCAACACAGCTACAGGGAACCAGCTAGTTAGAGACTCGGCGAATCTACTGCTCCTGATTTGAAAAAGGTTTAACAACAAGCACATGATTTCACTTGCCCAGTAAGTAATCCACTGAGAACATAAATAAGAATACAAATCTAATGCGGAGTAAATATTATAATAAAAGAATATTTTCAAACATGCAAATAAAGAAGATTTAAAGTATCAAAATATGATCCCAAAACAAAATATGGAAATTCAAGACTGAATTAAAATGTGTCTCCATTTTCACTATAAAAATCAAAAGTCATTCATTTATCCTCAATGACTAGAGACTAAAATATAAGATGGCCATTATTATTTCACCGATGGACATGGTGTCAAATAGCCATTACTATTTCTCTAACGAAAACAGTGTGAAACTGTAGTTTTAATTTTTTAGGAACTCTTGTCGACAAGGCTAGTGTTTAACCCCCACTAACAGGATTAGGTACTGGTTATTTTTAGACTAAACGTTCAGATACAAAATATTTGCAAAGTACAAGTTTAGAAATTACCAAATTCCTCAAGTTCACATATCCATAGAAATACTGATAAAATTTTCAAAATCTCACTTTAGGGAGAATGGAGAGATCAACATAAATTATATATATATATATATATATATATAAACTAAACAAACAAAACATTAAAATCATTCAAAATATCAATTCCTTCAAAATAATAGTAAAATAATTATATATATGAATAAGTAAATATAATGAGAATGACTTACTCAATACCAAATAATAGCATAACATCCCAATGCCTGAATATATACAAGATTTACAATTTAAAAAAAGGTAATAATTTAAATAAAATTATACACTCAGCATAATTATTAATTCAATCACCAAATAAAATAATTAATCAAAAATACATGAAAATACTTATTCAATAATAAATAAATTCCATAATAAATAAAAATAAGCAGATATCTAACAAGAATGCCATACCAAAATAATAGACAAATATTTTGCGGATTAAATTTTAATTTGTTAAATACTGAAATATGATGTTCTCAGTGGTCACTTACCTGGTAACCTAACTCCAAGACACGATTTGAATTCCAATATCCCTTCTTAGAAAGGTCCTATTTTTCCAAATATTGATAATAGTCTAATTCTACCTTAAAATTGCCATACAAATGTACACATATGCAAGAGTGGGCACATGTATTACCTTAAAATTACTTAAGCTGTACACTTAAATAATGCATTAGAACGTCACTACAAATGCATTAAGGTCTTGCTCTGTTCTAAAGAAACTACAGGGGGAAATTGCATAAAGGCCATATTAATTTACTTAACAACTATAAATACCTTTGAACAATTATACATAACCATAATGCACACTTATGCACAAATTTCAAATTGACTTTGAAACAATTTAGATAACTCTATTCGATGGCAGAAGCAACAAGTTAATTAAATAGATAATCAAACATCAATTTAAGCATGGCTTTCAAAGTCAGCTTATTAACAAAACAAGGCTCATCAAGTCATCAAGCAAGAAAGATAGAATAATGATAATAAGATGAAGAAGAATAGGGACAAGAAGGAAGATAAATAAAGATTCATAATCTACTCAATTGAATCTCATGGCAACAAAAGGCTTCAGAAAAACACATGCATATATATATATGGGAAAACATCATCTAGGGACGTCCCTAGATTTCAAATCTAGGGATGTTTTTAAATCTAAGCCGTTGGATCATCATCCGATGGTTGATTGATTATATAAACACTGTATACCTTTTTACTGTTCATGATCATCATGACAACATCTGTAGAGCGCGGTTTCTCTGTTTATAATGATAAGAGCCGTCAGATTTTCATCCAATGGCTACTATGGACATCCCTAGATTTGAAATCTAGGGACGTCCCTAGATGATGGGTTCTCTATTTGTATATAACAATATACATATATGAACTTCAAGGATGTCAACATGTAATAGAACAATGCTAATAATAATAAGAAGAAAATAAATAAAGGTTCAACATTACTCATTCACAAATGGCTGCATGAATATATATATATATATATATATATATATATATATATATATATATATATATATATATATATATATATCGCAACATGCACTTATGAACAAATGGCTGCATGAATATATATATATATATATACATGCAACTATATACCCTCAAGCATGGATCTCAACCTGGGTTTTGAGAGGATGTAGATCCAGTCCTAAAAACACATACCAATTCTAGGTTTTAACATACCAAACATGCTAAAAAAAAAACTAGGCATATACTATCTCTAAACAATGTTACCAAACTATACAAGAACTATGAACTACCATAATTTCACAAATAAGAAAAAAAACCACCTACGCTTCAAATTTGCGGTGAGTAAAAGCCGGTACCCCAAAACTCACCTCGTCACCACCGATCGTCGGTCACCAGTCGGCAATCGCTAGTCGTTACCACATTCAAAATCATAGCTTTATCATCCTTCTCTCCCTTTAACAATTGATATATGTTGGTTCTGGTGAGGTGTATGTGTGTTGGTTTAACACTCAATTTCTCATGTAAGCATGCACACACACATAATGCAAAGCAATTAAAAAAAGAAATATGAGACACACAAATTGGTAACCCAGTTCAACACAAAACTTGCCTACGTCTGAGGAGGCCAAGACCAGAGACCAACATTCCACTAAAAAAGGTGAAAACAATGGGTACAACTCTCACAGTCATCCTCACAAAGATAAAAAATAACACTCTCTAGATTGCCCGATGTCCATTCTTACTCACCCTTACCCAAGGAACTTTCTCCAGTGGCACATACTAAATCTTAGAGCAGGGTCTCTTATATAGATGTCTCTACATCACAAAAATAGCACCTCCCTCTTTTAGAATCTCCGTGGCTTTCTAACTCAGACATCTTCCAAAGTTAGACATTGCAAATATGTTGTAACCGAGTTTGCAATATAGCCCACCTTCTAATCCTAACTAAGTTCTAGCTTTTGTTGCAACATGACCTTGCAACATCCCCAGTCCTGCCGACTGTGCCAGTCCAAGTCAATGTAGTCAACTCCTCTCAAGCACTCACTGCTAGTAGCTAGCTTACCTTCTTATATCTTACCAATAGGTCCTTCTCCCAAGGGTCGCACCCACCAAGAAGCGTCTCCATCTCACTAAAGATGGTCTTCAAAGATTCAAAATCTTCTTCTTTTGAAACTTGATCTCCATTCATCGAAGTTTGGCCTTCGCAATCTTCAAACTTAATCTTCATTCATCCAAGTTTGGTTCATCAATATTCTTGTTACTAAACTTGATCTCCTTTCCATCCAAGTTTCGCCCTTTAAATCTTCCAAGCATGATTTTCACTCATTCTAGCTTGGGCTTCAATCATCTCCAAATATATGCTCTTGCCAAGTTCTTGAATAGCTTGGTCTTTAAATAGATCTAGCCATAAATAGCTTTGTGTCATCCTTTGGCTTTGCCTCCATGTGGACAGGATATTTGTCATCTCCTTATTTCTTGTTTTAATTCCTTGTTTTCTTCAAAACGCATTCATACAAAAGTAGGATTAGAGTACATGACTGTTATATACCAACCATAAAAAAAATTCACATAATTATAGGAAGAAGAAGGATCTAGCATAAAGAGTTGTATGGTATATTAGATATTAAAAGATACTAATCAAATATGTGTAAAAGGTAAAATACAACTTCCTTAGTTTCATCTCGTCAAATGAATGCATCTTGAATTAATTAACCTTGATAATATCCCAATCATGCATGCCCTTTCCATGCAGCCTCATGTAGAAATCAAATGAATGCAAACACAAAACTTTTTTGTTACCGTCCTTCGAGAATAATGCCTTTTTAATTTAGTTTTTACAAAGTGCACAAAAATCCCAATGAATGCATGCATGCATCTATTTTGTTCATATATAAATATGCTTAAAGATCAAACCACAAACATTGAGAGGAAATCTATATCCATGGCTTTGGAATCCCATGCAGTTTGTATGCCATGTCCTGGACAAGGCCACATAAACTCCATGCTGAAGCTGGCCCAGTTTCTCCATTTTAATGGCTTCCACATAACATTTGTCTAATCTGAGTTTAACTACAATAGAATCATCAAAGATAATGGAGCTTCTTCTCTCAAGGTATTAGATGATTTCCGTTTTGAGAAAATTAATGAGTATACAACGTCTCATTATTTTATATCATTGTGTACACTTATTAGGCTTGTATTAGAAGTATATTATGGAATTTGAAGTTAAACATAGCTTGTTTTGCATTCTTACACTTCAGACAGCACTTAAAAATGAGAGAGAGAGAGAGAGAGAGAGAGAGAGAAATGTTCTAGACACTAAACGAAGAAGATGAAGCTCTCTCAGCTCCAATCGAATAAGGACAAAGCAAATAAGATGGTTTACGGGTAGCTTACGGCTTGACTTACAACCTTAAACCTCTTAAAGAGAACTTGTAGGTATGTTTATACCGGTAAGAAGGAGTATAAAGCCAAACCATAAGACCTTACAGGATGGACTTACACCCGTACATAGGTCCGTAAGATGAGTTTATGAGCAGAGCTTATGCCCGTAAGGGTGGTTATAAGGGCTACACAGAGAAGTATATGGTCCAGCATTTACGACCGTAATTAAGCTAGATCGTAACACAAGATAGAAGACCTTACGGATGGGAGTTATGGCAGTAAGTGATCTCGTAAAGCTCGCGACCCATCATCTCTAGCTCATTACGGCTATGTCCTTATGCCCGTAAACATCCCATAAGTGGCACAGTATAAGTAGATCTAATGAGGATTTTTAGGGCATCTTTTGTTACAATTTCAAGGCAAGGAAAAGGGAAGAAGAGGAATGAATCTCTAGGGCTTTGGAGGCGATTTTAGGAGGATATATTATCCCACCATCAAGGAGTGTGAGATCATAGCTGTCAAGACTAGCTTGGCGGTGTTCACAGAAGGTCCTTGGGCGTTCTCCTTCAATCCTCCTCTGACATGATTGAGAAGGGAGTTATAATGCATTGTTATATTCTCTCTGTATCTTGTAATTTGAATGCTTGCCCTCCATTAATGGAGGGCTAATTTCATAAATGTTTGGGCATAGCTAAACTCTAGGGATTTTTACATTGGTTGTGGATTCTTATGATTTAGTTGTTTCTTAATTGCAATCCATATTGTTTGAATCTAATTGCATGTTTATATTGATTGATTGTTATTGTGGCGAAAGCCTTAATTATCATATTTGATGTGCTTTGTGACGAGTAAAAATAGCCACCTAGCATAGACATACCGTGATTGGAGTAGATTGTCAGTAAGCCTAGCAATAGGGTACTTTGGAGAATTATTCTACCTCAATCTTTCATAGTGGGTTAAAAAGTTATTTTCTTACTCTTTGCAATCATATGGAATAGATTTTTTTGGAGAAATTGCATCTCTATTCTGTATCAGATTAGAGGTAATCTCTTTAGAAGAAGGATTGCCTATTTAAGAAATTCTTGTTAACTCACATTAAGATTTCACAGAGAGTAAGATGAATGTGTAGTGATTGTATCAACACTGTACTTATTTAGTTACTATTTATCCTTACAAGAGGGGTTTACTAAATTTAGGAAATCTCTCAGCTTAAATAGGATTGCATGATTAGACAACCTTTGTTCTGAACTTTAAAAAAAACTAGAGGGATGCTATGCCTAGACATCGCTTCATATCCTGATTTCTCTACTCCTTTTACTTCGTATTTCTTACTTTCTATTTTCTAGTTCTTTTGCACAACATCACAACTCTGATTAGGCTAATTTTCGAGATAGGAACTAGTACTAGTAGTCTTAATCTTCCCTATGGGCTGATACCCCACTTTTAAGCACTTTATTGCACGATCGGCATGTACACTTGTGTCCCTCTCAACAATACCTAATGGCCTCCCTCCATCTGATGAGAGTGTCAACCAAGATGTAGAATCCCTTACCAACTCAATCTAAACCATTTGTGTAATCCCTTTTAGAAACCTCTTGATGAGGCTAAATGATCATGAATTATCAAGAGTGCTGCCAGTGGCTTGTATCACCTCTGATTTATTTACTAGCTACACTCTAGAAGTTGCCAAGGAGCTCAAAATCGCTAACTTCTTCTTCTGCTCTATCAGTACGTATAGTTACATGGGTTACATATATTACAAGTAACTCATTGACAGAGGCATCACGCCATTTAAAAGTATGCTATAGATATATAGCTACTCTTGTAATGTATGTAGGTACATATAATTCATCTCATCATGATTTCTTATCATTTAATATATGTAGGTGAGAGTGATCTTAGTAATGGACATCTCGACACACTAATGGAGTGAATACCAAGGTTGAAGAACTTCCACCTGAGGAATCTACCAAGCTTCATTAGAACTACTCATCTAACTGACACATTCCTCAACTTTATGAAGATTGAATGGCTGAAAGCATTTAAATCAATTGAAATCATCATAAACAATTTTGATGAATTAGAAGATGAAGTATTGAATACTATGCCAGCCATGCTCCCTCCTCTGTGCACTGTAGGGCCTCTCTCCCTTCTTTGTAGCCAGTTCCCTATTACTAAAGTTTCATCAATAGGGTCAAGCTTCTTGAAAGAGGACGAGGATTGTCTGGAATGGTTAGATGAGAAAAAGACAATGTTAGTACTATATGTGAACTTTGGAAGTTTTACAGTTGTATCTAATGAGATGATGCCGTTTATGTAAAGGTTGGCTATCAGCAAGCATAACGTCTTATGGATCATAAGGCTAAACCTTGTGAAAGATGAGGTTGCGGTGCTTCCAGAGGAATGGTTGGATGAAATCAAAGGAAGAGGGTTGCTAGCAAGCTGGTGTCAACAAGAAATAATGTTCTCATCCATCAGTGAGATTTTTCTTTATTCACAATGAATGGAATTTTTCAATGGAGAGTGTGAGTGCGGGGAAACCAATGATCTGTTGGCCATATTTTGGAGATCAACAAACAAATTGTAGAAATGTTTGCAATGAGTGGGGGATGGAGATGGAGATTGATAATGAAGTGAAAAGGGACAGGTTGAGAAACTTATAGTGGAGTTGATGAACAGAGAGAAAGGGAAAGAGTTGAAGAAGAAGGTGGTAGCATGGAAGAAAAAGGCCATCAGTGCTTGAAAGTGCACATTTTATACATTATTTATACTGTATTTAGCATTAGATTTAACATGTTTAGCACAAAACTAGTACATAATTTCATTCTTTTGTTCAACATCATCTTTTATTTTGTCTTAGGGCCAAAGAAGCAAATATGGAGATGTTTTGAAGGAAAACAAATCAACTCGCTGAACCAAAGCATCACCATGGCTCACAATGGCCTTGGTAACATCTTACCATGGCTATTGTCCACTTCTATCACGACTATTATCAAGTTGTGTCAATGTGGAATCACATAGAACAGCATAGTAGTCATAACGGCCTCCACAACGGCTGTTGTGAATCATAACAGTCATGACCAATCCACACAACACCAAGATAGACAGTGCCAAGATGTAACTTGTGGCCCAAGCAACAAACTTACTCACCACGGCCTTTACAACGGATGGGGTGAGGATATAGCGGATTCGATATTATAAATACCCCTACGTTTCACAATTCTGGTAGAATTCTTTTGCCAAATTTGATAGTGGCGGCTGGATTTTTGGAGACCTGTGCGGCTGGAGACAAGTTTCATCAAGATTTCAGCGGATTCTAGTAAGTTTCCAAAAGGTGATTCAACGTACATCAATGGTAGAGGGTGCGCAAAGATAAAAATAGTTAATGATAAATAAGAAAAATATCATTTTATAGGATATATATATATATATATATATATATAAGTAATTTTTATTTTTTACGGTATGCAAAATAAAAATTACAATGGTCACTGCTTTAACATGATTTTTTTTTTATATAATTAGCTATTTCATTATATAACTAAAGGTCATTTTAATAATTATAATCAAGTTCTTTAAGCTGGTCACTCCCACATATTTTTTTAAGGTAACCGCTTAATTTTAATTTATTTTTTATAAATTACATGAAATAGTATAACATTTTTAATATATTATAAAAATATTTATTATTTAATGTTTACAAAATATATAACATTCTCTAAATATAATTGAAATTAGTTTTCTTTTCATTTCTTTAACAATATTGTTTAGTTTATCTTGGATTTTTTATTGCACTATTAATCATAAATTAAATTAAAATAATTTATTAAGTGATTATATTGTTTATTAACTTATTCAAATTATAAAAATAAAATTCAATTATCAATATTTATTAATTAATCTTATTTTTAAAAAATTATTTTTATAATATTTATAAAGAGAAATCAAATCATTTTTCACTCCTATGCCCTAAGGAAAAAGAAATTATCCAAAAACTAATTAATTTATATTTTAATAAAATTTGTGAGTAGATTTTTAAACATAAAGTATGTGCAACAAAATGCAATTTGGACGAGCCCATAAATTTTCATCCAAGCTCATAGTGTTTGCGATGACATATGTTTTGGTAGCAAACACTCATAGTTTTTGCAATAAGAGTATATACTGGTCACAAAAGTTTATAGTGTTTGCAATAAGTATTTGTGTTGATCGCAAGCAGTTATAGTTTTTGTGACATTATTTGGATTGGTAGGAAAAGCTAATAGTTGTTGCGATGGGTGCATTTGGTTATCACGAAAGCCCATAGTTTTAGCAACTAGTATATGTGTTCGCAAATAATTATAGTTTTTGTGATGTTATTTGGATTGGTAGAAAAACCTAATAGTTGTTGCGATGATTGGTTGTCACGAAAGCACATAGTTTTAGCAACGAGCATATGTGTTGGTCAAAAAAGCTTATAGTTTCTGCAACAGATATGTGTCCTAGTCACAAACAGTAATGGTTTTTACAATGTGTGCATGTGTTGGTCGCATATAGTTGTTGCAACGTGTATTTGAGTTGGTTGCAAAAGACTTGTTTTGTGATGCCATTTTTAGCCATCACAAAAGCATTTGTCGCAAAAGCATGTTTTCTCTTGTAGTTACATTACATTCATCATTCCTTTCAAAGTTTGATTCTTCCAATCAAGAGCTTTATTTGACTTAGGTGAATAAGGTGGAGTAACCTCATATATAATTTTATGTTCAGTACAGAATTCACTGAATGGTGTTACATACTCACCACCTTGATCACTCCTTATAACCTTAATCTTCCAGATTAGTTGATTCTTAACTTCCATTTTATAGAGAGCAAATTTCTCTATAGTTTCGTATTTACTTTTGAGCAAGGACACACAACAATATTCTGCACTATCATAGAAGGCTATGTATTAAATCCGGAGGCTTTGTGTCCTTTTTAATTGTTTGAAATAATGATCTTATTTGTTTTCCTTCAACACAAGTTTCACACATATGTTTAAGATCAATATGAAAAGAAAGTATGTGATCTAAGTTAATTAATCTATGCAAGGTATGATAATTAACGTGTCCTAGTCTACCATGCCATAAACTAGAAGATTCAATCAAGTAAGCAAAAGAATTGACATTATCATTATTGTTCTTCTTCGACTTGACAGTCATCACATTACACTTAAAAAATGCATTAGTCACATAGCCCCTAGCTACATACATTCCATTTTTACTAATGACAACTTTGTCTTACTCAAACACTAAGTATAGTCCATGCTTAATTAGCAATGAACTGGACACCAAATTTATATAGATTTCCAGTATGTACAACACATTATGAAGAGTTAGCTATTTCCCAGAAGTTATTGTCAAGATTATCTCACCTTGGCCTTAAATCTCAGATGTGGTAGAGTTCCCCGTGTACAACTTTTCCTTATTCTATAATGGTTTGAAAGTGTTGAACATTTCTTTATCTGAGAATATGTGCATGGTAACTCTAGTATCAATCTACCATTGTCTTGGAGTAGACCTAACCAAGTTCACTTATGAAACAACAGCTACAAGGCCCAAGTTAGGTATATCTTAAATGATTTCATCCCCCATGTTAGCTTGATTCTTATTCTTCTTTGCCAACCTATACTCAGATGCCTTGTGACCCATCTTGTTACAATTGGAACATTTCGTTGGAATTTATGTTTTTTTCAAACTCCTCTTTTTGGTCCTAACATAGACCTTTTCCTACTTGTTTTGTTTATTTTCTGAGATTTGACCATGCTCTGCAATATTTTCCTTAACCATAGTTAGAGTGACATGATTCTTGCTACCGCTTCAGTTGTTTATCTCAATCTGATGTCTAAATAGAAGATCCTCAACATTCATCTCCTTTTTCTTATGCTTTAAGTAATTTTTGAAGTCCTTCCAACCAGAAGGTAGTTTTTGAATAATAGTAGCTACTTATAGGGCTTCACCCAAGATCATCCTCTCAGTGTGAATTTCATGCAAGATCATTTGGAATTCTTCCACTTGACTGCTTACGATTTTGAAATCCACCATTTTGTAATCAAGGAATCGGCCAACCACAAACTTTTAAGTTCCAGCATCTTGAGATTTGTACTTGTGATCTAAAGCATCCCACAACTCTTTTATAGTTTTCTTATAAGTGTAGAAGTTGTATAGTGAATCTGACAAAATGATCATGATATAGTTTCTTCACATGTAGTCAAACTCCTTCCAAACTTCTACTATGCGAATCAGTTGAGCATCTTGCTTTCCTTCCTCCAGCTCAGGTGCTTCCTTAGTCAAGAAATTCATAAGATTCAAGGTGATCAAATAGAACAATATTTTATGTTGTCATCTCTTGAAATGCAACACAGTGAATTTTTTTGGAATTTCAGCATGGTTCACGACAATTCTCCTAGCAATTGAGACACTATTGTATTCACAATAAGAATAACCATTTGAGGCACAACAGTTCTCCTACCATGGATAGGCCCTTGAGTCACATTAGAAACATCATATGTTTCAAAAGCCAATGACTTTGCTTCAAGCTTGTTAGAAACAAGACCACATGGGAAATTAATAAATAGAAAATTACAAATAAAGCAAAAACTTTATATATGAAATGAGAAGACTCAAACCCAAAGGCGAGGTGAGACAGAACTGAGGCTTGTGTATCACACAGTTTTCTTAAAGCATATTCGCCACTCTCCGGTGCTTGGGTTTGAACTAGCTTCTACATCTTTGGATACATCAATTTTCACTTGCAAAGCAGCGCCACTTTATATCTTTGGTGAACTTAATGTGAGCTCTATCACACTGAATCTAGAACTTAGGTCTTCTAAGAAAGAGTGGGAGAGAAAGGAGAATGAAACTTCTCTTATCCTAAAGTTAGAGAATGAATCCCTTTATAAAAGCTTAAGAAAAAGAGTTAGAAACCATTGAAACTCCAAAATTAAATTCTTGAGTTTCAACAGTTATAAACTTTTCAAAATCCAAATTAAACATCAAATTTAAAAGGTTTGAAACATTTTTGAATTAAGTTCTTTTAGGTGCCGCTTGATTGAATGAATTTATAAATGCAGTGAATTTTCAGTTACAATGTAACTATAAATACTTGAGTTTTAAAATATGATGAAGTAAAATTTGGTGTTTGGTTTGAGTAGCATATACTTACGCTTTCTATCATTCCCAACCATCCATAAGTTATAAAGATACAAAATAAAAAAGTTCATACAACATATTCAATAATCTTATATAAAATTATCCACTTGAGTATAGATGAAATATTCAAAATATTGTTCTCCAAAAAAATCACTTTCAAACAATGTTTTGAAACCTAGGTTGATTAGGTTAGTTGGACACTGTTGGACTGGACCCCACCAGGTCACCGGATTGAGTTAGCCCCAGTTTATAAATAATAAATATTACTTTAACCTTACCTTTTTTGTGTTAGTAACTTTTCATGGCTTAAGCGGCTAGGTGTTTTTGAAGCAAAATTGAGCTCTTGCATTCAAATCATTTTAATAAAAAAAGGCTTTATATATATATATATATATATTATAATTAAATTTTGTACTTTCCTACCTTTCAAAAATAAAAATTCAAGCTCCTCTTGATTTTGAAACACAAGAAACATAAATATTTATATGCATAATCTAATTAAATATTAATTAATACTCAACTTTTGGGAACCAAATAGGGTTATTTGGAATTACTTTTTAAATTTGGATTTACATTTTACACTATCTGTTTTTTATAAAGTTATCAAATACATGCTTATGACTTACCTCATCTATGTACATGCTAATCATTATGCTTATAAATCATAATAATTTGTTATATTATATTAAAAGACATTGGGATTTGTCACATTTGTTGTTATTTGTTTTTACTTATAAATTATATAAAAAAAATATTTGTTTGTTATCCTATTTATTATTATTTTTCAAATTCTTAGCAATTTATAATACATATTATATTATATTATATATATATATATATATATATATATATATATATATATATATATATATATATATATCACTACAAGAATTATGACTTTTAGTGACAACTTTTTTGTGGCACCTAGTTATTTTGCCATAAATATTAGGTGTTTCGTGTCAAAAAAGTTAACCGACACTATTGTTTAGATTAATTATAACAATTTATGTTTTTGTCACTATTAAAATAATAATTGTGACAATGTAGTATATATCACAATTAAGTCATCACTACTAATATATTAATAGTGGCAAAATTTCTTTTGTGTCTAATGTTTGTCACTAAAAGCATATAAGATTTGGTGTCAAAATTTTCTTAATGAGGATGATGTGTAATTGTGACAAGACATTGTCGTCACTATAATTTTCGATATAGTGCCATGCCTAATTACTTTGTCACTATTACAATTTCAATTGTGACAATTTAGTATGACAATTATGCATCTTATCTTTTTTTTTGTTGACAACTTTAAATACAAAAATTTAAACATCTAGTGTCTATATGTGGTTGTAAAAATTATATTCATAATAAAATATTAAAAAGTATAATTTTCTCAACCAATCTCAAGATTTATGTATAGATTTATTTTAAAATTTTTTAGGTGTTTTAAGTATTATAGAGAAAATTTAAAATGTTTTTAAAATTATAATTTATCTAGTACTCAAAACTTATATTATAAGGCTTAGAAAAACGCCTTTAATTTAGATAATACCTAAGATATATAGTATTAGAGAAAAGAGTTAGAAATTAAAATCAAAATTAAATAGATATTTACCAAATCTACAAAACAAAATCTAAGTAATGTAAATTTTTAAAAATAAATAAATTTTAAAAAGGTATATATCCTCAATGAACTTAACATATAAAAGGATTAAACGAAGATATCAAAACCTTGAGTACTTATGTGCTTAAGGAGATTGGTGGTAATGATTTGGCTTTATTTGATTTGGAGAACCAAAGTGACTTAACTAGTGCAAGATGTAGAGATGCATATCATTGATGATCACAAGATTTGCTTCTATTTGTTTTCTTAACTTCTTTTGCTTTATTTATGCATTAAATAAGAGATAATTATTGTTTTGCTTTATCTTTTTTATCTTCAAAGTTAGGTTTATTGGATTTTTTCAATGATGGTTGTTTATTACTGTTTTTATTTTCAGCGCTTTGAATCTTAGGTTCATAGTAGGAATATGTTGTTTATAATTTGATTGCGTGGTTTTATTTTTTTTAATGAATTTTTTATCTATTTAAAACAATCAAAAACCAAATCCAACATGAATTTGTCTCTTCTCAATTGAGAAAAAATAATGGTATGAAAATTGTAATTAAATTAGAATTTTTTAAAATTTTTAAAATTTTTTTATTAGATTCTTTTTTTTTCCCCTAAATATGCAAAATAAGCATGAAGAAGAGGGAATAATTTTAAAGTCCCAAAAAAAGAGTTAAATTCTAGCGGAAGCTGAGGTTGAAAAGCAAAAAGAAAGATTCAAATGCATAGTAGAGTACTTCATCTCTAAATTTACATTAGATAATAGTTTAGGATAATTTCATAATTATATTTTTGGATATTTAAATTTCTAATTTTATATATTTGAAATAAAAATTTTGTACATATCTAAATAACATTAGTGACGAAGTATTGGTCACTAATAAAAATATTACTTTTGACTAAATATTTTGTTACAGTGTTAAAATGAACTATTGTGACCATTTTATTCATCACTATTTTACATTTTTTGTGTCAACAAAATTATCACAAATAGTAAGGTTTTGTGACAATATAGTTTTATCATAAATACCAAAAAAAAATTGGACACTATTATTAATAGTGACGAATTAATGATTTTAGTCACGACTTTGGTTATCACTAAAAATACAATTCCTTGTAGTGTTCCTTAAGTGGGTTGATAAGATATATTAGATTGTGCATATAAACTAATAAACTTATATGCATGATTTGGTGTCGTTTGGATATAAGCTAATAAGCTTATATGCATAAACTGACTAGATCTCTTATGCATTTCTAGTGCCATTTGGCACCATTCCCTTCAAGATGTATTAGATTATGCATTTGCATGATTTGGGTTGCATGTAAGCTCATACTGAACCATAGGAACATAAATTATAGCCATTATTTGTTCTTTACTCATATTTATGAAAGCAACCCTAGAAGAAAAAGGATAAGACCCCATATGAATTATGGAAATGAAGAAAGCGTCTTTACAAATACTTAAGAGTGTGCGGGTATCTTGCTAAAGTGGTTGTACCTACACTTAAGGAGGTGAAGATAGGTCCAAAAACAGTTGATTGCATTTGCCTTGGATATGCACAAAATAGTTGTGCTTATCGTTTTCTTGTTCATGAGTCTAATATACCAGACATTCATATGAACACAACAATGGAATGATGAAGAAATTATTCTTTCTTTGAACATGTGTTTCCTTGTAAAATAAGGAATGATGAAGGATTAAGCTCATCTAAACGAACACATGAGTTTGTTAATAATGAGGATGATGTTGATCAAAACCAAGAGGCTAAACTTAGACATAGCCAGCAAACAAGGGTAAAAATGTCTTTTGGTTAAGATTTTCTAACCTATTTAGTAGAAAGTGAATCTCAAACCTATCAAAAAATTGACTTCTTTAGAGGGTCCTTCATGGAAAGAGGCCATTAAAAGTGAAGTTGATGCTATCTTATAAAATCATACTTGAGAGTTAATTAGCGGGCCTACCTTTAGGATGCAAACCTCTAGGATCTAAGTGGATCTTCAAGAAGAAAAAGAAAGTTGATGGAACTATTGACATGTATAAGGCTAGGCTTGTAATTAAAGGCTACAAGCAATAAGCAAGCCAATATTACTTTGATACATATTCTCCTATGACGGGAATAAATTCTATTAAAATGATAATAGCGATTGTCGCTTAGAGAGGTCTTGAAATACATCAAATGAATGTAGAAACAACCTTTCTGATGCAAGCGGTATACTCGAACTGTTGATTCGCGCACGAATACCTAGTACAAGTCTTCAAAACCTGTTGATCAAAGATAGCCAGAAATTGGAAAAGAGAGTAAATTTTATTACTCAAGAGGATAACTATTACAAAAAAACTACTCCTACTCTCGCCCATAGGCTTACATTAAATAGGAAAAATCAAAGATATGAAAATAATCCTAAAACGGAGATAATTCGAAAATATACCAAAAATGGTAAATTTTCAAATACCGGCAAGAAATAAAAGAGTTAACAAAATAAATGCTAACGCCATAAACGGCTTACAAATCAGAGATTTCTAGCCAAAGAAATAGCGAAATCAATTATTACTAAAAATAGCAAAATTAGGGTTTTCGAAGCCTAAACGATGGAATTTGGCCGAAATCATGCATGACTCACAAGTTTGCACAGCAAACTGTGACTTGGTCCGTTGGCCCGTTTCCCATCAGACTAGGCCCAAGAAACCCAAAAACTCCACCGCCCGGCGAATTACTAAAATACCCTTATTACTTCGAGTCCCACTTCCGCATGAACACGCATGCCATCTCCTCAATACGGCCCGCATCACTTTCTCAATGAAGATTTAGATTAAAAAAAAATCCACGTGGAACAATAAGGATTTTGTTACTCCAGGACATGAAAAGAAAGTTTGTAGATTGTAAAAGTCTCTATATGACTTAAAACAAGCTCCAAAATAATGGCAGGAAAAGTTTGATAGCATTATATTGTCAAATGGGTTTAAAATCAATGTGTGACAAATGTATATATATCAAATAGACAGAAAATGAACATGTCATTTAATGTCTGTATGTTAACAACAAGGTCATTATTGTAGCAATGATAAAATGATCAAATCTAAAAAAAATGATCTTGAATTTAAGATTTGGCATAAAATATATGGGATTAGCTGATCATATAATCTTTGGAATTAAAATCATAAGAACACCAAATGGTCTCATTCTTAATCAATCTCACTATGTGGGCAAAAGTCTTTGAAAATTTAGCATAAATGATTCTGGTATAGACAGAACACCATTAGATGTAAATCTACATCTATCTAAATTAAAGGTGAAATTATTTCAAAACTTGAATATTCTAGAGTGATAGGGAGCTTGATGTACTTAATGAGTTATACAAGACCAAACATATGTTATATGGTTAGTAAGCTAGGTAGATACACAAGCAATCCTGGAACTGGTCACTGGAGAAGAATTGTAAGAGTATTAATGTACTTAAGGTATACTTGTAGTTACGGATTATATTATAGCAAATGTCCAGCAGTTTCAAAGGGATATAGTGATGTGAATTGGATTTCTGATATGAAAAATTCTAAATCCACTATTAGCTATATGTTCACACTAGGAGAAGCAATTATATC
The DNA here is from genome assembly GCF_009730915.1 of Dioscorea cayenensis subsp. rotundata. Lineage (NCBI taxonomy): Eukaryota > Viridiplantae > Streptophyta > Magnoliopsida > Dioscoreales > Dioscoreaceae > Dioscorea > Dioscorea cayenensis. The sequence goes on from NC_052478.1 coordinate 11,512,120, forward strand.
ATGGAAATCTTCTTAACAAATAGTTATAGCTTGATCTAAAATGGAATTAGAGTTTATAGCTCTAGATAAATGTGGTGAAAAGACTGAATGGTTACGTGATGGTTTTAAGGATATTCCAAAGTGGCCAAAGCCTGCTAGCTATTTGTATTCATTGTGATAGTCAATCTGCAATTGGAAAGGCATCAAACAATATGTATAATGGAAAGTCTAGGAACATACATTGGAGACATAATTCCATTAGACAACTAATATCTGCAGGAGTTATCTTTGTTGACTATGTAAAGTCAAAAGATAACTTAGCGGATCCACTAACCAGAGGGTTAAATAGAGATTTAGTTAATATGTCATTAAGGGGAATGAGACTAAAGCTTGTAAAAGAATAAGACAATATAGTGGAAATCCAACCTTGTTGACTAGAAATCCCAAGATCAAGGTTCAATAGGACAACTTAATTGTAAAAACCATTGCAAATCACTACAGGGGTTACCCTTGTCCATAGGGATGGCAACGGGTAGGGTATGGGTAGGGTATGCCAAAACTCTTACCCGTACACGTAACCCCTACCCCATACCCATACTCTTCAGGTTAAAAAAAATCATACTCTTACACTTACCCGTAGGGTACGGGTATACCCATAGAGTACCCACTTACCCATTGTTCAAATTATCGAATTAAATATAAATATAAATAATAATAATAATAATAATAATAATAATAATAAATTAATGATACATTACATTACAATCTTTAAACACATGTCCATAAATTCAAAATTTCAAGTTGATATATATTTGTTTATCTTAAAATATATAATTATATAAAAATGACGTCTATTTAGGACTCAATGGTAACTTTACCTTTTTTTTGTCTATGTTTAACTATCTTGGTCTTTGTTTTAAATTTTTTTCATATATCTACTATTTATATTTTATATATCTTCAAATTTTATAAATGTCTAGTAAGATTTTGAATATAAAAAACATTATAAAGTAATTCTCGTAAGTTATATCCAATTGATTTTTTATTAGTATCTTATTTTTCAAGATGTTCTTATAATTTATAGAATAAATTATTATAACATTATTTTTTATATTTGTTTTATAATTTTTATTTTTTTAATTTAATTATAATTCTTAATATATATCCAAAATTCAATTTTGATAATATTATACTTTATCAAAATAAATATAAAAATTAAATAAAATTTAAAATAATATATTAAGAGAAAATTTGAAGTATTATTTTCAAATTAATCACCATGAAAATAGATTTTGGGTAAATGTTTAGTTTTATAAAAAATTATATATATATATATATATATATATATATATATATATATATATATAGAGAGAGAGTAAGGGTATGGGTACAGGTTTTACCCGTACTTACCCATACCCGGTCAAAGAGGGTAATACCCTCTTTGACCGGTACAAGTACGGGTATACCCATCGGGTAAGGTACAAATTGCCATCCCTACTTGTCCATTCCTATGATGAAACAATAATTCTTGTAAGGTAAGAGGTTAAGCTATACTTTTAATAATTCTTATTCATCGATATTCCGAGGGGAGTAAGGCGGGTTACCTTTAATAGAAATCACCTATGTGAGAGAGAAGTGAAGCTCCTTCAAAGGAGAATTGTGTTGGGCTTCAATTCTTTATAAACTCTCATGGAACCACGAAGATGTTTAGGGTCAAAATGAACATAACAAATAAGAACTAAATTGTGCTCAGAAGATTCCTATGAGAAGTATATTGTCATTTACCAAAAAGACAGAACAATTCAAGGACAACAAAGTCTATTGTTCAATCGGTAAATTTAGTATGCTTTCTCAAGGAAAGGTTCAAGGGTTAACACCCGCATATCCTTTGTAGGTTTCGACCAATATGCTCTATCGCTAGGCCAAAAATTTTGTGTTGTCTCTCCATTATTTTCCAATTTTCATTCGTATGGGGGATTGTTGGAAAATTTAATAGTGAATGGAAATTGAAGAGTTGGAATTTGAAAATTTAAATAATTGTCCTAGAATTTGAAACTATTTCCACTCTTAGAATTCCTTTACAACTCTAAAATAACTTAATTCAAACATGTTTCAAACCATTTAAAATTTGCATTTAATTTGGATTTTGAAAATTTTATTGTTAGGGTTATGTTATAGTTTACATTTGGTTAATGGGCCATATTGGGCCCATACCACAAAACCCTAGTATTTCTCTATATATATCCTTGTACTCCTTTACTAATGTTATATACAAATTATTTCTCCTATTTTCACATGGTACCAGAGCTCTAGGTTAAACCCTAGCCGCCGCCGCTGCCACCGCCACTCCAAACCCTAGTCCTCCACCCACCGCCGCCACCTCTACGACCAACCGCTGTTCATCTCTTGTCGTTCTCGTTGGTCTATGGGCACCTGGTGATGTTCCTCATCCCTCACCAGTGATGCCCTTGTCTTGTTGCTGAAGGATTTGTCTTGTCGTCATCATGTCTTCGTTTCATGATTCTTTAGTTAAGAATCTCCATTGTACCTCGTAAAAGTTGGATGGTAGGAACTATGTTTTTTGGGCGCAGAGTTTTGAGCAGTTCCTTATGGCTCATAAGAAATCGTCATACCTCACGGCAGATCTACCGGACTCGAAGGATGCCAAGTATGCTGATTGGCTTGCTGAGGATGCTGTAGTGCGCTCATGGTTGACCGGTAGTATGGAGCCGGATATTGCCCGAAGTGTGGTGATGTTGACTACTGCAAAGTCAATTTGGGAGATGTGCAGATTGGCATATGGAAATGAAAATAATATCTCTCGTGTTTTTGAGTTGTATGAGCAACTGTTTACAGCCCGTCAAGGCGATCGTACAGCCCCTCAGTTCTTCACTCACATCCGTAGCCTGTTGGATGAGCTGGATATTTACCAGCTATTAGTTCTTAATCTGGCCACCCTTCGTCGTTACTGGAATGAAGTTGCAGTCATCGCATATCTTTCCGGGCTCCCCCTTGAGATGCAAAACCAGGTGAAGGGCTCTATTCTGAGTTCTGAGAGAATGCCTGATCTTGCTGCTATTTATGCTCTCGTGCTTCGCCTGTCTTCTACATCCACATCTCCGTCGCCCGTTGTGTCCTCTGCTCAGTCCGCTTTGCTAGCTTCTCGTGGGCGTGGTGGTAAAGGCTTCTCTCGTGGTGGTCGAGGAGCTGGTCATGGTGATTCTCGAAATAGGTTTGTGTGTACCTTCTGTCGACGGCCAGGCCACACTGAGGATCATTGTTGGGATAAGCATGGTCACCCGGCAGTGGACAGTGCTAGTACCGAGGTGGTCGATCTATCACCCACTTCTAGTGCTAAACAGTTTATCACTATCTCTCAGGCTGACTTTGCACGGTTCCAGCAGCTACAGGGCACAACGTCTCACACCACAGTCTCTTCTTTTGTTTCCTCAGGTAATGCCTTTCTTGCTTCCAGGGACAGTTCCTGGATTATTGACTCTGGGGCCTCTTCTCACATGACAAGTACAAAACCCTTTTTCCAAAATATTTCTCCATCTATTTTTCATTCTGTGGCAATTGCCGATGGACGATCGTGCTTAGTGTCCGGAGAGGGAGTTGTGCAGGCTTCCTCTCAGCTTAGACTAAATGATGTTCTTTATGTACCTGAATTTCCTGTCAACTTGCTATCCGTTTTTGCGATCACCAAACATTTGAATTGTAGTGTAACACTTTTCCCTTTTCACTGTATTTTTCAGGATCTGCAGACAGGGAAGAGGATTGGTTTGGGGCATAATCGTGGTGGCGGCGTATATATGTTGGTGCGTGATGATATTCCTCGTGGTTTAGCAGCATCTGTTTCTAACTCCGAGTCATCACTCATATGGCACTGTAGATTGGGTCACCCTTCTCTTAATCGTCTTCAGCAAACTTTGCTTTGGATTCGGGTCGAGTCGTTTCAATGTGAGTCGTGTCAGTTGGGTAAACATCATCGTGTTACCTTTAAATGTTCTACTCTAGTATCTAGTCGGTCGTTATTTGATTTAGTTCATTGTGATGTTTGGGGACCTTCTAAGGTTGCGTCTATTTCTGGTCATCGTTACTATATTGTGTTTGTTGATGATTTTTCCCGAGTGTCTTGGGTATATTTGTTAAAAGACCGTCGGTCTATTGTTGATGTCCTTCAAAAATTCATTTTGGAAATAAAAAATCAATTTTCCATTGTTCTCAAATGTCTTCGCACCGATAATGCTTTAGAATTTGTCTCTTCTGCTGTAAATTCTTTATGTGCGTCCTTTGAGATTATTCATCAAACCACCTGTCCACACACCTCTCAACAAAATGGAGTAGCTGAAAGAAAGCATCGTCACATCTTGGATGTTGCACTCACTCTCTTAGTAGAGCGTAATGTTCCTATGTATTTGTAGTCTGATGCTATCTTGACTGTAGTCTATCTTATTAATCGTATGCCTTCTGCACCCTTAGGGGGAGAGGTTCCTTTACGTCGTCTTCTACCTAATACCGAGTTGTTTCACTTATCCCCTCGTGTTTTCGGTTGTGTTGGTTTTGTTCAGGATTTAACTCCTAGTTTGGACAAGTTGCGCCCGCGTGCGCTTAAATGTGTTTTTGTTGGTTATTCCCGCACCCAACTTGGATACCGGTTGTTTCATCCGACTAGTCGGAAGTATTTTGTGTCTATGGATGTCACATTTTTTGAGTCTCAATCATTTTTTTCTCGATTCGATTTCTCACGATATGTTAACTACGCTCATCCGATATTGTTCTCCCCATCCCTGTCTCGGTCCCTCCGCCTGTGCCTATGCCTAGTGTGACGCCTCCTCCATTGGATACAGATGTTGGTCATTTTGGATAGGTTTATCATCGACGCCAATGTGTACCACCGCCAGCTCCGCCCCCTCCGGTCCTCTCCCCGCACCATGCAGATCTGTCTCTTGATCTTCCTATTGCCTTTCGCAAAGGTATTCGTTCTTGTACTAAACATCCCATCTCCCTTTTTGTTTCTTATGATAATCTTCACTCGTCCTTCCGCACATTTGCTCTTTCCTTGTCTGCTGAGTCAATTCCCAGGAACTACCAGGATGCGTGTTTGCTTCCACAATGGCAAACGGCAATAGATGAGGAAATGGAAGCCTTGAGATCTCGTGGTACATGGGCGCTTGTGCCTCGCCCTGCTGATGCCAGCGTCGTCACTTGCGGATGGGTCTTCTCTGTCAAGCACAAAGCAGATGGTACAGTTAATCGCTACAAAGCCTGGTTAGTGGCCCGTGGTTTTACTCAGACTTATGGTGTTGATTATGCTGAGACTTTTTCACCAGTTGCTCGTCTGAATTCCATTCGCATTCTACTGTCAGTAGCTATGAATCGATCATGGACACTCTGTCAACTTGATGTGAAGAATGCCTTTCTCTATGGAGACTTAGTTGAGACAGTGTTTATAGAGCAACCTCCGGGGTATGTTGCTCAGGGGGAGAATCTAGTCTGCCAGCTCAAGAAAGCAATCTATGGTCTGAAACAAAGTCCTCGTGCATGGTTTGACAAATTTAGTGTAATTGCAGTTGCAGATGGTTTTCGCATGTGTAATGTGGATCATTCTATGTTCTATAAGAACACTTTATCTGGTTGTGTTGTACTTACGGTATATGTCGATGACATCTTGTTGATGGGTAGTGATCGCCAGGGAATTCAGAGAACTAAGGAGCATTTAATGAAGCATTTCGTTACACGAGACATGGGATGACCCAGATACTTCCTTGGTATTGAGTTTGCATATGCCAAAGGAAAGATGACCCTCTCACAGCGGAAGTATGTGTTGGACTTACTTGTGGAGACTGGTTTATTGGGTTGTAAACCAGAGAATACACCTATTGAACAGTCATCACCCTTTTGGGAGACATCTTCCCCATTTCTCAAAGATCCTAGTCAATACAGACGTTTGATTGGCAAGCTCATTTATCTAACTGTTACTCATCCTGATATATGTTACGCAGTTAGACTCCTGAGTCAGTTTATGCATGAGCCACGAGAAGTTCACTAGCAGGGTGCTCTGAGGGTTCTTGCATATGTTAAAGGAGCTCCCGGCAAAGGTCTTCTCTACAAGAATCATGGTCACCTAGATGTTGCAGCATATTCTGACTCGGGTTATGCTGGTGATAGAGGAGACAGAAAGTCTACGTCGGGCTTCTGTACGTATGTCGGTGGAAACTTGGTTACTTGGCGAAGCAAGAAACAGAATGTGGTTTCGAGATCAAGTGCAGAAGCAGAGTACAGATCGATGGCACAGACAGCTTGTGAGATGGTTTGGGTGCAGTTTTTCTATCTGAGTTGGGATTCCCTATCACAATACCTATGCAGATGTTGTGTGATAACCAAGCCGCCATCTTCATTGCAAATAATCCAACATTCCATGAGCGTACCAAGCATGTGGAGATTGATTGTCTCTATGTTTGTGATATGGTACTGAAGGGAGTCATCTCTACGCCGTATACCCAGTCGTCTGAGCAACTGGCGGATATCTTCACCAAAGGTTTAAATGTTAAAATCTTTAGTAATCTATGTAACAAGCTGGGCATGCTCGATATATATGCTCCAGCTTGAGGAGGAGTGTTAGAGTTATGTTATAGTTTATATTTGGTTAATGGGCCATATTGGGCCAATACCACAAAACCTTAGTATTTCTCTATATATATCCTTGTACTCCTTTACTAATGATATATACAAATTATTTCTCCTATTTTCACATTTATAATTATTAAAACTCTAGAATTTAATTTTGGAGTTATAATGGTTTCTAACTCTTTCTTAAGCCTTTATAAAAGAATTCATTCTTTAACTTTAGGATAAGAGTTCTTTTTTTTCCTTCTTTCTCTGTCATTCTCTCTTAGAAAACCTAAGCTCTAGATATCGTATGATAGAGCTTACATAATTTAGTTCGTCAAAGTTATAAAATAGTGCTTGCAACTCGAAACTATTTATCTATTTTATGAAAACTATGTGATACATAGCTCTCGGTTTTGTCTCATCTAGTCTTTAGGATTGGGTCTTCTCATTTTTTATATAAAATTTTTATTTTATTTGTAATTTTTTATTTATTAATAACCCATGTGGGATTGTTTCCAACACTTTGGACTTTTTATATGGGAGTAAAAATGTTATACTACACAAATTTTAAAAAAAAAATGTATGTACAATTTTTAGTATAAAAATAATGTTAGATTATATGAATTTTGGTTTTACATCAGGTTTTACATTGATCTTGGGATTTATATTTTCAAACTCAAAACATTCAAAGCTAATTAAAAAAAATTTAAACTCATTAGTTTTTATTATTTTATCTTAATTCAGAATTAAATTAAATTAAAAAAAATTACCAATCAACTTAGAAGTTCTTTTTTTTGTTTTAAAATTTTAGCTACATCTACCAAAAATAAAATAAAATAAAAAATTAGCTACAAACTTTCATTCCTTGATATTAATTAAAATTAAAGTTTTATATTTTATAATTAAAAAATTGTATATATATATATATATATGTGTGTGTGTGTGGAACAAACTCATCTTAAATTTTCCATTCAAACCCAAAAAATAATAAAAAAATAAAAATAAAAATAAACAAGACAAAAACAAAACAAAAGAAAGAAATTATATATGAAACAAACAAAATAAAAAATAAACAAGACAACAACAAAACAAAACAAAAATGAAGGAAAGAAATTTGAATTCAATGGCGCTTTTTATTTTTCATTTCATATCTACAAAATAAAAAACAAATCACATTCAAAGAAAGACAAACAAAGCAATCATAAAATCCCCCAAATCATCTCATTCTCAGCGAAACGCTCGCCGCTCTCCGGCGCCGGAGACGCACCCGAGCACGCGCCTCACGATCCCCTTCCAAGCTTCCACCGCCCCCCGAGCGCACCGCCCCCACCCCGATCCCACCTCAGCCGCCCGCCGCCGCACTTGCCTCCAGATCCTCGAGAACAAGCTCTGGTTCCGGGAAGCGATGATCGCCGCCGACTGGAGGTAAGCGGAGGCGGCGTGCTTGAGGAGATGGTTACGAATCGGGATGCTCGCTGCGTCGAAGCCGTAGAAGTCGTGCATGGAGGCGGCGCGGCTCACCATATCGCGCGGGCACGGCGGCGCCGGTGATGCGATGATGATGTCTTTAAGGCTTGTATATCTAGCCTCATCGGAGGAGGAGGCGGCGGCGCTGGGGTTCGGCAAGGGCATCAATCTCTGCATCTCAGTCTCCATCGCTGATCCAAGATTCCATTCAAAGGTAACCCTAAACCTTCTTCTTCTTCTTCTTTCTTCTATAATTTTCTCTTTTTTTCTATTTTTTATTATTTTTTAATTGTTTTTGGGATTTGCTGGAATTGATGGAGTGGGGGAATGACAAGGAGATTGGAAAGAGGGGTTTGGTGTTGTTTTTTGTTTTATTTTTTAATTAGATTTAAAAAAATTGTGGAAATTTTAGGAAGGCGAGTGAATGGTGGGATTTTTTTGGGGGATTTTTTTTATTATTATTTTGGGAATTATGCTTGAGTTGTGGCTGGTGACCCGGGCAAAGTAAGTGTTTGTTTTTTAGGATGTGTTTGACAAGGTTTGTATTATTGAGGAGGAGTCTTACAAAATATTCCACAATAAATTTTGATTGAAATGAGTAGTGGAGTGGAATTTAGATAATTTAATTTAAGAGTTTATTTATATTATTTAAAAATAAAAAATAAAAGAAAATTTGTGGTTGGGTATACATAACATCTTTCTTTATGCATTATGCATTAGACAATGTTGTGTAAAGCATTTAAATTATTAGCCAATTGGGTCCATTTCCAATTATTATTTGGTAATTATCAAGAGTGGGCTATCTATATGTCAATAGTTTGTGGCATGTGATTTTGAATTTTCTTTTAATACATAATAATTTTTAAAATTTTATTTATTTATTTATTTATTTGTTTTAGTACTGAAAGGAAGAGGAAATGATGAAGGAAAAGTTTTTTTTTAAGAAAAAATCTAATGAACTGTTTGGTTCAATTTTATCTCATTTTTGCCAACAGAGTAACTATTTTTTAAAACTAAAATTAGCTAAAATATGCAGAATTTCTGAGTTTTCTTAGGGATTAGATTTGGTGAGTTTGTGAATATAGCACACCATATTTGGATTCTGTTTTTCTTTTTTTAACTTTTACAACAAAATCAAATGAAAGTTTTATCTACCCAAGTTTAGGGATGAGTTGTGTTTGTGACATCACATATTCAAAAATCTGAAGTGTATTGTTATTAACAAGTCAATTATTTATTCTCCAAAATATATGTCACATTGGATGTTGTTAAACTTGGATTGGTTGCAAATAATAAAACACTACCTTAATTGACTGGTTTTGTTACTTTGTCACCATGTATTTTAAATTTTGATAGTTTTTTTTTTTTTTAATTTTATCTCTCATCTTGTTTTATTTGTCCATATTGTTTGTCTTTGCTTCAAATATAATTGCATGAATTCCCTCTCTCTCTCTCTCTCTTTTCTGACATTTCTTTAATGAGTTAAAACTATGTTAATCTAGCAAAATATGAACTTGGTAGGTTATATCACCATTATTTTTTCATCATAAAATTCAATTTAGATAAGTTTCTGGATCTCGTGTCCGGTATCCATAATGAATGTTTTGAAAATACATGGATAAAATTAACATAAAAATAAAATATAAACAAAGGGAAACAGGTATAATTTCATAAAAAAATCTATGCTTATGACAGATTTGGCAAAATTGCATATATATATATATATATATATATATATATATTTTTTTTTAATAAAGAATATAAGTATATGTATATACTATAAATCTTAATTTTTTATCTTCTCTATAATTGCACATATCCTTACAATATCCGCCCTTGGGAATAAACACAAATACATTATTTACCGAGTATATACTCAATTTTTATCCTTTTTAAGACTTTATGCAAATGTTCTTTTGCTACAAGGTTACTATGAAGTGGCTGGGTTTGTTCCGAAGTAAGCCTTTAGTCCAAATAATTAAATTTGATCAAAAATTTAAGAAAATCAAAGTAAAGTAGTGGATATTTTTAGAAGTCCTTGTGAAACAAATAAATTTAAATGTATAAATGTGGTTCATTCTTGGTTGATATATTATTTTAGAGGTAAATGCTCATGTAATCTTATAAATCCATTAAAATTTTACCCATTAAACTATTTTGTCATAATAATTTTATCATAATATAGGACCCATAATTATTTCATTCTTTTTTTTTAACTATTTACATTATATATCTCATTAAAATTTATTTATTTAATAAAATATTATATATTATTATTAAAATAATTAAGCAATGTTTTAAAAAACTTATATTTTCTTTGAAAAGTGGTTAATTTTATAATATTTTGTTTCTTAACAGCTACATCTATAAATTGAATTACATTACTTAAAATTGTATATCATTTAAATTGCATTAATAATAAAATATATTAATTGCAAATTACATTATGAAGAAAACTACATTGAATGACTGCATAAATTTAAAATTATATAAAGATAAAATTGCTTTACATGACAGCATTAATTTAAAATTATACAATAAATATTAAATATTAGACTTTGATTTTATGACATTGCACATGATGATTTTCAAGCTATCCTGCATTCATGTGATTATTATCCATGATTAAAATTTAATGATCATCAACCATTTTGAAAGATTTTTTTCAAACTGCCATTTCAGCTAATTTTTCATTCTTCTATTTTTTATAATTCAGCCCATTTTGTTTTTATTTCTTGATATTTTTCATCCACATTTTTTTTTATCATATTTGATTTACTCTTTCTCTTTGTCTATGCTTTTGCCTTTGTTGTTTTCTGGCTGATCAGATAAATTTCAGTCTCATTGTCATCTATATCAATAAGTATATTGTATAAGATGATGATGTTTAAGCACCACTTTCATTGATCTTTAATTTTTTAGAAGACCCAAGAACAAAGAGTATTTGTTTTCCATTTTAGATCATATTTCAACATGACCCAAACATGCTCATGGATATAATGTGTTTTACAGTTATGATAATATCAAGTATGAGCATGTTTCGTCAACTGACCATCGCTTCATTCATTATGATGCTTCTTTGATAATTTGTTGTATAATTGGTTAAATTCATTAATATTTATTTGTTTTCCTTCTTGGACTATTGATTTTCATTAAAATACTCAGTCGTTTGACAATGTTATCAATTGAAATTGTAAGCCATGCACTCATGAGAATTTTATCATCTTCCACGGCCCATGACTATTATTTTAACTTGTTTTTTTATGATGTTTTTCATCTAGAACGATTTTCTTATTCCGTAAGTGTGTGGAATAAGAGCGAAGTTGAAAGTTAGACAATGTACCTGTTTATGTTATATTTTGCTGATTAGCATGAGAAAAACCATCAAAAGTTTTAAGGTCACTTGCAGAAATCGAAAAGAACTTGCTTTTGAGTTGGTTTGTTGACTTGCCATGCTTGAATTGAAAAAATAGGGTCCTAAAAGCATATGATGACCATATGAAAAAGTTTGTTGATTTTGAACATGTGGATAAAAATAGGGAAAATTTTGAGTTTGGATAATTTTGTGAATTTTGAAGATATTGAAAATTTTGCACATTTGGCGGAAAAAAAAGAATATGAAAATATTGAAAATTATTTGAAAAATTCGGTGCTTGAAAAGATATAGAGGTATTTTTATGTATAATAGAGTAGAAAATATAAAGTGGTGAAATGGGAAAAAAAAATATATATATATATATATATATATATATATATATATATGTTTTGCTTGAGAATATGAGTGTAAAATTTAAAATTAAAAAAAATTCTAACCGTTAGATGATGCAACAGTAAAAACTTTTGATTTTTCTTAAAAAAAATCTTTAATTAAAATATGGGTCTCATAACATTTGAGATTTAAAAAATAATTTAAAATAAAAATTGGACCTACTAATTAAACAGTTTGTAGTTACTTAGCATTTAGTAGTCACCAACCTTCCCTAATGGGTAGAGAACGCTACTTATCAACCTTTTAAAAATGTTCTTTTGTCCGAAGGAAGAGATGTGATTTTCCAAAAATTCTTAGTGGGCGTTTGATTGGAAGTAGTTGAAAATCCAGTGGATTTGTATTTACAAATTTTTGTATTTGAAAAATCAAAAAAGTCAAATCCAGTGTTTGGTTAGATGTATTTATAACGCTGGATCACAGAATTTTATATTTGGTTAGGGGGATTGGTAAATTTGGATTTTATTAAATAATATAATATATTAATTATATATTATATTACTAATATTTATTACACTATAATTATATTTTATTTAATATAGTGTAATTAATATAATTAATATATGCTTAATTTATTATAATAAAATATAATATATTAATTATTTATTAAAATAATTAAAATATTAATTATACTATAATTATATTATATTTAATATTTTATAAAAATATAATTATAGTGTAATTAATATTATGAGTAATTAATACAATTAATATATATTTAATTTACTATAGCAAAATATTATATATGAATTATTTATTAAAATAATTAATATAATATAATATAATATATCATTGATATATTATATTAATTACATTGTAATTGTATTTTATTTAATATTTATAAAATATAATTATAGTGTAATTAATATTATTAGTAATTAATACAATTAATATTATACTTAATTTATTATAATAAAATATAATATATTATTTATTTATTAAAATAATCAATATAATATAATATATCAATTATAATATAATATTAATAATATTGTAATTATATTTTAATTAATATTTTATAAAATATAATTATAGTATAATTAATATTATTAGTAATTAATATATATTTACACATTAAGCATGTTTGGGATTATTTACCAAAATACGCAGGCTGCGCGAAACCAGTAAAACTTTCCCTGTTTTCAGTTTTTTTTTATTTTAAAATATAGAAAACGGGAGAGTTTCTCTCGTTTTCATTTTTTTAATTAAAAAATTATAAAAGGGAGAAACTCTCCCTTTTTTTTAAATTTTTTTTTAATAAATAAAATTAAAAAAGGGAGAGTAACTCCCGTTTAACCTTTTTCTTTTATTTTAAAAAAACTCATGTAGCTATTCTTAGTTTTAAAAGAATTCTTTTTATATAATTAATTTTTTTAATTAAAAAATAATTATTGATATATATATTAATCTTTTATTTTAAAAAAACTACGAAACTCGAACAATATTAAAAATAAAACAAAGTTGCACCGGTAATTAATTAATACAAAATATGACGGTTAAATCTACAACGATAAGTAGTTAGTACAAAGTAGGACCGTCAAATGTACACCGTTACTAATTAGCACAAAATAGGACTGTCAAACCTGCATTGGTTAATAATTACCACAAAATAGGACAATGAAAAGTGAACCGATCAATAATTGGAATAAAGTAGTTTGGTCAAACTTGTATCGGTAATTAATTAGGACAAAGTAGGACGATCAAACCAACACCTGTCAATGATTAGCGCAAAGTACGTCAGTCAAACCTGCATCGGTCAGTAATTAGTTCAAAGTAAGTTGGTTAAACCTACACCGATCAGTAATTAGCACAAAGTAGGACAATCAAACTTGCAAATGTCAGTAATTAGTACAAAGCATGTCAGTCAAACCTGCATCGGTCAGTAATTAGTACAAAGTAGGTCGGTCAAACCTACACCAGTCAGTAATTAGTATAAAGTAGATCGGTTAAAGCTGCACTGGTCAGTAATTAGCACAAAGTACACCGGTCAAACCTGCACCACTTAGTGATTAGCACAAAGTAGGTCGGTCAAACCTGCACCACTTAGTGATTGGGACAAAGCAGGACAATCAAACCAGAACCAGTCAACACAAAGTACGCCGGTCAAACCTGCACCACTCAGTGATAGGGACAAAGTAGGACTGTCAAACCTATACCAGTCAGCACGAAGTACGCCGGTTAAACCTGCACCGCTCAGTGATTAGGACAAAGTATGACAGTCAAACCTGCACCAATTAGTACTTAGCACAAAATAGGTTGGTCAAACATGCACCAATCAGTAATTAGGACGGTCAAACCTGCAATGTTCATAAATGAAATTTTCAAAATTCGAGTTTTTTATATAAACCAACATTAGTAGCCCATTTTTACTCTTGCACACTATTTACTCAGCCACTCATCCATACTTCTTCTTCTTCTTATTTTCAACAATGGCAGAGACTTCACTTGTATTGGTTTACTACAATGGTTTAATCATTGCTAGTGAAGACACAATTATATTTTCGTCGGACGATCAATCATATTTTTATGTCAAAGACGATATCTCTTACGAAAATTTAAAGAGATTCATTGCTGACAACCAAGGAGTTTCATGTATTAAATACCAGCTCCCAATTTCTTCAGGATCCGGTAAGATTTGCTATCGGTCATTCAAATTGCGTAATGACAGAGATGTTCGGATGATGTTCGACTACCACAAAAAAAATTCAGATATTGACATTATTGAATTGTACGTGGAGTTCAGCACTGCAACTTTCGAGGGTGCTCCTTCCCAACAACAAACCGCCCCAAATGATGAAGTTCAACACAATTTGAGACGGGAGAGGATTTCATCACCATGCCAAGTTAATGAACCTAAATGGCTCTCAACGGAGTAGAGGGCACAAGATGATCCACCACCCAATAATTATTTTACTAATTCACAACATCTACAAGGCGGAACAAGTTCTTTTCATGATACTCATGAAACCGAATTCGGTCAGTATGGTCGATCCAATGGAGACGATGAGGACGATGATGGTGACAGCTTTAGGGAAGACACTGAAGCAATTGTTGATGATATTCAGTTAGAAGAATGCAATCTTGAAGACGTTCCAATGACCGGCCGTAATTTCATAATGGCACCAATGGAGCCTCCATCACATATGCACAAGAATTTCCAGAGTACCCTTTATTATATGCCGACACATTAACTGGAGCAACGATAAATGGAGATCTTCATGTAGGCATGAGGTTTCGGAGCAAAGATGATGTTGTGACCGCAATTAAGCATTACTGCTTACTTAAATCTGTCGAATATAAAGTTATTGAGCCTGATCTGACTCGATACTCCAGTAAATGTAAGTCATATGGCGATGGGTGCAATTGGAGCGTTCGCGCATCCTACAGCAAGCGGAGACAGCAATGATCTCACACATGTTCATCAGCAATGATCTCGCAGGATTATTCGAAGCTGGATTCAAACATGATTTGTCGTCAAATACAAGCACTAGTCCAACAGCAGCCAAGCATCAATGTATCAATTTTAATAGCGGAGATCAAAAATCGATACGGATACACACCAACATATAGGAAAGTATGGACAGCTAAGCAAAAAGCGGTTAAAGCAGCATTTGGCAATTAGGAGGAGTCCTTCAATGAATTACCAAGATGGCTATCAGCGTTGCAATAGTTTGTTCCTAGGACAATAGTTGATCTTGAGACCCAGCCAGCATACGATGGACCTTACCTGGTACGTGATGCTCGAATCTTTCATAGAGTTTTCTAGAGTTACCCCGCCTGCGTGGAGACTTTCAAATATTGCAAACTGTCGTCCAGATAGATGGCACCCATATTTATGGCAAATACAAAGACACTTTGTTGTTGGCAATCGCACAAGACGGTAATAAAAATATCATGCCGATTGGTTTTGCCATCATGGAAGGAAAAACGTTGGGTGCATGGACTTTCTTCTTGCGCAACTTAGGTTCCAGTGTAACACCACAACAAGGAATATGCTTTATATCTGATCGCCACGAATCTATCAAATCAGCATTTAGATCACTTGGCCGTGAGATGAGTGCTCCTCGTGCGTACCATGTTTATTGCATTAGACATATCTCGGCCAATTTCATGCGTCGTTTCAGAAACAGAGAAATGCAACGGATAGTTGTCAATATTGGCAAGTTACAAGATTAAATTTTGTTTTAATCTAACTCTTACATTGTTGTTAATTATTGAAGTTATCTTAACTTTTTAAGTTCACTGTTACAAGTTATTCGAAAACCATTCAAGATTTTAACTACTGGTATGGTTTACTATGGGACAACAATGAAGAGGCGACGAGATGGTTGGATAACATACCGTGGGAGAAGTGGGCTCAAGCGTTCGATAAAGAAGGGAGAAGGTATAGTCACATGACAACCAACCTTGCAGAATGTGTTAATTCAGTGCTTAAGGGAACAAGAAACCTTCCTATAACAGCTATGGTTAAATCAACGTACTTCCTACTTGCGAAGTTGTTTGTGAGGAAAGGTGTACAGGCGCAAGCTCAGATCGCATCAGGCCTTATCTTCTCAGAATCACTAATGAAGGCAATCCAAGAAAATCAACAAGCAGCATCCAGCAATTACGTTCGTCAATTCAACCGTGAAGAGAAGTCATTTATGGTAGATGAGATGTCACCCTCGCAATGTGGGAGATAAGTTAGCACTTTTCGCATCAACCTAATATCACATTGGTGCGACTGTGGTGCTTTTCAAACGCTACATTTTCCATGTCGACATGTCCTTGCAGCATGCTCGCATATTCGTCTACATTGGGAGGAGTATGTTGACAACGTGTATAGGCTTCAAATGAGGGATATTGAAACCCTTATAATGGTCTATGTCTACGTCCTAATATTACGATGAGAAGACCGATGAAAGGAAGACCAAAATCTACAATGATTCATAACGAGATGGATATTAGGGAAAGTGTTCAGCGAAAATATTGTGGTTTATGTCACAATGAAGGACATAGTCGCCGAAATTGTCCCAACATTGCCGGTTCAAGTAGTCGGTCGTAATATACTCTAAATGTCTTTTTCGTTGTAATGTTTTAATGATGTAAGCCTTCCATATAATTATAACATGCAATGAGTTATCATTAAAGCCTTTTGTTAAAGCATATGAAGAAAAAACAAATGCAAAGAAAAAGTAAATTTAAAAAAATACAACATAGAACACCAAGTAAAATAATACTACAGATAGTTTTGCGCAGACAATAAAGAAAAACAACAACTAATACAAGAGTCTACTCTACCGTCTACGCTGTCACCTCTCAGTAAAACATTGAGGTGGGTGGATATTTCTGTCAGGCAGCCCCCGTGACCTAGGTCTTTGTGCTTGGTCGGTTGGCGGGTCATCATCAGATGATTCATCCGAATCCTGTATTGCTGAGGCTGGAGTGTTCAGGTTCGCAGTAAAGTACGAAGGGTTTGGGGTCATTCCCAGTCTTGTTGCTGAAATGAAGTTGAATGACTAGAATCTCCGCATTCCATAGGTGGATAATGAGGTTGATATTCAAATAAATTCTGCACAAAGTCCATCCCGAAATCAACCGAGTATCTTCTAGGCTCAACTGGAGGAAATCCATGGAGATGAGATGATCGAGTAACGTTGATATCATCTGATGAGTGAAATTACTGGTACCCTTCGTGATGTGGGGTGTCGAGGAATATGTGCCTCATCGTGTTCGGCCCGAGAACTATGCTGATGACGTCTTCGTACAGGAGGACTCGGTCGTGGCACATCTACAACTACTGTTGGAAACGCTCTAAGGGGCGCTGGAAGAGTGTTCCCTCTCGTACGAGGATCCAACAGGTCCTGATCTGTCGATAAAAATAGTATGGTATTAGTAGTATACCAGTCATAATATTCCACCAACATTGCGTTATTCCCGGCAGGAACATGGAGGCTGAGGCAACGTGACGCTCTATCTCTCCAGTATCCAATCCATCTTCCGTGCATCAATGCCCAATCTATGTCAATTCTACCACGAATATCATGATCATGGGTCGGTCCAATGTAAACTGGATCAAGAGGAACACCTTGGGCGAAGCCAAATTGTCTTGTCACTCGATCTGTTTGGTGCCACTCAACAACTTCGAAGCAAATCAATTATGTAAACGCAGTCCATAAAGGTCTGTCTGCGAAAATGACCTATGACACTTGTGCGATTATCTCGTTCGAATCATAAGGCCGCCATATAAACTGTACAAAATTATTTACCAAATAATTAATGATTATTAATACCTAAAATATGTGTATGAATTATCAGTTTTTTTAACAATATTACCTGTTGCATCTCCAACCGATCTAGTAGCTGCCTATATATCTTTACATTATGCTTGTTGTTACGGCTATCATCATCCACTTCAATGTGCGCCCACCTAAAAATGAGAATGAATTATAATTTTAATGTATTATAATTAAGTGTAAAATGAATCATCAATTTAATTTGCTCTCACCTACAAGCCAGAGGAAAGGATACGATAGCACGGGTTCGAGGGGATATACTTGAAATCCTATACCATGCCCATGATTGAAATAATATCATAGATCCACTGATATTTTTCATATCCTTGTTGGATGCACGGCATAAAGACCTATACAGGGTTGCTAGACATGCTGAACCCCAACTGTATCTTCCTGCTTCTGTAAAATCCCTCAGAAGTGGTAACCACTTCAGATGAACCTTGTTCTGAGACATATCTGGTATGAGGACACAACCGATAAGCCTTAGGATATAGGCATATGCATAACATTCTATCTGTCGTTGACCTACATCGTATAACAACATGCCAAATGTTTCCTCAAGCCACATTAGAGTTATACTCTGACCTTTCCTTTGCTCCACCGGTGGGACCACTCCGAGCAACTCTGCACAGACAGCACTTCCTAAGCCGAAAGTCTGCCCAATGACTTCGTGGCCGTTAATCGGTAAGCCAAGTTATAGTGCCACATCTTCCAATGTGATTGTTGTCTCACCGCATGTAAGGTGGAATGTGTGTGTTTCAGTCCACCATCTCTCCACTAATGCGCTCACAAGAGCGGCATCAATTCGGAAATTAAGAATTTGTGCCGCATGATAGAACCCGGCTTCTCTTAAAAGGCCTATGATTTGTGGAGGAGGCTCTGCGATAGACACATGTCTAAACCTAAGAACCCGATCAGGCTGTAGAATGTTATAAATTAATCAATTTCATATTATATGGAAAAATAAAATAGGTTGACTTGAAAAAATATAAGACACGGAAAAATCATAAATCCAAACATATGCCATCGAAAAATTGAATATGATTGAAGAGTAAACCATAAACATTGGTGTGCTAATAATATACCAGGTTATCTAAATAAACATGCTTCAGCCATAATATAACAATTATTAATACAATAAAAAATTAACATAATAATATACTAGGTTATCTAAAATAATGACTTAATGCAATTATTAATAAAAAAAAGCTTAATAATATATTAGGTTATCTAAATAAACATGCTTCAAGGTTAATATAACAATTATTAATACAATAATTAATTATGACATAATAAAATTATTCATAAAACCTAATGACATAATACAATTATTAATAATAAACAAAATTACCTAAAACTGTAGTGGGTTATCTAATTAAACATGATTGGGGTGCTAATAAGATAATTATTAATACAATTAATAATTATGACATAATAAAATTATTAATATAAAATAACGACTTAATACAATTATTGATAAAAAAATAACCGAATAATATACTAAGTTACCTAAATAAACATTCTTCGAGGTTAATATAACAATTATTAATACAATAATTAATTATGACATGATAAAATTATTCATAAAACCTAATGACATAATACGATTATTAATAATAAAAAAAATTATCCTAAAATTATAGTGGGTTATCTAATTAAACATGATTGGGGTGCTAATAAGATAATTATTAATACGATTAATATTATGATATAATATAATCATTAATATAAAATAATAATTTAATACAATTATTAATAAAAAATAACCAAATAATATACTAGGTTATCTAAGTAAACATGCTTCGAGGTTAACAATTATTAATACAATAATTAATTATGACATAATACAATTATTAATAAAAAAAATTATCCTAAAAATATAGTGTGTTATCCTAATACGATTAATAATTATGACATAAAAAATTATTATGTGAAACTAATGTCTTAATATAATTATTAATAAATAATTAATTTCAAAGTTATCTAAGTATACAAAAATTTTACCTTTTTTGACAAAATGAATAAAATGTGATCACTCTGTAATCTTAAGAATGCCATCGAAAATTATCAACAAAAATCCAGTACACGTGTAAGTAGAAAACACCCGCACAATTAGAACTTGAAATAAGATTAAAATAGGAGAAAATGAGAATAGAGGGGGAGATAGTATGAAGTGGGAAGTGGGTATTATATAAGTAAAAATAATAATAAAATAATTCAGTGGATAAATTTATATCCGTTACTAAAGTGGCTATTAGCCTATTAAGTGTTCATGTTTTTGCGTTTTTAATAAAAGCATTGGTGAAAAAGCCAATGAATGAAGAATATTTCAAAAGTTAACAGCAACCAAGGACAATGAGAGCATATCCGTTTGAACCTTTTTTTCAAAAAGGAAAAACGGGAGTTACTCTCCCGTTTTCATTTTTATTTATTAAAAAAATTTAAAAAATTTTGAAAACGGGAGAGTTTCTCCCGCTTTTCATAATTTTTAATTAAAAATGAAAAACTGGAGAAACTCTCCCGCTTTTCTATATTTTAAAATAAAAAAATAAAAAAAAAAGCTGAAAACGGAAAAAGTTTTACTGTTTCCACCAACATGCGTATTTTGGTAAATAATCCCAAACATGCGTAATTTAGTAAATATTTTTTTTGTAATATTTAAAAAAAAAAGCCCGTTAATCTCTCAAGTGCAAATCATGTGAGGGATTTACTGGATGGGATTTTGGAATTTGGTCATTTTGGCCGAATTCCATAATCCCATGAATTTTAGATTTGAAAATACAAAGGAGATTGACATCTTTTGAAACAAACAAAGAATTTCACAAATCCAAGGATTTTCAAATCCTTTGATTTCCAAATCCCGTCAAACAAACACCCCCTAATGATGAAATGAAAATGTGAATAACTACATTGAAGTTATTTATATGATAAATAATTAGTTAATAATTTTTTAAAAATAAATAAATGACTAATAAAAAATTATGTAGAAAATAATTTGAATACCATTATTTACTTTTAATTACTATGATTAATATTTAAATTTATATTTTTTTAAATAAACAAGTAACTAACCATGGCTATATCATCCACCTTTATAAAATAATTTGAATAAAATAATTCACTTTAATTACCAAGTAATAATTATTTTAATGTAAAGGTAGGGTAAGAAGGTAATTTGATTCACCATTCCTCTTCTTTCTATTTCGTCATTATTAAGAGAATAGGGATTCCCTGGTTATGGTAGGGTGTGTTTGGTTGTCAAAAGTGTAGGAATGAGGGGTAATTGGGTGTAAACCCTTGTTTAGGTATGCCTCAATGAAAGTGAAAGAGTAATGAGGAGGAAGTGAGACACATGTATGAGAAGGATTCCCAATCACCACATATTTGGGCAAATTTACTCAATTTTGGATGTGAAAAATGACAATTATGCCTTTAAATATAAAATGCTTTTCAATGAGTTTTCCTCATCGTGCTATGCATCACGCTAAACGAGGGTTTTTGGATCTCAGCTATGGTTGCCCGGCTCTATTCCTCATGAAGACTTGGCCTTCCACGAAGACAATTCCAAACTCGCGTGATCCAAACATCTCAAATTCCTTTGTGATCCAAGGTCAATCCCTTTACCCGATTTGTTTTTGTTGTTTCTTGTTGAAGATAAGGATGAGTGTCAAAATCGTTTCATGATTCAAGTATTCTCCTTTTTTTTCCGTAAACTCCTTAAGATAAGAGTGGGTATTTGTCTATTCCTTATATTTTTTTTTGGAAGAATTACATATATAACCATACAAAATTGTAAGTTTGCATGGACACTTATAAAAATTTTTGTTTGACTACTTTGTAAAAAATATTTTAGGTTTTTTTACAATTTAATAAATAGTTAATTATAGTTTTGTTTGTATACTTCAACAAATTTTATTTGTCTACCTGCAAATATTGGAGTTTTGTAGAGTATAAATACAAATATTATCTTTGCTTTTACACATGAAATTTTGAGGTTTCCAAGGGTATATATAAAAAATATATATTTAATTTTTTAGTCCATTTCCATTTATTGTGAAAACTCAAAATCAAGTTAGGTGCAATGAATCTTCAATTTTAAAGCAATGGAAGTACTAAATATAGGATTAAGAATATATTATTTGAACTTATTTTCCAATCAATATGTAGAAAATTTTACAAAAATGGACAAACATAGTGACATGGATGAGTATGGGTTGATAAATGATTATGATCTCTATACATATGATTTGAAAGCAACACTCCATATAACATTATAATTGAGATTATAAATGGAGATGTGTATATATATACTGATGAAAGCTTATAATATTTATAGGATAGATGAAAACTTGTAACACTTGTTATGTTTTACTATGCAGATTAATTGAGATTGCATCCCCATATATTTTATTAGATTTTCAAATCACACGCCTTTAAAGGGGAAAACTTGACAAGGTATGTCATTATGTATAGTCAAAGAGCACTTGCTTTGACCTTTTTTCCATTGTTACAAAATATATTTATTAACTTAGACATATGCATTATTGGTAACTTAGGGTTTGATAACATGACGAGGCTTAAACAACTTCGGCTATATTGCGCAATAATCATATGCTACTTCTATGTATTAAGTGTCATTCTCACTATATGTGAAACAAAGTAACACAATAATAAACGAAGACTGATTGAACATGAGATTTTATCAACATCTATTAGACACCACAAACAACATGAGTATATCTACCATTTAGTTTTTAAAAGTGATATTAAGTGCATTGACAACCTATACATGGATCGACGTAATTTTTATAATTTGTGTTAATTGTTAACTACAACTGGTGGGTTACGAGGCCGTCGTGGATATGTTTATGTTTAACACTTGATGATCAACTTGAGCATAATGTAGTTGTTAATGATTTTGTCGTGTAATTATTGTACATGAACATAATATATATTGTAGTTGTTCCACATGTGTTTCATGTGTTGTTTGTACACTTAACTTTCAATGTTGATGGTAAAAATTATGTTTAAAATGAAGAAATTTTGAAACTAGTTGACAAATTTATTTTTTTATTCTTGTATGTGAGCATGCCCTTATTTGTACACTTAACTTTCACTGTGTTATTCTTGAACCATTATCTTTCAAATTTTTATTTGAATTTCTCAATAAAATTTAGAAGTTGAAATGGAAATTGTATATAAGAAAAATACAAATTTTCAAATTGTTAATATGAATCTCCAAAATGAATGTAATTTCCTAAAATGACCAGAAATATGAACCATCACCTATTTATGATAATTATCAAAATTTAGATATAAACTTGGATTTTTTAACGTGGCAGACCCTTATCTCTCATGTGGTTTAATTGTTATATGTGAGCATAACATATATTATAGTTGCTTCACATAGTATGTTGTTTTTCTTTTTCTTTTTCTTTCTTTGTTTAGATGGAAGCAGATTCACAATCCAAAGGTAAGGGTTAGAACTAACACAATTGGATCATAGAGGAAGATAAAACTTTGATTGATGCTTTAGTTGAACTATCTACAAATCCAATGTGTCAGGCTGAAAAATGGGTTCATAAATGGGTACCTTGCGCAATTCGAAAGAATGATGAAGAAAAATATTCCAACGAGCATATTGAAGGCTATATCTAACATAGAGTCTTGGATTAAATTATTTAGAAGCAAAACCACTACAATAACTGATATACTGCAAATAAGTGGATTTGTTTGTAATTACAAGATGTGTACTATTGAATGTGAAAAAAAGTGCATATGATGAGTATGTCAAGGTATGAATAATTTTATTTAGTAATTATGTAATGATCTACACATGATATTTGTATTATTAACTTTATTGCTCATGTAATGTAGAATCATAACGAAGCAGTCAGTCTTTATTGAAAAACTTTTCCTTCTTCAATGATCTTATCATAGTCTTTGCAAAAGATAAAGCACATGGAAGTGCAAGAGACGATTTTGGTGATGATGTGGAGCAGTATTTACATGACAATGTTACATTGGATGATGACACGGACTTCTTCCAAATGGCAAGTGATGATTTTTATATGCCTACACATGAACCCATTCTGACTCCATCACCTATAGGATCATAAACAAGTACCTTATGAGCACGTCGAAAAGAGAAAAGTGTTGTGGACACATTAGTAAAGAAAGTTTCCCAAAACTTGCACAATTTCGTTGAACTAGTTAGTCCAGGATTTAAGACATTAGCCGATGCCGCTACTCATGAAGTAGCTCGTGATGAAGCCCGTGAACTACGTGAGAAGGCATGTGAGGACGTTCTCGCTAAAATTGAGGAAAAGAAAAAAAATGTTGCCACAAGTAATTTTTAAGTTTGATGGCCTTTTTGATGATGAGGCAATGTTCCTGTTATAGTTTTTATAACCACAATTCATTTTATATTCCATGATTTCTCTTAAAATTCTTTATAATGATTTTTTTTTTAATCATTTTATAGGTTTTGCCTAAAGATGACCAAATGAAAATATTTTTGGACTTATCAGACAACAAGAAGCTGTATTTTTGTCGTGTATTATTGTCAAGATTGTCATTTAGGTCACCTACTATGTAAACTCATTAGTTTGTTTTACTTTGATTGGGTGATGTTGTTTGTTTCAAAGTTTGATGTGGCATGTTATGGAGTTTTTATGAATTGTATCACAGGAAGATTGTGTTTGTTTAATGTGTTTAAATTACACTTCATTTTTAGTGAGCTTGGTTTGGTTGGCTATCATTGTATAATGTTGGTTTGATTTTGCGAGGTTTTTATAATGTTGGCTATCATTTTTAGTGATGCATAATGTCATATTTTGCAAGGTTTTTGTGAACTTGTTTGATTTTTCATGGACTTATTACAACTATTGTTGTTTTTGTGTTATTGAATCTTTAATTGTGTATGAAAAAATGCACAAATTATTAAAAAAATTTAATTAATAAGGTTAGCTTCTTTTAGTGTCATGCATAATGTGATATTTCTCAAGATATTTTTAATTGTTTTGAATTTTTTTTTTTTATTACATTGTTGTTCTTATGCTATAGACTCTTTAATTATTAATGTAAAAATATAAAAAATACAAAAAATAATTAATATGGTTAACTTCTTTTATTTGAAAGTTTCTTTATTTTGATTTGTAATTAACACCATTAATTAATAGCTAATTTATTATTTTAATACTTAAATACAAAATTAGAATAAAATTGTAGTATTAAAGTTAAATATTAATTTATGATAATTAATTAGTTACAATTCTTCAATGTTTTAAAAAACTATATCATTAAAAATAACCCATTATTTTATCATATTATTTTTTATATTTATTTGCATAAGGGGCATTAGAGTCATTTTATCATATTATTTTTTCTACTTTTTACGTTCCCAATGAATTACCCTTTTTATACCTTACCAACCAAACACATTTTTCATTCTCACTCCTACTCCACTACCTTTCATTTCATTCCTATCCTGCTCCTCCCTATTTCCACTCTTGTCAACCAAACAACCCATTAGTACTTCCCTAATCATGGAATCCATTTGTTTACATTTGTTACTTCATATGTGCACTCACTTAAACTAATAGTCAATCTAGGGGTAGGTAAGTTGACTTTTGTGTGTAAGAATTCATAAGAGTGCCACATATCTTACTTGCAAGTGGGCAAAATCATAACTACAGTCCAAAATTCAATGTAAATCACTGTCCAAAATAAATAGTATCTTCCGAGGTACTAAAACCTTATAAAATAGGTGTTGTACCCCAAATAGTCCTTCTATTTCAATTTTAACAAATTGAATTTCTCTATTATTTGAAATTAGCAAAATAAGTTCAAAAACTAACTAGTGTTAGTTTTCTGCTCTACTGTTGCTGACATGGTTTTTTTTCCATTAAAATATTATTAAAAAATTTGAAAAAAAAATTATTAAACCGGATTCGAATCGGCATTTTAAACCTAGACCCACCAAAATATCACACCTATCCCACCTCCATCCACTCAGCTCCTCATCATCTTTAGCCTTAGGTCTTGCTCCTACTCTAACATCCCACCACCGCACTATTAGCCATTATGACCATTGAAGCCCACCTTCATCTGTCATCACCTTTTCCTTTTACTCCACCTTATACAGCCTTGATCATAGCAGCCTTGTACAACTTTGATTATAGCACACAAGAAATCTTGTATACGCCTTTATACTACTTCTCGGCCTGGTTAATCCCCTTTGTCAAGCTCCCACACAAGCATTGAATACTCGGCATTTCTTTTGATTTGTGGGGGAATGCAGCGTAGGTTTTTTTCCTTTTTGTAGTAGTAGCAGCAATAGTAGCCGTAGCAGTAGCTTTTAATTTAGGGAGAGAATTAACATTTGTAACTATAAATGATCAAATTTCTAACTATTAAACTGTGGGTCAGTCGATCAAATATACAACGACATGTTGAAAGACAAATCAAATCAATATAGTCCTTATTTATTATTTAGACCAAAAGTGGTTCACAATTTGTATTTTTGAACATATCCGGCCCCAAACTTTATTTTTTGAGTACCCAACAATAACATATAATGCAAGTGCAATTTTTATTAATGATGAGTGCATTTTATACACATATTTTGCATACCTATTACTCATATTTTGCTTGTCTTTTGGCATTTGTATATATATTTTAGTACTACTTTGGCTATCTTTGCATTCTGGAAGCAGATTATCAGGTCTTGGGTCAAAAGAAGAAGTGTTGGAGAGAATTTCACATCAAAAGAACCAAGTTGCAAATAGCCAGGGCAAGCATGGCCTAAGCACGGCCTTGCTTTTGAGCCATGCAGATTACTGGACTTCAAAAAATATTCAGAGGATGAAAAGCACAATTTTTGTTCCTAGAGCACGGTTGTGCTTATAGAAGCATAGCCCAAGCACGGGTGTGCTTTTGGGCCGTGCACTCTAGTGTCTGGCAAAAATATTATTAATGTTAAACCCTAGACCTAGCTGTAAAGAGCACGGCCCATGCACTCCCTTGCTTAGGTTGAAAACTCTTTTTAAATACCAAAGTTTGGGTTTTAGGGGGGAGTTCAACTAAGGGATTTTGGAGGCGACTTTGAGGTGACCTTCACCACCATCCTTCTAGAGATTAGAGTAACGATTGAGATGCACGATTCGGAGTGGAGTTTTACCATCATATTGTTTCTAGGAGCACAAAGGGAATCTATGGATTTCTATTTGATTGTTTTCTTTGTCTTTTTCGTATTGTGTAAACCTATGAGGGGCTAACCGTCTCCAATCCCCCAAATATATGAACCTATGTGTTAATTTGTAGTTTGATATACTCTCTTGCAATGGCTATGGAGTTCTATCATTTTTTATGTTAAAACTTATGTCATATAATTGGATGTGCATGATTTGCGTGTAATTATAGAACTTGGCGTGTATTGATTTCCGTAGATGTAATCACAGTATGTAGTTGCAAAACTGGAAGCTCATGATTCCCATAGATACAGTTGCAGATCTTGGCGTATTTGATTGCCATAGATGTTATGCCCTATCCCGTGAGTCAAACACGTGACATGTCACCACGACAACCCAGGGGAGGTCCAACACTAACTCAACTCTAGATCACTATAAGGCTAACCCGTTCCCTATATAATACATCTATGATCACAAGGAGTAACTCAACAATAAATACATACATCAATCATCCTACCCATGTTCATTAAATTGACACCAAGGTAAGAGATATAAGTAACCACCATATGATAATGACAACAACAACAACAACAACAACAACAACAACAACAACAACAACAACAACAAGCCCAAAACACAGAGTATACCCCTCATACATAACATGGACCAAACTGACATACAAAAAGTATTCCACAAAGGAACAACATAATAGGGTTCAACAACACATAGTGGAACCCTGATGATACATGCCAAGGAAATAAAGCAACATACACAACTCAAAATGAGAATACAAACACAACTCTTGCCAAGCACTTCATGCCTTTCACCCCTACGCTATGCTATCCCCTGGGAGAAAGAAAAAGGGGGTGAGTAACTAGAATACTCAATGAGGGGTTAGACATGGAACTATAACTCATGCACAATCAAATAAAAATATATATATATATATATATATATATATATATATATATAATAAAATACCATAAACATGTTTCAATCCTTAATAATAATAAAGATACTTTAAATAACAGATATATCACAGGAATATAAGCTTTCTCCACAAAATGTAAAATAGAACCCCTTTGAAATCATTAGGAAATCCAATATTCACACAATCTTTTCGATAGCTTCATAAGACAAAATTCTTACCAGTAAATAAACCAACAAATCACAATAATCGACAGTATCCCAAATGGCCTCAAAAACCTTCCATCGCTAACTGTGGCCTCGGTTAGGTCAAGAGCCACCAAGATGCGTGTATCTTGGCATTGGCCGTTAAGAAGCCCGTGTGGTTACTCCGAACAACCCAACAATATCTAAGTCAAGATTCTACACTCTCACCGGAAATGGCATAAGTCAGTCCGTGGAAACCTTCCACTTCTTACTGTAGTAAGTTGATTGCTTCCCCGCAAGTGTACGGGATCGCCAAGTAATACCCTGTGAGTGATACAAGGGTCGTATTCCATGGGGCAAAGAAGTATTATTACTCCCTCTTTATCTATTATGTAGCCTGCAATTCTTCATAAGAAGAACAAATAAAACAAAATAAACTAACCTAAGCTAATCCTATGGCCGGGTAACTAACACACATAAATAAATAAACAAGGGAGTATCAAGCAAGAGAAAGCCGTGTTAAGAAAGAATCCCCCTAGGGTTGTTATTAAGTCCCAAACTTGGATGGTTTAAAGTGCATTGACAGCATTTAAGACCTAAAGATCTCATAAATAGGTTAACCCCAATTTCTCGACGGCTAACCCCTAATCCCATACGAGTGTTAATCGGAATCTCTTCTGGATTAACCCACCTACGATTGCAATGAGTTCAAGAAAATCTCTAATAGGAGTAAACCTACTATCCTTCAGCTTAAACCTAGCATTGGAGGGCTACCAACACCCGATCTCTCGGCGTGTCAGCACAAGAATCCCCTTTCAATCTTTCCTAGATCTAGTATACGTGAGTAGGTCACATCTGCGCATACAACTCATAAAAGAATTAAGGATCTCTCCATACATGTAATTCTAGACATGAAAGCATGAAAGATTGAATCTCAAACAACCATCAAATTAAATAACTAACAACATCACAAGTTCATACACAAGAATATACCCTACGGTTCATCCACATCCAAACACCAAAATAAGTTAATCCCTCATGATGAGGGATACTTACACAACATACAAGGAAAAGAAAGACAATAAAGAAGCAAGAAAACTCCCTCTACGATCTTGATCTCCTTGAATCGATGAAGCTTCGAATGGTGATGCAATGGTGGCTTAGAACTTCACTCCAACTCCTTCTCCTTTGCTCCTCTCCCTCTTGGTGATGAAGTGTGCTCGTTCCCCACAAGGATCATCACCGGAAGGTGGCCGGAAAGCCTCAAGAAAGTGTGGTGGCTGTGGCCCAAACGGCCAAGGAAAAGCCCCTTTGCTTTGCCCTAGAAGTGCCCTTTTATCATGCCCCAAAACCATGTATCCCGGGGTCAATCTCAGGGTCTATCATGGCCTCATTGAGGCAGTATGCCTTCAAGCAAATTCTTCTCTTCTTTGGCTATAGTATCAATCCCGGGGTCAATCCCGGGTTGCATTGAGGTCGTATGGCCTAGATCAATTCCCGACTCGAAAATTCTACAGGTGCTACAGTGGTTGCTGCAGTAATCTTGCTACGTTACTCCAACTAAAGTAAAATATGCTACAGTATTATGACTTGGTTTTCTTCTCTTTTTTTGCCCAAATCATATCTTCGTGTCTTCCACGGCTTCTCCATGCCCTACAAAGCAAATAATAGTCAATTAAGCACAAAACGGGCATCCATTCATATAAAAATACATTCTAGAAGTATCAAATACATATACTAAAATACATACATTTAGAAACTTATCATAAGTACTGGAGCTTGGCTCCCATGTCACCATCAAAACATTTAAATAACAATCTAACCCGTAGGCTCAGTATATACATCAATATTATAGCATAATTCTTATCGAGAGATCACAAGTGTTCACAGTTGCAATTTTCACGACAAGAGTGAATAACTTGATTATAACATCTTCAGTAAAACCATTTTCATTAAGAACATCATACAAGAGTATCCTTTGAAGATATACTTCATATATAGCATCATCACAGTGAAATTCAACTTAGTTTACACATGCCTTTTTGGTTATCATAACAAGAACATCAAATCTCTTAAAAATGCACAAATTGAAACATATACTTCAAAACATAGGGTTTCCAAACCACAAATAATATATATACTTTATAAATATCCATGAAATAAGTCAAATCATAAATCATCATGATTTCTAAACTCCATGGAAAACTTTTACTTTATAAATATCCATGAAATAAGTCAAATCATAAATCATCATGATTTCTAAACTCCATGGAAAACTTTTAAAGAGATTTAGCAATAAGGAGTTTATCATTCAAAGGCAAGCAACTTAAATATTAGAAAAACATGCATGATTTATAGTCCATAATTTAGTAAATCCCACTCACAAACTTGGCAAGCTAAAAACCTCCAGTGTTACTTCTCCACCGGCTCCTTTCCCTTGCTTGAAGTTTCATCTCCTAGAAGCAATTAAACAACCCAAAACAAACAACCAAACATCATCAACAATTTGATCAATTAAAATGAAGGACAATGCTCAAAATGGGAAAATGATTGCTTCTAGGGTTTTCTAAACTCTCTAACTAGAAGATCTAGCAAGAATATATCTCTCACAACCCTTAAAACCAACAAGGAAAGTAAGGAAAACCTAACTTGGTTGGTGCTACAGTAAATCCGAAATTAAGGAAGAAGAGGTTTCAAGGATTTCTCTAAATCAAAGTCATACAAATCAACACAAATACTCCTTCCAAGCTCTACCAACAAAGAAGAAGAAAAGGAACAAGAATCAAGCTCCCACTTGAGTCCACAACCAAACCCTAGCTATACTCATCTAAGGAACAAAGAAGAAACAATAAAGGATGGAAGCCTACCTTGAGTCAAGAGATGATCAAACTCTATGGTCCAAGAACAAGCCCAAGAATGCCATCAAAATCAGCCCTCAAACTTCCAAGAATGGTAGAGGAAGAGAGTAGGAAAGGATGAGAGGGTTTGAGGGAAGAAAGATGAGGAAAATGAGCTCAAACGAGTATAAAAACACTAATACAGTGCATGTACGGGCTCATGTGCGGTCCACACAAGTGCCCACACACCTCAGGCAAAAAGATGTGCGGGCTGGTGTGAGGGCCACGCACCAGGCCACACACCCCTCTACCTGGGGTGTGCGGCCCCTTGTGCGGCCGCACAGGAGGCAGTATAGCTCCCAGGAGGGGCTATGCGGCCTGTGCACAACCCACGCACTCTAGACAACTCTCAAAACATCCCCAAACACAAGGCAAGAAGCCCCAAATGAAAGACAATGAGAAAACAACTAAAATAACTAAGATAACAAAGTAACAAACAAAGCAAGAAGATGGAAGTATTACACTGTACCCCCTTACAGAAATTTCACATAACTCTCTCCTCAAACAATAGAGAATATTTTCTCTTCAACACCTCTTCTGGCTCCCAAGTAACCTCTTCTACAACATCATTCCTTCAAAGCATTTTTACCATAGGAATGACCTTTCATCGAAATGTTTTCACTTGGCGATCAAGAATCATCACTGGTTGCACTTTAAACTTTAAATCTTCTCTTAACTCCATCGATGTTGCCTCAAGACAATGAGAAGGGTCGGGAACATAATTCTTCAACATAGACACATGAAAGACATTATGGATCTTCTCCAACTCAGGTGGTAATTCTAAACGATATGCCACCGGCCTAATCATCTCTAGGATCAAAAATGGATCTATACATCTGGGATTCAACTTCCCCCTACCTCGAAACCGAATTACCCCTTTCCATGGAGAGATTTTCACAAATACTCTATCTCCAACCTCAAACTCCAAGAATCTTCTACGGTTATCAACGTAGCTCTTTTGCCGGTCTTGAGCTGCTTTCAATCAATCTTTAATTACTTTCACTTTCTCAATAGTTCAGTCAATCAACTCACATTCTGAAGCTTCCTTTCTCCCACTTCATCCCAGAAAAGAGGGTTCTACACCTTCTTCCATACAAAGCTTCATATGGAGTCATACCAGTGCTTGCTTGAAAGCTATTGTTGTAGGCAAACTCCAATGGTAGATGTTGATCCCAACTCCCTTGGAAATCTATAACACATGCTCTCAACATGTCCTCAAGGGATTGAATGGTCCTCTCTGACTAATTATCTGTCTGAGGATGATAAGCAGTACTAGACTTCAAAGTTATACCTAAAGCCTCCTGAAAGCTTGGCCAAAAACAAGAAGTGAATCTTGGATCCCGATCTGAAACTATCGAGACTAGCACTCCATGCAACCTCACTATCTCCTCAATGTACAACCTTGCTAACTTCTCCAAAAAATTTATGCATTGCCAAGAAATGCATTGACATTGTTAGCTTGTCCACTATCACCCAAACTGCATCAAAACCACGAGATGTTCATGGTAACCCAACCACAAAATCCATCGTCACATGCTCCCACTTCTATTCCGGAGTTGGAAAAGGTTGTAGGAGTCCTGATGGCCTCTGGTGCTCTACCTTGATTTGTTGACATACTAGGCACTTAGCCACAAACTCTGGTATCTCTCTCTTCATTCACCAATAGTTCTCCTTAATTGTTCTATACATCTTGGTACTTCCTGGATGAACTATATAAGCTGAAGAGTAAGCTTCTTCCAAGATAACTTTCCTGAGTTCTGAATCTGCTAGAACACAAACACGGCCTTGAAACTCTAAGATACCATCTTCTCTCAATCTGAACTCCTGGCTTCTCCTACTTGCAACTTCTGTACTTCTTACAGCAACTCTTCATTAATGCTCTGAAGTTCCTTGATACGCTCTAATAGTAAAGGTCTTACTATAAAGCTGGCTACTAAATACTCCACTAGCTTTAGTCTCAAGTCCTAATCTTAACTCCTTCATCGCTGAAAGTAGTTGTAGATAAGACACCCTCAAAGAAAATACTGAAGTAGACTTCCTACTCAAAGCATCAGCTGCCACATTAGCTTTTCCTGGATCATAGTCTATAATCAAATCATAGTCCTTTATCAACTCTAACCATTGTCGTTGCCTCAAATTCAATTCTTTCTGAGTGAAGAGATACTTCAAGCTTTTATGGTCTGTGAAAATCCAACACCTTTCTCCAAAGAGAAAATGCCTCCAAATCTTTACAAAAACCATAGCTGCTAACTCCAAATCATGAGTTGGATAATTCAACTCATGTTCCTTCAATTGCCTAGAAGCATAGGCTACTACTTTCTTTTCTTGCATCAACACGCAACCTAAACCATGTCGCAAAGTATCACTGAAGACTACAAACTCCTTCCCACTTTCTGGCAAAGTAAGTACTAGAGCTGACGTCAAGAGATCCTTTAATGTCTGGAAGCTCTTTTCACACTCATCATTCCATGTGAACTTCACTTCCTCGCGAGTTAACTCCGACAATGGCAAAGCAATCGAAGAAAACCCTTCCACAAATCTCCTATAATAACCAGCAAGTCCAAGAAAACTTCGAACCTCCATGACATTCTTTGTCCTATCCCAATCAACAATGAATTCCACCATCTTTGGATCCACAAATATCCCTGAAACCCAACTTCATAAAGCCAAAACTCACACTGGGAGAACTTGGCAAACAACTGCTTCTCCCAGAGATTTTGTAAAACAATCCTGAAATGCTAAGCATGCTCCTTATTCAAAGCTGAAAACACCAAAATTTCATCAATGAACACAATGACAAACTTGTCCAAATAAGGCCCTAACACTCTATTCATCAAGTCCATGAACGCATCACCAAAAACTCATAATGGTCGTAACAGGTCCGAAATGCTATCTTTGGAACATCTTCTAACTTAATCTTCAACTTATGATACCCAGACCGCAAGTCAATCTTAGAGAACACCCTTGCTTCCTTCAACTAATCAAACAAATCATCAATCCTCGACAATGGGTACTTTTCTTGACTGTCACCCAATTTAATGAACTGATGAACCCCAAGGTGATACTATACACAACTCCAAGTATCCATCTTTCCTTTTTACAAAAAGAACTGATGAACCCCAAGGTGATACACTTGGTCAAATGAAACCCTTATTAACAAGATCTTGCAATTGAGTCTTCAACTCTCTCAAGTCTGCTGGTGCCATCTGGTAGGGTGGTATAGAAATAGGAGCCGTACCAAATAGTAAGTCTATAGCAAACTCCATCTCTCTGTCTGGGGGCAAACCGAGTAGTTCTTCAGGGAAAACATCTAGAAACTCCCTCACCACTGGCATCTCTTCTAAAGTTGGCTCCCAAACTCTGGTATCCACCACGTGTGCCAAATACATAGGGCAACCCTTGCTCACCCATTTTCTAACTTCCAAGGATGAAATCAAGCATGAAGAAAAAGTCCTTCTCACACCATTCAACACCACTGTAGGTCATGAGGACCCTGGAAAAGTCACTTCCTTCTTGAAACAATCAATGGAAGCATGATTCTTATCCAACCAATTCATACCCAAGATGGCATCAAAATCCTTGATCTCCAAAGGAATCAAATCTGCCAAAGGAATCAAGTCCGCTATTAAGGTTACTCCACTGGCTATACACCAAACTCTTGACTACCTCCTGGCTAAGAGGAGTTTGTATCACCAACTCACGCCCTAAGGGAGTAGGTGCACTATCGGCATGACATGCAAATGCAATGCTAACAAAAGAACGCTCTGACCCAGAATCAATCAATGCATAAGTGTCATGCTGAAAAATGGACAGTGCACTTGTGATCACATTAGACCTACACTCAGCCTCTTCCTTTGTCATGGCAAACACCCGGGTCTGAGCTTTGGTCTGTGGTCACTGGGGACCTAGCTGTGTAGTGTTTCTGGCAGCTCCTAACTTAATAGTGACTGGGGCATATGCTACTATCTGCAGACCTCTGGACTGACTAAGATGCCCCTAAGATGGTGGTGCAGATCCACTCCGTCCCAGCTTTGGACATGCTGATCTCAAGTGTCCAGTATGACCACACTGGAAGCACTTGCGAGGAGCTAGGCACTATCCTTTATGTGACTATCCACAATTCTAGTACATGTTGCTAGCTTCCAGGCCTCTAACACTAGGAGCACTGTAAGAACGGGTGTACCTCTGTTGGTCACCACTCTGAGATGGTAGAGATCTCACAAGGCCTGAAGCAAAAGTGCCCTTAGATGAACCCTCACTCCTACTCTTCTTGGATGGTTGCCCTATCTCTAGGCTTCTTCTTCTCTTTGCCATGTTCTCCCGAACTCTCTTGCCTTCTCTAACTAGCTACTCTGCCCTCAAGGCTGACTATACCACCTCCTTGAAGCTTTGCTTGCTTGTAACCGCCATTCTTTCTCTGATGCCCAAGTTCAAACCAACTTCAAATTTAGAGGAAAGAATCTCCTCTGGAGGTGCTAACTCTGGAACAAAACTAGCCAAGTCCTTCAACTCTGTCTCATATTCTATAACTTTTTTGTTCCTCTTAACCAATCTCATGAACTTGTACCTCTTCTGATCACGATGGAACCAGGTGTAGTATTTTTCATCAAATGCATGCAGAAAGTCAGACCAAGTGACCTGCCCAAAGGATCTACTCTTCAAACTCTCCCACCAAATCCAAGCTCGACCCTCTAGCAAACTGGTAGCAACTCTGAGTCTCATCTCAGCACCTAGACTCATATCATCAAAGGTAGAAATCAACCTCTTAATCCACTCCTTAGCAATCATGGCATCACTGGTGCCGTCAAAAGAACCACATCCAAGCTGTCGGGCTTCCTTCAAGAGTTTAGACAATGCTAAGTACTGACTAGGTCCATTGACCTCTGCTGGTCATGTTGAATTACTGGAGTCTCTAGTGGTGCTGGAGCTGGTGCTGGGGCAGTCTAAACCTGTCTCCCAAAGATCCTCCAATACTCCAAGAAATCATGATACTCCTGATAGGTAGGTTGCCTTCCCTTAGTAGCCTAATGAGCCCTGAAGACTTCTAGTGCCTCAAGAGCTAGAACAGAACTAGGTACTAGAGCAGCTCCCTAAACCTCAGGGGAATGCATAGAAGTTGCCACTTCAGGATCATGCCCTGAACTGGCTTCTTTCCTAGGTGGCGATGGAGATAAGGGCGAGATGGTTCTCCTGGCCTTCCACCTCTCTGAACTCTTGGTAAAGCAACAGCGGGGGGAGTAACTCTCCCACGGCGAGTGTGTGAGCATTGTGCTGGCATTTTACTGAAGGAAAACACAAGAAAACTTTTAGAAACAATTTTTATATGAAACAATGCAATATGCCAGACTCTACTGGGATCCACAAGTTACAAGAACAAAAAGATCAAGTTTCAAACTCAATCAAGGAACAAACTCTAGATCTAGGTTAACTCTCTAACCCTAAACCTAAACCCTAAACCAGGGCTCTGATACCACTATAGATATGACAAGGCTTGAGAGCACACGTAAAATTCATAGGATGTAACGGATAGTCATTGTAGGAGAGTCACTACTAATTGCACTAGGGGATTAATCCGAGGCACTACTCCCCATCATTGCTATTTGCTAGATTTATCTCACCTTCTTTTGTCTTGTCTTATCTTCTCTTACTCTTATTAGATTCATAGATTAGAACCTTTCACCAATCATTGAGCCGACTAGATATTGGAAGTTTAACTAGTACCAAAAGCTTGCTAGTCCCTATGGAATCGACTACCCGATCCCTCATTAGGTACACTTTAGTACGACCATGCACTTGCGGGCACGCAAAGGGCGTATCAATTAACACAAAGTCTTTTAGAAAATTTCTATCCTGCACATATTTATCATTGGCTATCATGTAAGTGATCCATGTAAAGAATTTCCTTCCCGATCTCAAAAAAATCAAACAAAAATGCTTCAACCCAATGTTATAAAGGTTGTTAGTTTGGTGGATAATCTTTCTAGGATTAAACATAGGCACCTTCACTTTTGGATTTTGAATAGCTTCCCATCAATTAGATAAACATGTCACAAATAGTTTACACACTTGTGTAAGTATATTTTGACTGATAAGAGTAGAGTAAAATATCCACTTTCATGGACACATGCTAAGAGTAGAGTAATTATTGTTTAGAGTTATAATTAACTCATCTTGAATTTGTTATACTCAATCAGTCATGCCTTCTGAATGACTATCTAACTGAGTCATCATTATTCATAGTTCTTATTGAAGATTACAATTGAGATATGATTATGCATTTGTTAAATATAATGTGTAAAATGCAATATGGGATTTTTTTTTTTTGTGGTATGGCTTATGAACAACTATCTAACTGTCATTATTATGCATAATTGTGAGTAAAGATCATAATTGAGATATAAAAATGCATTATTTGCTATGCAGCATAGCAAGGCTGCTTGGATGTGTTCATTGTTACATGTCATCATGGGGGGATATTTCTAAGACAACCAAAGGTTAAATATGTGAATGGGAAAGCAATTGAGTTTATAATTGATCCAAAAAAAGTTTATTACTGGGGGATATCAAAAAGTTGGGATATGATATTAAGAAATCAATGAATTTATTTTATATTAATGTTGGGGGAACATTAAAGCTTATTTGTGATGATGATGATGATGGTGGTGGTGGTGGTGGTGGTGGTATTATAGGCGTATTTGAGTAAGTTAGGAAAACAGGACAGTAGATATATAAGTAGAAATTTTAGATGTTGAGCATGACAAGAGCTTGGCAGAGGCCCTATTGTTTGATGGTGAGCATGATAATGGGAGTGACTCAAGTAAAGATAATGAGAAAAGGTTGATTAATATTTTTTTTTTTTATCAATTATAACTCGAATGATGATGACAAGAGAGATGTCAAGAATAAGCTCATGAAATATGTTCAATTGAAGAGGATAATACAAGAGAATAATTATGAGGGTGATAATGAAGATGGAGATAGAGGATAGCCTAATAAAGATGGAAATTGAGAGCAGTCTAATGAGGATAGGGATGCAAGACAACCCGATGGAGATGGAGAGGAAGGGTGACCTAATACAAATATTGTGACACCTACCATTACCAATGGTAAAGTGGTTGGTTTTGAGAGTGACTATATTGACTCATCAGACCCTGGGATTTATGAAGATACCAGTGATGGTTTTGACATGAAAAATGCGAGTAGGCACAAATCCAATAAGAAGTGGTATAACCTTAATGTTTAATTTGAAGACTTTTTTTTGCTATAATTCTAACTTTCAAATTTTGAAAATGTTTAACCATGAACTTATGGAAATTCCAACCAAAAAATAATTTAAGTATATAAAAAATGATGTATTCAAAGTGAGGGCTACATGTTCTGCAAAAGATTGTAAGTGGCTGATTTTGTGTTTATAGTGTAATGGGAAGAAAATTTTTGTTGTCAAGCATTATGTGTCAAACCACTCATGCTTTCTTGGGGCTACAAGAACTAGAAGGGTGCAATTTATGTTGTACCCAAAAGACATAGTAATAAGTGTTATGCCTTTCATTAGGCTTAAGCACTTCAAGGTAATGGTCAGGAAGAACTTAGGGTGTACTCATTTCTGAGAAGGTCAGTAGAAATGTTAAGACATAGGTAACTAAAAAAAGGAGTTTCTACGGAAGATAATAGAGTATTTAATAACTATGCCTTGGATAATGAGAGAAACAAATCCTAACAACAGTGTCTTTATTGTAACTAAAAGTCAGCATCCTAATGAATTGCCTCTTTTTCATAACATGTTCTCATGTCTCACAATTGTTAAAGAAGGGTTTCTTATTGGTTGTAGGAGACTAATATACTTGGATGGATTTTTTTTGAAAATTTTACTGAAAGACCAACTTCTTGTGGCAATAGAGAGGGATAGCATGGGTAGTTATGGAGAAGAAAACAAGTAAAAGCTAAACTTGGTTCATTAGACATTTAAATTATGTCACTAAAAAAATTTTCATTAAGCAAAATTACATTTTAATTTGACCATTAATTTTTTCCATAGGGTCTAATTCATGCAATCAACACTCTTCTACCATTAATTGAATATAGAACGTGTGGAAGGCACATCTATACAAGATGGGGAAAGGCACCCAAGTAAAGAATTTCAACTCAATTTTTGGATTACTACTAGGTTAACTAGTATGGCTGAGATGCAAAAACATTTGAGAAACTTGAAGGGAGAAGAGAGTGCTATAGGGGAGTTATTAGATAAATGGTCCATAGCAATTTGGTACCAAGCATTTTTTAATGACATAATTAAATGTGATGTTATTGATAATAACATGCGGGACATTTAATGGGGTCCAAGTAGATGCTAGAAGTAAGCCCACCATTATATTGCTTGAAGACATTAGACAATATGTAATAACTAGGGTAGTTGTCAAAAGACGAAATGCTAACAAGTGGCAAGCTAATTGTGGGCCTAATATAGTTGCTAGACTTGAAAAAGAAAGGGAAAAATAGTTTAAAGTGGCAACTTGAATGGAATGGGGGTTCAATCCATAAGGTGTTTTCGAATAATCTAGTGCTGCATGTAGGGAAGGGATATGTGGTTAGGCTAGCAAACCAAACTTGTTCATGTGAGATATGGGACAAAAGTGACCTTACTTGTTACCATACAATGTTGAAGAATTTGGTACAGTAGATCCACATGATTATTTGTTTGAGTGGTTCCAAAAAGAGACATACTTGCAGACACATAAGTTAATTGTCAATCCAATGAAAAGCAGGTCATTATGGCCGACAAGTGAAGAAGGTCCACTACTATCACCTACAGTAAGAAGAAGACCTAGTCAACCTACAAAGAAAATAAAGAAGGAATCTTTAAAATGGCAAAAGAAAAGCAAAACAAAGCTTTCCAAGCAAGATAGAGTCTTTAAGTGTAGAATTTGTCATATTGAAGGACATAACAAGCTAAGTTGTCCAAAAAGACTTAAAAGAAAGTGTAAGGTTCTATTCATGTTGATGTGTTTATTAGCTCTCTATTCCTTTTCATTTACTAGTTATAATCTTTGGTATTGTGTTTATATAATACCAAACTAACACAAATCATCCTGATTCAACTCAAAAATCAAATACTACTAATACTGCAGATCTTAGCTCGTGTAGGTAGAAAAAATAAAAGAAAATCTATGCTTACCCAAACATCAAAGAGAAGAAGGAAACAATTGTTGCATCAAAAAAGGGAAAACAAACAGTTGCTTCTACTCATGGTTCAATAAAAGTTCTCATAGTAAGAAATGTACTAATTCTTCCTCAATTTGGGAAAAATTTCTAGTTTGATGAATTTAGTATTGAATTGTGTTGCTTTAAAGAAGATGAAATATGTTTCTTGATGTTGTAGGGTGCTAACACTTGTAGCCTTATCATTGAAAGGGAGATAGTAAATGCACCTTCATTCATTATCGCCAATCAATTAATTGTAATTTATTCTCATTTTAAAACCACCTTACATATTATTCACTCTTTGGTTAGTAATATATGTTCTTTGGTAATTATAATGACCAGGTACAGAGGAATATGTAGGTTGCTAACAAGACAAACCAGATGGAAGAAAATCAACAAACCTTTACAACAATTGAATTTCTTGACTTTTTCTTAACTTAACAAAGCATAACTTCCACAATTAAAGCAAATCCCTAGCAAAAAAATAATTTTATGGGGATTCTTTTGGTTGGAATAACTTTTTTTTCACACCTATATAAATGTTAAGGGAAATCTGATGGCATGCAAGTTTTGAGTGGTTTTGTTAATTGTAAAATTTGTTAGTGTAAAAGTATAATTTGTTTAGTGAATATTAAGTATGAAGAACATGTTATATCAATTTCAAAAATTTAATGTAATCGATGATTTTAGCTCGTTGTTGCTTTTGTTAGATTGTCCATTAATATGGTAATGGTTTTCCATCAAAATGGTGTTGCTTTTGTTCTAGTCACTTTCAATGTATGAATAGTAAAATTTTGGCATTGCGTTGAACTTAATGCAACCAATAGAATATGCTAATTATCCATAATCAGGTAACAAAAATAAATTAAGGCCAAATTTTCCATTAACCCAAACATTAAAATCATTTAATGTAAACATACTTGTACAAATGTATAAATTTTACAAATTTTTCCAAGACAAGAAGGAGTTCAAGCCAAATCTTCCAACTAATTTCGAACAACTCTTGCATCTCCAAATTCTCAGTAGAGCATTTCTATATTAGCTCTTAAAGTAGCACTCTATTTATTTTGTAAACCATATATTCACATAGCTCCTGGAAATTCTCCTTTAAGCACTTCCAATTTATAGCATCATCAAATAGCTTGAAATTAGAGATACAAGAAATGCTAAGAGGGAGCCTAGGAGATGGAACAAAGAACAACAAGAGAATGAAGGAAATGCACTAAGTTGATAGGGGCACCAATGCACAGAATATTGCTTCCCTCTTCTAGGATCTCTATGGCCTTGAGGCACAGAGCCATGCCCTTGAATTCCTTGAGCGGCTTGCATCTCTGCAGTTGCTCCATTTCATGGTCAAGCTAAAACATCACCATAGCTGAGACTGGGGTTTGCTAAGGTTGGAGCTGAGAAAAAGGATTCAAGTGGATGGCGGTGGGATGAGGGTGATATTTCGGTGGATCCGGGTTTAACATCTAGATCATGATCCTAGTTTAATGATATTTTTATTTTTTTTATAATATTTTAATTGGAAAAAAGTACATTATCAGTACTAGACCGGAAAACTAACACCCATTAATTTGACAACTAGTTTTGCCAATTTTAGATAATAAAAAGACTCAATTTGTTCGAATTGGAGTAAAAAG
This sequence comes from Dioscorea cayenensis subsp. rotundata, assembly GCF_009730915.1. Lineage (NCBI taxonomy): Eukaryota > Viridiplantae > Streptophyta > Magnoliopsida > Dioscoreales > Dioscoreaceae > Dioscorea > Dioscorea cayenensis. The sequence continues at coordinate 11,554,264 of NC_052478.1, forward strand.
ACTGAAGAGATAAAGTGATAGACCATTTGGGTATTACACCTTTAAAATATGATATAGTACTCAAAATGTACCCATCATCTATTAGAAAGTTAATTAGGGAAGTTAATGAGGGAAGCCTCACAACTGTGGGAATGGAATAAATATGAAGATTTTGTAAATGAGTAAATCATTTTAGTCCATACATCTCTACAGCTAATCATTCAAAATATTGCAACTCCTTAACAAACATCAAAGCCTAGTAAAACTGACCCCTCAACATTGTATAAGCATCACCTAAATATCCTCTACTACTTCCAAACATAATCCTTGTGAGACCAGCTATTTTGATAAAAAAGAGAATGTGATAAGGAAACTACGCGACCGTAGACTCAAGGTATTCAAAATCTTGTAGTTAGTTTCTTTCAAGCCAAACCATCCACTATACATGAAGAATGGTAGCTACCCAAGTTTTCCTTAACCTTCCTTATTTTCAGCATTCATTTCAAGCTCTCGCAACAAAAAATATCCTACCAAACCTGCGACCTTCTCCAAACCCAGCCAAACAAACTTCCGTGAAAAATGCTTTGTGAGAAAATAGTTGATTATTTCTAAAAAGATAATATAAAAAAAAAACATAATAGACAAAGATCACACTAATAGGATTACAAACTGTAATGTCCAGCTTGGTTATTTGACCAAGTTGACTTGTGCATCCTGACTTTTTCAGGAGGTGGAGCCCACTCTGCCATCTTCCTCTTTCCCGTGACTCTCTGCCTTTGCTTTCCCGTGACCCCCTGTCTTGTTACCTGTGAACTCCGAGTCTTGTCGAAGCTTGATGGTAAGCTTTTAAGGAGAGCAACCTCTTCTCCTGGTAGCCTTCTTTCCTCTTCCTTGAGAGCATCTTTCTGGAGACATCTTCTGCAACCTTGGAAGCTCTTTCTCCTTGGTAGAAGTCTAGAGCTTGGGCTTTGGAGGAAGGTCCACTTCACTAGCAAGTGTAGAGGTAGGAAGCTTGTTTTTGTGTTTTAGTTGGATCTGGTAAAGCTTATTGCCTTGACCTTGGTTTCTTGTTCATTCTCCTTGGTTTGAGAACTTTGATCTCTGTGTGATGTAGCAAGCTAACTTTCTCATGCTTTGATGATGATGATCTTGAACCTATGTTTGTATATGTATTCAGTTGGATAGCATTAGCCTCATGTGTTATTTTTCTGAAGATTCATATATCTGCATATTCATATATATATACCCAAAGCCTGCATGCATGATTTAAATTGAGTAGATTTTTTTATATGTTCATGCATATTCATATGGCTTTAATTTGAGATACAAGTTGTCATTAGAGCTTAAACCCTTTCTTTAATCTTTGGTTTAATCATTATGTTAATACTTTGCCCCTATGTGTTTATATTAATGCTTGTAGAATTAAACCCTTAAGTTGCCTCTCAACCTTAATGGTTAGATATATATGTGTATATATATACGGGTATTTATTTTTAAATATATATATTCATATGTTGTAAGCATGCATAGCAACCTGTAAACATGTTTTATTTATTTATTTATTTATTTATTTATTTCGTGTTTCTACGGTTTTAGTACATCTCCATTCCTAGCTCGCCCAGCTAGGAGGAGTAAGTCTTAGCCATGTGCATATGTTTTCTGTAGTAGCGCTATCCCTCCCCTCGGGACCTGCGGTCGAAGATCAGGCTTTGGTTGTTGATATTCTGTTCTGTTCTGCTCCGACTTAATAGTTGATGATCCAGCCTCATGCTGTTGATTTCTATTATTAACCAGGGAGACGTACATGACTGTTTTTGCATGTTTTTTATATTTTTGATTATTTCTGTATTCTACATATTTTCTGCATTATGTATAAATTATGATTTATTATTCTGCAATATCTGCTTTATCTATTGTTTCTGCGATCCTACTGGGCCCTTGTGGCTCACGTACTCTGTGAATTTTGTTCTCGCAGGAGAAGATCAAGTCTAGGTTCGGGGGGTATCTGGGAGTCGTCTTTTCTGCTTTTTGACAGTATCTTTGTATTACACTTTTCTGTGTGAGTAAGACTTGTATTCTGACTGTATTTGTGATTTGCAAATTGTTTGGCCGTCTCTGTATTCTATAGGGCTGCTAAAGCCCATACTTGTATCATTTCAGTTTATGTTATCCTATTTGTAGTTCTGTGTTACTGTTCCTATTCTGCTTGTTAGGGTTAACTCTGACCAGATCAAATCTGAGGCCTTGCACCCAGTGGAGCCCAGTCTCATTGGATGCGGCCAATCTATCTGCGAGTCCGGCTGTGGGGCTTGGACGTGACACAAACCATGCACCAAAAGCACAGCACCTTCATGAGAGCCCCAAGCTTCTAAAAACTAGTATGTATAATAGCCTTGACTCCATCTATTCATGCATGTTAGCTAGCAATGCTTCCATGTAAATGTCCTATCAATAGTCCACTTCCAAAGTTAAAGATTTGTCTGTTCGTCAAGCTACAAAGTCAAGTCAAGTCTTTGAGAGCCTCCACCACCTAGCAAAGGTTAGAGCCAAAGCTCTATCTTCTTAATGAACTCGCAACCATTCCAAGTGAGGTAACTAACACATTGGAAACTAGCAGGTGTATGTTCAAAAATAGGCCAAATCTATATAATAGTCATTTACAAATATGTTGTGTTCCCTCCCTAAGCAGCTTGATAAAACAATGTAAGCATGGTACTAGCAAAAATAGAAACATTTCTCAAAGAAGCTCAATAAATGTCCCATTAAAGCTACCAATGATAGTTTTTTTTAAATAAACAATTATAGTTAAAAATAAAAAATTAAAACCATCATTCGCACAATAGCCAAGACGTAAAATCATTTTCTCCTATGTAAAAAATGAAATGTTAGATTTTTTTTAATAATATAGTTAAGAATTTAATATGTGTAGTAACTTGTCTAGTGGTGTCAAATGGGCCGGCCTACCACGGCATGGCATGAGCCCGTATGGCACAAACATATTGTGGCTCGGGCACTATGCCAGCGAGGCTAACGCGACCTGTCTAAATTTCTTGCAGTGTATGGCACCCCCAGCCCAGCACAGCACAGGCTGGGGGTCAATGCTGTGCCCAGGCCTGAGCCAAACACTGCCCATCTTGTGCCAGGCTCTGACAGGCACGGTTCATTTAACACCTCTAGCCTTGTCTATGTTATTAAAAATTAAAATAAAAATGGGCCAGAACAGCAATGCCCAGCCCACAGGAACCTGGCAAATGCTCAAAGCAAGCATCTTGGCATAGCCCCACGTTACTTAACTAGGTAAATATGCTTGCATGCATGCATATAAATATATAATATACATATTGTGAAGGGCTTTTGTACATGTGTGTATATATATATATATATATCTAAAATCTTTAACTTATACACAAAACTCTGGTATTGTTTCTTCTCTCATATATCACGTTGTAAAGTTTAAATTCTAACTTAGATTTTTCTTTGCATCATAAATCATTACGTATGGTTCAAGAGAATATCTTTACATTTTAAAATAATTTATGAATTATTTACTTTAATTTATATTAACTCTCAAATATTTTGATTAGGTATAAAAAAAATATATAACTATATGAGTAATATATTGTAAAGTACAAATGGATTTTTGAAGCAATGTGGTGGAACCAAAAATATGGTCAGGATTACACATGAATAATTTAAAATTTTCAGAGGTGTGTATATATATGTATGGGATATAAGTGAAATTTACCTATTTTTTCCGGCTATTTAATGTCATTGAATGATTTTACTTAACCTTATATATTTATAATCTAAATATTATACATACATATACATCCATACATATATATATATATATATAGTGACATTATTGATTCATCTTCCCATTTTTAATTATCTAAAATATTTTAACAAGAAACAGAGAAAAGAAATTTATAAGAGGCCTCACTTGTAGACATATTATAAGTTGGTTTTGCTTTGAAATGGGCGAAATGAAATATATTAAAAATTAAAAATATTAACTAGGTACATGAGCAAGATCCTGGTATATTCCAATGGAACACTAATCTAATATTATGAGTATACACAAAGTAAACATCCCAACTACAATTATAAATTGTAGCAGAATTTTATCAAGATAAATATGGTTCAAACTCAAAATTCATTTGAAAAAAGTTTATTTGAATTTTACCAAATTTTAATTTTGAAAGTTTAAATCCGGCTCATTTTAGCTTGAATTTGAAGTTTATTTGAGAACTTGAATCTCTCTTGATTTAACTTCAAATTAAAAACGCATTGATGATTTGATTTTTTTCCCCATACAATAAACAGGATAGATTACATAATAGATTTAATATAATAATATTATATATTATTAATATATATATATATATAACTTTTATATGAAAAGAAGTATTTTGTTGTGCAATTTTGGAATCACTTTGGGTCTTTACTAAGTTTATCCTCTTACCTAGCTCCTTGAGTGAATTGTGAGAGTCTTGACAACTTAAGCTTTGATCCCTGAGTTGGAAAAGGTGGGACTTCTTTGCTAAGGCCATTTTATGGAATAATTGGCTCAGGAGAAACTCAAGTAAAACTGTATACTTCTTGTGATTTTTATAAAGATTAATCATATATTTCTTGTGTGGATGTCTATAATTCCTTATGCAAAGAAAGTGAATAGAGTGATCCTAAAAAACTGACATCCAACCTTAGTACGGGCGATAAGTGACAAACCAAAATATGCATTCTCAAAGTGGCCCCTTCTCCTCACCTCTCTGCATGACATCATTTGAATAATTGTCTTAATCTTGTTCTTATTTTTGACATTTCCTTTCTCTTGTTTAACTCACTACCAGTGGATGCATATGATATTTTACCTTTGTAATCTCCTTGTTGTGTTTTCTCTTTTCTATTAATATGAACATGGTTTACCTATTTTATTTTAAAAAAAAAAATTAAACCTAACTTTGAAGTCCACACAACATGATGAATAATATTGATCATAAAAAATTTGAGCAATGAAGTAAAAATAATAATAATAAATATGAGAAGCAAATATTGTTAATTTGAATTTTACTAAGATTGACTTGGTGATGATATTAATTTAAATTTAAATTTAAATTAAATATTACGGTCCATATAACTCAATCTATCATGGAAATAAAGCTATTCGACATGAAAGAATGGTATGGACAAGAAGTGATTGTTTTTCAAATATAAAGATTTTAATCTCATTGTAATTTTTATCTACTAGTATTATTAATGTTCTTTACTTCCGCTTATAAATTATGTAATTAAAATGATATGCACATATGTGGTGCTATGTTAATTAGCTAAAAACACAACAAAGGGCTGCAATTCAATTTTGCAAATTTTGATTAGAAAGAAAAAACCAAACAAATAAATCAAGAAATAAAGACAAAATAAAAATGAAATGAATCACAACAACTCAATTTTAGCACGGAGAGGATTATTATGTAGATGAATCATCACTTGTATGATACATGATGATGATGATGATGATATGAATGGTTAATTAAGATGTGTGCTTGAATGATGCATCGGGACAACGACAAGTGGTCCATATGAAAACAAATAACAAGTCAACAAGTGGCAGGCAATGGTGCAAACCAACAAAGGCTGTCAACTTGCCATTTATTTATTCATCATCATCATCATCCTCAACTTCAAGTGTGTGTATTACTACTAGACACACTAGTCTCTAGTCTCTAGTCTAGTACCATCCCCAACAAAGGGATCTCCACTGTTTTCCATTTTCCATGTTCCATGCCTCCCCCTTTAAAAAGATCATCTCTTTTTCCCATGTTTCTTTCTTTAAATAAAATATTCATACTATATATATCTTATATGATATGTTCATGTTTTGGATTATTATGGCATGAAATCTTCTCATTTTACACCAAACCCCTTGTTTTATTAATAATTATATATTTCTATATTAAATCTTTATTGTCATTGTAACTCATAAGGCCATCTCCATTCAACAACCCCCAAATTTCTACCGTAAATTCTAAATTTGGTTCCGCTATAATAAATTATACTCCAACTACAAATCCCAAATTTTACCCCCAAAAAAGCATATTTGTAAATATTCTATTCATATACTGGTTTTATTATTATTACATTTTCAGCAACCACCCCCTTCAATCTCAAATCTTTTTTGAAATTATTTTGACAATCTAAGCGAAGGGGTGCTAATTTTCTAAAATATTAGTTTTAATATAATTAGTTGTTGCATTGAATTAGATTTTATTAAGATTATTTTTAATAAATTTTAACTATTCATGTTTCATAAATTTAATTAATACTTTTATTATTAATTAAGTGATTGATTACACATAAATTAATATTGTATATATATAATGATTGCTTATAATTATATTAATAAATTATTAATTTTATAATTTTAATTATAATAAAAATAAAAATAAAAAATTATTTAAAAATTAATATTTATGTGGGACCCCAAATTTAGGGTTATGCCAAATCCCAACCAACACCTAAATTTGACCTCGAATTTAGAATTTGAGTCCAATGGAATTTGACCCCAAATTTAAGATTTGGCTCCTCCATTGGAGATGCCCTAAAGAAAAAATCATACACAGGTAACTCCTAAATGTTTGAATTTTTTTTTTTTTTTATCAGTCAGTTACCTCAGCCAATATTGTGCCAAGGATTAATTTTTCAATCTCACTTGACAAAGTAAAATGGTTAAATTTAGTATTTTAGTTTAGATTTTATTTTATCTTATGATCTTGACTACTTATTATATGTATATATTCATCTAAATCTTGTGAAGGGCATCATGGAGTTTGGATTAGTAAATTTATGTTATAAAGATTTTATTATTTTTTATATTTTATATTTTCAATTATTACATTTTTCTCTCTACTTTTTTCTAATAATTTTACATCCTTGTTTTTTTTTTTTCTATTTTATACATTGACGGGAAATTACTAAAAATTCTTTGTATGTTCTCCTTCAAATCACATAATCCTGTGGCCTTTTTTATTTAGTTTTTAGACTTTTTTTATTTATTTTTTATTTGGCCCTAGGTTCTCAATATTTTAATAGAATGTTAAAACTACCGAAAGGTAAGATAACGATAATCTTATAATTTTAATTTCATTTAGATTTAAAAGTAATTTATAATAAATGTGAACAGGCTACAAACCCTCAACAATAAGTAGAGTTGTTGGAAAAAATTCCAACTTGCCAAATAAAATGCAATACCACTCTTCTATTGCAAATATTACAAGAGTGATAGAAGTAAAAAAAAAAATTAAAAAGACAAGAATATTTTACATCTTCAATAAATTTGTAATATTTCCTTAATAACAGAAAGAGTTGGAAGTACTCAAAGTTAAATTTTCAAATTACTAAGATAATTTTGAAAAATAAAAAAATAAAATAAAATTCCAAAGGATAATATTTTGTATATTAAAGTTATTAACTTAAAGAAGCATGGGAAAATTCTTTAAAGAATTTTATCCAATTAGGAAGCAAACAAGAATGTGTGTGTGTGTATATATACATTACACATTTTTATATGTACAATCAATAATAATAATAATAATAATAATAATAATAATAAAAGAAGAGTATTATTTAGTTGAGTTAATGAGGTACATTGGCTTCATAATGTCCGGCAATTGGCCGGGAATCAGAGGGGCTAAACACGCGTCCGTGCGGCCATGCCCAACTTCGGATCTCGAACCCACAAACCCTCTTTAATCTTTCTTCTTGAACTTTTTCATGAGAGACAGCACAGCCCTTTGGGTTGGAATCAGGGCGCAAACTTAGCTTAATTACTCCCACATTATGGATGAACCTTATTTTAATAATAATTTATTAATTATTAATTTATTTAATATTAGATTTGGTTGGATGAGATTAGTCATTAGTGTGTTTGAGTAGGATAAGTCACAAGGATTGCTTGTTTTTGCTTTGGTGGTTGTGTTTATTCTAATGGAATGGCACATGTCCATGCTTGTAGATGCATGTGCATCATTTCTTTTGTTGGCTTTTTCTTGAGCATGTGTATGTTTGTAGCTACCCTTGTAGATACATATAATTACATGTGTATCCTTGATAAACATAGAGAAAAGTAAAAAAAAAAAAGTTTTCATACATGATAAGATAAGGGAGTTCATTATTTTTGTACCCTTTGAATGATTTAATATTTTGAGCCTCACGCAATTTGAATAAATGAACTATAGCATAATAAAAAACTGACTTGAAGACCTTTCAACATTTAGAGATTGGCTTGAAGACCCATATGACATTTGCAATGACCAATAAGTATCTATTTTAATGTATAATTTTTTTAACAGTTTTTATAGATATTAAATAAACTTTTTAATTTATGTAACATTAAAAATTGCTTTTTATCCCTTATCTTATATTTATCACTCTTTTTGCATGAGTTAACATAATAGCAAAAAAGAAGAAAAAAAGAAAAATAACAGTGAGTTTAATAAGCTAATGGGTATATTATCTAATAAAGATTAATTATAATAGTTTGTAGTTCTAACTAACCAGACAATGAAAGAGTATGAATAATTAAGTAATAAATATGAGCTAACAGAAGTAACAAGAATGGATTAAGAAATGCTATGACAACTACCTAAGTAATGAAAAGTATGAATGAATAAATATTGGCTATTTGCTCTAATAAGGATGGACTATGAGATGGGTGACTGCTAGTGGCTCTAATTGACCAATTAATGAAAGAATATGTATAGTGAAGAAAGAAGTATGGGTGTAATATACTAAATAGCTTGATGATTAAGATGTTAGAGTTTCAACCATCTACAATTTAAAATTATGAAAAGGGTGTGAGTTCATATATGTAAAGGTTTAATTTAAAAAAAATTATATTGAATAGCTTACTAGTTAAGATGTTAGAATTTCAAACAACTACAATTTAAAATTGTATAATTTTAAAAATTATGGATTCAAATATATATAAAATCATAATTTTTAAGTAAAAATAAGATGTTTTCTCAAATTTAATAATTAATATCTAATGATATGAGTTACTAAAGATATTTTATACAAATAAAAAATTATTTATACTAAAGTAAAAACACCCAAAATTATTAAGAATCTTGGTTTTAAATAAATAAGGGAGGAAAGTAATTTCACTAGTTTTTAAGGGGTGGCACGTGAAAATTTCTAACTTATGTGTTAGAATCATAGCTCAAGAGAACAAGATATATATATATATATATATATATATATATATATATATATATATAAGCCCAAAATTTTCCTTCTAAACTTCCAAATTTTCCCTTCTCTTTATTTTTATCTTTAATACTAAAACTTTTTTAATTTCAAAAGAGTTAGACCAGATTCTAGAGGGTTATTGGTGATAATATTAGGCTACAAGGTTGCATGTCCTGTTTTTCTCCTCCTTTCCTATTAACTGAATTCAATTTGTATTCTTGCAATTTTAGTGAGATGTATGTTTAAATATACTGGTTTAATAAAAGAGAACTGGAGATTAATATTTGATTGATTGTGAGAGTGGTAAATTTTGTAAATGGATTTGAGAATTTATTTTGGTTTAAAAGAACTAGTAAATAATTTGAATTTGTCGTAATTAAAAGATTACTAGACATGATTGCATTCATATCATTAAATAGAGATTGAAACGTATTATATGGATGTGTATTTCATTTTAAGTGAGTAGGATAGGGGTAAAGCAGAAGGTGTATATACTTTTGCTTAACGTTGGGAGAAAGGTAAGTACTTTACTTTTATGTAAATGCATGTTTGACCATGTGTTGTGTATATATATATATATATATATATATATATATATATATATGAATGAGTTTATTGGATTGAGTGTTGGATTTAAGTTTTTGTGGCTATTGAAAATTTTGAAGGGTTTTATCAACACTCAACAATGAAAGCACACACTTTAGATTTTAGGCGTGAAACACTTTCCTAAAGAAGAATTAACCCCTTATTTTGTATGCCAAGGGTGAATGCTAAGCTTTTAGGATACAAAGAATCCCCTTACTATATTACACACACAACAAAGTAAGCCTTAGAGAATGAAGAATTGCTTGTTGTTGCACTCAGAGAGAAGTCTTCCAAATATTCTATTTTCTATATCTTCCATGCAACACTTAAGTGTTCTTAAATAAATTTAGATTTGGAAGTTCTAACTACCCCTTAAACATGAAAATATGCATGATAACTATTTAGAGTGCGTTTAGATGGGGGTTTTGATTACCCAGGAATGGGAATGAGCATATATCTCAAAAAAAGCACATGTTTGGGAAAGGTAAGGAATGAGAATTGATTCCCTGATCAAAGTAATAGATGGCTAATCTCTATTACCCCCAAATTTGAGGATAATGGTTGGGAATTAAAGGGAAAAGGCATCAATGCCCTTCTCCCATAATATTCAATTATAACATATTTAACATATATATTTAATTCTAATTTTTCAAAATAAACAAAAATAATAATAATAATAATAATAATAATACGAACTATTTAACGCACATATTTAATTATAATTATTAAAATGGACAATAATATCTAAATATTTATAATAGTTATTTGTAGTAAGTAATTTAAATCATAATAAAAATAAATTATTTAATTAATATGAGATAATAATAAAAATATATAATATTCAAATTATTTCACTAATAAAAAATTTAAAATAAGTAATGTTTCGATATTATTCATTTGTACTAAGGGCAAAATGGTAACTTTACAACATACTTCTTTTTTTTTTTCCATTCCCAATGAAATTTTCTACCAACCAAACACAGTTTTTCATTCTCATTCCCATTACCATTATCATTACCATTCTTTTCATTCTCATTCCTATTCCGCGATCCAAATAACATCTTAACTCTTTTTTATTACACAAAAGGATGTCTTCTAACTACATGGAACTTCTTTATTACGCAAAGAGATTCAACATAACTTCCCTAACTTTCTATTTATATGAAGATGTGTTTACTAACTACTACAACAATTATATGACATGAAAAGATGTCATATTATAATTTTACAATATTAAAATTATTATAACATTGAGTAGTTACTCTATACATACAACTTGCAAAATTATTGAATATGATGCTATTGTTAAGAGATTTGTGGTATCATATGATAAGTTTACATTATTTTATTTGAAGTATGAACGTGATTGAAAGGAGATAATAGATATATATGTTAAAAAAATTTGGTTTGATATTGAGATGTGAGATATATAATAATTGATAGGGATAAACGACTAAAGCTTGCTAGATTAGGGGTTGATATTATAAGCATATCTCTAGTGATTGGGTATGTCCTTTGGCTTAGAGATTGAATTGACATATCCAATTCAGGCAAACACTAGTCATCTATCCCTATGAACAACTCCATATCTTACATCTCAATATTAAATCAAATTCATTTTAACACATATATCCATTATCTCCTTTCTATCGCATCTATACTTCAACCAAAACAATATATAGTTATCATATAGATAACACAAATCTCATCATGCCATCAACCTAATAACAATAGCATCATATTCAATACTGCCACAAAATATTTGTATAAAGTAATCACTCAATCCAATAAACTCGATCACACACACACATAGTCAAACATACAAGTACTTACATCTCTTCCAATCCACCCTTTCTTCACCCCTATCCAACTCACCTATAACCAAATACACATACCTATAATAAATTCTAATCTCTACCTTATGATATGAATGTAGTAATGTCTATTAATATTTTGCTTATGACCAATTCGAGTTATTTACTAGGTTTTTTTTTACCAAAATAAATCCTCAAATTCATTATATAAATTTTACTACTCTCACAATCAATACAATATTAATCTCCAGTTCTCTTTGTTTATATATATATATATATATATATATATATATATATATATATATACCTATCACTAGATATTTGCAAGAATACAAATTGAATTCAGTTAATAGGAAAAAGGAAGAAAAAAAAAAATCATGTGACCTACTTGTAGGTTAAATTTAAACACTAATAACCCTCTAGAATCTAGTCTAATTCTTTTGGATTGAAAAGAATTCTAGTATATTGAGGATTAAATTAAGGAAAAGGAAAATTTTGGAAGTTTTAGAAAGAAGAGACCATTGGCTATGTGAGGAAAAGAAGAGGAACAACTTGGCTTATATACATTGATTCCTAAAGTTTGCCTTAATTTTATATTAGCCCCTTTTTCCACATTGAGCCCCAGCTAGGGGTGGCAATTTTTGACACGACACGTTTACACGACACGACATGACACGGTCTTAGGAGGATTTGGATTTGGGTTAAACGGGTTAGTGTCATAAACGGGTCGACCCGTTTATGACACGCCTAAATTAAGCGGGTTCGTGTCATAAACGGGTTGACACATATATGACACGGATAACCCGTTTAATATGAATAGGTAAATGTGTCTGATAGTAAACTTGATAAATTAATTGAATTATTCTCACGGCAAATATGATGTTTAAGTATTTTATGTTTAATGTTAGTTTGGATTTTAAAAAAAAATGTTTTGATTAAAAATTCGTGTCGCGTGTCGTGTCGTGTGGCGTGTTAAATGTGTCGTGTTTTAAACAGATAAACAGGTCGTATTGACCTATTTAAGACTTAAACGTGTTAAAGGTGTCGTGTCGTGTCGCCACGGGTTTTAGACGTGTCGTGTTCGTGTTCTAAAAAATTATCCGTTTAATAATCGTGTCGTGTTCGTGTCAGGGTTAAACGTGTCAGATTCACAGGTCAACCAGACACGAACACGACCCGCTAACCCGTTTTGCTACCCCTAGCCCCAGCATTTAATTTATTTTTGTTTAGCCGCATGACTTAGTAATACCCATTTAACTTACCCTTACTCAATAATTATACTATGTTAGTATAAATATACAAAAATAAATGATAATGATGCATGAATATGCACAATTAAAAATTTTAGTGCGAATTTGGCTATAGTTTTTAGTCTAAGAAATGTTATAAGTTACAACATAGTCCAATTCTAATTAGATTCAAAATTTTAAGTTTTCAGTTTGAGTTCAATCAAGTTCGAAGGAAGTCAACCTACTAAAATCAAGTTGGATTTGAGATTACCAACAAAAGTTAAGTTTTATTCAAATAGGTTGAAATTGAATATTTTTTTCTATAGACATAACAAATTATCATCCATCTAACAAAATTTATATAAAACCATGAATCACAAAGCATCAAAATAAATGAATTTATAACAAAATTATCCTAAAAATGTTTTACATCATTAAGAAGATACATTGTGCTACCAACTTCATTGGAAATACCTGATTTACAAATAATACAAATACCTAATATATAAACTAAAATAATACAAATTTATAACATAAATCAACCAAGGTAAGTCCACTTTAGATTGCATCATCATCATCCTCATAGATTCTAAATTTCCAAAAATTTAAAATTAAAAATAACCAACATTAATTTAAAAAATATGTTATAAATTTCCCCAAAAAAATAAACCCACTATAAAAATTCAACCATATATTTTCATAAAGAATATAGAACAGAAGAGTTTGAATAAATATATGAAACCTTTTTTTCCCCTTCTAAACCTCAAGAAGAATTTTATTTATAGTGGGATAGTGACAACCAGGAAAAATAAATATGTGCAAAATCATAAAAAATTAAAAAATGTCATTCAATTTTTTTTTAGTTTTTTCCCAATCTTCGAAAGAATGCATCCATTGTATCTTTAATGGTATATTGATAAATAAACACTTTCGGAAGTAAAAACAACATAAAGCATATCATACATTGAATTCTAGTTTATGGTGAATTTTTTCCAAATACTTAACATGCTCTCGTATATTGGGAATTCCTATGTATGGTGATTTTTTTCATTATGATTTTATTATGTTTCTAAAAATCCTATTGAAAATATCGGGAAAGAAAGAAAGCAACAAGTAACTTTATTAATCACACAATAAAGGAATCAATTAATGAGATAAATTTCTTTCTCCCTCTTTAATTGGTGAACACACCACAACACCCACATATGAGACACACTACTTACAACCTTACCAACCCATATTACTACAACATTGCCACGCACCTGTCACCAACACACTATAGCAATAGTGCGAGTAAATTTTTCATGTGGTCATTGTATTATGGTTGATTTTTATTTTGGTCATTGTGTTTCAATTTGTTTATTTTTGATCATTAGATATTAATTTATTTTCACCAGTTAGTCACTTGGGATTTTTAACCAAATTTAGATGACGTGGCGGCCGGAAATGCCACGTCACTCTTGTTTTTAATATTTCTCTCATTCCAACAGGAGAAAAGCTGCTGACTCAGCATATTTCTCTCATTTCAGCAAGAGAAAGGCTGCTGACTCAGGTCACTTAAAAAAAGAGTGACGTGACATTTCCGGCCGCCACGTCATCTAAATTTGGCCGGAAAATCCCAAGTGACTAACCGGTGAAAACAAATTAATATCCAATGACCAAAAAGAAATAAATTGAAACACAATGACCAAAATGGAAATCAGCCATAACACAGTGACCACATGAAAAATTTACTCGCAATAATGCCTATTTATAAGCTTATAATCATATTTAAATATTCTAATAGAACAAAGTTTTCACTTTAACTAAAACTTGAATCTACTTTAAGGAAAATAGAATAACTACTACTTTAACTAATTTATCCAAACTAAGAATTATGCTTAGCCTATAAGTTTAGTTTAACTCAAATTAATCTAGAATCATCTAGAAGGATGTTTAGATATGTAAGTTAGTGTTGCTAACTCCATCAAATCCTTTCATATTTAGAATTCATAGGTTTCATTAGCCCATTAAACACACACAAAAAAAAAGAGAAAGTTCCACTATACTAAATGGGTATTCATGGACTATGATTGCTTTTTGAATGTAAAGAAAATAAAAAATAAAAAATAAAAAACCATTTTCCTCTTCCTATTGTCCACAAGCTCTTAGTTGATAATTTTCTAAAATACAAATAATCATCTAAATGAGTCTTATTTGACGTCAATTTAGAAACTATATATTCCTTATTTCAATTGCGATATTCATACTTTTGAACCAATGTATTTCTGTCATGAATTTGTATATTTTCAAATTTTGTTCAAATTTTAGAAATTTTTAGTCTCTTGTAATTTTTATGGCTTCTATTTTAAATAGTAATGCCACTACTTCTTCACTATAAATACTAATTTAAATAGGATTTATATCAATATTAGCCAATAATTGTTGTGTTAGATTCAAACATGTTTAAATATAAAAATAAAAATTTCAGAAATCAATAAGAGAAAATTAAACATCAATATAACCACCTCCACAATATAGCAGTGGTATTTCATTCTCCTTCCAAAAAAAAAAAAAATTTATTTGCAGCTTATCCACATTTCTCCCAAAAAAAGTCAACATTAACTAATACCAATGCTACATTAGTTTATTACATAATATAAGATATTTTACTTTGGGTTTAGAGTTGTATTTATATATTTTTTTGGTCCTCTAAGCTGACCATCATAGTAGTTGATTCATTTAAGAATACTATTTCTTTATATTTATCCCCTTCTAGAATCTCTAAATTACATATATGCTTGTCCATTATTATTGCAAGTAAATTAGTATTTGGGTTTTATTTTATGAGTATGCGGATGCCTCTGAAAATTTGTAATTATGTGTAAATCTTTCAATAAAATTAAATATCATGAATACACCTTACAATTGTATGTATGCACCTCTTCCTATATATACTATTAAAATATATAGTTAAATGTTAAATAACAAAAAAAAAAACAAAAACAAAAATAAAAACGAAAACGAAAACAATTGCTTGTATACTTTTAAAGACTTGTAATGATATAAGTTAATATTTTTTACATATATATCTTTATAAATTCATTTTATTTTATTTGTTATTGCATTTAAATAAAATTATATTATTTATAACATTATAAAAATAATATTCACATAATATATAATATTTTTTAATATTGTATATAGAGTAGAAGAGTGTGTATATATAAATATATATAAAAAATGAATTTTAATGGATATACATGATATTTTATTTTATTGAGGATACATACCCAACGAGGTGAATAGAGATGTCAACGGGGTGGGGATTCACCGGGGAATACATTCCCCGGCCCCGACCGCGAAATGAAACTCCCATCCCCAAACCCGGCCCTGAACCCGAATAAAGGAATTTTTTTTTTCCGTCCCCGTCCCCGTGGGGATTTTTCGGATTCGGGGATTCCCCGGTCCCGATTAATAAATTAAAAAAATTATTTTAAATTAAATAAAATTTATAAAATATTTGTTAAAAAAATTATAAAAATTTTAATAATTGAGAAACTCATTTACAAATACGACCTAATACAAAATATCAACATACACAATCACTAATAAATTATTTACAAATTTAAAAAAATTTAAAAAATACAATATAGTTAATATAAGTTTAGAATTTTATTTAATTTTTATACTAATGTTCATTTAATTATTAATAATTTATTAATTAAATAAATAAAATATATAGGTTTTTTTCAATTTTTATTTAGATATTTATAACATAATATATATATATATATTATTTAAATTAAATATTTAATATTTTGGGGCCGAGGCAGGGCAGGAAGGATATTCCCCGTCTCTGGCAGGGAGGATATTCCCCGTCTCCGGCCCTGACCCGACGGGAAATTTTTTTTAGGCCCCGGCACCAACACCCAAAAAAAATTCCCCGACCCCGGCCTCAACGGGGCGGGGAATCGGGTTCCCATCGGGGCCGGGACCAATTGACATTCCTAGAGGTGAATTTCCAAGGGCATACAAGGGAAAAAAACCATTATTATTTTTATATTTTTAAAATATTTAATAAAGTAGATTTTTTTTTTTCAAAGTGGATAAACCGGTACTTTGTTTTGTCTTATTTTCATTATTTTACTTTATTTAATAAAATGCATTGATTAAAGAAAATGTCCGCAGACCATACTAAATATTTTAAGAATATATTAACAAAAATAAATATAAAGACAATATAAATGATTAAAAATAACCTTATCTTTAACTTTATTATTTCTTCCGTAATTTATTTGATCTAAATAAATAAATGAGTCAACATCAAAATCAAACTCTTGTCTCGCTCTTAAGTTTGCTGACAAAAATGTTGGATTATTATTATTTTAATATACACTTAAACATTATTAATAAGGATGAATACTAAATATTATATAATTGTGGCTGAAATTTCATTTTTTATTGCAATTTTTAATTTCATTGTATTTCAAGATATTCAACATACAATATATGTATATATATATATGTTGCTGATTTTCATTATCTTGTATATGACCCAAAAATACAAAATTTATATAAAATATTTTGAAAATATAAGATGAAAATAAAGTTTTAAATATTGTTTATTCTTAATTTTGGGTTTTGAACTTTGATGTAACATAGTTCCTAGTGAGAATGTGAGATCACTATAAAACAATATTATAACTGTTATGAAGTCATAGTGTGGACCATATATATACTTAATAATACTGATTCCCATCATATCAATGTTAAGATACTTCAATTTTATTTTATTTTATTCATATGTGGTAACATCCCTACTTTATAATTAAAATATATTAAATTTGTTTTATAATAAACTTCAACATTAGATTTTTGAACTAATATTTTTGTTAATTTACATGTTTTACATAACATTTATAAAAGGCTTGATATCTTATGGAATAATTTTGAGGAGGATAAAAATGAAAAATAAATCTGAAGAGAAATTTGTGGTGGGAATTATAATTGTTAACTTTAATTTATTTATTTATTTATTTTTAATGTGAGATTGAGCATTTATTTAACCTTAATTAATATCATTTTAAAATAAAATTTAAAAATAAAGTGATGATAGAAATAATAATTTAGTTTGGAACTAATTAAATTTCTAAATTTTTTTTTATCAAAATGATTATAAAGATAAAGTTTTAAAATAAACTAAATTTTAATCAATCAAATATTAGAAAATATAACAGGGTTTGGCATCTACAAAGAAAATATAAAACCATAGCAATTTGAATAAGTTAAATGGTAGATATTTGATCTAATCTCACATTTGACAACTATATTAGATTATACTTTTAAATAATCTATGTCATATTGTGTATTTTTAATATGTTTTTTTTCCTTTTGTGGTTTTCATAAAAACGATATATTGGACACTTCGTATTGCTTTTATATAAAATTCTTTTTATAAAAAAAATTATAATTTAATTTTAAAATAAATCAATATTCAAAATATTAATTAGAATTGACACAAAAGGTGGGCACACAATAGTTGTTTTAGATCTAAAATTAAAATCAAAATTAATGTTATTCTCGAATCAATCAAAATAAGATTTAAATTAATATTTAAGTGAATTAATTGAATAAAAAAAACCAGAAAGAAACAAGCTTGCATTGGCATGCAACACTCAACTCCTTTTCTTTTTCACACCTTTTACAATAATAAAGAAGATAGACACAACAAAGGCCACATAAACAAAAATGAATTCCATTCATTTATTTAATAATAATAATTATTGTTATTATTATTATTATTAGTATCTATTATCAATGGGACATCCCAAAAATATCAATCATTTAACTGGATCACACCATGGGAAACGAATCTAAGCTATATGTCCCTTTTAAATAAATATTTGTATACATGCCCTTATAAAATATTCTTATAATGTACACCGTCTAAATATTAAAAAATATCAATCTTTAGAGTCATTTTTCTTACTTAAAGACCATGAAAATATCTACCTATTAATCCTTCCCATTTGATTAAATTTCCATTGATCATATTCAGATCTAGTTATTAAAAAAAAACAACAACTTATGTTTGCATGGGATTCTATTTAAATAAAGTTTTCACCTCAAAATAAAAATATTATAAGATGAATTTAATATCAATATATTTATTTGTGATCAACTTTATGATAATATTATATTCTTACAGATTATTTTGGTATAAAAAACAAGAATTTATTTAAGAAAAAAATAATGGAATGGTCAATGTCAATGAATTTCCAAAATTGGTTTTGGTGAATTTGATAGTTGTATATTGCACTCAACATTAGGCACCAATACCAGCCATGAGAATAAATAAAATAAAATAAAATAAAATAATGACTTGACACAAATGTACTGATTCTGAATTAATGAGTTTGTTGTTGTGAGAGCAACATTTATTAAGTTTATTTAGGAGTGTCTAAAATGGTCATTTGCATAGATTATAATGTCAGATCACTTTGAATTATTAAATTATTAATCAGATTTGGCAAATTGTCAAAAACTAAATTTTTTTTTTAATCCATGAATAATTTTTTTAAAAAATAACATTTTTCAGAAAAATAGATATCTTTTTGGACAAATATTATACATGAACTAGGCTTGTATCATTAATCATTGGAAACCAGTAAATATCTATTTCAAATTTTAAAATACCAAATTTTCAAAATATCATTTAGGTGAATTTACCAAAATGCCTAAAATTGAATTAAGATGTATTTTTTTTTTATTATTTCTTCCTGCCATTAATTAGTTAGTTTCCATTAACTTCTGAAAAATCTTATCAACACAGGTCAACTGTCATGGATAGTCAATTCAAATTAACTCATTCTAATTTATTCCAACCTAACTGAACAACAAAAAACAATCTATTAAAATAATATTAAAAAATCTATTCCACTTAACTATAATTTGCTACCCTAAAATAGTGTCATATTTGTTTATTGATTAATTTGAAATAACTACATAAAATATTAATTGGTTCACTTATAATAAATTAGATGCATTGTGTATAGGAAAGAAATAATCAAAGATAATAAAGAAAAGTAAGTAAAATAACAACACACAAATTTAAGTGTGAAACCCATAAATAAAAGAAAAAACCCCACTATGGAGGAAAAAAAATGAGTTTTACCATATTAAAAATTTAATATAGTAATGATGGATTAATTTGCCAAAATCATGTATATCATAATAAAATTTTTAATTTTTAATTTTTTATTAAGGCCTTGTATTAAATTACAACTTAAGTTGTCCTACATTTAGTCTGGGTTATGCTGTGACTTTACTACCCTTTAAATATTAGCTGTTTATCCAAATTCATATATATATATATATATATATATATATATATATATATATATATATATATATATATATATATATATATGAGTGAACCTCCATCCTCCATTGGGGCTAGAGGTTGCAATTTGTGTAAACATGTTGTCAAAATAGAAATATAATACCAAAATATTAGACACAAATATGACACCATTATTAATCATGTATGACTCTTAAACATATATACGACCCATATATAAAGTGTAACATGATATGACCTGTTTAACCTGTTTAATTTATAATTGGGTCATGTAACATAACATGACTCATTTAACAATTTTATAACTGGGTCGTGTAATATGATACAACTCATTTAATCGCTTTTACATAAAATCCATGTATCAATAATAACAACAAACTTGAATTAAATCTAAAATATATTAGTTCAA
This sequence comes from Dioscorea cayenensis subsp. rotundata, assembly GCF_009730915.1. Taxonomy (NCBI): domain Eukaryota; kingdom Viridiplantae; phylum Streptophyta; class Magnoliopsida; order Dioscoreales; family Dioscoreaceae; genus Dioscorea; species Dioscorea cayenensis. The sequence goes on from NC_052478.1 coordinate 11,574,871, forward strand.
AATCCAACAAATATATATCAATATTTAGATACTTAAATTCAACATACATTATACATTAGTACTTAAATACCTAAAATCTAACATGTATATATGGCTATAATTAATTTTGTATTCATATATTTGTGTTAATCATATCTTACACGGGTTGACACGATTATGACATAAAACCGTTTACATAAAATGTGTTTTGATCGTGTCAACCTATTTATAATACGAACCCATTTATACTAAACCTATACATGCTTTAAATCATGTCTTGTCATGTCATGCAATCGTATGAATACTCATTTTGCCATTCTTAGTTGGGTGTCTTGGGACCGAACATATCACCCTATTCTTTTTCCTGTCATTGCAAAATGCTATATATATATATATATAAAATTTAAAAAAAAAATACATAAATTACATGGTAAATATTTTGGATTGTTAGTTGAGAGCTTGCATGCACCACCAAACTATGGAGAAAAATATATAGTTAATTAAACCCAGAAACACATTCCCCTTGACAAGCATTTTCTTCCATGAAATAATTATATTCTATTTGCAAGTAATTTGGATCAAACAAAGCAACACTAATTAGTTAATATTTATTAACAGAATAAAAAACCAGTATAATAATATGTTACTCTCCATTAGTTTAAAATAAAATTACAAAGGTAATCAAAACTTGAAAAAACCAAAAACATTTTGAATTATTATTATTGTTATTTGAGTCTTTAGTCTTTTTTGAGTAAAAATTTAAGTTCAAAATAATTTACTCTAACTGATTTAAGTTTTTATCACTTAATCAACCCATAGTTAAAAGTTAATTTATTAACAGTACTAATTTAGAAAAATAATTACCAGGATAATCCAAATCTTACATACCGTTAATTCAAATTCAAAAAAAAAAAAAAAATGTTGAAAAGTATTTCAATTATTACCCCCTCATTTTTTCCCAAAAAAAAAACCTTTACACTTCAAAAAATTTACTAACATTTATTATTAGACAGTTTCTTCACAAAATTACCAGCAGATATTTCCAAGAAACAAAACAAGCAGAACGGATGGTGACAACTAATTTTTAATTTTTCATCATTGATAAAAAAACACAAATCCCATCCAAAAACTCAGAGAGAGAGAGAGAGAGAGAGAGAGAGAGAGAGAGAAAGAGGGAGAATGTTAGAGATGTAAATAAACAGAAAAAAAGAAGGGTATTTACAGAAAAAGGATTCCACCGTATAAAGTGGCGGACGGCGCAGTGTCTGTCCTTTCCCGATAAGCTCGCTGATTGCTCAAATGGGAGCGCCCTAGGGCACAACCCTTCTCTCTCCCTCCCTCCCTCTCTTGAACCTTGAGCTCTCTCTCTCTTCTCTCTATATCTCTCTAATCTCATTTCCTAATTCTATGATCCCTTCTCTTTTATATATGTATATATTTATATATTACTATTAAATTAACCCTAAATTATCACATCGAATCCTTCCCTTCCGTTTCCTTTGTCCCCACGCTCACCAAAAACCCTACTTCTCTTCTTCTTCTTCTTCTTCTTCTTCTTCTTCTTCTTCAGTTCATCCGGTAACTTGTTTATTTTTGTTTCAACCTTAAAAACTCAAAAACCCTACTCTTCCCGATCTCATCTCGTGAGGAATGTACCTTTTGATTTTGACTTGAGGAAGCCAGATCCTAGATCCAGCTAGATCTGTAGCAACCAGACTGATCTCCGCAGGTGATTTTCAAGATCTATACCTTGACTTCACCAATTTCTCCCTCTTTGCTCTTTCTTACACTTTTTGTATATAATTTTTTTTTTTTTTTTTTTTTTTTTTTCCTGTTTTCACCATTTTTTGTTTTCTTGTTTTTGTTTTCTTTATCTCTCTCTCTCTCTTTCTGTTTATTTATCTGCTACTGTTACAGCAGCACTGAATCATTATTAATGCAAAAGGACAGCTGCACCGCCGAGAAGTGCAGGAGTGGCAGCAACAGCGGCAGAAGCAGAAGCAGAAGTGCTTTTTGGTCTTTTTCTCATTTGAGTTTGATTACTTTAGTTTTAGTTTTAGTTTAGAGAGGGAGACAAGCTCCCTCCCTCCATGAGAGCTTGTGGATGGACATGGAGGAAATCAACTCTTGTAAGCGTTCAAGAACTGGAGCTCAAGCTTCTAAACTACATCACAAAAATCAACAACAACAACAACAACAACACCAGGATGATGATGACGATGATGGAGAACACAAGATTGAGAACAGCCGTGTTCGGACATGGCATCACACTGCTTCTTCCAGGATTTTCAGAGTTTCCAGAGCTTCTGGTGGTAAAGATCGCCATAGCAAAGTGCTAACTGCCAAAGGGCTTCGAGATCGGAGAGTTCGGCTTTCGGTCTCCACTGCTATACAGTTTTATGATCTTCAAGATCGTCTTGGTTATGCTCAGCCTAGCCAAGCTGTAGAATGGCTTATTCAGGCTGCTTCTGCTGCCATTTCTAAGCTTCCGGAGCTTGACTCTGCTTTTCCTGAGCCTTTGAGCCAGAATAACAATAGTAAGGATGTGGATGCACAAGATGACACCACTGAGCAGCAACAACAGCAGCAACACCAGCATCATCATCAACAACAACAACAACATCTTTCATTGTCAAAATCGGGTGGCAGTAGCACTTCGGAGACGAGCAAAGGGTCTGTGCTGTCTTTGTCCCGATCAGAGAGTCGAATCAAAGCTAGAGAAAGAGCGAGAGAAAGAACTGCCAAAGATAAGGATAAAGATAACAACCGCGGAGAAGAATGCCATGTGACTGCAGCTACAACACATCACAACAACCAACACCATCAGCACCAACACCACCACCACAGTTTGAATTCTCAGAGCTCCTTCACTGAGCTCCTCACTGGAGGGAGCAGCAATGGTGGCAACTGCATTCAGAAACAACAACAACAACAACAACAACAAGTTCGGCAACTTCAGCCTGTTATTACAACTGCTGATTACTTCGGGCAAGCAGGACTTTTTGGGCAATCACAGAAGAATCAGTCACAGTCTCCGTCTAATTTTTCCAGTCACAATCAGTCTTCACACTTTGGTAACAGTTCTCCAATGACAATGGTGCCATTCAATATTGGTGCTCCTTCGTCTGGGGACCATCAGGAGATGCAGCAGCAGTTCTCCTTCTTGCAGGATCATCTGATCCCTGTCGCCACATCCCCGGCTGGGGACTATAGTCTTAATTTTTCCATATCTCCTGGTCTTGCTGGTTACAACAGGGGGACCCTTCAGTCCAATTCACCATCTCAGTTACCTCACCACCATCTACAAAGGTTTGCACCTTCTGCTGTAGATGGACCAAATATACCCTTTTTGTTTGGCACAGCCCCATCCCCGGAGAACCAGTTCTCCTCTGGTTTCGATGCCCGTCTCCAGCTATGCTATGGCGATGGCTTCAAGCACTCATCAGACTTGAAGGGGAAAGGGAAGAGCTGAAGGATGCTAAGGAAGTGCCTGGTAAGCTCAACCTTCGCTTTAGATTGAATGTTTTGATCTTGCTATTTTTAATTTGGGAAAAAAAAAGTTTGTTTGTTTGCAATGACGCAGAAGTTTTTGGAGTGGCTTTTTGGCTCTGTCTATGGTTTTATTTGCTGCGACCGTTTGCCTCCTCCTTGATATCTTCAACTGTGGAAAGGACATTGGGTGTTGCATGTCTCACTTTTCTTTTCTTTCTCCAAGGTTTTTAAAAGTTTTGATACTCTTGCTTTTATAACCAAGTTATGCCTCACCTATGGGAAGCTTTGGAGATGCATTGTTTGTTGTCCTTCTCTCTCTCTCATGCACATTGACTAGGCCAGGTGTCGAACACTCCGTTATTTGTTTTATTTTCTTTTTCAAATGCATTCTTCTTACCGTGCAATAAGCGGAACTATATGTACTTCATTATGAAATTCGAGTGGGAGTCAATTATAAGGGAAGCTTAATTACAATACCTATTTAGCTGCTAGATACAACAGATTGAACTGTTAGAAATAACATTGCTATTTTAGTAGCATAAACAGGTTGTCTTTTATTTTTTCCTTATGCATAGTATGGGATTTCATGTGGCTTTGTTAACATTAGTTAGATCAGATGGTGACAGATAAGGTTCATCCGAATTGTTTGCATCACATTTGGTCGAACATATAACTCATTCTTAAGTGCTTAAGTGATTTGTTTACTTATTTATTTGGTACATGCTATTGTTAAAAACAAAGTATTATATGTATGTTTCGGTTGTATTTGAGCATATTGTTCTTCATTTGAGCAAGTCTTCTAATAATATACTCTACGTATTCTTTAATATCGAATTGAGTGATATGTAATGTGATTTGTTATGGTTTGAAAATTTTGTTACATATATTGTAGATATAATAAAACTATGTGTTGAGAAGCACTTACATGAGAATATTTAAATTGGAATGATTTTTACCATGTTTCATGCTTACACAATTTTTTATATTGTTGTGATCCTTATATATATATATATATATATGTAGAAAATTTCATATGATATTTAAAGGTATAGTTAGTAAATGAAAATTAAATTTATATATATGTTATATTTGCTCATTTTTATTTAATTCTTTATGATTTACATGATACTTATCTCAATTGGAATATCTTTGATTTTATTTCATATATTATATATTGTGTTTATTGATTTATGTTTAGTTGATTTTATTTTATTGTTTTGATAGGTGTATATTTTCTTAAATCATAAACAAAGGTACATTTATTCCTTGTCAAAAAAACAGTGAAGAAACTATATAAACTTGCTCTAACTTGTTGAAAATGTGAAAGTTTTAATCCACATTATATAGAGAAGTGTTGAGGTTTTGTATATAAAGATAAACAAATTGGACCCGAAGGATTTACGGAATAAATTATATAGCAAATTAATTTCCTCCAAATTATTGTGAAATTTTATAATTGGTATGATTGCAAAATTATATGTTTTATATATTGTACTCATTGAAATCATAGTTTTTTTTTTCTTTTATCTTTTATGATAGTTTATACCTGCAAAATTGTCATGATTGGTTTATTATTTATACGCTTATATCATAGTTAAAAATAATAAAATCCTCTTTTAGATTTTGGAGCCTTTAAGAAGAAAAATATTTCTTTGTTTGCTCATCAGTTATTTAAGATGTTTTCATTTGGAATTATTGATTTCATATAACATTTGAATTCTGTCTATTTATGGAACTCAATGACAGTGGCATAAGGTATGCAAACTAATTTCTTGAATAGGTGTAAGAATGTAAACATGAACTTAACCATAGTCCAATTATAGCATTAGGGTACATAATTAATTTGTTAGTCACTTTTGTATATCCCATGGTCACTCTTTTAAATTGTTATTGATTTTAAAATAATTATGCTATTAAGTACTTCAAACTTTTAATTCTTTGTTAACGCTAGTCCAATTGTTTCAAGGGCAAATTCAATTGAGAATTCTGTACTTCTTAAATCTTTGTTTATTTTTATTGATTGGGGGGAACTGTTAAAATCTAAATTTAGGGGTTTGTCTGTCTGTATCTTCTAAACCCCCTGGTTATTTTAATCTACTTTATTGTGACAAAATGTGCATCTATTTGCACTGTAACCCCCTTTTTTAATTTTTTAATTTTTTTTGGAGTGGGGATTGTAACTTGATGAACGTTCAAATGATTGAGACTTTAGAAATAAAATACATCTACTGTTCACTTATATTATTTCATGACTGACCAGTGAAACATATTCGTCACAGTAAACAATATATTACCCAACTATAGTGCAAGTTGTCATTATTTATGCAGTCAAGATATTAACATTCCTTCAACTAGTGTTATGGAAGTCTAGACTTTTCCATTTGATCAGAAGATTTAGTGGTTAGAGTTATGTCCCATCATGATTGTTATCAAGCACGCCAATATCATATGAAACTTCAATGTTGGTGGTGGAGTACATCTCTTGCTTGACAATGTTATTCAAAGAATGACTTAAAATTTAGGTTAACTTGTATAATTTATTTAAAACACGCAAACATACCTACTTCTGTACTGGAATAGCGTACCGTACTATCTAAAGATTTTTCTGTGGTGTACTTACTCTAATTAGAGAGGTTGTGTTCACCCTTAAATATTGGATAGTTATGCATGATAGTAAGATGAAAGTAATGACTATCTGATAGGCATCAACGGTAGCATTTTGATCTAAGGGTTTTCTATGCAAGTTTCAGGCTGGTTGCTTCTAAATTTATCATAGTGATTGAAACATAAATGTGTTTGTAACAAGTGATATTCTTTTAGAGCTTTCAACTCTAGTGTCTTTTGATTACCAACTTTTAGTTTGATTATGTCTATAGGTTCTTCTTTAAACTTATCTTTTGTGCATACTTCTCGATTCTGATATTTTGGAAGCCGTTGCATTTGTTTATATTGTTTTCTGATATTAACTATTGTTTTGTCAAATATATTAGTTATTATTCATTGAATTTGGATGTTCCTTATGAAGCTAGAGTCATTTGTCCTTTTGTTTTATATAATAAAGTCTATAATGTGCCTAGTCTTGGATTTGCTTTTTGAGTTTTCATCAACATTAATAAATGAATGTTCCTGTGCTTGTGTGTACCCAAAAACTTGGTTATAAAATATTTTTGAGTTTCCAAAGTTATATTGTTGTCCCCTGTACTATTGTACTCTTGCTTATCTATATAATTTTTTTAACTATCAGTATTCTCTTTTGTTTTCTCCTACTGAAGGACTTATCGATTTAATGTTTTAGCATCGATGGACCTTGCAAATCTCTAACATGTGAGATCTTTTTTTTATCGTTTCATATTTCCTGTCTGCAGATATTTGAAATCAAAAGTGTTATTGAATCTTATTTTTAATCACTTATCATTTTATTCTTTTAATTAAATAGCATTTGCTTTAGTAATCTTTATCAGCTTTGTTTAGTCAACTTTGGTCTATTCGCAAACTCTAGTTTTTATGGATTGGTTTATTTTTTTACTCTAGATCATATTCGCGGCCATTTATAATACGCGAGGCCCTTAGATACAATGGATCATGAACAACTTCTACTAAAATCTGGCAATTTTTTTCTAGTTATATGTCTCGGGAATTATTCCTTACTCATTGTTTTTTCGGTCTCTGAACTCACACAAAATTTATATGTAGATTTCGATGAATGAAAAGTGTTCAGTAGCATGGAATGAAATTACAGCCCTTTGTGCACAGAACTCGTCATATCAGCATCTAAATTTTCCCATGCAGATAATTTTTCCAAAGTTGCCAATTATCTTTTGCCTCATTATTGTGAAATTATCTGTCTAATGCTGCCATTGAACATCTTTCTTACACAATGTTGATGAAATTATGGATTGCAATTCTCTAAAGACATGTATCAAGCACATGAATGGATGCATATTTTGTGGTTGTACCTGCTCGATAATGATGATGTCTTGATTTAGTTGAGTTGTCTGTGCATGTTTGTCAGATAGATTCAAATACAAGCAAACAACCATTTATAGATTTCTTGTCACAAAGTGTATTTGTACTAATTGTCTTAATTGTATAGATGCAGGAATTCAGGACAGATGAACAACTGTCGAATTCAGAACCATCTCCTCGTCGGGGCATCTTAAAAATCATATTATTATTTTTATTATGATGATTTTCGTTCTCATTGGTACTGCTATTGAGCAATCAACCTCTTTATTTAAATTCTGTATCAATTATCTTGTATCGCGATCATTATTAGTGTGTTGAATGATTTATCATCATAATACTGTTTGAGGGGCAGCTTTGTTGTTATAATATCAAAAAGCAGAAAAAGGTTTGATAGAACCCAAACTGATGAATGGAGAGAGCAATGCATGGGACAGAAAGTATAAAATGAAAGGCTGAGTATTATTAAGATGTTCAGTTTGCCAGTTCTGACTGATAGAAATTGAATGTCTCTCTCTTCGTAAGTTTGAAGGGTGGTTTGACAGATGTGTTTTTTGTTGATGATATTTCAGTCCATTTTATTATTGTATTATCTGTGTGTATATGTAGTTTCTCTTATGAAATACCCATTTAGTCATCCGAACCACATTGTCTAATTTTCTGTTTTGATGTGAAATAACAGGAGTTCCTTTTTATGCCACTATAAAAATTAGATTTTTAAATATGCACATTACATTGATTCACCAAATATTTTAAATGGTTAAAATTTTATAAGTTATTTATACAATATCTAATATTATAAACGGTGGAAACAACCTTTTAGAAAAACCAAAAAAGCAAATCATCTCTTGATGTTAATTTATATGCAAAAATTTACATTAGATTACGTTTAACATTGCTACCAACGCGACATTTATATTAGATCATACATAAAAATTTAAGAATAAAAAAAAAAATTAGTAAATCATTTTCCATTAATTTATTAGACAGATTTGTTCATTTTGGTATATGCCCCATCTAAGCAAACATATTAAGTACACTACTGTCTAGATAACAAGTTCAGTATTCCTCTACATTTGGATGTTAATCTCCACATATATCCAAGTTTAATAAAAAGTATATTCCCCTACAACACTTTTTATCATAACCCTTGCCCATTTGAATTAACTTAGCGGATTCATGCAAACCAAAAGATACAAAATTAAATTTCATTGAGCACAATTAGGAGTTATTGAATCAACATATACATGAACATTGAGCTATCCCTAACTCAAGTACAGAGCTCCAAATAAAGGTGCATACTACCCTGTGCATGCAAACAATTCAAATATTTCAGCTTATGATCAACAACAGAGGATGCGAAATTGCAGCAAGAGGGATGTAGATAGCACTTGTGTGTTGGGTCACAAACCTGATTATGGATTTTTCTACGGCGGCCAAAAACTATCCAATTGTTCATTTCTTTATAATATCTAATAATCCTGCAAATACTGTTAAAGAATAGAACACCATCAGAACAAGAATTGAACTCATCAGTTACAAAATTCCAAAACAAGATGGAATTAAAAACAGTACCAAAACAAAATTTTAGAACCAAAACTAAGTACAAGGTTTGATGAGACAAGACTTTGTTTCCAATTGTGCAATGCTGCGTTCATTATGATACAAGGCTTGCATATATGTAAAGTCACGAACTAATGATGCAAAGATGTTCTTTGCAAGAGGTCAAATAGATAGAAGTTCCTTTGACTGTTGTACAATAAGAGCAAAAGATTAGGGCAATCAAATATTTCATTACTGCTATAAACTTAAAGAGAACTAAAGCATAGTCAAAAGAGTTTTATGAAAAAAGCAGTTATGAATATTCCTTGGACTATAGTACGGAAAGTGAAAAAAGTTTGATGAACAAGTGAAAACGGCTTTCAAAGTCTAAAAAGGAAAACTGGGAATCAATGACATTAATCGACAACCATACAAGAACTAGGACAAACAAAAGAGCAGATGAAACTCATGATCATAATCACCCAAGACATCAAGAATCAATCTCATTGATACCAGATCCCTGCAACTATGTTTAGGATAAAAAAACACTCAAATGGTCCAACCTAGAATATATAAAAAAAACTCAAGTTTAATTAAAATCCTTTAAATTTTGCCTTCAAATATCTATACGAATGCAGAATATTTCCTCTCATCCGACAAGTTTAAACAAGCAGAAATTGTGAGCAACAACATGTTCTTCTCTATATGCGTCATATGGGAAGTACGAGTTCTTGTCAAGCTCAAATTCAATCATAAAACAATAACACAGCATATATAGTTCTTCAAAAGATTAATTTTTTCCTCCCAAGAAACCCATCAGGACAAATTTGTGTTCACTAGATTGGTGTATATATATATATCCAAAATATATATATATATATATATATATATATATATATATTTCAGCCAAAGACACAACAGGAAGCAAGGTATCTAGTCATCAAAATGTATCTTTCTGTTTTCTGAAAAACCCACCAAGAACAATCTGTTGTCTATATCCAAAATGCATATTTCAGCCAACAAGCACAAGAACAAGAAAGTAACCATTTTTCCTCCTCCTTCATCCACTTCAATTGCTAGTCCTCGAGCATGGATCAGTTTAAGAAAATTTTTTTTTGAGCAATTTAAAGCAAGGATCAATGCAGAATAACTAACATACCAGATCAAAACGAGTTCATCTCGAGACAGTATGTCCTCCGCCTCACCAACAAGCCAGCTGCAGTCCTGTAAGGCTCATCAAACGCACTAGAAACCCAAGAATATCCATCGAATCCACCAACCATCTCACCAGGCGGCTGTTGTTGTTGCTGCTGCTCCGCAGCGCTCGGCCGGATGGCCACCAGTGTCGCTCCCGTTAAGACAACCCCACCAGGGAGATCCAAATGAGGGGCATACCACAACCTCATGTTGAGCGCCGGCACCAGCGTGCGCTGCGATGAACCGGAAGGCATCACCGGACGCAAGCGCAGGTCCTGGAGTTGCTCCCTGTCCATCGTCAGCATCCCCTGGCCATCAGCATCAGTCAAAACGAGACTCTCCAGCGTCTCATGATCCGATATGATCGGCTGCAATAGATAGTGCCGGGCTGAGGCGGCGATGAGGGAGCTGATCGTCCAGACAACCCGGAGCTTCAGGGCGCCATTGTTGTAGAACGACTCCGGGATGCTGCCGCCCTCATCAGAGGTGGTTGAAACGGGGGTGGAATTAGGGTTAGGGTTCTTATCGGAGATGGAGGAGGCGCCGAGGATGACGCAGGAGTCGAGGGTGGAGCTGAACGCGGCGTTCCACTTGAGTAGAACGCCATCCTCGATGCCAAGCTCGCCGGAGGGAAGCTCGATCTTAAGCCGTCGGATCTCCTTGAAATTCTTAAGAACCTCGGCCGGGGAGTGATGCAAGACCTCGGAGGACGACGAATGGCGAGCCTGATAAGAAGAAGAAGAAGAAGAAGAAGACGAAGACGAAGAAGAAGAGGAGGAGGATTGGGGGCCGAGAATGTGGCCAAGAGCGTGGAGAGGCTTGACAAGGCCGGAGAGGACGAGGCGGGCAAGGTGGGAGAAGACGCCACGGGGCTTGTCGGTGGCTCCGGAGAGGTCATCAGAGATCACGCAGTCGACGCGGACGACGACGGAGTCTACCTGAGGGACGAGAGCGTGGAAGCGGCGGGAGACGACGCTGCAGCGGCCGAGAGCCTTCACGTCGCCGATCCGGTTGAGGACGATGAGGAGCACAGGGTCCGGCAGGCGGTCGAAGTGGTCGAGGGCCTCCGGCGAGTCCGGTGAGGTGGAGGCGCCCAGATCCGCCATTGAAGAGGAAACCCTAGTTCTCTGAAGCCAGATCTCGAGAGGAGACCTTTCGCTGTGCTTTTTTAGCTCTCATGAAACGCAACATTATTCTTTTAATTAATTAATTAATTAATTAATATTATTATATATTAATAATGTGGAAATTGTAACAAATCGACATGAATGCATTTGGCTCCTTTTTCTTGTGTATGACTTTATGTGATTTATTAATTATTGTCCTTTTTTTTATTTTTAAAAAATTAGAAAATATATCTTAAATTTAAGATGGTTGGGCGTTTGGTTGAATGTAGTTGAAAATGCAGTGGATTTGTATTTACAAATCCTTGGATTTGATAATTCAGGAGAGTCAAATCCAGTGTTTGGTTAGATGTATTTATAATACTGGATCACAGAATATTGTGTTTGGTTGAAGGGATTTGTAAATTTGGATTTAGAAAACATGTGTCTGATTTGATATAATAATTAATATATACATTATAAAATATACATTTAATTTTAAGTAAATATGAATTTAAATTTAAAATATTATTAGTAATTAATATAATTAATATAAACTTAATTTATTATAATAAAATATAATATATTAATTATTTATTAAAAATAAGTAATATAATATAATAAATCAATTATATACTATATTACTAATATTAATTACACTATAATTATATTTTATTTAATATTTTTATAAAATATAATTATAGTGTAATTAATATCATGAGTAATTAAGATAATTAATATATATTTAATATTTTATAAAATATAATCAGTATAATTAATATCATGAGTAATTAATATAATTAATATATACTTAATTTATTATAATAAATATAATTTATTAATAATTTATTAAATTAATTAATATAATATAATATATCAATTATATATTATATTACTAATATTAATTACACTGTAATTATATTATATTTCATATTTTATAAAATATAATTATAGTGTAATTAATATTATGAGTAATTAAAATAATTAATATATACTTAATTTGTTATAATAAATATAATTTATTAATAATTTATTAAAATAGTTAATATAATATAATATAATATAATATATCAATTATATATTATATTACTAATATTAATTACACTATAATTATATTTTATATAATATTAAATAATATAATTATAGTGTAATTAATATTATGAGTAATTAATATAATAAATATGAATTCAAATTTTAAATATTATAAGTAATTAATATAATTAATATATACTTGCATGTGAGGGATTCATTGGATGGGATTTTGGAATTCGGCCAAAATGACCGAATTCCATAATCCCATGATTTTTGGATTTGGAAATACAAAATAAATTCAAATCCTTTGAAACAAACAAAGGATTTCTCAAATCCAAGGATTTTCAAATCCTTTGACTTTCAAATCCACTCAAACAAACACCCCCTAAGTGGTTTCTTGATCATCATAATATAAAGTATGTAATTATATCTGTTTTGTTTGGGTTTTGTGTGTGTATACATGTATTTACTTGGCCAAACTCTTGGAACTATGGATATGTATTTGAACTTATATTTTTTTACCATTGTTTCTTATTTGTAAATGTGGAGATTCCAATCATGGTTTGATGGTTGCAATACTATTTATTTGAGTTATTTCTTGCTATTGTTCAAATATCATAAATATTTATATACTAATTATTTAGGTTTTAAATCTTTAAATAAATTGTAAAAGTGGAGCTTGAAACCATGGTGATATCCAACATTTCATATAATTGAACATACTATTTTTATTTGCAATTTTAGCAAATAGTGGATATCATTGAGTGGGTAATATGTGAATTGGAGTTAATTCACTTGTGATCTAAGCGGATAGTTGATATTTCTAAGTGTGTAGCCTGAGAATTAGAGGGAATACACTTGTAATCAGAGTATCTTGTAATTAGAGGAACATGCACTTGTAATTGAAGTTGGTAGTGGATGTCCTTGACTTTTCTTAAAATTTGAAATGGAAGAGCATGATTTAAAGAAGTAGACTTAGAAGGGGCATGGGCCAATTAACTAGGGCCATCAAGCCCGACCCAACCGATCCGGATCGCCCAAAGGCCGACCCATAACTAGCCCGGTCAATAGTTCCGGCCTACCGGCTTGGTTGACCAGGACTATTTTTATAGATAATTTTCATGTCTATTTTCTTAAATTAGCCGATGTGGGACTAAATTTAAATAGTGTAAAGCTTGTTTATTGTCTATATAGTTTAGTAAAAAAATACTATTAATAAAAAAATTTGTTGGTGGATTGAATAGAGTATTAGGGTCCGTTTAGTGGACATGATAAGACGATAGGATATGATAGATAATCATGTCATGCTGTTGTTCTTTGTTTAGTGTGCCAATATGATATGATAGTCTTATCCTATTGGCCGACTTTATCATGTGGGAGACATGATAATGAATCATATGGGAGGAGTCAGGATAGAAACAAACATAGGATATGATAAAATAAATAAATTTACCTTTTTCCCCAGTTATTTGGTTTGTCTCCCTTATCTAAGGTTTCATTGTATTTTTTTTTATCTTTTAAACGCAATGCTTGGGACAAGAAGCTTGTAAACAACTAGATAGAACACTAATTTCACTATTTTAAGATTTTATTCATTTAGAGTGGTTAAAAGGTTTTTCCACCAATCTTTGTGCTTGTGCAGATTATTTTTCATCTAAATATATTTTTTTAATCATGTCTTATTTATAGTTTCTCTAGTGTGATGATTTTTTTTTTCAAATTGATTTTGATGTGATCTATTTATTTTCCATTAATGAGTTTATTGCTCTAGCTTTATATCATATTGATGACTTTATGAATGATTTTCTCCAATGAATTAGGTATTGACTATAATTTTTGAAAGTTAGTGATGCAATCTATATATTTGTGGACATTATTTATAAGTTATTTATTTTTTAAAAATTTAAAATATACTGATAAGTAAATCATTAAAGAATAAATTCAAAAAAATATATTTTAAAAAATATATATAAGTAATTTTGTTTATTTACATGCCATTCATATCATGTCATTATCCGGTCCACTTCAAAAATAAAATAGGATAACAAAATGTTATTTAATGGTTTATTCGGTGCGCATCAAAGTATGTAAGCTTATCATAACCATATCCTTTCCTATTCCTATTCAGTCCTCATATCATATCCTGTCCACCAAACTGACCCTTAATGTCAATGGTGTCTTGCAATCTCTTATTAACTAGAATGTTTATTTTTTTTTCTCAAAACACAAATATAAATTTCTTCTTTTCAAAACACAGATATAATGTTTAAAATTTAAAAATATTTAAGATAATTTTAAATAAATTGTATTAATAAAAAAAAATTTAATTTATTAATCTATTTTATTAAACTATTGCTAATTTTTTTTTAAAAAAAAACAATATAATTTTTTTAAATTCAAAAATATTTAAGATATTTTCATATAAATTTCCATAATTAAAAACTTTCATAGTTATCAATTCATTTTTTTAAATACTTATTATAGAGTATTTTTAATTATATTTTCAAAACAGGATATTAGTTGACAAAAGCTTAAACGTAAATTTTTTAAGAATTATTTGATTAAAATGGATCATTAGACATCAGGAATTGAAGAGATTTTATTAAATGAAAAATTTACTTTTTATAAAAAATATTAAAATATAGTAATAATAAATCTACAAATTAATAATACATAATGGTTCTTTTTTTTGAATGAGCCAGTTGTTACTTTATCTTATAGTGAATGTATTTATCCTAAGTTAGATTTTTTTCGTTAAATTTTGTTAAGGCTAAAATTTAAAATGATTACAAATTTGTAATTAAAAGAATTTTTTTTTGTAAATTACGGTAAAACTTTATTATTAATTTAACAAAAATTAAGTTAATTATTTACTAATTATGATCTCAAATAATATTACGATTTCACGTCCATAACTATTTACAAATACACAATAGTTTTAAAGATTCCATTAAAAAACACAAAAATTATTGTAAAAAGGATTATGGTTTTAAATTAATGATATATTTATACTACTACACATTATTGAAATTAAATTATGTTGTTTTATATAACAATAATTTTCGATATGAATAATTTGGTATAAATATTTCATTCATTTTAAATAATATTAATAATGTAGATGAATAATATTTATAAAAAAATAATGTATTGTAAAAGTAAAAGATAATAATATTTGGTAGGCTAACCCAGCACCAATTATTTGTAGTTCAATTGGTAGGACTTCCTCAATCTTGTTTCCGAGCCAAGCCGACCTAAAATTTGGCCCATGCCCTCCTCTAGGTAGACTTAGGTTTGGCTAGGCTGTTTCCGGGTCGGTCCAACCCAAATTTCGGCTCGTGCTCCCCTCTAAGTAGGCTTAAGAGGGTAGTGGATACTTCATACTTCCAAACGGGTACAACTCATGCTTTCTCTTAAAAATCTTAATGACCAAGTTATTCTATGTCAATTCCCACTTCTCTTTTTCTTTCCAACTTAAATAAAAATTTAGGGTCTGTTTGATATGCACGATTTCAAGGGACAGCACAAGACAACTTCAGTTGTTATGCGTTTGATTTACAAATGGGCCGGGAGTACAACACAAATTACCCAATCGGTAAAGCACAACTTTTTAATTTTTTTGTACCACCAAAACCACGGTACAAAAATTTCAGCGAAGTACTGGACAACTTAATGACAAAATTGTCCCTGTTTAAAATTTAAAATTACACATTAAAAAGTGATAACATGATTTATTTATTTTATTTTATTTATTTATTTATTTATCTATTTAAAATTTTATTTATTTATTTATCTATCAATTTATTTGTTTTTTAGGATTAAAATATTAATGAAAGTTTGTTTGTGGTGGATTAAATATTTTTAAAATTATGTTGATTTTTTAATTTATTGCCATGCTTTTGGCCGTCATAAAATTTGTTAAGATTTTTATAAAATATTATTGTATATTTTTTTATTATAAAACAAATGTAGAATAGTAAAAAGGTATTATTGTAAGTTACTATTTTGTGTTCTGTACTTATGCAAATCAAATGTTAACCAACACAAAAAAAATTTGTACTGTTTGATTAAAATCAAACATAGAATAGTACACGCACTTGTGCTGTACTTTAACTGCTTGTACTATACTGTACTGCTTGTGTTGTTCTCCTTAACGAATCAAACGGACCCTTAGTCAAGATTCAAAGGCAAGTTTTATGGAAGGATTGTTAGGCCAATTATGATGAACAAGCTAAAAAATTAGGTGATTAAGAACGTACTCAAAGTATAGGCATGCTTGAGGTAAAAATATTAAAATGGATGTCACACATGACTAAGAGAGACTAATTAAAGAATAAACTTATTCTTGACTGGGAGTGACACCTACTAGTAACATGTTAATAGAAAATCGGTTAAAATGGTATAGCCATGTCTTTAGGCAACTGGTAGATGCCCTCATAAGATAGGCAGAGGATCATAGAATAGCAAAAAGTAGATCTAAAAGTATTTAGTAAAAACTTACGAAATAATATACCTAAGTTAAATTTATTGCGCTTTTATCTATTCTACTCGGCATATAGTTATATGTGTTCCTATCTCCACACCTAATGGATGTTTTCTTGGGACAATTACTGTTTACCCCTCGTGAATTTCAAAAATTCCCAAACAGCTCTCCAATTTTGGCAAACCCCGGACAACCCTTCTGTTATTGTTCAACTTCCCTTATATCCCCTACCGTTCACTTGAAATGCGACCATGTTATGAAATTTTATTTTTGCCCTTGAAAATGGCGGGAAAAAAAGCCACTCACATCATGTCCAACCTTTATACATACAATTTTGCATTTTTTTGTTGCCTTTTGTCAAACAAAGTTTAAAAGGCTCATCACATCTTCTTCTTCTTTTTCTTATTCTCCTCATTTGGTTTGTTATATTTGAATTCTGCCGGTTTTTTGATACTGTGAGAATTTCTTTGATTCGAGGGCTATTGTTCACGGCGCTGACTTCTTGGGAATTGGTGTTAGCTTAGCTGAGATATGTGAGCGATTGGGTCTTGATGTTCCCCGTGTCAGGGTGAAGTTTATCACACCCGATGGATATAAAACGGTTTGTCCAATAGAAAATGAGGTTGACTTCCAGCGGATGTGCCATTGTCGAATCCTACTGAAAACAAGTTTTTCTCATTGTAAGATTCTTCTCTTTTATGTTTATCTAGTTGTATAAGTTGATTACCGTTTAATGTCGCCTGTCTCTGTTTAAATACATTATTTTTATATTTAACAATTGTCTTCTTCGTTTAATTTATTTGTCAGTATTTAACTATTTGCATTATCGTTTAACATTGTAATGTATCATTTAAACATTTTATGTCTCTGCTTAAAATATTTATCTTTTCCGTTTAAACTGAAGTGTTGCCAGGTGGCCAATGTCAAATTTATTGTATCCCGTGCACAAGAATTAATGGCGGTATTAAATTTTCTAAAATTTAACATATATATCAGAAGACCCCTTTCTCTTTCTGGTTAATGAGAAAAGCTCGGTCCCCCGTGTGTTTTTCTTTTTTTTTTTTCTCGGATCTGAAGCGTCAACCGGCTTACGCACTTCACACCATAAATGAGAAGGAAGACCACTTCCCCTGGACACCCCCTCCTCCTCGTCCTCTGCTTCTTCTCTGATTAGTTTCATCTTCATGTGTCCAGGATATTCGTTTAAAAGATGTGTCATGATCATCTTCTTCTAGAGAATCAATCACGCAACAAGTTAAACTTTCTTTTCCTATTCAAGTTAGAAAGCCCACCTACTTGCCTGAATGCGGAGGATGACGGACAAGCAATTAAGCGGGCATTTTGACTTGATCAGGACAAGGAAGTTTTCACGCATTGCTTGATTGCGGAGGATTCTCCGGAGAGGGTGACCATGGCACATACTTTAAAACGAAATTGATATTTATCACTTGAGAATTGTTCTCATCGTTTAAAAAATTTTCCTTAGTGTGCAAAAATTATTGTCTATGTTTAACTCATAGGATTTTCACTTCATTCAGACCACAAGTTAAAATATTTATTCTTAACCAGGTTGAAATGCCCGCGTAATTACCTTAATGCGTAGATTCTCCAGCAGAGGAGGACGGGCGTTTCGACTTGGTTAAGAAAAGAAAGTTTAACTATCTTTTCACTTATTGCTTGATTGCAGAGGATTCTCCAGAGGAGGATGACCATGACAAATCGATTATATTTAAACTGTTTAACTGTCTTTTTTAACTGTTTGTGTTCTACGTTGTACAGGTTCAAGTTGATGCGCATGTTATGCAACCACCATGAGCATTCGAAGGTTGAGATACTTGTTGAGGAAAGCCGAAATCTTAATAGACGAACTAGGATCGACTTGCAAGTGTCCGATGTCTTTGAAGACATTGTAAATGTTGTGGATGTTGTAAATGTTGTAAATATTTTATTTGAAATGAAACAAACGTATTTGAGTGTGAACTTTTGATATTTAATCAGAGCCCATTGTAAATGTTTAAATATTTTAAATGAAACAAACTTATTTGAGTGTTAACTTTTGATATTTAAACATTTTTAGAAACAAAAAACGGCATTGTAAACAAAAAAATGTTAAACAAAATTGGCTTACTATTTAAACAGTGACAACGGTGTTTAAACAAAAAATAAATATGTTTAAACAGTGACAACGGTTTAAACAAAAAAATAAATATGTTTAAACGATATACAAATTATTTAAACAGTGAACTGATAGTTTAAAGAATATATATAATTGTTTAAACGTAAAAAGGTTGACATTTAAACAGAGACCCATGAGGTACCCAAGAGGATTGATGGAATGGCTGTAACACGATGTTTTGGAAAAATATCCATCTTCAACATGATGTCGCAGAAAACATTTAATTTAAACAATCACATATATTTTAAAACAGTTAAATCAAAATATTTAAACGGTTTACATATTGGTTTAAATGATATAATGTCAGTAACAACATTCAATTTAAACGGTGAACAAGCAAGCTGCTCAAGTGTTCTCTTCATGGAGGCTCTGTCAGTGAACACAATGTCAATAACAGCATTCAATTTAAACAATAACATATATTGTTAAACAGTCAAATGATAATATTTAAACGGTTTACATATTTGTTTAAACTATATAAAAAGGTTTTAAATAGTGAACCAATATGTTAACCACTGAATCATAATTGTTAAACATTAAAGATTATTATTTAAACAGAGATAGAGTCATGATAAGTGGAGTACTTTCCTTCGAGCGATGACAGGTTGACTTCTATCGTCCCTTGCTTACTTCCCGCCGCTTCTCGCTTGTAGTCGACCGGTCGCTTGCAAGGACTTCAAACTGTAGCATCTTCCTTATAAGCAAAGAAAAACTTTGAGACAATGGTGGAAAGCGGCAATGGTGAAAAACGACAATGGTGGAAAATGAAGAAGAACTACGAGCCAAGGAGCCAGTAATGATTGTCTCTAGGGATTAACCCTTGTCAGTCACTTCAAGTGGGTCCATGTAATGAAATATCTTTTTTGCCATTTAAAATGGTGGAAAAAATACCGCTCAATCACATCATGTCTGACTTTATGCATACAGTTGTATACTTTTTTGTGAAACACATTGTAGAAGGCTCTTTACATCATCTACTTCTTCTTCTTCTTCTTCTTCTTCTTCTTCTTCTTCTTCTTCTCATTTGGTTTGTTTGATTTGAGTTCAGTAGTTATATTATGGATTGTTTTTGTGGTATTGCTAGATACAACGGGGAGGGAAGAGTGCTACGCGCTGACTTCTTGGGAGTCGGTGTTAGCTGAGATATGTGAGCGATGGGTTTCGATGTTTCCCGTGTGAGGGTGAAGTTTATCACACCCGACGGGTATAAAACGGCTTGTCCAATAGAAAATAATGTCGACTTCCAGCGGATGTGTCACGTTCACTCGATCTTCAAATGCTCTGTAGTCGATCTTGTTGTGGAGAAAGACGATGTGGCATTGTCGAATCCTACTGAAAACGAGTTTTTCTCGTTGTAAGATTATTCTCTTTTATGTTTATCTAGTTGTATAAGTTCATTACTGTTTAACTTTGATAGACTCTGTTTAAATATATTCTGTTTGCATTTAAATTTTATCTTCATCGTGTAACTATTTGACTTAATATTTAAATTATGATGTTATCATTTAAGCACATTATGTCTATGTTTAACTTATGGATGGTTTCGTTTAAACTGAAGTGTTGGCAGAAATTTGGATTCTGTGAGCACTCCCAGTCAACCCCATGGCGAACCTAACGGTGTGGGATACCTTCCTTCCTTGTCAGATCATTCTGAAGTGTTGTCGTTGAATATTAGACAACGTTTTGAAGGCGTTGAACATTTTAGGGTCGCACTTCAAAATTTTGCAATCAAACAGAATTTCGACTTCAAATTCATATAGAACAAGAAACACCGGGTGACTGTGGAATGCGCTGCCGTTGGTTATGAATGGCGCCTTCATGCATCAAAAGATTATAATAAAAATACTTTCAGAATAAAGACAATCAACCCGTCACACACTTGCGGTGGTGGAGTGGGATCGGCCTCACACCCGAAAGCATCCAAAAAATGGGTAAGCGCATGGGTGATTCAGAAACTCAAAGACCGGCCCTTGTACAAAGCCATCGACATTCACAAGGACATGTTGCGGGAACATGGTGTTCATATTCCATACAAGCATGCTTGGTTGGGAAAAGAGCATGCCCGGGTGATGCTCGACGGCAGCAACATCTCCAGCTACGATTTGTTGCTTTGCTACATGGATAAGGTGGTTGAGACAAACCCCGGCAGCATTGCGATTGTAAAAAGAGACGGTGAGCAGTTTAAACGTGCATTCTTTTCTTTCGGAGCGTGTATTATCGGATTCAAGAAGGCTTGCAGACCGCTGCTGTTTGTCGATGGTACCCATCTCCTTGGAAAGTATCAGGGTACTCTACTGGGTGCTACAGGCAAAGATGGAAACAATGGTTTCTTCCATGTGGACTTCGGTATTGTCTACAACGAGACCGATGCCAATTGGACTTGGTTCATATCCAAGTTAAGTGATGCTTTATACAAGGAAGGAGATTATCATGAGATAATTACATTCGTCTCGGATAGGTCCAAGGGCCTTGTGAACGTTATTGCGAGAGTCTTCCCTTCTTCCCCACATGCATACTGTCTTCGACACTTGGAGGCCAATTTCATGAAAGCCAAATTCAGACTAGGGAATGCATTGAGAGGGGAGTGCTGGTCTATATACTTTCGTATTGCATGGGCATCCATGGCTAAAGATTTTGATAATACCGTGAATGAACTGCAAGCTACATCACCCGAAGCCCATCACTAGTTAATTAATAAATCGAATATGGTACATTGATCGAATTATCTGTTCAGAGGCGAAAGTTGGGGTGAGATGTATTCAAATGTCGCGGAGTCATTCAATGCTTAGATCAAAGAAGCTCGGCATTTGCCGGTAACGAAGATGGTCGACTCTATAAGGTATTCGAATGTTCATTTTCACTTAAGAATTCGTATTATCCTTTAAAATAGTTTATAAATATTCAAATATCTTTTCCTGTGTTTAACCATCTACATCATTGTTTAATTTATGATAATACTGTTTAATAAAGTGTGTTTATGTTTAAATATCAATGTTTTTGCTTAACCTTGTCTGAGATTTGTGTTGTACACCGTACAGGTTCAAGTTGATGCGCATGTTATGCAACCACCATGAGCAAGCGAACAAATGGGAGACCTACTTGTGCCCAGACATACGTTCGAAGGTGGAGATACTTGTTAAGGATAGCCAAAATCTTCGTGTTGGTCGTTGTGTCAATGATCATTATGAAGTGATTAACTAGTGTAGCTCTGCGACCACCTGTGACGAGAAGACAACCTGGGCGTCCTAGGCGAAAGAGGATCGAGTCACAAGCCTTTGAGGTCCGCGAGTTACGTTGCAGCCGCTGCCACGGCTCCAGTCATAATCGCAGATCTTGCAATGAAACTGTCGCCGACTAGCCATTGTAAAATAGCTGATTTTTAAAAAGAAACAAACTTAATTGTGTGCCAACTTTTCATTTTTAACAGAGAAAACCTTATTCTTACAGTTAACACATGTATTTAAATAGAGACATTGTTAATTTAAACAGTAAATAGTTATTTTCACAAGTGACTAGTTCATCTTAAACTGTAACATGGATAATTAAATAATAACATTGATAGTTAAACAATGAAACTTAAAATTAAACAATGAAAGTGCAAGTTAAACAATGATACTGGAAGGTTAAAAAAAGAGTCAAGTATATAAATATAGATACATGTAAATTTACACTAACAAAATTTGTCATGTTCTTCGAAAATAATGAATTGAATTTAAACTAGTTTACATTTGAAACTAAGACAACGTATTCTATGAACCCGCTTTCGAACACTCCCCTTTGGCAGTGATGTCGGCTGCCCTCCCCTTCTTAAGTATATGGGAAACATACTTTAATCGCAGATAAGGGACATCCGTCTGCGGTAGCCGTAGTTTCTCATCGGCGAGTAACTGCTTGATAAACCGCATCACATAGACGGCGCAGTCGACACTTCCTTGTTTTTGTCGTGGGGTTTCAGTGTTATGAACAAGTAGGTACTATACGGTCGCCGACTTGCCGAACTCCATGTCGATACAAAGATCAAATAGGTTCCGCTGTGGAGGTATACAAGTTGATATTATAATATCAGTTATTTACCAAACACTATTACTCAAACACAAATTATTAAAGCACTTACATTTCTAGCGAGTCTTTATCGTATTCCTTGCTTTGGCATGAAGAATAATGCTTGTATTCTTGTTTGTCATTGTCAAGGACGACGACATGGAAGTGACCATTCATAATTATCGGGAGGATGACAATTTCAACATCATGCAAGTTGCGCTGGGCATCTCCGATCATAGCCATAGTGGTATCATGTGCGTCGCCCTGCATTGACATAAACAACGACAGTGGGCGTGTGATGGAGGCGCGCTTCTTATAACGATATGGCACTATGCTTAGTGAATTTTGGATTATACGTACAAAAGCGTCCATCACATTGTCTGTGACCATCTCCTTCCCCTCAAGCAGATTGAATAGCCTGGATAGTGTGGTGCTGACAGAGTCATTCTTCCACACGACAGTGTTGCAGTTAAACGGTAATAGATATACGTAAACAATATTGTAAATATTTAACTGATACATCAACCGTTTAAATTCTATGTGGAATATTTAAACGTTAACTATATAAATTAAATGGTAACATATAATAGTTTAAATTCTATCTGGAATATTTAAACGTTAACTATATAACTTAAAGGGTAACATGTAATAGTTTAAATGCTATGTGGGATATTTAAACGTTAACTATATAACTTAAAGGGTGACATATAATAGTTTAAACAATACTATAAAAACTTCAAACTTACTTGTCCATAGGGCAGTTGAGGAAGATCCTTATCAACTCCTGTTCGTACTTGTTGAGGCGCGATTGGCCAACGTATTTTTTCTTTTTAGGAATAAAGACTTTCCGAACTTTTTCAAATTTTTGATTGGCATTGATCTTCTTTCTCGTCGCCATTTCGGCGGCATTCCCTTGACCCTCATCAACAGCTGTTTTGGGATCATCATGCGGCACTGTTGTTGACGGTTATCGGTGTTTAGCACCAGCATCATCTTCCTTCGATGCGGGCACGACGGCAGCATCAAACGGAGACATATCCTTACATGCTTCTTGTTGTTGTGGGATTGTGTCTGCCTTCGATGCGGCACTATCGGCCGTTGGTTCTACCATGACTATGATTTCGTTGACAATAGAGTCAACGACCTTCTCAACCGTGGCCACCGCAATAGCATCAATGGGAGACATAATGTTAGATGGTTCTTATTCTTCAGGGATTGTGTCCATCTTTGATGCCGTACTGTCAGCCGCCCGTTCTACCGGGTTCATGATTTCGTTAACAACAGAGTCATTGATCTTATCAACCGCGGCAATGACAACATTATCTGTGATCTCCTTCACCGTGACGGCCATGTCATCAACGGCAACACCATTAGCCACCGATGGTGCTGCTATTGTTTCATCATCAGCCGACGGTGGAGACAGAGGCATTATTGTTTTCCTCTTTTTCGCAAGCCTCTTCGAATGAGGCCGTTTTTGAATGGCCTCCCCGATGATGTCATCATCATCGAATTCCAACGCCGCGTCCATCTAGGGTGCTTCATTTGTTTGGAGGGACGGCGCAGTCAATTGTGGCCGACCTTCCAATGCCTTAACCCGAGCGAAAAGCCGAGAGAACTCGGTCATCAATATATGGCAAGCCTACAGAAGATTTGCAGAAACATCCTCGCCTAGTGCCGTCGGGGGCGCTGCCACGGTCGGGGGCTGCCATGATCGGGGGGACTGTTGATGTCGTTGTCGGTGGGGATGTTGCAATCAGGCGGGGTAGGAGAAGGCTTCTCCGGCGTCGAGGAATGCGTGCGCGTTTTGGGCTAGAAGTAGAAGAACGGCGTCGAGCGCGCACAGAAGAGGTTGCTTTCTCATCTTGTCTTCGAGCAAGTGGTTCCGGAGCAATAGTATCCAACCGACGGTTGGCCCGAACAAATAAATCTTCATCAGCATTCGCCGGAACCAGCTCAGGAAACTAACATGTGTAAACTAAACAATCTTAGCGAAATCATTCAGTTTAAACAATAAAACCTATAGTTAAACATTGAACTTATATATTTAAATATTATAGCATAAACGTAAACAGAGAACAAAAGTTTTAAACATTGAAGAATACTTTTTAAACGGTAAATGAACAAAGTTAAATGGTAAATAATATGTTTAAACATTAACGTCTACTGTTAAACACATTGTTTATGATTTATTACCTCTTTTCTTTCGAGAGATGACAAACTGGTTTCTATCGTCGCTTGCTTTCGGTAAGTATTTTCACTATAACACAGCATCCTTGGGATCTTGTAGAAACGGACTTTCTGGTTCCGGTCAGCTCGTAAAATCAGATGTTAAGCGCGACCGTGCAACCCTTAATATACCCTGTGTTGGTCTTCTTCCCCGCGCATCTAGCTTGCACTCGACCGACTGCTTTTGGAATGTCCTTCATAAGCCACTTGTGCGTCGCCTGCGCCCATGTGTATCGCCCCATGCCAGGTAGATCATCGACATAATCAACGATCCAGTTAGAAACCGAGCCGGAGGTATTTGGGAAGAGGATTGTACCCATGAGGTACACCATCGGTAGTTTCGCAAAATTTTCTTCTTCCCCCCTCTGTCCAACGAGTTGCTGAAGAGTGCTCCTGATGGAGTCTTTGTGTCTCTCGTAGGTTTTGGATAAATACCTCTCTTCGAAAACTGAGTGTGTTTTCTTCTTCTGAAACACGATTGCGTCTCCGCAACGCAGACCAAGAACGAGGGCCACATCTTCAGGCCTGAAAGTCAGCATGCTTTCCCCGATCTTGAATTTATTGGTGCGGCTATCGTACCTTTGCAACAGAGAATCAAGAAGGGCCCGCTCTTGGAATACAACTTCCAACTCAGTAAATGCTGCAAACGGTGTTCTTCGGATGATCTCCCAGTGTCGAGGGATCATGTGAACTTTCAATTCAGCCACGGTCTCCACTACCGGTGTCAATTAGCATCACCCATTAACTAGATTGACCGCCATAATCACAAGCCTGCGACAATAACAACACATTCAGCCTGCCGTGTTCACAAATTGTTAAGCGGAAATATAAGTTGTTAAATGGTAAACTCTCAATTCTTAAACAGTGATATCACTTGTTAAACAGAGACCTATATTATTAAATAGGGATACCAATATTTAAACGGAGGCGACAAAACTTAAACGGTAAAAGCTCATTCTTTAAATGGAGACCTCATTTGTACAACTGCAACCATATCAATTGAAAAGAGAAATGTACATTATAAACATTACACAAATCACAACAATCGAAAAACTATTTCGATCGTGATACTGCATCGAAAATGTAAAAACAAAACAAAAACCCTAGCCGAGAAATCTTCTTGCAGACTAACAAAACCCCGGACCGATAAATCCCCCTCGCAGGCTTTCAATGTCTTCCAATAAAAAAACAAAATCACAAAACAAAAGCCGAAAAAAATGTTTCTTTTGTAATAGAATAGTTAACATAAAACCATAATCAATACCTTAGATTGCAAATCGATGAAATCTTTCGAATACTTGCGCGGGACTTCTCCTTCGAGACACCGGTGGAAAGGGAAAAGTTGAATTTTACAGAGGATGTGCCGCAAAAATGGCTGGAGACGCGAGTCGAGAGAAGACAAAGCAAAGCGACTCAAATGGGTCAGTAGCCCTAAGAAACCCCTCCCCCAAAAAACTTCCTCTCACACCGAAATGACTGCAGCCACGACTTCCCGTGTAAGGGCATTTTCGTTCATAAAAGTTAAAAATCACTCCGTCAATTACCGGTACATACTTTGGGGGTTTCAAAATCATGGAGTCTAAAAGAAAAGGGTTTTGGGGATTGCAAAATTAGGGTAGGGGGGTTTTGGCAATATGACAAACTTAGGGGGTTTTTTTTTTTTTTGGCAATTTCCACTATTTTTTTTTGTACCTTTCATTTTTTTTTTCTTCTGTGTAAACCCTGCATAACCCCTGTACTTCCTTCTTTATCATATTATTAAGATAAACTTTGTTTATCCACCATTTCAAAAATTAAAAAACCCCCTCCCAAAATTATTAATGGATTAAATCCATTTAAAATGAATTGAGAAATATTTACTTTAATTTACATTAATCAAGTCAAAGTTCATGCAAAAATTTCTTATAAAAACTTCATCCAATTTAAATTTATGTTAAATAAGTCATATTCCATCGCCCAGTAAATCGGCAAATTTAGAAAATATAATGGTAAAACATTATGTATATGCATGTGTATGTACCACACAAAGAGCCGATGAGACCTTATATCCAAATAATATTTCTATATTTTTATTTTAGAAAATATTTTTTTTGTATGGTACATGATAGAATTGCAATATTTGACTATTAAATGTTGTTAAATGCTATTATATTAATTTTAAATTGATTAATTTCTATTCTTTATATATTTTGTGAGATTTCATGAGATTTAAGTAATATTTTAGAATTTCTTTTTTTTAAAAAAAAAAAATTGGGTAAAACTCACTATAAAAATGTGATAATAGTGCATACTGTTTATATAGACTTAAAAAAAAAGAAGAAGAAATAGAAAAAAAATTAGAAAATAAAATCAAATAAAAAAGATACATGGGCTAAAAATGAAAAACAAAAACGTGCGCCACAAATTGTCACGTGAAAAATAATAATAATAAAATAAATTAAAATTAAAATTTTTTAAAAAAATGAGTGAGAATAAAAAGAAATAAAAAAAGAAATGGATAAGAAGGGATTTTTGAAATAAAAATTTGGAATTTTTAAAAAAAGGGGATAGAAAAAAAATCTCTGGAGGTTGAGGATTTTAGGGGAAGTTGAAGATTTGTGCGAAAAAGAAGAGAAAAAAAGAAAAAAAGCGGGAGAAACGAGAGAGAGGAGAGACAGAGAAAAAGAAAAAAGGAGAAGAATGAGAGATTGAGAAAGAAGAGAAAAGGAAAGAAAAAAAGAGAAAAAAAGAGAAGAAGACGAAGAGAATTAACGTGGTGATGCCCGTGGCGGCGTCAGAGACCTTGCTCCTCCTCGACTTTATCTCTTTTCTCCGATTCAAGGTTTCGATTTTTATTCCAAGGCGTTGATGAGATCAATGACCGATTCTTGTGAAGAGGAACTTGATAATCCAAACATCGTCGGAGTCTGACAATGGTCCTTCGGCTCTATTAGTTCCTCTCCCACTCTCTCTTTCTTTCTCCAAACACTACCACGAAGACAGAGGACAGCTTAGTGGTGGTGGTGACGATGTATATGGCATCTGCCACCGTCATAACCCTAGCACAAATCTCGAGGCATGCTTGAGAAGCTCGTCAAGTGCTTATAGCTTAAAAGAGGTAGATGCTCTTATAGAGTTCCATCCAAAATATATATGCTTATACATGTTCTGGTTGCATCTATGCTATAAAGAAAAAAATGTTTGGATTTTATTTTACAAAACAAAAAATCTTCATTCACTCCCATGTCAATCCATGCCATGGTAGGATCCGTAACTTGGATTGCTTTTACTAACCATGCACTCCTTGATTAAGTGAGCAATGACTTGTATATGTGGCAACATGCTTTTATGTATCCATGGTGGCATGTTTTCTCAATCAAAATCTCTATCTCATGCCTTGGCTTGTAGATTTTTCTCTAATTAGTTTTTTTGAACTTTTAACATGCTGAGTTCAAACATGCTTAGAAATGTAATTGTTCGTTATTTGAAAAAAAGAGAGAAGGAAAAAAAGAGAGCAATGTCATGGTAAAAAAATACATTTGTAGAAAGTTGGGCTTTTATGCAAAATCCATGGAGAAAAAAAAATGATGAAACAATTGAGGACATATATGCAAAAAATGTGAAAATGTGTGAAAATATGAAAGCTCGAGGGTTTAACTGCAAAAAAATAATAAATATGAAAAAAATATGAAAATATGAAAGTTTGGGGGTTTATTTGCAAAATTTGATAAAACGTGAAAAAAATGAAAAGTTAGAGGATATAAATGCAAAAAAAAAGAGAAAAAAAGAAAAGAAGAAAAAAAGGATTTTTAGCGAAGATGAGGGATATTTTGGTAATTTCACAAGACCCCCTTAAGCTTACCGTGATGTCTAATGCATGTCGACTGCTCTCTTTTGGAGGGTCTCTTCATTGCCTCTTAACAGTCACGAAAGCGGATGGGCTATTGAAGATCCTTTTAAAACTCTCTTTGAGCTCTTGGACCCGGTTTGAGGCCATTGACTCTCTTTGGAGTGATGACAAATCTCTTTGAGCTGATGGACCCTGTTTGAGGCCATTAACTCTCTTAGAAGTGATAGAAAATTCCAAAACCCTTAAAGCTCTCTTTGAGCTGATGGACCCTTTTTGAGGCCATTGACTCTCTTTCGAGTGACGAAAAATTCCAAAACCCTTAAAACTATTTTCGACCTGATGGACCATGTTTGATGCCATTGACTCTCTTAGGAGTGATGAAAAAATTCAAAACACTTAAAACTCTCTTTGAGCTAATGGACCTTGTTTGAGGCCATTGACTCTCTTTCGAGTGATGAAAAATTCCAAAACCCTTAAAACTCTCTTTGAGCTCATGGACTCGTTTGAGGCCATTGACTCACTAGAAGGGATGAAAAAATTTCAAAACCCATAAAATTCTTTTTGAGCTCATGGACCCTTTTTGAGGCCATTGACTCTCTTTAGAGTGACAAAGAAATTTCAAGACCTTCAAAAATGAAGCATTCTAAAACAAAAAAAAAAAATCAAATCAAAATCAAGGCATTAAAAAAAATGATGAATCAACAGATGAGCTCAACAACCTCAGAGTTAAAGTGTTGAAGAGTTCACAAGTTACAAAAAGCTTCACAAGCATGAAAGCCAAAAGCTTATATCAAATCAAGTTCCAAATCAAATCCAAAATGCAAGTTTCAAAGTTCAAGATACAAATTTCAAACAAATCAACAAATGAGCTCAATAACCTTAAAATTAAAGTGTAGAAGAGTTCACAAGTTGCAAAAAACCTCACAAGCCTGAAGACCGAAGCTTATAAAAAATTAAATCAAGTTCCAAATCAAATCCAAGATGCAAGTTTAAATGTCCAAGTTTCAAGTTTCAAATAAATCAACAAATGAGCTCGACAACCTCGAGACTACAGCGTTGAAGAGTTCATAAGTTACAAAAGTTTCACAAGCCTAAAAGCCGAAGCTTATGAAAAGTCAAATCAAATTCCAAATCAAATCAAAGTTGCAAATTCCAATATCCAAGTTCGAAGTTTCAAACAAGTCAACAAATGAGTTCAACAACCTCAAAGCTAAGGCGTTGAAGAGTTCACAAGTTGCAAAAAGTTTCACAAGTCTAAAGGCCGAAGCTTATGAAAAGTCAAATCAAGTTCCAAATCAAATCAAAGAAAGCAAATTTAACAAATGAACCCAACAACCTCAAGGATGAAGAGTTGAAGAGTTCACAAATTATAAAAAGCTTCACAAGCATGACAGCCGAAGCTTATGGAAGGTCAAACCAAGTTTGTGATTCATCGACATAGGGAATCCACAACTTGAAATCCAAATTAAATCTAAGATGCAAAATCAAAGATCCAAGTTTCAAATAAATCAACAAATGAGCTCAACAACCTCAAGGATAAAGCGTTGAAGAGTTCACAAGTTGCAAAAAGTTTCACAAGCCTGAAGGCCGAAGCTTATGAAGAATCAAATCATGTTCCAAATCAAGTCCAAGATGCAAATTCAAATATCCAAGACATAGCTTCATCAGTTTCTAAATCATGTTCAAGATGCATATTTCAACCGTTGACGAAGACCAAAAATCAACAAAAGTCAAAGCGCGATTTTCAGCAAAATAGTCGGAAGGAAATAAAAGGCTACAATTATTGTTACGTCAAGATGATTAAATTCCAAACTTCTTGTATTTTCAATGAAGTCTATGAATTCATGAATAAAATTTATTTGTCGGAATCTGTTTCTTTCTTCACACTTATTTTCTTAATCGGAGGTTCCTGTGACAATGTCCAGGGTAATTAACACTAGGGGCTTGCCCCTAATGGAAGTCATGAACCCACAATCCCTTGAAGTCTACAAAATATTAAAATTTGATTTGTGATCCATGCTTTTCAACCGGTCATATCCTAATCAAAGGCCGGATGGAAAGAAAGGAGCCCACACATACCTACAATAATTATGCTTACTCCCACTTTACTCTTTAATTTTATTATTAAATATAACATAACACAAATTTTTTCATTAACAGTAAAACTAAGCTAAAAAAAATATTTAATTTTTGCTAGACATATATTGTACGGAGAAAAATATTAGTGTTATATACAAAACAACAATAATATTTTTTTACAAAATAGATTTCTTAAATGACGTCGACGCCTGTTAGTATTTATTTATAATTTTTTCTCTCTTTTTTTAATCATTTAAACTTCAAATCTAAACCATAATCATAAATGCTAAACCAAAAATCCACTCTAAATTTTAAACGCAATTTAATGATTTAGAGTTTAAATTTGTAAAATTTAAGGTATAGTGTTTTATAATATTTGGGTTTAAGATTTTAAAATTTTAAATAGAATTTTATATATAATGTTTTATAAATTTTAAAATTTAGGGATTTATATAATTTAAATTTAAATTTTATGAAAAAAAAATGATGTAGATGAAGACATGAATGCTCAACATATAAATTTAGTTTTTTCTCAATTTATAACATTAATTTTGTTATTCAAAATATCTCAAGGGTTTAGGACTGCTAGAAAACTTAACTAAAAATTAAACACAAGTTTGAGGAACAGCAATTTAAACAGGCTTAAATTTAAAAAATACACTCTCTACAATGACCAAATTTATCATTTCACTTGAACAAAAGAAAAAACTCAGAACACCTAAACCCTGCCGTGAACAAGTTGAAAGCATCATCAAAATCACATTGATGGTCCCAGTAGTCAACAAGTTGAAAGATAATCGAAATCACAATTAAACATATCCTTCACAGTTTCAAAGTCCAACCTCGCAAAACTCAGCGGGTAGTAACTAACAAAAGCAAAGGCCGGATCCTTTCTAAGCATGCATGGCATCTAAGCAAATTAATTCGATTTGGATTTTAAAGAGCTACATCCTTAACATTAACATCAGATTAATCATGTAAAACACGTCCGCATCGATCGCACGCTTCACTTGCTGCTGCCAATTTGGAATCAGGAATCTGTTTCTGCATTTTGGGTAAATCGGTCTCCAAAACATCACTCAGTGCTTTTGAGGCTTCTTTGAGCTCTTCCAGACTGAAATGACAACAAGACAAAAGCCGAACAAATGAATTAATTGGTGCACACAAACTAATAGACGATGATCGTAACATACATTTATATATAAACGGACAGTTGAAGCATGGCAGAAATGTAACACATATTTCCTCAAATGATACAAATTTTTAGTTTATTTATTATCAAGCAAAAGGGTCACTGAAACAAAATATATACCCATATCTTCAGCTTGAAACACCACAGAAATGTTCAGAAATTAAGAGTAATTTATGCTTTGGGACTAAGAGTCAAATTTTAGAAAAAAACAAAACTGCTGTTTAATTTCATGCTTCTCTGAAATTTGACAAAGTTAAGCAGTTTTTCTTCTTTGATATAATTGGAAGTCTCTCACAATATGATCTCTAAAACTGTCTGATTTAGCTTTAGAACAAAAAAAATATGCGAGAGAGAAAGTAGCATATTCAAGTACTGGAACTAGGGTATATGTTAACAAGGTTTGGACTTGGGGATTATAAAAGACGAACTTCAAATCAGGCCAATGTCACTTGCCGAAGCTTGAAACCAAATTCATAATATAAATATTAATATTAATATAGACAAACTTGATTTAATGATAATTATGCACTAAGTTGCCAAGAGATGACATAAACAAGCTTGCACCTGCATACACATATATATGTCACTTACTGAGGCTCACATAAATTATATTCTCATAATACAATTCTTAAAAATTTTTACTAATAATGTAATCTAAGAGTTTTATCAAGAAGAAGAGACATATGGAACTGGAGGCACTAACCAATAAAGTTGCTGGCACAAATTGGTCATTATTTATTTTAATGATAAGTACTAATAATGAACAAATTTCCTAAAAAAAATTTGTGCGCTGAGGAGTAGCAAGATTGATTTAAGATACAGAAGAATATCATAGGCCGATAATTTTATATAATTTATATGTTTGTGTATATATATTTCTTTCTTAATTATCGGTCAATGTATCAACTCACTATGCTATCAAAAAATAGAATAGAATAACATAAAATAATAGCATATGCTGTTAACTTTGCTCATGCATGCATTACCAAAAAAGCAGGTTACCAAGTACAGAAATTTTCATATGGATAAATATCACAGAAAGTTTCAATGTCTTTTCGTTCAAGAAAAAGAGACAGGACGTTCGAAAACAATTTTGTTCTTTGTTTGAGCATGCTAATGTTGATAACTCTTAATTAATGAAGAAAATGAGTAGTATGATGAGCTATCAAAGTTAAAGCTAGTGCAATTAACTAAATCCTTACCTTATACAGAGCGGAGGAGCTAATCGGATTATGGTATCATGTGTGGGCTTGGCAAGAATGCCTCTCTCTTTCAATTTAAGGCATACATCATAAGCAGAAGCGGGAAATAATGCCTTGTTGTTCATCTCAACTGCATTTAGCAATCCTCTTCCTCGTACTTCTTTTATTATCTCCGGGAATCGCATCTGAACATTCCTCAGCTGATCCCTGAATTCTTGCCCCATTGTAGCAGCCCTAAGGAGAGTGCGACAGAAAATAAGATAATTGAAAATCATCTCTTAGAGATTTTCGGGGAGAAAGCAGGTCACATAAACAATAGGAATGAGGTGCAAATCCATTATTGGTAAAATGACACATCTGAGGGAAAAAGATTATGATGATGAGAAAATTAGACATTGCTTCTTTGATAAATAATACATGATATTGCTCACAAGCTATATGATCTTCAAAAGTAAGGGGAAAAAAACTCTGTTACAATCATAATATATTTGATGGTGATAAAATAGGACCAAATGCATCTCTCTCAAAGAATGCTAGAAAGAACCAACAGAAAGCATGTCTCAACAGCATAATGAATTTAATGCAGCAAGTTCAGTTGTAAAAAGCTTATGAGTAATGCAGATCTTAGAATATAATATAAATGACATGCAAGTGAGTAAGCAATTATGATACCTCTCAATCAATCCTTCATCCTTTACAACATTTAATGCAGCAATTGCAACTGCACTTGCCAAAGGATTCCCTCCAAATGTGCTGTAAAAAAATAAAAATCATTCAATAGTTCTTGTATAAAATATAACTAGCAATATATGGGCAGAAAATGGTGCAAAATTAATTTTCTACATATCAGGAATAAATGAGATAAATCTAGAAAAATGTTGCACAATTTTGTGAGGACATTCAGGTCAGCTAAGTAATAAATGTCATATTAGCCTCATCGGAATATGATTATGGCTATAGATGCAATGGAATAGAAATTCATAATCAGAAATTCAATTCGGTCAATACTAAAACCACAAGGTTCTCATAGGCTGCAAATTGCTGCACTTGGAATGCGACCAACCTTCCATGCTCCCCAGGTTTGATGCACAGCATAATGTCCTTGTCAGCAAGCACAGCGCTAACTGGTAGTACTCCGGCACCTAAAGCTTTGCCTAGTATCTGGCATTGATGACAAAATACAACAGATGTTCATAATGTGAATATACAGTACAACTTCAAGTTACTAAGAAAGGTAATTGCAATCACATGCAATGACAATGTGTGCCCAATAAATTCATAGCACCAATTTCCAGATCAAAATGCTAAGGTCTTACCACAACATCTGGACGGATGTTTTCCCACTCACATGCTAGCATTTTTCCTGTGCGTGCTATACCAGTTTGTATTTCGTCAGCAATCATCAGAATATTGTGTTTAGAACAAAGATCCCTCACAGCTTTTAGATAACCATCTGGTGGCACTATAACCTGATAAAGTGCAAAGGAAAGCAATAGCACCAAACACAAGAAAGGATAGTATGCAATCAAAGCTACTCACAAGGAAAAACACAAGTTGTTATGATAAAAATAGTGGAGAAAAGCAATATGTTCAGGTCATATGTAGGTACAACAGCCAAGTTTAAATACTATTCAAAGACATCAGCCTTATGTGAGTTCAAAGCAAATGAATCTGTGAATAGTAATACAGTGCTGATGGTTGGTGAAAGTTGAGAATAATACAAGACGCTCAGGTTTGATAAAAGTGAAACAGGGCAGGGAGAAAATCACTTCTTGCGAGTAATGAAATAATTCAATAAATCTACATATTAAGACACTGTTTCCAAGTCTTTGATGCAGAAATATAAAGATAAGAAAAATGCAGACGCAAGGAAAATTTAAGGACCCAAAACAAAGAAAGGGAAACAAGTCCAATAACAAATATCACGTAACCTTAAAAAAAATATGGGATGATCAACTTTTTAGGCAATTTGATGTTCACACTCACACATTAGATTCCACTACTATAATTGCACATTTGCTTGTATTGCCTAAGTGTGCACCAGGTGTTGGCCTTTAATCATGTCACAGCCAAGGAATTGTCTATAATGATGCAAAACTCATTTGAACACATATTCAAATTTCAAAATAATCACTATAAAAATAAGATTAGGAAAGGTAAATTTTAAATTATACATAACAGTTAGAGCTTTGTTAGGGACTTTGGTCATTGAAGAGAAAGAGATCTGTCTACCGAATCTTGAAGTCCTCAAACAAGTGAATTGGCCTAAATGGCATGTACAAAATTAAGTATTTCACAACCAAGTAAACATTGCCTATTTAGCTCAATGTAGAATAGCACTCCGCAACATCACCATCCTTGATATATTCAGGTTAATTTGACCATCAACTTAATGTCCTGAAAATACTATCATTTTTCTTTGCATATAAACTTCTAAAAACAGCTGGTATCATAAAAACTCCTCTGGCTTTCGCAATTGCAAGCAAACCCCTAGATCGACATATTTTCACTTATACCCATAGGATTAGGCTTTTGTAGGTTCTCATTAGGAAAAAGCACACCATCTGGACTACATAAGCAGAAGAAGCAACAACTTATGACACGGGAAGTGGATGACATGTTTCCTTAAACCTCAGTACTGAAAAAGCAAAAAATTTACCAATTGCTATTTGAGTATTGGTGAACAACAATATTTGCTTTTGGATGAACATATGCACTCGCATGTCTTCATGCAAGTGGTGCGAAAGTTCAATATGGAGAGAATCGCTCATGTCAACCAAACTTGATTTAAAATCGGCACTCCATTTAAGAAACAGAGATCTTGTAATGTAAGAAACTCATGCAAATTATGTCATAATTGGGTATGGAATTGGGCTGACTAGAGTTTAATTGGATAAAAATAACCCGATTTGGTTTAACAAATATATCAAAATGTACTGTGATTTTATGTGCTATTTTAATTGTCTATATACTTGCTACACAATCTTAATTAGAAACATTTAAAAAATAATAGAATAATCTGCTTCCGTTATAAGACTGTCAAAAAAATAAAAAAATAAAAAAATAAAAAATAACAACCAAAACCAAAAAGCTGCCATGAGACCTAAAACCAAATAAAAATTTTAACACCTTAATATGCATCAAGAACAAAGTTTATAAGTATACATACTCCAGCTTCGCCTTGAATTGGTTCAAATAAAAACCCACATATCTGATCACCATGATCTGAAATTGAAAAGGTTAATGCATTAATTTTTAGCAAAACACGCTTGTGAAGAAAGAAATTATTTTTAAGTCAAAGTTAACAAAACAAGATAATCCAAAGAGTTGATTTAAGTAATAAATCATAGTGCTCAATGAAACCTTTAAAGATTTTTTCAAGAGCATCTACATCTCCAAAGTCAACTTTTAGATGACCAGGAACCAAGGGACCAAAACCACGGGTAGCATCATTGTCACAGCTCATAGATATTGCACCCAGTGTTCGACCATGAAAACAACCACAACAAGACACAATGATAGCCTGCATGAGTATCAACTTCTCTCAGAAATGTTTTTGAAGGAAATGAACACTTGCAATAGTTAGAAAACATAATTCTAGATCACAGGGATTTCAATTATTCCAGTAATACATTCTGACACACAATTTCTTTTCTCAAAGGAATATTAACAACTTAATAGTGCATATACATACATTTACATACATATTCCATTACCTAGCCATCAAATGAGTAAGACTCAACATTTTCCTGCTTAAAACAAAGGTATAAGTAGACTAGAATTTCTAGTTTAACAGCTATACTTAAGTGACCATTTAGTGATAACTGAATTTGACCTAAAATCTGCTCATAAAATCAAAAGAAAGAGCAACTCAGCAGTAGAAGAGACCACCAAAAATTTTCCAGATAAAAAACCAAGCAATCATACTTTACTAAAGAATTTGGAACAACATGAGAGAAATGGAAAGGAAAAGTGACAAAACAAAAGCATGTTATAAATAAAAAAGATTTAATGGCTATGAGGGGAATCTAAAAAGATTTAATATAGACTGTTATCCACTTAAAAAATAATGTTGCAGCTTACATATGGGAATATCTGCAGCATAAATTAAGAGCCATAAAACCTACTTTAAGTGAAATCAAATCAGAGATGAAAATTTCATTGTGTTTTCACTCTGTCACTTATCTGGGTTCCATTCCTTCAAGAATTACTGCATTTAAACTTTGAAAATTACATTCTTGACAGTAGCTATATGGCTTTCTAGCCCATGAAACTGCAATATAAATTATCAACCTAGCAACATTCTACAGATTATAAAAATAAGCTTCATTAGAGATAAAATTTCGATGGTTTATTTGTCAAACCTCATTCTTAGGTATCTTTTTCTTCTCATAACCCCACTTTCTTGCCAACTTCAGAGCTGTTTCCACACCTTCAGCTCCTGTATTCATGGGTAGCACCATATCATAACCAAACAAGTGTGTCAAATACTCCGCAAGTACTGGAAATTTATCATTATAAAAGGCTCTAGAGCTAAGAGTCAGCCGTTCTGCCTGTTCAACCAAGGCCTTCATAACTTTTGGATGGCAATGTCCCTAGGACAAAAAGGTTAAATAAAAATCACAGTAACTTCCAATATAAACATAAAGTCTGTTAAGACTAAATTACAAGTTTGGCATGGCTAGTGGTCTAGCCATGTTCCAAATATTGAGATCAAAATGGGAATACAGATTACAGCTATCAAGGAAATTTGGCCATGTATTTAGTGCATTGCCATGAGCTTGGCAATTAAATTAATGGAGGAATTTGTCAGAGATAATTTTATGCTATTGGAGAGAGGTGAAAGATGGGTTTGAAAAATGCAAACAGACCTGATTAACAGCAGAGTACGCAGACAAAAAATCAATGTATTTGTGGCCTTCTGGGTCCCATATGCATGTTCCTTTTGCTTGAGAAAACACCATAGGAATTGGATGGTAACTGCATAATTGTTGAAAGGTTGTGATTTTAGTGAGAACAACCACTATATACATGCAGAGCACCATGAAACACACATTTATGGCTTTGTACCTCATAATATAAAATCAAGTGTTCGCATATGATGCCAATGCATAATTACTATTACCGTGTTGCTATTACAGTTGTAAAAGATCACTGCCCTTTAAAGCATTTTGTAAGTATAATACAAATCAGGAAGGTAAGATTAAAATTCCTAATTGAAGCTAAATCCCTTCATCAAGATTTTCAGTAACTTTTTTCTTTTCAAATAAATCTAGAGTTTTAGTTGCAACAAGTCTTATTGTCAGAGGTTCATTGATGTGAGGGTCCCAGTTTGTCAATAAAAAAATAAAAGAGTTATAAACTTTCAGAATGGTATCCAGGTTGACAACTTCAAGAAATATCAGAAAAAATTAAGCATCCTTGTTTCCCTTCTCATCTTTTAATGTCTTTTCCTTTCTTTCCCAACCTTAGCTTTTTCTAAATCCGCCTTCAATATTTTACGAAGTTATGCTTTTCATTCTCTTCACATCAATGTTCACCCTTATGTTTTACCCCCAGCCTTCTTTGATTTATTAACCTGTACTTATCTCATCCTAAGGAAATTAAGGAGACAATAAGCATCTCTTTGGGATAATTATACGAAAGAGACATCTAAAATTAAAAGAAATGAGAGTGCAGGTATGGAATTCTATAATTTGCAATTGATTACAACGCTTCTAGGCAAAGATCGAGAACAATGAAAATGCTTGTGGTGCTTATTTACTTCAATTCCAAACATTCTTTCTAAAAAATATTTCCTCACAACAATTTGGTGCAACTCTAAATATGCTCAATTAAAAAACAACAACAACAACAATCAGTCCCTCATAAACTCTTTCCAAGAGCAAGGGTCCCCTCATGTTCTTTATACATTAAATTATTTATCTCTGAAATCTTGACTAAATTTTTTTTATCATCCAACAACCAATTGGGTACTCCAGAATCAAAAGAAGCTTCTCTGTATTTTTCACATATTAAAAATCATTCATAAAACAGCTCTCTCTTGTTCCATCCAAGTTCTACTCCAATCTTATCCATCTTGTTCCCACAAAACCAGGTCAACAAAAATATCATGCAAGAAAACAATACAAAAATATGACAAACACAATAAACTCAAAATTCTAATGGAGTAAACAGATTTGGTTGGAAACCAAAACATCTAAAAACAAATTCATCTTAAGTTAGTATTTTGATGGGTTGGAAAGTCCCAGGAGCCATAAATCCTCCCAGATTTTGTCAACAACATTAAACAAAAAAACCACCCATTTCAAAACAAAGATAGCTAAATCAATGAAGATAATCAAAGATCCATACAAAAAAGCATAAAAATGAAAAGCAAGGCATACTTATGAGCACTGTACTCATGTTCCATCCTCATCAGCTCCTCAGAAGAAGAAGATGGTGATGCTGAGCTCTTCTTTGGCAAAGCACAGAAGCCCCTTGTGCCAAGAGCTCTCTTTAGAAGGCATTGCAATGGTCTCTTAGAGGAAGCCATTGGGAATTTGTTTGGTTTTCTTGAATCAAAAAAGAAGATGAGGGATTGGTATGGATTGAAGAACTCCTTTGCACCTGCTTTTTGCAGAGTTCACTTTTGTGCCTGCTCTTCTTTTTTACTCATCAATATAAATAAATAATAAATAAATATATAAATTTGATGAGATTGCTTGTTGCGGCTAGAGGTGGGCACGGGCCGGTTAACCGGGCCCGCCGGGTTCGGTTCAGTGAAAACCGGACCCGGAACTGGCCCGTGCTACATTAAAGGCCCGCCGGGCCGGGTTGACCCGGCAGAACCGCCGGGTCCGAGCCTGGCCCGTTTGACCCGGCGGGTTTTTACCATTTTTTTTATAATAAATAATACTTTATTATTAAATTACAATATTTTATTTACAAATTAAATAGATAAACTTTCAAAAATAATGCCATGATGAGATTCGACCACCACCATGGGAATTATCACATTAACCAATTGATCTCCATATCTTTCTTGTTTAAATATAAACCATAAATAAATAAAAAGAAGCTGCAAATTTTTTAAAAAAAATTTAATTCCAAACAACAAAAAATTTAAAATAATTTATAATAACTTAAAATTTTTTAAGAAATATCAAAATAATTTCAAAAAGGATAAAATAAGCTATATTTTAATTTGTTTATCTATCAAATTAAATTATTAGCACATCTTTTTAAGTTCAACAAAAGTTAGATATCAAATAGTATTCTATTTTAAATTAAAGTTATCATCAACTTATTTATTTATTATAGTTTAGATTGCCTCTAGATTTCAATTTGGTCTTTAACTATAGAGTTATTATTGGGCTCATCATGTTGCCATTGAAAAAAAGTTACTAATCAAAATAATATGGTGTTAACTATTATTCAAAGATATTCCTTTTTTACTAATATATTTTTTATAAATTAATATACATAATTTAAAAAAAAAAATTTGTAATTTTATTTTTTATTTTATAAATTGAAACAAAATAATCTAATATATATGTGACAAATAAGAGTGCCCCTATTTAAGAGAATTTAAGAGTGTACATGTGTAGGGACTTAGCGCTTATGAGCCAAAAGACGATTGGCAAAATAATTATTTTTAAAGAAAAATATTTATGAAAATTTATTGTTTGATACTTTGATATTTTACATATTGATTTATATAGTTTTTTAATTTATTATATGGTCTCTTAATTTTTTATAAATTAAATATATATGTAAAATATTTTGATCCATATCCTACATCTATCTATATATAATTTTCTAATAAATGTTAAAAATAAAGTGTAGCTTAAGTGGTTTGTTTTTGTTGTCTAAGTTTAAGGTCATGGGTTCAAATCCCATGACCAACATGCATTTACGAAAAAATAATAACAATAAACCCATGTTGCAATTAGTTAAAAAATAATAATAATTAACAATAATATTTAAAAAAACCCAACCCGGTTAGGGCTCGGCCCTGCTCACGAGTCCAACCCGCTTCGACCGGCTGGTCAACCCTCCGGGTTATGGGTTGGAAAAATCTCATCTCGTGAACCGCCCGCCTACATGACGGACGTACATCGGGTCATGGGTTCAAATCCCATGACCAACATGCATTTACTAAAAAATAATAACAATAAACCCATGTTGCAATTAGTTAAAAAATAATAATAATTAACAATAATATTAAAAAAACCCAACCCGGTTAGGCCTGGCCCGGCCTGCCGGGTCCAACCCGATTTTGACCGGCGGGTCAACCCTCCGGGTTATGGGTTGGGAAAAAAACCCAACTCAGTAATCGCCCGTCTACGATGACGGGCGATTCATCGGGTCACTAAACCGGCGAACTAGTTCCGGGCCGGGCCGGTTTTTCGGACGGTCCGCGCCCATGTCTAGTTGCGGCTTCTTG
Organism: Dioscorea cayenensis subsp. rotundata; assembly: GCF_009730915.1. NCBI lineage: Eukaryota > Viridiplantae > Streptophyta > Magnoliopsida > Dioscoreales > Dioscoreaceae > Dioscorea > Dioscorea cayenensis. Next base: position 11,616,835 of record NC_052478.1, read on the forward strand.
ATGGTAAGTTTTTGAGTACAGCCAGGAAACTGACGTTTTAATTGGGCCGGCCGTCCGGGCCGGGCCGCCAAGGACAAGCCCACTTGTATTTTTGGGCACCAATTATATATATACTTAATCCTATCCCCAAAAATACTATTCCTGAAGCTTTGATGGACATTTGGTCAGTTGTGATTGGTTCAGCATTTTTGACAATCAACGGCTTGGATCTACGCTTTGATGGACAATCAACGCCCCGGATCTCTCATCTTTACTCCCTTTGTAATCAACAGTGGATTTTACTTCTTTTATTTTTCCAACCTTAGCCACCAACAGCAGTTTCTAACCCTAGCTAGAAACAACAGCGAGCGGCGAGATGGGAGACCTTCTTCTCAGCCTGGCGCCTTTAGATGAAAGCAGCGGCGAAGATAAAGCCTCTCGGGAGGATGAGCAACAATGGCCAAAAGAGCTGGAGAGGGTATGCAGCTAGTGCTTGGAGATAAATTTATAGAGGATTTCCTCTTGCTTTAAGGGCGACAAGATTTGGGCTTCTCTCTCTCGCTCTCTTTTTATTTCTCTTTGTGCTCTTTGATCACAGCGGCGGAGATGGGGAGATGAAGAAGAAGACCTCCGACGTGGTTTTGGACATCTTGAGCACCGCCGACATGGAAAAGACCACCGAGTTCAAGGTTTGTACCGCAGCCGCCAAACGCCTCAGCATCGATCTTTCCCATCCTGACTGCAAGCGCTTTGTACGATCATTGGTCGAGTCCTTTCCCAAATCCAAGCAAGCTGAAGCTTAAGCTGAAGCTGAGACTGCCCAAGAAGAAGGAGAAGAGGAATCAGGACGGCAGAGGGAAGCGCGGGGAGAAGGAGTTTGACGACGACGGCGATCTTATCGTTTGCCGGGTGATTCTGAGATTTGATAGCTTGGGTTCTGTTGATTTTTGTTTGGTTTGAGACCTTTTTTAATGGTTTGTGTCTTGCAGTTTTCCATCAAGAGGAGGGTGACATTGCAGGAGTTTCGAGGGAAGACGCTGGTTTCGATCAAGGAGTACTTTGAGAAGGATGGGAAACAGTTTTCGACCTCCAAAGGTACTGTCTTTATTTGTCAGTTGTGTTTTATCATTGGTTTTTGTGATGAACTTGGCTTGAATATTTTGCCGGATTTGAATGGATTGCTTGCTTCTTATGTAAGTTCGAATGTTGCAGAGCCATTTTTGCAGTTTATGAGTGATGCTTTGTGACTTTTATGATAGATCACCATCTTCTTCTTCTTCTTCTTCTTCTTCTTCTTCTTCTTCTTCTTCTTCTTCTTCTTCTTCAGCATCTCCTCTCTCAACTTTCATGGCCATGGCTATCCATCTGATCAAGGTCTCCCTCCTCATTCTTTTTGTGATCCATGTTGTTCCTCTCCCCAGCGTTGCCGGAGAAACCAAGAAGCTTATTGACACAGAGTGAGTGCTAAACCATACAGTAGCTATTTTATAAAAAAAACCAGTATTCTTTGTGTTTGATTATATATATATCTCATATATGGAAATAAATATATGCTATGTAATTAATGCAGTGAAAGTTCTGGGAGTAATAGCAGGGATTATGGGAAAGAATAACTGCAACTTCACCGTTGATCCTTGCACCAAAAAAGGTAACTGGATCGTTCCCAGTACACTCCAAGATATAGAGAGCTCTGTCACTTGCCATTGCCACACAGATAACACTTGCTCAATTGTTTCCATGTAATTTTTTTTCCTCTCTTTTTAATTTTTATAAATTTAATTTTGTGTTTTTGAGGTTTATTTTGTTAAAAAAAAAGGTTTAATTTGATTTGATTTGAAGGTCTCTGAAGGGGCAGAACCTCACCGGTGTTTTTCTGTTGGAGTTATGATGTCTCCAAAACCTTCAAAAGCTGTAAGTGCACAGAGTTCTTTGTTTTTATTTTTATTTTTATTTTTTTAATTTTTTTTTTATGTTTTGATTTTCAGGTATATTGCTTTGAGGTTGTTGGCGAACTTGGGAAGGTAATAGGTTTGTCTCTCTTTTCTTTATCTTGGTTTTTATTAGAGCAAGCAGGATGGCAGCGCCTCCCATAAAGGTCTCTCCTTTTCTATTATTTCTTTTTTGGCTTTATTCTTGAGATAATTTCATGTTGTGAAGTGAAATTAAGATGATCAGTTCATGATTTATCAATGTTGTGTTTTTCCTGATCTTTTCTTTTTCTTTTTCTTGAATTAAGGTTGATGTTTTTTTCCCTCGGTGATGTTATGCTGTGGGGTTGATTCTGTTCTTGAGAAATTTCATGATTATGAAATGGAATTAAGATGAATAGTTCATGATTCACCAGTGCTGTGCTCTTCTATTCTTTTTCTTATTTAATTTTCTTGATTAATGGTTGATGTTATCTCCTGGGTGATGTTTATACAGTGGGTTTGATTGGGAAGATGGACCGGAGGAGCACTGATCCAAACACAGCATGTTCATAGCAATAACGGAGAGGCAAGATAAATGACAGGTAAACATCCAAACTCATTCATTGGTTTTGTTTTGTTTTATTAATTATTTCTCTTTGTAAAGCATGATCCTAAATAATAGGATGAAATGAACACGGTATCAAAGAAGTACTCCTTTTATATGAAATCAGTCAGCTATCTTTGAAAACTCAGTCCTTTTTGATTGATTTTTAACTAACAATCAGATAACTTTGAAAATCAAGTCCTTTTTGATTTATTAAACTGAATCGAATTTCATTTCTTGGCAGACCCCACTTTTGGATAAACATGGGCCTTAATTGTTGAATATGCTGAATGACCATAATTGTTGATATGGTATAGATATATAATTTGTTGCAAATGTGATTTTTGGAAGTTTTGACACTTCTGACATTCAGTGTAAATATCTGACTTTTTATGTACATATGCAAGAAATAAAATAAATAAAAATATCATTCATTACTTATAAAAGTATGTTACTGCAAAAGTTAACTTTTGGGTTTGATCCTTACATAATTCACACCCAAAATTAAGATTGCTTAGGTACGGATTGAGGTTATTCAAAACCAGGTAAATTGTATAGTTATTATCGTTTTTTATTAGATAATTGATAAATAACATTCTTGATGTTCATGTTATTATTATTATTTTTTTCAAAAAACAGTTAACTAATCAGGATCAAATTAATATCCAACAATGTTTAATTCTACCAATAATTTGAATTTTTTTTAATAAGTTTTGCTCACGTTTTTACCCAAAAAAAAAAAATTGTCTGTTGAAGCAATTCATAGGAAAGCATTAGTGCCTGTAAAGTTGTAAACCCCGGTGGTTTATTATTATTATTATTATTATTATTATTATTATTATTATTATTATTATTATTATTATTATTATTATTATTATTATTATTATTATTATTATTATTAATTATTATTATTATTATGATATAATTTTTTCAAAATATGTATATGATATTGAAGAGAACTTTTATATATATATATATTGACCTGAAAATAATGTAATATATAATATAATGGTTATAGAGATTTTTATAGAACTTAGGATAATGTGTCAAATGATGAAATTTTGAATAATAAAATATTTAGAAAATGAAAAAAAAAAAATATAATACAAAAGAAAATCTAACCATAGTTATGTCTAATAGATATAATTATTGTTTAGCTAAAGTTTTATATAAATGATACTCATGTTTATCATGATGAGTGTGATATCTATTCAATCAATAATATTAAAGCTTGAACTGCAAGAACATGTTGGGAATCTTCCAATGCCAATGATTTTCTTGAAATTAACTTTCACTAGCACTTTGCACAAAGTCATCTTGGTTGTGAAAACTTCATAGATAATTCTTTAAATAACACTCTTTACATTGAACCTAAAATATAAGAATTTAAACAAAATATATGTTCTTTCGATGCTTAAGTGGGAAAATTTTAGTTTGTTTACAAATTCCAATTATGGATTTTTTAATAAAATTTTCCATATCTCTTTCATAGATAATATAACCGGTTGATATATATATATATAGTAGAACTTCTATAATTCAAAGTTAAAATAATGTAATATAATATAATAGTTATAGAGATAAGAATTTAAACAAGATATATTTTCCTTCGATACTGAGAAAGTTTAGTTTGTTTTCAAATTGAAATTATGTATTTTTTTAATAAAAGCTTCCATATCTTTTTTTATAGATAATATAATATTACCGATTAATATATTTAAATATATATATATATATATATATTAATAGAACTTCTATAATTTTTTTTATAGAGGTTAAGATAATGTGATATAATATAATGGTTATATAGATAAGAATTTAAACAAGATATATATAATAGAAATTCTTTAATTCTTTTTATAAAAGTTAAGATAATGTTATATAATATAATGGTTATAGAGATAAGAATTTAAACAATATATATTTTCAAGTAATTATTTTCTTAAAAAAATATAAACAAGTAATTAGGTAAATTGAATAATTTTAATTGTTATTTTTTTTAATAAAATAGATACATTAGACTTTTCATTATAATTGGTGGAGGAATTCAAGCTCTTCTCTCCTATCTTATATAAATGATGATTTTTAAGATATTATTATTATTATTTATGACAAAAATGATGTATCCGTTAAATTACTTTTTTGTTTTCCAAATAATTGTTTTGATTGGTTATCTTATCTTAACTTCTAATAATCTATAAATAATTTGTTATGTCAAAATTTTTTTACCATATTGTCCATCAAAATTTAATTTCCTAAATAAAATAACTAAATTATTATATAAAATACTCCCTCCGTTCTTTTTTTATTTGATTAATTGAATCTCACATACCAATAACTTTTGTTATTTATTATCTTTCCAAAATTATTCCTAATTTATATCTTTACATTTCTCTCTCATATTTAATTCCAAGAAGAGAATTTAATAGAGAGTTAGGGTAGTTTTGGGAAAAAATTAATAAATGATTCTTGATATTAGAAAATGACAGAAACATGGGTTTATGACAGATAAAAAGGAACGAAGGAGTATATATTAAAATCTAATTTACTAAAGAAAATAAATAAACCACAAATCCATTGTTTTCTAAAAAAAAAAAAACTTAAGCAAATAAAATGTTCCAATAATATATTCCACAATCCTTCACATCTTGCAAATATACTTCAAAATGATTTAAAAAAATTGACATGAACAATGGTATTTTTTCCCTCAAAATTAATACTATCTTTGTAATATTTTATTTTGAATATATTCAACCCGCAGCGTTAGCGCGGGTCTTTAATCTAGTATATATAAATTACGGTAGTTGTATATATATATAAGTTATTAAAAAAATATAGTATGTAAAATGGGTTTTATCTCTTGCAGTTATATAATTTGTAAAGATATATAAAATCTGTTTAAACATCAATTTTTCTTTTAAAACAATAAGTGTAAGATCCATATAATCTACTTAGGAGATATCCATTTTAATCCTAATAATAAATAATTTAAATATATGATATTTATGTTATGATAAAATTACGGTGGACTAGCCCAACGGTAACTATTGTATGTATGTAGTGTGATTAAGAAATCTCGAGAGCCTCTTAACTCGCATTGCATTAGGTTCTCTATGGGAGTTCTGTGTGAAAATACCTTTGTCTCCTTTCTAGGATTGTATAGTAGGGGGTTTATTCATAAGAGATCATTTAAGGTACCGTAATTGGTGCACATCTATACTTGTTTATCATTTGATTTTGTGCTTGTCAATTTTTTCAAACAAAAAAAAATTTACAAAATAAAAATCTATTTGTTTGCAAGGTAATAAATACATAAGAGATATTATAATGTATATCTAATTTACTGAATTAACACAAAACTTCGAAATTCGAGTCATCAGTTTTTGAAAACTGGAAAACATTTTATGAGGAAATAAGATATATTCTATAGAAATAATTTTTAATGCAAGCATAGTTTCAAAATTTTTTTATCATATATTTTTATAAGGCATTTAATTAAATACAAATGTTTTATAGTAATATATAGAGGAATTGCTTAAACCATCCCTTTATCTTTACTCAATGACTATTAAGTCCTTTGACTTTGTCATAATCCAAAAAAGCCCCTCCATTATAGAATATGGACTTGTCCATTCAACTAACTACTAACAGAGTTAAATTGAGTTGTAAATTACTCATTTGCCCTTAGTGGTTTGGATGTTTTATAGGAGAGAAGAATTTGGGTTGTGAAATTACTCATTTACCCATGTTGGTTGTTCAAGTTTCAAGAGGGAAGTTACTTTCCCATCACATCCTTTCACATCCCAAGAACACTAACACTAAGTTAATCCTGAAACCATTTTCTCTATCATCTTCTCCATCTCCTTAGTTCTAGGTTTCACCGGAGGATACAACTCCGGCGCCGGAGACATCACTGGCCTTGTGGTGAAAAAGCTTGTAAGGTTTTTCTTTACAAACCCAAAAGAATGCGAGAGAATCTTGCACACATTGATGGTATGGGGCGAAACCCTATTTTTTCATAGTAAACATTGTGGTTTTGATCTCTATCTTGTGTTTGATTTGGGCATATGAGCAAAATTATAGTGTTTTAGGGATTAGTCAAGCTTGCAGTTACATGTTCACCCCCAAAGACAAGATCTTGAAATTCTATGGCAATGAAAGCACTTGATGTGTTGTTTATTGATTTTGTTCTGTGTTTTCTTCATATGAATACTGTTGTCATCACTTTAAGCAATTTGTGGTGGACAACAAAGATTTACTTTTGAAACCTGAATGACAACCTAGCATGAAGACACATGATGTTTATGTTCTATGTTACATATTTATTTTCTTGCTTTAGTGTTCACAATTTCATTCTAAATCGCAAGGACATTGTTCTTCTTGTTTACCATGGTATGCACCTATTTAAGACTACAACTGCCTTCTCATGTAAATTGATTTTTTTTAATTATTATGTAGGAATCAACGACATGCACAACCAAATTGCAAACCTCTTGAATGGGAGATGTTACCTAACACCACTCATGGATACCATACAAAAGCTAAAGGAGAATATGACAAGGAAACATTGGGAGTTAATCCGACACACACCATTTGCACATTTCTTGCAAATAGAGGCTGCAGTCCAAGAGTGCTTTGTATTAGATTTACTGATGCAAGTGTATGATGAACGGACTAATACATTCAGGCTAGGTGACAGTCACATCCAATTCAGGCCGCAGGATATGGCAATCATGCTTGGTCTACAGTGTAGCGGGTTGGCAATTGACTTCAAAAGGAAGAAGGAAAGATGCTAATTTGAGGAGGAGTTCCTACCTAAAGGGGTAGACCGAACCAGAGACTGCCTTGTGAGGATGTTATTTACATTGGTGATCAGGAAAGACGACAATAAAGAGGAAAGCTTCGTGAAGTTGTTGTTAGTGTATATCCTGGGATTCATGCTCTTTCCCACCATATCATGCTCGATACCAGGATGGCTAGCACAGTATGTTGATGACCTACCAAGATTGCATCAATATGCTTGGGCCCATGCGGGACATAAGTGGCTGATGGATGATGTGTCGGATGCTGCAGCACGAGTTAGAGACAGGTGTTCTGGGAGGTCTTCATCAACAGAGTACTTGAGAGGATGCGTTATTGTGTTGAATATTTGGTTTTACGAGGTTATGGGGATAGGAAAGAAAACACAGTTTGGAGATTTCCCTGCATCATGTGCTATGGAGAGAATAGGTTTAAGAAATAATCCAGCTCAGGGAGCCTGCTGGAGGCACTCACTGGGAAAGAGTTGAGTGGTTTCTTCTTCCTTTTTTTCTTTCATGTTAGTTCCCTTCCTAATGTCAATTGTTTAGGTTAACAATATAGAAGTTCACATTCTACTCTTTAATGTCAAATTTGTATGTTTCATTTTATAAAATGACATTTCCAATTACAAAAACTGATTGTAATGCGCTATTGAATTTGGAAGGTTAAATTTTCTGAATCCTGAAAAAAAAGCCATATTCAACATAAAAAATAACTGATTGTAAATCTTAGTTTATGCTTATCCCCTGACTATGTAGTTTATGTATATCTTTAAACATATAACTGAGTGGTTATTATTATGAGGCAGTTCCAGCCATTGGTCCCAGAGGGAGAGTTTGAATTTGAAGTTATTATTTCTGGAAAAGTTGACTATAGGGCCTTGCAAGACAGTCTGGTGGAGTCATCTACCCACCTCAAAACTTCAAAATTCATAAAAAAAAAAGACACATAAAAGGCCATGATAAAGCAAGGGAGACTTCATCATCCAAAAGACACAACGAGAGGTTATACCAGCTAGCATCGAACATAGTGGTCGTAGACGTTCCCCTCCTCCCTCCCCCTCACCCTCATCTAGTCCGGATGAGAATAAGTTTTCTCATCTATGCGATGAGATTAGGTCACTGCAAGCAAGGGTTAGCGTCTTGGAGGAAACATCTCAGATGCATAAGGATGAGGATGATGAGGACATGATGAAGCCAAACCCGAAGAATGATGTCATACCTTTCCAGAAGGAAGCATCCCCCGTGCTACGGAAGCAGGGAAAAAAACTCCCACTAAAGTGAGCCCGGCGTAACATTATTGCTGATGAAATGTGTCGGATGAGAACCAGTACGAGAGGCCTCTCACCCACGCTGCAAGAGCAGCAGTAGTTTCTCATTCGACAACTCCTACAATGCTAAAGAAGTCAGCAACACCTGTAAAAGGAAAGAAGAAAGCTACATTACCTCTATAGCAATTGACTGCAGTAGGTGAGGAAACAATGGATGACATCGGCAAATTAGTTAACTCTGTACAAGTTGGTGAAGCACAAGTTGAAGTTGACACCAGGAAACCCAATGTAGTAGACAACGGGTCAGATAACATGCAAGCATTGAACCATGATATCATCTAGCAAGAAGCAACAACTGCACACATTAATTCTGACAATGACATACCTCAATCCCCAACGAACTTTGTACCACCAAAGAAAAGGCCTGCAGGATTTCAAAAGCTGACCAAACTACAACAGATGACTCTTTCCGTCTTCCTTAACACTTGAATAGATGAGTAAGCCAATTTGAAAAACTTGTTAACTCGTCATATTGATTGGTACTTATTTTTCATTTCAATGTGCATGAACTGTTTACAGTTTAGAAAACAACTTAACGGTGTACAAACAGGGGTTTAAATATAGATAACGCATTATTAGTTATAAATTTAACTTTCCTGTGTAAGAACCTGCATTCACATTGTTCTTTTCTTGTGCTGTTCAATATTGGAAGTATGTGTTTGCAATTAGCATTTCCTTGTCCATATTGGTGCATCTATGTTATGTTATTTTGTTTTTGTGCTAAATCTTTTATTTGAATCAGAACATATGTCTAGGCAAATGAATTGGGGCACATAAGTCGTGCCCATCTGTACACCTTGTTAGATGACAAGCACATGGTACCGGAGGACATTGTCGACACCTTAGTCTTGATGATGCTTGATTCCTTGAAGATAAATCCCGAACAATTTAAGAGGAGGGCAACCATGACTAGACCAATAACCCTTGCTCTCTCTAAAAGGGAACACTCAAGCAAGAACCTGCACAAGATGTTGTCCTCCGCTTTGCATAACTATTCTTCAATTGAGGTGGTACTTATACCAATAGTTTCGCACAAGCACTACCACCTCCTCGTTCTTGAGAAAGACTGTGGGATCAAAAATACCCGCCCTGGCGTCATGTCGATGAGGAAACAGACGATATATCGAATCACAAATGTTATATTATTTTATTTATTTTATTTTTTGTGGACTCTTCTATTCCTAATAGAGGCAAGCCTCTATTATTAATTACCTTAGATTAAAATCTTGGGAACCTCCGATTAAGGGCTCAAGTACAAGTAAAGGCAAGAAAATGACAACTTATAAATTTATTTATTTCATACATATATATGTTACATCATTTATATGTGAACATATAACTTTTTTATATATATATATATATATTATATTGCTGCCATTGCTTATGCCATGTCACCGTATCACATGACTTGTTGCCGTCTTGGGAACCAGATTTTTATATATGAAGTTTTCCATTTGCCATGTGTTTTAATCTTGAGTTTACCATCTTTTCCAAGAAGCCAAGTAACCGCAACGTCAACAATTTACTACGGATGTGAACATATGTGGCTTTGGAATACGAATAAGAGCTCTCTTGTAAGTATTGTACTTTGTATTTTTGGATTTATGAACAAATGAGTCTTCATGAATTCTTTGAATATAATTTTATCATATTTCCACTATCACTTTGGTGACACATGTCATCAATCCACATGTTCTTTCAACACATCCCATGCATACGTCCCTCCTATAATCCCATGCATGATCACCACCATTATCACCATCTAGTTCATTTAACATTTTTTTTTCGAAGTACAAGTTATGATTTATATGAATCATCACACAAGCAAACACCTGCTTCACTATAGGAATTGTAAACTTGCCACCAAAGTACGGTGACATCAAGAAGTCGCCAACAATGGCGAGCTCCGGGCAATCACTCCAATCCTCACTAGCATCTGGCTTACGACTTGAACATATTCCTAGTGTACATGTAACATGTAAAGAGAAGTAAAACCTTAAACGGATGAAGTCCAGTTAAACCCACCAATTAAATAGTGCTTCATAGTTTGACAATCAGACAGGATCAGATGTGGATACTTGTAATCTACTTTCCTTGCATTAAGGTTATTCTCCATGATGTCATCATTTTCCATTTCATATGCATCATTTTCTTGGGCTTCCCCTGCTGCAATGCCCACAGTATGGACCGAGTTATGCTCAGGGTCCTTGCCTATAACCATGATTTTTATTATATATATATATTTTTTTTAAATTTTAATTTTAATTTTAATTTTATTATTATTTATTTATTTTTTTTTTAATTTATTTTTGGCTCTCATCTACTGACATAGGATCACCAGCCTTCTTCTTTTGAGGAGTGAAAAGTATGGAATGGGGAAGGTCCAAAGTAAATTCAGGCTCCTAGTTCTCAGGTTTTGATTGCTTCACCAAGTTGTAATTGATTGTTTAGATCTTCATTCGAAAGCTTGTTATAGGGGGGCATCTTCTGAAATAACTGGAGGAGTTGCACAATTCTCAGACTTTGCCATTTGGTCTCCAATATTTCACCATCATTGCTCTTTAAAGCCTGGCCTATGTCTTCCGTTGTAGAACAATCAACACCAACAAAGGCTCTCAATTTCCATATCTTCAATAAATCTTTTGAATATGTCCATCTCATCATTTTTTTATATTGAACCAACAACATCATGCTATCTTGTACATGTGGTGAGGACTATTTCAGCGGCCCCTTTTCAATGAACTTTTAAGCTTCACACATATGAATGATGGCGAATTGTGATCTTGCATCATTAAACTTCATTCCCAGCTTGACATCCCATGAAAAAATAGCTTTCTTAGTAAATAAGCCAGTAACTTTGATAGCTTCCCCAATCTTCGAAACAAACATATTGCCACCAGCATAAGCTGCTACAACGGTCATTAGAGCCTTATCAGCATCATCTTCTTCATTGAATATGCAATCGTCAAAGTCATAGCCAATGGAAGCCCCTTAGAAAACTATTTTATAGGATCTAGATGCATTATCAGTTGGTTCACTATCTCCATATCAACTACTAAGAAGAACAATGCAAAAGTTTCCTTCGGATCCATGATTTTGAATGTTGTCTTTTTATACCACGCTTTAGCTTCCTCCACTAACGCCTTAGCAAATCCCTCGGCAGTGTCAGTCTGGGTGCTGAAGAAGATAGTGATGCGCTTCTTCCCATTGTCTATATCCTCAGCCTTATCCCGGACGATGACAGGATTCACTGGTTCCGCAGACCGATCTGCGCCAAAATAAGATAACAACATAGCTGATCAATAGCGAGCCGGTAATGATGATCGACAACACTATAGTCCTCGCAGCATCCTTTGGTGCCATCCCATCACCACCGGTGAGGATTGTTGTCATGAGATCTAGTGTCGAGACCTTCATCATAGTCTAATCATAGATTTGGCCATCGATCTCTTCCTGTGACCTAATCCCGAGGCACCTCTTCGGGCCGGAGATGAGGAATCCAGCGACGGGTTGGCGAGGAGCATCAAAATAATTCTGGGGATCACCAATATTGCCATCTCTCTCCCTTTTTCTATGGCGACTGTGGTCGTCTTTCAGGCGCTTTCGAGGACTGGTACCAACTTCTTTGCCAGTGCTCATCTTTTTTGGTGGCAACGGCGGCAATGCGCGATGACATGGCAATAGTGACGGCAAACAAAGGCAGCAACAACAGCAGTAACGTCGGTATCAACTTTTTTTTTAATTACATATGTACATAGGAGAGAAAATATACCACCTTCTTCTTCTTCCTTCTTCGTCTTCTCTGTTTCTCCTCTGTTCTTCTTTCGCTTTTCCTTCTTCGTTCATCCTTCTTCTTTGTTCTTCCTTATTCTTCCGATCTTCTTTCTCTCCTTCGCCTGGTTCTTTTTTTCTCGTCTCTCCTATTCGATTTTCTCCTCAGTTCCCCCTCTCCTTTGTTCGTTCCTCCGTCCTTTTAAAAGCCTCTGAATGGTTGTACCAATGGTGGGCGGTTGCATGAGCGGTGAGGAAATCGTGAGGGAGCACGACGCAGCACGACCAAATTTTTTTATTTTTTTATTTTTATTTTTAATTATTATTTATTATTATTATTATTATTTATTTGTTTATTTTAATTAATTAATCAATTAATTATTTTTTTAATATTATTTTTTTATAATTATATATATTTATATATTATCTATATATTATATATAATATTTTCTTTTATTTTTTTTATTTCCTACCAATTATCTTATTATATCTAAAATTTTATTATATATATGTATTATATTTTAACTAATTAGATTTATTTTTATTCATTTTATTATATATATATATATATATATCAGATTTTATTATTATTATTATTATTATTTATTTATTTGACTTGAATTGAATTTTTTTATTGTTATTATTTTTATTATTTTTTATCTGATGATTAACATATATTTTTATTTGATTTCATTTTATTTATTTATTATTATTATTATTATTTTATTTTAATTAAATTAAATTAAATTAAATTTGATTTGATTTATCTTTTTTATTTGATGATTTATTATTATTATTATTTTATTTTATTTTTATCTTAATTCGTGATTTATATTCACGGATAATTTTGAAATTTTAAAGTTTTAGATCGCCTCAAGATTTGTGCTCTTAACTGATTTTGAAATTTGTGTATTTTGGATATTTTGGATCGCCTCAAGATCGGTGCTCTCGGCTGATCCTGAGATTTGTGTATTTTAAACTGCCTCGTCTTGGTTGATCTGGAGATTTAAATATTTAGATCGCCTTGAAATATATGTTCTTAGCTGAGCCTTTGATTTGAACATTTAGATCGCCTTGAGATCGGTGCTCTCGGCTGATATGAGATTTGAGTATTTTAGACTGTCTCAAAATCGGTGCTCTTGGCTGGTCTTGAGATTTGTGTATTTTGGATATTTTGGATCGCCTTGAGATCGGTGCTCTCGGCTGATCTTGAGGTTTGAGTATTTTAGACCGCTTTGAGATCGGTGCTCCCGACTAGTCCTAAGATTTGTGTATTTTGGATATTTTGGATCGCCTCAAGATCGGTGCTCTCTGTTGATCCTGAGATTTGAGTATTTTATACCGTCTTGAGATCGGTGCTCTCGACTGGTCCTCAGATTTGTGTATTTTGAATATTTTGGATATTTTGCATCGCCTCGAGATTGGTGCTCTCTGCTAGTCCAGGGATTTGAGCATTTTAGACCGCCTCGAGATCTGTGCTCTCAGCTATTCTTGAGATTTGGATATTTGGTAATTTTAAATTAGGAGATGCATTTAATTAATTTATTATTATTATTATTATTATTTTATATGAACAAAGACAAGCAAGCATACTTGAACTACTCATCAACTAGAAGTGATGTGCATAATCAGGCAGCAAGGGATATGGTAAAAGCCACAAATTCTTGTACTTCTTTACATGCCCTTTCATGATATGTGACTTATTGCCATTGTGTTCACACTTTCAGCGGGCCTTATTCGATAAATATATTCAGGTGGCACTTGGTCTTGGAGACATTGTCTCGTACTCAATTGAGTTAGCCGAACCACCTGAGACAACAGCAACTACAGAAATATTTGTGGAGGAACAACAACAACGGGTGAATAATGAGACAGATGAGTGATATGCGTTCTACGTTTAGGAGTTCTTGTTCAGTTATATGTGTTGCAGTTTATATAACTCTTAGTGAACTGGATAATGGGAACTTGTGTTTACTAATCGATGTTTCAGTTTATAATTTGTTATAACTAATTACTTTACTATGTTTATGGTTACGTTTGTGGACTTCACTTTATGATATGAAACTGTACATTGGCAACTTGGCATAGGCGATAGCATTACAATATTATAAACTACATATATTTTTTTAATGGATTTTTCAAGTAATGAACTATATGGACCCAAAATGACATTGGAAATGCATTTATTGAAAATAAAGGATATATTTTGACATACATTGGTTGTGAATACCCCAAGCAAAAGACATAGTTATGCAAAATACATATAAGCCCAAGATTCAGTCCGCAATAACCTCGTTACAAGTAGCCTTATTATGGCCTACTTGTTGGCACAGGCTGCATCATAATTCTCATACCCCAAATGCTTCTGACTCAATCCTTCGTTGTCTCGGCCTGCCTGGCCTTTTCTTGGCAATGGGTGGCCGAAGTTGGAGCGCACAGTTGTCATCCCTTGGTTTATCATGATCTAGAATAGGAAAAATCTGATTGGCATAAGCCTCTTGAAATAAGTTCAAAGTGTGGTATCTTTCAATAAAGCAGTGCACATTTGTATCGGTTAGCATGATTGCAGTACACGCATGCTTACACAGGAGACCATAAACCTGCCACCTGCAACAAGAACATTCCCTGTTGCGTGGACTAACAGAATTGCTTTGGTTATCAATCACTTCAAAATGTTCCCCATCCTAACGACCTACCACCAAAGCCTGGCTCTCCTCAACTACGTCCTCAATCTTCTTGTGAATCATGGGGCAAAGATAAGTGTCCCACATCTGGCAGTGCTCACATCGATCGCACATCATGTTCATCATCTTGAACCTGCATCATATGAAGGAACAATAGTTGTAACCGTGTATGATAGATACTAACCGTGTCTAGTATATAATAAACAGAAACAATAAATATTAAACCAAATCGCCGGATATTAGTCTGAAACACTAGAATCTAAAGCATTAAACGCATAATTAATATGTAGTTTCCAAGGATACATCAATACATAATTTCTTAAAGTGGAAACCAAATATAGGAAGCTATTGCGCCATAATCTCCCAAAATGGAATATATCGTGTGGGAGCTGGCATAGCTGATAGAATCCACCATGTTACATATTGGCAAGTGACGTGCTTCCCTGATCCAGGAGTTGAATAACTCGGCAACATTTGAGTACATCTCTTCCCATCGTCGACCTATAAACAAGTAGTTGGACCAATGCGATACATCCAACTTGTGAAGCAACCAACTATGTGCCTGTGCTGACATTTGTTGTGATTCATTTGTGGCAGCGTCGAATTCTATCGATGTACATGCGTATGTGACTTTGGCTATCAACCTCTAGCACTCATCTTTTAATGCTTTCGCTAACTGGCTATTTGATTTAATGAAGTTAGCCGGAAGATAATGTAAGCAATAACCATGTGGGACATATGGAAACACCTTGGCAACAACATTCACAAGGGCCTTGGACCGATCTGAAATGTATGTAATAATATCATGGTATTCATCATCGCCATGGAGTGCATCGCCCAATTTTGATATGAACCATGTCCAATTATCATCTGTCTCATTGTCCACGATGGCAAATGCTAGGTGAAAGAACCCCTCATTACCATCTTTCCTGGTTGCTCCTAAGAGAATACCGCCATATCTCCCCAATAAATGAGTACCATCAAGAAATAACATGGGCCTACATCCCTTCCTAAAACGATCTATGGAAGCATGGAAGTAAAAAAATCCCCGTTTGAACCGCTCACCATCTCACTCAATTAGAATGATGCTGCTGGGATTGGTTTCAGTTACCTTACTTGTGTACCACAACAATAGATCATAGCTAGCTTTATCACATCCGTGTAGAATCCCTCGAGCTAATTCTTTACCCCTACAAGCTTGTTTGTATGGTAGCCAAATGCCATGGTCGCGTAGCATATCCTGTTGTATATCCATTGCTTTGTATAGAGGCCGATTACGGAGTTTTTGAATTACTTTCTTGCTAACCCATTTTTTGGAAGCTTTCAGGAATGATGCTGAACCAATACCACCACCACATGAATGTACATCGTTTGATATTTTGATTTTGAAAGTGGCAAGTTTACCTTCCCGCGAGGCATGGATATGCCATTGACATCCTTCAGCGGCACAAACCATGGTGACTCTCTCTTTATCATTTTTTTATGAACCTATAGTTGAAATTGCACCTAATGGCAAAGTCGGATAAAGCATCCTTGAAGTGCCTCGCATCCTCATAATGGTGACTGATTATAGTTATTTCAGAGTCATTTGGTCGTCGAGAATTTGTTACTAGTGTACATCCCCCTTGTGAACTTGATGACAACAGTGGGCATAGACTCGACGAAGTGCTTTGAGATAATGGTTGCCTGTGTAAGATACCGTGAGTGACTGATTAGAAAAATTTGTAAATATGAACCATGGCATATAAACATGTAAAACAATTTATAAACATGATTATTTAGGAGTGAACATGAATACAAATGTTAATGCTCAACATATGGTAGTAAATCGGTAATAAAAATAATAAACAAATACTATGGAAAATAGTCTAATGCAGAATATAGCAAACAGTAAAACAAAAAAAATACACTAATGACAATTATCGTAGCATTGATGGGCTTCCTCTGCCTTCAGGCTCTTCCGTGACTTCATTTATATTTTCAATAAGCATATCAACTACATTTTTTAAAACATATGGTGGACTTCACACATTCTCGTGAAATTAGTTTCATAGTTGATACAAGAAATTGTTCTAACCGCATCTGGGATTAAATACTTCACTCTAACCAGAGGAGCTTCAAGAGACCAACGTGCACATATTTCGGCCAAGACGCATTCCCATCCGGTCAACATAGTAAAATAAACAATGAATCCATCATTGTTATACCTTACGATCCCACAAAATGAATCCATTAAAAATGCAAAAGAGAAAATCAAATAACCTTCAAACATCTAATCGGTTGGAATCTAACATGAAGATAGTGCATATATATGTTCACCTTCATTGCTCTCACCAAACAACTTTCACTATGCTTCACAGCAAGGAAATAACCAAAACAGATGAGTAGTTCACAAATACCACAATGATATAAGACCATGAAGATAACACCTAACAACACCTCCACCAAGCTGCTGTAACAGGAAGAATGAAGAAGAAGCTTCTCAACGAAGAAGACGAAGAAGCTTCTTGATTAAAAAGAAGAAACCCAGTTTCATATCCATTACCCAAGAATAATAACAAGAAATAAGAACACAAGAAGAACAAGAAGAATGAAGAAGAGAAACTTCTCAAGCAAGGGAGAGATGCTATGACAACCATCATGCCTTCTTCGTACAACCTTGCCTCTGAAAAGACCTGGACTCATGCTTCCAGCCTCAAAGGACAAAGGGCAATTGGTGGCATTTCACAAAATTCTCACGGTGCAAGCTAATAGGAGGGATCAGGAAGACCACCTTTCAAAAAGGAAGGACTGAATGGTCTATGTGCATGTCAGAAGGACTTAGTGGATATTTTAAAAAGTTCCAGGGATTAAAAAGTAAATTACCCTAATATATATATACACACACACATTTTTCTTAATTCTCTATAGTAATAAAATCCCATACTCAAGCTTGATGTAAGCTCAATAAAGATCATATGAATAGCATATAACTTTTATTTTTGTTTTTTTTATTATTGTTTATTATTATTAGTTTTCTTAACAAAATACATAAGCTACTTCAAGAGTGTGTATGCACAAATAAGTAATTAATAGCTTAATCCACTTGTACTCTCATTTTAAGTGAACTAGGTCTGAATCCACATCCTTAGTAGAGACATAATCATCCTACACAGAAAACTCAGTGCCAATAAGTTAAAGATCATTGAATTTTATATTTTTCTTTTTACACCAGAGTAATCACCGCTCTTCATTTGTATCTTGATGGATGATATTTTTTTATAACATGATACATTCAGTTATTAAATAATTACTTATTTTTACTTTGTGTTATATTTTAGTGATATTATTTTTTTTATAAAATCTAAACTAAATCTCACTAGAAATTGTTTTTAAAGAATTTGGAATTTTGGATAAATCCGAATATATTTATCTTCCCCTTCAATTTCTCTGATGAAACTTTCTTTCTTCATATTTTTTAAAAGAGGACGATGCCATCCATTACTTTTAATGGATTCTCATCTTTTTTAATTCTAAATATCTTGATTAGCCTAAAAAATGATCCAAATTTTCTATATTGGTTATGTTTTGTTTGTAATTTTGCTCCTTGAATTATAACTGTCCAAAATTTTGGGAGCTTGACACAAAATGAGAAATTTTTTTAAAGATTAGTGATGTGCTTTGGGCTCGGCCCCTTGCGGTATGGACCAACTCATTTTAGTGTTTGTTTTTTTTAAAAGGTGGATAAATCACTTCAATTAAAAAAAGAGAACAGTATAATAGAACTCTACCGAAAAGTAGAGAAGGATACAAAAAGAGAATAGAGCCCATAAGCTGCGGTAACAAAGCAAACCAAAAAGAGCAGAAAATGAACACAACACATATAGAAGAGGAACCAGAGTAGCTTCACTGCTCCTCCTGCCCACCGCGAAGGATCCTAACCCGTGCTCGGATTATGTGTCTTCCCTGCCGTTGAAGTCCCCGACGACTCCTCAACTCGAGGTCCCAGAAACTCCAGATTGCGTCGAATGATTTCCATGGAGTCTTCCAACTTCACTTGTGCTCTATCCAGGGCTGAAGAACACCATAATAAAATCATGTGTTCAATACCCAAAATCACAGTATGAACATGCAACATATTGGCATTAAAAATGCAATTATATCTAGCAAGCCACACATTCCACACAAGTGCTTTCACTACCAAATCTCCCAAAATCCCTCATTGAGGGTCAAACAGATGATCTCCAAGAGTCCCAGAGATTACTCATAGAGACTGGTGGTTTTGGGATCAGAAGTAGCCTGATGAAATAATTCCAGATTTGCCTAGCAAAAGAACAATGAATGAAGAGATGATCTATCGACTCTACCCCCGCGTGACACATCACACAAGTGGGCATAGGGAGCATATTACACCTCCATTTCTTGAGATTCTCAAGAGATAGCACCTTATTCTTCCACACCAAACAATTGAAAAAAAATTGATTTTCTTGGGCAAAAATGACGCCAGAAGAACCTCGCTACGGGGCAACGCAAACTGCCATCCCCCAGAAAAGTGTAAAAAGATTTCACCGAGAAAACACCATTCCCTCTAAACTTCCAGCATTTTTGATCCTCCGACTGCCTTACGTCCTCTCTCATACGGTTTCTAAGCTATTGAATATCTAAGTTCTCAGAAAAAGGGGCCTCCTCAAGCAGATAGGCAAGGTCCCGCACAGGACCATTTGGCATTTGAGTAAACCTAAATTTGTCTGGCTAAAGATACATGGGTGCAATCCCATTCAACCAGGGGTCTTTCTAGAATAGTTTTTCAAAGCCCGACTCGATAACATGTGAAAGGCAACCTCTTAAAGCTGGCAAATAGCTGATCACCCCTTTCCAAAAGAAAGAAATTCGGCCCACCCGTCTCGGGAACAGATTCCAATGAGACATCAGATAGTTGAACTGAATCACCTCCGAACCACACCAATTTGAGTCTATCATAAATTTCCACCACCACTTGCCAAGCAACGCCATATTGAAATTGGAAAGGTCCATAATACCCCACCCACCTTGGTCACGTGGCTGGTAAAGGTTCTTCCAGCTAACCAGTCTACAATTGAGCTTCTCAATATTCCGACCAGACCACAAGAAATCTCTCCTAATATGGTTAATCTCTTTTATAACCCAAGAAGGCAATCAGAAAACTGACATCTAATACGTGGTAACGCCGATAAAACCGAGTTAACCATTGCAAGGTGATCGCTTAAGGATAAGTATCGCCCTTTCCAAGATGAGAGACATTGCCTCACTTTAAGAATAATACCCTCCCAATCTTGCCGACGGGGTCATCTACCGGAAATAGGAATTCCTAGGTAAGTAACCGGTAGGCGACCAGCATCACAGCTTAAGGTCATAGTCGCTTCCACCTCGGGGAGCTCACCCATTCTACTTGAGTAAAGACAAGTTTTAGTGAAGTTAGTTTCGAGGCCCGTTATTCCTTCGAAAAGAAATATAATGAACTTCAAAGTTCATAGATCCTACAATCCTCTAGTGGTCATAATCAAGAGGTTATCAGCATAATGAAGATTACATCTGTTACCAAACTCGCCCAGCTGCACACCTACTAATACCCTGGATCTCAGCGCGTGAGAGAACATTGAACTTAAAACATCAGTAACCTAGACAAAAAGTAAAGGCGATAAAGGATCACCTTGTCTAAGTCCCCTCAAATATCAGATATAACCATTTGGTGAACCATTCACGAGTATATTCGCCTTTGAGGAAAACAAAACACTTTTGGTCCAACCAATCCAATGTTCACCACAACCCCAAGCTTGCAGCAGATCAAATAGAAAGTCCCAATCGACCGTATCGAACGCTTTCACAAATTTGACTTTTAGTATGTGCCCCAGGAGCCTACGTTTATGGATACTAAACATAAATTTTTCCTCCATGACAATGTTGTCTAAACTACACCTTCCTTTCAAGAAGACAGATTGATTCGCATCCACAAGAGAATCAATGACCAGACTCAGTCTCGTTGCTAAAATTTTTGACAGAATTCTAAGCATAGAGTTGACAAGGCTGATGGGTCTATAATCCCTTGCCTAGTTAATTCTTTCCAAGTTGGTTCTTCCGTTTAAAAAATATGCACATAGTTGCAATAGGTCTAGTTTAATGGTATCCTAGAATTACTTAAAGAACTGAAGCGAGAAACCATCTGGGCTTGGAGCTTTGTATTTTATATGGACTAACCCAATGTGGGGCATTTTTTTTTTTTAGTTTTAGTGTTGTATCTTGTATAAGTTTTTCCCCAAGAAAAAAGAATAAAAAAATCTCCATCCCCTATCCATAGACGTAGGTTACATTGACTAAACCAAGTAAAACTCTATATGTCCTTATTTTTCTTTATTTTTCCTCCATATTATCATTGCATTTGGGGGTAATAAGTTATGATTTTTAAAAGTGCCAACTAACATTAGCTTTTAAGATAGTGTGGTAAAGAAACCCTTGAATTGAACCGAAAAATTAAGTTTATCGAACTAGTCGGGGTTGTTAAAAAAAACAAAAAGAAAAAACTATTTTCAGGCTGTTAGAACATAATCTATTTATAATTTATATAAGCTAAAAAAACAATTAAAGACCTAGTTTTTAATAATTATATTTAAATTTTTATAAAAAATTATATCTTTACATTCGAGAAATGATTCAAAATAATTTTTATTTTTATTTTTATGTTTGTTATTGATTTTATTTTGATCTTGTGGTATATTTGTTTTTATTAAATTATTGGTTTTTACTTAAATTTCTAATGATATAATCGTTTTTGAAGATGATCTTCACCGATTTAAATCTTTAAATATGAAACTCATTTTATAATCTATGGACTATGGAATGTTTAACAAAAATTATATTTAATATAATTAATTTTTAAAAATAAATTTAAAACTAAAAAAATGATTTGGGTTCAATGTGGGCCCTAGTTAGCTAGTTAACTAATATATTTTGGTCGAGATAAATTGAAATTTCATATTCAAAAATATAGACATGGCCACAGGAACCGTCGGTTCCGGTTCCAAAAAATTTTGAACCGAAACTGAATCGCTTAGGTAAGGTTCTTGGCGGTTCGGTTCCGGTTTGAGACGGTCCCGGTTTGACGGTTCAAACGGTTCAGTCTATTTTTTTTAAAGTAAATAATCCAATATTTCAAATTAAAATAAATACAAAAATACATGAATTAATTTAATACAATATTTTATTGAAAAATAAAACTATTAATAATTGAAAACAATATTTTCTAATTAAAATACAATATGAGAAATAAAAAAAATAAAGGACTTGAACTTAATTATATCAAGTTGCCTACATATCCTCTCGAGGAATCAAAACCCACGTAGTTTTTTTATTTGATATTATAAGTTATAACATTATTTTATTTAATATAATAATATATATGTAATTAATTAATTTGATATTTTGAATCTTTATTCAAGTGGAACTAACAGTTGAACCGGGGGTTGAACCGTCGGTTTGAACAGGGGGTTGAACCGCCGGTTTGAACCGAGGTTGAACTGTCGGTTCCACGGTTTTAAAATTCCGAAACCGGAACCAAACCTTATATGAAGGTTCCAGTTCCGGTTTTAGGACGATTACGGTTTTTTCGGTTCCGGTTTCTGTTTTTAATGGTTCGGTTCCGGTTCGATTCCACAGTTTCAGTTCAAAATGGCTATGTCTACAAAAAAAATACCTCTACAAAATTTTATAAATTAATTTAAAATTAGTGATACATCTTAGTTTTTTATAGAGAGTTTTTATAAATTAATTTAAAAATTAATTTGAAGATTTGTTTTTAATTGATAAATGGGACTTATGCTTTCTTTGGGGGTGTTTTTAAGGAATTTAAAAGAAAAACTCCTTATGTTTATTCATGAAATTGTTTAATAAAAATTATTTTATAAAAACCCAGATAACTTCTCAATTTAAAAAACGAAGTAGTCAAACATAAACACAAGTTAATTTAACGGTGAAAAACACATTTAAAAAAATATTTTTTTTTAACATAAATGATAAGTTCTTTAAAAAAAATAAGGGATGTACACAAGTATAAATTAATATCTTAACACATATGTGTGCTAACTTTGAATGGAGTTTGGGGTTCAATCTTGGTTCTCACCTAAATTAATATTCTATGCAAAAAAATTTATACTAATAAACTAAGAGACTTTTAGAAAATATATATTTTGTTTACAAGCCAAACCAAATAGGCCCAACCGATGAGACCTGTTATGACTTCATAGAATAGGATCATTTTTTGAAGTTTGATCAAATTGACACAATCAATAATATGATTTCATAAGATAACTTTGATTAGTGCCAAAAATTTTGTTATAAATCTCCCCTGCAAAGTTTCTATATATATATATATATATTTAACAATATCAACTAGTCATTTCACACGCACTCACACTTCAATGGCTTCACATTAAATTACCGGAAGGTCTAAAATTAAACTGGTTAAAATTGAAAGCAAGTTGACAAAGAAAATCCTTCTCTAAAGCCGCCTGCCAGACACATACACTACCAAATAGGTGAAGCCAAATGCTTGAAAAGCAGAAGGGAAACATGGTTAGATGTGTAAAAAAAAGGGAATAATATTGTACTTAGCCCTCTATTAGTCCTAATCTCTAAGCTATCTTGTAGCTCACATTCGCTATGTACTCCTTGATTACCGCCACATTTTTAGGATCTGAATAGTTCATGGTTCAGCAATATAAACAACACAACCAGCATCATATTTGGTGTGCAGGATTGCAATAATCTTTCTTCTCTGATTGAATTCTTTCATGGTATCAGAGCCTTTTTTTTTCTTCTTCCAAATGTCTACCACTAGTTCTACCTCATCTAAAACCATCAGCACCATGATTTCAACCACAACCGGTTTACTCCCAACGCAACCCTTCGGCCACTTAATAAATATCAAGCTTGGCCATGAGAATTATCTTCTCTGGAAGGCACAGATGATGCCTTACCTCCGGAGTCAACAGCTTCTGGGTTTTGTTGACGGCTCCATCAGCGCCCCTGAAAAAATCATCACCATGTCCACAGAGAGTGGCGCAGCTCAGGTTCCCAACCCAGCATATCAGACATGGCTGCAGCAGGATCAAGCCATCCTCAGCGCCATTCTCTCATCCCTGACTCCAGAAGTGCTCTCTCAAGTGCTACTCTTAAACACATCTCATGAGGTGTGGATCGCCTTGGAATGTAGATTTGCTTCACAGTCAAAAGCGCGGATCATGAATGTTCGTCGCCAACTCGTCACGATCCAGAAAAAGGGCATGTCAATGGCAGACTACTTTGGAAAGGTCAAGGCCTTGGCTGATTCACTGAGTACCTACAGTGTTACCCTATCTGAGGAAGAGATTGTTGCATATATGCTCACGGGCTTGGATGCAGATTACGACCCAATTGTGACATCGCTCACCACTAAATCTGAACCAGTAAGCCTTAATGATGTATATGCTCACCTCCTCTCCTTTGAGATGCGCCAGGAGCAGAATCAAGCTGTGATGCAAGTGAACTCCACTACCCGGAGCTACCGTGGCGGAGGTCGTGGTCGCAGCTATCGCGGACGCGGCTTCCATGGCCAGAACCACAATAATCACGAGCGTCAAGGACAAGGATCTAACAACTACACTACAAACAAGCCAAAGTGCCAAGTGTGTGGCAAGGTGGGGCATGTTGCTCTAAAATGTTACCACCGATTCGATCATTCCTACCAGGCAGAGGAAACCAAGGTTGTGGCTGCTGCTCATACCTCGCCGGGGTATATGGTGGACACAAATTGGTATACAGACACATGCGTGACTGACCATATCACTGGTGAGATCGAGCGCCTTACTGTCCGAGAGAAGTATGGGGGCAAGGATCAGGTGCAAGCTGCAAATGGTTCAGGTATGCGCATTTTTCATATTGGTCATTCACAGATTCATACTCCTTGCCAAACTCTCCACTTGAAAAATGTTCTTCATGTTCCAAAAGCTTCTAAGAATCTTTTGTCAGTACATCGATTTGCTGTTGATAATGATGTTATGTTTGAGTTTTACCCCGATCACTTTGTTGTTAAGGATCTGGCCACGAGGAAGGTACTTCTTCAAGGTCGCAGTAAAGGTGGCTTGTATCCTTTGCCGTCCAATGTCGCTACCACAACCAAGAGTGCCTTCTCAAGCATAAGAACCTCTCACAAGCAGTGGCATTGCCGGCTGGGCCACCCCTCCTTTGCAGTTGTCCAACAAGTAGTCCAGCACAATAATCTTCCTTGTCCTAGTAATAATAGAGATACTTTTATTTGTGATGCCTGTCAATGTGCAAAGAGCCATCAGTTACCTTTTCCTCTATCAACTAATATATCTTCTTCACCTCTTGAGCTTGTATTCTCCGATGTATGGGGTCTGGCCCTCACTTCTGTTGGGGGACATAAGTATTATGTGAGCTTCATTGATAACTTTAGTAAATTTGTTTGGCTCTATCCTCTGAAACAAAAGTCTGATGTTACTAGTGTGTTTATTCAGTACCAAAAACATATTGAGAGGTTGCTTGACAAAAAGATCCTTTGCATTCAATCTGATTGGGGAGGAGAGTATAAAAAACTACACTCTTTTCTTACTCAAACCGGAATTGCACATCGTATCTCTTGTCCTTACACTCATCAACAAAATGGTTCTGCTGAGAGGAAGTACCGACATGTAGTCGAGGTAGGTTTATCTCTTCTTGCTGCAGCTTCTATGCCCTTGAAGTTTTGGGACGAAGCATTTCAAACAGCAGCCTATCTCATAAACAGACTTCCTAGCAAAGTGATAAACTCTAGCACTCCTCTAGAACGTCTCCTAGGTGCTAAACCCAATTACACTCTGCTGAAAACTTTTGGTTGTGCATGCTGGCCCAACCTCAGGCCATACAATTCACATAAGCTTCAATTTCGATCAAAGCGCTGTGTGTTTTTAGGTTATAGCAACATGCATAAGGGATACAAATGCCTAGACCCTTCCAATGGCAGAGTTTATGTGTCTAGGGATGTTATCTTTGATGAACAAGTTTTCCCTTTCTCTGAAAATCCTTCTTCCTCTAGCATATACTATACATCCAATCAAATTCTTCTACCCAACCTGCTTTCAACCAGCTCAGTAATTCCTAATGAATCTATGCCCATGAATGATCAATTGGCTAATGTGCATACTTGTGCTTCATTTGACACTACCTTGCAGCAGCAAGCTGAATCTGTTTTGCAGGCAACAGAGTTTGGAGACGCTGTATCTCATCATGTTGTTGCTGACACTAACGCTACAGCTACTGCTCCTGGAATGGCAGATCCTGATGCTATCACCATAAACACTAATAGTAATGTGTCTACTTCAGATCAAAGTGTATCGCGACATCCAATGAGGACTCGACTCCGGGATGGCATACGATAAATCAAGGAGTATAAAGATGGTACTGTGAGGTATGCAGGTGCAACAATTGTTGAACCAATCAATCATATTGATGCTTTAGAAGATGTAAATTGGAGACAAGCTATGGAAACCGAGTATGCAGCTCTTATGAGAAACAAAACCTGGCACTTTGTTCAACCACAGAAGGGAATGAACTTGATCGATTGCAAGTCGGTATTCAAGCTTAAAAGAAGAGCTGACGGGTCTGTTGATCGGTACAAAGCCCGTTTGGTGGCAAAGGGATTCAAGCAACGATACGACATTGATTATGAAGATACGTTCAGCCCGGTGGTCAAATCAACAACCATTAGGCTTATTCTGTCTCTAGCAGTCTCAAAGGGATGGAACTTGCGGCAATTGGACGTGCAGAATGCGTTCCTTCACGGCATTCTTGAAGAGGAAGTCTTTATGAAGCAACCACCCGGGTTTGAGGATCCTTAACAACCGCAACTAGTATGTAAGCTCGACAAGGCTCTGTATGGGTTAAAACAGGCCCCTAGAGCCTGGCACTCTCGCCTCAGCTCCAAACTCTGTGAGTTGGGATTCACTCCTTCTCGAGCTGACACCTCTCTATTCATTTACAACCATGAAGATGTGACAGTGTACATGGTTGTTTATGTAGATGACATAATTGTCACAGGATCCTCTAATCAAGCAATAAACCAACTACTTCAGAAGCTACATGCTGAATTCGCTATGAAGGATTTGGGTGAGCTTCATTACTTCTTGGGCATTGAGGTGAAGAAAACATCTACAGGTATTGTTCTTACTCAATCCAAGTACACTTCTGATTTATTGAAGAAGATGAATATGGATAAATGCAAACCTGTTACTACACCAATGACTACTACAGAGAAGCTATCTCGAACAGAAGGAGAACCTCTATCTTCTGAAGATGCAACCAAGTACCGAAGTATAGTAGGAGCCTTGCAATACCTTACCCTGACTAGGCCTGACATCTCCTTCTCTGTAAACAGAGTGTGTCAATTTCTGCATTCACCCACAACTTAACACCTAACAGCAGTAAAAAGGATTCTAAGATATCTCAAATACACAGCTGAGTATGGTCTATCGATGAACAAGTCTGACTCTGAATTAGTGAGTGTCTTCTCCGATGCTGATTGGGCTGGTTGCCCAGATGATAGAAGATCAACAAGTGGGTTTGCAGTATTCTTTGGGACAAATCTCATATCATGGAGCTCCAGAAAACAGGCTACGGTCTCAAGGTCAAGCACTGAGGCCGAATACAAAGCACTGGCCAATGCCACAGCTGAAGTCATTTGGGTTCAGTCCTTACTTGGTGAACTTGGAGTGTTTCAATCCAGAGCGCCGTGCTTGTGGTGTGACAACCTAGGCGCTATTTACTTGTCTGCGAATCCTGTTTTTCATGCAAGGTCCAAATATATTGAGGTAGATTTCCACTTTGTTCGTGAAAGAGTTGCGCTCAAAGCATTGGAGATCAGGTTCATTCCAAGTCAAGTTCAAGTAGCTGATGTATTTACAAAACCAGTAACAGCAAGACAACTAAGAATAGCTCAGGGCAATCTTAATCTGACGAGTTGAGATTGAGGGGGAATGTAAAAAAAAGGGAATAATACTGTACTTAGCCCTCTATTAGTCCTAATCTCTAAGCTATCTTGTAGCTCACATTCCCTATGTACTCCTTGATTACCGCCACATTTTTAGGATCTGAATAGTTCATGGTTCAGCAATATAAACAACACAACCAGCATCATATTTGGTGTGCAGGATTGCAATAATCTTTCTTCTCTGATTGAATTCTTTCATGGTATCAGAGCCTTTTTTTTTCTTCTTCCAAATGTCTACCACTAGTTCTACCTCATCTAAAACCATCAGCACCATGATTTCAACCACAACCGGTTTACTCCCAACGCAACCCTTCGGCCACTTAATAAATATCAAGCTTGGCCATGAGAATTATCTTCTCTGGAAGGCACAGATGATGCCTTACCTCCGGAGTCAACAGCTTCTGGGTTTTGTTGACGGCTCCATCAGCGCCCCTGAAAAAATCATCACCATGTCCACAGAGAGTGGCGCAGCTCAGGTTCCCAACCCAGCATATCAGACATGGCTGCAGCAGGATCAAGCCATCCTCAGCGCCATTCTCTCATCCCTGACTCCAGAAGTGCTCTCTCAAGTGCTACTCTTAAACACATCTCATGAGGTGTGGATCGCCTTGGAATGTAGATTTGCATCACAGTCAAAAGCGCGGATCATGAATGTTCGTCGCCAACTCGTCACGATCCAGAAAAAGGGCATGCCAATGGCAGACTACTTTGTAAAGGTCAAGGCCTTGGCTGATTCACTGAGTACCTGCGGTGGGCCCTATCTGAGGAAGAGATTGTTGCATATATGCTCACTGGCTTGGATGCAGATTATGACCCAATTGTGACATCGCTCACCACTAAATCTGAACCAGTAAGCCTTAATGATGTATATGCTCACCTCCTCTCCTTTGAGATGCGCCAGGAGCAGAATCAAGCTGTGATGCAAGTGAACTCCACTACCCGGAGCTACCGTGGCGGAGGTCGTGGTCGCAGCTATCGCGGACGCGGCTTCCATGGCCAGAACCGCAATAATCACGAGCGTCAAGGACAAGGATCGAACAACTACACTACAAACAAGCCAAAGTGCCAAGTGTGTGGCAAGGTGGGGCATGTTGCTCTAAAATGTTACCACCGATTTGATCATTCCTACCAGGCAGAGGAAACCAAGGTTGTGGCTGCTGCTCATACCTCGCCGGGGTATATGGTGGACACAAATTGGTATACAGACACATGCGTGACTGACCATATCACTGGTGAGATCGAGCGCCTTACTGTCCGAGAGAAGTATGGGGGCAAGGATCAGGTGCAAGCTGCAAATGGTTCAGGTATGCGCATTTTTCATATTGGTCATTCACAGATTCATACTCCTTGCCAAACTCTCCACTTGAAAAATGTTCTTCATGTTCCAAAAGCTTCTAAGAATCTTTTGTCAGTACATCGATTTGCTGTTGATAATGATGTTATGTTTGAGTTTTACCCCGATCACTTTGTTGTTAAGGATCTGGCCACGAGGAAGGTACTTCTTCAAGGTCGCAGTAAAGGTGGCTTGTATCCTTTGCCGTCCAATGTCGCTACCACAACCAAGAGTGCCTTCTCAAGCATAAGAACCTCTCACAAGCAGTGGCATTGCCGGCTGGGCCACCCCTCCTTTGCAGTTGTCCAACAAGTAGTCCAGCACAATAATCTTCCTTGTCCTAGTAATAATAGAGATACTTTTATTTGTGATGCCTGTCAATGTGCAAAGAGCCATCAGTTACCTTTTCCTCTATCAACTAATATATCTTCTTCACCTCTTGAGCTTGTATTCTCCGATGTATGGGGTCTGGCCCTCACTTCTGTTGGGGGACATAAGTATTATGTGAGCTTCATTGATAACTTTAGTAAATTTGTTTGGCTCTATCCTCTGAAACAAAAGTCTGATGTTACTAGTGTGTTTATTCAGTACCAAAAACATATTGAGAGGTTGCTTGACAAAAAGATCCTTTGCATTCAATCTGATTGGGGAGGAGAGTATAAAAAACTACACTCTTTTCTTACTCAAACCGGAATTGCACATCGTATCTCTTGTCCTTACACTCATCAACAAAATGGTTCTGCTGAGAGGAAGTACCGACATGTAGTCGAGGTAGGTTTATCTCTTCTTGCTGCAGCTTCTATGCCCTTGAAGTTTTGGGACGAAGCATTTCAAACAGCAGCCTATCTCATAAACAGACTTCCTAGCAAAGTGATAAACTCTAGCACTCCTCTAGAACGTCTCCTAGGTGCTAAACCCAATTACACTCTGCTGAAAACTTTTGGTTGTGCATGCTGGCCCAACCTCAGGCCATACAATTCACATAAGCTTCAATTTCGATCAAAGCGCTGTGTGTTTTTAGGTTATAGCAACATGCATAAGGGATACAAATGCCTAGACCCTTCCAATGGCAGAGTTTATGTGTCTAGGGATGTTATCTTTGATGAACAAGTTTTCCCTTTCTCTGAAAATCCTTCTTCCTCTAGCATATACTATACATCCAATCAAATTCTTCTACCCAACCTGCTTTCAACCAGCTCAGTAATTCCTAATGAATCTATGCCCATGAATGATCAATTGGCTAATGTGCATACTTGTGCTTCATTTGACACTACCTTGCAGCAGCAAGCTGAATCTGTTTTGCAGGCAACAGAGTTTGGAGACGCTGTATCTCATCATGTTGTTGCTGACACTAACGCTACAGCTACTGCTCCTGGAATGGCAGATCCTGATGCTATCACCATAAACACTAATAGTAATGTGTC
Organism: Dioscorea cayenensis subsp. rotundata; assembly: GCF_009730915.1. Taxonomy (NCBI): domain Eukaryota; kingdom Viridiplantae; phylum Streptophyta; class Magnoliopsida; order Dioscoreales; family Dioscoreaceae; genus Dioscorea; species Dioscorea cayenensis. The sequence continues at coordinate 11,647,703 of NC_052478.1, forward strand.
TACTTCAGATCAAAGTGTATCGCGACATCCAATGAGGACTCGACTCCGGGATGGCATACGATAAATCAAGGAGTATAAAGATGGTACTGTGAGGTATGCAGGTGCAACAATTGTTGAACCAATCAATCATATTGATGCTTTAGAAGATGTAAATTGGAGACAAGCTATGGAAACCGAGTATGCAGCTCTTATGAGAAACAAAACCTGGCACTTTGTTCAACCACAGAAGGGAATGAACTTGATCGATTGCAAGTCGGTATTCAAGCTTAAAAGAAGAGCTGACGGGTCTGTTGATCGGTACAAAGCCCGTTTGGTGGCAAAGGGATTCAAGCAACGATACGACATTGATTATGAAGATACGTTCAGCCCGGTGGTCAAATCAACAACCATTAGGCTTATTCTGTCTCTAGCAGTCTCAAAGGGATGGAACTTGCGGCAATTGGACGTGCAGAATGCGTTCCTTCACGGCATTCTTGAAGAGGAAGTCTTTATGAAGCAACCACCCGGGTTTGAGGATCCTTAACAACCGCAACTAGTATGTAAGCTCGACAAGGCTCTGTATGGGTTAAAACAGGCCCCTAGAGCCTGGCACTCTCGCCTCAGCTCCAAACTCTGTGAGTTGGGATTCACTCCTTCTCGAGCTGACACCTCTCTATTCATTTACAACCATGAAGATGTGACAGTGTACATGGTTGTTTATGTAGATGACATAATTGTCACAGGATCCTCTAATCAAGCAATAAACCAACTACTTCAGAAGCTACATGCTGAATTCGCTATGAAGGATTTGGGTGAGCTTCATTACTTCTTGGGCATTGAGGTGAAGAAAACATCTACAGGCATTGTTCTTACTCAATCCAAGTACACTTCTGATTTATTGAAGAAGATGAATATGGATAAATGCAAACCTGTTACTACACCAATGACTACTACAGAGAAGCTATCTCGAACAGAAGGAGAACCTCTATCTTCTGAAGATGCAACCAAGTACCGAAGTATAGTAGGAGCCTTGCAATACCTTACCCTGACTAGGCCTGACATCTCCTTCTCTGTAAACAGAGTGTGTCAATTTCTGCATTCACCCACAACTTAACACCTAACAGCAGTAAAAAGGATTCTAAGATATCTCAAATACACAGATGAGTATGGTCTATCGATGAACAAGTCTGACTCTGAATTAGTGAGTGTCTTCTCCGATGCTGATTGGGCTGGTTGCCCAGATGATAGAAGATCAACAAGTGGGTTTGCAGTATTCTTTGGGACAAATCTCATATCATGGAGCTCCAGAAAACAGGCTACGGTCTCAAGGTCAAGCACTGAGGCCGAATACAAAGCACTGGCCAATGCCACAGCTGAAGTCATTTGGGTTCAGTCCTTACTTGGTGAACTTGGAGTGTTTCAATCCAGAGCGCCGTGCTTGTGGTGTGACAACCTAGGCGCTATTTACTTGTCTGCGAATCCTGTTTTTCATGCAAGGTCCAAATATATTGAGGTAGATTTCCACTTTGTTCGTGAAAGAGTTGCGCTCAAAGCATTGGAGATCAGGTTCATTCCAAGTCAAGTTCAAGTAGCTGATGTATTTACAAAACCAGTAACAGCAAGACAACTAAGAATAGCTCAGGGCAATCTTAATCTGACGAGTTGAGATTGAGGGGGAATGTAAAAAAAAGGGAATAATACTGTACTTAGCCCTCTATTAGTCCTAATCTCTAAGCTATCTTGTAGCTCACATTCCCTATGTACTCCTTGATTACCGCCACATTTTTAGGATCTGAATAGTTCATGGTTCAGCAATATAAACAACACAACCAGCACCATATTTGGTGTGCAGGATTGCAACAATCTTTCTTCTCTGATTGAATTCTTTCAAGATGGTCATCCACATGGAGCCTTGGAGCTATGGCTTTTACCCAAGCTAACTTCCAAATCCAGATTAGCAAAAAGGACCAAGTGGCTACTAAATTTCAAAAACGTTTGCCAGTGCTCTTAATTTTGTTAATATTTTTATTGGGAAAATAGGTCCCGGACGTTTGCCTGGACAGTGTCAGATTATTATTATTATTATTATTATTATTTTTTTTTTTTTTATTTTTTTATTTTTTTTATTTACACAAACAGTTCAAATAGATACCAAAGATGTAAGGCGGTCTAACACATAAATATCATAATCTAAATCCTCATGTAGTGACTATCTCTGACAATCGCTTTAGAAGCTCAAACCCACTGAAACATTTAGCTAATTTATCAGAAAGAATATTTTATTCTCCCAAAAGGACGGTCACAACAAGAAGTGGGAATCAATTCAGAAGTAATTTGATTTTCTAAAGAGTGTTTGTGAATCTCTAAAACACAGTAATGTCCTCATGCTTAAGGTTCTCAATCAAATTACTACAATTAGTGTGAATATAATCAGGCCGCAGGCTCCTCCAGTAGGAAAGTTCCAAAGCAGATTTTAAAATCCATCAAATTAGTAGCAAAATAGGATTCATAAGAGACTAATAGTAAACTTGCAAGAATAATATGATTATAATTTTTTTTTTGTCATGATGAGTGGCTAGCCGCTAAGAAAAACAGGGACGTGCACGAATCTCAGCTGAGCAAGTGGGGGTGGGGCCCGTGCACATATGGACACTAGACCACTCGCATATAACCACTACTCACACTCCCAAAAATGTACCATCACCTAAGATTCAAATTCTCACCACTTGTGAAAGGTTCTAATAGGGATCCGACTACCAATAGATCACTTGGTTGTTGGTAATAATATGATTGTAATTAGTAGCAATAACAAACCCCATCTTTGAAGGACAAGTATTACCTACCCATGAAGCATCATAAAAGATAGAAGACAATATTAACAATTGGAAAGAAAGGGAAGCACTACTTCATAGACGCTTGCAAACACCTCGAATGCTCAATAGTGTATTGAAGTCCTTTTTGGAAAACTTGATGATGAAAATCTAGCTTTAAATTTTTGAAGATGTAATTGCATCTAACACTTGATAAAACCTAAGCACAGGAGGCAACCAAGGCTTTAAAATCCTAGTCACCAATAGGGGTGTAAATGATACACCTCTACTCGCAAGCTACTCGGGCTCGACTTGGTGAAAACTTGAACTCGGCTTGGTCACAGTCGAGCCGAGCTCGAGCTCGAGTAGCTCGAGTAGTCGAGCGAGCCGAGTTCGAGTATTATGATACTTGGCTCGAGTGCTCGCGAGCCTAATCGAGCATGAATGTATATATATAATATTAGATTTATTTGATAAAAATCAAGGGAAAAAACTTTCGAGCTCGAGTTGAGCTTGAGCTCGAGCATAATGTTTATAGTTATTTTCAGCTTTTTCGAGCTTAATCGAGCGAGCTCGAGTAGCTTGATTTGTGTACCGAGTCGAGCTCGAGCTATAAAATAAATACTCGATCGAGCTCGAGCCGAGTATCGAGTATCGAATTTTCAGTCGAGTTCGAGCTCGAGCTCGCTATTGCTCGGCTCGAACTCGATCGATTACACCCCTAGTCACCAATCCTAGATTTGAACTTATGGAAGAGCCAATAACTAGAAGATAGATCCCAAAATTTGATAATGAAGATCAACTCCAGTAAAAGATGCAACAAGGGTCCATCAAATTTTGCTTTTATTGCAACTCCAAACAACATGCTCAGCCGTTTTAAGTATCAGACATAGGAAAAACAAGGCTCAACTGAGATAATGTCAAGGATATACAAAAAGACATAAGTAGGGAGTTTACCAAAGAGTTTCCATAAGAAAATTTTAGCTCTAATTTGTAATCTCCATAAGATGGACCAACCTCCCCAAATATCCTTAATCTGACAACTGTAATTCAAGTAGCTATACACTACTCAAGCTAATTTATTAAAAAAGCATGCAGGAGCTTAACCAACAAGTTGTCATTTTGAGCATCAATTTTCAACTTTCAAAGTTTATCCAAACCTCCCATTTGCCCCCAAAGGCATTGAACATTAATTTCCATTCTTAATGAAATCAGAAAATGAAAGATTTTCCAAAGCGAAGTGTATATTAATAAAGGTAGGCTTGCAGGCTATGGGTATTTCAAAATAGTAATGGTCTCTTCATAAATCAATTAACTCAGGATTACAAGAGCTAATCTAGAGATTAGCCATAAATAACCTCAACATTTTTGCAAAAAGATTTACACAGCTAGAATGAATTCTGAATCTTAGGGTAATCCCAAATTTTGAACTCCCTATAATTGATCTTAAAGATATCAACCTAATGTTTGTTAACATTGTTAAGAACAACAAATAAAATTTTGGCTATTAAAGCAATTTTAGTATTCCAAAGTTTTTGATACTTGAGCCTGCATTAACTTTATCATGAAATGTCATAACCTTCCAATTAATAGAATGAACTATTGCTCTTGCTACTTGTCCCTACTAGAAATCCCTAGCTATCTTAGAAATCTCATCAAAGATTGAATTCAAGATAGCATAAGTGTCCAGGTCATAAATTGGCATAGACATTGAAGAACTATTAACTAAAATGGCTCTGCTAGCAAAGGATAAAGAAGAATGACTTTGCCAGTTTTGCAATTGATTGAGCTCTATTAATTAAGAATTGACATTGAGAAAGTGAAAGCCTTAAAATCAAAATGCTAAGAACATAATAAGATGGTTGTCTCCAACGATTCTAGGTAAATCTCAAGATCCTAAAATAGCAAGAATCAAGTCATAGGAATTAACCAAGATGTCAAAGAAGGTCAAGCAACCATCACAAAAGTAATAGGGAGCTAGGCATTCAAGATAATGAAGCACTAGACAGTGAGCTAAAATTCTACTCCTTCCACACTTGATAATTATCATAGGAAGCATTAGCATACACACAATTCGGCTAGTAACATCATCTAGAAACCACACTTGTCATGAACTTTCTAGCATCATGACAAAGTCTAACAATACCATTGCCATTCACTATGCTACCACGTCCAACCTGTTGTGTCAAACAAGATCTCAAACACAAAGTAAAAGTGTGAAGATTGAATGCAAACACTCACTCACACAAAGAGAGGCTGGAAAGTTTTAAGATGATAAGCAAATCATACCTGATGCATTCGGTCTAGACTTCTTAATATATAAAAGCATACAACATGATAACATAACAAACAACAACAAGACAAACTTACACAAGTAAACATAAAGGACACAAGTAACAAAGGAAACTTAAAGTAAGGCTAGATAACTAGCTGCACTATAGTTGTGCATGCCATGCACTACCCACAGTGCAACAAACATGGTCTTCACGTGGTTTTCCAGAGCATTCACTTCAACACGCTCCCCATGCTCTGAATAACCACAACGCCAAGCCGGCGTCTCAATTCTTCATGCTTCGGTCCTGAGAGGGCTTTCGTCAGAATATCAGCCAACTGATCATGCGTGCTGCAGTGAACTAAGTTGATATCTCCACAAGTGATAAGACTCCTGATGAAATGGAATCGCACGTCGATGTGCTTAGTCCTTCCATGTTGTGCTGGATTCTTGGCAATGGCTATAGCTGCCAGATTGTCACAATACAAGGTAGTTGCATTCCTTTGAGGAACTCCCATGTCCGCTAGTAGACGACGCATCCACACTGCTTGGCAAGTTGCCGAGGTTGCAGCGACGTATTCAGCCTCCGTGCTTGAAAGAGCAATTATCTCCTGCCGCTTTGAAGCCCATGCAACTGCACCCGAACCAAGATGAAAAACCCATCCAGTGGTGCTTCTCCGGTCATCAACAGAGCCTCCCAATCGCTATCAACGTATCCCTCCAAACGAAAATCATCAACACACTCGAACTTAAGTCCCATATCAATGGTTCCTGATACATAGTGAAGAACCCTCTTCACAGACCCAAGATGATGCTTTGTGGGGCTTTGAATGAATTTGGAAATTAATCCCATAGCGAACATGAGATCAGGACGAGTGTGTGTGAGGTATAATAGGCTCCCAACCATGCTTCGAAATCGGTTTTTATTAGCTTTCCCTGAATTATCCTCTGACTGGAGTTTTTCATTGCCATTTAGAGGAGTTGACTGTGACTTGCTGTTCATCATATTGAACTTCTTCAATAGAGTTTATGCATATCTTTTCTGAGAGATGAGAATCAAACATGGTTTTTGCTTCACTTCAAGGCCAAGAAAATAATGTAAGAGTCCAAGATCAGTCATCTCAAACTTATGCATCATGTTCTCCTTGAATTTATCCACCATTGTCAATGATGATCCCATGACAAGAATGTCATCAACATACAAGCAAAGGAGTAGAAAGTTTGAGTCCTCACAAATTTTCTTATACACAGTTGGTTCATTCTGACTTCTTGTAAACCCAAGCTTGCTAAAGTGAAGGTCAATCTTTGTGTACCAAGCTCGTGGAGCTTGCCGGAGTCCATACAGGGCCTTATTGAGTTTATACACAAGACCTTCTTTGCCAGGCTGAATATACCCTTGAGGTTGCATTACATACACCTCCTCGTGAAGTTCACCGTTGAGAAAAGCCGACTTCACCTCTAACTGGAAAACTGGCCAGCGCATCTGAGCAGCAACGGCGAGGAAAAGCCTCACAGTTTCAAGCCTTGTGACGGGAGAGAACACCTCGTCAAAGTCTACTCCACTTACTTGAGAATAGCCTTTTGCAACAAGGCGTGCTTTCCTCTTGTGTAGAGTGCCATCAGACATGAATTTTGATTTGAAAATCCACTTCAAACCAATGGCCTTCCTTCCTTCTGGTAGGGTAGTGAGACTCCAAGTGTTATTCTTCTCAATGCTTGCAATTTCTTCATCCATGGCCAACTTCCAATCACCATGCAAACTTGCTTCTTCAAATGAACTGGGGTCTCCAGCTGCAAGAGCAAAAGAACATGAATTATATAATTCATGCAATGTTCTATACCTTGGAGTTGGTTCCTTGGGTGAAGCTTCAAAGGGTGAAGAAAGAGAGTTCTCTTGCGTTGATTGAAACTGAGAGGTGGATTGAACTTCTCTTGCTTCTACTATTGGTGTGTCTTCATCACTTTGGTACAGTGCATCATTCAAATTGGATGTAATTTGAGGGGAGTCAATGTGTGATTCCCAATTCCAACCCTTCTCCTCATGAAACAACACTTCACGGCTTACTTGGACTTTTCCAGTCAACGGGTCAAAAAGTTTGTATCCTTTTGACTCTCCACAATAGCCTATAAAAACTCTTTTTTTCTGATTTGGATTCAAACTTCTCCCTTGATTGAGTTTGACTTAGAACAAATGCTAGGCAGCCAAGCGTTCTGAGATGTTGAACGGACGGCTTTACTCCAATCAGAGCTTCATAGGGTGTAGTATTTTTGAGTGATCTGGTGGGAGAATGATTGAGAGTATAAACCGCTGTTGCTACTGTTTCACCCTAGAAGTCAGTAGGAAGGTTACGCTGCTTCAACATACATCGACTCATCTCCACAACAGTTCTATTTCTCCGTTCAACAACCCCATTTTGCTGTGGCGAGTGAGGAGTTGTCAGTTGCCTCTTGATGCCGTGAGCTTCACAAAAGGCTTGGAACTCACCGGAAATGAACTCACCTCCACGATCTGTTCTCAATGCCTTTATTGGGTGGTCATATTGCTTCTCCACTTGGTTTTTGAAAACCTTGAAGAATTCCAAAGCTTGGGACTTCACCTGAAGGAAATACACCCATGCATACCGGGTGCAATCATCAACCAATAACATAAAGTATGAGTTACCTCCGCGGGACTTGGTCCGCATCGGGCCACAAAGGTCTCCATGGATCAGTTCTAGTGGTTTTCTTGCTCTCCTCATAGTTTCTTCAGGAAATGGGATCTTGGTTTGCTTCCCATATGCACAACCTTCACATGGTTGTGCAGAGATGTTGTTGGGAAGCCCATGAACTAGTTTCCCTCTTGACAGCTGTTGTAAGCTATTGAAGTTGATGTGGCCGTACCTTTCATGCCAAAGAAAAGACTTGTCTATCTTACTGACCGCAACGTCTGTCTTGCTGATCGCAATATGGACGCCTCCAACTTCATGAATGGAAAGAGGGTACAGATTATGTCCAGTCACATGAACACGAGCTAGCTCGGCACCGGTCTTCTTGTTTCGAATAATACACTGATCTTCATCAAAGAACAAAGTGTATCCTCCCTTCTGTAACTGTCCAACACTAAGAAGATTATGTGCAACTTCTGGTACGTATTGAACTCTTTCAAGTTCTTTTACTTGTCCTCCTCTTATCTTGAACCTCACTGTTCCCATTCCTTCTACGTTCATCACTCGGTTGTCTCCTAAGCGAACAACCTGCTGAACAGATTCATCCAAGTTGTGAAACAAAGACTTCATACCTGTCATATGGTTGCTGCACCCACTGTCTAGCAACCATACATCTTCAAGCTCATCTTTTGAATAGCCTCCAGCCATGAACAAGTGAGAAACTTCAGTGTCTTCCTCCACTATATTTGTTGCACTCTCCTTTTGCCAACACTGCGACTTGTAATGCCCGAACTTCTTACAGTTATAGCACTGGATGTGAGCTTTGCTCTGTCGGCTTTCAGATTAAGTATCCTTCTGCTCAGAGACATGACCTCTCCCTCTGCCTCTTGAGCGACCTCTGAAACCTCCACGTCCCCTGCCTCTTCTTGTATTGACATTATAACTACTTGAAGAAGCTTCTCCCTTGATGTGAAAAGCCTTCACTTCTACCTGGTCATTCTCCATGTCGAGTCTTCCTTCATGACCCTTCAGTGAACCACTTAACTCATCCACTGTGAGTGTGGTAAGATCCTTGGCTTCAATGATGGAGGATACCACATGTCTGAACTTAGGTGTGAGGCTTCGAAGTATCTTGCCGACCACCGATTGATCCGGGAGATCCTCTCCGAGAGTTCTAATATGATGTGCAAGTGTTAACACCTTGCTAACATAGTCTTGAATGGTGTCACCATTCTTCATTCGGATGGTCTCAAATTGTTGCCGATATGCATACAACTTCGCGGCCGAGCTCTTCGTGCACCCTTGATATTCTTTCTTCAGTATATCCCATGCCTTCTTAGCGTTTCGTGTCTGAGAGATCCTGATGAGAGTTTTATCATCCAATCTTTGTTGTATAAGACACAAAGCCTTGGCATTCTTCTTAATGTTCTCATTCAACTTATGCTCATCTGCTTCATCCTCATCATACCCCTTCTCAACGAGCTTCCATAGATCGCGAGAGATGAGGACTGTCTCCATCTTGAGACTCCACAAGCTGTACCCTTCCCCACTGAAGTGTGGTACAATGACTTGAGATGAGCTGCCTGAGCTGGAACCTTGATTTGCCATGTCTCTGATACCACTGTTGTGTCAAACAAGATCTCAAACACAAAGTAAAAGTGTGAAGATTGAATGCAAACACTCACTCACACAAAAAGAGGCTGGAAAGTTTTAAGATGATAAGCAAATCATACCTGATGCATTCGGTCTAGACTTCTTAATATATAAAAGCATACAAAATGATAACATAACAAACAACAACAAGACAAACTTACACAAGTAAACATAAAGGACACAAGTAACAAAGGAAACTTAAAGTAAGGCTAGATAACTAGCTGCACTATAGTTGTGCATGCCATGCACTACCCACAGTGCAACAAAAATGGTCTTCACGTGGTTTTCCAGAGCATTCACTTCAACACAACCATGGTAATAAAAAATCCAGTAGGAGATAGTCTTACATAATGATTGCTAGTCCTGACACCACCAAATCTCTAGTTATCAATAGCAACTCGTTATAAAGCTTTCAGTCTCCTCCTGACTCCTAAGATAGGCTCCTTCTCTTCTCTCTCCATCTCTCTCTTTTCCTCTTTCTTTCTTTCTATATTCTTCACTCCAGTAGGGCTTTTCACTTAAAAAAAACCTTCAACCTGAATTCCACTTAAAACAAACCAACACTCTTGATACTATAGTAGAACAGGAGGATTTGATGCTACAACGACCTGTTCACAATAAATTACCTATAGTAATAAACCACATCAATTGTTACAGTACTGTATCCGAGTTCGATCAGTGCTATAGTACAAATATGGAAGAAAAAAAAAATTTGCTTTGCCATTCATAGCAAAAATCATACCCAACCATTGCACTAAAATACAAAAAGTTCAAAAGGGGAAGCCAATGAAATCCACTACATTATTTAAGAAAAAAAATATAAACCTCCTAGTTTTGGGATAGTCATTACATTGGGCCTATTAGTTACTCTAATCTAGATAACTTAGTAACATGATAAATACTCTAGCGAACTGGTGATTTCTGCAATTTGAGAAGTCTACTTTCATTGTAGATAGCATTTGCCTCCTACTTATTTCTTTTCATGTATTATATATTCTTAGGTGTTACCAAGATGCCTTTTATTGTTTCATTATTGTCTTTATGATTGTGATGGTTCTGCTTGCATGTTTTCTTAAGCAAATACTTATTATGTAAGGCTTATGATATACCGGCTAATTTAGTTTCCTTCCTAATTGTTTGGGTTCCATTCAAACAGAACACTTGAACACAAAAATACACTGTTGCACACAATACTAATTACTTGCATGCAACCTGCACCTTACTCAATGAGATTCAAATCTTAACATTCATATGCCTTACGTGTTTGTTTTGATTTAACCAACATCTACCATCATCATCATCAAATCTTCTACTTGGGGGAAAAAGATAGATAGGAGAAAATTAATAACTTTATTCTTCAGATACACATGCTTATTAACAAAGGTACGAATAATTAATAGGACAAGCATCCCACACCCATTGGTGATCACATATTACACTTATATATATATATATATATATATTAGGCACACTAGATTTGTCACATCCAATGTTTACATGCATATGTTTTATATAGAATTACAGGCTACATAAACCAAGTCTTACTAAGACTTAAATTGGATAATGCTATCTAAACTAAAATTAGATAAGAATGCTCAAACTATTATTTATTTGAATTTGAACTCCTTTTTTTTTATTTTATAAAAGTGACAAGCATTTTCAAAGGGATAAGTGGGCAAAGAGGTGCACTAATTATGATAGCTTAACGTCTAGTGTGACACCCGTAAGTGCACAAGGTCGTCAGTAATACCTCTCATGCAAGCATGAGAGGGTCATATTCCCAGGGCCAAATGAGCTATACCCTTTCTTCCACTTCGGTGTTGTCTAGCCTACATATTCGAGTGAGTGTTCTAAACTACAAAGAAATAGAAAGAACTCTAAAACGGAAGTCTATAATCGAGGTAAAGCAGGGGTAAAAATTAAGGGATGAAGCTGGTCACGGATGTGGATTCCCCTGGGGCTACTAAAGTGAGAAGGATGCTAGAACTACCATGCAACTAGTGGTTTGGACCGAGAGATTTCTAAGGTAGGTCAACCCGATGGTCACGACAATTGACACCTAATCCAATACGAGTATTAATATGGAATTTCTTCCGACCAAATCCTCCATGATTGCATTAAAAGTGGAAAAAACTCCAATTAAGGTCGATACTCAAATTAGGTCTAACCCTAATGTTGGAGGGGCACAAAATATTCAATGGTCACGGCGTATTTGTACATGGATCCCTATAAACTAAGTGTGTCTAGTACAAAGGCTTTGGTCACCCAACTAAGTACAACCAAGAAATCGACATACAGAGTTCTCATGCATATCAATACATCAAAGTACACCAAGCTTGAATCTCAAACACACCAAATGCAATAGAATAGATAAAAGCATCCAACTACACAAGTTCACCCTAAGGTTTACCAACATCTGGTGACCTTGGGGTTTAGTTGTTCATACTAACAAAATACATGATCAAATCCACAAAAGCAACCAAATAAAGCAACATAAAACTTCCTCAAGTGGTGAATGTGGAGAGACAAGCCACGGAGAGCTTCTAATGACGCCACCAAAGGGGTGGCTTCCTTGCCCTCTACAAGCTTCTACAATAGAAAATGTGGGGAAATCTTGCCGAATCTTTCTTCTTCCTTCAATTTCTACGCCTAAGGATGTCTTCTTGAGCTTTTTTTACCCTAGATTTAGAGATGGAGAAGAATTGTGGGAGGTAGGAGAAGATGATGTGTCAAAAAACCCTAAAAAATCCCTTTAAAGACCTTTTTGGGTTGGTTTCACGGCCTCGTTCACAGGCATGAAGGAACCCGTAAGAGCCTCAGGATTTCGGCAAAAAGTCTATGAAGTACTATAGTTAAATGCTACATTAACTGCTATAATAAAGTGCGCGTTTTCAGTCAGTTCACAGGCGTCTTCACGGCCGTCAGAATACCCGTCAACGAAACCTGAGACTTTGTCATTTCCTAACTCCTTTGTGCTACAGTGACTGCTACATTAATGCTACAGTACGGGCTCTAAAACATCGTTTTCGGTGTTGTTTTCTTTCTCAATTGCGTTATCGAGCTCACCTGGGCATCCTTGAGACCTGTAACATGAATAAGACCAATTGAACCACACAAACGGCATCGAATCAACTATTTATTCATGTATAGTACAAACATAAATATGTATAAAATACACACATTTAGGCGTTTATCAACATCCCTGTAAGAATTTATCATGTGGGGTGGGCTAACATATGGGCCAATAAAGGCTTGCCATGTGAGCCCAAGATAATATATCAAGGACCATAATTTCACAGTGGTAAATTCTTCTTTCCATGTAATCCTGGAGGGGTGGAGAATATGACTCCTCCCACGTGGAATCTACATTGAAACCCAATAAACAGTGAATAAATAGGCTTTACAGTACTATGGATAAAGCGAATAGTGCATGAACATTGTTGGTACAATACATGAGCGAGGGGTTTCGACCCTACATTTGCCCATGCATTGCCTAAGTTCCTAATCACTTGCACTAAACAAGTGTTGGCTCAAACTATTTCTTATTTGAACTAACATAAATATTTAAACAACTAGATAAATACTTACTTTTGTTTATTATAGACTTCATAATTTATAAAGAATAAAATGAATGAAACACAATTCGAGCTTTTCCACTAGATAACCTAATACACATATAGAAAACTAATTTACATGCTCATAAACTATCATCATTGTATCTTTTAAAAAGACAAAACAACAACAACAACAACTAAAATTGACCTCTTCTTTGATATAACTAAACACTTGCATAGAAAACTAATTACTTGTACACCACCTCCAAATTGCTTGTTAATCTATCTACCCTCAACATACATCATTTTTTTTTGTTGGATCTTTACCAACAAACACATCTCTCACTTTTGACCAATGCTTAAGGGCTTTGAGCTTTCTTCACTTCGTGGTCTTTGCTTGGCATCCTTCTCCCTCACTTGCAATGGAGAGTGGGGATGGAGTGTCCTTCCATAACCAAACTATTTAGTCAGGGAAGTCTTGGGCCAAGGTGGTTGGGGGACATGAGAATGGTAGAGTTTTGTATTACCCTTGGTGAACATTAAGGAGAATATTGAGAAGCTAAAACACTCTATGTTAGGAACATTCCAACCAAATTTTGATTTTCGTGTGAGATCCTTTGAGAAGATGAAATCTTCGCTCTTTGGGAAGTTCCTTGTCACGCCCCAACCTAGTCGAGTACCTTGCAATCGCCACGACAACAAGGAGTGGACCCTACAACGCCCCACCTTTGAGTCGTTGTAAGGCTCAAAACAACTCTGCTAACACAATTGATTAAAGAAGAAGCCAACAACAATAATAGAACCAGCCAGGGTTCTAATTACAACCAGAAAGTGCAAATACAAAGTACAGGAACAATGCACACAAAATCAAGTTTAGTGGATTCATAAAGTTTACATGCACACTGCACACTAACCTAACCAAGGGAAAAAGTAGATCACACTACTGCCTGCCCAGCATAACCCAATCCAACATCATAGTCTGAGAGAGAAGAAAAGAAAGCTGTGAGTAACAGACATTACCCAGTGAGTGGTGTCAGCATAGATATAACTAAGTAGTACAACATTTCCAATAGTAATTACCATAATAATAGTAACATATAAAAGGAGTTCCAAGTATTCCATACACTAACAGATAACAAAATGATTTATTGATAGTACAGGTAAGTAGCATTTTCCAACACATTGAGCACCGCTCAAAAATACAGTTGGCCTCAAACAATTCCCAAGCTAATCTTGGCCGCAATTAGCTACAGGATCACCAAGGTGTTTTTAAGACTTTTAAAATTCACAATGCTACCTTTCTTGGTGTTGGCCAGTAAGATTCCCATCTAGTGACCTCAGGTTTCTCACATAAAAGACTCCTATCAATGGCTCCGCGCGCTTCTTAATCTGGGTAAACTCAAGGTTGACCACGCCGCCTTCCATTAGGCTGGATCGTGGAACCCCACGCTGCAGTGTCGGACTAAAGTCCGTTGTCACCATCAAAATCCAAATGCCACAATGCAATTCTTCTCGATTCCAACTCAATGAATCAAGCATATGATGTGTAAATACGGAAATATACATCAATCCATATTTCACTTGCATGTAAAATACATTTACATGTAGACATGTTTCTCTCGACATAAATAAATATGTACAAGTATACTAGAATCATCTTTGCCAAATAACTCCATGCTCAAAATATTCATATATATATATATATCAAATGAAATATGATTTATCATCAAATTTATGATATAAAACATGTAAAGCGATACTATAATACTCTTATTAAATCTATGCAATTAACAATTAAACCACTCACAAAAACAGTTGTCTCACCTCGAGACGCGTTCACTGGTAGGCAATTTCCTTCCCTTTGGAAGATGCCTCACCACCTAGAATCAAGCAGGGGATCTAAGAACCCACGAACACAAGAATGGAAACTAAAATGCATGAGAATGCAATATTACATGTCGAACATGTAACTCTAGGTTTTTAGGGAAAAACGACGTCATTTTGGACCCAAACGACCTCAAACCGAAGTAAAATTAGTTCCAATTTATTCCAAGTAAGAAGGGATTCAATTTGAACTAAAGAAATACAAGAAAAGGCTAAAGTTTTTCTAGGTTTTCAAAGATTTTTGAAAATGATTAAATATGAAGAAAATATAAGGAAAAAACCTTGAATCAAAGCCTTTCTAAGCTCGGGAGAATGATATGAAGAGAATAGGAGCGTTGATTCACCGAAAAAGCTCGCCGACAAATTTTTTTCAAGGATTGGGTGTTCGGTGGAATAAGGAAAACAAGAGGGAAAACATAGAAGAAAGAAAGGGATGAGAGAAAAGATAAGGTGCCAGGTTGCTTATTATCCTTTCATTTTCAATTTTTTTTCTAAGAAAAAGGGAAACTACCAAAATGCCCTTAATAATAGAAAATAGAAAGAAATGAGACCAAAAGACCATTTTGCCCCTGGTTTTCGGCTGGTTTTCACACACAACCTACCGTGCAATCATGCAAGGATGCCACTAGTGCTGAATGACCATTTTAACCCTAATGCATGCATAAGAATCGAAGAAGATGCCCGAAGTCGAAAATCAGGACAAGGTACCACATTCCTAGGTAAGCCATTTCCCCTTGACCAAGTTAAGTTTGCTTTGATTGGACATTGGAGGGGTTTGGGTTCCTTCACGATGGTGGACATACCCAATAGCTTCTATTACATTTAAGTGCCAAAATCTGAAAAATGGTAGATTTCTTCCTTTGGGGAATCCCCTAGATGATCAACATATGGTTTTCCAGCTTGTCTGATGGAAGAAAAATTTTCTGCCTACCTTTGAAAACTAGATACGACATCAGTTTAGGTTCAACACCATAACCTTCCAATGGAATACTGGGAGGGGGAGATCCTTGAGAATAAAGGTGCCTAATTTGGAAGATTCATCAAGGTGGATGAATACACTCTCATCCTCTCTAGATCTATGTTTGCTCATTTTTGTGTGTGGAGATTGCCTCACACATCCACTCAAATGGGGATTGTGAGTAGGTAATGAGGATAGGAAGGCCATGGTGGCTGTTCTTTACGAATGATTGCCGACTTTCTGTTTTAGTTGCTGCCGTATCAGGCATGTTGTGTGTCCTCGTACTCATCCTGCTTGCAACTCAACAACAGTGTATCATGCTAATGTGGTGGATTTCAAGGCTAGCTGGACTACCGATGAGCATGATATGTAGTTGGACGAAGAAGGACAAGTGGAGATCTTAGAAGAGAATGGTGCTAAATTTGCACAGAATGTTGGGTTGGATGCAATGGCACCCTTGAACGTTGACTTTGGTCCCTAGCCAGTGGTCTAACATAGTCGGGGCCAGGATCATCGATGAGGCCTAGGCATTGCTCCTTGGTATGCAGAGCAATGTTCTTAGAAAGATACATGGCATTCATCTGAGGCTGGTTCCCAGCACATGGCTAATGAAGACATGGAAACTGAAGGTCAATACTTGGCGGTAGAAGAGGTTGGACTTGGAATTACTATGATAAAAAAAAACCACCGATGGATAGAGATCCACTTTCTATCTTGATGATACAATGAAGGTTGCTCCTCCTGGTAATGATGATAATGTCATTTTTTTAGTCTAATCTCACTCATCCTTTCGCCTCCCCACATACGCAATTAAATCCATCCATTGTGCTTTCCCATTTTGGGGAAGGCATTAGCAATCAAGTGCCTCATTTCACAAACCGAGTCATTAACTATTATGGTGTGGAGAAGGACAACCCTTTGTCTTCTCACCAGTCTAATTCTATCCCCATCACCTCTTAAAACACTAGAGTTAACCTTTAAGTGCCTCATTCCCATTCTCTACCTTCAGATGTTGATTCCCATAACCGTTTGGTATATAGAGTGTCTATTGCTTTCAATTTGGCGACTTCAAATTTGAAGCAAGAGATGGAGGAGATGGAAGAGGAACTTAAGAAAGGATTGGAAGACCTTGAAAGCATGGATGATGACATGACCCTAGTGCAATATTTAAAAGATGTGAAGCTAGAGGCTCTGGAGTAAAGAGGAACTATGAAGTCAGCCTCAAAGCCAAAGAAAGGGTGGAAGAATGCCTCTGGAGCTTAATGCTTTATTCTCTTTATCTCCTCTTATTTATTGGATTTTTTTTTTCTTTCTTTGACTCAGTTATTTTATGAATACTGCTAATATTCTATGCTGGAATTGTAGGGTTTCAACTCTAGAACTACAAATCATGTTAAGTGTTTCCTTACCGATCTCAAGTTGGATTTTTTTGTGTTTAGTTAAAATTCGTGCGAACAAAGAAAGAATTATTTGTTTCTACTCTAAATTTTCCAAATTTGGGAGTGGGAAACTATCCTAGCTAGAGGAATGTTTGGAGGTATCATTATTTTGTGAAATCATTGGGTTGGTAAGATTACTCCACTTGTCTTCTCTCAATATGTTTTACATCTAGTGATAACTGCTAGTAATCTTTTTGCATGGGTGTTGTCTATCATTTATAATGCTCAACATGTTTCTATTCAAAAAGAGGAATGAAATTTTTTATATGGTTTTTCTTTCTTTTTCTCTCCTAGATTGTGACTGGTGATTTTAATGTTGTTTTATCATCTAAAGAGTAGTTTAGAGGGAGAAAAAAAGGTGGGGGAGGCTTTTAACGATTACTATGTTAAATCTCAGTTTTTTAGAGATTTTATTTCTAGAAATCCTCTTTTGAATTTGGGTTTTATCAGTCTTGTTTTTATTTGGTGCAATGGCTAAGGAGGCTTGCCTAGGCACTGGGCTAGACTTGATAGATTTTTGTCTAAAAATTTTCTGGGTTTCCAAGTTTGACTCTTACTGTAATCAGCATCTCTCTAAGGTGCCTTCAAATCATGCTCCTTACTTCTCAAAGCTAGGTTCAAGGTTCCTCGCAAAAGCAAGTGTTTAGGTTTTGACACTAATTGATTTAAATACCAAGGTTATTATAAGGCGATTGCTAATGCTTAATAGTGTAGGACCAATTTTCCCCCTATTCATGCACTACCCCATCTCCTATCTTATACCAAAATCTATTTAATTAATTGGCGTACCAAGGGTATGTCTTCCCTAAATAGTGGCATTCTTAGAACTAAAACTACTATTAGTTGTCTAGAATCCATTGATGCTTTTGTTGATTCAAGCTTTTTAGATTGTTGTTCTCTTAGGTCCCTTAATAATAGACATATTGCTTTGCTTAAGCAGAACTCTATTCGCTGGGCTCAAAGGGCATTGTGGCTCAAAAATAGCGATTTCAACATTTTTTCTTCCATTATGTGCCCAAAATTAGGAATCATTAGAATAGGATTTCTGCTATTACGGGCAAAACTTGTCTTGCTTACTCATATTTTTAGTAATATCTCCAATTGTTTAACAAATTTCTATTCCAACTTGTGGACTTCTGCCAATGGTACCTCTGCATTAGATTTGGTCTTTGCTCTCCCTAGTGATCTCAATTTTTTACCCATTAGTGATAGAGAGAGAGAGAGAGAGAGAGAGAGAGAGAGAGAGAGAGAGAGAGAGAGAGAGAGAGATGTTCATTAGGCATGTGACTCTTAGTGAAGTATATTGCACTCTTAAATCTATGCCTAAGGAGAAGAGCAAGGGTCCTGATGGACTTAATGTTGAGTTCTATATTTTTTTTATTGGGAAATGGTTAGAGACTTTTTGTTGAAACCCATCACTCATTTTTTTTTCAGACAACCACCATTCCTAATTCCTGAGACAAGACTTGCGTTGCTTTGATTCAAATGGTCTTTTTTGCTGGCTAGCTGCTCTACCTTTGATAACATTATAGCTATGCAGAAATTGGTCCATTTCCTTAAGAATGATGCCCAAACCCTCCCTAGGATGCTCTTAAAAATCAATATAGAGAAACATTATGATGTGCTAGATTGGAATGCTATTCTTGATACCCTTATAAATATGATTTTCCCTTACATTTGGATTTCTTTGATTGAAACTTGTATTTCTTCAGCCAACTTTGCCTTCCTTATTAGTGGCCAATCATCTAATTAGAGGGGTTAGACAAGGAGATTTAATTTCTCCTTTTCCTTTTCTTCTAGTGTCCCAATATTTTTTATTTTTTTTTAAAATTATGCTATGAGGTTAGAGATGGTTCTAGGTTTTGACAAAATGCTTGAATTAAATTTTTAATCTACTTATATTTTCTAATGATCTAATCATTGTCACTAGGGCCTCCAGAGCCTTAGCCAAAAATTGAAAGCTTTTCTTGGATATTTAATTTCTCCTTTTCCTTTTCTTCTAGTGTCCCAATATTTTTTATTTTTTTTTAAAATTATGCTATGAGGTTAGAGATGGTTCTAGGTTTTGACAAAATGCTTGAATTAAATTTTAATCTACTTATATTTTCTAATGATCTAATCATTGTCACTAGGGCCTCCAGAGCCTTAGCCAAAAATTGAAAGCTTTTCTTGGATATTTATAGAAATCTCACTGGTCAAAGAACCAACTTGACTAAATCCACCATTCATCTCCCAAATTGGTGTAATAGAAGGATTACTTCTGCTATTAAATCCATTTTGGCTATGAACTTGGGTTCCTTTCCTTTCAAATATCTAGGTGCTCTTATCTCCCCTAGAAGGCTCTTGGATCATCAATGCCATTATTTACTTAACCGTGTTGTGAGCTGCATTAATTCTTGGAACCACTCTAAAATCTCCAAGGCTGGTCGAGCAGTCCTTATTAATAGTTCTTTACTTTCAATCCCTTCCTATATTCTGTCTTGTTATTTTGTTCTGGACTCTACTTTGGATGATATTTCAAAATTGGCTAGAAAATTCCTTTGGAACAAGGGTAATAATAATAGTGGCTTTCATTTCATGGGTTAGAATTGTACTACGCTTGCTAAAACTAAAGGAAGGCTGGGCATCATGAATCTCAAGAATGTTAAGGTAGCTTTGATGGCCAAAAATGTGTTTGTTGTTTTAAATTTTGAAAACAAACATTGGATTCACATTTTGAAACTTAAGTATGGTGATTTTGATATATGGGCCAACCATTGTCTTGCCAAATCCTCTTGGTTTTTTAAAATGCTTGTTAAAATTGCTGATTTCATTAAGACAAATCTTTGGATTAATGTTTGCAATCCTAAAAGTGTTGATTTTTGGAAATATCCTTGATATTTTAATACCTTTTTGCTCTTCAACCCACATTTATTATTTTAGAATTTCCTCTTGAAAGTTTGAAAGTTATTAATTTTCTTCAAGGTAATGTTTTGGTTGATTTCTTGGGATGCATTTGGATTGGAATAGATTGCATGCTCTCAAATTTGATAGCTCTTTTACTAAACATTGTGTTTGGCCTCTTGTTGTTGAATCAAATAGGATTTCTAATGTTATTTACAATCATTTGAACCAACATTGTGTTTCAGCGGATGGTGAATGGAGGAGGGGTTGGCATTTTTTTTTGGAAACTCCACATAGCTCCTCAAGTTAAAGTCTATATCTGGAGGATGCTACATGGTCATACTCTTACATATGATTTTTTGCATAATGTGAACATTGGCCCCCCAATTAGCCTGCCCTTTGTGTGGCATGGCTAAAGAAACAACCAACCATATTTTGTGGAGTGTTGTAGAGTGGCCAGAGAATGCCAGTTTTTAATGGAAGCTAGGATTGGCATGAATATGTAGATTTGTATTAATTTTACTAAAGGTCTTGGCATAACTGGGCTTCTAGAGGTGATAAGCATTTCATTAAGGCCTTGATGCCCACTGGAGCTTGGATAATCTGGAAAGCCAGATGTAATCTAGTTTTTCATAAAAAACCTATCTCACCTAGTCAAGTTGCCAACAATGCAATTCAATATGTATTGGAGTACTCAAGGAGGCCCAGAGCCATTGGCAAGTAACTTCTCACAACCCTTACTTTTTCTTTAAAAGTTTTAAGTGATGCATCCTGGACTGATGCACATAAGCCCTATGGCCTTGGATTTGTTGTTGTCAATAATGGTATGATTCTATTGGCTAGTGAATGGAATGATATCCTTGGGATTAATTAGTATTCAAGTGGAATTGGCAGCTTTGGAGTATGCCTTGAAGATCAGTAGGAGTAGGAATGTCAAGTTGGACTAAGCCTTGAGTGATTGTTTGACACTAATAGACTTGATAAGTCACAAGAACCCTTTCACAAGTTGGAGTTTTGAAGAGTAGATCACGAGAATACATAAACTCATACATGGAAATGAAAATTTTGTATTGGATTAGATTCCTCTGGATCTTAATGGCTTGGTAAACTCACTAGATAACTATGCTAGTCTCAACCCTGATGTTTATTTGTTTCATCAGGGCCTTGATCTTCCCAAATGGTTGCTAAGAGCAGTTGTTAGTTGTGGTCTTTATTTTTTTTTTATTTTTTCTTCTAGCTTTTAGCTCCTTTTGTCAAAATAAAATAATAATAGTAATAATAATAAATTAATAACAATAAAATACTCTCATGATCCATTTAAAATTTTTCGAGGGTCTCTCAGATTTTAGGTTGAGATTAAAGAAATATTTTATTAAATATTGAGTTAGAAAGAAAAATTTTATTTGACCAGCTTAAAATTTAGTGAATTAATAAGAATATAAATATTTTAAAATTAATAATGTACTTTAATGGATGTATAATGTGTATTTTACTTCGCTTCTTAAGAGAAGAGTGGCAATTCCCAACCAAACAAACTTTTAAGATAATTCCTCATCTCAGAACCCATCGTATGTCTCTTAAAATTACTCTAGTTTAAAATTCAATGTTTTTTACGTATTAATATATGCACTATATTTTATTTTTAGCAACTATATATTTAGTTTTATAATAATTTATTCTTCATTTATATATTAATTATTTATAAAATTAATTCATATATTTTTTTATGTATATCATTGTTATATTTGTAACATCTTATCTGTATAAAAATTTCTTAACAAAAATTCCAAAATTTCTTCAGCTAAGGCAAATACCTTATTAACAACTTTCATGGTTAAATAATTTACATAGCACACACATATGAATATAAAACTGTGTATCACCACTAGCAATCAAGTGCTAGCACTAAAAATGTAACCCAAATACCAATGAGAAAGTTGATTTCAGCATACCATTAGCTGTGCCTTCTCTGTGAGAAACCTGCAACCTGTAACTTTCCTCAGCCCCTCTCTTCCTCTTCTTTCCCCCTCTTGCCATGGCAAGTGGGGGACAGACCTCAAACTCCCCCACTCTCAAATCTCCCCCCAAATCGTGGGCTCAAATTGCCTCTGTTGCTAGTCACTACAATGATAATTCTCCTCTTCATAATGCTCAGGTTTTGAGCAAACTTAAGGAGTCAACAATGGAGTTTGTCAAAATTGATGATGATGATGCTTTATCTCGAGCCCGTTTGTATTTCCAACACTTCCTCTACGGCAAATTCTACGGAAAAACTCCCTCCTTCAACCAAGTTCAAACGTTCTTGGTGACCAAATGGGCTGAAATTGGAGAGGTGATGATCTCTAATCTTCCCAGCGGCTTCTTTCTAATCAGATGCGCTTTCCATGATGTGATACAACGTCTCTTGCTTGAGGGGCCTTGGTCAATCAATGGTATAATCCTCCAACTTTCTACATGGTGTCCATTCTTTGAGCCGGTGTTCGCTAAGCTCAATACGGCTGTCATTTGGGTACAACTTCATAACCTCCCTGTCAAGTTCTGGGATGGTAATACTTTTGAATCTATTTCTGGGCACCTTGGTAATCTTCTCAAAATTGATGATCTAACTGTTTCTCTTTCAAGGTCAAAATATGCCAGGGTTTGCATTGAGATCTATCTCTCCAAACCCTTGAGCAAAGGTTTTTGAATTGGCAATGATCAGTGTCGTGTCTTCATTATTGTTCTTTACGAGCGACTCCCCACGTTTTGCTACTCCTGTGATGTTGTTGGGAATGGATCTAACGCTTGTACCGTTAAGCCAACGACTGGAATGCCGCTGCCCCTCCATCTCCTCGTGCATCATGAGGGCATGCGATCAGTCATGGGCGATCATAGGATGTTGCTTATATAGTTTCAGGTGTGGTTGATCTTTGCCCATTCCCTATAGGGTCGGACTCCTCCTCACCTTCAGAATTGGATTACAACCTTGGTTGCTTGTTTCTCGTAGGCGCGATCGTCAACGGGGTCGAGGTGGCAGCGCACGCGTGTTCACATGACCTCTGACATGGTAGTTGTTATGAGGAACGATGATAGCAACTCTCGAGGTGCTGTTAATTAGAGCACACGTGGAAGGCTACGGGGAGGAGATAGTGGGTGGTCCCTCGCTCATCATGCCTCCTGTGCTACTGCAATCGCTTCGGATTTGATGACTCTACCTCCTAATCTAGATCCCCCAACTTCCCATTGAGCCTCCCACCCTCCTTAGGGACTCCTCGATATTTAACAGCAGAGAAGTTACTATTTCCACTACTATGTTGCCTGACACCTCCATTCACCCTCTTTTTTCGCACAAGTCCCCAAACAAAGGAAAACCCCTTTATCTCTTCATTCTGGCTCCCCCACTAGTCTTTCATTCCTCTGTGACTCTGATCCTTTCCTCCTCCTCTGATATCCATAGTCACTTCCATTCAATGGTGGTTGATAAGGTTTCAGAGGCTCTTGACACCGACAACATGGAGGAGAGTAGTGTTCCAGATAACGATGATTCAATTGAGTTAGATGAGCAAATGATTGATGATGATGAACCCGATGATATGATGACACTTGACTAGTATCAAGATGAAGCTTGGGGTGAGGCGTTAATTAGAAAATGGTCCTATCCTGCGGCCGCTTCCCAGAAAAAGGGGAGAGTGGATCTTGGAAACAGTTGTTCCTGATCGCTCTTCCTTTTTGTCTTAGTCTTTTTACTGTCATTCCTTTGTAGGGAGTTATCTAATTTTTTTGGCCTTTTTCTTTAGATGTTTATGATGACTAACAACATACTTTGTTGGAATTGCAGAGGACTTTCTACTCGGGACACTCTCTCTCGAGTCTTTCATCTTATTTGTCAAAACAAATTGGTCTTTGTTTGCCTCGTTGAAACTAGAGCCAACTTAGATCGAGTGGATAGATTTTGTTTTAAACTTCCTCATTCTTGGGGGTGGGCCGCTATTCTAGTTGATGGCTACTCAGGCAGCATTTTGGTTTGTTGGCGGCTGAGCCTCGGTCAGGTTACTCCAATTGCTATATCTCATCGTGTGCTCCATATTATAGTTTCCCCTAACTCTTCATATAACTTCATTATCTCAGTTGTTTATAACTCTCACCGTTTTCGCTCCAAGTGTTTTGTTTGGTACGAACTCTCTAAAATCTCTTCTCTGTCTCCCTTGGCTCATTCTTGGTATTTTAACACTGTCCTTCACCGAAACGAGCATAAGGGTGGCTCCTTTTCTTACTATTCTCGCAAAGCGATGTCTTTCCTTAACTTTATCGATTTTAACAACCTGCTGGATTTAAACTTTTCTGGTCTTGTGATTACTTGGTGCAACAATCAGCGTGGTCTGGCTCATCACTGGGCGAGGTTAGACCGCTGCCTTGTAAACCTGGACTAGATTTCTCTCTTTAAATCCTATTCTCTTAAACACTTATCTCGTAGTTTCTCCGATCATTCTCCTCTTATTCTGTTTGTTTCTCTGCATTTTAACCGGTCTTGTCGCACTTTTCATTTTGAAAATTATTGGTTGGAGTACTCTGGTTGTCACTCTGCTGTCAAGGATGCCTGGTCCTTCTCCCCCCACGTTAACCTTATGCAGGTTTTCCTCCTTCTGCTCTCTCGAGCCCAATATTCTACCAATTCTTGGAGATCCACTGGTCTAAATTCTATTGAACTTGCTCTTAATCGTACTAAAACAGATATTTATAGCTTGGAGCTTTCTAACCTGTCTTTGGATACTCAGATTATCCTGCAAGTATAGTAAACTAGGCTCGTTGCTCTTTAGTGTCAAATTTCTAGTAAATGGGCCCAACGTGCTAGGTTGCTTTGGGTAATGTGATGGTAATTAGAATACTAGTTTTTCCATAACTCTGCTCGTATTCGATCCCACTATAACCATATTTCTCAAATATCTAATCTTCATGGTAACACTTTCAGTGACTGTGCAGGTATAGAGCAGGCTTTTATGAATTTTTATTCTAATTTATGGACTAACACTGCTGAGAATGGTTTCAGTAACCTTTGTAATGCTTTGCCCTCTTATGTTCCTCGGTTCTCCGATTCAGATGCTCATCACCTCATTCATACTCTTAGTAAGGAAGAAGTCTTCCTTACCTTTCTGGATCTTTCTTCTAATAAGTCCCCTGGGCCTGATGGGTTTAATGTGGAATTTTATCCTTTTTTTGGCATGTTATCGATGATCAGTTAGTCTCCGCTATTAGCCATTTCTTCGCTTTTTCTATTCTCCCTTCCTGTTGGGGTAGGACTTTTATTACTCTTGTTCCTAAGAAAGCGAATCCCAAATTAGTCTCTGACTTTAGACCCTTTTCCCTTTGTAATGTCTGCTATAAGTTGATCTCCAAAATCTTCTCCAATTGTCTTAAAGTTATTCTCCCTCTTTTTGTTGGTCGTAAACAAGCGGGGTTTGTCTCAGAGCGTGGTGCCTTCGATAATATTTTAGCTGTGCAAGAAGTTGCTCATTCGATTAAGGTTGATTGTAATGGCCCTTCTAGGATGTTAATTAAGATCGATATTGAAAAGGCTTATGATACCCTTAGCTGAAGTGCAATTCTTGCCACCTTAACCAGAATGAACTTCCCTGATCTTTGGATTTCTTGGATCCATACCTGTCTAAGCTCTAGCTCCTTCTCTATCATTGTTAATGTGAATCCCTCTCCTTGGTTTTCCTCTTCTCGGGGGGTTTGCCAAGGGGACCCTATCTCTTCTTACCTCTTCATCCTTGTCTCCCAAAATTTTACTTTCATGTTAAATTTTGCCCTCCGATCCAACATGATCCCTAGGTTTGATTGCAATCTTTGGACCAATTTCAACCATCTTATGTTTGCATATGATCTTGTTCTAGTTTCCCGTGCATCTAGGTGATGCTCGAAATATCAAGCTATGCCTTTCCATCTATGCTGGGTTAACTGGTCAGAGTCGCAATCCCTCTAAGTCCCAAATTTATTTTCCTTCCTGGTTCATTAAACGGGTTTCTAGGAGTATCTGCACCATTTTGTCCTTCAGTGTTGCTTCCTTTCCTTTAACCTATTTGGGTGTTCTTATCTCCCCCAAACGGCTTGTTGTTGCTTCCTTTAACCCTATGATTGATAGGATTCAAGGTTTATGTGCTCGGTGGAAGTCCTACCACCTACTTTGATTAACTCTATCATCCTTTCTATCCCAACATATATCCTCTCTGTCTATCCTGTCCCTGACTCTACCCTCCTTGAAATCTCTAAAATTGTCAGGGATTTCTTCTGTTCAAAAGTGGCAATGGAAAGGACATCCACGCTGTTACTGAAAATAAAACTGAGGGAGGCCTTGGTTTTTTAATCTTGCACATGCTAAACATTCTCTTATGGCTAAAAATATGCTCAAATTCCTCAACTGTGATCAAGTCATTTGGGTTGAAATCATGCACCATAAATATGGTCCTCTTAATTTCTAGTTGGACTCCGCCCTTCCTAACTGCTCCTGGACTTTTTGTGGCCTTTGTCGAACTGCCTATATCTTGAAACCTTTCTATTAGATTAATATTGTCAACCCCTATTGTACCTCCTTCCTCTTTGATCTGTGACTTTTTGACGTTCTCGTTGCCTTTAAATCAACCTTCTTGAATGTTTCGTCTGATTTTGAGAGTATCTCCATGTCGGATTTGGTTTTTAACGGTAATTGGGACATTTACTCTTTGCGGGTTCTGTTTGGTAGTAATTTGGATTATCTGCTTTCTAACCTTGGATCTATTGATGTTACTTCTAACAATCATTGGGTCTTGTTCCGTAATACGTACTCCATTAATACTTCTTCAGTGGTATACCACCATCTCAATTGATAAGTGCTTGTGCGATAAGAATGCGAAGCGTTCTTTCCTTATGTTGAGCATTACTTTTCTCGGGTTTTTACACTAATATGTGTGTTTTTATGTTACTTTCGTGCAGGTAGGGTTGTGAGGCCGAGTATGAAGGAAAGAAACCAATGTGGATCATAATGCACCGATTTTGGAGGAAATCTTGCTAAAGTTCAAACGCGAAGACATAGGTCGGGTGTGAGATGCTAGAGTGTGTGCCAACCTCCTCGTATTTGAGTTAGCACAAACATTTGGAGGGGCACAAGAGCAGTCACACTCAAGCATTCTGACTTATGCACATAGAACAAGATCTCCACCAACTTGTCCGTCATTAAAGAAGCAAAGCGATCCACGACGTGAACGTGTGCCCGTTTGCATCACCTCGATGAAAGTATGGACTCGGGAAGTATTTTAGGTCATTTCGTGAACTTGTGACGTGAAAGTATGGACTCGTGAACTTGTCCGTCACAGCCGGCCGAAAATCACAATTCCAGAGAATCGACACGGGCGTGTGGAAATTACCCACGCCCGTGTGGAAATTCCACATGGGCGTGTGAAAAATCCACAAGACCGTGTGGTTGCCCGATTCCAGCCCTATTTAAAGCAGATTCAGCCCCGATTTCAGCATTCTTTTCTCCATCTTTTTCCAAACTTGAGAGAGGGTTTCAGCTATAGTTTTGAGAGGTATTGGCTAGGGTTTTGGAGAGGTTCTACGGCTCCGACATCGTCATTCCTTCGGAAGAAGGTTGGTAGGGGAGCTTCCGTCGAGGCGTATCCTATACCGGACAAGGGAATCCTTAATGACGAGTAGAGGACTTTCAACAAGACCATCGACACGACTATCGAGGGGGTTTCTCTATGGATTCATTGCTTTTACATTCTATTTCTTTGATTGTACTTAGCTCCATGGAGAGCTAAACCCCTAGTGGGTACTTGGGTATTTGTGAACCCTAGGATGTATTTGTTTTATTGAATCTCTTTATTATGCTTTCAATTAATTGATGTTTGTTGTGAGTTCCAACCTTGAATGCTTGATTGTATAAACATTTTCCCTAGAGTGACACTAGGGTTGAGAGTTCTTGTTGGTAACCTGTGAGTGAGTGACACACCACGGCGTTAGACCAAAGCTAGGTTGGAGGCGGTTGAGAGGGTGAGTCGAGGAGAGTGCAGGAGCATCCCCTTTCCACTCCCGGCGTGATAGATTCTACCTCCGTTCCTCGAGTTCTTTGCGGTCGTAATAGAGTGAATGGTCTAAGGGATGACCCTCAGCTGGGGGCTTAGTTGCCCGTGCTGTGAGTGAAGCGTTGAGGTGATCTTAGTATCTAGGGGCTTAATTGTGGTTGGGGACCTTCCACTGGACCAAAAGGTTAGGGTCTATAATTAGGAAGAGATTTATCACTTGGAATCCCTAGAGCTCATTGCAACTCTATTCGAGTCTTGCGGTTGAGAGGTTATCTAATCTCTCCTCCGGGACATGTATAGAGTTAGGCATAGTTGACCTTAGATTTGGGACTATGTATTTAAGGATTTCCACGACTCACCATTGCATTGATTAGGAATCATAATAGAGGGTTCTTGCACTTGAAACAATTGTCCTAGGCGGAGCATTATCCGAGTACCCCATCTTTATCGATTGCCTTACCTCTCCTTTACTCGTGCTCTCTTACTTGTTGTTTTTACCTTTGAGAATTGAATCATTGTCACACTTATCACTACTGATTTTTCACATAGCTAAGAAGCGGATTAAGTGTTTTTATTCCCTACTCCCTGTGGATTCGATACCCGCTCATCTGGGATTATTACTTCGACAAACCCGTGCACTTGCGGGATATACACAAGGGGACCTTGTCAAGTTTAATCATATTGCCTCTCCTTCTGAGCACTGGTCGGGCTGGAGTAAGCTCTAGAGTCTTGCTGTTGCTCCTCGGGTCAAGCACTTCATTTGGTTGCTTCTTCATGGGCATTTATCTACTACTGATTATCTCAACAGCATCAATTTGGGTCCTAGAAGCTTATGTATCCTTTGTAATATTGATCTTGAATCTCCTGATCACTTGTTCTATTATTGCAGCAAAGCTCATACCATTTAGAACTTACTCAGAACTCATATTAGTCTCAATCTCTCATTTCCTGATTGTATTAGTTCTGGAGCCTGGATCAGTGATTATAATCTTTATAAGCTCTCCATCTCTGTTATTGCGGTGACTATCTGGTTTATATGGAAAGCACGTTACGATGCTATTTTTAAGAATGTCTATCCCAATTACTTTCTTATTGTTCAGTGAGCCTTTGCTCATGCTAAAGAGTTCAATCAGGCAACAGTTAACCATTTTGGCAGGCGACCCATCCTCAACAACTTCTTCCAATCTGAGGGCCCCTTCTTGTTCTTTGCATCAAACTGGAATTCTGTCAGGCAGGTAGGCTACACCCGATTCTTTGTTTCGAATTCTAATTATATCATTTCCATTGCAGGCTTCTGCGCATTCACCGCTGAGTCCATTATTGATGTTGTTATTCATGCTTTGACAATCGCTTTACGCACCGCTACTGAGAATCGACTCTACATTTAGTATGTCTTCACAAGCAACTCAAATCTTTTCAACATGCTTAATTTCAACGACAATCCTGTTATCTGATGCCTCTTCCATGCTATTTTACATGTAAACCTTCTTGTTGAGAATGTTGGTACTCCTAAGATCATGGATATCCCTTGTTCTTGGATGGAACCGGCCTCCAAACTTGCTGTTCTTGGAGCTAACCTTCATTCTCTCAATTTGTTCCTGTCTGGCCATGACCTCCTTACTGGGTCATGAAGAGCTTTAGCAATGCTAGATTCTCTTTTTAATTTCAGTTTTTTTTTCTTCGGTTGTTAGCTTTGTTGTATTGTCCCTTGCTGTTTTGCTCCTTTTCTATTCAATAAATTAACCCTTAGGGTTCTTTCTTAAAAAAAAATAAAAATAAAATAAAAAAATAATAAAAAAAAAAAATTTGATTGGCATCTTATTATCATTAAAAGGTCACAAGAACACAAACCCCATCAATACAAGTTGTAGGTTTTCTTCAAGTCAAGCAAATACTCATACAACTTCTTTGGCTCAGGGAGTGCTTTGCAAACACTCTCCCTTTGCACGCACCTCTTAGCCCAAGCCATAATCTTTGGGCACTCCTCTTCAAAGCTAAACTTGGCAAAGATCTCATATGCAGGAAACCATCCATAAAAGGACACAAGAGCAATATCAACAAATCCAAATACATCCCCTCCAAAGAACTCTTTCTCTCCTAATTCACCTTCCAAAGTCTTCATCACCTCCAATAATTCTTTTTTTGCCGTCTCGTGCACTTCCCCTGATCGCATCCATATTTTTGTTCCTAAATCATACACCTACTTAAACAAAATAAAATTTAAGTGTCTAGGTTGAGAGACTGATCATATTTATATATATCACAAAATAATAAAAAATTAATATTTTATGATATGTTTTACTATTATTTTTTTATTTTATATTTTTACAAAATTTCAATATTTTCTTAATTTTAATTTTTACTTTTCTAGAAATATGAACAACCATACCACTAGCTCCAACAAAATTCAAAGAGGAACAAAAAAACAGAGTATTTACACTAGACATTAACATTGGCCTCCTACTAGATTCAAATTTATTATAAAAAAAATAAATTTTATGTATGTGCTTAATTTATATCTTTATATATAATTTTTATATTTTTTTTTATATTTTATTCTCCTCTAACTCAAGTTTGGTTTGATTCTAAGGGGTATTCTCATTTAAAAGAAAATTCACATTAAAAATAAGTATTAATTGCAAGACTATATCCAAATTTACAATAAAAATATATTCCATGTCAGATCTAATATTTTATAAGCATAAAAAATCTAAGGCTAAAAGAATCGTATTCTAATGCTGCAATAATTAAGCCTTCTGACACAGTAATTAATAAATATATATATATATACATTTATTTTTATAAAAATAATTACAAAAAATAACAGTAAATCAAAATGTATTATTTGAATCACTGGCAACAAGAGAATTAATAATTCATTTTTCTCCAAGTCAAAAATTGTGCGTTTGAATATGTAATTTATAAAAAAAAAAAATTTGACTTTTATATTAAAAACCGACCTTTTTATCAATGAAATCGGCCCAGAAAGAAGCAATGGCACGAGAATAAGGATCAGCGGGGAGCAAAGGAGCTTGATGAGGCCAAACTTCATCGATGTACCTGAGAATGACCATGGATTCACAGATAGGTTTACCATCATGTATGAGAACTGGTATCTTCTTATAAACCGGGTTGGATTTCAGCAAGAGTTGGCTCTTGTTGTTGGGAATGTCCTCTTCAATGCACTCAAACTCCACATTCTTCTCATCCATTGCAATCTTTAACCTTTGAGAGAAAGGACTCGTCCAAAAGTCCAAAAGTATCACTCCCTTCTCTCCTTTCTCTTCCTCCATTCTTGATATTGCTACTGGTTTCTTTCTTAGTTTAGAATGGTGTGGATGTATAGAGGTGAGTTAAAGGGAAGGATATATGGGGATATGAATACTACTAAACAGGTAATAAAGTGGGATTCGGCCACCCCATGTAAAAACTAAAAAGAATGTGAAAGATTTGTGGTAGTGAGTGGTTCTATCTCGAAGGTATTCTTTCCAACACTTGGCTTGACCGAATAATCTTATGGGGGTTTTCTTTTATTTTGTCTTTGGATTCCTTTCCAAATTATGAGCCCTGTGGACCAACCCTTTTTTTGTTTAAATTATTGGTACGATTTTTTTTTAAAAAAAAATTAATTATTTGTTTTTTTTTTCAGGACAATATTTTATTACTATGCATATAAAATTTATTTTAATCCTTATTACTCATATGATATCTATGTGACAATATATTTATACATTTTATTTTATTTAAATTTATTTAATGTTAAGATAGATATATTTTAAGAAAATATTATTAAAGCATTTTTTATGGTTAGACTTTCAAAAATTTTAGCGGCAGGTATTCATGCCATCAGAGATGTTTTTATAAATCTATTAAATTTTTATTTATTAAACTATCTCTCATAATGGATATATACTAATATTAGACTCACAATCATTTTACTTTATATTTTAATTATTCACAATATCTAGATTATTATTAATATATTTATCTAATAAAAGTATTTCATTATTTAATGAAAACAATTAGATAATAAAATAAAAAAATTATATTTTTATAAAACATTATTTAAATATTTTAAAAAATTATATGATTTTCTATAAAATAGTACATGTTAATCTTTTTGAGGGCCTATTTCATAATGCTTTGTTTTGTAATGGCTACATTGATAAATTAAATTATCTTACTTTAAAATTACGTTAAAAATAAAATAAATTAATTGTAAATTACATAATAATAAATTTACATTAATACTATTAGACTGCATTAATTTAAAATTACACAATAATAAAATTACATTACATTAAAAATACAAATTATAAGTAATAAATATTGTATTTTGATTTTATGACATTGCACATCAGATAATTCTCAAGTTGCTTAGCATTCATGAGTCTAGTATCCATAATCATTATGTGATGATCATTGATCAACAACCATTTCAAAAAGATATTTTTAAACTTTGTACTTCAGTTAATTTTTCATTACTTCATTCTCATGATGCAACCCACCTTGGTTTTTTTTTTGTCTTCCTCCACATTTTTATCAATCACGATTGATTCCCCTTTTTTTCTATTTATGCTTTTGCCTTTGCTGTTTTTTTGACCAATTAGACAAACTTTGACTTCATTATCATCTATATCGAGACTTGTATTTGTACTAGACGAAGTGGTGTAGTTACGACTTCATTGATCTTTTTTTTATTGAAGATTTAGGAAGAGGAGTGTTTGCTTTTCATTTTGGATCATCTTTCATCATTATCCAAACAAATTAGTAAAATAAATGTGTTTTATGATTCTAATAATATAGAGTTTGAGCACGCTCTTTTGGTTGATCATCACTGCATTTGTTACAATACTCCATCAACAATTTTGTTGTATAATTGGTTGAATTTATTAATAATTGGAAGCATGTGGCTCATAGTTTTCTTGAACCAGATCTTCGATTTTCATTAAAACACTTAATTACTCTTTTACAAAATGTCCTATTATTTTGGTCAGTGCCTACAATATTATCAATCGAAATGGTAAGCCATGACTTACAAGTATTTTATCATTTCCTATGCTCTACAACTGATGTTTTTTTTATTTGTTGTTCATGCTGTTGTTCATGTAGAAAAATATTCTCAATTCTTGATTGTGTAGAATGAGAGTGAAATTGTGATTATGAAAAAGGACAACCTTCTCTTGTATTTTGTTAATTGGTACAAGAAACTTCATCACTATTTTTTGGTTCGCGTGTAGGAATTGGAGGGCTATTGATTTATGCATTGGGAAGTTGATTTGCTATTAACAAATTAAATAATTGGGTTTGGAATATATAGGATAAGAATATGAAAACCTAATTGACTTTGGTCCTTTGATTAAACTAATAAGGAAAAGTTTATGAATTTCGATAATTTTGGAGATTTTGAAAATTTTGGGATATTAAAAATTTTGTATGTTTGGTGGAAAAACATGAAAAATTTGAAGAATTTTAAAATTATTTGAGTTTGGAGTTGTGAAGTTGAGAGGAGTAGTCAACCATTGGATAGCCCAATGGTATGACATCAAAGTGTAAGGGGGGAGGTCATGGGTTCAAATCTCTCCCCTAACAGTACTGTTCCCATGTGCTGTTCATAAACTGTTCACCCGGGATTTCTATACTATTCTCATACTGTACATGTACTGTACATCCGGGTTCTAGTGCTGTTTGGTACTGTTTATATTCATAAAAAATTGCGCTTGTCGTCTATTATTTAAAAAAAAAAATAAAAAAGTTGAGAGGAGTATTTTCATTGATATTAGAGTGGAAGACTAAAAAACAAAGGTGGAGAAGCGGAGAGAAATGCATTTTTTTTAGATGGATCTATAAACATAAATTTAACACACACATACCATTGCAACTTTGTGCAACCGTCTTCATTTGAAAAAAAAAATGGGAGCCATGTTTTAGTGTTCGGTTATGAAGTGTTTAATTTTAAACGTTTATTGTGAGCCGGGTGGAACGGCCCCACCATACAAGCCCTTACATGTATATGTTCACATCTTGCCGATTCAAAAAAGTTACCCCATCTCAAATTTTTATTAAAAGTTACATGATAGTTAACATGACAAATTTGCCACATTACTTAAAAAGAATTTTATGTCGATAATGGGTAGGATGTGTATCCAGGATTTTTGTTTAGTGGGGTAATGTTTATCATATATATTTTTATTTTTTAATTTTAGTGATGGCAAATGTTAAAAGAATTTTAAAAAATTACTATATATATAATATAAACTCTATGGGCACAATGGACATTTCAAATTTTAATGGGACAATTGTCCCTACTAACTACCATGTAGATTCATCCTTGATGATGTGCAATATGTCACATGTGCTTAAGTTGCAATGTTATTGAAATTCATCCTCTTCGACATTAAATAATTTTAAAAAATAAAATACATGAGGGTATTTTCATGTGATGCCATGTAAGTTATACAGACCAAAATGAATCTTATATGTTATGTACATCAGTATATGAGTGATAATATTTTTCTGTTTAAATATAAGAATCAAAATGCATTAAAACTATAGTGCATAGACTAATAATGCACTTAAACCTTCATATGGAGTTTACCCAATCCAAATATAAATAAATTGTCCATCATTTGAGTCTTACATTTCAGTCCCTTGTTACCATTTGCTAAGTTATTCAATGATATTTTGGGTTTTAGTTAACTTTAGATTATTATTATTATTATTATTATTATTATTATTATTATTATTATTATTATTAACATGACATGGCAGAAGCCGGGAGATATATTTTTTTATTTTATAAAGTGGCTACGTCATCATGGGACGTGCATAGGTATTTTTTAAACATATCTCGTACTCTCACTCTAAGGTAGTGTTTGTTTCAAGGGATTTGGAGTTACATGTAACTCCAAATTCTTTACCTTTTTAAAATCCGGTGTTTGTTTTAATGTATTTCATTTTTCATGTGCTTTTGAAATCTCATCATTGAGGGATTTTGGTTTACGGTCAAAATGACCGTAAAACCAAATCCCGGGAGTTCAAAACCAGTATATATGCATATGTATATATACATATATATACAGAAATCTATACGTATACATATACATATATACACACATATATATACACATACATATACATACATATATACATAAATCTATACATATACACATATACATATACACATACACATATACATATACATATACACATACACATACACATACACATATACATATATACACATATACACATACACATATACACATACACACATATACATATACACATACACATATACGTATACACATACACATACATATACATACACATATATATACATAAATCTATACATATACACATACACATATACATATATACACATATATGTATGCACATACATATACATACATATATTTATATATACATACATGTATGTATATACATTCCCTAGATATACCTATATATAGTATGTTTACATATATAAATACACATATATATGTATATATATAAATATATATGTATATATACACAAATATATACATATACATATACATATATGTATATATATATATATATATATATATATATATATATATGTATATATGCATATACGCAGACATATCCATACATTTATACACATGTTTTCTAATTCCAGATTTACAAATCCTTCCAAACAAATATAAAATCTTATAATACAGTAATTCCAGTTACATCCAACTAAACACAAGATTTGACTGCACTGTATTTTGAAAGCCAAGTATTTCCAATTACATTGTAACTAAAAATCCACTGCATTTAGAATTACATCCAACCAAACGCATGCATAAGGTACTTTATTCACTATGTTTTGCCTGGAATTTGATCACGCGACCCTCCTCGTGAGAATGAATGTCTAATTGTTGGGCTAACCCAAAATTGGTTCCTGGAGAAAATATTCAACACATTTTAGAAAAAGATTTTTAACTACATTCAAAAGAGTCCGAGAAAAAAAAAATGGGTATTTTAAGAAAGTGAAAAATTCATATGGCTTTATATATTAATTATATTACCATAATCCATAAACTATATAAAAGTTATTTCATTTCTTATATTTATTACATCTAAATATTTATCGTTATAATTTTTATATGATTTAATTTTTTTTATATAAAAAGAAAATAATATGTAATTTTTTTAATTTATTTACATAATAAATATTTATAAATAATACTGAAAATCACAAAAAAAAAATATTGAAAGATATTTTCAGTTTATAAACAAAACTTTATTAGTGGTCATCTCTTAAATTTGAACCATTTTGTTCTTAAACATTGTTTCTTTATCTAACATGGAGGACACATTTCAATCTCATGACATTCAAAATTGGAGTCCAAATTGAATTGAAATTTTAAAAATAAATATGATAATTAAAATGATAATACAATATTATTATTTTAAAATTTACAATAAAATAAGAATATTTATCGATAATATCCATCAGTAAATTGTTAGAATAAATAATAATATTGTGAACCTTGCAAAAATCAAACTTTCAAGCATATGGTGGGTCCTACGACTCCTACTTAACATGCTAAGTGGAGCTAGTTTGGAGTTTTCAACTTTTTGTTTTTGTTTTTTTTTCCTACCCCTATGTATTCTTTGAAGGTAGAATACCCAAATTAATCCCTATATTATCTGAAATATGCCCCTTTAGTCCCTATGGTTTTATTTGAGGTCCTTTTATTATTTCAATAAGCAAAATCAAGTCCTGGCCGTAACAGACATTTGATTTTCCATCCACATGGGTTGACATGGCATTTATATATATATATTATATTATTAAAATATTATTTTTTTAAAACTTAAAAATCCGACCCTGGGATCCGAAACTTAAATAAAAAAATTAACTTTTTAAAATGAATTTTTTTATCAGAAAGTTAATGACCACCATCCTCCCTAGCACTGCTCATCTTCGCCATGGTCGCCATCGCCTCAGCCGTGATGGTCGCCACCGCTTGCAATTTTTTTAAAAGTTAATTTTTTTCTTTCCACATAGGATGGGCCTTCCTTCACACCAAGGATCGCTATCGACAATCGCTGGCCATCGCTCGAGCAATATACTCATGCCAAATTTTTATTTATTTTTAAATTTAAATTCTAATTTTTAGATACTAAGCTACTCAGAAATATAAAAAAAGAAAGAAAAAGTTCATCAATATCGATACTTTCCAAATTTTTTAAGCTTTTGTTGTGCATCGAATCCCTATAGAGATCAATTCTAAGTCGATGTAGATTAACTCAAACGAAGTCTCATCAATTCATTTCATTGGAGAAAACAGAATTTAAAACTGAAATTGTGTTGTTTTTATGTATTCAATAAAATGAACAAAAACATTCAAAAAGTTTTTCAACAAAAAAACAATGGCTTCAATTTTCACTTGACTAAGAAAACAAAATGATATATAAAAGACTAATTATGATGAACAACACCATTGTAACATCCTATTTTGTATACATGAACAAAACATCATTCCAAACAAATAGCATGCTTCAAACTACATTGATGATACCAAAAATCATCTGATCATATTAAAACCCTTTTCATTGTCGTCTTCACCTCCTCCTTGCCTTCGAATCAAAAGCACAAAGAAGCTCAGAGCGGCGCACACGACCGCCGCGAGATTCCCCTTTCTGATCAGCACCATGAACACAAATCCCGTGATATCCGCCCCTTCCTCAGCAACGCCGCCCCCATGGTGAGAAAGCCGAAAACCCCTCGTAGATTGTGGGACAGATGGAAGGGTTCGGGCGCAATGAGGGAGAGATGGAAGCCTTGTACCAGGATCGGATGGAGATGATGAGGTTCCAGGAATGAAGATGAGAGGAGGATGTAGACGATGAGGAAGAGGGTGACCTAGGTCCTCTTAATGTTGTTTTAAGTTTCGGATCCTGGCCCAACGGACCCAGATCCGCTTTCTTAAGTTTAAAAATTAATATTTTAATAATATAATATATATATAAATGCCATGTCAGCCCATGTGGATGGAAAATCAAATGTCCGTTACGGCCAGGACTTGATTTTGCTTATTGAAATAATAAAAGGACCTCACAAGGTCAAATAAAACCAGAGGGACTAAAGGGGCACATTTCAGATAATACAGGGATCAATTAGGATATTCTACCATTCTTTGAAATTAGTAGCATGGTATGTCACCAAATTTGTATTGGGTCTAATCATTCTATATGAATTAAATTTTCATAATTACAAGTGCCAATGGCCAAATTGTGATAATTATGGTCTTTAATTAGATCGAGAATGTGGAAAGCATGCGCACTCAGTTTTATTTTTGTTTTTGTTTTTCTATGTATATAATGCTTGATGAGTTAGCATCTACTAAGTTTTGAATAATTTTAGCTATAATAGAACTGTTAGTGCAACCGCACTATTTAAATTGGCATGATTTGACACCAAGACAAGATGACGTGGCAACCATGGTGACAAGGCATAATTGATGACATGGAAAACATGGTGACATGGCATGGAGACTTAGCTTACAAGGCTAAACATCTTGGAGATCTTGATGGAATTATTTTTAGTAAGTCTATAACATGGAGGATATTATCTTGAAGATCTTGGTGGAATTATTCTTGGAAACATGAAGACAAGATCATATGAAGACCATATTTAGGTGATTTGATTGAAGACTAAATATGGTGGAGCTTAATTGAAGAAATATCTATTCATGGTATGAATGAAGGAGATATGATCCTTGATGATTGAATTGATTGATTAAAGATCTATTATTGGCAAGATTTGAGGACCAAACTTGGGTGAATTGAAAATCAAGTTTGGAGAATCTTTGAAGACCAAACTTAGAAGATTGAAGACTAAGTTTGGCAAGTTACATTAAGACGCACAAGGACGTGCGCCCCTTGTGAGGGGACTGTGTGATGAGGAACTGAGGAGGTAGGCTAGTTGCCGGCAGTCGGGATCGGGAGATTTGGCTGAATCGACTCGAACTAAGCATGACCGGGAGGTTGATGGGTCTTGAGGTCATCCGCAACGTAACCAAAACTCAGTCAAGTTAGTAGTCAGGGCCATGTTGCAACTCATGTTCCAACAGGAGTTGCAACAGCTAATTTCAGAAGGTTTTTAAATTAGTAGCCGCGGAGAATCTAAAAGAGGTATGTACTATATTTGGGACGTTGAGACGTCTATATAAGCTACCTTGCTTGTAGATTGTAGGCGTGACTCTTGTAGGAGAGTGGGCGAGCACTAAACAATCTAGAGAGGATAGTGTTGTTTGAGAGTGTGAGTGACAAGTGTTTGTACTCGTATTTTTACCTTTTTTAGTGGATTGTTTATCTCCGGGCTTGGCCCTCTAGACGTAGGTGAGTGGACGCCAAACTGGGTTACCAATCTTGTATGTCTCCTTCTTGTTTTGTTTGTGTGAACTTTCTTTGATGGTTTATGTGAGATCTATGAGTGCTTAAGTATTCCCTTAAACCCACAAATCACATCGGTGGAACTAACAAGAACTTATAATGGAAATAAGTGACATGATATATTAAAAATTTGTATAATATAATGGAATATATTGATGGACTTTGTATTGTTGATGCTTGCCAAAGAATTATTCATTTTTTTAACATGAATATTTTTTCATAAAATAAAGGGAAAATTACTGTTTACCCATCGATAATTTCAAAACTTCCCAAACAGCCCCTGTGAGTTTTGCATACCTCAGACAGCCCTTCCTTTATTGTTTCACTTCCTTTTTACTCCCTGCATTATGAAATTCCATCATTGCCCTTAAACCTTTTTGCATACATTTTTTTTCATTCTTTTTTGCATTCCTTTTTGCATGTACTCATTTCTTAAACAGAGAGCTCATTTTTTTAAACAGAGAACTTATTTCTTAAACAGAGAGTTCATTTCTTAAACAGAGAGTTCATTTCTTAAACAAAAAACTCATTTCTTAAACAAAAAACTCATTTCTTAAACAAAAAACTCATTTCTTAAACAGAAACCTCATTTTTTTAAACATAAAACTCATTTTTTAAACTAAAACATTAATATTTAAACAGAAAAACAAATATTTACGTGATAAATTAATCCTGGATATAAAAACCAATTAATCTTGGCTACTCGTACATATTTAAATAGAAACAACGATATTTAAGCACTTTTTTAAACGTAAACGCAATATATTAAACAGAAACATCGATAGTTAAACAAAGACAAACAAGCATATCAACAGATAACTCATTTCTTAAACAGAGAACTCATTTCTTAAACAGAGAGCTTATTTTTTAAACAGAGACCTCATTTTTTTAAACAGAAACCTCATTGAGTAGGGACATTGAGTATCTATCGTCGCTGATCTCGTGCGAACGCTTGAGTGCTGAGCTCCAGATCTGGCGAGCGATCTCGGCGCGGCCTCGCCGCGTGGGGTCTTAAAGGAGAAATCTTTATCGGCGCTGGCGATCCGGCTGGCGACGCTCCTGACGGTCGGAGTGGTGAGGTCTTCGTGGCGACGCCTGATAAGACGGGTCGAACTCGAACGGAACTATTCTCGATCGTGGAGACCGCAACATGGATAGCAATAGGGTTAGGGTTAGGGATCATTCCGAGGTTCGATCCATGGGCGCCTAAGTCCCGCGACGGAACGGAGGGAGGAAGCGCGCCGACGAGGGTTCGATCTCGCCGCCTTCGCCTTCGCCTTCGCTCGCCTTCCCCGTCGTCGACCTCATCTCTTTCATCTTCTTCATCGCCGACCCTGGAAGACCGCGACGCTCCTCGCCGTCGAGCTAAGGCATCGAAAGGTTGCACTCGACATATTTAAATAGAAACAACGATATTTAAGCACTTTTTTTAAACGTAAACGCAATATATTAAATGTAAACATCGATAGTTAAACAAAGACAAACAAGCATATAAACAGAGAACTCATTTCTTAAACGAGAGCTTATTTTTTTAAACGAGACCCTCATTTTTTTAAACAGAAACCCTCATCGAGTAGGGACATCGAGTATCTCATCGTCAGCCGATCTCGCGAACGCTTGAGTGCCGCGGCTCCGGATCCGGGCGAGCGATCTCGAGCGTGGCCTCGCTCGCTGGGGTCTTAAAGGAGAAATCTTTGTCGGCGCTGGGCGATCCCGGCTGGAGACGCTCCTGAGGTCGGAGTGGTGAGGTCTTCGCTGGCGACGCTCTGGACAAGACGGGTCGAACTCGAATCCCGAACCATTCTCGATCACGGAGACCGCAACATGGATAGCAATAGGGTTAGGGTTAGGGATCATTCCGGGTTTCGATCCATGGGCGCCTAAGTCGCGACATGAACGGAGGGAGGAAGCGACGCCGACGAGGGTTCGATCTCGCCGCCTTCGCCTCGCCTTCATCGCCTTCCCCGCCGTCGACCTCATCTCTTTTCATCTTCTTCGCCGCCGACCCTGGGAAGACCGCGATGCTCCTCGTCGTCGAGCCGAAGGCATCGAAGGTTGCATCTTTTTCTCTCGGCAAGATCGAGATCTAGATCGAGGTGGAGATCAAAAATTCTAGGGTTCGAAATCCCATTTTTTTCACGCAACGCTGATCGTGATTGTGAGCCGCATGCTTTTGTCTCACTCGCCCAAACTCTAATCGCAATAAAGAGATTTTTGGGGTGATAAATACACCACAAAAAAACTCATTTCTTAAACAGAGACCTCATTTTTTTAAACAGAAAACTCATTTCTTAAACAGAGACCTCATTTTTTTAAACAGAAACCTCATTTCTTAAATATGTAGAAAACTCATTTCTTAAACAGAAAACTCATTTTTTTAAACAAAAAAACTCATTTTTTTAAATAGAAAAACTCATTTTTTTAAACGTAAAAACTCATTTTTTTAAAATGTAACCTCATACCTCATATTTTAAATAGAGCTTCATTTTTTTAAATAGAAACTCATCGCACCCTAAGGGCATTATAGTCAAACCCCCGTCACACTTGCCACAACTTCCCACGTAAGGGACAATTTCATCCAAAAAATTCCAAATTAACTCTATCAATCAATGTTAGATGTTTGGGGGTTTAAAAAAATCATCAGTATTCAAAAAGGAAGGGGTTTTTTGGGGAGCTGCAAAAACTAACGGGGTGTTTTTGGTAATATTGCAAACTGACAGGGTGTTTTTGATATCAGTAAAGACATGAACATTTTAGAAGACCCATTATCAAATGAATAAGGCATTGATATAATTATCTTATTAATTATAGTTTTATGTTATAGTTTAGAATATGATTAGAGAGAGAGAGAGAGAGAGAGAGAGAGAGAGAGAGAGAGAGAGAGACGACATGACATGCATTGAAAAAGATAAGTCGATTTTTTTCAAAACGAACAAAAAGTATGTTTATAAATATTGGCATCTTGCGGCAGACCTATACATATATAAAGTTATCCAAAAATATTTTTATATTAAATTTAATAAAATGTATTTTGCATTATGAAAGGGACGAGGCTCTCCATTTCCATCACTAGCGTCCTTTCCAACTCTTTTATTCTTGTTTCGTCACACGAGAGGCCATTAGGACACAGCCCCCCATAGGACACGTGATAGTGAGGCGGAAAGAGAATTCGTTTTGTGCGGTTGTGCCAAAGCTACGCAAGATGATATTTTTATGGGAAAATTACTGTTCACCCCTCGTAATTTTCAAAACTTCCCAAAAACCCCCTCAACTTTTTGCACCCCGGACAGCCCTCCGTTATATTTTACATTCCTTTTAACCCCCCGCTGGTAAGTTGAAGTGGGTCCACGATATGAAATTCCTTTTTTTGCCCTTGCAAAAGGTGGGAAAAAAATGGCGCCCAATCATAACTTTCTTTATGCATAGTTTTTTTCAATGCCTCACGCTTGCTTTTTCTCAAACAAAGTTTAGAAGGCTCATATCTTGTTCTTCTTGTTCTTGTTCTTGTTCTTCTTCTTCTTCTTCTTCTTCTTCTTCTTCTTTTTCT
This sequence comes from Dioscorea cayenensis subsp. rotundata, assembly GCF_009730915.1. Lineage (NCBI taxonomy): Eukaryota > Viridiplantae > Streptophyta > Magnoliopsida > Dioscoreales > Dioscoreaceae > Dioscorea > Dioscorea cayenensis. Next base: position 11,690,793 of record NC_052478.1, read on the forward strand.
TCTTCTCATTTGGTGTATTCAATTTTTAGCTCTTCGATTAAATTATGGAGAGTTTTTTTGTGCTATTGCTAGATACAGACGGGGAGGGGACGAGTGCTAATGTTCACTGGCCCGACTTCTTGGGAATCGGTGTTAGGCTGAAATATGTGAGCGATGGGGTCTCGATATTTCCCGTGTCGGGGTGAAGTTTATCACACCCGATGGACATAAAAGCAGTATGTCTCATATAAAAAGCGAGGTTGACTTCAGTAGCATGTGTCACGTGCACTCCATCTTCAAATGTTACGTTGTTGATCTTGTTGTTGGGGAGCAGGATGATGTGGCATCGTATCCTCATCGAAAAAGCGAGTTCTTCTCGTTGTAAGTTTCTTCTCGCTTTATGTTTATATAGTTGTAGAAGTTAATTATTGTTTATTATCCCACATCACTTTGTTTACATTTATCAAGTTTCCATTAACTTATTAACTTATTATTTAACTTTTTTTGTTTTTAACGTTTAAGATTTATGTTTATCGTTTAAATATTTTGTGTCTCTGTTTAAATATTGATCGTGTTCGTTTAAACTAAAGTGTTGGCGAGGGAATTCGAGATCTGGCGCTTACATTTCCCACATCATGGCGAGCCTTAGGGTGTGGCATGCCTTCCTTCCTCATCCGATCAAACTGAAGTGTTGTCGTTGGATATTGGACAATGTTTTGAAGGCGTTGAACATTTCGAGAGCGCACTTAGGAATTTTTGCAATCAAAAGGAATTTTGACTTCAAATTCTAAGAGCGAGAAACACCGGGTGACTGTGGAAGGAAGCTTCGACTTCAAAAATGGCGTATAAGGAAGCTATATTCCCCATACCGGACGATAGCGAGGCCGATGGATGAAAAATCGCGACTGCGTTTGCGACCGCTTTGTGACGAGAAGGCAACTCGGGTGTCCTAGGCGAAAGAGGATCGAGTCGTGAGCGTCCAGAGGTCCGCAAGTTGCGTTGTAGCCATTGCCACGTTTCGAGTCATGATCGCGGATCGTGGAATGAATCATTGCTCGACTAGGCATTGTGTATATACTTCTTATTATTGTTTAAATATTGAACTTTATATTTAAATATATCTCTTACGTTTTAAATATTTTTATTCTCTGTTTAACTCGTTATTTTTTTATCGTTTAAAAATAAATTTGTATCCGCTTAAAATGTACTAACGGGATGGTGCTAGCGGTTCCCCAGCGTAATTAATACACGCTCGGTTCCCCAGCGTTTCCACTCCCGTCGCACATAAAAAAATCGGAACATTACATTACACTCTATAAGAGATTATTAAGTAATAAGGATATTTTTAAAGCGAGAAAATATTAAGTATATTTTTTTGTTGTAATTACATTGATATTATTAAATAATAAGGATATTTTTAAAGCAGAAAATATTAAATTTAAACAGAGAAACCTAAACTTAAAGCAGAGAAAAGCGAAAGTTAAAGGGCAAAAAGTTATCATTATCTGATTAAAATGAATGTTGATATTAGCCGATAATGAAAAATGAAAATGAAAGCAGAACCCTACCCGATAATGTACCTACGCGGACTACAATATCATCCAACAAGAACAGAACCTCAAAACGAAACAGAATGAATTTAATTGAATTTAGATACATGTACATTTACATTGACAAAATTTGTCATGTTCTTCGGAAAAAATGAATTGAATTTAAACTGGTTTACATTTGAAACTATTACACCTATACAATGACTATGACCCCGCTTGCGTACACTCCCCTCTGGTTCGTTTTACACAGTAAAACGGAGTTTAAACAATTACATTGATATTTACACAATGAACTATATACTTAAACACTGAAAGTGTATGTTAAACAATGAATCTGGATTATTAAAGAAAGAATCGTGTATACAAATATAGAAAGAATGACTAAGAACCCGCTTGCGAAGACTCCCCTCTGGCTGTGATGCCGGCTGCCCTCCCCTCCCTAAGTATGCGGGAAACATACCTTAATCGCAGATAAGGGACGTCAGTCTGCGGTACCCGTAGCTTCTCACCGGCGAGTAACTGCTCGATAAACCGCATGACATAGACGCTGCAGTCGACACTTCCTTTTTTCTGTCGTGGGGCTTCAGTGTCGTGAACAAGCGGGTACTTTGCGGTCGCCGACTCGCCCAACTCCATGTCGATACAGATGTCGAATAGGTTCCGCTGTCGAGATATACAAGTTCATATTAGAATGCCGATTATTTACCGAACACTATTACACAAACACAAATTATTAAAGCACTTACCATTTCTAAGCGCGTTTTTTTATCGTATTTCTTTCGCTTTGGCATGAAGAATAATGCACGTATTCTTGTTTTTTTCATTGTCGAGGGACGAGCGACATGGAAGTGGCCACTCATAATTATCGGGAGGATGACGATGTCCACTTCATGCAAGTTGCGCGGCATCTCCAATCATAGCCATCGTGGATTCATGTGCGTCGTCGCCCTGCTTTGACATGAACAAGGCCAGTGGCCGTGTGATGGAGCGCGCCTCTTATAACGATATGGCACTACGCTCATCGTCTTTTTGCAAGATACATACGAATCGTCCATCACATCAAATGCGTGACCATCTCCTTCCCCTCGAGCAGGTCGAATAGATTGGCCCGTGTGGTGCTTGACGAGTCGTTATTCCACACGAGCGGTCTTTGTGGTTGAGCGGAACAAAGACATGTAAACAATGTTGTAAGTATAAAATTAAAGCGTTAAAGTATAAACTTTAAATTCTATATTGAATGGTTAAGCAGTAGCAGTAATATTTAAAAGGGTATCACTTATAAGTTAAATGTTATATGTAAATTTTTAAGCGTTAACGCTCCTACTTAAATGGTAACTAAAAGCAGTTTAAACAATATCATAAAAAAACTTCAAACTTACTTGTCCATAGGGGCGGTTGAGGAAGATCCTTATCAACTCTGCTTTCGTACTTATTGAGGCGGGATTGGCAGCGTATTTTTTTCTTGAATGAAGACTTTCCGAAGTTCTTCTACTTTTTATTGGCTTCCCTTTAATGGGGGCACGCACGGCGGCATCAGCGGGAGACACTTCTTTACATGCTTCTTGTTCTTGTGGGATTGTATGCGCCTTGATGCGGCGCGGTCGGCCCGTTGGTTCCACCGTGAATTCCACTTCGTTGAGGATAGACTCAGCGACCTTCTCAACCAGTGAGTTCCACGGCGGCGGCATCAATGGGAGACACAACATTGTGCGGTTGTTCTTCTTCATGGATTGTGTCCATCTTTGATGCCGCTATCGCATCGCGCCCGGTTCCACCGTATGCATGATGTCGTCAACAGCGAGTCGACGATCTTTTTCCACCGCGGCAAACTCGGCGCCATCTTCGATCTCCTCCACCGTGATGGGCATGTCATCAGCGTTAACAACATCGGCCGCCCGATGGTGCTGCTTGCCGATAGTCTTTCGCTATTATTTCATCGTCGGTAAACGACGGGTGGAGACGGAGGCATTATTGTTTTTCCTCTTTTTTTGCAAGCTTCTTGAATGAGGCCGTCTTTGAAGGGCCACCCGATGATGTCCTCGTCGTCGAACTCCGGCCAGCGTATCCGTCCCCGGGTGCTTCATTTGTTTGAAGGGAAGGCGCGATCGATTGTGGCTGTGACCGGCCTTCAATGCCTCCACCCGAGCGACAAGCGAGGGAACTTCGGTCATCAAAATCGGCAAGCTGCGTGAGAGTTGCGGTGACATCCTCGCCCTAGTGCTCGGCGGGAGGCGCCACGTTCGGGGTGACACGGTCGGGGAAGCCAGCGGTCGGGCGGGGTGGGGATGGCTTCTCCGGCCTCGACGAATGCGTTTTGACCTCGAGCGGGAGAGCGGCGTCCGGTAGCGCAGGAAGAGGTTGCCCTCTCATCTTGCCTTTGAGCAAGCGGTTCCGGAGCAATAGCATCCGACCGACGGTTGGCCCGAACAAATACTTCTTCATCAGCATTCGCCGGAACCAGCTCAGGAAACTAGCATGTGTAAAGCAAACAATCTTAGCGAAATTATTTAGTTTAAACAATTAAAACTATATTTACATATGTAACTCAGTATATTTAAAGCGTTATAACCTATTGTGTTAAAGCGATGTAAACAAACAAATTAAACATTAAACTAAAAAGTTTAAGCGGTAGTTGAACAAAGTTAAGCGGTAAGTTATAATTTTTAAAGCGATAGATGAATAAAGTTAAGCGGTAAATGATATGGTTAAGCGTTAACGTCTACAGTTAAACAAAAATATTTTTTTGAATTATTACCTCTTTTTCCTTGAGAGATGACAAACTCGTCTCTATCAGTCAGCTTGCTTCCGGTGAAAGTATTTTTCACCGTAGCACGACATCCTTGGGATCTTGCAAAAAGCGGACTTTCTTTCCGGTTCGGTCGACTCGTAAAACCCGGATGTTAAGCGCTGCAGTGCGACCCTTAACATACCGGTGTTGGTCTTCTTCCCAGCGCATCTAGATTGCACTCGGGTGGCGGCTTGTGGTATGTCCTCCATAAGCCACTGTGCGTCGCTTGCGCCCATGCGTAGCGCCCCATTCGGGTAGATCATCGACATAGTCAGCGATCCGATTAGGAACCGAGCGGGGAGGTATTTGGGAAGAGGATTGTACCCGGGGAGGTACGCCCATTAGTAGTTTGGCAAAATTCTCCTCTTCTCCCCTCCGTCCAGCGAGTTCTTTGAAGAGTGCTCGATGGAGTCTCTGTGTCTCTCGTACGTCTTCGATAAATACCTCTCTTCGAAAGCTGACCGTGTTTTTCTTCTTACGAAACACGATTGCCTCCCCATCGCATAGCGAGGCCAAAAACGATTGCCACATCTTGAGTCCGAAAGTCGGCATGCTTTCCCGATCCCGAATTTATTGATGCGGTTATCGTATCTACGCAATGAGAGTCAAGAAGGGCCCGCTCTTGGTATCTGACTTCCAACTCGATGAAATCTCGTGAGCGGTGTCCTTCGGATGATCTCCCCAATGTCGAGGGATCATGTGAACTTTCAATTCGACCCACGGTCTCCGCTACTGGGTGTCAAGTAGCATCGCCCGTTAACTAGATTGACCGCCCGTAATCACAAGCCTGCGACAATAATAGCACATTGTTAAGCGGAAATGTAATTTGTTAAGCGGTAAACACTCGGTTCTTAAACATCGATATCATTTTTAAGCGATGGCGTATACTATTAAGCAGAGATACAAATAATTAAGCGGAGCGAACTAACTTAAAGCGGTAAAGCTCATTGTTTAAGCGGAGAACTCATTTTTACAAGCTGCAACCATATCAAGCTGAGCGGATAGCGTAGATTATAAACATTACACAAAAGCACAACAATCGGAAAACCATTTCGATCGTATACATAGAGCGAAAAATGTAAAAACAAAACAAAAAAACCCTAGCGAGACATCTCCCTACGGACTAACAAGACCCGAGTCGATTAATCCCCGAAAGCTTGATGTCTTCCAACAAAAACAAAATCACAAACCAAAACCGAAAAAAATGTCTCTTACGTAGCAGAATAGTTAACAAAAACCATAATGAATACCTTAGACGCAAAGTGACGAAATCTCAGAATACTTGCGGGACTTCTTCTTGAGGCAGCGGTGGAAAGGGAAGAGTCGCAGGTGGGAAGAGAAGAGCTGGAGACGCAGAGTTGAGCTGGAGTCGCGAGTTGAGAGAAGACAAGCAGTTTGTAATGCCTAAGAAAAACCCACCCACTTCCTCTCACACCGCAGAAATGGGTGCGACCACGACTTCCGTACAAAGGGCATTTTCGTCCATAAAATTTTTAAATACACTCCGTTTAATGCCGTTCACGTACTTTGGGGGTTTCAAAATCATGGAGTTGAAAAGGAAGGGGTTTTTGAGTATTCCGAAACTATGGGGGTTTGTTTGGCAATTTGGAAAAGTTGTAGGGTTTTTTTGGCAATTTCCACTATTTTTATTTATTTACTTATTTATTTTTAATTGTTTACAAGAATCAACACTTCGGATCGAATATACTTGGGTTTTTTTTTTCCAACATAGTTTTTTTTTTAAATTTTTTAGAAAAATATACCTTGTAGTTTCAAAAATTATAAAATAAGGAGTGGGGTTTTTTTTTATTTTTTATTTTATGATGTGTGGTTTGCCAAATTTGTAAAACGAGAAAAAACCGTTACCAAACCATGTTAACTCATATGGGTAAAATAGTCATTTCATTTAAAAATTAACATATATAACATAATATATATATATATATATATATATATATATATTAAGTTTATTAATCTCTTCCAAAATTCTACTAAACAGAAAAAATTTAAATTTCAAAAATCAAACAAAATCATGTTAAAAAATTATGTTTTTTATGGCACGTGGTGATTTTTTACATGAATGAATAATTTTGCCCATACCAAAAATGACAAAGTTAACACCTTTAATTGTTTTTCCTCTTTTTGCAAATCTGGGAAACCATACATCATAAAATTTGGGAAAAAAACCTCACTTCTTATTTTGTAAATCTTGGAAACCATATGGGTTTTTTTTTTGTACCTTTCGCACAAAATAACCTCACAAAAATTTTATTCATCAAAATGGGTTCAAAAAAATTAAATCATTGTCAATTAAATTCATCACCTAGGTACAGGGGCGGAACCAAGGGGGGCTAGCAGGGACTGAAGGCCCCCCTCGAAGCAGGAGAGAATACTTTTTAAACAATATAAAAATTTGAAGGTTTTCGATTCTTCTAGACTTAGTTTCATCTAAAATATAATATTTGGACATGCAAAGGCGTGGAATGTGGATGTGCTTGAGTGTTTAATGAGTTTATCCATAAGGTTATGATTTCTTCATTCACCCAAGTTCAAACCCACTTGGTGCATTTTTTTTTTACATTTTATTTTTTAATTTAAAAATTACTATTATTTCAAAATTTTAATAAAATAAATCTTATATACAAATTTTAGTAATTTAAAAAAAAGTTTGAATTGATCCTGAGGCCTAACATATATACATATATGTTATAACTTATAATGTACCATATATGCTAGAGTAAAACAACAAAAGTTTAATCCCCTATTTAGTCCCTGTATTTTATTCAAGTTGCCCTTTTGGTCCCCCTATTATGAAATGTCCCCATTTAGTCATTCTATTAATATGATTGGGAAAATCTGGTCCAATTGATAACGTCTGTCATCATGTCCGTCAACAAGTGATGATGTGGCGATTACGTGGCAAGTGAAAGGAATAAAATATTACCAGAAAAGTTTAAAAAATTACAAAAAAAAAACTTAATCCACGTCAGATCGGATCCGGGTTCAATACCCGCAAACCCGAAAACTCACGAACCCTAAATCATCTATCCCTCATCCCTCTTCTCCAGCCCGTGAAACCCCAACCCTAGTATCCACCTCACCAGCAAATCTTCGCAATTCCGGCCGCCATTCATCTCTTCAATCTTTTTAATTTTTGGCATCCACCTCACCTACAAACCCTTTTGCTTCCCACACTCAAATCATCTCCCCATCCACAATTCTCAAGCAAGTTCAGAACCCTCTCCTCAACATTTGCTTGACTACTAGCCCTGTAAGTGTCTGTACATGTGAAGTATATGATGTTATGTTTCTTTTCATTTATTTTAGTTTTTTTTTCTGTTTATATGAGTTAGGTTAGGGTTAGTGCTATGATGTGTGATATGATTAATACTGGAAGGTTACATTGTGTTATTTGTTTTATGGGGCTTTTAAAAGACCTTGTGATTTAGATTTTGTTGGTTTTAAATAACAAAACAAGTGTTTATGCTTACTAATATTGAATTCTTGTTGTTTTATTTTACAGACCTTTGCATGAAGGTGATTTCTCTTTGATTTGAGGCAAGCTTGAGTTGTGATAATTGATATTGGCTAATTGTGCTACTCAAAGAATCTGATTAGGTAAGGTTCCATTAGATAATGTAATAAACTTTTAATATGGTGTTGTTTTTTCCTATATGATTAGTGTTCTTCATTTTGTAACTTAAAAATCAAGGTTTGTGTGATGTGGTGATTGCCCCATGTTGAATAACCAGGGTATCTATTTCCTCCATTACAAGTGTTGCTTAATTTGTAGCTTACAAAAATCATGGTTTGATGTGGTCACTATATTCTATTGATAACTATTAATTAATTTTTATGCCAATTTGCATAGTTTAAAAATGATTTCAGTGTGAAAAGGTTGCATAGTTTAAACATTAGCTTTTTTTTGAACAATCAATGACATTAGGAAAAAAGGTTGAATGGATTTTTTACAACAACCCTTAACATAAAAATTATTGTTCCTTCACAGAACAAAATGACTTCTTGGTTTGAGTTCATTATCAAGTATAATCATGGTGGTCAGTTAGTAAGGGAAGGACATTTTGAATATTTGAATGGATCAATGACAGAGTTCAGTGTTGATCTTGATAAGCTTTGCTATTGGGATATGTTAGGAGATGTCAAAAAACTGGGGTATGATGTACAAAATGTCGTGGAGTTGTTTTATATGGATGATGATAGGACACTTAAAAAAATTTGCAATGACGAGGGCATTATAGATTTAGTTGGCCATCTAAGGATATATAAGACAGTAGATGTTTATGTGGAGGTTTCAAATGTTAGAAATGACATGATTTTACCAGAAACATTAATGGCTAGTTCAGATAATGTTGAGTTGGAAGTGGGACAGGACAATGGCAGTGAAGCTAGTAAAGATGATGAGGACAATTTGATAGATGTTCCATTTATAGACTACACTTCGGATACTGATGATGAAAGAGATGCAGCTATGGAAATATTAAAGAAATATGTTGAATTGAAAAAATCAATTTAGAGGATGCAAATGAAGATGACAATGGAGAAGGAAATACAGAGCAGTCCAATGACATGAATGCAGATGGGGCCACCGGAGATATTGTTCTACATAATATTGACATACGGAAAGTGACTGGTTATGGTAGTGATTATATTGAATTATCTGATCCTGGGAGCTATGATGATACAAGTGATGGATCCAGTGCAGATGATGCAAGGAGGCACAAGTCTAGTAGAAAGCATTATAACCCCAATGTCCTTTTACAAGATTTTTGCATAGGCCTAAAGTTTACAAATTTGAAACTTTTCAAGAAGGAACTTGTCCAATTTTCAATAAGAAAAGGATTTGAATTCAGATATATTAAGAATGATACAACTAGGGTGAGGGCTCAGTGTAGTGGGAAAAATTGTACTTGGCTAATTTTGGGCTCTTGGTGCTCTAGGCAGAAAATGTTTGTTGTTAAACATTATATGGCAGATCACTCTTGTCTTCTAGGTACCACTAGAAATAAAAGGGTCACGGCCCATGTTGTAGCCAACATGTTTGAGTGAGGTTATAAGCTACTGTTCCTTTCATCGAGCCTCGACACATGAAAGCAATAGTTAGGAAAGAATTAGGAGTATTCATCTAGTAACAAGGTGTGCAGAAATGCTAAGGGTCTGGTCCTAAGAAAGATTGAAGAGCAGTTTAAGCAGGATTTTATGGTACTGAATAATTATACTTTGGAATTAGAATCAACAAACCCTGGTAGTAGTGTGGTCATTATATCTAAAAGAAGAAACCTAGGAGAACCAGCAATATTTAAGAGGATGTACATCTGTTTGGCAGCAGTCAAAGAAGGGTTTATAAGTGGTTGCAGAAACCTAATTGGCCTTAACGGATATTTTTTGAAGGGAGTTGTAAAAGGGAAGATTTTGGTGGCTATTGGGAGAGATGAAAACAATCAGATGTATCCTATAGCTTGGGCAATTGTGGATAAGGTGACAACAGAAACTTGGTCTTGGTTTCTTGAGCAACTAAGTGATGATCTAAACATTGGAGATGGACTAGGATGGCCTATTATAAGTGACATGCAAAAGGTTTGTATGACATTGACCTAAATTTTATCTTTTGAGTAAAACTGGCCTATCATTTTATTAATGTCTTTATTGCAGGGCCTAATCCATGCAGTCAATGAATTATTACCACACATTGAGCACAGAATGTGTGCAAGACACATCTATGCAAGATGGGGAAAAAGCTATCCGGGGAAGGATTTGCAGATTCAATTCTGGAATATTGCAAGATCTACAAGTGAACCTGAAATGAAGAAACAAATTGAGAAAATAAAAGAACTAAAAGGTGGAGCAAAAGCTGTGGAGGAATTATTGGATAGATGGCCAATTTCATGTTGGTGCAAAGCATTTTTTACTGATTTAATTAAGTGTGATGTTATTGATAATAACATGTGTGAAACATTCAATGGAGTAATCTTATAATCGAGAAGCAAGCCAATAATTACAATGCTTGAAGATATTAGGCAGTATGTAATGACTAGAATTGCAGTGAAAAAACAATATGCATTGAAGTGGAAAAATTCTTGTGGGCCTAATATTGTTTCTAGGATTTATAAGGAAAGGAAAAATAGTTCCAGGTGGTATGTAGAATGGAATGGTGGTGCAAGCCATGAGGTTTTTAGAGATGATTTAGTGCAGCATGTAAGCGAGGAATATGTAGTATTGCTTGCATGCCAAAGCTGTTCTTGTGGGAAATGGAATAAAATGGGAATTTCTTGCGAACATGCATTGGCTGTTATTTCGTTTAATGGGGCAGATCCAGAAAATTTTGTAGCTGACTGTTTTAAAAGAGACATATACTTGAAGGCATACAGTTCCACTATCAATCCAGTAAAAGGAAGAGAATTTTGGCCAGCTAGTGATGAAGGTCCACTACAGCCACCTGTAGTGTAAAGGATGCCTGGGAGACCTATTAAGAAGAGGAGGAGGGAGCCACTAAAGGTGAAACATGGCAATAAAGCAAGGCTGTCAAGGCATGGTAGAGTGTTTAAGTGTACAATTTGCCATAAAGAAGGGCATAACAGGTTAAGGTGTCAAAAAAAAATATGACATTGTAAGTTTCTCCAATTTTTTGTTAGCATTAACAAAAGTGTTTCTTCAATTACTTTATATTTTTTTGTGCTCATTATGTAATGTTTCTCTAGATCCCAAGTGAAAGCCCCCAAGTTGAGGCAACTCCAGTACTAAATGAGACCAATATTGGATTAAGAATGCAGAGCGGGCAAAGAAAAATGGCAAGAGCTATTCAAGCATCTAAAGGGAAGAAACAAATTCATGCTAGTGCTCAAGGTTTTGTAACTATCATTAGGGTAAGGATCAGGGGCAGAGGGAGAGGGGGGGCAAGGGGGACGGCCGCCCCCCCTGACGCCTACGGCCCCCATCCCCCTTCTCTCTTTCTCCTTTTTTAAATAGACTCTCTCTTTCCGCCACCCCCTCGCCCCGCTCTGCTCTCTCTCTCTCTCTCTCTCTCTCTCTCTCTCTCTCTCTCTCTTCCGGCCTCCTATCTCTATCTTTCTAAGTTTTTTATTTTTTTTTTTAAGTTATCTCTCTCTATTTTTTACTTTTATTTTTTAAAAAATTAATTTTTTACAAATTAATAGATATAGTCTAAAATAACCAAAAGGCTTACAGCGTAATAGTACTTGACAATATCTATAGTTTAAAACTCATTAAAAACAATAATAGAAACGGGTTGACATCGATTGTGGGTGTAGGTTTGTAGCCCAAACTCTTCATCCCCGATTGAGAGTGCGTGTATTAAATAATTAAATTTCATTCAGTGCGCACACCCCAAATCTATACAGCACTTGTCACTTTTGTTAAAAAAAATCTAAAACATAATATTTTTTTTTAAAATATTATCAAAATTTTATTATTTGATTTATTAATATTTTATAAATTACTTTATGTAGCATTTTTTTTTAAATTTATGTTTTAGTTTTAAATTTTTTTACAAATTAATTTATATAATATATAAAATTACATTTTTAGTAGAGTTTTTAAAACATCTAATTTTTATAAACTAAACTATAAATTATCATATAAATAAAATTTAAAAATATAAATTTTTAGTTAATTAATTAATTAATTATTTTTTGATTCACCCCCCTAACCTTTAATTCTAGCTTCGCCACTGGTAAGGATCATACATCATAAATCTTTATACATTAAAATTAGTGTTAGATTGTGTTAATTATGAAAGAAATAATATAGTGTCTGATAATTATAGGGTGCTCATCATGGTGGAGTAATTGTTGGGAGGGACAATCCACAATTTGATTCATTCATCACTGCTGGCCAATTAAATGTATTACTTATCCTCAATTTAAACATAAATTACATAGCATTTCCTTGTTCCTTTATATTAATGTATAACATGTTTGTTGTTGATGGTTAAGGCACTGAAAAGTAGGAAAACTAATGCTAACCAAAACATGGATGGAGAACATAGTTAGCAGACCTTCACAACATTTGAAGATGCAGCTATCACAACACAGAACAACACCACATTTGCTACAATTCAAGGAAATCCCTGATCTTGAAGCAAATGGATAATTTTTTGAAAGATGATGCCCTTTATCAGTGAATAGTGAAATGGATATTTCTTGGTATCTAGCACTGGAATATTTTGTAAGCACTAGAATATTTTGTATGGTTTGTAATGTGTCCATCACTAGAATATTTTGTATAAATTGCATCTTATTATGAAACAAATTCTAGGTCTTTGTTTTTATGGACAGAAATGTATCATTTTTGGCATTTCATTTGATCAATGAAATTTAGATTTAACCCTGCTTGTTTTTTTTTTCTGAAATTATGGATCTTTGCTTTTATGTTTGTGCATCATTGTGTTTGTTGGATGTTTATCCATCATTATCAACCATGCTTGTTTTATAACTCAACAGAATTTGCAATAATTGGAATTAGGTTGGAAATAAATCATTTATGAAATCTCCATATGTGAAATTTGCAGCTAAATTTATGTTAATACCATGCTTAATCACATATTCAGGCCACAATCATTTCCAATTTTCTAGTACTCTAATTTTTTTCTCATACAATGCATAAATTACATATTTATTGATCAAGCCACATAATTACATATTCAAGACACATGATTTACAAACAAATGTAAAACAATCAAAGTTTCACTAAACCAGTACAAAATATAACAACAAACCAACAACAATTATAGTATCCAAGTGGACTAATTTGGTGGCCACTTAGTTGTTAATGGCTCAGCAACACTTTGCGTACATTAGTGCCCAAGTCACATGGTGCCCTAGAGAAAAGAAGAAAAATAGAAGACATAGATCAAGGGTGGGATAAACCATTGGAGGATAGAAGTAGTGCCAAAACACTCTAGAAGTGGCACCGGTAATGACGGAAGAGATGAACAGCGGCCGGAATTGCGAAGATTTGCCGGTGAGGTGGATACTAGGGTTGGGGTTTCACGGGCTGGAGAAGAGGGATGAGGGAGAGATGATTTAGGGTTCATGGGTTTTCGGGTTTACGGGCTTTGAACCCGGATCCGATCTGACATGGATTAAGTTTTTAATTTTTTTAAACTTTTCTAGTAATATTTTATTCCTTTCACTTGCCACGTAATCGCCACATCATCACCCGTTGACGGACATGATGACAGAAGTTATCAATTGGACCAGATTTTCCCAATCATATTAATAGAAGGACTAAATGGGGACATTTCATAATAGGGGGACCAAAAGGGTAATTTGAGTAAAATACAGGGACTAAATAGGAGATTAAACTTTTTTTTTTTAAATTAATATTTTTTCATAAAATAAATTATATATCAGTAAACACATGAACATTTTAGAAGACCCATTATCAAATGAATAAGGCATTGATATAATTATCTTATTAATTATAGTTTTATGTTATAGTTTAGAATATGATTAGAGAGAGAGAGAGAGAGAGAGAGAGAGAGAGAGAGAGACGCACATGACATGCATTGAAAAGATAAGCTGAATTTTTTCAAAACGAACAAAAAAAAGTATGTTTATAAATATTGGCATCTTGCGGCAGCCTATACATATATAAAGTTATCCAAAATATTTTATATTAAATTTCATAAAATGTATTTGCATTATGAAAGGGACGAGGCTCTCCATTTCCATCACTAGCGTCCTTTCCAACTCTTTATTCTTGTTTCGTCACACGAGAGGCCATTAGGACACAGCCCCCCATAGGACACGTGATAGTGAGGCGGAAAGAGAATTCGTTTTGTGCGGTTGTGCCAAAGCTACGCAAGATGATATTTTTATTTATTTACTTATTTATTTTTAATTGTTTACAAGAATCAACACTTCGGATCGAATATACTTGGGTATTTTTTTTAAAATTTTTTAGAAAAACATAAAAAAAAACCTTGTGGTTTCCAAAAATTATAAAATAAGGAGTGGGGTTTTTTTTATTTTTTATTTTATGATGTGTGGTTTGCCAAATTTGTAAAACGAGAAAAAACCGTTACCAAACCATGTTAACTCATATGGGTAAAATAGTCATTTCATTTAAAAATTAACATATATAACATAATATATATATATATATTAAATTTATTAATCTCTTCCAAAATTCTACTAAACAAAAAAGATTTGAATTTCAAAAATCAAACAAAATCATGTTAAAAAATCATGTTTTTTATGGCACGTGGTGATTTTTTACATGAATGAATAATTTTGCCCATACCAAAAATGACAAAGTTAACACCTTTAATTGTTTTTCCTCTTTTTGCAAATCTGGGAAACCATACATCATAAAATTTGGGAAAAAAACCTCACTTCTTATTTTGTAAATCTTGGAAACCATATGGGTATTTTTTTTGTACCTTTCGTACAAAATAACCTCACAAAAATTTTATTCATCAAAATGGGTTCGAAAAAATTAAATCATTGTCAATTAAATTCATCACCTAGGTACAGGGGCGGAACCAAGGGGGGCTAGCAGGGACTGAAGCCCCCCCTCGGAGCCGGAGAGAATACTTTTTAAACAATATAAAAATTTGAAGGTTTTCGATTTTTCTATACTTAGTTTCATCTAAAATATAATATTTGGACATACAAAGATGTGGAATGTGGATGTGCTTGAGTGGTTAATGAGTTTATTCATAAGGTTATGATTTCTTCATTCACCCAAGTTCAAACCCCACTTGGTACATTTTATTTTTTAATTTAAAAATTACTATTATTTCAAAATTTTAATAAAATAAATCTTATATACAAATTTTAGTAATTTAAAAAAAGTTTGAATTGATCATGAGGCCTAACATATATACATATATGCTAGAGTAAAACAACAAAAGTTTAATCCCCTATGTAGTCCCTGTATTTTACTCAAGTTGCCCTTTTGGTCCCCCTATTATGAAATGTCCCCATTTAGTCCTTCTATTAATATGATTGGGAAAATCTGGTCCAATTGATAACGTCTGTATTCATGTCCGTCAACAAGTGATGATGTGGCGATTACGTGGCAAGTGAAAGGAATAAAATATTTCCAGAAAATTTTAAAAATTACAAAAAAAAAACTTAATCCACGTCAGATCGGATCCGGGTTCAATACCCGCAAACCCGAAAACCCACGAACCCTAAATCATCTATCCCTCATTCTTTTTTTTTTCTTTTTTTTTTCAATTTAGCCTTTTTCACATCGCCTGGACGTTGGAAAGAGTTTCCACCATTATCCTCATCTAGGTTAATTGAACATTGTGACAATCCAGGGGATGCTGTAGATTGAGATTTAGGTGTTGCGTTGTCTGACTTGGAGGAGAGTAAATTGACGCTATGTTTCCTAGACATTTGCCATGGAGTGAGCACATGGTCCTTAAATTTTTCAAAATTTTTTACCTTTTCCCATACATGATCAAACTTGAAACCTTTTTGGTATTTTGGATCTTGTCCTATCAACAATTTTGCTTGACTTAACTGCAATAATTTTGTAATGTCAAGCTAAAAAAAATACATAATTTATATGGAAGAATTTTGAAGATATACTTACAATATCTTGCTCTGAAGCGCCACTAGGATTTAAGTTATCTATTTGTCGAATACATGCATTCAACTTTCGACAATCTTTCTCTATTACTTGAACTCGTTTCTTTAGAGATTTTGCATTGCAAGATACCCAGTTGCTATTATTATTATTCTCGTACTTTTCTTCCACTTGAGACCAAAAATGTTCTCCATAGTGGTTTACTCCAATAATCAAATCTTGAGAAATTTCCATGTAAATTTGACAAAGAAAAATGTCCTTTACATTGGTGTATCCAGATTGATGAGGATTCATTTTCAATCAAAGGTAGCAAATATGTGTTGTAGACAAAGTTATAAATAATGTGCATCTAGTTTGATGACTTTTGACTCGTACAGGCAAACATGTGAGAACACAGGAGACCCGTGACTTGCACAAGCAAATATGTGAGGACTCAGGAGACTCGTGACTCGCACATGCAAACATGTGAGAACACAGGAAACCCGTGACTCACATAGGCAAACATGTGAGAACAGGAGATCCGTGACTTGCACAAACAAACATGTGAGGACACAGGAGACCCGTGACTAGCACAGGAAAATATGTGAGAACACAGGAGACCCGTGACTTGCACAAGTAAACATGTGAGGACACAAGAGACTCGTGATGACACAGTGATTTCTTGTTTCCTATATTAAGGGATGCATTGGCAGCTTTGTAGAGTAGCCGGGTTTTATCTTTTCTTTGTTAGCTCCTTTATTCTCTAAATAAATTTTCTTATTATCATTCCATATGAATTTTAATATTGGAGGCACTTCTAATGTCGAAATTGGAAATTCATCTTCCTTTGATTCAGAAGATGCAGTCATGGAGACTCCTCATATGGCGCTATCAGAAGATGAAATAGTTTGTCGAATGATTCATAATAATAATAGGATTATGCAAATTGCTCTCATACTTCATAACAACGAAGTTGTCCATGGAGTGATACATCGAGATCGTGAAGCGGCAAATCAAAACTTGTTCAATGATTATTTTTTGGAAAACCCCCGATATAATGAAAATATGTTCCAACGACGTTATCGAATGTCTCGATCTTTGTTCCTTCGGATACTGAATGCAGTTCAAAGCCACGATAACTATTTTCAACAACAAAGAGATGTTCTTGGTAGACTTGGGTTTTCACCTTTACAAAAAGTAACTGCCGTATTCCGGATGCTAGCATATGGTTTATCAGCAGATGCTACTGATGAGTATGTCAAAATTGGTGAGTCAACTCCATTGAAAGCTTGAAGAGATCTTGTCGTGCAATTGTGGAGATTTTTTTGAGTCAATATCTTTGAACTCCCAATGCCAATGATATCGCAAGGTTGCTACACATTGGCTAACAACGAGGTTTTCCTGGAATGATGGATAGTCTAGATTGTATGCATTGGAAGTAAAAAAAATTGTCCCACGGCATGGGCTGGCCAATACAGAGGTCGGTATGGGTCACCAACCATTATTTTTGAAGCAATTGCCGATTATGATATTTGGATATGGCATGCTTATTTTGGGATGCCAGGTACGAGTAATGACATAAATGTGTTAATATCATTTCATTTACTTTCTAATTTAGCTCAAGGTATTGTTCCTCCTACTCATTATATTATTCAAGGCAAAGAATATAACATGGGATATTATTTAGCTAATAACATATATTCTAAATGGTCAACTATTGTGCAAACTATTCATGAACCACGTAGCTGGAAAAAGAAGTACTTTGCCATGAAACAAGAATCCTGCAAGAAAGATGTGGAATGTGCCTTTGGAGTTCTACAATTAAGATTTGCAATTGTTGCAAGACCTATACGTTTTTGGAGTAAGAATGTGTTATGTGACATAATGACAACTTGTATTATCATGCATAACATGATAGTTGAGGATGAGAGAGATCTCAGTGCACCAGTTGTAGAATCGACAGATATGCCTGGACCAACTGTGGAAGTCATCAAAGATGAAAATGCTCGATTTGAAAAGTTTGTGGCTCGATATAAGTAAATTAAAGACAAAGAAGCTCACTTTGCACTTCGCAATGCATTGATAGAGCATTTGTGGGAGCAATATACTAATTCTGAATATTCTTAAAACTGTTGAGATGATGTTTCTTTCGTAATATTATGTTGTAATATTATGCATTTGTTGTATATTTTTTTTTATGATTTTTAATGTAAAATTTTTAATTAAGTAATTTTATTTTTGTTGTTAAAATTTTAATCAACAATGTGTTTATTAATTATTTATCAAACTAATTAAACTATATATATATATATATATATATATATATATTATCTTCTAAATAAGTTAAATCATAAATTTTAAAAATATTTTAAATAATTTTTATTATTACTGTATTATTACATTGTAAATAATATTTAATTAAATCATTGTTGAAAATAATTAATTTAAAGTATATTGTGGTTGAATAGTAATAAAAATAAAAAATGAGATGTGTAAAAGAATATTCTTTTCTGGGGTTAGATTTAGGGTTTGTGGTAGGAGTATAATTTACTGTAGTGTAACCAAATTTGGGATTTGGGGTTGAAATTTGGGGTTGTGGGTTGAAGATGGCCTCATTCTTATGTTAATTTAGTTTTCTTTCAATCTTAGTGCTGTGTGTTACCACTGTTACGTTATATATAATAATAGTTACTATGCAGAATATAATAATAGAAATGTATTAAACAATAATTAGTTTTTTTTAAATAATGAAAACATTCAGTATGAAAATATTTATAATAATTAAAGTAAAATTAATAATATATTAATTATGCTGATATTAGTATAATAATACTGATAATCATTGCTAATTATTTCTTTCACTTAATATATATGGAATGAAGGGTAAAAATAATAAATTTGTAAAAAAAAACTCCTCAATATGCAACCTCACCTCGCTTTTCTGCCAAACACAATTCTTTGGTTTTTTCTTATGCTTTCTTTCTGTCCAAATCATCGTAAATGATAACCGGAAGGATTAGGCATTTTAGAGCTATAATTCCAGCCACTCTTAATTCTCCATCCAAATCCTAAGGGAACTATAGAATCTAATCAAAGGCAATTAGGATTTAGATTTTAATTACAATTAGGGGCCGTTTGGTTTGTGGTAACGTGAAAATATTATTGGGAATCAGGTAGTAATTTAAACATATTACCATGTTTAGTTACTGTAGTAGTGTGGTATTGTTATTGGTAATGTGAAATTAGCAACAGTGAAATATTACCTAATAAGTCAATAATGATATTACCACCAAAATATGTGTACATCCAGATTACCTAATAAGTCAATAATGATATTACCACCAAAATATGTGTACATCCAGATTACTAGTAATATTGTTTTTGCGCCCCACCAAAAGGATAAAAATCACATCAAGGCATATCATCATCTAAGTGATGAGTTGGCCTTTGATAAATATTATGATATTGACTTTTTTTCATACGTACCATTCTCTTTTAAAACATAAGAAAAAATGAGATATTTTTACATTTTGAAATTTATTTTTTAAAAAAAGTTGTATATTTTTTCAACTAAATTTATTTTGAAAAAAATATATTATTATTATTATTATTATTGGAAAGAGAATAGATTTGTTTATTGTAGATTTCAAAACTATAAATTTATTTTGTACAAATTTTATTTTTAATTTTGAGTTTTAATTAATAATGACATGGATGCCAAATCAGGTATTTTCAATTTTGGGTTTTAAAAGTGATAAATGTATTTTCTATTAATTTGTAATTGAATGCAATTATTGTTATTTAAACTACAAACAAGTTGTTGAAACAAAATAATAACAACAATAACAATAATAATATTTTTTCCAAAATAATTATCATTTAAAAAAATAATAACTAAAAATATTTAAAAATTTTCACTTTTGTGATTGGTTAAAAATTAATTATGTTAATAATTATAAATTTTTTTAAAAATGGCTTAAAAACCAAGAAGGTGTAAAACTAACAATAACAACAACAACAACAACAACAACAACAATAATAATAATAATAATAATAATAATAATAATAATAATAATAATATATTTTCAAATTAAATGCTGTTGAAAAAATATATAGCTTTTAAAAAATTAATAATAACTTAAAAAAAGTTAAGAAATTAAAAAAAATTCTCAATTTTGTGATTTTTAAAAGAGAAGGGAGTTAATGAAATAAAGTCAATAACTAAATATTTCTAATAGTCCAACTAATCTTCTAGGTTATGACATAGTTTGATGTGATATTTTCAAATCCATGTTGGTGAATAAATTTTATATAGGGTCATTTTGATAACAAAAAAATTGCCAAAAACACCCCCTAAGTTTGCAATATGCACAAATTGCCCCTCTAAATTTGAGTATCCATAAAAAACCCTTTTATTTTTAATACAATAATTTTGAAACCCCAAGCATGTAACGGTGATTGATAGAGTTAGTTTTGAATTTTTTTGACAAAATTGTCCCTTACATGGGAAGTTGTGGCAAGTGCGACATGATTTGACCATAATGCCCTTGGCTGCAATGATTTTTTGGGCTTTTTGGGTAATCTCGAGAGAACACCATTACTGGCACCAGTTATTTTCTCTCTTCACCTCTTCAGTTTTTCCCTTTTCAAAGTTGTCATTGCATGGGCATCTTCTATAGGACCAGACTACTGTTTTGAAGGAGAACTTCCGCTCAACTCTTCGGCATTTCATTAGTTTGTGCTCTAAGGTATTGCGGCGAGGTGGACATCGTTAAAGAAGTTGTACAGTTTTCTTTTGTTTTTACATTATGTGAGTTTTTTTCTCGTTTGATTTGAAATTATTCTGTTATAAAGAGAGATTTTTCGGTTTTATAGTGTGATTATTGGATGATATTGTAGTTTGTAGGGAGATTTTTCGGCTAGAGTTTTGTTTTGTTTTTCATTTTCATCTGTGTACACAATCGAAAGTGATAATGTTATGCCAAATGAGATTTTTTAATTGTTATGCAATCTCATTGTGCTATGTAATGTTTATAATGTATGTTTCCCTTTAATATGATATGGTTCCAGTATGTAGTATTTAATAGTATCCGTTTAAAAAATAAGTTCTCCGTTTAAGAATTGGGTTTTCCGTTTACAAACATAGCTTTTCGTTTAAGAGTTTTGAATAGTTTTTTTCGATTGTTATTCAAACTCAAATGTGTGTGTTCTTCATTGTGCTGTGTAGTGCTTATAATGTCTGTTTACCCTTTAATTCGATATGGTTGCATTATGTAGTGTTTAATAGTATCAGTTTAATAAATGAGCTTTCCGTTTAAAAAATGAGTTTTCCGTTTAAAACATAGCTTTCCATTTAAGAGTTCTGAATACTACTTCATGTATTGCTATTGTCGTAAGCTTGTGATTATGGCGGTGAACCTAGTTAATGGGCGATGCAACTTGACACTGGTAGTGGAGACTATGGGTGAATTGAAAGTTCACATGACTGGGCGATATTGGGAGATCATTTGAAGGACACCGTCTCACTCACTGAACTGGAATCTATATTCCAAGAAAGGACCCTTCTTGATTCTCTGTTGCAAAAGTATGCTGACTGTGCCAATAAATTCGGGATCGGGGCAAGCCTACTGAGTTTTAGGCATGAAGATGTGGCTTTCATTCTTGGTCTACGATGTGATGGAGACGCAGTCGTTTTTTAGCAGAAGAAAACACAGTCATCTTTTGAAGACAAGTATTTATCGAAATCCTTCGAAAGACATAGAACTCCATCAAGAGAACATTTGATCAAATTGTTCGATAGAGGGGAGAAGAAGAAAATTTTGTAAAACTCCTTATGGTGTACCTCATGGGTACTATCTTCTTTCCAAACACCTCATTCTCAGTTCTGAATTGGATCGTTGATTATGTCGATGACCTACCTGGCATAGGATGATACGCATGGGTGCATGCGACGCACAAGTGGCTTATGGAGGACGTTCTACAAATGGTCGCTTGAGTGCAAGCAAGATGCGCTGGGAAGAAGACTAATATAGGGTACCTTAAAGATTGCACGATCGTACTGAACATATGGTTTTATGAGCTCACTGGCACCGACAAGAAGCTACATTTTTGCAAGACCCCAAGAATACTGTGTTATGGTGAAAATAGTTATTTGAAGCAAGCGTCTATAGGACCCATGTTGTCATCTCTCGAAGGAAAGGATGTAATAAATCATTAACAATGTGTGTTACAATTTCACATTGTACGTCAACAATTGTCTAGAGTGATATTTTTGTGTAGAAAACTTTGTTTCTTTTTAAGTTTAATCGTTATTGTTTAACAATAGTATTTTCTATTTAAAGCAATGTTTTAGTGTTTAAAAATGTTGGTTGGTTTTTAAGTTTAGGGGTTACCGTTTGAAAATATTTGTTTAATGTTTAACAACATTGGTTATTGTTTAAGTTGAGGTGTTTCTTTGAGATTGTGTTGTCTACAAATGTTAGTTTTTTGAACTGGTCACCATGAATACGGATGAAGAAGTCTTTGTTCGGGGTACCCTCTGCGGAGTTGATATTGCTCCCGCACCACTAGCTCAAAAGAAAGATGAGAGGACAACCTCTTCAAGGCGCGTTCGATGTCGTTCCACTTCTCCCAGCCTAACCTGCGCACGCACTACTCGGTGCGGGACAAGCCCCCTAGGCCCCGAGGGCAACAGCCGACGACGTCATTGCACGTCTGTTGCAGGTGTGTGAAATACTAAAAAAAGAGTTCCGCCGGCTTGTTGCTTGTGTCAAGGCGTTGGAAGGACGTTCACAGTCAAATACTACATCCCTATTAACAAATGAATTACCTAGTACTGATGCTACTAGGAGTACCCCTGATGCTACCGACACAGCCCGGGTGTTTGCCGACGATGACCTAATTGGGATGGCCATCCAAAGAGGCCCGTGTTGGAAGAGGCTTGCAACAAGAAGAAAATCAACAATGTCTCTCCCTCCACCGGCTTACATTGAAACAACAATAGCACCACCCACGGTTGGTCGGCCGGATACAAGGGTAGCGTCTGAAGAAATTGCCCCAACAGTAGCTACACCTGTAGTGGACCAACCTCCAACGGATGTGTTTTTGGTTGATGATGTCGTCACAGTTGATGTTGACAGGATCATTGAATCTCTTGCCAATGAAATCCCTGCCTTAGTGGAACTGGCAGACGATAGTGCCGCATCGAAGGAAGACTCAATGCCACAACAACATGAAGCAACAACTATTGGTGGTGAACCATTATTGGACCAACAGGAAACAACTTGTGCACCAAGCACATAACACTAACAACCATCAACAACATCACGCAAAGGACCGTTATCGGGAGTCAAAGATGTTTCGACTATTCCTGGTGATGAATCCTCTAGTGATAACTCAAAACTTAAGATGTTGCTAACGAAGGACAAGGAAACGTCAACGAAGAAACAATGATTACTGAAGTGAGCAGTACAGTCCTTGCCAACTAACAATATGATGATGTGAGCAGTACAGTCCTTGCTAACGAGATAATAAGGATCTTCTTGAACTGCTGGATAGCCTCGAAAGCATAAAGTATTTATGAAGTATTTATGTTATAATTTAAATATATGTCTTACTATTTAAGAGAAATAGTTTTCGCTTAAATATTTATGTTCTCATTTAAATATATGTGTTACCATATAACAGTATTAGTTTCCATTTAAATATGTACGTTATCATTTAAATATATGTAGTTTCCGCTTAAGTGTTTATGTTGTCATTTAAATATATGTGTTAGCATTTAACATCAAGACTGTCGTATGGAGAAATAATTGTGTTAACACAACACGAGCCAGCCTGTTCACGATGTTGGACGGGAAGGAAATGGTCACAGATGATGTCATGAACGCATTTGTCTGCATAATTCAGAAGTCATTGAAGAGAGTACCATATCCATATAAGAAGCCCGCTTCCATCACCTGGTACTAGCGCTATTTATGTCCAAACAGGAAGACACATCTGAGACGACTCTCATTATGATCAGAGATGCCGCTTGTTGCATGATGTTGATATCGTCGTTTTGCCAATAATCCTTAATGACCACTTATATGTTCTTGTTCTGGATAACGACAAACAAGAGTACATGCATTATTCTTCATGCGAGAGTAAGGAGTACGACAGAGACGCTATCGATATAGTAAATTACATGCTAAATAGAGCACACACATCTTAGATTCTTAATCGGAATTCTAACTTCAAATTGTATTTCTTGACAGCGAAAACTATTCAACAATTGTGTCGAGATGGAGTTTGACAAGATGATGACAACCTCGTATCCCTTAATTCACGACATTAACACTCCAAGACAAAAACGAGGAAGTGCCAACTGCGCCGTGTATGTCATGCGGTTTATGGAACAAATACTTGACGATGAAAAGCTACGGCTACCTCATACTGACGTCCCTTATTTAAGAGTAAAGTATGTTGCATACATACTTATGGAAGGGAGCGCAACCGGCATTAGTGAGAAAGCCGATACATCAACTAGTCAGCAAAAACCATAAACTTGTTTGTGGTTATAATGTATTTTCATGCTAACTGAAATTCTTTTCCACTAACTTATTTCATTTGTCATGTAAATATCGTTGTGTCTGTTTAATACATAATGCTTGTCTTTGTTTAACTATCAATGTTTCTATTTAACATATGACGTTTACATTTAAAATAATGCTTAAATATCGTTATATCTGTTTAAAGATCTATGACAAGCACGTAACTATCATCGTTCTGTTTAAATTTGTGTTTATTTAAATTTTTGTTTAAATATTGCGGACCTCGGACTCTTGCAACTTGATCATCTTTCGTCTAGGACAGCCAGGTTTAATTTGTCATGTAAATATCATTGTTTCTTTTTAACAATCAATTTTTCTGTTTAACTATTAATGTTTCTGTTTAATTTTTAGTGTTTCTGTTTAACATATTAACTTTACATTTAAGATAATGCTTATGTGTTTAAGATAATATATTGCGTTTACGTTTAAGAAAATGCTTACATATCAATGTCTCTATTTAAAGATCTACGATTGGCACGTAAATTTGTGTTTATTTACAAAAAAATGATTTTCATAAATA
This sequence comes from Dioscorea cayenensis subsp. rotundata, assembly GCF_009730915.1. Lineage (NCBI taxonomy): Eukaryota > Viridiplantae > Streptophyta > Magnoliopsida > Dioscoreales > Dioscoreaceae > Dioscorea > Dioscorea cayenensis. The sequence continues at coordinate 11,715,780 of NC_052478.1, forward strand.
ACGAGCAAAATTTACAGTATAATGAGATAGTTTGTAACAAACATATGTAACGAATATAAGTTGTCATCCATGCTTAGTCGACGATAGTTTCATTGTAAGATTTATGATTGTGATCGGGCTTGTGGTAGAGACTACAACGTAACTGGTGGACCTCGGATGCTTGCAACTCAATCCTTTTCCATCTAGGACACCCAAGTTGCCTTCTCATGACAGGTAGACGCAACGCAGTTCTCGATTGTCATTGGCAGGTTTGGCATGATCGGTTATGGAGAAAGTAGCTTCCTTATACGCCAGTTTGTAATTGTCGACAGTGAAGTAACCGCTAATAAATCGATGAACGTTCATATCTGTCTATATTATTCCAGCTCAAGCATGTTTGCACAAGATACCATAAACTTACCACCTGTGACATGAACAAATTTTACCCGATAGATCTATGGAGTTATTGCAATGGTCAATCACTTCATAATAGTCATCGACACAATGACCAACATGAAGATTTCGGCTTTCTGTAACAAGTTCCTCTATCTTCTTATGTATGTCGGGGCATAAGTAGGTCTCCCATTTGTTCGCTTGCTCACGGTGGGTGCATAATATGCGCATCAGCTTGAACTTGTATGATGTAGAACACGCATAATTAAATATTATAAGTCATTGTTAAGCTAAGACACTGAAATTTAAACAGAAACAAACAATTTTAAATGATAACAAAACACAATTAAGTGAAGACCCTAAAATTTGAATAGAAACAAATAGGTTTAAATGATAACAAAACACACTTAAGGGTTAAATAAAATCAACATTCAAATACCGTATAGAGTTGACCATTTCCGTCACTGATAAGTGCTTGTGTGGTAAAAATGTGAAGTTTTTTTTTCCTTATGATAAGCATTACTTTATCAGGTTTGAGCGCTAATATGTGTGCATTTATTACTTTCATGCATATAGGGTTGTGAAGCCGAATGTTAGAGAAAGAAGCCAATGTAGATCATGAATGCACTATTTGGAGGAAATCTTGAGAAGGATCAAACGCGAAGACATAAGTCAAGCTCAAGATGCGAGAATGTGTGCCAACCTCTTCGTATTCAAGTTAGCACAATGATTTGAAGGGGCATAAAGGCAGTCACATTCAAGTATTCTGGCTTGTGCATGTATAGCAAGATCTCCACCAATGTAGCCGTTTATTGAAGAAGCAAAGCGATTTACGACGTAAACGTATGACCGTTTACGTTACCTCGATGAGAACATGGATTCGGGAGTATTCCGGGTCGGTACTGTAGCAGAGTACTGTAGCAAACAATGTAGCAATTCATTGTATCAGGTACTGTTCACAGTCGGCCGAGAAAAGTGATTTCCAGAGTATCCACACGGACGTGTGGAAATTCCACACGCCCGTGCGTTACTTCCACAGGCCAGTGTGGTGAATCCACAGGGGCGTGTGGATTCCTGATTCCAGCCTTATTTAAGGCCGATTTTAGCCCCGATTTCAGCATTCTTTTCTCCATCTTTTCCCCAACTTGAGAGGACGGCGGCAAGGGTTTTGAGAGATATTGGATAGGGATTGGGAGAGGTTCTACGGCTCTGACATCATGCTTCGTTTGGAAGAAGGTTAGTGGGAGAGCTTTCGTCGGCACCGATCTGGTAATGTGTATCCTAGGCTAGACAAAAGGACCCTTGGACGAGTGGAGGCTTCTCTACAAGACCATCGTCACGACTATCGAGGGGGTTTTCTATGGATTACTTGTTTTTACATTCAATTTCATTGATTGTAACTAGCTCCATGGAGAGCTAAACACCCTAGTGGGTACTTGGATTTATGAACCCTAGGATGTATTTGTTTCATTAAACCTTTTTATTATGCTTTCATTAATTGATGTTTTATTTGAGTTCCAATCTTGAATGCTTGATTGATTGAATGCTCTCATAGAGTGACACTAGGGTTGAGAGTTCACCTTGGTAACCCTTGTGAGTGAGTGACACACCACGAGAGTTAGATAAAGCTAGATTGGAGAGGTTTGAGAGAGTGAGTCGAGATGTAGCTGAGCGTCCCCTTTCCCCTCCGGTGTGATTTATCCTACCTCCTTTTCCTCAAGTTCTTTGCGGTCATAGTAGAGTGAATGGGCTAAGGGATGACCTTCTGTTGGGGCTTAATTGCAGAGGCAACTGAGTAAAGCGTTGAAGTGATTTTAGCACCTATGGCTTAATTGTGACTAGGGACCTTCCGCCTGGATCAAAGGGTTAGGTCTACATCTAGGAAGAGGATTTATCACTTGGAGTCCCTAGAACTCATTGCAATTCTATACGAGTGCGAGGTTGAGAGATTGTTCAATTTCTCCTCCGGGATATGTATAGAGTTAGGCATGGTTGGCCTTAGATTTGGGACTATGTATTGAAGGATCTGCACGACTCATTAATGCATTAGTTATAAATCATAATAGAGGGTTTTGCACTTGAAACGATTGTCCTAGGCGGAACAATATCCGGGTACCCCATTTATATCGATTACCTTACCTCCCCTTTACTTGTGCTCTCTTTCTTGTCTCTTTTAATTTTGTCACATTACATCTTGTCACACAACTATTATTCACTTTTCGCTTAGTTAAGAAACAATTTAAGTGTTTTTATTCCCTACTCTCTGTGGATACGATACCCACTCATCTGGGATTTATTACTTCGACAAACCCGTGCACTTGCGGGACATACGCAGGGGTGTTGTCAGTCACCGGTAAATGCCGAGCTTCTTTGATCCATGCATTGAACGACTCTATGACATTTGAATAAATCTCGCCCCAACATTTACCTCTAAACAAATAATTCGACCAATGTGACATATTTGATTTATGAAGCAACCAGTGATAGGCATCGGGTGATGTGGCATGTAGTTCTTTCACCGAATCATCAAATTCTTTAACCGTGGATGCATATGAAATACGAAAGTATATGGACTAACACTCTTCCTTCAATGCCTTCCCAAGTCTAACATTGTCTTTCATAAAATTGGCCTTCAAGTGTCGAAGGTAGTATGCATGTGGGGAAGAAGGGAAGACCCTTGTAATGGCGTTCACAAGGCCCTTAGACCTGTCCAACACAAATGTAATAATCTCTTCATAATCTCCATCACTGTGTAAAGCATCACCTAATTTGGAAATGAACCACGTCCAATTGGCATCGGTCTCATTGTTGACAATACTGAAGACTACGTGGAAAAACTATTGTTTCCATCTTTGCCTGTAGTACCCAATAGAGTACCCCGATATTTACCAAGAAGGTGGGTACTGTCAAGAAACAATAGCGGCTTACAACTCCTCTTGAAGCCCATGATATACACACTGAAAGAAAAGAATGCATGTTTAAAACGCTTACCATCTCTTTCCATAATCGCAATGCTGCTAGGGTTTGTCTCAACCACCTTATCTACGTACCAAAGCAACAAATCATAGTTGGAGCCTCACTGCCGTCGATACTCACTCTGGCACACTCTTTACCCAACCAAACTTACTTGTATGGAATGTGGACACCATGTTCCCATAACATGTCCATCTAAATATCAATGGCCTTGTACAATGGTTGGTCCTTAAGCTTCTGAATCACATGTGCGCTTACCCATTTGTTGGATGCTTTCGGATGTGACACTGGGCCAATTCCACCACTACAAGTGTGTGACAAGTGCATTATCTTGATTTTGAAAGTATTTTTATTGTAATCTTTGATGCATGAAGGCGCCATTGATAGCCAACGACGACAACGTATTTTACAGTCACCCAGGTGTTTTTCATTCTTTATAAATTTGAAGTCAAAATTCCAATTGATTGCAAAATTTCAAAATGTATCTTTGAAATGTCCAACGCCTAGAAAACGTTATCCGATATCGAATGACAAAACTTCATGATTTGATGAGGAAGGAAGACCTGCCACACCGTTAGGGACGCCCTGAGGTGGAACGGATATGCTCGCAGAATCCGAATACCTACTACAATCAAAGAACTTTACAATGAGAAGAAATTTTAAGCAGAACTTAATAATTTTAAGCGGAAACATAACATTTTAAAAAGAAACTTGATAAATTTAAGCGGAAACATATCATTTTAAATAGAAACTGGATAAATTTAAGCGGAAACAGGGACATGGATAACTAAGAAAAACATAAGTTTTAAGCGGAAACATAACATTTTAAATGGAAACCGGATAATTTTAAGAAGAAACTGGGATAATTAATCAATAATTAACTTCTACAACTATGTAAACATAAAGACGAAGAACTTTGGAATGAGAAAAAATCATTGTCAGTAGAAGAAGTCTCAACCACGAGATCGACTGCAACACATTTGAAGAGGGCGTATACGTGACACATGAGCTGGAAGTCAACCTCGTTTTCCATTGGACAAACCGTTTTATGCGCATCGGGTGTGATAAACTTCACCCGAACATGGGAACACATTGAGACCCCATCGCTCACATATCTCCGTTAACACTGATTCCTAAGAAGTTAGCGCCGTGAACACCAGCACTCGTCCCTCCCCGTAGTATCTAACAATAGCACAAAAACTCTCCATAGTAAACCTACATAAAAATAAATTATTACTCTCTCTCGCAGGATGATTAAAGTGAGGGTAAGGAAGAGATTGTCACCTTATTGTGCAACCGGTAGAACTCCAACACACCAAATGGGGATGAATTGAAAAACTCCAAGACTTCAAGTGATAGAAGTTTTCCAAAGTTTGTTTAAGAAAAAGTAAAAAGAAATGCAAAAAAGGTTGGACATGATGTGATTGGGTGACTTTTTCTCACCATTTTCAAGGGTAACGATGGAATTTCACAATATAGACCCAGTCCGAGTGACATACAAGGGGGAAAAAGGAAGTGAAACAATAACGGAAGGACTGTCCGGGGTATTCACAACTTACCAGGGCTGTTTGGGAAGTTTTGAAATTTATAGGGGGTAAACAGTAATTTTTTCTTTTGATAATTATAAAAAAAGGGAGGTTATATTGAAAAAAAATCACTTTTTTTTTTTGTCAAATTTACACTTACCATTTAGATTTAATTCTTTTCTCACTCTTTCTTCAAAATTTCAAACAATACAAGGATTGTTTGGGAATATTTTAAAAAATTAATATTTTGTATTATCATTAATTGTTTTTTATGTGAAAATTTTATTTTATTTCAACTTTAAATTTGTTTAAAACTTTAGATACAAGGATATTCTGGGAAAACATACCTGTGGGCTCCTTTCTTTTCACCCGGTTTTTAATTAGGATTGACCGGTTAAAAAAGCATGGATCACAAATCAAATTTTTTAATTTTTTTATATTTCGGATGATTACAGGTTCATGACTCCTATTAGGGGTAAGCCTCTAATATTAATTACCCCAGACAATGTCATGGGAACCTCCGATTAAGAAACAAGTGTGAATGAGAAATAACTGAGCGGACATAACAATTTTTTTATTAATTTTTTTTATTAATTTCAAAGATGCATATGAACACATGGTCATAAGCGAAAATACATGAGTATTTAGAGAGCTATTTCTTTTATAAAAGAGCTTGACAAGAGAGTTTTTTTAAGAAAGAGCTATTTTTATTATGCTCCTCAAACTTCTTTTTACTCGGCTGGCATTCTTAACTCCTTTACTGAAAGTATGTCAGAAGATCCTTTTTGGCTCTGTGGATGTGGCCTTCTTCGATTTCTTTTTCTTTATGTGAGTTTATGTCTTGACACATCGCTCAGTTCAAGCTACGGCTACTCTATATTTACGAGTTGCCTACTTGGTCACTTTTGCTTCTTTTATCACTGAAGACTTTGGCTCTTTATGCTTGTAAAATCTCCAGCTCTTTGACTTGTTAAACTCCTCACGTCTTTAATTTCTAGGTGTCTTGAAACTTCAGAGTTGCATTTGTCGCTTGCATGAGGTATTTAAGTCTTGACTCTTCAATGCTTTTGAACCTTGACCATTGGATTTATTTTAAGTCCTGACCTTCAACATGGTTAGGTCATTAACTTGATAATTTTGATTTTGCTTTTAAAATGGATTTCAAGCTATAATTGTGTACTTGATTTCCATTTGTTAAGCCAGCAATTGAGTTCTCCACTTCATTTTCGCGAAAGAGACCTCATAATGAACTTCAAGAAAATTTTTGTCAACTTTTTTTTTTTTAAATGAATGTTGACGAGGGATATTTTTTGTGAATTTTTCATTTTTTTTTACTCTTCTTTCCACTTCAAATTTTTTTTTCATTTCTTCTTTTCATTTCATTTTTTTTTACTCCAATGAGTGTCAAAAGACCTCAAAGTGAGTTTGAAGAGAGGGTTTGATTTTTTTATGAAAAATTTCTCTTTACCCCAAGAAAGTCAAGGCTTCAAGGTGGAATGAGAGAAATTATGGAAAATTTCTCGTTACCCAAGAAAGTCTAGACTTCAAAGTGGAATGAGAGAAATTTCATAGAAATTCTCGTTACCCCAAGAAAGTCAAGATTTGAAGGTGGAATGAGAGAAATTTTATAGAAATTCTCGTTATCCCAAAAAAGTCAAGACTTCAAGGTGGAATGAGAGAAATTTCATAGAAATTCTCGTTACTCCAAGAAAGCCAAGCTTCATGGTGAAATGAGAGAAATTTCATAGAAATTCTCGTTACCCCAAAAAAGTCAAGCTTCATAGTGGAATGAGAGAAATTTCATAGGATTTTTTTAGAGGAGGCCCTTCAAAGAAAATTACCAAAATACCCTCAATAAATTCATCCATCATTCATTTCCATATCTTTTTTTTTTCTTCCTTCAATTTTTTCCCCATTCTTTTTTCCTTTCTCATGTTTTTTCTTCTAAACTCACCCTTCATTTTTTTCCCATTTTTTTCTCTCTCTTTTTTAAACTCACCTATCATTTTTCTCTTTTTCTGCCCTCCCTTTCACTTTTTTTTTATCTCTTTTTCACTCTCCTTTCATCATTTCTTTTTCTTTTTACTCTTCCTTCATTTTTTTCATCTCTCTTTTTTTCCTTTCGTTTTTTTTCATCATTTTTTTTACCAAAAATGCCCCTCACCGAAAGACTCCATTTTTTAGTGAAAGAAAACTTTGGTGTAATTCAAGAACAATTTTATAAATTAAAAAAAAAAGAGTGGTACTGGTTACCGCGAAGTTTATGCGTTAACAGCTGGGAATCCGAGGCCTCTTCAGTATTACAAAGAGATTGGCTTTCAATAGCAACAGAACATTTTGGAAGAACCTTCTTTACTTTTTTTTAAGAGCATACATTCATAGAATTTTGATCGTCTGGACCACAATGAGGACTTGGGGAATTTCCCTCCTATACTGAAAAGGAGACAGAGGTCAACTTGGGCAATTTTTTTCATTTGGCATACATGTACCGCTATTTAATGCCTTCTTCCCTTTTTCCAAAAGAAATACTTGAAAACTCCTCTCCATCCCCACAGGATTTTGTCGTAATGCTTATCGTCTCCTGCTGGTTGGGTGAGCGATTCTCTAAGTTATGTGATTCTTTACTCAGGCATTCTATATTATCTATTCTTTTATCATCACACGATTCTTCCTGGTCATCTAAATGAACTGTTCCATGGTGCTCTGTATATTTGATCTATCTAACACCAACTGTTAAAGAAGACACAATTCCAAGAGCAGTCTCTTCAGAATCCTCTGCAAGATCACTCATGCTTTTCTTTTGGAGTTCTTCAAAGGCTTTGCTTATCTCCTCCACAGCACTAGCAAAATATTTGACAGTCTTACTCTGATATCGAGCTATTAACTTACTCTTGGATTCATTAGTAAACACCTGAACATCATCTGGTGTAACAACAGCCATTTCAGAAGTCCCAAAGAGTTGAACAAGATATTTCTTTGGATCAAGCGACCTCTTCCAATCTTCTGGTCTGCTAATCTTAACAGGCCATGCCGGAAACCCCTTCACCTTGGCCAACACAAGATCACCCAGGTTCAACTCAACTGTCACCTTCACTCGTTGCCCACCTTTCCTGCACCCTGGCGGCATCTTCCCACGATGCAAGAAAACCTTGTCCGAGCCCACACTCCAAAGAAAACCAATCCAAAACCGATAATTAAATAAAGGCAATCGGCATCGAACCCTAGAACGGCCCTTCGAACCTTGACGGTGGTGATACCCGATCGTCTCCTCCCTGACGAGCGGTGGCGAAGGATCTCAGTTAACTGATGCCCACAGTGCCACGATTAGTCCGACGGCTGGGCCGACGACGCCCCAATCGTGGAATCAGAGGCTGACGAATTCGAGAGAGCGAGAGAGTGGGAGAGAAGCATGTACGTGCATGGTTCGGAACCCACAACGAGAGAGAGAGAGAAAGAAATACGGGAAAAAAAAATACACACATGTACGTGCATGTGCCTCTCTTTAAATGCATGAAAATAATTATATATATATATATATATATATTTTAGAGAGAGAGAAAGAGAGAGTATGAACGAGAGAGGAGAGAAATACATGCTAATGCATGTACATGCACATACTTCGTTTCTCTTTAAATGCATAAAAAAATTTCATGCTTATGCATGTGGACAAATTATATATGTATTTTTTTTAGAGAGAGAGAGAGCATGAATGAAAGAGAAAAAAATACATGCCGAGCTTGTATCATGGTTGCATGCATGTGCATGAATCTTTTTTTTTTTGCATGCAAAAATTATAATATATATATATATATATATTTAAGGAGAACATGGTACCTCTTTTTTCTTTTGCTATCCGAAATCCGAAATCCCAATCGCCTTTCTTTATCTGTCTGTCAAGTTTCTCCTCGTTTTCTTCTTCTTTCTTCTCACTTTTTCCTCAAAATTCTCTCTTTTCTTGTTTTATTTCTCACTTTTCTTCAATCTTCTTTTTAGTCCCTCTATCTTTCTTCAGTCCCTTTCCTTTTTCTTTCTCTCTTTTTTTTTTCTTTTTTTTCAAACTCCTCGTTCTTTCTCCTTAGTCCCCCGAAAATCCTCAACACCCCCGAAGAATCTCCAACTCCGGGAGACTTTTTTTTTTAAATTTCAAATTCAAAATTTCTGACCTTATCTACAATCTCCTCCCTTTTTTTAATATTTTTTATACATTTTTTTATTATTTTTTCATAAATATTTTATTATTATTTTTTTTATATTTTTTATTCTTGAATTTTCTCTCCTTTTTTTTATTATTTTTTTAATTTCAAATGATATTTTCATTATATATATCCTCAAATATATATATATATATATTCTCTCTCCACTTCTTTTTATATCATTATTATTTTTCATTTATACCCCTACTTTTATTTGGAATAGGATAATGCTCCTTGTCTCTTTTTTTTTATTTTTATTTGAAGTAGGATAATGCTCCTTGTCTCTTTATTTGAAGTAGGAGAATATGATTCATCACTATGATTTTTATTTATCTCTTGTTTTTTGTTTGATATTAATTCAAAGTAGAATGCCAATTTCCTAATGGGATTAGGAATGAAATTTTTCTATATAAACAAGTGACCCCCTTGTAGCTTCCTCACATACCATAGTTGAGGGAGGAAGGTACAAGTACTTTCAAACTTCAAAATTTTTTAGCTCACTTGAGTAATTTATTTATTTATTTATTATTATTATTTTTACTCCAATCCCATATTGAACGATATTTTTGCTCAATTTGCACAATCCTGAAGCTTTTCCTTTTCTTCTCTTTTTCAACTAAAAAAATTCCGACTTCATGTGCAGCCTTTCTCTTTCTTTTTTACTCTCATAGAATTTTTTCCTCTTATTATTTTATTTTCCTCTTTTTTATTTTTTCTCCTTTATCTTTGTTCTTTTTCCTTTTTGTTTGTTTGTTTTTTTTTAGTGCTCCGAACTCTAAACATGATTTCGACAGTCCAGCTCAAAGAAAAATAATCTATGAGTGTAGATAAAAAAAAAATTCATAAGTACCAAGAAAGATTCGACCACCCGATCATCAACTTAAAAGTCAACAATGGAGACCGCATTATTTAACAAAATTTGATTTGAACTTATGAATTTCTATGAGAGGTAAATGGACCTCAAACTCAATCTTCACTGTTCATATTAAATATGAATACGTCGTGAGCATGTAAAAATACTTCCAAAAAGATCCCAAAATGTTTAACCATTCAATCGTCAACTTGATGACAAGTAATTTCCATGATGATTATCAATGGATTTCACATGTAGTCACGATTTTGTTTTGAAATTTTCCAAAATAAAATATAATTATGACCGTTCACAGGAAACATCATGATGTCTCAAAGCTTCAATAAAATTTTCAGATTAATCAGGAAAGTCATCATAGTCCGATTAAGCTTTGATCAACTCTGGTCGTTTGAGAACAAATTTTCTGAATCTTACCTTGAAGTATAGAATTCTTTAAAATTCGTCAGAACTCCAAATTTAATTTCAACCGTTCATATTGACTATTGTCATGTGTTTATGATGTAGTTAAAATTTCATGACGATCAGAGCTGATCTGGATACCCGATGAGCTACTTACTCAAAACAGCATTTGTAAAAAAAACTGCAGATTTTTTTTTGCCTACCAAAATCCCTCATTTCCTTGATCTCTTTTTGTTGTTTTTTTTTTTCTTTTTTTTTCTTTTTCTTTTTGTTTTTTGTTTTGTTTTTTTGTGTTTTGTTTTTTTGTTTTTTTGTTTCCTTTTTGTTTTTGTTTTTGTCTTTTTGTTATTTATTTATTTATTGTTTTCCTTTCCTTTTTTTTACCTGATCTTATAGCTTTTCTTATAAGATTTGCAAGAATCATTTCAAAATTCATAGAATCATATATTTATTCAACTAGATAAAGAAAATAACAGGATGGAATTTATGTTTTGCCTCAAGAAGCATCTATCATGCTTAACCAACTTGCTCAAACAAGAGCACTGGACGTTCCATCATAGACAAACACAAATGTTTCTTCTACAATGTGCTTTTATTCAAATGGATTAGAGAAACACGATAATAGAACTCGTAATTTGCCTCGAGAAGCATATACCATGCTTGACCAACCTGCTCAAACAAGAGCACTGGACATTCCGTCATAGGCAAACACAAGTTCTTCCCCTTTTTTTTTGTTTTGTTTTATTTTATTTTATTTTTGTTTTGTTTTTGTTTTTGTTTTTTTTTTGTTTCTTCTTTTTTTTCAGCATTTCCATATCATGCATTACATGTACATCATGGATAATATTTTTTTCAAAAAACGCGCATTGATGGGTGGCATAGGTCTCCTTCCATCGGCGTCGACTAGCTGATAAGCTCCACCTTCGTAGACAACCTCTATGATGTATGGGCCCTCCCAATTTGACTTGAACTTGCCCCCGGCATGCTTGTTGGTGATGATTGGTCTTCTTAACACCCATACCATCTCTCCTTTCTCGAAAGTTCGAATACGAGCCATCTTATTATTAGCTCGAGCCATCCTTGCTTTGTAGACTTCAAGATTCTGTTGGGCCTCTAGCCTTCTTTCATCTAACGCATCAAGCTCATCCAAACGCAAGCGAACTCTATCTTCATTTGTGAGTTCATTTTGTAAGGCAATTCTTAGAGATGGAATTTGGACTTCAAGTGGAAGATCAGCTTCTGTACCAAAAACCAACGAGTATGATGTTGATTGAGTTGGTGTTCGGTATGTTGTCCGGTATGCCCATAAAACTTCAGGAAGCCTTTCGTGCCAATCCCTTTGACTTTTTGAAACTGCTTTCTTTAACAATTTGGATAATGTTTTATTGAATGCTTCTGCAAGACCATTTGCTCTAGCATTATAGATAGAGGAATACCTCCAATCTATTTTATGATGCTGAGAAAACCTTCCAACCTTGAAGCTTTTGAATGCTCACCCGTTGTTAGAGATGATCCTTCGAGGTGTTCAAAATTTATATAGCACATGGTTTTTGAAGAATTTGATGATATTCTCCGCCTTCACTTCCTTTAAAGGAACAGCTTCCACCCATCGTGAAAAAATAATCAGTGGCAGCTAATATAAAGCGATGCCCTCTTGATGATAGAGGCTCAATAGGGCCTATCACATCAATCCCCCCCACATCTCAAAAGGCCATGAATAGATTGTAGGGTGTAAAGGATTGGGGTGTTGATGAATGAAATCCCCATGGGCTTGGCATAGTTTGCACCGTCTTGCATATTGTAGGCAATTGTTAATCATGCTTGGCCAATAGCTTCACAAATACCAGAATGAACTTCATGCATGACTTCTTCAGACTCCTCCTTTGAGAGACATCTTAGTAGGAGTTGATCATATGATCTTCGATAGAGAACATCATTAAAAAGGGTAAACTTCATCGCCCTTTTCTTTAACTGCGTAGCTCGAGACTTTTCATCTGGGAGTTCGCCATACTTCAAATATTTAATGAAAGGCTCTCTCCAATCATCTTCAACTACTGTTAAAATTTCTTCTTTTCTGAGCTTCTTGTTTTCTAATTCTTCATCAAAGCATGAACTCAACACTCGACTGTTTCGAATGGTGACTTGGATCTCTTCTTGATCTGGATCAGCCAACTCTTTTGCCAATTTGAATGGTGACTTGGATCTCCTCTTTTGTCCAACCACTCTCTAACATCTTCACATTGCCCTCTCCTCGAAGTATGAACTCTTATCTCTTGTCCCCATTCCTCCCTGGAGGGTATCAATCTATCACCACCCTATCTAATAATAATATTGTGAAGAATGCAATATGCAATCACTAGGTCAACTTGGGTACTATATGGAAAGAAAGGCCTAGATGTGGGAATCTTAATCCGACTTTTCAAAGACCCAAATGTACGATCAACTGTAATCCACACTAACAAATGGCTATTGTTAAACAACTCCTTTTGGGGTTTCATGAATACTTGACCCGAATTCCTTTAAGTGATATCTAACACCTCTAAAAGGTGCTATAAATCTAGGTTTTGTAGCATATCTTGCGTCGACGAGGAAATATTTTCTTGAAGACCAAAAGGATATAGGATTATGCTATATACTATAATAATAATTTATGTTTTGTTTATTAATCAGTAAATAAATAGGCACATATACCTTGTGGCACTTTAAGACCATTGGGTCTTTCTAAAGCATCACGCAAGACCATCAAGTCATGTGCAAACCCCTCCCAACCAGCAAGCACATAAGTGAAGTTAAGAGCAAAGTCTACTACAGTGAGCACATTTTGTGTTAGAAAACCCTTTCTAATATGAAAAGATGCAACCATGTCTGCTGAAGCACTTGCATGTATATATGTGCCATAAAGGGCCCCAATACAATCCTAAGAACTTGTAAGTAGGGTTATTCTTAAAATATGATTGTTTTATTTTTGGGTAAACATGTAGATACAATTATGTACCTTAAAGTACGGAAAGAATCTTGAGCGTTGTGCAATGTAGATTGATAAAGTACTTGATGGAGATCCGATAAACTCTTTTTGTAATTCCCCAATGGCATGTAGGACAAGATTAAAATATCTGCTAATAGTTTCGCCATACCTAAGAAAATTGTGTCTGATGACTCTATTTCGTTGGTTGTGACCAAGAATATGCAAGAACATCAGCAATTGTTCTTCCATGTTGACATTTATTGAATCTTTGAGCAGTCCATGAGATCGTAGTAATGAGCACAAGCTAAAGAAAATGAATTTATTCATTCTACCCATGTTAATACATGTTGTGTCGTCACCATTTAATAAGCGGTCAAGTTAATTCTCTCTATCCAAGCCTCTACGAGAATTGGGTGCATGGCATACTCTACGCTTACTTATATGTGTCACTATAATTCCCATAATTGTGGATGCAATTGCTGCAACCTTTCATAGTTTCTGTGAGGTTTTTCTTTTATTCTTTTCCATGAAAAATCACGTACTTGATTAAAAAAAATAATCAACAATTGAAGTGGAAAGGAAAATAAATGTTCATGAATCCCATTCATGACTCCCATTCCTTCAACTGTCATTACATTCTTCACATTATCAATCACAATTTCTTAATACACGTAAAGAATGTCCTATGAATGAATTGCATTCTGCTTTCTTTACCTTGACAAATAGACCAATGCTATTCTTGATAAAAAAAAGAAAATTTATATATTTCCCATGGCAGTAATAACAAGTGCATTTAAACACTCCAAGGTCCTCAAACTAGTTAGTTTGATGAAAAATGTTCACATAAAACTATTCATATTTTTAGATTACTCTCAATGAAAGCCTTTTAAACAAAAATTTTCTAGCCATAAGTTATTCCTTCCAAGGATGATACAATACATTGAGGATAATGGGAGAACATTATAGGTCCATCAAAACCATTCTCAAACTGGAAAAATTAATCTACTTAATTGCGAAGCATAGCATTCTCTAAAGAAGAATACATTTTTAATTTGAAACAACATTTAAGGAAACTGAAAGACTCTTCTATTAATATCAGTGTCCTTGCATTTAAATTATGAAGATGATGAGGGGAATGTGCATGCTATTTTAATCAAACCTCCTTGTCTGCATACCATGCATTAAAAAATAAATTATAATAAAAATAAAAAAGGAGCAAATCAGAAGATCTTTGTGATTTACAATATTGATAGTGCACATAATAATGCAACAACTAAATGTTCCAGCTTCCTAAATCTAATGCATTAAATTAACAATATGTGATACTTCAATTGTCAGGACAGAACTCAATGTCCCACCATTACAAGATCCAATTACGGTTCAAAACAAAAAACCCATTCTTGAGTACTAGCAATACTTACTCTATGCTTTTTCCTTGCCAAATTGGTTTTAGGAACTTCAATCATTTCAATATAACAAAGAAGATTATGATGGGTTGGCATTTGATTTTTCTGGTGGATTTATTGGTTTCATTGGGTAGGCCACAAAATTTTTCTATTTTTTGAACTTTGACTTTCATTTCTTTTAAGAATGCCATTTTCCTGCTAGAATTTCTTTAGTATTTTTACATGATAAGTTCAGCAACTGCCTATCAAGCTTCTAGTCTATTTTACTAAATATTCTCTTCATGATTATGTAAATGATCAAGTATGACATGCCAAACTAGCTTTGGAATGCAAGAAGGGAAATGATAGAAATTCTCATGAAAATATTTTGGCAAGAAAGTATTGATTTCCAGAAAAATTAGCTTAATTACTGTGAATGAAATAATGGATGTGATGAGGATCCAAAAAAAGTAATATATATATATATATATTGTTTTTAAGAGATGCAGCAATCAAGACAATATCAAATCTCAAAGATCATCATCATGTCACTAATCCATGTTAAGATGATTTTGCTACTTCCATCTTCTGAAACATTTCTAAGAACATAGCAACACAAAAAAAAAGTCCAAATTTTAATAGAGAAAATGGATAATGATGATCCGTCAAGGCATCAACCAAAATTTGAATGCAGAGCAATTGGATAAGATATCAGGATTAGACCCAATTAGAAAAAGTTAGATGATTGGGCATCCACAGAACCAGATGAAAAGATAAAATGTTTTCCAATTAAAAACAAACAAGACGAGATTTATTATTATTTTTTGTTTGAATGAAAAAGAAGAAGAAGAAGGAGAAGACCCATAAAGGAATTGACAGATTTTGGGATGGTTGGGACCAACGAAGTGGCGCTGGATCCTGAGAGAAGAACGCCTGTTTACTACCGCCGCAGCTTGAGATTTTGGAGCTTCGAGAGTCGGTGAGTCTATGGGTTTATTGCGATGTGGTACATGATGGAGATGGATGGGAGAAGGATGAACGATGGATGAGAGAGGGATAAAAGAGAATAAATCAAGGGATGAGCAGCGTCCCATTGATTTGGAGGAACGCCACTCATCCAGTTTTCAGGGATGGGGGCCATCCCCATCCTGGCCCATCCGGGAAACCAAACAACTGGATGGGCCTGTAGCCCTGGATATCCCATCCCCATCCCAGGATATCTAGGCTGCCAAACACTCTCTAAATTAAAATGTTTAAAATTTTATATGCAGGGGTATTTGGGGATATTTGAAATGTTACTGAGATAATTACCATGACTAACCAAACATGGTAATTTTACATTACCACAACATTCCCGGGCATATAGTATTCCCGACCTCATTACCACGGTAATCTCATTACAGTGATAATATATCATTAATGCGAACTAACTTAGAGTTTTATTTTTTTTATTTTATAATAATAAACTAAAATAGCTTGAGTTGAGTTGAGAGAGTCATTAATAATGATGGCACTTTTATGGGTTTAATGGTAATGAAACTATATTTGGTTGGGGAGATAAGTTATTGGGAATGAAAAAAGTGAAGAAAGAAAATAGGGTAAAATTACTTTTATACCCTTTGAAGTAAAAAACATAATATTTATATAAAAATAGTGAGTTATGTATAATTCCTTCTCATCATTTGGCCCAAGGCTCACATACCGGACCAAGTCTGGCATAAGCCCGATCCAAAGTCAATGTTTGAAGGACCAGTCCAAGCCCGATCCAAACAAACCTTGGATTGGATATGGATACACGGGCTAACCCTTTTGAACTTTTTTTTTTGGGTTGATCCAATAGACTTACCCATGATCTGGCCCATTGGATTTATTACTAAATATAATAATAATTTAAAAAATATTACAAATGATTGATTTATTGAGATATATCCATCATACAAGGGAGCTAACTAGCAAAGTGGCTAATTGTCATGGGCTAACCTCGTGAGTCATGTCATGTCAACCAACGACTCCCTCCATGCTTTATTTTGGAAGAGGATTGTATTTTCATTAATCAATCAAGTACATAGAGGTCCTATTTTATGTAGAATGGGAAAAAATACATATGATTGATACATGAGTAGGTGCTAACCTAGTTGGTATATATTTATATTGTAGTGATGCAATATATTTTTCTCAAGTAAAAATGAAATAATAATACTAATCAATTAATAAAATTATTTGTTTTTATTTTTATTTTACTTTTTATTTTTAAATCATCATAAAGTTTAATTAAATAAAGTTAAAGAAGAAAATAACAATGGGCCGATTCGAGTCAAATCCAATGGGTTGATCCTAGCCTGATTCAATGATTGATCCATAGAGCCAAGCCTATGAGCTGGGCCATGGGTTTCATATTTTAAATTTGGGCCTGCCCAGCCCAGTCCAAACTATTCATGAGGACCATCAGATCTGAGCTTAGGCTGGGGCATAGCCTCAATTTATTAAGTTGGGCCGGCCGGGCCCGATGTTAAAAATGGTTTAGACTTACAAAAATGACATTCATTTTGACAAACATCTTTTTAGAACAAGGACCATAACATTTGTGAGAATCTAATTTTCTATGGTTTTGATCATGTATATTGATGAGTGTACAATGTTCTATTAATTTATATCACTTTATACACTTATTTGGTTTGTATTAAGAAATATTGTGGAATTTGGTGCTAAACTTAGTGTGTTTTGTATTCTCAGGCTTTGGGCAGGGCGTAAAGATGAGAGAAAACTAAAAAAACATTTTAGACCCTAAACAAAGAAACTGGAGCTCTCTCGGCAGCAATTAAACAAGGACAAGGCAAACTTGATGGCTTATGGACAGCTTACAGCTTGGCTTACGGCCGTAAGAACTTTCTTGAGAACCTTACGGGCATGTTTATGCCCATAAGGAGGAGTTCAGAGCCAAATCAAAGGACCTTATAGGCAGGACTTATGCCCGTAAAGACCATCCAGAGGAGTTTACAACTAGAGCTTATGCCCGTAAGGGCAGTCGCAAGGGGCAGTACAGCGAAGTTTACGGTCCAGTGCTTATAGCCGTAAGTTGGACCGTAACATAGACAAAGGACTTTACGGATGGAACTTATTGGCGTAAGTGTTCCCGTAAGGCTCACGACCCATCTTCTCTAACTCTTTACAATTATGTCCTTACGCTTGTGAGTAGCCCGTAAGCAGCCGAGTGTAGATAGATTTGGTGAGGATTTTTAGGGTATTCTGTACACTCATCAAATCCAAAGAATGCCCTAAAAATCCACATTCAAGGAGAGAGTTGATCGTAGCTGTCAAGCTCATCTTGGCGGTGTTCATAAAAACTTTCCTAGGGTTTCTTCGGCGATTCATCTCTGGCACGATTGAGAGGGTTTTTTTTATTTATTTTTTTTTATGTTTTCAATGCCTCTCATCGTGTCTTGTTGTTTGAATGATTGCCCTCAATTAATGGAAGGCTAATTTGTAGATGTTTGTGCATAGTGAACTTTACGGTTTATCTTTTGATATTGGTTGTTGGATTCATGTGATTTACTTGTTTTCTTTATTACAATCCATTCTATTTGATTCTAATTGCTTGTTTGAATGCTTGATCTCTATTGTGGCGAAAACCCTAGTTATCATACTTCTTGTTTTTTATGACCAGAAAAATTCCCACCTAGAATAGACATGCCGCGATTAGAGGGAATTGTGAGTAAGGCTAGACATAAGGTACTTTGGAGACCGCCTTTCCCTCAATTCTCTAGAGTGAGTTAATGAGTATCTTTATGTTCTTTGCAATCATGTGGAGTAGATTTTAGGAAAAATCACATCTCTACTCTGTATTCGAATTAGGGGTAATCTCTTCTCATAAGAGAGATTACTTACTTAAGAGATTCTCATTAACCCACGGTGAGGTTTAATGGAGTTTTAATGCAATTGTGTGGATGACTATATCAGCTCTGCACCAATTCAGTTACTCTTCACTCTTTACCAAGGGGTTTAGTAAGATTTAGGAAACCTATTGGTTCTAATAGGATTGCATACTTAGACAACCTTTGTCCTGCACTTTATCAAACACTAGAGGGATGCTATGCTGGGACATCGTTTCCTCTCCTTATTTTCCTTTTGTTTTATTTTGTACTTCTTTCTTTTACTTTCTTTTGTTCACACACAATACTTGATTAGTTAGGTTAATTTTCGGAAGTAGGGTTACTACTTATTTTCTCAATCTTCCTTGTGGATCGACATCTTTCTTTCACGCACACTTTATTACACAATCAACACATACACTTGCATCCCTCTCATATACAAATAAAAGTATTACAACCGAATACTTTTATCAGAAATTTAAAAGTCAAGCTTACATTGGGAAAATTATTTTCATCATACATCAAGGGTGCTTGGTGGGGGATAAAAATGTGAGGTTAATGATTCTTTTTCAAATATAGGTTGGAGCGAAAAATTTTATTTGAATTGCCCAATGTCTATATTAATTATAATAAAAACTAAATATTTTATAATTTAAAACTTACTTTTCTAAATAATAATAAAAATTATTTATTTTTAATATATTTAAAAAATTAAATTGTTGTGAAAACATATCTATAATTTATAAAATTTTTGGAGGCACATGTTTATAGGTACATAGAAATTAAGAAAACTTTATTCTCCAAGATATTTAGGAAATTTATTTGTAATCAATAATGCCTTAATGACTCCCAGTGAATTTTTTTTTTTTCAGTTATGCCATTTTGTTTGCAAGAGCTTAGATATACTATGCCTTTTGTCAAGAACAATTCTCCTAATACTTTTGTAAAATGTGCTACGCCATTATCAATTATAAACCTCTTGATTTTTTTCTTGAAATTGTGTTCCCACTATTCTATAGAATGCTTTCAAAACCTCTTCTACTTTAGGGGTTTCCCTTGACTAGTACACTCAACTTACAGATGTGTGATCATCTCTAAAGCTAATAAACCATTTCTTTTGAAAATTGAAACCCAAGAAGGCCCCAATGTTAAACAAAGGTGTTATAAAGCTCACAGGTTAGCAATTAACACCATTATTAAGTTGATCTATTTTATATGGTGATTGAGATGCAACTTCAAGAGGTTAATAGTTGTTTTAATGAAGTAAATATTGCATTACTTCTTTGGGAATGTTGCTAAAGATGTTGAATTTATCCAAGTGAATTTTCTGCTATTGAGCTTATAGCTCTCAAAAATTAACTTGGAAATTATATTGTGGATGCCCATAGGGATGAAATGTTTGCTAATTTGAATGGAATAGGAGAGCTTCACAAAGGATGGTTGAGACCAAAAAAACATATCATTTATCCTTTGTTATATTTACTATTAAAGTTAGCATTAATTTCACCTATGGCTACAACAAATGTGGAGCGACAATTTTCTATGATGAAATAAATAAAAAGTGATTCGCTAAATAAAATGAGCAATCAGCTGTTGAATGACTGTTTGATAACATATATTAGAAAAAAATGTATTTAATAGTGTCAGTAACAATGCAATTATGTATTATTTTCAAGTTATGAAAATTCGTTGAGGGACAATTGTAAATAGTTTTTTTTTTTTTTTGTTATTTTAGTGTTGTATATAAAACATTTGTTTACATGTATCTATAATTTAAACTTATACTATATATATGGATCTCATTGTGTAAAATTCCTCGATCCCTAGTGTCTTAATGGATTATAAACCACTTGAGTAATCCCCCGCATCAGACAAAAACTCACTTAACTCTAAAATGCTGAAAAAGTGTGTTAAGGACGTGACCTATGATGATTCTCATATTAAGGACGTGTAAAAATGATCATTTATTTAAATGAATGAAGACATACATGATGTGATGGTAGTTGCTATTTTTTATTTTTATTTTTTTTATAAATATAAATAAACTACGTGCCAGGATGGTACACGTAAAGAGTTGAGTTTTTATAATATTTGTATCCTCCGCCTACTTGAGCTGTGTTTCAAACTTCTCCTTTCAACGAGATGAATACTTTATGCAGGGGACTTGGTACTAATAGACTAAACAATCATTGTCTTATATTTTATTAATATTACATAACAGAAACCTGGTAAAATCAAAAATATGTACAAAGAATCAGTTACTTGATTTCTTTCCTTTTCCCACCAAGGAAAGGGGAAGATTTTTATAATGATCGCATCAATATTTTCAATACATATGCTAACCATTTTTTGTGTTTTCTAAACAATTTTAAATAATTTCCTCTTTGAAGCTGTATAAAAAGATTTTTAACATATATATATATATATATATATAATATAACTTCTAATCCAATAATAAACTAATATTTGGAAAACGGAACAAATATAATACTTTCAATCAGGGAAACCTATCATGCAAATTTTTTTTAAATGATAAAAATCATGAAAAAATGCAAATTTTGTCTGACCTACACGAACCATAAAATTTATCTCAGAAATATATAGAGAATAAAACATACTATCTAAAAACCTCAACAAAGAACACGAAACAGTTCTATCAGACCTTCAGAAAAGCAAGAGGAAAAAGAAAGAAAAACAGAAAAATGAAACAAACAAAGGTGCTTAAGCTGTTTCAGTTTATAAAACCAAATTTAAGCCAATTAAACTGGTCCTTTTTCTGGTTGAAGAAATAATATATACAGTACATGCCATATTCATAACAACTTATGAAAGTACAAATCAAATATCAAGTAGTTTAGAGTCTTGATGCCAAGTACTGATACTCCTGAAGCTCTTGAACGTGCTCCATTCATTCATAATCAAAACAAAGGCGAAATTGATGAAGCTTTATACTACTTATAACCTAGATACGCCACGGGTGAAATCGCCTGGGGTCACAATGTGGTTGCGAGTGATTTCCTTAAGCGAAGTGCAACCGCTCAATGCCATGGTGAGTTCAAACTCATCGCGAAGCATTTGAAGAATTTTTCGTACTCCAGCCTCACCTTCAGCAGCCAAAGCGAATAAGACAGGCCGGCCAATCTGAGATCAAGAATGGCATTAGCAATTAAGGTTGTTGAATGCAAATCAAACATATAATATTTATCATTCAAGGCAAGAAGAACTAGCAGAAGATATACTGCAATCAAAAGACTGAAATGTAAAGAGAAACTTGTGCAGCATAGAGCTTACGAAAATGCCAGAGGCACCCAAAGCTAGTGCTTTGAAGACATCAGTTCCACGACGAACACCACCATCCAAAAACACCGGAACTCGGCCTTGTGCGGCCTTGACAACCTGAATTTATTGAATGATTTATCCATTTGTTACAATATCTTATGAAGAAAAGAAAAGAAAAGACAATATATTTATTGATATGGATATATAAGTATCGGTCTCTGTTCCTATCAACCTAAGCAGTTGTATTAATCACTTGCTTTTGTGTCTATCTTTGTTTAAAAAAAAAAAAAGAATTCTTTCCCCCTTTTCAGTTTCAAGTAATATTCTTGCGCCTTAAAATAGTTCGGGCAATAAGAAAGTTCTACTTGAGTATGATTTGGAGTGTCAAGAGTATAAGAATACTTCTTCCAGTGCACTAATAGTTGCCGGAACGTAATCCAACTGACGAGCTCCATGGTTTGAAACAATGATACCAGCAGCACCAGCTTGTACAGCTAGCCTTGCTGCATTGTTGAAAATAAAGAGTTCATGGGCAAACATCAAAGAAGGGGGGGAACAAAAAGAAAATTATAATGAATTGAAATGTAATGCTTACAGTCTTCTGCAGTCAGGACTCCTTTCACTAAAATTGGCAGGGAAGTTATTGTCTGCAACCACTTAACGTCCTGCTCCGAAACAAGCCGTGTTAGAGAAAAACAGGGTGTACATGTAAAAGGTTCTCATGTTAGATTGCATAAGTAAATTACATTCGAGATACCAAGAAAACTAACCATACAGATTCAAATGGATTTATGCTAAAATGCCACAATGACCCTCTAGCAGAGAATTGACTAATTATTATAGCTATTATCGAAAAATGTCTTCACTTTCTCTGTAAACATCCTTAAACGGCTGTTGTTTGTAAGTCATGCATTTTGTATAAAATATTCCTACAGAATATGCACATATATCTCGTAGATTTGAAACGATAAGACATTTTATACCAACAAATACAGATTAAAAATCTTAAAAGATGAAGAGTTTGATTTCTTGAAAAACTTAAACATTTATACCGTCTGCCTTCAATTAGAAACCAAATGTCTGAAATATAATGAAAACAAATCGTGCTGACTAATCTTGTTCTTTAATATTAAACCATTTGCAAGTCATCTTTGAAGAGATCAATGAATAACAATAAACAAAAACTCAAACAGTATAAGATAATGAACCTTTGAAGATATGATGTATGACATACCTTCCAGCTAAGAGTACGGTCAATTTGTCCAGCAACATAAGATGCCAAGCCTGAGTCATTGGCCTAAATGAACAGATAAGCTTGACTTAGGAAACAAAGAGAGGTAAAAAAAAGAATACCAAAGTAAAAAAGTTAAGTAGAATAGATTCCTCAACCGTACCTTGTCCATCTTCCCAAGGTCCAATCCTTCGAAGTTCTTGAGTGTCAAAAATGGTGGTAAAGTAAATCTGCAAAAGGTAATGCAAAATGTTAACAAGTTATTATACATATCAATAAGTAGTGTTGTTCATTTACTATGATTTATTAATACCGAAAACACGGAAGCATGGAAATACAAAATCATGGAGAAAACAAGAGTTTATCAAATGCATGCCTGTTCTTGATGTCTGCTTCTCTGCGACCAAGTCTAGGGGTATCAACAGTAAGAGCAATTGCCTTGAAACCTGCCCTTTCAGCTCTTCTAACAAGCTGAGCAACTACATTCCTGTCCTTATAAACCTATTATAAAAAAGATGTAACCAATGGTATTAGAAAAATTTTACTGTCATGTTATTATGTCTGATGAAATCGCTCTTAAAAAAGGACTGTACTTTGATTCACACTTACGTAGAGTTGGAAGAACCGAATTCCGGGTCCAGTTGATGCAACTTCTTCAACACTTGAAGTAGCCCATGAGGACAAAGTCTGCATTAGCAGCCCAAGAGTACTAGTGAGAAGAAAATTAAAAAAAAAAATATGATCAAATAAATGCATCATAATATATCCTATTTTAGATCCTCCATGATGTGTAGTGATGATTAATTTTCTTCTGATGCCTGTCATCTAACAATATTACATTGCTTCCAGAGGGGGCTTTACATATAGACCAATAAACTTGATGTTGAACATATAACCAACAAACTTCCTTATAAGTAATCATGGATTAAGTTCAATATGAAAAGGAGAATGATGTTTATGATGAACGCAGATTCAGAAATAACTGATTGATGCACAAAAGGGGCACTCTCGACCATAATTTTCAGAACCTTGACAAAGAAAGCCATGGAACTAATTTTATCTTTCATTTTTTGTCTCATATTTTACAAAAAGAAAAGTGTCGACAAGGGACAACACTATTGGATGAGGAAGAATAGTCATCCTGTTTACATAAATAGAAATAGATTTACATTATAGCAATAAATTAAGAATGATGTTCAGCAAGATCAAACGATGAGAAGACACAAGATAACTTTTGAAAATCATGGGTTGGAATGGCATTAACTAGTTTTGCAATGTTCTGACATAGATTTTACAGTGACACAGCCATGAAATTTTCGTTTTTAGTCAGTAGACAAGATGACAAACCATTATAGTGCCCGCTGCTGATGCGGCTCTTGCTGTTGCATATTCTCCTGTGGCATTAAACCAGAATAAACCAGAACTCATTCAGCCGAATTATTGATAAAATCATTGAATACTCATGCTTAAATCTTAATCAACTTATTTTAAATTTCATACAAATTCGAAAAGAATAAGAAAGAAATCTGAAAAAAGGTTTCATCTGAAAAGTTAATGCAAAAGAGAATCCACAATGACATGAATTGAGTACCATATTTACAAAAATTTAGGGCCTAGTTAGAAATGCATACCATCAGGGTGAGCCATTTTCTGCATAGCGCTGGGAGCAATCATGATAGGCATCGATATTTTGAAACCCAGCACAGTTGTGGTCATGTCAATCCTAGACACATCGATCAGGATCCGAGGACGAAACCTAGGTCATAAATAAAAAAAATCAAACCATGTAACTAAGAAAACCGTAAAACATATTGATAATGTTCAGAAAGAAATTTTCTTGAAGAGTTTCCATTGGGCAATAAGTAACTATCCCTTTTCTAAGTGCAATATTTGGAATCAAAGATCGCCTTTTGCTTCATGACAACTACAGTATAAGAGAAGAAGAGCCAACCAATCTTTAATCAATGGGTTCAATTATAGACATTTTGTGACAGTACAACATCTCACACATGCATCAAAATATTCTGATACTAAAGCAAAGGTAAAATCAAGACCCATTTCTAATTCGATAAACGAAAAGGCACAAACATTCTGAAGATGCTTACAGAATCCTTGAAAATGCCTCCCTGTTCTCTTTGAGAGTCCACTCATCCTCCGCACCAGAGGCATAGTAGTCATAGACCATCTTCGGCAACTTCTGCTTGGCGATTGCCTGATACTCCGAAACATTGGTGATCTCCATCTTCCCTGCTAATTCAGAACAGAAAAAAAATTCAAGCATGAACATAACCAGAGATATGAATCCATCATTCAATCCTTATACCAAATAACAAATTCATCAAAGGAAAGTTATAAAGCCCAAAGATTTACACAGAGAGGATTCATGGAAAGTAATAAAGCCCCAAGATTTATAAATAGATTGAACACTAAGCGAAAAAGAGAGATTACAGATGAAAAGATAGGGTTGAAGAGTAGGAGAAGAAACCCCTTTGAGTTCCTCATTGAACCCTTGTTACAAACCTTAAATTCATTAAAGGAAAGTGATAAAGTTCAAACATTTAATGCAAGCTTAGAGTCCATGAAATGATGGAGATCTATGCGTTGAAAGCAATAAAACCCACACATTTAACACAAAAAATCAACACATAAACCAATATATCCCCCAAAAATGGAAACAAACAACACCATGACTATAGATAGATAGATAGATTAGGATGAAGAGGAGACGAAAAAAGCCTTGATTTCCTAATGAATCCTTGTAATAAACCTTAAATTCATCAAAGGAAAGTAAAAAATCCCGAACGTTTAATGCAAACTTGCAACACATGACTGAATCCTTTTCAACAAAGCAATAAAGTTTACACATTTAATACAAGAAATCAACACATAAAGCTTACACATTTACCACAAAAAAATCAACACATAAAAAGAAAAATACATGATTATTGGATAAATAACACATATAGAACAAGAAAAGGAAGAGAAGCAAACCTCGAGGTTCCTCTTTGGTGGTAAGTGAGAAGAGGTAGAGAGGATAAAAGTAATATTATACAAGAGGTGTTGGAATATAAGAAAGAAGACAAGAGAAAGAGAAATATAAGGCCACGTGAATGAGGACAAAGAAGAGCTATATAAGTGAATGAATTTTTGGTCATTGGTTTTGGATGAGCTTTTCAAGGTGGGCATGAAGAACATAATCTCCAACACTGCTTCCTCATCCAAAAACGTCACCTTGAATTTCCACAGCCAAAGAAAAACAGAAAAACATAACTAAGTTCTAGTGATATTATATATTTCACTGTTTATTTAAAGCCATGAAAAAAAAAGAAAGAAATCAAACAAACAATGAATGAGTTAATTAATTTATTTATTTATTTATATTTGCTTAATAAAATAGTGGTGAAGAGAAGAGCCTTATCTTCATTGGAGGTTGCTTGCTATTGATGTTGCATGACAAGAGAAAGAGATAGAGATATATTTATTTATTTATCTTAGTTTATGTGGTGAATTGAATGATAAATAAATGAGGTTTAAGTCTTAATCATGCAAATTGGGTAATTGGGATAATAATAAGTTCCGATTATAAATAAAGTGTTGCTTTACATGAAAAAAAAAGACTAAAAATTTATCTTAGTTTTTTTTTTTTTTAATTTTTAATTTTTAATTTTTTTAATCCATGAGATTAGGAAATGTTTTTCGAAAAAATATAAGATATAGCTTTCTTTGGGTTAGTGTAACCGTCTTTTGATATGTAGATTAGTAATAATCATCTAAAGGATTAGATGAAACCGTTGCGCCATATCATTGAATTATTGATTGCCATGTTAGATTTACATCTCACTTATACCATGTCATTAGGTATTAGCTACTTTAATTTTTTTCTAGATTAATTTTTAAATTATTTTTTAAACTATTTTTTAATTTTTTAAAATCAAGGCAAAATCTACTATACTACTACTTCTGCTAGGGATTAGGGTTCATGGCTTCTAGTTTAAGGGTTAGGTTTGAGGTTTAGGGTTTAGGATTTAAGCTTATGATTGCAGGGAAAAAAATTAATAAGTTAAAATAAATTAAAAAAATTGAAAATAAAGTTGATGACATGGCAATTAATGGTCGGAGTGGGATAGGGTAGAGGAATTCATATATTCATTATTCCAAATAATATTGTAATATTATTTCACTTATGTTTAATGTTACATTTAAAATGACTTTATCAACTGTTATTGATTTTAAACTTATTTAATTAAATTTAAATTATATGGATTGAATTTCACATAAGTTACTCTTTTTTTGTATCGAATTCAATGGATATAGAATAAAATTGTCATGTGTCTCATTTTAAATCCGGCTTTTAATAAAAAATAAATATATAATACCCTAAATAATCCTCCATTATAGTCTTTGTCCTTCTCCTAACATTAGTCAGGTTTCTCTGTTTGGATAGCTAACATAGCATTTAATAATATTAAAATAGTATAAAAAATATTAAAACATTATTAAAAATTATCCAAAACAATAATTAAAGTATTATTAAAACTTCCAAAAAATAAAAAAAAATTGAAATATTATTAAAAATTTAAAAATATTTGACATACATAATAGTTTAGTAAATAACCATTTTAAACGAGTAATTTTATGTTTATATTTATATTTATTTATTTTGTTAAATGATTTGTTAAATATACAACAATGGGTTATATATCACAAAAGAATTTATTATTTTAGGTATAAATTTATATATGTGTGCTTATATGCCACCAAAGATTTTATGTTCTAATTTAAATATCATAATTAAACTTTGATAGTTTATAACATTTTATTTATCTTATTAATTTCATAGCTTTCCATTGTCTCATGGCTATGCTGGAGGTTTTACTTGATTACAATAGATAGCTATGAAATTAATGAGATAAAATGAAATATTATATAAATGCCAAAACTAATCATGAAATGTTATATAATCCATTTTCATATAATTAGAGAAATCATTTCATTAAATAAATAAATAAATATAAAGATAAACATAAAAATAAATTCTTTTAAATTGTTATTTACTAAATTATAATTTTATTTTAAATGTTTTGAAAATTTAAATAATAGTTTAATATATTTTTTTAATTTTAAAAATATTTAAGTTGTTTTTTTTTATTTTTGTATTTTAATAATATTTTAATAATTTTTTATAATCTTTTAAAATTAATGCCATGTCAATAAAAACTAACGAATGTTGGAGGGCCCAATTTTTTCCAAAATGGATCATAAAGAGATCTCCTGCAAAAAAATAAAAAATAAAAAAATAAAAAAAAAATTAATAGAGAGATAAACAATATATTTTACCTATAGTAAAAGGACTATTTTGGTATTATATTTTAAAAAAATAAAGCTTTGTATAATTTTGAAAGAAAAGAGCTTAATTTGGAATGTGTTATTCTAAATTTGAAAATTTCATGCATGAGAGTGAGAAACATCTCTGAAAAAACTCATTTGAAATTTTAAACAAACAAAATTGAACATAATAATAACCGATCTTAAATCAAAATCCTTTTGCCAAAATAAAAAAAAATTAACCTTGCTAATGTTTTTACAAAAAAAACTGTAATGCAAAATAAAATAAAATATTTCTTTTTTTGCCAGTATACCTTCAAAAATTTACCAAATTATATTATATGCATGGCCCTAGTTAAAACCAAATGGTATGTACACCCCTTAAATTTTTTTATTTTTTATTTTTTATTTTTATTTTTTGCATATCTACCACTTTGCCCATGCACACTATTAAAATATATTATAAATTATTTAATTATTTATTTTTTATTATAACAAAACTAATATTTTATTTATATTTTACACTAACCCTGATAATGTTAATTTTTTTTTATTTAGATGTAATGAATAAAACTAATGTAAATTTTTTTAAGAGTATATATGTAAAAATTTAGAACAAATTATCATTTGAAGTTTTTATTATTTAGATGTAATAAATTAAATGAGCTTATTTTTAGGGTATATATATGCAAAAGTATTTACTTAATAACCATTAGATATTTTTAGTGGTATATATGCAGAGTTTTTAACATATAATATATTTTTAGAGGTGTATGCAGTCAAATTTGACAAGGTATATCCTTATATATAGCATTTGGTCTTATGAAGGGTATACACTTAATTATATGAATTTTTAGAGACATACAGATAAAAAAACAAAATCCTAAAAATAAGTAATAATAAGTTGTAGGGGTTTATTTACAAAACTGGCAAATTTTCATATATCAAAATCTGCCTTTGTTTAAATTGGCTATTTGTTTTTGGGAGAAGCTCAAACAAAATAAAAATCTCATTCTCGGAGTCGTTTTTGAGGAAAGACGTCAGCTTTTTAAAATAATTCCAAAAATAAAATTTGATAAATTATATGATATATTTTCAGCCACCCCCTACTTTTCTCTTATAAAAAAAGTGGTTGTCCGCATTCGCATGCCAGTGCAAATACCTCATCATTAGTGAGAATTCAATCTTTCCAGCAACCTTGAAGGTATCAAATTTTGCACACTACTTCTTAAATCAATTATTAGGCTTTCATTTTTTCTACAAAAAGAATTATTAAATTATTGACTTAGGAAGAAAAAAGACCATGAGAGTTTAAAGGGAATCATTTATTCAATTTCTAAATAAAGAAGCTCTCTTGGTAAGTAAGACTTAAATAATTTCTGAATTATAAAAATAATTTATAAAAATCCTTTTGAAACAAAAGTGTAAAATAGTGATATACAACAGGTTTAGTAATGGATACAACTTAGGCCCTTAGTCAGATCTTACAATATCTCACTTCAAACAACATTAGATATAAAAAACAAAAAAACTGATAATATCATATTGTAGCTCATCTTTTATGTACATTGACCATGATTTTATTTAGATATTTTACTAATATCATGTATTTTGTGTTCTTTTATGGAATTACGGTGTGTGAAAGAGATTTGACAAAAAAGAAACAAAGATAGTGGTGTGGAGTATTTTTTGAAGTATTTTTGCAAGCCACAAGAACAAACACATGGGTTGGAATATATACATGCACGTATGTGCCGACTTCTGGGATTTCTAAAGCCATTTGACACATCAGGAGGGCATAAGGGTAGTCATACGCACGTGTACCAGTCCGTGGATGATTTTTAGAAGCTATTTCAGTCGTATGAATAGCCAGGAAGCCACACACCTTTCCACACAACTGTGTGGCCACACATGGCAACCACACTCATGCACTGTAATGTATTATTACACCACTGTAGCAGAGTTATTGTAGCACTAGACATAATAGTACATAGGAACCCACACGGGCGTGTGGAGCCCTGTATTTTAAGAGCTCTTTACCATCATATAGGGTTTGATCTACTTTTAGGAATCAGGTATGTCACTTGGAATCCCTATAACTGTAAGCAGTTATATGTGATGTGAGGCGTCAAGAAAACTGTTCGCCTGGACTTCGTAGAGAAATAGTCATCAGTTGCCTAGGTTTAGAAACCGATGTGTTTTTGGATTTCCCACGACTCAACCATACTTATTTAGGAAACACGATATTAGTCCAGTACTTATCACATGATTCTAGGGAGAATATTGTCAAAGTACCCCATTTATCTTGACTGATTGCTCTTTACTTCTCTTTTTGCCTGCTTCTCTTATCTTGTTTACTTGCTTACGAAATTGATCACTTCACTCTATTGTTTAGGCTAAATAACAAGGTTTATAGTTACTACTAGTACTTCTATTCTTTGTGGATTTGACTACCAGACACGTTGGGTACAGTTTATTACTAGACGACCCATACACTTGCGGACAAGCAAGAGGCGTGTTAAGAACCAACAACCAGGTGGCCTTTTTACTCTTTCAGCCTACTATCCATATTTCTACTTCCATAATTTTGATAATTATAGCAATCGGCTTAAACAGAGTCTATCAATGATTTAATCTTGTAGAGATGATATTAACAAAATACTTGTTAGTTCCTGTGGGTATATTGAGGTTAAAAATTCACTCAATCTCTCATGTAAGTACTCACACAATCACACATACCTAATAGAAAGGAAGCACACAAAATTAGTGACGCAGTTCGACACGACACTTGCTTACGTCTGGGGGAGGGCCAAGCCAGGAGATAAAAATCCACTAAAAGAGGGGAATAAACATGAGTACAACACTATCACTCATCCTCACAAAGGTAAATAAGAACCCTCTCTAGGTTGCCAGATGTCCACTCACTCTCACTCACACACTTGGGTCTCTCTTGTGGCTCATCCAAATTCTCAGAGTAGGGTTTCTTACATAGAACCTCCTTCTTTTAGAATCTTCACACCTTCTAATTTGGACACTTCTAAAGTTAAACGTTGCAACTCTTGTTATAACTGAGCTTGTAATGTGGCCCACCTGCTAACCTTGACTAAATAACAGCTTCCTTTGCAATGCGACCTGCGCCTCCAACCCTCCTGACTGTGTCCAAGCCTGAGTTGATGTAGTCAAATCCTCTCAATCTCGACGTACTAACAACTAGCTCACCTCCTCACATCTTATTAGTAGTACTCTCGTAAGGGTCACACTCCATATGTTGCGTCTCCATCATACCAAAGATAGTTTTCAAAGAATCTTCAAATCTTTCTCTAAACTTGATCTCCAAGTCATCCAACTTTAATCTTCAATATTTTCCCAACATCTTATTTTATCCAAGTTTGATCTTTAATCTCCTAACTCCCAAACATAATCTTCATTCATCCAAGTTTGGTTCTTTATTCTTCTTGATATATGATAGCGTCTTCAAATGGATACACCCATAAATAGCATCTCTCCAATTTAGAGATTGTGCCTTCATTTGGTTTTTCCTTCATATGGTTAGGATCTTGTTTACTTGCTCTTGCCTTTCTTAGCTTGTGACTTCATAAGCTTCAATATAAACTTGATCTACCATTATTGATTCATTTGCCAAAGATAGATTGTATCTTCATATGACCATTGCTTGTACTTCAAGAGTGATCCCCTAAGATGATTGTCTTGTCAAAAAAAAGTTCCTCCAAAGTTAGCTTCATATCTTCATGTACTCTCTTGCCACATCACATTGTCTTGTCATCATACTTTGCCACGTTATCTTGCTTTGCTACATCATCACCAACATGTGTCAAATGATGCCAACATGGAGCTTCAGCTCTAAAAATACTAATAATTGGAAACTTGATAAAAATAAGAATAACATCAACAAACTCGCATATGTGCTCAGAGTACATTTTACTAAAAATATCATTTTTGCATTTTGTAGTATAATAAGATTTTTCGCCATACCAGAACATGATCCATCAGGTCAATTGAAAACACAAAGGCCGTGACGTATCAGTGGTCATCACACAATCAAGTGTCACAAGAAATCTCTAAGCAAAAACTAAACTAATTACATCTCTCACTCATATATAGAATCCCTTATCGGATGCTAGGGTTACATTATTAGATCCTAGATTATAGCATAATAGATATAGCTTATCAAATATCATATCCAGATTGAAAGATGCCAAATTTATATTAGCATAGATCATATTCAAAGTGTTCAAATGATAGACCCAAATTATCATATATGAGATTCAGATTAATAAAAGAGTAATACTATATCATCCGAAATGTTTTCCTAAATTCCTCACCCGAATAATGTGGTGCCACGTGGCACCTACATTATCACATCCTAATCAACCCCCATTTTAAAAGTTAAAAATAAAAAAAATAATAAAAAACCCTAACTTTTCTTAGTCTTCTTCATCATCCGAGCGCCACCATCGCAGCTCTCACACCACCCTTGATGTCTTTCTTGACGGCACCAACATCATCACTGAGGTTGCCACCGCCACCGCTGGCTACCGATGATGTCTTTGCCGCCCCCGCCGTCTTTGCCGGCTTCGACGGTCGATCTTTCTAGTAGCTTCTAGCCATAGCAATGGCCATCCCTATTATTGATGTCCCTTATTTCATCAGTCCCGCCATCATACTCGAGTCGCCGGGATTTACGGTTCATTGCTTTGATTCATCGGTTTGCCTTTTTTTTTTGTTTATGATTCTCAATTCTAGAATTTTTAGATTTTGGAGTCGTGGATGTGATCAAAATAGAAGAGTAGAAAACAAAGAGGGAATTGACCTTCTTTTGATCGCTTGAGTGGACAAAGGAGCAATGAATTCGTCTGTGAAAGGAAGGACCTTGATTAAATTGGCTTTTCTTCTTAATAAGAATGCACCATAAAAGTTGTTTATTTTTGCATCAATTATGATTGGAAATATAAGATAACTAGTGTGTTTTTGGTTGTAATTGAAATCAAGATGGTTAACCATGTGCCGTTTCTTGCATTAGTGTGAGGTTTTGGGATTACTTTTTAAAGGAAGTTGTATAATTTGAATGATGAAATTTTGTGATTGTGTTTTGACTTAATTTTCATGGATGGGAAAGGATTTTTAGGCATATGGAAAGATGTGTTAGGACCTTGTAAGTAATATTAAGAAAGTATTTAGATTGTTGATTGATGATCAACTGTCATTTTTATTTTTATGGGAAAGTTATGGATATGAAATGGTGAGTGAAGAAAGGAGGGTCGATGATGCATGCAATGAGAATAGTATGATGCATTTAATGGGAAAGCATAAGAATACAAACCCAAAATGGTTTATAATCAATAGCAAGCTCTTGAGAATGACAATGGAATGTTCCCTCTGGTTTGTGTTCCTTTATTTTGCTTATTTGGTATTTTTCAAGTTTTGATAGGAATATTTACTAAGAAGTTGGCTATGGATAAGAACTAAATACATATCCTTTTCTTTTTAACTTTTTAATTTCCAATATCTTGTCAGTGGTCATTGATAATTGCTTGTGTATAAGTAATACGAAGTATTCTTTTCTTACATTGAGCATCACTTTTATCAGATTTTATCGCTTATGCATGTGTATTTGTGTTCTTTTGTGCATTTAGGGTTGTGGAGATAATTTTGGAAGAAAAGAAAGCAAAAGTAGATCGTGGATACATTTGTTGATGAAGTTCTTGGATTGAACAAACATGAAGACAAGTCGTGCTCAAAGACACGTGGGTGTGTGCCAACCTCCATTGTGCTCAAGCGAATACACAAAGTGGAGGGGCACAAAGGCAGTCACACTCATGTGTTCCAACTTGTGCAATACTCGCAACAGTTTCATCAATGTGGTTTCAATGAATAAGTGACGTGATCTACTGCATGAATGTGTGTCCATTCATATGGTCTCGATGACAAGAGTGGAATCGGGAACATTTTGGTGAAGTACTGTGGCAGTTTACTGTAGCAAAATCATTGTAGTACTTGCTATTTACAGCTCGCAGAAAACCAATTTCTGAAAATCCACATGGCCGTATGGAGTTTCCACACGCCCGTGTGGATACCCGATTCCAACCCCTATAGATACCACGTTTTGAGTGTTATTGAAAAATCTTTTCCCCATCTTTTGTCCATCTTTGGAGGCACTCGCGGCTAGGGTTTGGAAAGGCTTTGCTAAGTTTTTAGAGCGGTTCTACAGCCTTCGACATTGCGTTCCTTTGAAGTAGAGTTATTAGGGGAGCTTTCGTCGGCACTAATTCGGTGAGGTGTGCCCTAGGCTTGACAAGGGAACCTTTGGAGAAGACGAGGCGGCTCCACAAGACCATCAATACAGAATACAAGGGGGTTTTATCTATGGATTGCATGTTTTCACTATTGATTTCATTGTTAATTGTGTATTGCTCCATGGAGAGCTAAACCCTTAGTGGGTGCTTGGACTTGTAAACCCTTGGATGATTTTGTTCCATTGACTCTTATTTTTCTTCTTTAATTGATGTTTTAATTGAGTTTCAACCTTGAATGCTTGTTGTATTGATTTTCCCTTAGAGTGCCACTAGGGTTGAGAATCTATCTTGGTAATCCTTGTGGATGAGTGACACACCATTAAGATTAGACATCAAGGTTGAAGAGGGTCGAGAGGGTGAGTCAAGAGGTAGCGGAATGTCCCATTTCCCTTCCGACGTGATTTATCATATCTTCACGTTCCAAGAGTTCTTTGCGGTCATGATAGAGTGAAGTACTAAGAGACAAAAATCCAATAGGGCTTAGTTGCGCAAGCAACAGAGTGAAGTGTTGAAGTAATCCTTAGTGCTGGGGCTTAATTGTGACTAGGGGTCTTTCGCCTGGACCAAAGGGTTAGATCTATACTAGGGAATAGGGTTTATCACTTGGAGTCTCTAGAGCATCATGTAACTCCGTACAGTGTGAGGTGTTGAGAGCATCCCTTTCTGCCGAGGCATAGTCTAAGGGTTAGTCACGGTTGACCTTAGGTTTGGGACCGTGTGTCTTTGGATTTTCATGACTCGTTAAACTTCAATTAAGAGACATAATTAGTAGTCTTGCACTTAAAGTAATAGTCCTAGGGTGAGCAATGTCCGGGTACCCAATTTTCTTATCGATTGTCTCTTCTTATCCCTATTGTGCTCCTTTTTTTTTCTTTACTTTTATTGCATTGATATTGTTCACACAACTCCTCAATCATTTTCACTGTAGTTAAATAGCAATTCTTGTTCTTCCGAGCACTATTCCCTGTGGATACGACTACCCACTCACCAGAGTACTTCATTACTTCGAGAACCCATGCACTTGCAATACATACATGCAAGGGGTGTGCCAGTCATTCCTTTGCACAAACGGATGCAGCATGTATTGCTTTCCTGATGAATATTTGGTCGCTTGTTTTGGGCTTTTTGTTTTCACCTAATTGTAATTATCTAGATTAGATATTTTCAAGTTTACTAATTAATTGTATTTTTTGTCACTCTTCTTCTTCTTCTTCTTCAGCGAGGACTATGAATATGCAAGTTTCAACCATGTGGCTTATGATCTCGCTAATCACTTTGTGAGATGGGTGCTGACTACCATACTAAAATACCACACATCTTGGATATCAATAAATATCCAGGTAAGTCAGTGATCAGTTTTAATTCTTACAATATCATTCTAAATTTAAATTTATAACTTTCATGAACAAGCCTGCTTGCAACTTGAAAAATTCTATGGTCTAGATTTTGGGGAGCACAAAAGATTTGTAGTGAACTATTTGAGCTCTTCAGATAAAATTTTCTCCAATAATTTTTAATGAAATTTGCCATAGAGGGATTATATGATCATTAAATGAAAAAAATTGTATATATGATCATCAAATAAAAAACTCTTAGAAAATTTTGGTGCAAGTGAAAAACTGGATAACGTGGAAGTTGAAAAACCGCTCGAGAGTATAATGTGGAAGTTGAAAATTTTTGCCATGTTTTATGATTGTTGTCTACAGATATGTTATCCAATTAAATACAAGACAACCTGCAATTTTCATTCTGATTATTTGTACATATAGAGGAGTATTTTGTTTCATATATAAAAGTTTATACAGATGTCAAATGCTTAAATAGATCACCGAAAAAATGTACATAGACATACATATAACCCTCTCCACCAATGAAACTAACACCATTGCAACTTCATCTTGTAAAAACACTTCATCATGTTTGGACTAATAAAAAAAAAGTACATAGACATACACTTAAACCTCTTGCAAAAACTCTTCATCACATGCTTAGACAGATCACCCACACAAATAAGTATAATTTTTTTGGTGATCTATTTAAGAATTTGACATATAAACCTCTCAACCAACAAAATATCTTGCAAAAACTCTTCATCAC
The DNA here is from genome assembly GCF_009730915.1 of Dioscorea cayenensis subsp. rotundata. Classification (NCBI taxonomy): domain Eukaryota; kingdom Viridiplantae; phylum Streptophyta; class Magnoliopsida; order Dioscoreales; family Dioscoreaceae; genus Dioscorea; species Dioscorea cayenensis. The sequence continues at coordinate 11,752,579 of NC_052478.1, forward strand.
ATGCTTAAACAAATCACCAAAAACTCATCAACTCTTCATCTGCATTCAAATTTCAACACCATCCATAAATGAAATTTACTTTGACAAATGCTACCAATACCAACTATTTGGGTACATAAAAACATCAAAATGCGTATTAGGAAGCTTAGGCTCCAAAGTGGCAATTTTTTTCAATTCAAATCATACAGCATACATAAATTAAAATAAGTTTACCTCGAAGATAATGTCATTATACTTTATCAATCATCATTTAATAATTCGACTACAAGTTGCTAAATAAAATTAGTATACAAGTTGCTAAATAAAATTAGATGAAATTCCTATCAAGTACATCATGTCTTTGATATTTTAAGTATTAAATCATCGTTATTGCCTGTGAAGAAGTATCAAGGCAAAGATTTTGCAAAGTCAAATTATCAATGGGCATATTTAGCGAGTTTGGAAAAGAATTTGAATTTACCTAAGAAAAATATTTTATGAGAAACTATGATAAATGTAAGAAACAAATAGTTTCATATTACCACACTTTCTCGAGTACAATTTTCAATTTGTGTGGCAATTTTAGTTTGATAATTTCCCTTTGTATGGGTTTTTGGAAGAAATGACATTAATTTTAAACAAACAAACATAATTATAGAGTTGAGAAAAAAATTGATATAAACCATGAATACCTTTTTCTTTTTTCTAATGATTATTTCTTCAATTTTTGACTTCTTCCTCTTTGATGGTGGTCAGTCCTTGCTTCATACCTTTAAAGGAGTTTGAAACTTTGTTGTTGAAGTTGTTCTTTGGTATTGTTCATGATCTTTCTCAAACAACATTGGTAGTTGAATTTAATTAGAATGACTCTCCCAACAATTTGAAGTATCCATCAACTTCTTGATTGCGCCATCCACATAGTTTATCAAAAAATTATACGTCTCAATAGAATATTCCATCCTTATTTTAATAGCTTTAGAAAAATGTGAACTTGTATCGCAATTTTTGATCACTACTTTGTGCATCATCATAACAATTCATCACATAAGTATGCCTATGTTTGATTTCCTTTTTCCAACGGGATAAAATATATTGAGATGGAATCTCTTTTACGTTCTTCTTAATAAGAACCTTGCATATATATGTCTGCAAATAATTCCCCTAAATTCAAATAAATGGCATGAATTTAATATCAAATTCAAGCTCATTATAATTAACATTGAACACCACCTGTCATCTAACTTTGCCTTCTTTTCCTCTAAAAATATATGCTACCCGAAATGCACTTAATGGCCTATTTGAAGTGACAAGTGCAAGATTGGAGTAAAGCATTCCACTCAATTCATCTTGAAACAACTTAAAAATTTCATTTGTAGATGCTTCTCAAAATAATAATCAGTCAGTACTAGAAAACTTGTGTTGAAAGAAGCAAAATCAGCTTTATTTTCTTTCTCAATCTTATTTTTCAATTCATTATCATATTTCTCCACAAATTGCTTTAAGGATGTTGTTGGACAAACATAACCATCAAAGAAAGCATTTATGCTTTCACTTCTTTGACTAGTAGACATTCCAACCCAAAAAATACCTTTAACATATACATGAGTCCAACGTTGACAGATTTTATATAAAAAATTTAGCTATTCATTTTTTTTAAATATTGTAACCCTTATCATCTTCAACCAAACGTATTCAAAAGCTTGCACACCTATTGTCTCATAAATAATACTCTTCAACGTCTTCTTTATCGTTTTGTATTCTGTTAGTGCTCCAAGCTTCTTAGGAATCTTCTTCATAATATGCCAAAGGAAAATATGGTGATGAGAATTTGGAAACACTACTCTGACTGCATTTTGAATAGTCATGCATTGATATGTAATTATCGCCATATGGGCTTTTCCTAACATGTATTCTAGCCAAGTCTTGAATAACCAAATATAGGTGTCTATATATTCCTTTGACAATAAACCACATCCAAATAATATTGTTTGTCTATGGGGGTTTACATCAACAAAAGGAGTGAAGGGCATGCCATACTTATTAGTGCATGGGTCGTAAAAAATAGTAATAGTGCACCTAATGAGGATCGGGTAGTTGAATCCAAAGGGACTGGGAATCTTTCACTACTAATTGCTCCTCTAATATCTAGCCTAATCAAAGATGGTTTGGATTAAGTCTATTCTAAGGGAAAATGGAAAAAAGGTAGGCAAGAGGATGATAGGAGGTGTGTATACAGGTTGAATTGTAACAACAATGAGAAGTAGTGCCCTGGACTAATCCCTAAGTGCAAAGTGTATTGACTCTTCTCTAATGACTATCAAGTACATCTTATGGCTCTTATATGTGCTCTTAAAGTAATGTCACATCTATGAAAATCAAGTATGTCAAGTTTCGCAATCAAGTATCATGCACATCGAGTTTTGCAATCACTCTAAAGTAACTATAACTGTGACAATCAACACGCGTTAAGTTTTGCAATTACAACTATGCAAATCAAGCACATTAAGTTATATGACACAAGATTTAACATAAGAAACCAAAACGCTCCATAGCCATCTAAGAAAAAGTATTTCAAATACACAAAAGCATTATGGTTTAGTAGCCCGGGGCACCGGAGAGTGGTTAGCCCCTCATAGGTACACACAAGATAGAGAAGAAAAGAACAGCAAAGAAACAAGGATCCATAGACTCCCTCTTTCTACCCAACTCTATTTGATTGTGCTCCGAGGAGCTTCCCTCTGGCTTAGCTCCACTCCAAAATGTGCTTCCAAGTCTCAGCTCTAATCTCCTTAGAAATGGTGGTGAAGATCGCCCAAAGTTCCTCCAAGAATCCCCCATGCCAAGTATGTGTCAAACCCTAAATTTGGGACCTTAAAAGGTGCTTTTCGACCCAAGCACAGCCGTGCATAATAGCTTTTCTTTTTACGGAATTTTCTCCAGACAGTAAAGTGCATGGCCGGAAAGCATGGCTATGCTTAGGCCGTGCTTCCATAAGCACGACCGGCTCTATGATCATGCTTTTGCTACAGTAACTCAGCTACATTATTTTCCCTGTAGTGTTAGTGCTTCTCTTCTTCTGAAAACTCTAGAAATATGCATGGTTAAGAAGCACACATGTGCTTATCCTAGAAGAGTTGTAAATGACTTCTTTTGATGTTGATTTCGCTCTAAAATTTGTTCTAATGTCCCAAGACTTGTTAATTTGCACAAAAACACAATTATACCCAAAGTAGCATAGCTATATATGAATTAAGTGCTAAAACACAAGCAAAACATATATAAGAGGTATGCAAAATATCAATATGAAATGCACTCATCAATTATGTCAAAGGATATGACATCACCAAAAACTTCATAAGCTGCTATGGATCGTGCATCTGCCCAAAATACATTTCTTAAATGGCCTTCTTCATCCATATCAATTAGATGAAAAAAAAAAATTGAATTCTTCCTTTGCATGCGAGAGAAATAGTTTCCAAGTGCTTCAACAACTCTAACTCCAAGCCTAAACTGCCTAACTTTCGCAATATTATTTTAACAATCTTTTTCAGTATAAGTCAAGTTTTCATATCCACCACTTTCAATAGCCAAGAAATGAAAATTCTTGCTTAGCTTATACCCTCTTTATCATTTAATTCAAGCCTTCTTTTAACATATGTGTCCATTTTTTAATACACTTTTAAAAATGAGATTTTTGTGAGCTAAGTGCATGATTATTTTCTAAATGGACATGAGAAATAGTAAAACAACCATCATTACCAACAATAATATAGGTTTTGGCATGACAATTTATTTTGATGGATAGCCTTGGGTGGAAAGAAATTTTTGAAGTAGATATTCTTTTACCACCTCTTACACAAGCTATTGTATAATATTTCAACTTTCCATTATCACCCAATCTTGTACTCCTTTTTGTTATGGCAAACCCTTCTTGCAGATCATAGTTAATATAGAGACTATAAACTTCTTCAAAATTAAGCACCATACTTGCTTTTGACACAACTTTTTCACATAATGCATCTTCTTGTTGTAATATTTTTTTTTCTTAGTTCAATATTTGTGAACTAGAAGAACCAACTTCTATCTCATCCTTGCTTTGCTCAGAAGCCTCAACTTCCAATTCTACCATACTATTTTTTATTTGGATCTATATTGATAAACAAATAATAATGAAAAATTAATAACTACAATTTTCACTATCATAAATTGGCAGGATATATTAAAAATGAAAAATTTATTATATAATTTCATTGGAAAAGCTACAAATTCTGAATTTTATTAGAGAGAGCGAGACTTTTGTGAAAAAACAAAAAGATTTGGGCTCATGATTGTCTAAACAATAACTAGTTAGGTGCCTTACTACTGATTAGCCAATCAAAACCGTCAACAGATGCTCTGCTTGTGATTATTAAATCAACATTCCCGAGCTTCTAACAAAATAAACCTAATGTGACCAGAAAAACAAGCCAAATCAAAATCCATTATGTGAAGCAAAGTCAAAGTATGCATTTGTTACATTTAAATTAATCTGCTAATCAAGTATACTTCTATTAATGATTTACAACTTTGAGGCTTCAAACAAGTTCAATTTGATTGATTTCATTTGATAGTCTTTATACAAATTTTTTTTCAGTATTATGAAAGTCATGATCATTTTTTGCATATTTTTATTTGGACAAAGGCTAAATGAAAAAGCTCCTACCATAGATTCAAATCAATAATAAATTTAATGAGAGGGGTGGAAAAAGAGAGAGAGAGAGAGAGAGAGAGAGAGAGAGAGAGAGAGAGAAATCAAAATAGGGAATTGCCAAAGCTCAAAAAGTACAGACAAAACACAACTAGAATGGGTTGGTAGTGGTTGCAGTAGTGACGTCCGACGATGGGGTGGAGGAGGAGCCCGACACAAAGCTCCAAAAGTACAGACAAAACACAATTAGAATGGGGTTGGCGGCGTCTGCAGTGGTAGCGGTAGTAGCAATGTCTGATGATGAGGTAGCGGAGCACGACAAAGAGATTTTGAGAGAGTGAGGAATCCGAGATGGCTTGCAATGGTGGCACAAAGAGGAAGATGATTGTGGTGGTGGCAGTGACCTCGGTGACAATGCCGATGGCATCAGGTGAGACAACAAGGGTCATGTGGGAGATGCGATGGTGGCGCTTGGATGATGAAGAAGACTGAGCAAAGTTAGGGTTTATTTATTTATTTTTTTTAACTTTTAAAATGGGGGTGATTAGGATGTGATGACGTGGAAGCCGTATTGCGTCCACATCATTTAGGTGAAGAATTTGGGAAAACATTTCGAACGTTATAGCATTACTCTTAATAAAAACCATATTCAGATTATCAAATGATAGATCCATATTATCATATATCAAATTTAGATTAACAAAAATTATATTAAGATTATCAAATGAGAAATCTAAATTATCAGATATCATATTCAAATTAGTAAAAACCATAATTAGATTAGTAGATGATAGATGCAGCATGTCAGATACTACCTATGGTCTAGATCAAATTTTAGATATAATTTCACTAGTAGACTGATCTGAATATCCAATAGGCAATTGTTACAAAATAAGACTCATCTCAAAAATGCAATACATCCCTCCATTGGTTGAGTAACACAATAGGGCTTTATATGGGGCAAATATAGACTTTTCTGAAAGTACATCTAGCATTTCAATAACACAATTTATCGATATAGTTATCAAGACTTATAAAACAAGAAAAAGAATGTAATACACCCAAAAAACACATAGATATCCATATGAAATACAAATATCAATAGAGTCAAACCACAGTACATTCCATAGCTTCCTAATAACAAATATCTATATGAAATACTACACTAAGGTAGCTAACATAGAAGTTCCAGAAGAACAAAAACATGAATACACTATATTCTCAAAATATATAAAAGAAAGGTGTAATACGTTAAATGGTCCCTATAACATATCCACCTTGCCCTTTCAATCCCTCTATTCCAATTTGTACCAATTGAGTACTTGTACTATTTGAAATTGGTAATTGTGCTCTAGAAACTAACACCCATAATTTTTTGTGTTTACCCGCTAATGTGGCATTTTTCACCATTTAAATAATATTAAAAAATCAATAAAAACTAAAAAATAAAAAAAACTTTAAACCCGGATTTAGATTTGGATGTTAAATCTAGATCCATATCCATACCTTTCCTCAACCCTAAACTTTCTCCGTACTTTTCCAATCCCCAAGCCACACTTGTTTTGCCATTGTGAATGCAGAAGCCCACCGAGGCAAATAGTTAAGTCTATTAAATATTTATAAACAAATAGTTAACACACTTGTGTAGCAATATGCTAAAGGAGCTTGAGGGCAAGTTGAGCTACGAGTTAAGAAGGATGTTAAGCCCTAAAACCTGTCCTTAGAACATTGAACTCTATTTGGATTATTAATTTCCTTTATAATATTGCTAGTTTTAAACATAGGCACCTTTACTTTTGGGTTTTAAGCATAGGCAATTTTGCTCAGTCAGTAATTTTACATAAATTTCATTGGGGATTGTCATTAAATATGATTATGCATTTTTAAATATGCTCTAAATGGTTTTTTTTGTTCAACTGCCAAGAGTAGAAAAAAATTCCATAGTCATTGTTCTGAATGAATTCTAAATCATTATTATATTTTTTGCTTAGATTTATTGTTAACTCCTATTGAATTTGTTGTGCTTAATTAGTTTGGTTATGGTTAGAGAAGATCAATCATTATTGTGTATAGATCTTATTGGAGATTATAATTTGAGATATGATTATACATGATATGCATAGATCTGAGTGATTTTTTTTTATCAACTGTTAAGAGTAGAGTAAAATGTCCACTTTCATGGACACATGACAAGGGTAGAGTACATTTTGTCTAGACATATAGTTAACTTCTACTAAAGTTGTTATGGTCAATAAATCTTACTTTATTTTTATAACTGCCAAGAGTAGATTAAAATAGCCACTTTCATGGGCACACGACAAGGGTAGAGCAATTATTGTTGACATTTATATTTAACTCATTTTGAATCTATTATACACAATCAATCTTTCTTTATGATTGACTACCTAACTAAGTCAATTGAAGATTATAACTGGGATATGAATATGCATTTGATATGACGTGTAGAATGCAATGCGAGACTTTTTGTTGTGCTGTGAATCCAATATGAGATTTATTTATTAATTTGGCAGAATGGCTTCTAATAGTCATTCAGAATAGTTGTGAAATTTGAAGTGTGTGGAATTAAAGTATGTTTAAAATCATAATCACTCAGAATTTGGAATTTTTTTTTATTTGCTATCATGCATAGTTCTAAATTGTGAGTGGAGTTAAGAGTGTGACCAAGATCATAACTATTGAGTGAAGATCATAATTGGGATATGGATATGCATATCTCTGCAATGTAGCATAAGGCATGGCTTCTTCGGATGTGTTCATTGTCAGGTATCATCATGGAGGGATTTGCTAAGAGAACCATATGTTAAATATGTTAATGGGAGAGCAAAAAATTTATTGCTAACCTGAATAAAGTTTGTTGTTGGGATTTATTGGGAGATATCAAGGAGTTGGTATATAATATTAAGAAACCTATGAGTCTATTTTATATGGAAGTTGGGGAAACATTAAAGCTTATGCAAGATGATGATGGTATTGTAGGCTTAACTGAGCAAATAAATAAAAATATGATAGTAGTCATTTATGTAGAAACTTTAGATGTTGAGCATGGAAGGAGCTTACTAGAGGCCCCACTATATAGTGGTGAGAGTGATAATGGAAATGAATCAAGTCAAGATGATGAGGAGGGGTTGGTTAATGTGGCTTTTATCGATTGTAAGTTAGATGATGATGATGAGACAAATAAGCAAGGGATAAGCTCAATAAATATGTTCACATGAAAAGGACAATACAAGAGAATGATTGCGAGGGTGATAATGAAGATGGAGATGGAGTGCAAACTAATGAGGTAGTAGATGAAGAACAACCTAATGAAGATCAAGATAGTGGGTAGCCTGTTATTGAAGATGGGTTTGAAAGTGACTACGTTGACTCCTCTGGCCCTGGGATTTATGAAGACACCAGTGATGGTTCTGATGTAGAAGATGTTAAATTTAGTAAGAAGTGTTATAATCCTAATGTACCATTCAAAGACTTTTTCTTGGATCTTTAGTTTCAAAATTTGAATATGTTTGAGCATGAACTTGTGGAAATGTGACTAGGAAAGGGTTTTAATTTAAATATGTAAAGAATGATTCAGTCAGAGTGAGGATTAAGTGTTATGCTAAGGGTTGTAAGTGGCTAATTCAGTGTTCATGGTGTTGTGGGAAGAAAATGTTTATTATCAAGCATTATGTGCATAACCATTCATGCCTTCTTGGGATTACAAGAACTAGAAGGGTGATAGCTCATGTTTCAGCTAGAAGGTTTGGTAATGTAATAAGTGTCATGCCTTACATTAGGCCTAGAAACTTAGGGCAATGGTGAGGACGGACTTCGGTGTTTTCATTTCTAATAAGGTCAGTAGAAATGCCAAGACTTTGGAAATTAAAAAAAATTGAGGCACAATTCAAGGAAGATTTTAGAGTGTTGAATATCTATGCTATGGAGTTGAAAGAAACAAACCATGGGAGCAGTGTCTTCATTGTGTCTAAAAGGTAGCGTCTAGCTAGTTGTAGGAGACTGGTAAGGCTATATAGATGTTTTTCAAAAGGGTTACTGAATGGCCAGCTTCTTGTGGCACTAGGGAAGGATGGAAACAACCAAATCTTTCCAATAACATAGGTAGTTGTGGAGAAGGAAATAATTGAGAGCTAGACCTGGTTCATTGGACATCTAAGAGCTGATCTCTGCGTGGAAGATGGTTATAGATAGGCAGTAGTTAGTGATATGCATATTGTTTGTAAATCATGTCCTTAAATTTTTTTTCATTGATCAGAAATGCATTTTAATTCGAGTAATAATTGTTTCTATAGGATTTAATTCATGCTATCAATAATCTCCATCAGTTGAGCATAGGATGTGTGCAAGATATATATATATGCAAGATGGGGGAAGAACAACCCAAGTAAAGAACTTTAACTCAATTTCTAGAGTAAAACTAAGTTAACTAGCATGCACAAAATACAAAACCATTTAGATATCATGAGAAACTTGAAGGGAGGAGATAGTGTTGTAATTTAATAATTAGGAAAGTGGCCCATAGGAGGTTTGTGTGAAGCATTTTTTAAATGACCTGGTCAGTAATGATGACATTGATGATAAATAACATGTGTGAAACATTTATTGGGTTCCTAGTAGACACTTGAAGTAAAACCATCATTACAATGCTTAAAGACATTAAGCAGAATGTAATGACTAGGGTGGTTGTATAGAGAGAATTTGCTAGCAAGTGACAAGCTATTTGCGGAACTAATATAATTGCCAAACTTGAAAGTAGAGAAACAAAATTCAAAATGACAAGTTGAGTGGAATGGAGGCTCAATCCATGAGTTATTCTAGGATAATCTAGTACTACAGGTCACTAAGGGGTATGTGGTTAGGCTACAACGCCACTTGTGGGAAATGGGACAGAAGTGGAATCTCATGTTAGCATGCATTGGCTATAGTGGCATTTGATGGACTGGATCTACTTGATTATGTGTATGAGTGTTTCAAAAAGGAGAGATAACTGCAGGCATAAAAGCTAATTGTTAATACAGTGAACGGCATAACATTTTGGCCAAATGGTGTAGAAGGCCCAATATTGCACCCCATAATAAGAAGAATGCCCAATCGACCTACGAACAAGAGGAGAAAGGAACCTTTGAAATGCCAAAATAGAAAAAGAACAATACTCTCAAAATATGGAAGGATCTTTGAGTGCAAAATTTGTGATACTGAAGGACATAACAAGCTAAGTTGTCCAAAAAGACTAAAATGTAATGTTTTTTCATGCTGATTTTTTTAGCTCTCTGTTCCCATTAATTTAGTCTCCATAATATCTGGTGTTGTGCTTCGCATGACAAAACTGATAAGGCCCATTGCAATTCATTACTAGAATCAAATGATGCTGCTGATCTTACTTCATATGGGTAAAGAAAAAAAAAGAAAGGTTGTTGCTTCCTAAGAATTAAAAGGGAAGAGCATGTCAACTACAACAAAAGGCAAGAAGAGGAAGCAACAATGACACACCCTTTGCTAGTGTGTACCACAAGTGCACGGGTCATCGAAGTAATAAAATACCCCGGTGAGTAGATAGTCAAATCCATAGGGAATAGTTGTTCAGAAATAAGAAGTGTTGCTATTTAGCTAGAGTGAAAACCAATTTTTATTTTATTCAAGATATTAATGCAAAGAAAAGTAAAAGAGAAAAGAGAACAAGAACGAGTAATCAGAGAGGACAATCAATGGTAAAATGGGGTACCCGGACAATGCTCACTCTAGGACTATTGTTTCAAATGCAAAACTAATATTATGCCTCCTAATTGAAGTTTAATGAGTCGTGGAGATCCAAAGACACATGATCCCAAACTTAAGGTAAACTGTGACTAGCCCTCTACACTATGCCCCGGCATAAAGAAATACTCTCAACACCTCACATTGTGTGGGTCTGCTTGAAGCTCTAGGGATTTCAAGTGAAACCGTATTCTCTAACCTAGATCTAATCCTTTAGTCCAAGTGAAAGATCCTTAATAGCGATTAAGCCCCAACACTAAGGATTACTCAATACTTCACTTTGTTGCTCACGCAACTAAGCCCTAGTGGAGTTTGTCTCTTAGCACTTCACTCTATCATGACTGCAACGAACTCATGGAATATAGAGGTAGGATAAATCACATCGGAGGAGAAAGGAGACATTCTGCTACCTCTCGACTCACTTCTCAACCCTTTTCTATCTTGCTAAGTCTAACCCTAATGAAGTGTCACTCATTCAAAAGGATTATCTAGATAGATTCTCAACCCTAGTGTCACTCTAAGGGAAAATCAAATCAATAAACACACAAGATTGAAACTCAATTAAAACATCAATTAAGGGAAACATAATAGAAGTCAATGAACAAAATCATCTTAGGGTTTACAAGTCCAAGCACCCACTAGGGGTTTAGCTCTCCATGGAGCAATACAAAATCTAAGATAAAATTGAAAATAAGTGCAAGAAATCCATAGAGATAACCCCTTTGTCGTCCATGTCGATGGTCTTTAAGAGCCCCCTCATCTTCTCCAAAGACTCCTTCGTCAAGCCTAGGGCACACCCCGCCGAATCCAAGCCGTCTGATGCTCCCCCAATAACTCTCCTCCGAAGGAAAATGATGTTGAATGCTATAGGAACGGGCCAAAATCCCATCAAAAACCTCTCCAAACCCTAGCCGCGCTCTCCCATAAGATAGGGCAAGGACCCCCCCCACCCCACCACAAAATAAAACTCTCAAAACGGTATTTAAAGGGCTGAAATCGAGCATCCATGTGCCCTGTGTAAATTCCACACGGGCCTATGGATTTCCAACCTTCAATTTTCCAGCGCGCTGTGAACATTAACTAATACAGTAAATCATGTCGAATCTTCACTTTCAAACACGTTGATGAAGCTCTTGGCAATGCTACACAAGTTGGAACATATGAGTGTGACTGCCTTTGTGTCCCTCCAATTTGTGTATTCTTTTGAACATTTTGGAGGTTGGCACACACCCACATGTCTATGAGCACAACTTGTGCCTTGATCATTGTTCGGCCCAAGAGTTTCCTCAACAATTGTGTCCATGATTTATTTTTGCTTCCTTTCTTCCAAACTTGTCTCCACAACCCTAAATGCATTAAAAAGCACAAATACACACGAATGAGCCATAAAATCCAATAAAAGTGATGCTCAATGCAAGAAAAGTATACTTAGTAATACTTATACACAAGCACTTATCAAACAACTACAACAAAAAGGGGAAAACAAGGAGCTGTTACTACTCATGGTCCAATAAGAATTATCATAGTAAGAATTATTATAATTCTTCCATATTTAGGGAGTGATTTATTAGGTTGATGAATTTAATGTTGAATTATCTTGATCTTAAGATGTTATGATCTATGTTTCTTTCTATTATAGGGTGCTCACAGTGGTGTTCTAATTGTTGGAAAGGAAATGGAAAATACAGCTTCATTCATTACTACCAATGAACTCATTTTAAGTTATTAGCATTCTAAACCCACTTAATATAATATACACTCTTTGGTTAGTGATGTATGTTCTCTTACGATCATTAGGCTCAAGCTTAAATGATTAGGTAGGTTGCTGATAGGACAACCCCAATGATGAACAATAGATCACTGCAGTAATTGATTTTCTTAAATTCACAACATAATCAAATCCATAGCAAGGAAATAGTCATATATATGGGGAATACCTTTTCTTTTGTTAGGGGGTTCACGCTTGTACTAATGTTAAGGGAAATCTATTGACATGCAAGTTTTGAGTGGCCTTGTTAATATTATGTCAACTTGTTAGTAAGAAAGTATTGTTTTGTTTTGGCATCAGATATAGAAAACAGATTGTGTCAATTGTAAAACTTCACGTGATGAATGACATTGGAGTATTGTTTTGTTGAGTGAAAAACAAATATAAAGAACATGTTATGTCAGTTGTAAAAATGTTGTTTTGTTTGCTTCCCATCACTGAACATAGCTAACAGAAGATGCTAATTATATATAACCATAAAACAAATTAAATTGAAGCCAAATTTTGCCAATAACCCAAATATCAAAAGCATGCATTAATGTAAGCATTCTTCTCAGTGGGCACAAATTTTATAAAATTGTTAATTTAGGAAATAGTACAAGCCAAATTATTAAATTCAATCATCCAATTCATAGTCTTTTAAGCACCTTTAGCATGCACATATCGAGATTTTACAAGATTTGAAAAATTCCAAATTCTCCATCAATTATGAACACCATATTATAGCTCCTGGAAATTCTCATTCAGAACACTTCCAGTTCATAGCACCATCGAATGAGCCTAGAATCATCAACTCATTGAATAGTTCTTTCCTTTGTCATGATCTCCATGGTCTTAAGGCACATAGCCTAGTCCCCTTTATTCCTTTAACTAGTACATCTGTTGGAAAAGCTTTGATTCATCCAAGGACCTCAAATTATCAATGCACTAAACTAGTGCATGCTATGGTAAAGGGTTGAAAAGGAAGAGCAAGCTTTGTTAACCTAACTATGATGTAACAAGCACAGCACGACCGACATCAGTTAGGTCATGCCCAACCTAGGTATGATGCTATAGTAATATGCTCAGGCTAGGCATGACCCAGAACCCCAACTGCGCAGGCTGGGATCCCACTACACGTAGGCCTGGCAACCCACAGACATGTGCAGACATGTGGACTGGTTCTGGCTATGCTGGCTCAGGAATGCGGATCATGCCAACCCATTGTGGGCTTGCACAAAACGGTCCACAAGCCATAAAGGTCTTGTGGTATGTGCCAATGGTCGCGTAAAGGTTGAAGTCATTAAAAATATAAATTAATATATATATATATATAATATAATATAACAAATGTGCATTAATGCCATTTCCAAGTGGTAAGATCATGCCACATCCTTATTCATTATTATATAATAACATATTGTTATTAATAATGGCTTCCGGCCTTGGAGTCTTGGACCTTGGTCTTGGTGAAAGACTAAGAGTGCACTTAGTGAGTCAACACCGAGCACCTAAGCGGTTGTCACCTTGTTTGTATGGTAGATTCGATTCAACCAATGGAGAGAGAGAGAGAGGGAGGGAGAAAAATAGAGAAAGAAGGGCAGGGGATGGAGGGAGACTACTATGAAGAGATGACAAAATCAAGAACAAAGAAGAAAAAAGAAGAAAATAGAGGAAAATAGAGGAAAAAATATCAAACATTAATTGGATTTCTTTCTCAGTTATTGGTTTCCATATATGAGTAACCAACGGCTCAAATTACATTTTATCACTGGGACCCATTTCATGACAAACATCCAACGATCCTCATTCCATTTAGCATCTTATTACAAACATCTAACGGTCACAACACTATCTCTCTTTTCCCAGTTAATGCTGACTCACTCTAAATAACTGCACGTCAACCATCTATCCTCCATCTTAGTTAAAACTTTTTTAGCTCAGCATAACTAACTAACTACCAATAGCTTCTTCTTCCCAACTGAACAGCTTCTTCTTTCCCTCTATTAGCTCCTTCTCAATAGCTGAAATAACTCTACAACAACTACTTTTCCTCATTACTCTTCCCACATCTCTACACCTCATAACATCACTCCCCCCTTGCAAACTCCCTTGTCCTCAATGGAAAGTCAGAAAATCTCAGCTGAAGTTATTCAGCAAATTCCTATGTAGCATCTTTCAGGGAAGAATTTGTCCAGTAAATTAGCCATTGTGTTGCCGCCCCATTGCTCCTATTGGCAGCCCTTCTGTCTAAGAATGCCATTGGTTTAAGCCAAATAGTAAGAAGTGCTGATAGAGTTAAGGTAGATAGCCGCCGCATCTTGTTCATTAGTCTATGCAGCTTTGAGTTAAGAGACATGAAAGACCAGATGTATTGTTGTTGAGGTTGGAAGATCAAGTTTATAGGCACAACTACCAATTTAATCCAGATCTTATAAGGACCAAAGTATCTAGCTTCCAATTTAGGCACTTTCCTAACAACAAGAGAGCTCTAACTATAAGCTTGAAATTTAAGGAATACCAAGTCTCCAATTTGGAAACTTCTATTTGTCCTATGTTTATTTGCTTGCAACACCATTCTTTGTTGTGCCCTTGTGAGAGAATGTTTGAGTAATTGAATAGCTGCATCTCTATCTCTTAACAAACTATCTACTGTCTCAACTAAAGACTCTTTGGGAAAATAAGGAATATGTAGAGGTGGTCGTATGACATATAGCGCCTGAAATTGTGTACTATTTATAGCTGTGTGATACATTGTATTGCACTAGAATTCAGCTAGAGTTAGCCATGTGTGCCAGCTTCTTGGCAAATTCCCTATGATGCAGCACAAATAGGACTCCAAGCATCTGTTAACAACCTCTGGTTTTCCATTTTTTTTTGGATGATAAGCCAAAGAGTGTTTCAATTCTACTCCTTGCAATTTGAAGAGTTCTTGCCATAATTTACTCATGAAAATTTGGTCTCAATTACTAACTATTGTTGCAAGAAATTCATGCAATTTAAAGACATTGTCTAAGAATAGTTGTGCCACATTTTTGATGAATATGGATTAGACAAAGCAAGGATGTGTGCATTTTTGGTTAGCCTATCCACTACCACCAATATAACAGTTTTTCCATCAAATTTTGGCAAACATTCAATGAAATCCATAGCAATGTCAGAAAATATGGTTTGTGGAATAGGCAAAGGTTATAGCAACCCTGGTGTTTGGACTAATTCAGGTTTATGGTACACAACCTCACAAACTCCCTAACAAACTTCCATAAGTTTTTCCAATAAAAAATTGCATCATATAGGTAGCATTAATGCTTAAATGTCCTCCCACTGTAATTCAATGATATTGACTCAACAACTCCTGTTGTCACCAATTACTAGCTTTCTTTTTCTCTTGAGTTGATTGTGAACCTATGTATAATGCTTAACTGTATTCTCCCTTTGTAACTCTTGGATAATTAATCACAACTTTTGATCATTTTCCCAAGTAACATGAATTCTCTCTAACAAATTTGTAGAAACACTAAATAGTGCTTGCAATGTCACCTCAAAAGAAGACAATCTTGACAGAGAATCTGCAACCACATTCAATTTTCCATGTTTATACTGAATTTCATAGTCAGATGCTATCAGTTTTGCTAACCATGTATACTGACTAGGTGTTGACACCTTTTGATCTAACAAAAACTGTAATGGTTGATGATCTATTCTTATTTTAAAATGTCTTCCAACAAAATAATGATGCGATTTTTTAATTGCAAATAGGATAGCAAACAACTCTCTGCCATATATTGGTAGATCTTGTTACCTAATTAACAACATTTTACTGATAAAAGCAATGGGATGATCATTTTGAAATAAGGATGATCCAATTCTAGAAAAAAAAGGATCCATCTCAACTATAAACTCCTGATAAAAATTTGGAAATGCCAATATTGAGGTAGACAAAAGCTTTCTTAAGAGCATCAAAAGATATTTGTATTTCCTCATACCAAATGAATTTTGTATTATTCTTCAACAATGGATTTAATGATTGGCTTATATATGCATAATTTTTGATAAATCTTCTATAATACCAATATAATCTTAAGAATCCTTTTGATTGCTTGCCTCACTATGATAGGTTTAGGCCGTTCTTGTATAGCCCTTATCTTTGAAGGATCTTTGGATACCCCATCCTTAGAAATTATGTGTCCCAGATATTCAACACTATGCACTACAAAATTGCATTTGCTTAATTTAATTACTAAAGTATACTACTTTAACTTTAACAACTAAAATACTCTGTCCAGGTGCCCAACATGCTCCTTCTTTTTTTTTATTTGTGTAAGAATATCATTAAAAAAAATATACTAAAACAAATTTTCTAAGATAAGGCTTGAAAACTTGGTTCATGAGCTGCTGAAAGTGGATGGTACATTAACTAGACCAAATGGCATCATCAAGAATTTATACTATCCCAAGTGAGTTTTGAATGAAGTCTTTTGAATATCTCTAGGATTTATCCTAATCTGATGATAACCAGATCTCAGGTCTAACTTTGTAAACACTGTATCCCCATGTAATTCCTCTAAGAGCTCTTCAATTATGGGTATTGAAAATTTTGCTTCGACAGTAATTTTGTTCAACTTTCTATAATCAATATACATTCTCCAAGTTTTATCTTTCTTCTTAATCAACACCACAAGAGAGGAAAATTGTGATTGACTTGCTTGTATCACTCTAGAATCTAACAATTCTTGAGTCAATTTATATATGACATCCTTTTGTAATACTCCATACCTTTAAGGCCTTAAGTAGATGGTTGAGCTCAATCCTTTAAAACAATCTAATGGTCAAATCCTTTGAGAAGTGGTAATCCAATTGGCTCCTGCAAAATTACTATATACTTGTTAAGTACTCTAGTAATTTTGGCAGGTAATTTTTTGGAAATAGCCATTATGTATTCGCTCTTCAACGGACTTAATTGAGGATTTAGTGCTTACAGTCTGTATTGATAAAGCAAAACATTGAGTCAAAGACAAATGAGATTCCTAAGCCAACATTTTCTGCATATTAGCTTTGCTAACCATCTTCAAACTTTGATTACTTTCCCTTTCCATAGAGCAAAAAAAGAAAACAAACTCTTCCTTACCCATACTGAACTTCATCTATAGCTATTTAAAATTCCACATAATATCTCCAAATTTAGCTAACCACTGAATGCCTAAGATCATATCATAGTTATCTAATTGCAATATGAGAAAATCAGCCTGAAACTAAAAACCTTGCGTTCCCATATGAACTATTTGCAAACCACTTTACAAACTAGTTCATTGTCATTAGCTACAATAATTTCTAATGAATGGATTGTCTCTAAAACACAACCAAACTGTTTTGCCAATATACAACCCAAGAAATTGTGAGAACTCCCTGAATTAATCAATAAGAGAAGATTTCTAGTTCCCTTAGTCCCTTCAATTCTCATTGTCTGGAAACTACAAATTCTTGTCAAGGCTTGCAATGATAATTGGGGTAGCACTGAATCTTCCACAGTTAATTGCTCACCTGTTCACCATTCTGAAGAAACTTCACAGCTATCAATGCTGCCACCTTTAATTGACATCATATACAGTTGCCTATCTTTTGTAGCTAATTGCTCACCTATTTGCCATTCTGCAAAAGCTTCTCCCTCATTAGCCACCTTACATGCAATAGTCATTATATACAATTTCCTCCTATTACATTTATGTCCCGGTACAAATTTCTCTGGACTCCAAAAACACAGACCCTTTTTGTAGAGGATCAACACCTACTCAGCACCGATGACACCTGAGAAGAAGAAGAAGAAGAAGAAGAAGAAGAAGAAGAAGAAGAGAGAAAGACACACACACATGAAAAAACAGAGAGATGGAAAGATAGAGACCAAGGGTTCTTCAGCATCCAATGAGCAACTAGCTCTATCTCATTAATATACCAAAAGTAAAGTCAGCCAAAAAATTTCAGACACCATCCTGGCCATTCATTGGCTATAACGCTCCACCCAAAGCATACTCATTGGGCTACCACCTTAACAAAGATACTATTAAATACTGGCTGCTATCTCTCAGCCATACTTCATCAAATACCTAGATACAAAAGCATTGACTTGGTCCACATTTTCCCATGCTATGTCCTTCCTTGCCACCATCGCCTGCACTCCGCTGCTAGCACATCTCCTGGTCAGATCCTTCAATCACTCATTAGCATCAACATCCTCCCCTGATTGAAGCTTTCGAACACCCATCTGGTCTCGAATGGATCTGTGCTTCTCTGCTGGTAGGGCCTTTGTAAATATATCCGCAAGTTGATTTCCTGTGCTGCAATGGCGCAGAGAAATAGAATTTTCTGACACCAAACTCCTGATGAAATGGAATCTCACATCTATGTGCTTGGTTCGTCCGTGGAGTGCTGGATTCTTCGCAATTGCAATGGTTGATAGATTATCACACCAAAGTACTGGAGGCTTATCAAAGTTCCTTCCACAGTCATTCAAGATTCTCTTCATCCATATTAATTGGCACGCTGCTGATGTGGCCGCAATATACTCGGCCTCAGTCATTGAAAGAGCCACTACATCTTGTTTTTTTTATCCCCATGAAACGACGCTGGAGCCAAATTTGAAGAGCAAGCCCGAAGTGCTCTTCCTATCCTGCAGTGACCCGCCCCAGTCACTGTCTGTGTAGCCCTCTAGATCACTCTTTCCTTCCACCTCATGAGGATAAAACAGTCCATACAACAACGTTCCTGCCAGATATTTTACTATCCTCCTTGCTGCACCAAGATGATCATTGTTGGGTCTACTCATGAACCGAGACAAGAAATTGATAGCATAACAGATGTCCGGTCTTGTGTGAACAACATAGAGCAATTTCCCAATAAGACTCCTATAGACTCCTGGGTCTAATAGCACTCCTGTGTCTTCATTCAGAAATTTTTCATTAACTCCCATTGGGGTATCCACATGTTTGCACCCTTTCATATTTAACTTGTTTATCAGATCTTCAATGTATCTCTTCTGTGAAATGAAAATGCCATTACTCAGTTGATGTATTTCCAGGCCCAAGAAGAATCTCATCAACCCAAGATCAGACATCTTGAATGCATCCTCCATCTCCTTCTTAAATTGTTCAATCAGTGTAACTGAGTTGCTTGTATATATTATATCATCAACATACAGGCTAATTAATATACTCTTGCCATCTTCAATCACCTTCCGATAGAGTGTATGTTCTGTTGTACTCCTCACGTACCCGTGACTCCTGAAGTGACCATCTATTTTATTGTACCATGCTCTTGGTGCTTGTTTAAGCCCATAGAGTGCCTTCTTCAAACGATACACCAGATGCTCACTCCCTTCCACAACATATCCCTCAGGCTGAACAACATACACTTCTTCTGAGATCTCTCCATTTAGAAACGCAGACTTCACATCAAATTGATAAACTGGACAATGGGATTAGGCAGCCAAGGCTAACATGATCCTTACCGTTTCTAACCTCGCCACTGGTGAGAAAATCTCTTCATAATCCAGCCCATACTGCTGCACATACCCCTTGGCTACCAGTCTGGCCTTACACCTTTGGACTTCACCATTAGCTCCAAACTTGGTCTTGTATACCCACTTGAGTCCCACTGCCTTCTTTCCTAGTGGTAGTTCAGTTAGGTCCCATGTATTATTGCTTTGAATTGCTTCTAATTCTATATTCATGGCCTCCCGCCATTCCTTGTGCTTTGCTGCATCATGATAATTCTGTGGGTCATGCACATGAAGAGCAAACGTGCACGAACTGTAGATGTCAGTTAGAAGTCTAGTTCTCCTAGGTGGTGAGTCTTCTGTGGATGTCTCCAGTGAATTTTGATTATCACCATTGTCTCTTCTGCTTGACTGGTCTCCACTCCTGGCTGCTTCTCCATATACATGCTCCCCACTTGAAATACTCTGATCTTCAACTTCTTTAACTTCAGAATCTCCAACTGTTATCATAGGACTACCTTCATTGCTTTTCAATGCCCACCGAGACCTCTCATGAAATATGACATCTCTGCTAACAATTATCTTTGATGCACTGGGATCAAAGAGTCTGTAGGCTTTGGTCTCCAAGCAATACCCCACCAGCACACTTTACAGACTTCTCATCTAACTTTTGGAGTTTCTGCAAAGGTGTGAGAGCAAAGGCAACACAACCAAAAGTCTTAAGATGACTTACATTGGGTTTCTCTCCATGCCACATCTCATAGGGTGTTTTGTCTTCCACAGCTTGAGTTGGGCAACAATTTATCAAGTATACTGAAGTAGCAACAGCCTCAGCCCAGAATTCAGTTGGGAGATTGCTTCCTTTAAGTAAACAGCGTGCCATTTCCACTGTCGTTCTGTTCTTTCGCTCCACAACACCGTTTTGTTGTGGTGTGTAAGGAGCTGAGAACTACCTCCTGATCCTGAGCTGCTCACAGTATACTCTAAAAGCATTCGATGTGAATTCTCCTCCCCGGTCGCTCCTCAGGGTTATCAGCTTCCTTCCGGTTTCCCTTTCAGCAATTGCATGAAATTTCCGGAAATGATCAAATGCTTCACTTTTGTTCTTCAAGAAGTACACCCAACATTTTCTACTATAATCATCAACGATTAGGAGAAAGTATTTGTTACCTCCCAATGAGACTGTGCTCATGGGCCCGCATATATCCATATGCACTAACTGAAGAGATGCTGAGGTTCTTCTTGACATTCCCGTTGGAAATGAACTCCTCGACTGCTTGGATATTGCACAGTCTTCACACTGAGAATCATGCTTTAACTCGGGAAGTCCATGAACCATCTTTCTTCTTGCCAATAATTTCAGACTTCTATAATTCAAGTGACCGAATCTCCGGTGCCACAACTCTGAAACATCTTGTTTGTTCATGGCCAAGTTAAGCCTCTCAACTCCACAGAGATCCAATGGAAACATATTGTTGTTTGATCTTGGATCAACACCTACTCAGCACCGGTGACACCTGAGAAAAAGAAGAAGAAGAAGAAGAAGAAGAAGAGAGAAAGACACACACACACATGAAAAAACAGAGAGATGGAAAGATAGAGACCAAGGGTTCTTCAGCATCCAATGAGCAACTAGCTCTATCTCATTAATATACCAAAAGTAAAGCCAGCCAAAAAATTTCAGACACCATCCTGGCCATTCATTGGCTATAACGCTCCACCCAAAGCATACTCATTGGGCTACCACCTTAACAAAGATACTATTAAATACTGGCTGCTATCTCTCAGCCATACTTCATCAAATACCTAGATACAAAAGCATTGACTTGGTCCACATTTTCCCATGCTATGTCCTTCCTTGCCACCATCGCCTGCACTCCGCTGCTAGCACATCTCCTGGTCAGATCCTTCAATCACTCATTAGCATCAACACTTTTATCTTCTCTCATCCACTCCTTGACTTGATAGTCTCCTTGTTGGCTTAACAAGAATAACTGGATTAGCAGTACTTGGAAGAGCCAGTATACCATGTCTTGACCGATTAGGAATTGAATTTGAATTCAAGAATGTTCTACCACAACTTTCTATTGCACTCCTTCATCATGTACACTGGCCTTACTCCCCTTTTTAGTAGAATTCTTCTTGGACTACAATACTTTCTCACACTTTTGCCAAAACATAAGCTGCTTCTAAAGTTCTAGGATTAAACAACCTTACCAATATCTTAACTTCCTCTCTTAGCCCACCCAAGAAAAAGGCTAATTGTCTGAGCTCCATTTAGATTAGTTCTACTCAATATCACATCAAATTCCTCTAAGTAAGATTGTAAAGAACTCACATATTTAAGCTTCTTGAGTTCAGCAATCAGATCTTTCAATAATTGCTCCCAGAATCTTGCTACCAATACCTCTATAAACTCACTCAACAGTAACAGTCTACCTCTCTCCCTAGTTCTCAAGAAAGTTTGGAATTAGATGAGAGCTTTACCATCAAAGTAGATGGATGCCAGCTTCACTTTGGCTCCATCTAGAGTGTAATCATTGTTAAAAAATCACTTAGCCTTATACAACCATTCTTTCACCCTTGAACCATCAAATCTTGGAAACTCCAACTTTGTATAATGGCTCGTACCATTATACCTAACATTAGGATCCAAGATACCACTACCTCCACTAGGCACCTGTTGTTGTGAAGGTGCGGCAATTTTTGATGCTTGAATAGCCTTACTAGCAATTAAAAGCTTCAATTCCTCTAGTGCTTTGGCATTGTGCTCTCTCATCTCTTCCATGGCTTTTTGATGCTTCTCATCTGACTCTTTGATGAGATTTTCATGATCCCTGAGATCTAGTTTCTTGCCATTATTAGCCATGATCGCCTACTGAGATCGAGATGGCTCTAATACCAAATGCTATGAAGAGATCACAAAATCAAGAACAAAGAAGAAGAAGGAAGATAAGGCTGGAAAAGGGAGGGAAAACACAATCAAACATTCGTTAGATTTCTTTCTTGGCTATTGTTTTCCTTGTATAAGAAACCAGTGGCTCATATTACATTTTATCACTAGGACCCATTTCATGACAAACATCCAACTATCCTCATTCAATTTAGCATCTTATTACAGACATCTAATGGCCACAACACCATCTCTTTTATCCTAGTTAATATTGACTCACACTAACTAACTACCACCTCAGCCAACCACCCTCCACCTTAGCTAACACCTTTCCAACTCAGCATGACTGACTAACTACCAACAGCTTCTTCTCTCCAACTAACAACTCTTCCTTCTCTCTAGCTATCAGCTCTTTCTCAACAGCTGAAACAACTCCACAACAACTCCTTTTCCTCATTGCTCTTTCCACATCACTACACTTCATAACAAAGACAGAGATATCTCAAGAATTAGTGGGAAAGAGCTAAAGGGTATACCTAGTTGAGTTTACATGACCGTCGGAGTTTCAGTATATGATAGTTGTTTGATTTTTAGATTGATGGGCCTAATGATTATGAGGAGTATTCTTAGAATCTTAATGTTAGGATTTCTAACCTTTTAGGTTTTTTTTTCATGTTTAGGATTTTTAGGGCAATCCTACTGGGTCTTAGCCTTGTAGGTGTGCGGCCGTTTGGGTGGCCTACTGGGTCTGGTGAGCCGGGTTTAGGGCGTGACAATAACTGAGACACCGAATCATATAATTAGATTGGGAGACAATAACATAGTTTAGGTGGCTGGCGTTGGCTCTGTGGTGTTGCGCTCTAGTAATGGGAAGATGAACACTTTAACTAATGTGCAATAAAAACCTAAACTTGCCCACAACTTACTAAGCTTGGGTCAGTTGATGGCATCCAGATATTCAGTTGAATTCTCAGAAGGTGAATGCGCCATCAAAGATGCAACCTCAAAGACTCCAATTGCACGAGTGCATATGACCTCTCACATGCTTTTTCCATTAAATGCTGATGATGTTGGGGCGGCATACATTGTGAGAAAAGGGGAAGAGCTATCCGATCTCTGGCATAAGAGATACATATATTTGAATCAAAGAAGCTTAAAAACCCTTGTTGAAAATCAAATGGTTGATGGGTTGCCTGCTATCACTCCAATAGAGCCATGTGAGTCCTGTAGTTTGGGCAAACAAACCAGGCTGGAACTTCCTAAAGGACAGGCAATGAGGGCCACCTCACTATTTGAGCTTGTACATATCGACTTGGTAGGCCCAATACACACATAATTCCTTGGCGGAAATAGGTACTTCTTCTTATTAACAGATGATTATTCTAAGTTTTGCTGGGTTTATTTTCTTTAGAGAAGATCTGAAAGCCTTGCAAAAGTTCAAGATCTTCAAACTTATGGTGGAGAAGTAGTTGACGAAGCCATTGAAACCCTTCCTCTCCGATCGTGGAGGAGAGTTCACATCTCATGAGTTTGCCACCTTTTGTGAGCTCTCAGGAATCCAACGACAATTGATGGCTCCATGATCCCCCCACCAAAACGGGGTTACCGAGAGGAAGAACAGGACCGTGACTGAAATGGCTCACACCATGCTAAAGGAGAAGAACATGCCAACTGAATTCTGGGCGGAGGCCGTCACCACTATGGTTTATATTGTGAATCAATCTTCAACGAGCATGGTTGAAAATTTAACACCTTATGAAGCGCTCACTAGGTCAAGACCTAACGTTGAACACTTTAAAGTCTTCGGATGCTTAACTTTTTCACTTGTTGACCCACAGCTGAGAGCCAAGTTTGATGCCAAGTCACGAAAGGGAATTTTCATCGGGTATAACAATTGCTCAAAGGCGTATAAGGTGGTAGATCCTATCACAAAGAAAATCAACATTGACTGGGATATTCAGTTCTTTGAGAAAAGGAGCTAGGATTGGGTGAAAGGAAATGATGTGGTGTCATCAACTTTCGCTCAAGTTGGTGACAAGGATGAAAACTTAAACAATGAACAGCTGAGTGTATCTCCAGCGTCCAATTCTTAAGATGTGCAGCTGGAGTTAAATCAATAATTAGACAATTCTCTTCATGCACAACCTACAAACTCAACTGGAGAAGACGAAGCGCCGATGAGGTATAGAAGTTTAAATGACATTATAGCACTTGTACTTTTGCATTAACAACAGCAAATCCGATACTGTTCGAATATGCGGTCAAAGACAACGAATGCATCCAAGCCATACATGAATAGATAGAAGCCATACATAAAAACAAGACCTGGGAATTAGCTTACCTAAAGGAAGGGAAGCAAGCAATCGGATTAAAATGGATCTTCAAATCCAAATTTAATCCAGACGGCACCTTACTAAGAAAGAAGGCAAGGGTGGTTGCCAAAGGTTAGACTCAAAGGGAGTTGATTTTGAGGAGGTCTTCTCTCTTGACTCTCGGATGGAAACAATCCAAACTTTCTTTACCATTGGTGCTCAACGAGGTTGGTGTATTCATCAGCTCGATGTCAAAATGACATTTCTGAATAGCGAATTGAAGGAAAAGGTATATGTATCTCAACCAGAAGGCTTTGTCAATAGTGGCAAAGAAGAACAAGTGTATAGATTGCAGAGAGCTCTATATGGTCTTCGGCAAGCTCCAAGAGCTTGGTACAGCTGCATAAATGAACATTTTCATCAGTTAGGGTATGTTCGCAGTCCTAATGAACCCACTGTGTACACAAAATACAGCCGGAGTTCAAACATTGTACTAGTCTGCATATACGTTGATGACATCATATACATGAGCTCTTCACAAGAAATGTTAGAAGAATTCAAGAGGAGCATGACAAGCACATTCGAAATGAGTGACCTGGGCCCATTGAGGTACTTCTTGGGTCTAGAAGTGAAGTAAAAGAATGGGTGTTCGTTTGTATCTCAGTAGCAATGTTTTTAAAACCGGACCGGATAGCGAACCGGTCTCATATTTGGGTCACGGGTCAGTCGGTTCGACCAGATGACCCGTTCTGGTCGGACCGGATGACGTCATAAATAAATAATTATCTTAAATATTATATATAATATATATATATTATATACATATAATAACAAACTTTATTATATTTTTAATCATAATTATCTTAAATATTTATTTTAATATCATTATGATTTTATCAAAATGGTTGAAGATTCAGATAATTAATCTAAATAAAGCAACAAATACAACTCCCTAAACCTTTTATTTTTTAATCTATTAATCATAAATGGATGATGATAACTACATAAATTAAACCACTAATTAAATTACTAATTATGTGAGGATGAGACAAGGCATGAACAAAAAAAATTCAAAACAAAACTAGAACTAAGTATGATTAATTTAATTCTCATATTTGATCATCATTACCATTAAAATAAAAGTATAAAATAAAATAAGTCATAAATGATCTATACCTCTTAAACAATTTACAAGTTTCTTTTTTTGTTTATTTTCTCATACCTCTAAACTCCAAAGTTCCAAAAATCCAAACAATATTTTCGACAAATCAAGACTCAAAGAGCATCATGAAATCAAGAAAAAAAAAAAGAACCAATTCATGCCCCTAAGTTCTTTCCTTACAAAAAACAAAAAAAACAAAAAACAAAAAACAAAAAACAAAAAAAAAACCAAAACAAAAAAAAAACAAAAAACAAAACAAAACAAAATTAAAAATTGAAAACCGGGTTCCATCCGGTTTTTGGTCCGACTCAGCCCGGTTCACCGGGTTTGACCGGTTCAAAATTTGGTCAACATTAATTCTAAAACCGGACCGGGTTATGGGCCGGTTTCTGATTTTTCCGGTCCGACCGGCCGGTCCGGTTTCAAAACATTGCTCAGTAGAGATATGCAGAAGAACTTCTAAAGAAGGCAGGAATACTCAACTGCAAACCGATACCCACACCTATGAATTCAAATAAAAAACTCAGCTTAAATGGCAATTCAGGTTCTACAGACTCATTACACTATAGGAAACTCGTTGGTGGACTGCTGTTCCTTACTCACACACGACCAGATCTGGCGTATGCTGTAGGAGTTGTTTCACGCTTCATGCAAACACCATCATCCCATCATCTAGGAGCTGTGAAGAGAATCCTACACTACATAACTGGAACCGTGAGCTATGAACTTCTCTACACGCATAGGGATGAGTTTAAATTATTTAGTTACACTGGTAATAGCTGGGGGGGGGAGGTTGATGACAGAAGAAGTACGACATGCTGGGTATTTTCACTTGGCACTGTAGCAAACACCTGGAGTTCCAAAAAGCAGATGATCATAGCGTTGTTCAACACCGAGGCAGAATACATAGCAGCGACTTCCGCAGCATGCGAGACAGTGTGGCTTAGAAGGTTGATCAAGGACTTGAATGAAAAACAAGATACAACCACCATCATATACTGTGACAATAAGTCGACCATCTCTATAACTCGAAATCCCACTCTACATGGTCGCACTAAACATATCGACACTAGGTATCATTTCATCAGAGATCTTATAAGAGAAGGAACGCTTGATGTGGTCCATTGTGGCACAAACGACCAGATCGCGGATATACTCACCAAGGCCCTGCCAAACTGCAAGCATGAATACTTTCGAGATGCTCTCAGGGTAACAAAACTCTGAGCAAGGGGAGTATGTTGAGAAATATTAATAAGAGCTATGCAGGGCTATGCACAGTTGACTTGATCCTCATTGCATACTACTATGTACGTTGCATAGGATAGTCTGCTGTGATTAGATGGATCATGTGGGATGCTTAATTCCGATTGGATGTTTACATTTCTCTATTATTACTTTTGCTTTTTATTTGTATGCTGTGTCAGTCAATGTGTTTCTTTTCCTCTCTTTATATTCTGAAACTTTTATGACTTTGAAGTCAAGCTTAATACATTTGAGAACTAAGCTTCAAGTTGCGCCACTGAGAATACAAAGCCTTGAGTGTGTGCGTCTTCTTTAATAAGGTTCATCAACCTTTATAGATAGATGGTGCATCACAGGAATTAATAAGACAAATGGCATATACAAATATGGCAGCTCAATTAATATTTCTTCTTCTGAGAAAGGAAAAAAATTCCAAAAGCAACAGTCTAAATATAAGATTTTAGAACAGCAAATGGTAAACAAATGTTACACTAAAACTACCAAACTGCAAAGACCACTAAATATGGAAGCATTCCCATTGTCTACAACAGACATGTTAAACCTAACAAACTACTGAAACAGAAGTGAAACAAATCTCAATGATCATTTATTAAAAAAACATACAATCCACATTGGTATGTCAGTTTTAATGATTATGATATGCAATTCTAACCATCTTATAATCATTCAACCTAGAAGAAATAAAAAAAAAAGGTGTAGAATTTATTTGAAAACAAGAAGACAGGTGGCATAAGAAATTAATACTCACAATGTTCATGCTCACAACATGGAAAGGAGTGTCATAGAATTCAAGCCCATTCAACTCAGCACCAGTCCACTTGTGCAAAATAATTGTTGGACTATATGCTATCAATAATGGACCCTCAAAAGACGCTAAGGCCGAGATAGCCCCCTTCAATATCTTTGAAGAAACCTCAGATACCTATTAAGGATGACTTTTCAGGTCAAAGAATAACTCAAGCAGACCAACTACAACAAAAGGGTGGAAAGAAACAAAATTGCAGAATTGTGTTTTAATGATAAACTAGATATATGATGTGATTTAACTTTAACCACATAAATACCAGATTATCTGGATTCTCAGTATTTTTCCTTATAGAATATAGCAGCACTCGTCCTCTGGCAGCTACATCATCTCCTTGCACTTAAGTTGTCCCAATAGCCAAAAGAACTTCATTTTCTAAACATTATTGTGTTCCGAGTGTTGAAACAAGTGAAGATTATGAGCACATAAACTACAAAAGAAATAATTCAAAACAAGTAAGGAATTAATTTGAGTTCCCAAAGTCTTCTTGCATAAACTTACCAATAGTGTAACCTAGCACAAAGTAATAGCATGCCCAAAGGTTTCCATTAGGATTGAAGCCATTGTTTCCCAACGACCACTGGATTTCAGGCACCATAATTCGAACCTCAAATTTATCAATGGTGGAAGATTTATGTGAATCATCAGTTAACCTATCACAGTCATCTGATAACCAATATCTTTGATCAATCAATGATCAAAGCACTTGATTTAATGGCTTGACAATCTGAATTGTGAGGTATACAGTGCAACACATCTTGAGAATTAATCAAGTGCATTAAAACAGCTCTGCAAACAATTCTGGATTTCTAACACATTGATAATTAAATTACACTAATTCCTCCATGCAATAATGCTTGGACTACTAATCTAGTAAATAAAAAATCATTAACAAATATTCTAATAATTGTCTAGATACAGTTTAGATTGGTTAATAGGCCATATTGAGCCCATACCACAAAACCCTAATATTTCTCTATATATACCCTTGTACTCCTTTCCTAATGGATATACAAATTATTTTTCCTATTCTCACATGGTACCAAAGCACTGAGTTAAACCCTAGCGGCTACCCAAAACCCTAGCCGCCGCTGCCGCCACTCCAAACCCTAGCCTTCAACCCCCCGCAGCCACCTCTACCGCTAGCCACCGCTCATCTCTCGCCATTCCCATTGTTTTACAAGCACCTTATGATGTTCCTCAGCACTCATTAGTGATGTCCATGTCTCGTTGCTGAAGGATTTGTCTCTTCGTCGTCATGTCTTCATCTCATGGGCGTGGTCAAGGCCCCTCTTATGGTGGTCGAGGAGTCAACAGTGGTGATTCTAGGGGTAGGTTTGTGTGCACCTATTATCGACGAATGGGCCACATTGAGAATTGTTATTGGGATAAGCATGTTTGCCAGACAGTGGCCAATGCTAGTTCAGTAATGGCTGATCTGTCACCTACTTCTTGTGTTGAACAATTAATCGCCATCTCTTAGGTTGGCTTTGCGCAGTTCCAACAGCTACAGAGCATAGTTTCTTATGCCATAGTCTCTTCTCCTATTTACTAAGGTAATGTCTTTCTTGCTGCATGGGACAATTCCTGAATTATTAACTCCGGAGCCTCCTCTCACATGATAGGTACAAAATTTTTTTCCCAAAATCTTTCTTCATTTGTTTTTCATTCTGTGGCAATTGGCAATGGACGATCTTGCTTAGTGTCTAGAGAAGGAGTTATACAAGCTTCCTCTCAGCTTAGAATAAGTGATGTTCTTTTCGTACCTGAATTTCTTGTCAACTTGCTATCTATTTCTTACTATCACTAAATAGTTGAATTATAGTGTGACTTTTTTCCCTTTTCTCTGCACTTTTTAGGATCTATGGATGGGGAAGAGGATTGGTTTGTGGCGTAATCATGGTGACGGCATGTATACATTGGTGTGTTATGATATTTCTTGCGGTTTGTCAGCTTCTATTTTGGACATCGAGTCATCACTCATATGTCTCTGTAGATTGGATCATCCTTCTCTTAGTCGCCTTCAGTAGGCTTTGCCTTGGATTCTGGTCGAGTCATTTCAATGTGAGTCATATCAGTTGGGTAAGCATCTTCGTGTTACCTTTAAACGTTCTACTCTAGTGTCTAATAAGTCATCATTTGATCTAGTTCATTGTGATGTTCGGATCCTTCTAAAGTTGCATCTATTTTAGGTCATCGTTATTATGTTGTATTTGTTGATGATTTTTCCAGTGTCATGGGTATATTTGTTAAAAGACCATCAGACTATTGTTGATGTGCGTAAAACTTTTATTTTGGAAGTACAAAATCAGTTTTCCACTATTCTTAAATGTCTTCTTTAGAATTTGTATCTGCTGTAAAAATTCTTTATGTACATCTTTTGGGATTATTCATCAAACCACCTGTTAACTCACCTTTCAACAGAATGCGGTTACTGAAAGAAAGCATTGTTACGTCTCAGATATTGCTCGCACTCTCTTAGTTAAGCATATTGTCCCTAGGAATTTATGGTCAGATGCTATCTTAACTACAGCATATCTTATTAATCCTATGCCTTCTACACCCCTAGGGAGAGAGGTCCCTCTATGTCATCTTCTACCTGATACTAAGTTATTTCGGTTATCCTCTCGTGTTTTCAGTTGAGTTGGTTTTGTTCAAGATTTAACTCCTGGTTTGGATAAGTTGTGCCCGCGTGCGCTTAAATGTGTCTTTGTTCGATATTTCCCGCACCGAGTGTGGATATCGTTTGTACCACCCAACTAGTCAGAAGTACTTTGTGTCTATGGATGTTATGTTTTTTGAGTCCCAATCTTTTTTTTTTTTGACTCGGTTCTCACGATATGTTAACTACGTTGTCTGATATTTTTCTCCCTATCCCTGTTTCAGTTACTCCGAATTCGTCATTCGAATTGGGCGCCCGCTAAGCCTAGTGTGACGTCTCCTCTAATAGATCCAAATGATGGTCATTTTGGACATGTTTATCATTACCGCCAATGTGTACCACCGCCAGATCCACCCCCTCTGGTCGTCTCCCCGGATCATGCAGACCTGTCTCTTAATCTTCTCATCACCTTTCATAAAGGTATTCATTTTTGTATCAAACATCCCATCTCACTTTTTGTTTCTTATGATAATCTCCTCCTGTCCTTCCGCACCTTTGCTCTTTTCTTGTCTGCTGAGTCAATCCCCAAGAACTACGAGGATGCACATCTGCTTCCACAATGGCAGATGACAATGGATGAGGAAATGGAAGCCTTGAGATCTCGTGGTATATGGGAGCTTGTGCCTCACCCTGCTGATGCTAGCATTGTGATAAGTGCTTGTGTATTAGTACTGCGAAGTATTCTTTTCTTACGATGAGCATTACTTTTATCAAGTTTTAGCGCTAATGCATGTGTATTTGTGAACTTTTGTGCATGAAGGGTTGTGAAGCCAAATATGAAAGAAAGAAGCCAAAGTGGATTGCAATTGTACTTTGTTGATGAAGTCTTGGAGTGAACAAATGTGAAGACACAAGTTGTGATTGAAGATACGTGAATGTGTGCCGACCTCCATGCACTTAAGCAATTATAATGGTTTGGAAGGGGTATAAAGACAGTCATATTTGTGTATCCCGACTTGTGCAATGATAGAAAGATCTTCACCAATAAGACCTTTTATTAAAGAAGCGACGCGATCTACAGTATAGACGTGTGTGCCCGTTTATGTTGCCTCGATGAAAAGTGTGGATTCGAGAGTATTTTGGCGGAGTACTGTATCAGTTTAATGTAGCAAATCAATATAGCCGTGACTTGTACCGATTTGGGGATCCATCTTTCATCCTTTCTTCTATCTTTTCTCCAAATTTTGGGAGACCGGAGGCTAGGGTTTAGAGAGAATTTGGCAAGTCTTTTGGAGTGGTTCTACGGCTTCGACACCGCGTTTCTCTTGGAAGATAGTTATTGTGAGAGCTTTCGTCGCCACCGATCTGGTGAGGTGTGCCCTAGGCTTGACAAGGGGACCTTTAGAGAGGATGAGGCTACTCCACAAGACCATCGACACGAATACCGAGGGGGTTTTCCAATATATTACATGTTTTTACTTTCGATTTCATTATTCATTATTGATTTTATCTTGCTCCATGAAGAGCTAAAACCCCCTAGTGGGTACTTGGATTTGTGAACCCTATGATGTATTTGTTTCATTAACCTTTTATTATGTTTTCCTTAATTAATGTCTTTAATTAAGTTCCAATCTTGAATGCTTGTTGAATGATTTCTCCCTTAGAGTGACACTAGGGTTGAGAGTCCATCTTGGTAATCTTTATGAGTGAGTGACACACCATGAGGGTTAGACAAAGCAAGATTGGAGAGGGTCGAGAGAGTGAGTCGAGATATAGCGGAGCATCCCCTTTCCCCTTTAGTGTGAGTTATCCTACCTCCACGTTCCAAGAGTTTTTTGCGGTCACAATAGAGTGAATGGTTAAGGGATGAACTCCGCTGGGTCTTAGTTGCGCAAGCAACAGAGTGAAGCGTTGAAGTGACTTTAACACCTAGGGCTTAATTGTGACTAGGGGTCTTTCGCCTGGACCAAAGGGTTAAATCTACATATAGGAACATGATTTATCACTTGGAATCCCTAGAACTTCTTACAACTTTACCCAATGTGAGGTGTTGAGACTGGTTGATTTCTCTGTTGGGGCATAGTGTAGAGTTAGTCACGGTTGACCTTAGGTTTGGGACCGTGTATTTAAGGATATCCACGACTCATTAAGCATTAGTTAGGGAGCATAATAGTTGGTTTTGCACTTGAAGCAATAATCCTAAGAGGAACAATATCCGAGTACCCCACTTTTATCGATTGCCTTTCCTCTCATTTTATTGTGCCTCTCTTTCTTATTTACTTTAGTTCGTTTGCATCGATCTTTATCCACACCATCATTATTTCATCTCCACTTAGTTAAGTAGCAATCTTGGTGTTTCTATTCCTTATTCCTTGTGGATACGATACCCCACTCACCTGGGATTTATTACTTCGACAATCCCATGCACTTGCGGGTCACACGCAAGGGGAGTTGTCACTAGCCAATGGGTCTTCTTCATCAAGCACAAAGCTGATGGTATAGTTGATCGCTACAAAACCCGGTTGGTGGCCCATGGTTTTACTCACACCTCCAACATTCTAAAAGAAATAGCAATGCTGTTGTATGCCATGGTTACAAGGAGGCAGTTCAATCTTGGGCAGTTTATTTTTGATAGGATCATTGACATGATAAATGTCACCTCGACTGTGAGTCATCTAAGTTATCCAGCTCTGATCACTCAGTATTTGTTGCAGAACAAGGTTCAAATGAAGAAGGTTAAATAGATATCTGGAATCAAGAAGTTGAAAATATCCACAAAGATCTTTGGTGATGGAAAAATTATTGCTCTACCAGTTGGAAGACAGTCATCAGTGTCGGCAAGAAATGAGGACTCAAGCGCTCCTATGTCAGAAGACTGTGAGAAATTGCTGGAACAACTGCTTGAAGACCTTGAGAGAAGGCAAAAAACATTGGTGGCTGAACAGGTTATTATCTCTTAGCAAAAGCACCGCATCAAAGCTCAACATCAAGCTATCAGGCAGAAGCTAGGGAGAGTTCAAGCTACCACTTTGTCATGATCTGACACAAAGGGGGAGATAGTGGCTGCTGTTTTTTTTTTATGTTCCATCAAGTTATGTGAATAATTTCATTTTTTATGCTATCAGTCTAACTGGACTGATTTAAATTTATGGTTTGTATTATGATAATCTCTAGTTGGTTGTTCTTCGGTTATGTGATGTTCTGTCATCAACTAGATATTGTAATAAGTCATAACATCTATCTTGTAATAGTCATTAGGTCATGTCCAGTTGTGAGTTCATGTTGTAACAAGGTGTTCTAACAGGCACCAGTTTGACGGAAGCGGAGTCGAGAAGGTTGTATCAAATAATGCCAAAGGGGGATATTGTTAAGTCTAACGACATGAATTCGCATTATGTGACAAGCTAAGAGGTGCCATGGCAAAAGAGAGATGATGTGGCAATGATGACATGGCAAAAAGACGGAGTGATAAGGATGATGATATGGCTAAAGCTTGGTGTCATGACATATGAAGATATAAGGACTAGAAGATCATGTTTAGAAGAAATTCCTCTCAATGGTTCATGTGATGGTTAACTAATTTCAGAAAGCTCATCAAGATAAAAGGATCTCTTCAAGAAGGCTAAGTTTTACTTTAGGAATGTTTATCTATCCTTGGTAAGATCCGGGATGATAAATCATATCCTCGGTAAAACTCCCTTTAGGAAAGATCTACCTTAAAGAGAGTGAGAGCAATGTTCTATTGTTGGCAAGAATAAAGATCATCATGAAGATTGCATGGAGCTTAGTTAGGTGTGAAGCTATTTGAAGACACAAACTAAGAAAGGCAAGGACAAGCCAATGTGATTATCAAGAACATATTTAGCAACACAATTTGAAGGAAGATCTAAGAACTAATTATGGGTGAAGTTATTCAAGGAGACAAATCATATATGGAGGATTGATTGAAGATTACTTGAGATTTGATTTAAGATTTGAAGATCCATGCTTGTAGATATTGAAGGCTAAACTTTAATGAGATGAGATTAATTTTAGTAACAATATTTCCATGAGTCAAACAAAGATTATTTGGGAAGACCAAACTTGGACCAAGTTTGG
Source organism: Dioscorea cayenensis subsp. rotundata (assembly GCF_009730915.1). NCBI lineage: Eukaryota > Viridiplantae > Streptophyta > Magnoliopsida > Dioscoreales > Dioscoreaceae > Dioscorea > Dioscorea cayenensis. Next base: position 11,787,388 of record NC_052478.1, read on the forward strand.
AAAAAAGATCGGGAGATCTTCGGTGACCATCTTTGGTGAGATGGTTGCGTGTGACTTGGTAGGCACATTCCTTGGGAGAGGAGACCTACTGAAGTGACGTAAGGAAAGAAGCGGTTGCAAGAAGGAGGAGCTCAGGATGAGTCAACTGCTACAAAGCAAACTGAAGGAACCAATAGGGTTGAAGGTATCGCAAGTTCGGGTTCAACTGGCTAGAACTTAGTCATGTTCAGTAAGATGGGAAGTGTTGTAACTGGGTGTTGTAATATCTAACTTTGGAAGGTGTCCAAGTTAGGAAGTCTCGGAGAATTCTAAAAGAGGAAGGATCTCATGGACGTAGGTGCGTCTATATAAGATATCTTGCTTGAAGATTTAGAATGAGCCACAAGTGAGAGACCCTTGGGTGAGGGTTGAGGAGAGTGGGCATCGGGCAATCTTAAGAGGGTATTCTTTGTCTTGAGAGAGTAAGGGAGTCTTGTACTCTTTATTCTATAACCTCTTTTAATGGATTGTTTCTCCAGGCTTTGCCCCCCAAATGTGGCAAGGTTGTGCCAAACTGGGTTATCAACTTGCGTGTCTCCTTTCTCTTGCTTGATTGTGTGTGTGTGTGCTTTATTTTCTTGTAAGATTGAGTGACTCCCTAAACACACTAATCTACTGGAACTATCATCTAGATTATTATTTCTAGACACTTCCCAACCTTAACCAGACTATTTCCAGGTATACTCCACAACCTTAATGTGATTACCTCCAGGCATTTTCCTGACCTCAACAGGACTACTAAGGGACTCTCCCAACTATTTCAAGACACTTTCCATAGCCTTAATAGTTCTTCACTACCTATATTGCCAATTCAAATATTATCCATTATCCACTTAATTGACTTTGGCATTACAACCCCTGAGGTAGGGTTGGCAAGTGCCTATAGAAGGTTTGTTGACTTTTCCTAATTTCAATTGATATCAAATTATCCCTATCAAGTTAGTTTAATTCTTGATCTTATTAGTTAATATTATACATATGTATATACATGTGTTAGTTTAATTCTTGATCTTATTAATTTATATTATACATATGTATGTACATGTGTGTGTGTTGTAACTATAGGTTGATGATGGAATAAGAATTTAATTCTCTACAACTTTATACATTCAAAAAGAAAGAAAACAAATTTCATTGTTATTTTTTCTCCTTTTCCTCCATACCCTTCATCTCTTAATCAAGAGATGCCTTTTGAGTCTAAACTCACCTTTAAAGTTCAAACATTAATCAGCCTCATTTTTAAACCAACCATTAATAGGAAAATAATCACCAACTACAGGCTACAACTAAAATTGGATGTGTAGGGAACAATTAAGACCCAGCTTCCTTCCTAATAAGCAATAAAGAGGTCTGCAAAGGAATAATTTAGAGTAGAAACCAGCAAATGCTTCTTAGAAACAACATCAAGAAGAACAATACAACAATGAAATCTACTACGTCATTCATAGTCACGCGAAAGTAGTTTATAAGTTTTGGGGACTTGATTTTAGATTTCTGACAATACAGTAAGATGAGCATGCCAATAATTAATTATCCACAATCATCTAAGTAGTAACGCTTTAAGAAATAAAATAGAAAGCATTTCACCCAAATATAGGAGGTGCAAAAAATACTTAGCCAGCAAAGAACACTGTCAACCATCTAATGACTAGTAAGCACGTGTACCTTCATCATGAGCTCCATTCACTAACAGTAAGCTTACAAAGTAACCTTGGGTCTCATCACCATTGCAAGATTGCTAAATCTTCAAAAACTAGAAATTTACTCATATCTCATTTTGTTTGCTACTAGGCTTACTATGCACAGTTATTCCTCATGCTCATAATCGAGTTCAAATGAGTCATTTCTTAATCCCTTTTCATGTTAATCTATTACTTCACGAAACTTCCTCATGCATACTTAACCGACTAAGGTAGTGATCTATTCATTATCTCATAAAGTCTTCCTACTAAAGTTGGCTTCCTTAATATATGAAGGTCACAACAAGTATTTTATGAAGGGGAGAACAATGGCCATCAGCTAAGTGTCCCCCTTATTATTAGTAACGTAGAACATAAGCAGGCTTTAAACACATCTATCTCACTCTACATCTTTTAACCATAAGTACATTCAGATGTCAGTTGATTGCAAGTTGAAAGAGGAAGTTACGACAAAGGGGAATAAGCGACAGAGATAGAGCAAGTGTATCAGATTCCACAAATTTCTACAATAAAAATCTAATTCAAAATAAATTACAACCAAATGAGAAGAGAAGAGCTTCATCAGAAAGAACACTCTTCAGTAATCACTAGGATTCATGGAGAAAAGGAAACAAAATATTCAGAAACACAAATGAAACCGTTGAAAATTAACTAAAAACCAAAGGAAAGCATTCACCCCAAAGATGTCTTCCAGAGAAATGCCATCCAACTGAAAACATTTGACAAAAAGAATAATTTCCCTATAATTAAATTATCGAGGGACACAAGAAGGCTTTTTCCAAGCAAAGAATAATTCTTAGTCACATCTAGAGCACGCTAATGGTAAAAAAAACTTATAAATATTAAGTTTATAACATAAAATCAGCATTGCTTATTAAGCTTAGCAAAGTTGAAATTCTTAAAGCATAAGACCATATTTAAATTACTTAAGTATGGTTCCTACTCCATGTAATATAAGAATTATTTATTATTACGAGTGTCACGCCCCGAACCCGTCTTACCAGACCTGGTGCGCCGACAAATGGCCGCACACCTACAAGGCCGAGACCCAGTAGGCATGCAAGGCCTCCGAATCTAATCACACAATGGGAAACACAAAGTTTAGAATTTCAACATCCAATAGAAGCTAATGTCATATACATAAATCTCATACTCACACAACTAGACAGTTAACTCAAATTTAGAAACGGAAACATAATAACTCACTAGCCCACATAAATGCATATTGCACTATTCACTTCGGATCTGAAAAAAATCAACAACAAAATTATGAGCTTGGGAGACCAGTAAGTAACCACTAAAAATATCGGGCTCACAAAATGTTCAATAATATTTAAAAACATACAAAAATATAACATAACGAAACAAATACCAATATGAACCCAAAAATCAAAAATAAATGAAAACATATTTAATTTACCAAAATAACGAGCATATAAGTCCCCCAAACAACTAATGCCAAAACAAAACATCATAACTCAATTATTTAAACTCGGCGACCCGAGTCGGATTTCAGAACTCATAAGTTTACCCTCGGTGACCCTAGCCAGAATATCAGAAGCCGTTATTCTTCACCGACAGAACTGTGAGAAACCATAGTTTCTATGTGAGAAGTACGTGTTGACACGGTCATTGTTTAACCCTCAGTAACAGGCTTATTGCGCAGTTAATTGGGGACTACGAGTTTCTATAGCAAAAATATGTCGAGTTCAAAATTATTATCAACACAACAATACTGAAATTCAGTGATCCCATTTTCTAACAAAAATAATTTCAATTATATCAAATAAGATAATGCCAATATGTGACAACCTCTCTTAACATAAATAATCAATATTGTCTACATAAATAAGATTATATATATATATATATATATATAGAATCTATGAAACAATTCAACACTCAACAACATGTTTCTTTCTTTTCTTTTAATAATTTGATAAGTAAAACAAATAATAAAATAAAACAAAGTAAACAAAAAATAACCAAATGAAAAGCTAATGTCAGGTAAACATTTATATAAACCGTACTATGCAAAAATATCATAAATCAATTAAATAACATTAATATATTTGAAAGTAATTATCAATGGGAAAACTATCAATAATAAAAAAACAATTAATAAATATTAATAAATTCTAAAAATAATGGTCAACATAACCACAAAAATCAAAACATAAACCTGTGAATAGGAATGGTTTTTATTTTCTAAGCAATAAAATCCAAATTAACAAAATAATTATATAAACCATTATCAAAAATCAGAATTTGCATATACATATATATATATATATATATATTTATATGTGGTTTACTTACCTGTCGATCGCTCAAAACCCCCCAAAATCCTACGATATTTTTTCGATGGAACCTCACAACGTAAGAGACAAAACCCTTGACGGAGAGACCTATCCCCATCCTCGCTGCCGGCACCACACACCAAATCAAAAGAAAAAGAGGAGAAGAGGGGAACTAGATCTCTCCCTCATTTTAATCTAAACAAAGAGGTGGGGGCTAGGGTTTTGAAACCTAAATAAAAGATAAATAAATAAAATTCCGTAATTGCCATCCATGCACAATTAATAAAGTAATTAAAAAAATGTGTGGGGCCCACACATTCTATATAGAATTCAATGCTTTTGAACATCCTTTATTAAACATCAATATGAGCATATATTATCATGTGTTTGTTGTCATCCGACTTCAAAAGAATTTAAAACCGCGAAACAAAAAATGTGTGGATGGCAATTAATTGTGCATGAATGGCAATTACGGAATTTTATTTATTTATCTTTTATTTAGGTTTCAAAACCCTAGCCCCCGTCTCTTTGTTTAGATTAATAAAGTAATTTAAAAAAATGTGTGGGGCCCACAATCTAGCCCCCTTAAAAAACGTTTAGTCCTCTAAACTTAACTTAACCATCAAAGCAGACTTCCAGTAAAATTCAGACCATGAAAAAGTTCAAGTGTCATCGAATTAGATGATAAGATTCAAAGACCAATGGATTCAAACAAAACTTGATTAATGATACTTCTAAGGATAATGGTCACAACAAAAACAATAAACCAACCTTTGGTTTGTCTCAAACTCATATCAAACATAATATAGAATTCAATGCTTTTGAACATCCTTTATTAAACATCAATATGAGCATATATTATCATGTGTTTGTTGTCATCCGACTTCAAAAGAATTTAAAACCGCAAAACATTACCATTATTGCAATCTATCAAACCTCGATTAAAATCCCCAATTCCTGTATCATCCCATGGATATGATAACTAAATCAAACAAGTTTAGAAAAAACTAAAATGCCATTAATTTCTTTCTCATCCACTGGAATCCATGTTGCCTACTAAAATCACCTGACATGATTCTCATAGATCAAACTTGACAACCATCAAACATCAAAGCTTCAAAATTATACATATACTCCAGTTCACAACAATATTTGAACACTCTAAAATTTTCTCATTGATTGAAAAATATAAGCAAATTAAAACCAATCAAGAACCACCAATTATCTACCAAGCTTAAATTTTGTTTTGAATTATCCTCAATCAAATATTTGGAGTATAATCATCAAAATTTCTTAAATCTTCCTAAACACTAAGGTATGATCCTTTATATCTTTTTGCTGGTAGAATTACAACAATGGAGCTTATTTCACCTTCCAAGTACATAATGATTCTCTAGATTGACCATTAATTCAGTAAAAGCAATACAACTGAACACAAGAGTCATATATATCATTTAGAGCCTCTTCTTAGTTTCAAGAAAATCAAAGGAAAGTATCGAATTATAAGAATTTTGCTCCTCAAAAATTTCAACCATTATCTTGCCACTCAAAGCACCAAAAACTACCCAACAAACAAACAAAGTCCGAGAACATGACACATTAACCTCCAGAAATTTTTCCTAATTATAGCAATATTTAACTTGCCAACATAATGATTTCTCTTCAAAATAAATTTACTCACCAAGCTAAAATGTGATAAAGTTCCATAATATTCTTAGTGCTCCTCAAATTATAGCATCATCATGAAATTCATCAAATTTTTTGCATATTAAAATTTCAGCCTGGTTTTACAAAATCATGAATATCATCCAACATATACATCTAATTACAGAGAAATTTTACAGGCACATAGCTAAGATCATAACAATCATTTTTTGTATTCTGTAATTTGGCCAATCCAACGTCGAAAATCATAAAGATATAATTCTTTCCTCATGTCCTGCACAATAGCATCCAAGAAGGGTCTACTTAAGCAAACATATCTCATCGGCTGCAAATCCATAAACTTCAAAATTTTGCAGGTGATTAGTTATGGAAAAGTACTATAATTTTCTAGTTGTATCCTTCTCCAAATAATATTTACCAAGGCTCTGAATTTGGAATACAATTTCAGCCAGCATAAAGTCAAAATCTGGAAATTCACAACATGTACAATTATATATATAAACAACCACAAATTCAATTCTAATAATTCTCCAAATCATCACATAAGCAATTTCAAGATTCCTCTTTTCTTTTCTTATATAGATATTCGCGTCTGTCAAAGAAAATCACATACATCGCAATCTACAAAATAAAAAAAAATGAACATCAAACAAATCAAGGCTTTCCTACAACTCAAGCTATCAAACAAGGACTCATGCTCTAGTATGCAACTTCCAAAAAAAATTCAAAGTGAAGTGGCATCTAGGCAAATACCACAACCTCCACAACCCACTTATCTTGGGGTTTTCTCACTCTTACTCGAATTTAACGGATCTATCTAATACACGAAGTCAAAAACAATTTCTCTTCTAACCATCTCTCGGATACCACTAAATTTGTCATGCCCGAACCCAGCTTACCAGACCCGGTGCACTGATAAACGGCTGCACGCACACAAGGCCGAGACCCAGTAGGCATGCAAGGCCTCTGAATCTAATCACACAATGGGAAACACAAAGTTTAGAATTTCAACATCCAATAGAAGCTAGTGTCATATACATAAATCTCATACTCACACAACTAGACAGTTAACTCAAATTTAGAAACGGAAACATAATAACTCACTAGCCCACTTAGATGCCTATTGCACTATTACTTCGGATCTGAAAAAAATCAACAACAAGATTATGAGCTTGGGAGCCCAGTAAGTAACCACTAAAAATATCGGGATCACAAAATGTTCAATAATCTTTAAAAACATACAAAAATGTAACATAACGAAACAAATACCAAAATGAACCCAAAAATCAGAAATAAATCAAACCAAATTTAATTTACCAAAATAACGAGCATATAAGTCCCCCAAACAACTAATGCCAAAACAAAACATCATAACTCATTTATTTAAACTCGGCGACCCGAGTCGGATTTCGAACTCATAAGTTTACTCTCGGTGACCCCTAGCTAGAATATCGAAGTCGTTATTCTTCACCGATGGAATGGTGCGAAACTATAGTTTCTATGTCAAAAGTACGTGTCGACACGGTCAGTGTTTAAGACCTAGTGACAGGGTTATTGCACAGTTAATTGGGTACTACGAGTTTCTATAGCAAAAATATGTCGAGTTCAAAATTATTGTCAACATAACAATACTGAAATTTTGTGATCCCATTTTCTAACAAAAATAATTCCAATTATATCAAATAAGATAATGCCAATATGTGACAACCTCTCTTAACATAAATAATCAATATTGTCTACATAAATAAGATTATATAAATATATATATAGAATCTATGAAACAATTCAACACTCAACAACATGTTTCTTTCTTTTCTTTTAATAATTTGATAAGTAAAAAAATAATAAAATAAAACAAAGTAAACAAAAAATAACCAAATGAAAAGCTAATGTCAGGTTAAAATTTATATAAACCGTACTATGCAAAAATATCATAAATCAATTAAATAAAATTAATATATTTGAAAGTAATTATCAATGGGAAAACTATCAATAATAAAATAAACAATTAATAAATATTAATAAATTCTAAAAATAATGGTCAACATAACCACAAAAATCAAAACATAAACCTGTGAATAGGAATGGTTTTTATTTTCTAAGCAATAAAATCCAAATTAACAAAATAATTATATAAACCATTATCGAAAATCAGAATTTGCATATACATATATATATATATATATATATATATATAGATTTATATGTGGTTTACTTACCTGTCGATCGCTCAAAAACCCCCAAAATCCTACGATATTTCTTCGATGGAACCTCACAACGTAAGAGACAAAACCCTTGAAGGAGAGACCTATCCCCACCCTCGCTGCCGGCACCACACACCAAATCAAAAGAAAAAGAGGAGAAGAGGGGGGAAAAAAACTAGATATCTCCCTCTTCTTAATGCAAAGAAAGATCCATAACGAGAGAAACAAAGAGGCAGCAGCTAGGGTTTTGAAACCTAAATAAAAGATAAATAAATAAAATTCTGTAACTGCCATCCATGCACAATTAATAAAGTAATTAAAAAAAATGTGTGGGGCCCACAACAAGCATGAATTTGGTTCATGTCCATTGCTATTTACTCCTTGTCAAAACAAAAAAAAAATATTAATAGAAAGCAATCCATATTCTCAGGAAAGGCTTAGACAAAGTCAAACAAAAACATCAATAAAATCATACATTACCTCAAATGATAAAAGATTAAATGCCAACATACAACAGCGTAAATATACACCCATGTGGCTGTTAGGATCCAAAAATATTTGATCATCCTCCACATTAGCACCCTCAGGTGGTGCAAGCACTCCTCAAATAGTGAGTAATCTAGTTATATATAGATCTGAAAGAAATATAAGATTCATGCATGTTTAACTAACTTCTATTTTACCTCGCAGCTTATCAAAGAAATTAAATAAATCATCTGGAGAAGATAGTGCCACCACTTGCAGCATGTTTGGACATCTCTTAAGAAGTAATATGAGCTCCTTAATTTGATCTTTATATCTCGATGAAAGTCTTGGGTCCTCCTTGTACAATATATCAATGATGTTTGGACAATTTGTAAATATGCAATTTGTACAGAGACCCCGATTAATGCAAAGCTCTAAAATAGCTTCCAGAGCTTTCATCCCAACTTGTAGGCTTGAATTGGCTTTGTCTTCTAAGGTTCCTACAATGATAATAACATTAGAATTATTAACTTGAACAAATCCGAGCCATGATGACTTATACTTTCATTCCAAGGGAGATTCATAAACAAGGTTGTCAAAATCGCGAGTTGACTAGTAAAATTGTACGATTTTATGATTTTACCCATGAAAACATGTTGAATCGGGCACAAACTTAGAAATATGTAAAATCGGGTATACTTGCATATAAAATTAGTAAAATCGGGAAAATTGGTAGAATCTGTTAGATTCTACCGATCTTGAAAATTCACCAAAATTCATATTTTTATCCTGGTTAATTTTATCACTATAAAAAAAATACATATTTCAAAGTATTTGGATGGTCATGATTATGTTTATGATAAAAGAAAACCCTATCTAATGTTCAAAACTTCAAAAAAGTCCAAACCCTTGCCTTTCATTGAGAGGGTTATAGGAGCTCATCTTCCATTCTATCCCTCTCTCTTCTTCTCCTGACTCCCATTTCGAATATTTCTCTCCATCTCTGAGTCAGTGTCATAGCTTGCCGGTTGGGTATCTCTTTCTCTAAATGTAAATCTTCCAATTGCCTCTATCCATCTTCATTTATATATATTTTGAGTAATTTTTATCATTGTATTGTCATAATTTTTATAGGTAGTTGTTTATATCTTTTAATTATCTAATTGTGTTTGTTTATAATTTTATTGATTTCTTATTTTTCTTATTTAGTTTTACCTTCAATTGTGGATTGATATTAGATCACATATCAAGGGGTCACATTAAAGTAACAAATAGTTACACTATTGTTAATTTGGTAAATATGATCATGAATGTGTAAGCCTTGGTCAATCATCTTTTGGGTTGAATTGTTTAGTTAATCTATTTGGTTTGCGTAGTTAATATGTCTGTATCTAACAAGTATGATTGGAGTTTGGATGGATACTCAATAAGAAACCCAAGTTTTTGCCTAATCTCAGCTCCAAATTAACGGAGTTCATTGTACACTGGCCTCATACTAGTAACATCACTCAATGATCACCTTGAGGTAGTAAATGTTTGAGGTAGAGAAATATTTCCTTAGAATGTGTGTTATAAATATTTATGTATTACTTTTTCTATAAAAATGTTACCTCGGCCTTATATATACTTCGATAGCTTAAATGGAGGGCATTGAACAACTTTGGATGCTTCTTTTCATTTCTTTTTTTTATTTCTTTTACTAAATTGATGAACACTTGCGTAAAGTTTATTTTTATTTTCCTTTGTTTTATTTATTTATTTTCATTTGTGTGCATCTATCTGATTTCAAGTGAGTATGCAAGATTCAATTCAACTTTATGACAAGGAAATATCACTCATCATGAATATATTCGGGTCTTTTGTTGCAGATGTCACTCTTGTATACTTCTGTTATTTGTTGATGTTTATGTGGTAAATATTCCTTTTTTTATATAGGTTAGGAAAGCCAGAGATGTAAGTCTGAATCAAATTGCTATTTTTGAGGCTACAGTTGTTGGTGGGAATGGAGAACAAGTTTTGAGTAGAGATATATATCGGCTTCGACAGCTTTTTGACTTCTTTAGAATGTTGTCTTTCTACTTCAAAACTATTGGCTTCTATGTGTCTACAATGGCATGTTTTTTTCTTTCTTTACATATGTTTGTCGGATTAATATTTACCTTTTAAACATTTTTCTAAATGCTTGATACTGCAGATGAATGTTGTAACAATATACATATTCTTGTATGGAAGGGTGTATATGGTACGTTCCTCGGGACAAAATTATTTTTGTGTGAATAACATTGTTATAATCAAACTCTTTCTGGTTTGCATGCTTACATGTATTGTTTGACCACTCACACTTCACATTCATCTCTATCAATGGCAATTCTAAGCAATATGAAATTTATTAGGCTCTCTCTGGACTTGATTCGGAAATTTCTCATGAAGCTAAGATTCTGGGTAACACTACTCTTGATGCTACTTTAAATGCGAAGTTTTTAGTCCAAATTGGTTTTTTTACTGCAATCCCAATGATAATGGGCTTCATATTGGAATCAGGATTGCTGCAAGTTTGTCTTTTCCTTAATAATTCCTGTTGACTCTGTCAACTGCTCTGGTTCCTGGAGATTTCTGCTATGGTTTTCTTTCATTTCCTTTTCATTTCACCCTCATGCTGGTTGTAGTTTTGGGAAAGTGATGGTAAATTTTTAATGTTGCAAGTGGCAGACATTCCAAATTCTAGGAGTCTGATTTTTAAATGTTCCTATAACTACTTTGGAATTCGTTTACACCCAACCCAAACAAGTTTTTTTTATGTATTCATTTGAAAAATACCACAAAACTTGACAAACTTGATAGAAAATGTAAAGTATGTTGTCTCTTTTTAAATGAATGCTGGAAAAGCTATTTGATAATTTTGAATCCACTATTTTGTTTCATTTGTGAATTGTCACCTCATTAAACAATTTAGCACATTTGTTATCATTCGTATGAGAAACTCCGATTTATTCTTAAATTTTTGTTGTAAAGGCAGATATTGTGACTTTTTTATATGAGTAAAAGTGCTTGTTGATGCCCTTTTGAAATCTCTAGCTACAAATTGTTATCCAACTTGAATTTTGAACTTTAGAGAGTCAAGGTCATGCCTAAATGATTGGTTATTTTTTGGCTCAACTTGCTATCTAGTTCATATATAGATATGTATTCTTTTTTTTCATTATTATCTATCCCCTGATATGGAGAATTTCAAAATCTTAACATTGGGTGTGCTGCCAGCAATTGTAAAATGCATTTCCTTGTTTTCAGGCTTGAAGTTGCACTTCTTGTCATTTCCTACATAGCTTATGCATATACTGAGGGTGGTGCATCATCTTTTATCCTACTTACTGTCAGTAGGTGGTTTCTTGTCATTGCATGGCTCCTTTGCAACTTATATTTTCAATCTGGGTTTGAGTAGCAGAAGTATGGTTTGATGCTATCAACCCCACCTTTTTTCTTAATTTTTTTTCTTTCTATTATAGTTTGTTTTAAGAACATTTTATTTTCAAGTTTATCATTCATTCTTATTCAGTTCAACAAAACAACCTTTTTAAAATATTGATTCCCTAATGTGATGTTTGTTAATGGCGTGCGCAACACATTCACGAGAATGTGGAGGGCTTTGATGATTGGATTGCTTGGCTTCTTTATAAAGGTGGAGTTTGGATCAAGGGTGACCATAGTTAGGAGCCTTGGTGGGATGAAGAGCGGGTTTGTTGTCTCTTCATATTCAGTTAAAGTTTCTTATGCAGTATACAGTTTTGAATCTAAAATCCTTGTCATTTGTGTGTAGTCTATTTTTGCTCGGTTTCTCATGTCCTCTTTCTGGGTCTCTTTGAGAGGCTAGTTTACATTTTTGAGGCTTTGATTTTTTTTTTTTTCGTGTTTCTTGTGCCTATGTTTATCTCATTGTTGAGTTAAACATATTTCATTCTTATATTTTGATAAAACTATGAAAGAAAATGAAGACAAGAGGGAGATTGAACAATAACTTGTATTGTAGGTAAAGGAGGCGATCACACAAGGTAATAATTACATAAGACAGGTGGATATATAATTGATGCTAATTTAATCCTTAATCAATCTATCAAACTGGGAAAATTTGTGAAGATTTGCTAAATATTCTATCATTTGAGCACCTAAAATAATGCCTAAGATTTTGTAACATTTTTCAACATTAACTTAGATTATGTATGTTCATTAAAATCTTTCAAGTACTATCTACTAATTTCTTGTAATTAGAATGAACTGTCTTTCCCTTTCAGATTTAAAGACTCCCCTGGTTACTTTACCAACTTGATGTAACCAACTACCTGAAAGTGGAGAGAGGCTTGAGGAAGGTTTCTTTCTAGTCTGGATATTGGGTTTTTTTTAATAAAAAAAAGTTATTTGTTGTTGAATCCAAAGCATTGTTTTCGAAAGTTGTTATGTCAAAGCTGGTTTAGCATTCTGAGGAATGCCCTTGTTTTAGTGAATACTATTTCATCCCCCAAAAAAAGCCACTTTCGGAAAAATACAAGACAAAAATAAATTATTTATTGGGAACTCTTGCATTCTCCAAATCTTGAGCACCCTCTTTCACCCATAAAACCTGCAATTGGTTCCCCAAAAATCAAATTTTAAAGAAATCCAAAACTCAGAAAAATATATATTGGGAAGCATTCTGTTCTTGAAATGTTGATCACCCTCTTTTACCCATAAATCCTGCAGTTAATGTTCTATTATGTTAAACATAATGAGTTATTATTTTGTTAGACAACACTTTTTTAATAGGGTCTCACCTAGAGGGTTATGAGATGCTATAAACTCACCTCACCTCTCTTGGGCGCCTAGACAAGTGTTTTTTGCACTTTTAATAACAATGCTTCTAAGAAAGATAGCTTGAATAAGATATTTCGTTTCACTAGATTTAAATATCAAACTTTCTATTCTTAATCAGAATCTGTGCACTGTGGCTAGAGGTGGGCACGGGCCGATTAATCAGGACCGGAACCGGCTCGGCCTACATTGCAACCCACCGGACCGGTTCGGCCTGGCAAACCCGTAGATTCACGAGTCATTCTAGAGTAACCCGGACCCGGCCCTAACCATGATCCAAAACCAACGGGCCAAGCCAGAACCCGCTGGTTCACGAGCCGGCCCGCCGGGTTTTATTATTTAATTTTATTATTTTGAAATAATAAATTTTAAATTTTGATTTTAAAAATTAACTAAAATTCTTAAAAACAATTTATTAAAAGGAATGAATTGGCTATGGTTATTTTGTAGGTGGTTACCATATTGACTTTCATGCGCTAGCCGATGTGGAACTAAATATGCATAACACGCCTTATTTATTATTTATATTCTTTAGTAAAAAATAACTATCAATAAACAAACTATGGTGAGGTTGGCTAGGTTAGTGTTGTTATAAGTAATCCATAGTCATAAGTTTGAATCTTGTCTATTACATTTGTTGATTCTTTTCCCCAACCAAAATCAAATATAAATTTTTAAAATAAAAAATATTCAACGTAATTTGAATTAAATCGAAACAACTACAAACTTTTAAACTTATAATTTATTTTGTTCTTAAAATGCTCATCGTTTAGTTGTTTTAACAATGTTTTCGAAACTATATTTGTTGATATAGGATTAAATTAAAATTTCTTTGAAAATCATTTATTTTATTAAAAAAGAATCACTCACCTAATTGAAGAGATTTTACAAAATAATAATTTATATTCCATAAAAAAAAGTTAAATATGAAAATGATACATATTGTAAACTTTTAAAAATTGAAGGTTTTTTATAAGGATAAAATTGTTGCAATTATCTCATAATGAATATTTTTATCTTAATTTAAATTTATTTCTTTAAAATAAATTGTTAAATGAAGATAGATAAAAAAATATAACTAAAAGAATTTTTTGAAAATTACGTTGGAGTAAAAAATTTCTATCAATTTAATAAAAATTTAAGTTAATTATTTATTAATAAATATTTCAAAAAATATTATAAATTTTAAGTTAATAACATGTTTAAAAGTACACAATTTTAGAAATTCCACCTAAAAATGCATAAAAATATTATAGAAAGAATTATAATTTTGAATTACCATGTTTATATTATTTTACACCATTAAAATTATGGTGGTTTTTACAATAATAATTTTTTGTATAAATAATTTGGTTCAAGTTGAATATTAAATATAAAATATGACAAGCTTATTTTTAATAATATTTGGTAGCAACAAAACAACCACCTCTTGTGGTGGGTTGGTTTGAGCATGGGAGTCTAAATAAAGGGTTGTGAGTTTCAATTCCTCCAAAGCTCATATTTGATTTTTATAATAAAAATTTAGAAAATTTAAAAATATAAAAAAATTGAGTTGGTCTGTTCAACCAGCCAGGTTGGGGGCAGCTCAACTAGTAACCAGACCCACTACAGTGCGGGCGAGGCCAGGCCAAAAGATGGCCCTTGGCCCCCTCTAAAATCCGTGGCTCATAGACTTGGCTGTAAAGTCCTATCTTATCTTTTCAAGCACTATTTAATGAGCTTTTTAGATGAATCCTTGTTTTAATATATGATGAGGACATCATGCCCATTTTAACTACACCACCTACTGATGGTAATACTTCAGCTGGTATAGAAGAGGAAGCATATCAAGGATCAATTACATAAAGCTGTGCTAAAAAAATCCAAAACCGGGTGAATGCTAACTTAAGTTTATCCTTAAATTATATTGATATGGTGATGTTTCCAATTTCTTTGACCTTAATTTTACTTAAGTGTACCGGAAGTGAGAACATAATTTCACACTTAGTCAAACAAGAGGATAGCAAGAGAGAAGCATTTGGAGCTACACCACATGTGGGCCTCACACTCATGTGCACGTCCAAGAAAGAAACTGTTCCTATATTTGCTGACCCCACACAAATAGAGGGAGATGTGTTTTCCTTTTATGAAAAACCAGCCCAAAATATCTCTTTCCTAAACCAACCCAATTTCTGGAAGGAAACAAAATCAAATCCCAATCAAATAGGAAATCAAGTAATCCAAGTTTAAGGATGGAGAGATTGCACCTGCCATATTCACATGCTTCAGTAACCGTGGGATACTATTTCTATATTTAGATAAATTTTCTAGCCAATTTTATTTTTCTATTTTTAGACTGTTTTTCCTAGCAAAATTTAATTTACTATTTTTAGATTAATTTTTTAGCCAATTTTAATAAGATAGTTTTTTTGTATCCCAAGTTTAAGTCTGCTATAAATAGCCTTGTATCTTCTCCCTTGGAGCATCGAACTTTGATTATTATTCACGAAATAAGAGTTGTCTTACTACTATTGTTCTTGTGAGTTCTACCGGATTCGCGAGAGGAAATTTTACCGGTCGGAGTTCTTAAAGCTTCAGTCATCTCTCCCCAACGTACGGGTCGCATCCATCCCTGGCTGTTCGTAGCTAGTTATCCCTCAATCTAGGTTCTACGCCGTGAAGAATCGGGCCATCATCAAGATCTCTTTCTTCACCAAGTTGGAGCCTATCAGTACATTAATCATTGTTCATTCATGTAACTATTTTAAAAGAAATAAAAGGATTTTGGAACAAACAAAGCTTTTTTTTTTTAACAAGGAAAGTGCACATTATGTAGCTTGCCAAATGAAATAAAACAAACTGTATATATATAATTGTGTGCGTAACTTCACATTGCCTGGATTTGATTTTGTGTTGAATTTTAAATGATCCATAAATTTTGGGGAATAGAATTGATGTCATAACTGTAATATTATCTTTGATACTTGAGGGTCAATTTCTACCTTTCAATCTGTAATATATTTATTAGCATTTCATCTAATAAATGAAATTTTTTGAATTGCGTCCTAATATATATAAGTAGGCAAGGACCAAAAGACAATTAGTTTGACCCATTTATTTATGTCTATGGTTTGCTTTTCAGGTCATCTAATCCACTACTTTAACTAAAATCACCTTTGCTGATCTTCAAAAGTCTCCCTCTCTTCTCGCTCATCCCCTCTTGCTATGACAAGCGGGGAAGGCGGCCAGCTTTCACAACCCCTCCATCCCAACCGCAGTCCTGGGCTCAGATTACCTCTTCCCTTCGCCAACCAACTGATAATTCCCCACTTCACAACCCCCATATCTTTAGTAAACTCAAAGACTCCACTACGAATTTTGTTCATCTAGACAATAAAACTATTCTCAGAGCCGGTCGGTGCTTCCAATACGCTCATTATGGGAAATTTTTCGGCAAGTCACCCCTTTTCTCTCAGGTTAAGACTGATCTACTTTCCAAATGGGCTAGCTTTGGTAAAGTTTCCATCTATGATTTGCCTAACAAATTCATGCTAATTCGCTGTCCCTCACAACAAGTCATGCACCATGTCCTCTTGGATGGGCCGTGGTCGGTTAACGGTATTATACTCTAATTGTCGCAATGGAAGCCCTTCTTTGAACCTTCTTTTGCTAAGCTAAGCACCGCTGCTATTTGGGTTCAGTTCCATAACCTCCCTGTGGAATTCTGGGATGGAGAAACTCTTAATACCATATCCAGTCACTAGAGTACCCTGCTCAAGGTTGATGACCTAACGACTTCACTGATCCAATTTAAGTTTGCAATGGTTTGCTTAGAGATCGACCTTTCTAAGCCCCTTAGCCGGGGGTTTTGGATTGGAGATGATGTCTACAGAGTCTTCATCGTTGTTCAGTACGAACGTTTACCAACTTTTTATTATAACTGTGGGTTGATTGGTTATGGAAGAAGTTGCTGTTCTTGCTCGGTGACGTCTAGAGCAGGTAGTAACCCACCACCTTCCTGTTCTCCAGAACGGATTGTGGTCGATTCTACCCTAGTTCCACTCTTCAATGACCAGAGAATGGATGATGTTGCTCTCGGTCCTGATCATTCAATTCTGACAATCGCTGAAACCGCCTTTTCTCCACCGCCAAAGATGGATTTTGGCCCTTGCCTTTTGGTTTCTTAGCGGCGTGGTAGTGCTCGCAGACGTGGTGGTGGCTCATGTGGTTCATGCGTGACTTCGAGCACTGCAGCTGACCCAAGCTCCGATGTTGGTAAATCTTGAGGCGTTGTCGTTCACAGTATCCGAGGAGGTAGGAGCAACATCGGGAGTGGATGGCCGCCTATTTCCCATAATGCGCTTCTCTCTGTACCGGATACAGAATAGTCACCTACTCCTGATCAACCTAATTATAGCTTACCTGTTTCTTTCGCCCATTCCAATGAGCTAAAGGGCTCGGCTCCTTCCCAAGGTTCTGAGCTTATCTCTTCGTCAGCTTTATTGATCAACTCCCTCACTCACACTTCTCTAGATGTACCGCCCACCCCGGCCAATATTCACACTTTAGCCCTGCAACCTTCTGCACCCATTAATTCCACTTTAACCTCGTCGTCCTCTATGTCCTCTAATTCCACTTTAACCTTATCACCCACTCCACCCACTCGCTCCACATTGGCAATCCCGCCCTCTCCCACTAATCTGAAGAACACCTATCCTCCCACCTCTTCCCCCACACGCCTTAACCCATCACAAGAGGGACCGTCTATCACTGCTCAATCTAAATCTACCCCTTCTATCCTTCGGGCTTCCATCATGCCTCCACCGTCTCCTCTTCTCCCGGTTCCCCCTCCTTCCCACTCCATGATTGTTTGCAGGGTCTTTAATGCTCTCAATGATGGAGATATGGAAGACGATTGCAACAAGATGATGACTTCTCCGATGGTGAGGATGAGGATATGTCAGTTGATGATTGTCCTAATGATGACAAGACCCTTAACCAATATCAAGAGGAAGTTAGGAGAGAATCTTTTGTCAGAAAAAGATCACAATCTGTTAATTTCTCGCAGAAGAAGGTGAGAGTTGAACCAGAGGATCCTAGTGTCAGGTCGAGCCTCTCACACCATCTCCGTTAATTACCATTATTCAGGGAGTTCCTCGTCTTCCCTTTTCATTGTTTGCTTATGATTTGTGCTAATATTGTTTGTTGAAACTGTAGGGATATCTCGGCCCGGGACACCTCTTCTCATGTTCTTCGTCTCATTAGTGTCTATAAACCTCTCCTGGTTTGTCTCGTTGAAACTAGAGCCAACTCTGAAAGGGTCGATCATTTCTCTAAAAAAATACCGAGGAAATGGGACTGGGCTGCCATTTTGGTAGAAGGTTTCTGTGGTGGGATTATGGTACTTTAAAATAAATCTATCGGTTAGGTAACTCCGATTACTGTTTTTAGAAAAGATCTTCATATTATCATCTCTACTAACTCTACTAGCAGCCTTCTTGTTTCAGTGGTTTACAATTCGTCTCGTTTTCGTAAGCAATGTGTCCTTTGGCATGAGCTTTCTAAAATTACCTCTTTACATCTTCCCTGGCCTATACTGGGAGACTTCAATTCTATTCTCCACAGGTGTGAGCATATGAGTGGTTCTTTCGCTTATCATGATCGCAAAGCTCGGTTTTTTTTTTCAGATTTTGTCGATAATAATAACTTGATTGATCTCAACAACACTGGCCCTCTGTTTACATGGTGTAATAACCAATCTGGTCTAGCCCGTTGGTGGGCCAGACAAGATCATTGCCCTGTTAATCTTATGTGGATCAATCTCTTCAACACTAACAACCTTAAGCATCTTAATCGTCCATTTTCCCATCACGCTCCTCTTTTTCTTTCTTCCTCCTCTTTTCCTTTTTTTAAGAAAAACTTTTTTCAGTTTGAGAATTTCTGGTTCGACTATGTGGGGTGTCATTCTGCAGTTCATGATGCTTGGAACCATACCCCCATGGCAACCCTATGCACTCTTTCTCGCATCTTCTCTCTCGTACCCGTTATAGGCTAATGAAATGGCGTAAGCTTGGTGTCAATAAGCTTGAGTCTCTCTTATTGGATACTAAAGCTAATATCTCTCGCCTAGAGAATTCAGAATTATCTTTGAATTCCCAGTCCCTTCTTTTGGACCAATATGCTAAACTTGCTGCTCTTCCGTGTCAGACTAGCACTAAATGGGCCCAAAAAGGGCCCATTTAGATTGGGTCAAGAACGGGGACACGAATTCGAAGTTTTTCCATTCCACCTATCGGCTCCGCTCACAATTCAATTCCATCTCTCAGGTGACTGATCTTCATGGAAACATTCATGCTGATCAAATGAGTATTGCAAATGTGTTTCTTAATTTTTATAAGCAGCTCTGGACCTCCCGGTTGAATCCCTCATTAGATGTTCTCAACTCTCTTCCCACCAACCTCCCCTACGTATCGGAGGATCTAGCCACCATTTTGATTCGAGAGGTTACCAAGAAGGAAGTGTATGGTACTATTCTTGACCTCCCCTCAGGTATGTCCCCCGGCCCAAACGACTTTAACGTAGAATTTATCATATTTTCTAGCCTATTATTGAGGATCATATTTTCTTTTCTATTCGATTTTTCTTTGATCACTATATTATGTCGTCGTCCTGGGGTAAAACTTACATTGTTTTTGTTCCCAAAAAGGATAGGCCTAAGTCCATTACTAATTTCCAGCCAATCTCATCTGTGCAACATTTGTTTTGAGATTATTACCAAAATTTCCGCCAATCGTATTAAACTTATCCTTCCTTCTCTTATTGGCCATGAACAAGCTGGCTTTGTTTCTGGTCGTAGCCCTTTTGATAATATCATTGTTGTACAAGAGATTGTTCATTCTTTGGATAATGATACTAAGACCCCCCTTTCAACCACTTAATATATGCGGATGATCTCATTTTAGTCACTTCGGCCTCTAGAAGGGCTTCTCGTACCATCAACCTTTGCTTAGCCAGATATAGTTATCTTACTGGACAGCGGCCTGATCTGAATAAATTCCAAATTTTTCCCCCTCATTGGTGTAATAAGTTTATCCAAAACAAGATTTGCTCTATCTTAAACCTTTGTTCGGCGGTCTATCCTTTTAAATATCTGGGCATTTTGATCTCCCCTAGGAAAACTGCTGCTACTGCTTTTAGACTTTTGGTTGACAAAATTAGGCACACCTGTAATAGATGGAGCAATCTCCATCTTTCTGCTGCTGCCAAAACTATCTTGATCAACTCCAACCTGTTATCTACCCCCATCTACATTCTCTTGGTCTACTCTATCCCTTAATCCATTCTTTCAAAGGTCACCAAAGTGGTTAGAAGTTTCTTTTGGAATCGGTTCGGCAATGGAAACGGCATCCATAATGTGTGCTGGGGAACTATTACTAAAGGTAAGTCTAAGGGGGGGCTTGGTGTTAGAAACTTATCCATTGTTAAACACTCTCTGATGGCTAAGCATATTTTTAAGTACCTTAATAATGATGCTGCCATTTGTGTTGATATCCTTTTGTTGATATATGGCAAGATTAATTTTTGGAAGGATTCATCTCCAGCTAAATGCTCTTGGTTTTTCTGAGGTTTGTATAATTCTGCTACCCATATTAAGCCCTATTGCAGGTTAAACTCTGTGAACCCTCTCACAGCTTCTATCCTCTTGGATCCCTGGTGTTTTGATGTTTCACTTGCTCTTAGGCCTACTTATGCTAATATGAATGTTGATGTAGATCTTTTATCCCTTTCTGACCTTGTTCAGGGAAATCACTGGAATCATGATACTCTTAGCCTTTTGTTCGGCTCTAATCTTATTTTAGACGCAGTGAACTTTACTTCCATTGATCTAGTTAATCATTGGTTTGGAATTCTAATTCTGGTAGGCATAATTTAGTTGTTGCTATTTATCGTCATCTTAATTGCAAACCTACTGAGGATGGTTGGCACGGGTGGAATATCCTTTGGCGTATCTTCACCACCCCCCGTGTTAAACACTTCCTCTGGCTTCTCTTTCATGGTCGTTTATCTACATTCGATTTTTTGTATCCCATGAATATGGGCCATGATAAACCTTGCATTTTGTGTGGCCTATCTCAGGAGACAACTGATTATTTATTTTGTTACTGCCCTAAAGTTTCTAATATTTTGTCTCAACTTAGCAGCAGACTTGGTCAGACTATCACTTTCTCATGGGGGTTTCAAGCCGGTGGTTGGATCACCGATGACTCTTATAATTTGTATACCATTTCTGTCATTGCTGCTATTGCTTGGTTTTTTTGGAAATCCAGATGCGACGCTATTTTTTGTAACACTAATCCTAACAGTCTGTAGAGCCTTGGTGCATGTGCAAGATTTCTATGCTGGCCGGGCTGATCTACTTGGGTAGAGGCTTATTTTGAATAATTTTTCACGCTTAGATGGCAATTTCTCTTCCTGCACACTTGCTTCAATCAGAGCACCAAGGTTTGTTCCACTGGATTTTTTGCTTCTACCTCTGATTATGCTGTCTCTATTGAAGGTTGTTTCCCTCAATATACTGATCACATCCTTTCCCTCAATATATTTTCTCTGATGATTCCCCACTATTTCGTGTCGTTGAGAAGCCGGATGCAACGTTAACTAGGAGTTTCAGTGCTCAGATAGCCAATATTCAATTGCTTCTCAACACGCATGGTCGTCCTAATATGCATGTCATTCCTAGTTCCTGGTTGATTCCTGTTACTAAGATGGCGACTTTTGGTTCTTATCACTCGTCATTAAATCTTTTCCTTTTTGGAAGAGATTTCCCTTTTTGGCTTATGAAATCCTTTAATGTTTCTGGCTTTGTGTTTTAAGTTTCTGTTCCTTTCCAGCTCTCCCTTTTTTTGCCTTTAGCCTTTGTACTTTGTTTTTCTTTTTAATAAAATAGCCCTATTTTCTGGGTTCTTTCCACTAAAAATCACCTTTCGAGAAGCATACTATGTGTAATGTTTGCCAATTTTTGTTCCAGCTTTGACCAGAAACTTTGACTAGTTGGTTGAATCTTTGACTGCCCAACATGCTTACCCCACATGCTTGGCTTTATTACCGGATTTCATGGATCTAATTAAAGTTAATCATGTTTGGGTTGGCATGATTAGAGTTGAATTATTGGTGAGGCAAGCTTTTCTCTTCAAAGCTTCATTCTCCTTCTTCAAGCCAGATTTTTGTTGAGAGTTCTGACGACCGAAAGCAACCTTCTCCGGCAACTCTCCGACTAGTGTAGAGGTAGGTGCCTTGCTTTGTGAGTTATATTTGGTTCTTGAATCTTAGTTGTCTATCTAAAGTTTTCCTAGCCTCTTAATTAGGGAGATAATCCTTCTTGAATTTTGTGTTTGTTCTTATGTTATACCTAGTGTTAAACTTGATCTTTATCTTGATTAAGCTTTGTTTAATTTTAGCATGTTAAGTCTGAGATTTAATTTGAGTTGGTCTTTCATGGCATGGAGTGTAGTTGTCATTTTGAGTTATTATATGTGTAAGCATGTTATTTGGCAACCTGAGAGCATGTTTGATTTTTTGTTAATTTAGTTCACCTTGTATTCCTATGTATCCTTGCTACATTATTTATATTTTTTTGGCCAATGTTTTGGTTGGGTTTTTAAAGTTGTTATTTTATAGGTTTATTTGTGTAAGTTTATTTGTGTGGGTATATATATATATATATATATATATATATCAATGGAAGCATGCATTTCAGTTTTTCTTTAAGAATCATGTTGTGTTGGATTTAAAAGCCTGCAAAGCATGTTTCCCTGAATTGAATTATTTAGATTAATGTTTGTGTATGCTTGAAGATTTAAATGTATATCCAGTATCATAGGTTAGTGTTGATTTTGAATCTTGAAAAGTAAATTGTGCAGGTGTTATTCTTTTAAAGCTTTCATGGTGAATTTTTGTGAGAACATTTAAACATGCTTCTTTTAATGTGCATGGTTGTTCTTTTGTCATGCTAGCTTTGAAATCTTTTAGTTATTGAATTAGCTCGGGCTATAGTTGTAAGTTAGGCCCGGCCCAAAATTTGTAACCTAAGTTAGATTATTCTATTTGGGTATATCCATAGCGAGCTATAGTTCGCGGGACTTGGTGAACCCAACTCTGTAGCTCGGAGCCAGGTAGGCTCTCGCACTGTGTAATTCCGTATTTCTGGCAATAATTATTATCTAATTATTGCATTATTTAGTAATTTCATTTATTTATTTATTTATGTGATATTTATGTTATTTATTTATTTTATTAATGCATTATTTACTCGGTATCTCCTTTGTCTATATTTCGAATTTCTGCGGGTTTTTAGTATATCTCCAATTCTGGCTCGCCCAGCTAGGAGGAGCAAGTCCTAGCCATGTGCACATGTTTTTCTGTAGTAGCGCTACCGAACATGCATGTCCGATCTGACTGCGGTCGAAGATCCAGCTCCGACTGTTGATATTCTGTTATGTTCCGACTTCACAGTTGATCATCCAGCTTCGTGCTGTTGATTTCTGTTATCAGTCAAGGAGATGTACATGTCTGTTTTCTGCGTGTTTTCTGTATTTTATGATTATTTCTGTATTTTATTTGAATTATTAATTATTCTGTTATATCTGTATTATTCTGGTATTTTCTACGATCCTACTGGGCCCTTGTGGCTCATGTACTCTGTGAATTTTCCTTTCGCAGGAGAAGATCAAGCTTAGGATCAGTGGGTTATTCTTGGGCTTCTTCTGTAGTTGTGACTTGTCAGTACCTGTTCTTTGAGGTTGTGAACCTTGTGTGCTATTTTATTCTGTACGAGTGAGACTTGTATCATGTTTGTGTATTTTGACATGTAAACTATTTGTGTACTCTGTAGGACTGTCATAGTCCATATCTGTATTATCCCTGTTTCTGTAACTCTATCTGTAGTTGATATTATTATTTCTATTCTGCTTGTTAGGGATGACTCTCACCAGGTCGAATCTGAGGCCTTGCACCCAGTGGGGCCCAATTCCATTGGATGCGGCCGATCTGTCATTGGACCCGGCTTGTTGGGCTGGGGCGTGACAAATTAAAGTGGTATAAGAGCTGTTGTTAGATGTCACCCTACCGATTTAACTACTGTCAATCTTTGGAAATTCTTGTTGAGAGTGGGTCTGGGTAGTGTAACCAGTTCTAAAGCTCTGTCTGTCTTTTATTCTGCAGAATCATGCCTAGGGGTAGAGGCCGACCTCACAGAGGGCCTGCAAGCCCACCCCAAGAGCCCATGGACTTGGATCAGGAGGCCCTTGGCCAGTCAGATCCTGAGACCTTGATAGGCATCATGAGAAAGATGATGCTAATGATGCGTAGTCAGCGCCGTCAGCACAATTCTGGAGGTAGTCAAGACCTACTAACAGAGTTTAGACGGCATGCACCACCACCGTTCGAGGGGACCACTGACCTGACAGTGGCCGAGTCGTGGATCAGACAGATAGAGAGGACTTTCCGGGCTATGCAGAGCCCAGAGGAAGATAAGGTCAGACTGGCTTCTTACATGCTAAGAGGTAGTGTAGCCTTATGGTTTGAGAGTGAACTGAGAATGAAGGGTGAAGATGGCCTCAGGACTTGGGAGCAGTTCAAGGAAGCTTTTAATGCGAAGTACTTCCCATTGAGTCGTCGGGTTTAAATGAAGGGCAGTTCTTAAATTTGAAGCAGGGATCCATGTCTGTGGAGGAATATGAGGCAGAATTTGACCGGCTTTCACAGTTTGCTCCGTCATTAGTAGAAGATGAGAGCAACAAGACCCGCCGCTTTGCAGAGGGCTTGAGGAATCATATTCGGCGAGCTCTTGTACCGTTTTTGAGGCAGTCCTATGCTGAGGTAGTCGACATTGCTAAGGATCTGGAGATCACTTGGCAGGAGACACAGGATCCGGGTCGACGCGACAAACAGCAGAACCGGGGTCCGAATCCTCGGAAGAGTCCGTCTTCTGGGGGTAGCCCTGGCACTCTAGAGGGGAGCATCGGTCACGACCTTACAGCAGACCCCCGGCTCCACCATCTGGTTCTGGCAGAAAAGGTTCTTGGGTATTTACATCTTTCATTATTGTTTTAAAGTCAACAGATTAGATCATAGTCACAAATGAACGCAAGCACATTTCAGTCTACAATTCCTGAGTTATATATAGACTGTTAATAACTGTGTTGATTGTGGATAAATGCTACAGCTGACTTCTGCAGGAAGGATACCCCGGTCAGAAAGTAGGTGCTGGATACTTTTCTAGATCTCTGAGCATGCACATAAGCACACCAAATGACCAGGCTTAATTCTCAAGCCATCAAAGATGAGATCTCTTCGAAAGACTAGCTATATCTTCTTTGATGTATATGATCTTGTTACTTTGTAATGCAAGTAATTTAATTTATCAACACTGCCTGGGAGAAATATCAAATGTAAAGGCCTCGTGCTAAAAACATGAAATTTGCTACCTGTTGGAGAAACAAACCAAGTAATTCTAAGCTTTGACCAATAGTCTTGTGTTTCAGTCAAGTTCGTATTATATGCTTTAGCTATCAGCCGAGCACTTTCCCCAATAAAACCAAAGACTAAAAACATTTGACAAGTTTTTGGCAAGCATCACGCAAGTAATATAACCAGTGATCTGGTAGAGAACAGTATGCAAATATCATGGCCCTCACTAGGAACCACCACTGTGATGGACATGGTGAACAAGTTTAACAATTATCCAAATGGGTTATGTTCTTCCAACAAAACAAATTAATTGTTCAGACTTCAAACACAGTCTAGTTCCCACAGCTGATTTTCTGTATTTCATGGGTTGGGATTTTACATGCAGATAAACTGAATAAGCATCATTCTGAATGTCCGCTAAGGCAAAGGCAATGAAGGTGGTCAAGCATAAAATGACTTGTTCCTTTTTTCTAATCATCATCCATGTCTTCCAAGGCTGCTTTGGCAGCTGCCTTAGCTTCCTCCAGCAGATCATCTGGGACCTACATGTGCTCCACAAAGAAAATAGATGATAATTAGAGCCATCATACATCACTAAATAAAACATGAGCTATAATTTTGTTTTATCTTTAAAATCATTTCAGACAAGATTACTTCGTCAAAGATCAAGTCATATGTTACATATTCAAAAATACAAGGTAGGGCTGAAGTTATAAATATTATCAATGGACACCAAACACACCAAATTAGTCCCAGAATTTTAACAAAAATGGTCAATCAACCACCAGGATTTTAACAATAGAGGCAAGCAACAATGACAACAAGAATGACCAAAACAAAAAAACAGCCAATACATAACGTATCCTCTAATGTCCTTCAAGAAAATTTCCCACAGTAATTCATCTCAACTTTATGTAGTGATAAATGTAAATCCAAATCATTAAATTGAGATGGTTCCAAATACAGTAACTTACCTCATAGCAGTGTTCAATTAGTATTTTAGTCCAATTACCATAGTTACACTATCTAAAAAATGAATAAATAAGCAAACCACTTGAGTTACCGTGATTAATCTCGCAGACCAATTTATGGTAGTTCAATCTATGGTAGCGGGATGTCTAAA
Organism: Dioscorea cayenensis subsp. rotundata; assembly: GCF_009730915.1. Taxonomy (NCBI): domain Eukaryota; kingdom Viridiplantae; phylum Streptophyta; class Magnoliopsida; order Dioscoreales; family Dioscoreaceae; genus Dioscorea; species Dioscorea cayenensis. The sequence goes on from NC_052478.1 coordinate 11,814,170, forward strand.
ACAAGAGGCAATTACAATTTTGTTACTGATTGGGATGGATGAATCAAAATCAATGGCGCTATCTGTCCAAACACTGTCCATCTTTCTATTTAGTTATCAACTCTCATTCATTAAAGGGTAAATGACTCAATCCACTCTTTTCCAATTCCTTTCTAATCCTACCTTTGGAAAGCTTCCCCATGAGTCCCAATTAATATCCTATTCCCATTGTACCTTTTTTATTTTTCTTCAGAACTTCTTCACATTCAGAAATATCAGCAAACATGCTGGAAAGCTGGCTGACACCCTAACAACAGGCGAGCTAGTTGTGCACAACTGGAACTCGCCAGTTAGCACAGAGTGGGCTCAGACACAAGCAAGCTTGTCAGCAAGCACAGTGTGAGCTCACACACCAGCAAGCTCTGGGCAAGCCCAAGCTTGTCAATGTGCTCTGTGAAACTCATCTGTAGTGCCAACTCATGCCGCAGCAAGCTCAACCACTACGAAGGATATAGGGCAAGGGTAAATATGTAATTTCAAAAAATTTTGATAAGAACTATTTTGGATTTTGTACCTCTATCAGATTTAAAAGTAATTTTTTTAAAATTCAAGAATTTATAGGGGATTTTGAAAAGTGCCGGAATGTTTGTGATGCAGCACGAAGCAAAGACAACATACTCTCACACGAAGTTACGTATCAACACAGTTCTAATCAAAGAACTCACACCTACACCCACACACAACTGAGTAAAATAAAAGCCTAAGGCTGAAAAAAATCAATAGATTTATAGATTATTCATCGATAACAAACCCTAAAATCAAAGTATTTATATTGATAGTAACTATAACTGGAAAAATTATATAATAATAAATAAAATAAATAAACTTTAAAATTTCAAATTTAAGGCCTTAAAAGCTTCTATCTCCCACATATATGTCATGCATCATCATTCTCGACCTCGAGTGATGATTAGAATAAGCCAGTAGTTTAAGACCAACAAGTCCATGTTATCATTTGTGCTTGTTAGGTCTCAATATTTCAGCAATCTTTACTAGAGTGGCATGTTCCTCCTTGACATTTGCACTATAAGCTATCCAATTCGCAACTTAGCACCAGCCTTCGAAAGGTGGTTGTGCTCATCACTCACAATGAAGCTTGTCAACTTTATTTAAAGCTTTTAACTTTGGGCAATTGTAAGGAACTTTTTGTAAGACACTGATAGATCAAATCTTCGGAGCTGAAGCTTGGGCTTAAGAACTCAACAGTGGTATAGAGGGACATTTTCTGAGCTAGAACCCTACCTGGGATGATGGCTTGAGAACTTAAATACCCATCTTCAAAAGCCTCAGCAAAAGCCTTTTTCATAATGATTTCTTGAAGATATGTCAAGATTGATATTTTCTATTTCACAGATTCCTCATGGAACTCAAAGAAATCCTAAAGAAATCCTTCTTTTGTTCTTGTTCTCCTCATTGGCACTCTCCTAATCAGCCTCTCCACCCCTTTTCTCAACATACACCCCCTAGCTTCTTTCATCTTCTATTTCCTTCTCATACTCGACACAACTTCTATAGTTTATGTTTCTTATCCTTACGCAAATCTTTTCTATATTCATCAGCTTGAACAAATTCAATCTCCTCAGTGTCCTCGTCCTTCTCATCATCTTGTCCTTCTCATAAGCATTAACATTGAGCACCTCGGCCTTAACAACCTTTCTAAGCACAAGCACACTACTTTAAGATGCCTGATAAATTCCCATCTCTAAAACATCCTTGGGCTCAATTGCCTTGTCAGTTATAAAATCACGGCTACTAGATACTTGTTCATTTCCACTCCCCACAATGACATCCTTAAAACTTTGGTGGCTTAAATATATATTACTCATAATTAGGAGGTAAAAATTACCTCTCAATAATTGCTGCATCTTCCACAGAATTAATAGGATTTTTACCTAGTCGCTTTATAGTCTCTTTTAATCTATCCCACCATACAAAAGCCGCACCTTTCAATCTATAGGCAACCAATTTGACCTTTTCCTCCTCAATGATCTCCATGCATTCAAAAATTGATTTACTTCAATTATCAATAAAAAATTCCTTTAAATAACATTACCACTAAAAGTAAGAATATTCGCTTTTGGTTTAAATTTATCGTTTGACGAATTATTGATGCTAAAACAACTCCATGTAAGTTGTTCGGGCATGACCATAGTCGCAGGTTGTATAGGGGCAACTCCTTCGACACGAGCCCTAGTGTTATTATCAACCCTATTGGCACCCACCAATTAAGTCCATCTATTCACAAGATGTTCTAGGCTTTGCTCAAGTCAGCCCAAACAAATCTCCATCATTTGTTGTGCTACCCAAAGAGCATTCATCCCTTGACCTCTATCAACAGGATAATTGCCTCCAGCCTCATTAGTAGCCATCAAGACTAAGCAAATCCTAGCTCTGATCCCAACTGGCACAACACAAAGCGAAAAAAAAAATATTCTCACATGAAGAAGTATCCAAATACAATTCAAATCCAAGAGCCAACACTCACAATAAAGTAAAAGGAATTAACAAATTGATAGATTATTTATTGATTCCAAACCCTAAAAATAAAGTATCGATATACATCTAAAATAAATAAAGCTGGAAAAATTATAATGTTGGATAAAATAAATAAGGTAGAATACCTTATTTAGTCTCTCTAATATAGTCAATTTGTCCCTTGGGTCCCTCGAATATAATTTGTCCCTAAGAGGTCCTCTATTTTAACATTTTGTGAAATGTAAGTCCCTCCCTCTCATACAATTTGTCCCTAAAAGATCCCTAGAGGGACTTACATTTCTCAAATGTTAAAATAGAAGGACTTCCTAAGGACAAATTATATTAAAGGAATCAAAGGGGCAGATTGACTATATTAGAGAGACTAAATAGGTTATTCTACCAATAAATAAACATTGAAGAGTCAAATTTAAATCCTTGAAAATTTCTATCTTCCACGAATACATCATGCTTCATTAGTTTGGCCACATAGCACTTTGGCAAAGACCTCAACATCTTTAACACTCTAAAATTCATGCTCCATCTTTTTCATTCTCTACCATTGCTATTAGTCTTATACATAGTTGATAGAATTGGCTGATTCAGTTCAACTCAACCTCAGGTTGAATCGGTCACCCTTTGATTAGGTGTGAATCGTCTGATTCATAAATGATTTGATTCAATTCCACGATTCACATCAATTAGAAAATACACTAACTTTAGGCTCTTTTTGTGTTAACCTTCCAAAATTTTACAAAATAAAAACCTTAACTAATTTATCATCTAAAAGCCAAAGCACAAACCCCGTCACATTAAAAAAACCCTAAAACCATCGATGCTTTTTCCTTCAAAAGAAGGAACCAATCATTTCCTCCCTTTATCCAGCCTTCAAGACAAAAAGAGAGAACACTGGCTCCCTCCATCCGATTCCTTTTCCTCCAACAATGGCTGACATGACTCTTTCCTCCAACAATAGTAGCAAGCGCACTCCTAGTCGCACTACCAACAAGTTTCCCTTACTTCCTCAAACTTACATGGAGTAAAAGTTACTTTCCATACTCCCTCCTTCACCCAACATCCAACCACTCCATCAGTGCTCTTTGGCAGCTATTTCTTCCTTAGCAAATGCGTTTCCTTCCTCCCACAACACAAGCAGATCGCCCTCCCCTCCAAGGGCAATAGCCGATTGTCTTCCCCCACTAAGCAAAACCCATAGGTTGTTATCTTCCTTGAATAGCGGCAGCAAGGTTGCCCTCTTCACTTTGGAGGCGCCAATGATTTGTCTAGTGTTCAATAGCCTATTGACTACTAAAATAGTATTTGTTAGAGTTATGTTATAGTTTATATTTGGTTAATGGGCCATATTGGGCCCATACCACAAAACCCTAGTATTTCTCTATATATATCCTTGTACTCCTTTACTAATGACATATACAAATTATTTCTCCTATTCTCACATGGTACCAGAGCTCTAGGTTAAACCCTAGCCGCCGCCACTCCAAACCCTAGTCTTCCACCCACCGCGCCACCTCTGCCCACCACCGGCTGTTCATCTCTTGCCGTTCTCGTTGGTCTATGGGCACTGGTGATGTTCCTCGACCTCACCGGTGATGCCCCTCGTCTTATTCTTGAAAGGATTTGTCTTTTTCAGTCGTCATGTCTTCGTTTCATGATTCTTTAGTTAAGAATCTCCATTGTACCCTCAAAAAGTTGGATGGAAGGAACTATGTTTTTAGGCGCGAGTTTTTGAGCGAGTTCCTTATGGCTCGTAAGAAATCGTCGTACCTCACGGCGAGATCCGCCCGGACTCGAAAAGGATGCCAAGTATCTCTGATTGGCTTCTCGAGGATCTTTCTGCAATGCGCTCATGGTTGACCGGTAGTATGGAGCCGGATATTGCCGAAGTGTGGTGATGTTGACTCTCGCAAAGGCAATTTGGGAGATGTGCGATTGACATATGGAAATGAAAATATCTCTCGTGTTTTTGAGTTGTATGAGCTAGCTGTTTCTGACCCAGTCAAGGAGATCATACCGCCCTCGGTTCTTCACTCACATCCGTAGCTTTGTTGGATGAGCTGGATATTTACCAGCCATTAGTTCTTGATCTGGCCACCCTTCATCGTTACCGAAATGAAGTTGAGTCATCGCATATCTTTCCGGGCTCCCCCTTGAGATGCAAAACCAGGTGAAGGGCTCTATTCTGAGTTCTGAGATAATGCCTAACCTTGTTGTTTATGCTAGCGTGCTTCGCCTGTCTTCTACATCCACATCTCCGTCGCCCGTTGTGTCCTCTGATCAGTCCGATTTGCTAGCTTCTCGTGGGCGTGGTGGTAAAGGCTCCTCCGTGGTGGTCGAGGAGGCGGCGTGGTGATTCTCGGAATAGGTTTGTGTACCTTCCGTCGACGGCCCGAGCCACACCGAGGATCGTTGTTGGGATAAGCATGAGTCAGCCCAGCGGTGGCCAATGCTAGTGCAGAGGGTGGTCGATCCGTCGCCCCACTTCTAGTGCTTGAACAGTTTGTCGCTATCTCTCGGTCGACTTTGCACGGTTCCAGGCCTACATGAGCACGGCGTCTCACACCATAGTCTATTCTTCTGTTTCCTCAGGTAATGCCTTTCTTGCTTCCAGGGACAGTTCCTGGATTATTGAATCTGGGGCCTCTTCTCACATGACAGGTACAAAACCCTTTTTCCAAAATCTTTCTCCATCTATTTTTCATTATGTGGCAATTCGTGGAGTGGACGATCGTGCTTAGTGTCCCGGGAGAGGGAGTTGTCGAGCTTCCTCAGCTTAGACTAAATGATGTTCTTTATGTACACGAATTTTTACGTCAACTTGCTATCTGTTTACTGCGATCACCAAACATTTGAATTGTAGTGTAACATTTTTCCCTTTTCACTGTATTTTTCAGGATCTGCAGACAGGGAAGAGGATTGGTTTGGGGCGTAATCGTGGTGACGGCGTATATACGTTAGTTATTACCGCACCCAACGTGGATACCGGTTGTTTCACTTAATACCGAGTTGTTTCACTTATCCCCTCGTGTTTTCTGTTGTGTTGGTTTTGTTCAGGATTTAACTCCTACTTTGGACAAGTTGCGCCCGCGTGCGCTTAAATGTGTTTTTGTTGGTTATTACCGCACCCAACGTGGATACCGGTTGTTTCATCCGACTAGTCGGAAGTATTGTGTCTATGGATGTCACGTTTTTTTAGTCTCAATCATTTTTCTCTGATTCAGTTTCTCACGATATGTTAACTACGTCATCTGATATTGTTCTCCCCATCCCTGTCTCGGTCCCTCCGCCTGTGCCTATGCCTAGTGTGACGCCTCATCCATTAGATACAGATGTTGGTCGTTTTGGACAGGTTTATCATCGAAGCCAATGTGTACCACCACCAACTCCGCCCCCTCCGGTCTCTCCCCGGACCATGCAGATCCGTCTCTTGATCTTCCCATTGCCTTTCGCAAAGGTATTCGTTCTTGTACTAAACATCCCATCTCCCTTTTTGTTTCTTATGATAATCTTCACCCGTCCTTCCGCACATTTGCTCTTTCCTTGTCTGCTGAGTCAATTCCCAGGAACTACCAGGATGCGCGTTTGCTTCCACAATGGCAAACGGTAATGGATGAGGAAATGGAAGCCTTGAGATCTCGTGGTACATGGGCACTTGTGCCTCGCCCTGCTGATGCCAGCGTCGTCACTTGCCGATGGGTCTTCTGCTCGAAAGCACAAGCCGGATGGTGCGATTGATCGCTACTGAAAGCCCTGAGTTAGTGGCCCGTGGTTTTTACTTAGACTTATGGTGTTGATTATCTTTGAGACTTTCTCACCAGTTGCTCGTCTGAATTCCATTCGCATTCTACTGTCGGTAGCTATGCATCGATCATGGACACTCTGTCAACTTGATGTGAAAAATGCCTTTCTCTATGGAGACTTAGTTGAGACAGTGTTTATGGAGCAACCTTCGGGGTATGTTGCTCAGGTGGAGAATCTAGTCCGCCACTCAAGAAAAGCGATCTATGAGTGCGAAACAAAGTCCTCGTGCATGGTTTGACAAATTTAGTGTAATTGCGGTTGCGGATGGTTTTCGCGGTGTAATGTGGATCGTTCGTGTTCTATAAGAACACTTCATCGAGTTGTGTTGTACTTGCGGTATATGTCGATGACATCTTGTTGACTGGTAGTGATCGCCAGGGAATTCAGAGAAGTAAGGAGCATTTAATGAAGTATTTCGATTACACGAGACATGGGGACGACCCGGATACTTCCTTGGTATTGAGTTTGCGTATGCGAAAGGAAAGATGACGCTCTCACTGCGAGTATGTGTTGGACTTACTTGAGGAGGCCGGTTTATTGGGTCTGTAAACCGGAGAATACACCTATTGACGATCGCCACCCTTTTGGGAGACATCTTCCCCATTTCTCAAAAGATCTTGGTCAATCACAGACGTTTGATTGGCAAGCTCATTTATCTAAGCGTACTCGTCACGATATATGTTACGCGAGTTGGACTCCTGAGTCAGTTTATGCATGAGCCACGAGAAGTTCACTGGCAGGATGCTCTGAGGGTTCTTGCATATGTTAAAGGAGATCTCGGTAAAGGTCTTCTCTACAAGAATCATGGTCACCTAGACGTTGCAGCATATTCTGACTCGGGTTATCTCGGTGATAGAGGAGACGAAAGTCTACGTCGGGCTTCATGACGTATGTCGGTGGAAACTTGGTTACTGGTGAAGCAAGAAAGCGAATGTGGTTTTCGAGATCAAATGCGAAAGCAAAAGTGCAGATCGATGGCACGAGCGACTTGTGAGATGGTTTGGGTGCAATCTTTTCTATCTGAGTTGGGATTCCCTATCACAATACCTATGCAGATGTTGTGTGATAACCAGGCCGCCATCTTCATTGCAAATAATCCAACATTCCATGAGCGTACCAAGCATGTGGAGGTTGATTGTCACTATGTTCGTGATATGAGTGCTCGAAGGAGTCATCTCTACGCCGTATACCCAGTCGAGCAACTAGCGGATATCTTCACCAAAGGTTTAAATGTTAAAGTCTTTAGTAATCTATGTAATAAGCTGGGCATGCTCGATATATTTGCTCCAGCTTGAGGCGGAGTGTTAGAGTTATGTTATAGTTTATATTTGGTTAATGGGCCATATTGGGCCCATACCACAAAACCCTAGTATTTCTCTATATATATCCTTGTACTCCTTTACTAATGACATATACAAATTATTTCTCCTATTCTCACAGTATTATTGTGTTTGTCCAAGTTTTGGGATTGCTCCTAAAGTTATGAACAAAAAGGCTGATATTATTACATGGGAACATTTTAACAAGATTGGTGAGAGTAAGATGAATTGGAATGCAAGTATTGTCAAAATAAATATTGGGGTGGTGTGCTTCGAATGAAACATCATCTTGCCACGTTACAAGGTGAAGTTGTTGCTTGTAATGATGTTCCCCCACAATTAGAGAGTTATTTCAACAGATTTTGGATGAAAATAAAAGAAAAGAAAATGATAGTAATTATTGTATTATGGAAATGGAAAGTTCGAGTGACAAATCAAAGAAGGGCAAGGGAGGAAGTCTTCTCTTTAAAAGTAGGAATACACAACAACGAATTTTGAATGAAATAGTCAAGCTGAGGGAACCAGTCAAACAAGATATATGCAAATTTTTGTATGGTAATGCTTTACCATTTAATTTAGTTAAGTGTCATTATTCATTCAAATGTTGAATTTGGTTGGTAAGTATAGGTCAGGATTAAAACCACCTAGTAATCATGAGGCTTGAGTTTCTTATTTAAAAAAAGAAATTGAAGCAGTTGAAGCAAATTTGGAAAAGTTTTGAACTGAGTAGGAAAAAACGGTGTGCACATTAATGTAAGGCTGGATGGATAAATGGTAAAGGTTGAACACTAATTTTCTTGTTTACAACCTAAGAGGTACTATCACTTGATACTTTGATATTACAAAAGAAGCACAAAAATTATTTGAATTGTTAGATTCAATGATTGAGGATATAGGAGAAAAAAACATGGTTTAGTGGTAGCAAACATTGCTTTAATGTATGTTACAGCCAATCGCATGTTGGAGGATAAGAGAAAATGCTTATTTTGGTATATTCTTGTGATACACATTGCTTGGACTTGATTCTCTCTGACATTGGTGAAATCGCCATATTTCGTAACACAATAGCTAAAGCAAAAATCATTGTCTTCACCTGTAGCCATTTTTGGTTTTTAACCTATTCAGGAAGTATTCAAAAGGTGGAGAGCTAGCAAAGCCAGCCGTGACAAGATTTGCAACGGTTTTTATTACGTTACAATCATTGTTAAGTAAGAAGATTGCACTTCGATAAATCTTTACATCGAAAGCTTGGGTGAAAAGCCCAATTTCAAAAGAGGAGGATGCGAATGTTGCGGAGGAAATTGTATCACGTGATAAACGATTTTGTAATAGTGTAAAATTTTGCCTCTTTGCACTATCTCCTCTTGTGGAAGTACTGAAGTTGGTTGATGGAGATGGAAAACCTGCCACAGGCCATATTTATGAAGCTATGGCCAGGGCCAAAGAACAAAGAGCTGGAAACTATCGATACTAAGTGGAATTTACAACTTCATAGACCATTTACATGCGGCAGACCACTATTTGAATCCTAAGTCATGTAGTTTCACAACTAGATTTTATAATTTTAATTGAAGTTAAGCTAATACTCATTTAAGTCATTTCTTTCATAGGTTTCACTTTGACGCAAGTTTCAATCCAAATGACCAAGTAAAATTAGATTTATATATAACCATTGAGAGGATGTATCCAAATGTGTAGATAAGAGTAAAGATCAATGCTCGACTTGAGAAGTTCAAAAAAATTGAGGACATGTTTGCAATGAGCATTGTGGTAGCAATAAGAGATAAGAAACAACTTGGTAATTCTGTGAAATTATTCACAAGTTCATAAAGATAGTCAATTAAAAAGAGAAGTTTCTACTTGCCACCTTACTTTCTTAAAATACCACAACCAGCTTATTTAATTTTATTTTACTTACCACATTAGGAACAATTTTAAATGTTTTAACTTGGATGAAAATATATGTAAATGACATTGTTTACTCCTTTATTTAGAAAAACTCCTATTATGATACAATCATTAAATGATGTATATATGAAGTCAGAGTATGCTCCATCTTAATTTAAAAAATCCATTTTTTTATTAAAACCCAATAATGTATCCCTCTACTTCAACAAAAAAAAATATTCATGTTTTCTTCATCAAAACTAAGTATAAATTTTACATCTGATGACATAAATTATCTAATAGATTTTATATAAACAAAGGGATAACAAAAATCATTTACATATGCTCTAATGATGTGGGACACCGATCCATCAAGTCCATCAAGAAGCTTACCAAATCAACTCATAAGTCAAGCCAAGTCAATGATTAAGTGTTGTAGTTCTCTACTTTTGCATAATCAGAAATGAGTTAATTGCTGATTTTGATTAGCAAGAACCGTTAAAAGCTGCCTAAGGTTTCCAAGAATAAGAGTTATTATTAATTTTAATTTCTCAAAGTATTAATTGAGGATGATTTCCAAATACTCTAGAACCTAGCAATAGCAGCAATTATGATCACACTTGACTTGGAGAGATGTTCCAAGTCTCTTAAGAAAACTTGTTTCTCACATTTGGAACGACTCTAGATTTTTCTAAGTCATACCAGCACTTTTAAAGAAACTCTTATTCAAGTTCTTGATTTGTGGGTTCAAGTCAATTCGTCTTGTTGAACGTTATCCACACCCTAGCGTCCTTGCAAACGAAATCACAACCCACCGGCGCTTGTTCGGCATTAGGTGCTATTAAAGCCCAATCTTGAGATGGTTAGGCAAGAACCCAAGAATGGAGACCGTCTCGCAAGAGTAAAGCAATGTGTAAAAGACATGGCTACAATTACAAATATGGAGGCGATCATGGATCAACTTCAAAGGTCACAGACTAACACTGCAGTGCCATAAGCCCCAAGAAGAAAATCCATGTTGTTGGGAAAAAAATGAATTAATGTCAAGAGAATCATGAATTTTTAGTTCATGGTTTAGATGAAGAATTTGAAGCTGAAGTCAGGCTGCACACAAGGAATGTAGTCCAGCAAACCAAATCTGTTAGGATGGAGGTTAGCCTTCCCACTTTCAATGGCGTCATTGACATTGAAGAATTTCTTCATTAGATCTATGAAATGGGGAGTTTATTTGATATCACGCACATGGAGCAAGAATATAAAATGGAAATGGTGGCATACAAGTTTAGTGGTGATGCGGTGGCAGAGTGACAATCACATCAAGGGCAATTGAGGTCAAGAAGACAGCCCCTTACTCAACGTTGGAATCAAATGGAAGCACTACTGCAGAAGGTCATTTCCGATCTTTTGATCATGAGCAAGCCCTTTTCCAACAATTTCAAAACTGCCTCCAAAGGGTCCAAACCATCTCTTACAAGGAATAATTTTGTGACTGCAAGCTTGATGTAATTTGAATGAGACAGAAGATCAACAAGTTGCACACTACGTGAATGGGCTGCATGGCTGCATACAAGATCAAATGGCAATGCAGAGCAAGTGGTCAGTTGATCAACCACAAAACTTGGCACTTAGGGCTAAGGATATTGAAGACAAGGAAAGTCCCTAAAAGTCCACAATACCAGCTATCCTGATCCAATAACAAAGCAACTTCAAGTCGGGCAGAGATCAAATTTGAAGACTCACGTGGGATAAGGGTTGAATCAAAGAGGTCAGATTTGAAGGGTAAAGAAAAGCAAGAACCAGCAAAAGGGCTTCGATGGTACAAGTGTAATGAGTTATTAGGACACAAATCCAATGATTGTCCTCAACACAAATTTGCAAATGTCACCCAACATGAGTATGACAGAGATGATGCAAAGAAATAGCTGAACTGGAAGAAGATTTAAAAGTGCCTACAAAAGATGGGGAGGTGGTTGTGTGTCGTTAGGAGGCACTTGTACACTCCAACACAACCAGGAGAAACACAATGCAAGAAGATCTTCGAGGGCACATGTTCAATATATAACAAAGTGTGATAGCTTGTGATTAATAGTTGTAGTTGTGAGAACTTGCTATCGCAAAACTTAGTAGATCTTAAGCTCAAAACACAGCCACATCCAACTTCTTATAGCATTGGTTGGATCAAGAAGGAGCCAAATGTGTACATTACTCAACAATGCCAATTACCTTTGTCTTTAGGGAAAACTTACAAGGCTGGGAATCTTTGTGATGTTGTTGAGATGGACACTAGTCATGTATTACTAGGCATATGACATTGATGGAAGCATAAAGGTTGGGATAACACCTATTCTTTTAATTAGGATAACAAGCAAATAGTTGTTCCAACTCAACAAGAACGGGAGGATGCCAAAAGATAGGGAGAAAGCTCTGCTATCCATGTTTCTTAACGGAAGATGAATTTATAGAGGACTTAAAAGAAGCAAAAACTTGTATTATCCTAGTCATAAAAGGAGATGAGCAACCTATACAAGCCACCTCTCCAGAAGTTCAAGGATTATCAGCCGAGTTTGAAAATATTACGCATTTGCCTCCTATGTGAGGCATTACAAATTGCATTGATCTTCAACCTAGAGCTCGCATGCCTAGTCTGCCCCATTACAAAATGAGTCCACAATAATATTAGATCTTACGGTAAAAAGTAGAGAAGCTGCTACAGAAAGGGCACATTCAAGAAAGCTACAATTTTTGTGTCATACCAACCTTCTTTGCTCCAAAGAAACGTGGACAGTCGCGCGCCATCAACAAAATCACCATCAACTATTGATTTCCAATTCCAGGACTTGATGATTATCCTAACCAATTAAGTGGCACAAAGGTGTTCACCATGATAGATTTGCATAGTGGATATCACCAAATTAAAATTCAAAAGAGAGAGACCCACGTTTAAAACAAAGGATGGCCTATATGAATGGCTAGTCATGCCATTCAGATTATCCAATGCTTTAAGTACCTTGATGTGTCTTCTGACTCAGGTGATGTTAAGAAAGAATGAGTCATATATAAACCTAAAGAAATGTGTTTTTCTAACAAACAACTTAGTGTTCTTGGGATTCGTTGCAAGTAGTAAAGGAACCCAAGTGGGTGAAGAAAAGATGAAAGCTATTAGAGAATGGCCAATAGCTAAACTAGAACCAATGTAAGAACCTTCCATGGCCTAGCAGCTTTCTACTGCAGGTTCATAAAGGATTTTAACACCACTGTGGCACTGATCACAAATGGCTTGAAGAAGGCAAATTTCAATAGAACAAAGTTACCAAGTGAAGCTTGCATATAAACAAGAAGAAATTATCTACCGCATCAGTTCTCTATTTTCAAGACTTCACAAAAACATTCAAACTTGAGTGTGATGCAAATGGAGTTGGCATAGAAGCTGTACTTTCTCAAGAAAGAAGACCAGTTGCAAATTTTAGTTAAAAGCTAAGTGAAGCAAGACAGAAGTGGATAACTTATCAACAGGAACTCTATGTTGTGTATCGTGCTCTAAAGACTTCGGAGACCAGTCTTTTGCCTAAGAAATTCATTGTCTATTATGGTCACCAATATCTCAAGCACTTCCATGTGCATAAACATGCTGATAAGATGTTGTCAAAGTGGGCAGTCTATCTTCAGCAATTCAATTATTCTATTGTTCAAAAATCTGGAGATATTAACCAAGTTGTCGATGCTTTAAGTCGTCAGGCCACTCGTTATCATGACTACATAAGTTCTAGATTTTGAGCAACTCAAGGAGATATAGGAAGACGATGATGATGATGATGATTTTGGTGAGCGTTAGGCTAAGCACCTCATGAATCAGCCCTTGGGTGAGTATTTGATCCAAGATGGATATATGTTCAAGGGAAGCAGATTGTGTATTCCAAGGTGCTTGTTGTGTGGCAAGTCATTAAGAGAGATGCATTCCAACAATTTGAGTGGTCATGTGGATAGAAACAAGATAATTGTTAACTTCGAGGAACACTACCATCAACCTCAAATGATGAAGGATGCTGGAAATTTGTGCAAAGATGCCCGGTTTGTCAAAAGGTCAAGGGAGAGTACAGAACACAGGTCTCTAAATGCATTTATCTATCCCCAATTCATCATGAGAGAACTCATCAATGAATTTTGTGCTCAAATTACCAAGAACACAGAGGAAATGATGTTGTATTTGTGGTGGTTAATCATTTTTCCAAGACGCCTCACTTCATTCCGTGTCGCAAGACCACGGATGTTCATCATGTTGCCACATTATTCTTTAGAGATGTTTGTTTGCATGGTCAACCTCTTTCCATCACTTCAGATAAAGGCAACAAATTCTTGCAGTATTTTGGCTAACTTTGTGGAAGATGTTTAGGATTAACTTAAAGTGTTGTAGCATGATGCATCTCTAAACTGATGGCCAAACTGAAATGGTGAATCATCCTTTGGAAAATTTTATTCATATTTGTGGTGACAAGAAAGGTCGAGTGAGACTTTGCTTTAACACATGTTGAGTTTGCTTACAACCCAATAAACCGTTCTACCAGAAGCAGCCCATTCTCTGTTTGTGTATACAAAAGTTCTAAAGCATGTTGTGCATCTTGTTTAATTTCCTTCTAGTGTAGGTTCAAGTGCAGCAGCATTTCCTCTTATGGACAATTATTCCAAGGTTTTCAATGATGTGCAAGAAGCCTAAAGGCGCAAAATCACACCTACAAAGCAGTTGTTGACAAACATAGGAAGCTTAAGGTGTTTTAAGGAAAAGGGATCAAGTGACGGTCTATTTGCGGAAAAAGAAGCAACCATTGAGCTCATGGCAAGCTAAATCAAAAGCGCTATAGTCCATTTAAAGTGTTGCGAGGATCAACAACAATGCATACATGATAGATCTTCCGATGACAATTCATATTTGATATATCTTCCGACAAACATGGGCATTTGCAAAACGTTCAATGTTGCATATATTTCATATCACCACGAGGCTGCCTTGTGTGATCACTCGAGGGCGTGTTCTTCTCAAGTGAAAGAGAATGATGTGTGACACAAACCCATCAAGTCCATCAACAAGCCCACAAATAAACCATTAGTAAGTTATGCCAAGTCAAGGAACAGGTCCTGAAGTTCTCCACATTGCATAATCAAAGATAAGTTATTTGTTTTGATTATTTAGAACCGTTTTTTCCAAGAAAGAGTTATTGTTAATTTTCATTTTCAAAAGTATTAATTGTGGTTGATTTCCAACTACTTTACAATCTAGCACTAGCAATAATTATGTTCACACCTAAATAGAAGGCATTTCTTTTTAGGGCACCTCAAACAATTGTTAGTTCTTGATTTGACTGTTAAAAAGAAATGCTTTCTAATTCTAAAAAAATCATCTTTAAACCGTAAATAACACTTTACCAAACATTAGATAGTTAACCCTAAACTACAAAAGTCAAAAATTCAAACAAAGCATTAAGAGCTTGACAGTTACTGCCAAATAATGAACCATCCTGCATTTTGTACCCAATTAACTTCCATTTTCAACCTCCCAACTTCATGTACAACTCCACAAATGGGCACCTCAATATAAATTTGTAAAAAATGCAATCAAATGACCACATTCTACAAAAGTGCCCTTCCAAGCCACATTTGATAACAGCTCATGAACCTAAACAAAAATTCAGGATGCCAATCTGATGTCCTAGCTAGAATATCAGAAATTGAAGTGATGAAATTATTCTTCCCTTAAATAAAATAAAAAAGCAAACGTCAAAGAGATAGAGTGATATGATACATAATAGCTCTAAAAAATGTGAGGATTGTGTTGAAAGCTAAATCAATCTTGCAACAGGTAAGAAGTGAGAGAGGATCAACCATTCCTAAAAGACTTTAAAAAAAAAAGCAAAGAATTCAGATAGAACACCTCATTACCTCAACAAACTTAAGCCTGACACCTAAACTACTGCCATAACAACTATCTTAACAAGAGCCTTTGATGATGTACCCCCCAACTTTATTAAAAGTTAAAAAAAAATAGTATAGAACAAATTCATATTTCCAGAACAGATGTTTCATATGTTTCATAATTCATTGCCTAATGTATCAATCTAAAAGAAAATTCCTTGTTACAGTGTATCAGCGTCAATTGTAGAATCAAATCACAATTACTATGCAGATTATAAAAGCATTGTTAAGTATTAATTAAGGCAACATTTACCTTCTGATGTTGGCGGTTTGACTCTTCACAGACCCAACTCATTTCCAACTCAAAGGCTTTGTCCTTTGCCTCATCATGTACCCCATATATACTGCAAAACAAATGAGAAGTTGAAAAGTGATAAATAAAATATACAATGAATATACAATTAAGTAAACTATGGGGAAATTTTGAGGAATGAGTACTGTTTTAGGATGCCATAACAATAAATGTAGGGCAAAAACCAAGATTGAATTTATCTTCTCGAGGAAATAAACAATACATCAATAGCAATATAGGATATGTCATGCATCAAGGATGTGATAAAAGCACAAAATTGTTCACAAAATCAAGTATTGGGGAGGAAGGGGGGTAGGCGGATGGCGGATGGCAGGTGGTGGGTGCAGAGTCCACTTAAACACAATTTAAGTCATCTATCCATGTCAGAAAAATGATCTCCTAACCTCAAAGCATATTTAGGCATGATATTCTCTTAAATAGAATGTACTAGACAAACTAGGCAACCCTAGCAAATTCCAATAAAGGTTACAAAGGTAAGAAAAATATCAAAAGAAAACCATAAAGATCCTCACCTCAAACAAACCTTCACTGCCGGGATTCAAATGAAATTACACAAAAAATACATAAACAAATAAATAACCATTCTACATAAATGAGGAACTCTAGTGCATGATTGATCAATCTAAATAATAAGTGATTGATCAATCTAAATAATAAGTGAGCTTAAAAAATATATTCTGTGAAATAAGGTCATACTATTTTTAAAACATGGCTTACATTTTGGCAACTTCAATCACACCTTGCCTACACGTTAGTTCAGACAGTTTAAGCTTCTCAATTTCCCTGCACAGCGCAATTAAGAGAGATGAAGGCCTTTGCAGATGGGAACTTGTTAACATCGAGCCAAAATTCCACAACCAGAACTTTAAGATCTATTAAGACAAATCCATACAACACATACATATGTTTTTGTTTGTAATTTGCAAGGATGATAAAAACATAAAAAGTAAACTACTGCACTCTATAAAATATATTCCTTTAGACATTGTCAACAAAACAGAAACAAATGCATATGCGACCATGCTTGTAACCTTGGGATCCTCGGCCAAGGCAAAGATATGCTGCAGAAAATAATTATGATCTGATGCAGAAAGAACTTAAAAACAAATTTAAAACAAAAGGAACAATTGAAATCTAGCAACTTACGTTTTTGCTGCTTGCCTTCCCTTTCCAATTGCAGCCCCAAAATATCTCTGTTGAAATTTTTAGAAATAGATAGTGATTGCAAAGTCAAAAAAGCTCTAAAAACATAACAATTACTTTCTATTTTCCTAGACCTTCTGCATGAGCATAAGTGTGAAGGAGCACGCACACACACATACAAAAACAACTGAAAATTGATGATAAAAGTATCCAGCTTTCAAAGGCATGCATCCGGTACAAACTAACTAGATAGATATGAAGCATTGTCATTTACAATGTCAAGAAGGTAAAATTCACAGTTAACTCACATATGAAACCCCTGAGGGTTCAACCATGTACAGTTCAGGTCCATTCCAATCATAACCTCCAAGAATAACACCACAACCAAAAGGTCTGCAAACAACATTATTAGCTTAGGCAAGAAGTAAATCCAATATTTTTCATCTTAAGGATTTAAACTCAAACTAAAATGAACATGCCAACCTCAGCCACCAATAAAGTGTGCAAAGATGGACATAGCTGGCAACACGTTCTGCGAGCTCTTTCACAGGTATGGGCTCGCCATAAACCCTGTACATATTCCATTGAAATGAATGAAATAAGTCTTTTTTTAACTTTTCCCTTTTATACTGCATACTAATCACAGTAATATTACTAAATTAAGCTTTTCATGGCAGCTAAAGTATAAGTAAAAATGCTAACTTTTCATAACTAGTAGCTTCTGACTTTGCTCTTGTAACAATTTGCCTGCCATCCGCCGCTAAACCAGCAATAGCCTGGATATAGCAAATGAGAGCCACAAAGCATTAATTAAAATTTAGGACCAAAACAAAAATGAAAAAGCATCAACTTAAGAGAGTAAAAAGTTAAACGAAATACAAAGAGAACTAGCTACTTCAGATTACATATGTTTCTTCATTTAAAAGAGCAAAAACTCTACTTAGTCTACTATAAAATTTGATAAGGCATTCAAAGGATAGAACAAAACCATAATGTTCATGGCATTAAAATCGTCAGAAGAGACTAAGAAAAATAACAATCTAATATGCTTATCAAGCTATCCAATCAAATTGAAAGAGCAAATTTTGAAACTATATATATTTGAAAGGCAACCAATGTCCCAAACTGTTCCAAAAATCTAAACCTTGGGCTTACAAATCACGAAACTGTTTCATTTGGGGCCTTCAAGGTACAAGCCCTAATAGCAGAGGCATATATGTTTCCAACAAAACACTTAAATAGCTTGTCAATTTGTATTTGAGAAGTCTAATTTATACAATAGAATGATTATTTTTCTTTACTTAATCCCAAACTAAGACATTGTTTTCAGGATACCATATGACAGAAATGATTCATTGCATTTATATCCAGGTTAGGTGCAGCAGTCTATCAGCTCTAAATCATAGCAATCGACCATCCAGAGTAACATTATTTGAAAATGGTTATATTAATGGAAATGTATCTAGAAACCACGAAACCATGTTTTCAGAACACAGTGATGTATGCAGTCTCTAAGGTGTGGCAGCTTCTATTTCTATATTCAGAATCATCAAGATTGGAAATAAGCAAATTAGAAATGACATCTACGAACAAGATAAAATGTAAGGTGGCCAGTTACTTTATTATTGGAACACAGTCATCCATGTAACTTGTCCTATAATGTAGAGGATGTCGAACCAACCCAGTCCACAACCACTAGTAACAACTTAATTACCCATCATGATAGATCAAGGTATTGGCATCATTTTATGGCTTAATTCTTCAAATTAGAAACAAAAATCATTAGGCAGCCCCATCAGCAACCTTTAGAAGAACACTAAATTGTCAACCTTGAAAGAAAAAGATTCTCTTAACACTATAATACAGTCCATAACTTTGGTGCCTTCCCTTTCCAACTAAAAGAATTTGAGCAGAGTGGCAGTGAGTCATGTCATATTGATACTTGCACTAGCACTTCACACTGACCAACATCCTAAGAAATTCCACATGAAGAGTACTATGTATGCTTAGGTGATCACTGAAATTGGTGAAAAATCCAAAGCCTTTCATTGAGGCTATGCCTTAAATTAAAATACATTTAAAGAAAAGACGTAGGTACTTAGAGCTAATGACACATTAACAGGAATAGTGAAAGTCAGCATGCCCTCCAGAGAACATAGAATTATTTAGCAAGATTAAATGATGAAGGACAGCAGGCTTAAAAAAGTGGGTTTAGTTGAAGATAGGTTACTAGCATCACGCTAGCAAGATTTTAGGGATCACTACTTGGCATCACACCTAAAACTTGGTTTGTATCTCACAAAACCAGGAAATCAAGATAAATTCTCCAGAAAATGTTCCTTGCACCTCTTCTTTCACTAGTGCTTTATTTATGGATATGTAGTACATAAACTAAAAACCCAAGACTCATAAATTCTCACAAGAACCCAAGGGTTGCACATAGAAACCAACAAAATTAAATGCCCTAATAAATATTTAACACTTCTAAGGCAATTTATAAGACCTTTGACTTTGACAAGAAACTAAAAAGACACTGGACTAGAATAAAAAGAAAAAGCTTCGGTTTCTGATTTCTCTTTCTTTTAATAAGTCCTCAAAGGATGATTCTTTTTTGCATCATTACAAGAATGAAAACCAACTATTGGCGGTTGTTGCTATGCCATGGCGTGGCACCAAATTTAAATTACAACAAAGAAAATTGAGGTGTAACATATGGTTATATTGTTAAAGGCATCTTCAACACAAGCAATCCATAACATATGAAATGGACAAATATAATGCATGTATATTACTTAAGCTTGCCCTTACTAACAAAGAACAGTTCAGATCCAACATGGTTAGCCAGCCAGAATCTGAAAACAGGGCTTGCATCTGTCCAAAACAAAACTTAGTCCTACCTATTTCAACCATAAGCATCAGAGCAGAAAAGCACCAACCAACTTTAACCCTACTCTTCAGAATTTTAAAATTACCGAAAACATCTAGGAAAGCATTCAGTCCAAATAAACTCAAACAAAAAGTTGTTGACTGGATGACCAGGAATATAGACTCATTCAAACACTCAGCAGTACCCTCCAGGCAAAGGATAATGGAAGAAAACCCATTATTTACTGCTTATCTTTATTCTAATTCGTTAACATTACTCTTCTTCAACTATAATCACTCAGCAGTACCCTCCAACTCTTATGTCAGAAAAGAAACTTTGAACTCAAACTTTAATGCTTGCCTCTCAAAACATTTGACCAGAAAACTATTTTGGCTAAGAGTGTGGCATTAAGATAATTGCCCTCTAGCCCATACGAAGATGAACATATCTACCAAAAAAAGGCAACTCTAAGCATAAAAATTCAACAATGATTAACTCATAAAACAAAGTCACTTTCCATAACGCCACTCACTAAACTGTAAAAAATTGACAACAATGAAAACCTCATCAACACTGCAATGCCAAATAGCATCAATCACAACAAGTTACCATTCCAGAATGCCGATGAACAGCGTGGATCCTTCGATTCGACCCTGGCAACATCATCTTCGATGATATCAGCTTCTCCACACCCTAAAAATAAACCCGCAAATCACCATCATTTTCCAATCCTAATAAAAACGCTAACAATTATTAAAACAACCCCACAATAAAAATCAAAGAATCACTAGATAATCACCATAACAATTCCATCTTTGCATTTGATCCCAATAACGGTCCTGCCAGAACACCCAACACAAAGATCGAACAACACCAAATCAATATCAAGAAAATAGAATCCAAAAAGGAAACCCAAGATCTCGAATCCTGAACCACTGAAACAGCCAAAAAGAGGGCAGAGGTGAAAGAGAATCCTCATACCCGCTGTTGTCGACGGCCTTGGCGGCGTACTCGATCTGGAAAACCCGACCATCGGGGGAGAAGGTGGTGACGGAGAGATCGTAGCCCGTTCCGATGCTGCTCATTGCTGCCTCTTCGTCTTCGTCTTCCTCTTCGTGTTGGAAACGAGAGCGAGCGAGAGATCCACGAAGAAGGGTTTGGGTGTTGGGTTGTTTTAACACAAAGTTTCTTGGGTTTCAAGAATTCGGAAGAACAGAAAAAAATTCAAGCCGGTTGGGCCAAATCAGAGTATGGGCAAGACTGGAGGTGGGCACGGGCCGGCAACCCGGTTCGGCCCGGAACAGGCCCACCAAATCACTGACCTCGCGGGCCGGTTTATTGACCCGGAATCAGTCCGTACTGTAGATGAGCCGGTTACAGATTGGGGCAAGCCCAACCCATGACCCGGCGGGTTCAAACCCGGTTTGGAACCGGGTTAGACCCATCGGGCTGGGTCAAACCTGGTTCCAAACCCATGAGCTACAATCTTATTGGTTTTTTTTTAACTAAGTGCATGTTGGTCATGGGATTTGAACCCATGACCTTAAACTTAGTTAGCAAAAACTCAATCACTTGAGTTACAATTTATTTTAAATGTTTATTGGAAACAATTATATATAGATAGATGTAGGATATGGATCAAAATATTTTACATATATATTTAATTTATAAAAAATTAAGAGACCATATAATAAATTAAAAAATTATATAAATCAATCAGTAAAATATCAAAGTATCAAACAATAAATTTTCATAAATATTTTTTTCAAAAAATAATTATTTTCTTAATCGTCTTTTGGCTCATAAGCACTATGTCTCTACACATGCACACTCTTAAATTCTCTTGAATAGGGGCATTGTTATTTGTCACATATATATTTGATTATTTTGTTTCAATTTATAAAATAAAAAATAAAATTACAAAAAATTGTTTTTGAATTATGTATATCAATTTATAGAAAATATATTAGTAAAAAAGGAGTATCTTTGAATAATAGTTAACACCATATTATTTTGATTAATAACTTTTTTCAATGACAACATGATGAGCACAATAATAACCCTATAATTAGAGACAAAGTGAAATCTAGAGCCAACCCTTATTATAATAAATAAATAAGTTGATGATAACTTCAATTTAAAATAAGAATACTACTTGATATGTAATTTTTGTTGCACTTAAAAGGTGTGCTAATAATTTAATTTGATAGATAAACAAATTAAAATGTAGCTTTTTTTACCCTTTTTAAAATTATTTTGATGCCTTAAAATTTTTTAAGTTATTATATATTATTTTAGTTTTTTGTTGTTTGGGATTAAATTTAAAAAATATTTTGCAACTTCTTTATATTTCTTTATGTTTTATACTAAAACAAGAAAGATTTGTAGGTTAATTGGTTAATGTGATTATCCTAAAGTAAGAGGTTCTAGATTCAAACCCCATCTATGACACTAACTTTTGTTATTTAACAACTTTTATTATCTTAATCTCAATTTTTAGTTAATTTATTTTTTTCTACAAAATTTTCTGAATTTTTTCCTTTTTTTTTTAATTTTTTCATATTTTTTTTTGTGAATTTTCAGAAATTTTTAGTTTTTTTAGTTATTTTATCCGGTGGGCCCAACCCGACTGGTTGACCCGCCGGGCCAGCCCGGCCCGCCAGGTCATCATGGAAGTCGGGCCGGTTCCGGGCCCGGCTTCCTGTGACCTGGATCCACCGGGTCAGACGGGCCAACCCGGCCGTGTCCGGGTCGGTGGGCCGGTTAACCGCCCTGTACCACCTCTAGATGAGCTACGTGTTTCATCTAATAATATATATCATTAAAAAACACTTAATAAAAAAATAAAAAAAACAACAATATTATTAGATAAATTAAATAAAACAAATACAAACAGTAATAATAATAATCATATATATATAGATGAAAAACAATAAAATTAAAATTAAAATAAAAACACAATATATCTAATACAAAGAAAATTAAAATATACAAAATCATGTTTATGCCTATATATATATATATATATGAAAAACAATAAAAAAATTTAAATCAAAATTTAAGAAAAAATAAACACAAATGAAAATATTATTATTTAGTAAACATATAATATATTGTATTGTGATCCACTTAACTCAAAATAAATAAATAAATAAATAAATAAATAAAATGCAGGTCAGTCAAATCAAGCCAATGACAACATAAGAGGCATATAGATAATATGTGTGTTTATATATGTGTGTTTATATATGTATGTATATATGTATATACAAGTAAAAAAAAAAAATAAACAAACACCATATATAGGGAGAGAAATAAAACCCAATAAAAATAAACAAAACAAAATTATATATATTTATATATATATATATACCAAATATATAGAGAGAGATTTAAACAATAAGGGCCTGTTTGGATGCATAGTAAATTTTTCTGTAGGAATTTTATTCCATAGGATTCAGAAATGATTCCTACGTAATTTACTACAGGAAAAATTCCTACAGAATCAGTGTTTGGATGTGCGCAGGAATTTTTCTATAGGAATTTTTAATTTTGAAAATGAAACTAGCCGTTAGAGTTTTAAAAAAAACTAGCCGTTGGAGTTTTTTAAAAACTAGCCGTTACCAATCTCTCTATTTAAAGCCAACACTCTTATGCCATTTGTAAACTTATCTCTCTTCATCTTAAATTTTTACATCTCAAACCCTTTTGTTTCAATATGGATCTGGATCAATGGAGAAAGCTTAATGAAGATGATGACGAATTCATGTTCACCATTTTACCAAGTTTATTTCCTGTAAGTTCAGAAACTAGGCCTTGTCATACATCAATATTAACGGGCGATGCATATGTTCAAGAAATTCTTCAAGGTCATGACACACGTTGTAAGCGTGAATTTCGTATGGAGCCTCGTATATTTCAAGCACTTGCTAATTGTTTAAGAGAAAGATTTCTTCTTCGAAGCTCAAAAAGGGTTACAATCGAGGAACAACTAGCAATGTTCATGTACACTCTTGCGCACAACGCTAGTAATCGTGACGTGCAAGAACGTTTTCAACATTCAGCAGAAACGGTTAGCCGTTATTTTAAAAAAGTGCTTGAAGCTATTACTACTCTTGCGACTACATATATAGAATTGCCACCAACAACTACATCTCCAGTTATCCAGAATAATAGACATTTTTTTCCATATTTCAAGGTTAGAAATCTTTATACATACTTTTTATTTAGTATTTGCTTTTTTTATATATTCTCTTAACAAATCTTATGGGTTTTTTATTTTAGGATTGTATTGGTGCTATTGATGGAACACATGTTCCAATCACTATTTCTTTGGCCTTGCAAGATCCTTACCGAAATAGGAAACAAACATTATCCCAGAATGTCATGGTCGCATGCGATTTTAACCTACGTTTTGTATATGTTCGGGCTGGTTGGGAAGGTTCTGCTTCTGATGCTAGAGTACTTCAGCATTCAATCGACCAAGGCTTCCATGTCCCCCCAAATAAATATTACCTAGTGGATGCAGGATATGCAAATACTCCTATGCAAATACTCCAAATTTTATTGCTCCATTCCGAGGTGTGCGTTATCACTTACAGGAGCAAGGACGGGCAGGATGTAGACCAAGTAATTACAAAGAACTATTTAATTTGCGACATGCTTCATTGAGAAATCATGTTGAACGCATTATTGGTGTCTTGAAGATGAGATTTCCTATACTTAAAGTTGCAACCTTTCATCCAATAGATTCCCAAACTGATATAGTAGTTGCCGCATGTGTCTTGCATAATTTCATACGTACACACAATGGCACGGATGAAATCGAAGAAATCAGAATGTCAGATTGACGAAAGTTCTCATCCCAAATGGAGATGATACATATGAAAAATGATGTCAACGCATCTTGAACTACGATCGTATTGCGGTGCTCGCAAAAGAGATGAAATAGCAATGCAAATGTGGAATGATTACTCGTAACTATCGTAGAAATGTAACTTAATTGATGTGTACGTTTATCGATGTTGTTTTTATTTTTGAGGGTGCAATTATCGAGTATGTAACTTTATCAATATTGCTTTTATTTATAAAAATCCTCTTTCTTGTTATTAAGGAATAAGATAGCCACAAATAATTCAAAAACACCTCGACAGAAATAAACAAGTATATCTCAAACAAATAAATACATGTCATAAAACATAATGTCTTACATAAAAAGATTCAAGTCATTTAAACATAACGTCTTACATAAAACATAACGTTTTACATGTAACTAAATATTAAAAAAACATAGAACATAACATTGTTTTTTTAATTAATCATTTGCAAGCCACAACACTTTCCGTTCTTCATTGATGAGACTCAAGAAGATTTCACGATTATCCTTATCTTTTAAACAATGTTGTAATTTTTAACAAAATCTTCATCTGGAAATTGATCACACAACATATTAAATGCCGCCATGCATTCTCCTATGGTGTACTTCTCCTCTACCCTGTTCATTTTCATAGCATCAATATATCTATCCGTCTCAGCTCGACGCATATCTATATATTGTTCTAAGAATGACTCTTGAACGTTTTTTCGCTTTCGGTCCTTTTTCCTTCTTTGCACTTCATCTCCTAACCTTTGCCGGCTTGCACTACATGAGTTTTGGGGTTGTGAAATATTTGGTTGACTGCATGGAGGCTCCACTTGTGAAAAATCACGATCCTCTGTCTCTATTTCGGGTGTAGACAATGATTGGATGGGATCATTTGGAGCCGGAATGCTTGGAGATGGAGTGTCCATTGGCACATTTGCATAGTAATCTACATCACGAGAGCGTCTTCCTTCTGCATATCTCCCTGTGTAATAAATGTACAAATTATTAGAAAAATATATGAACAAGTTTTTAAAGCAAACATTAGTAAACAACACTTTTTTACCCTCATAAATCTCCTGTAGTGCCGTGAAATATGGAAAGGGTTTTTTATGCCATCTTCTAGCTTCTTTATTTCTCTGAATATTTTGATGAAAATGATTAAGGTAAATTATTGCATAAAGTTTGTAAATTATGTGATAAAAATATATACCTCAAGTAGTGGTGCCCAAACTTCTTCGAAAGTGGCTTTCGACCATATTTTTTTCATAATCCCATCCAAAGCCACTCAATTCGGTAAACCCCTTCAGAAGCTTGTAAATTTTTTTTATCTCTTGCTCTAATGCTTTAACTTGTACAACGGTGCATTTTAAATTAGGGAATTTCGTTATCATGTCACGCAATATTCTATTCCATGCCTCTTTAGTCCATCCATTTTTGTGAGCGGTATGCGGGAATGTTATAATCACCTAATAATTTCACTAGATGAGCCCTATGATTTTCATTCCATTTGGCCCTTGTGTCGGTCTTCTCTTGATTTGCCATCTATACAAAGCTAACAAAAGTCATTTTTAATTTTTTTCTTTAAATGAACATATCTCTAATCATATAAATGACCATGTTTTACATATTTAAAAAAAACTAAAAATGAATTAATAGCTCAAAGAGATAAAGACAACATCAATAATTGGACAACCTACCACAAAGATAAGTCCAGAAGACCTTCTAATCATACATGGAGTTATTTATTAGTTAGTTTAGACACATGGAGTTATTTAGGTCTCATATATATTTATAAATACTACATGTAATGGTCAGGCCAAGCTTATCCAATAAATTATATGTTTTGATTCATCTTATATTGAAAGAAATAATAATTAATAAACTGTGGTCACTCTTGATGAGTTACACAATAAGCATTAAATACTCACCAAATCGTACATTTCGTAAAACCTAACTAGCCTTTCCGTAATATATGTATGTATATTTATCTTTGATGTTGTTGATGAGTCATTATTTATGACAAAGACATAACATATCAACAACTAAAAAAACTTGTGCCCTGATTTAGTCAACCCAATCAATAGAGAAAAAGACTAGCATTCTACTAACATATGTATATAATTGATGTATAATTCTTGGCAAACTAGCGGATCGCAAAAATACTTGTTTGATATTGCAAAATACTGAGGTTCTTATAAATTGGAATCATTAATAAATTTAAGAATAACAAACTTTTGTCTGCTTCAACGAGATAGTTCGGAGTTGAAGATGCACTGGCCCGCAATTTTGCAATCCAACGAGTTTTACCGTAAAAATCTGAGAAAAACAAACAATTTTTTTAACCAACTACTTGCACTAATAAATCTCAATGTCTCTAGAATTGTATACATGAGAGCTGAAGTATCAAACCGGCTCTTTACATGCGATGATACTGAGGAGTTTGAATGAAGGAGCAGAGGAGGATGTTGTGAACAACAATGAAGACCATACCATAAATGAGTATCATTTGGTGCATGTGTTTAGAGTAATCGTTTTTGAAAAGAAAAACATTGTAGTTTTTAACTATTATCAGAACAAATACAAACATTCTGTGATATCTCACTTATTCATGTTTCAATGACATTATCGTGCAAACAACTTTGGATACATTAAGAAATATCCCATAAACTAAAAGATAAAAAAAATCTTTTAGAGTGATTATTTTTCAATTTTTTTATTGTGCCAGCTGTTTGATAATTAGTTTTAATTCCTTGTGAGTTGTAATTGTGTTAACACATCAGAAGGATCTCACATAATCACTTCTCTTCATTGCTTCCATATATATATATATATATATATAAATTAAGTAAACATTTGAGTTAAAATGAGAGATAATTATATATATATATATATATATATATATATATATATATATATATATATATATATCATGTTCAAGTTAAGAACAAACTTTCATATATGTATATATATTACTATTTCAGCAAAAAAACTTTTTTTATTCATGAAACAAAAAGAAGCAAAAAGATCATGAGTTTGTGTTTGAATTGATGAATACAAGAGGAGATCTTTGAAGTTCGATAGCCATGAAACAAGATGGGAACCATGTCAACAAATAGAGAAACAAAAAAACACAACAAGAACAAAGATGAAGAGTTTGTGTTTGATTTCATCATACAAAAGCACAAAGATTACAATTTTTTGAGATAGATCACAATTAATGACACTAGATGAGAAACAACCAAACAAGCACAAAGATTAAAAGCTGCGTGTCTCGATTTTCAATGATTAACAAAAGATTAGAACTTTTTGAGTGGATTTTTAAATGGCATTGAAATTGAAAACATCTCTCTTGTTCAATTATCTAGAAAGTGTTCCAACAAAACAAGAGAACACGCTCGCCTGTTATCAGTTTATACAAACCCTAAAACACAAACTACAACTCCGAAAAGCATCAACGCATTAAACAAATAATTCCTACATTAAATTGACTGGTAGCAAAGGGAGGCATACTTTAATAAAAAGAATGCCGAGCGAGAGAGCAGATCCGGAGATTTCTTGAGAGGAACGACAAGATGGGAAGCGTTCCGGGAGCGCTTATGGAGCGTGAGAGATTGGAGCACTAAGAACTGAGGCGTGGTGACCGGAAACGTGGCGGCCAGCCCCAAGCGCTCTACCCCTTCCTTTCTCCGATGGCACAAACACACGATCGCAGCCCCCAACCCCGACCCTGAAAAAAACAAAGGAACCAAAAATATTTTTGGTTCCTACCACTTTTAAAAAAATTACTATGGAATCCTATGTTTCCATAGTAATTTTACCCTATAAAAAGAGTTGCCAAACACCCAATCCTACAATATCCTCTGTAATACTGAATTCCATAGGAATGAACACAATTCCTATGGAATTTAGTGCCATCCAAACAGGCTCTAAATCTATATATTTTACTGTTTAAAAGCAATGTTTAAGAAAAGGAAAAACTATTATTTGTATTACGAGAGAAAGAGTTGGTGTGGAACCCATTAAAAAAGGCCAATTAAAACCAAACAAATTTTAATAAAATAAAATCACTAAGATTAATGTTATGTATACCTATATAGATACTCGTGCTTATGCTATGGGCTTCATCTAATGATGCGAATTATAAAAAAATAAATTGTCAAAAAATAAAATCACTTAAAAAAATATGAAAAACTAACCAAACACTAATATTATTATGTAAATTTAATTAAATAATAACAATTAATATAAGAGGAATTGTCCAGGAGGTCCCAAAATTTTGTCACTTGAATTAAATGCCCCTTCTATTATTCGGTTAACGCGCTTAACAGCTGAGTGAAAAGATATAAGAACCTCATGGACAATTCCTTTATATAAATATATGAAAAATAATAGAAAAAAATGAAAACAAAATTAAAATAGACAAAATCATGCATATATTTATACATGTATGAAAAATAATAAAAAAACAATTAAAACAAAATTAAATAAAATAATAAGTATATAATATAATGTTATATATATATATATACATATATCTCATATATGTATTGAGAGGGGATGGTTGGTAACGTTGGTTGGTGTGGGACCCACTCAACTATAAAAAATAAAAAATAAACCAATATAAGGTGTCAAATGGCATCATGAGAGAGATGTGTCACAATTTTAATATTACAAATAGTCCAAATAAGAAAATTACTTGTTACCCTTTATTGAATATGGTCGAGATGGGATGTGTGAAACTTTTACTTTTTACATGAAATGTGATTTATGCCGACTTCTATTAATTTTGTTGGTTAAATTATAAAACAAGGTTGGTAAGTCTAATGCAACCACCGACATATTTACTCTATAAGAGTTAGTTTAAATTTAATTCTGATTTAAATTATGTTTATAATAATTTAAAATTAAGCATATTAAATAACTATTATGGCAATTAATATTATTATTTGAATCCTATATTAACCGTAATAGGTATTTTGGATAATGATCTACTTTAAAATTTGAAGTGGAGTTAATCTATTAATGGAAAGGATTATATATAGACCAACACCAGGGATTCTTGATCTAACATTCTCATTAATACCTAGCCCCATCAACAGGAGAGAACATGATAGATTGGATGATCCCCTGTTTTCTTCAAATGCAAATCTTAATCCCTTCATTTGTCTCATCTAATTTGATATGGCTGGAAGTAAGTGATCTTGCTTCCTCTATTTAATAATTGTTTAATGAATGGATGTCTCATTCTAGTTTTATAATACAACATATGTGCATGTGTGGGTCCTTTATTCTTGTCCGGCCTTTAATAAGGTTGACTGACCAAACATAAGTGGATCCCAAATTAAAATTTTAATTATTTAAGGTTTCAAATGATTATGAGTTCATGACTTCCATTATGGGTAAACCCTAATATTAATTACCACAGACAAGCCCCTAATGTTAATAACCCCAGACTATGTCATTGAAACATCCAATTAAGAACCAATGTGAATGAAAACTAGACAAACATAAAATCAATTTTATTGACTTTTAAAAAAAATGCATGACTACATTGAATTGATTGCTACATAAAACTAGGAATTCTAGTTCTCATAACCATATTTTCCTAATTTAACCCATCTTCACATGATTTGAGCTTACGTGGTTGTGTGAATAGGAGTCGCGATATTTTGGTTTCTTATGACTTTTTAGGCATAAGAAAAAAAAATATGGCTGAATGTCTCTTGACTTTGATCATCTTTCAATTCTTTATTTTGCATTTTGAGCGATATTTGAGTTTTAAGGTGTGATCTTGCTATGTTTATGAATCACAATTTCACCCCTTTGATTTTGATGTTTGAAGACTTCAGTGTTTCATGCTAGTAAGGTCATCAAAATTTTTTTTTAAGCCTTAACTTCCACATCATTAGGCCATAATGTCACATCCCGTCCCGTTGGACTAGCACATGACAACCGCTGTGAGAACCGGAGGAGGGACACCCATGACACTCAACCCTCGAGACTCCGAGAGTCTAACAAATACCTAGGAGGAGACAATACTGAATAGAATATTCAAGCGCAGAATATACAAAATAGGGGTCATAAGGATAGCACAAGGGAAGCAACATTACCATAACATGATAATAGAGTTCAAGAAGAAATTTGCATCACCAATACAACAAGAATTTCAAAAAATTAAACAAGCATACAAACCATGCATATAGGATGACAAATACACTTGTGGATCCATATCCTTATGCAATGCAACATGTTTAGGTTCAATAAAATTTATAAGATGCTAACAAATAACAATATAATATAGTGCTAAGTATGAATGGAGGATGCAATGGATGAGAAAAGATAAGTAACCTCACCCACTAAGTTATTCTGAAGACATCCATCAATAAATAATATTTTGACAAATAGAAGCCAAAAACTAGTATAAGAGAAAAAGAAGTAAGCCACATACACTAACTAAACAATAAATAAGACCAAGAACCTCAAAGGTAGCATTCAAAAACAAAAAAATTCATCAAGTACATTGTTACCAACAAAGATTGCAGTACAATAAAGATAATAAAAGGAATACAAGTTAAAGGCATGACAGAAAAATAACCATGGAAAATTTCCTAGAGACAGAAAAGTGTTGATATGTTTTCCCCATTTTACACTTGGAGATCTGAGAAACTATAAAGTACATTTAGCTATAATAGGGTGTAAAACACTATTCAAAAGAAGAAAGATTCAAAATGTTAGTTACAATTTTAAATATGTTATAGACATTAAAATGATCTTGCAAAAGTACCTAAAAGGAATCATTTTTGAAACAGGCTTTGTTGAAGGCATGTCCATAAATTATGAGTTTGTAAAGAACTGCAATCTCCTTCTGGCTTCCAAGATTTTTGGTATATTAGCAGGAGAATCTTGGAATATTAAAAGTAGATGTAAATGCTTCACTTGCGCCTTCTACAGAAATGATAAGATAATAGCAGTTTATAACAAATTCAGTTGGATGGTAAGGGACAGAAGATTAAACAAACTCATACAAGTTATGGCTCATTGGGCCATTCAGTTCTAGAAAATAGCCTTCCTACATTTCTTGCCCTTGCCAATATGCTCCATGTATCGAATTTATCCCTAGAAATGTTGAGTATCGAAGTAGTTATAAAAAATATAAAAAGAAAAAAGAAAAGAAACAATGGCATAACCCTAAATCTTATAATTCATTGTGTATTGTTGGTAATTACCTCAAAGAAGATATCAGCAAATCATGGGTAACAACATCATATAGCTGATATAAAGATTTTGTAAACACCACTGGCAAGATCAGGTACCCCATTTTGCATCTGCATAATGAAAGTTTCCAAGTAAACTATAACTGATGTTGAGCTTTGAAGCTAGATCATGTAATAGGCAAGCTCTGTTTTAAAAGATTTAATTCAAACATAATAGTTTTTTAGCATTTTTGGCTCAAAAACAAGGAAGTTCTATACCCTTTTTTGTGGGCGATACAAACGCTAATTGCAATAACTCATCATCATAACAACTCGTGATGGAAGTCATTTATGTAGAACATAGAGAAACATTTCCTCTGAGGATTGATTGCAACACTATATATAACTTACTGGTATAATTACCTGAACTGCCTCTTTACTTTTTTAAATTTACCCTTTTAGTCTATTACTTTAAATTGGAACATTTTAGTCTCTCTACTACTTTCAAATGAGTTATGTCAGTCTCCATAAACCCTAAACCATAAGCCTAAGGAGGACTAATATGGCTCACTTAAAAGTACTAAAGGGACTACCATAAGTCATTTGTTTATCCTCAGTGACCCAAGCCCAGAATAACAGAGGTCATTTGTTTACCCTCGGCGATCCAAGCAAGAAATAGCAGATGGCCATTTATTATATCACCGAACGGACGCAGTGCTAGATGGTCGTTAATTATTTCACCAAACAGACATGGTGCGAAACTGCAACCTTATTTTTCTAGAATTTCTTGTCAACAAGGTTATTGATTTACCCCCATTGACAGGGTTGCATATCGTTCATTTGGAGACCAAAACATTCAAACAAAGCTCAAAGTCGAAGTATAGAATACTCACAATTTTTTCCCAAATACTCACACGAGTAAAAATACAGAATTTCAGAATTTCACTTTAGGGGAAAAAGTGGGTAAATAGAAATTAAATATAGAATTTAATAAATAAATTACCAAATCATTAATACAAACCGATCACTCTCCAAAATCAAGAGTAAAACCAATATATAACCGAATAAAGAAATAAGAGAGATTAAATTTAAGAAAAATGGTAAAATAACAGAACAGGTATGCACACTCCAACACATAATTACATAATGAATAAATTCAATAATTAGAACTATTCAAATACATATAACCTCAAGATTTCCAATTATCAAGCTCTTACATGCATACATCTACCTCACACCCAACAACCACGCTTACCAACCTAAATACACATAGAACCCAAGGTATAATGCAAGATAAAATTATCTGCAATAGCCTTATTCACAAAATCACCAATACGTCCATTTATTTTCCTTCACAAATACTTCCCAATGAACACAAGTTCTACAACTCTGTTACAACTCAAGTTTGCCATCATATGAAAAATATCTAGCTCAAACACCCAATATTTAGGCCTAATTCCCTTACCATTACCTTATCTTCATTAACATTTTCAATGACATAATCCTCTCTAACATGCACATCTCCATCACCTTCTTCTTTAATTTATACAACCATAATAATTCCTCTCGCCACACCTTCACTTCATTAATGACATCATTTTCACCACCCATCTCACAATATCATAGGGTCATTGCATACCATTAATTCTCAAAGCATTATGTCAAGCACTTGGCATGAATTATTCAAATATTCACACATGAGTTCCAACATAACCGAGCATGACTGATTTTCATACACCAATCCTCTCCAATATCAAAGATGCAGTAATGCAATAACACCAAAGTAAACTCACCAACTTTTTCATTTTCACAACACAAACATCTTACCAAGCACTTACATGCAACTTTATGCTCATCCAAAAACATGGCTTTCCAAAAAATTTCACCACTTCTCTAGTTATACCATACTTTAATCCCAACCATTATTACCATCACAACAATTCTCCCATTTCTAAAACAAAGAATATACAAACATAAGTCCTTTACATAATCAAATTACACTTGTCAATATTCACAAACTTATAATTTACATCCATAAATAAGCAAGCTCACACCCTTCACATGCGATCATCATTAGCAACATCATTGAAATTTAAAAGAAATTTCCGGCATCACTAACTTCAATCCCTAGAAGTGTTCTATCAAAAACTTGCACAAAAACCACAATGGCATTTCATCGAGCACTTTACGGGCATAAAAAAAACCTCTAGATTAGCATACCCAATTCCATGCCCACATACAACATATACAATGTAAAACCTCATATTCCCATAATTCTTCCATTCTAATAATTTAACACAATCAATGACATGGATATAAATCCATTTCCTTACCTCTTGATTTCAAGCCAATTCCACAAGATATGCAAATTATCACCCACACATGAGATCAATCAAACACATTTAGAAATTTCAACTCATATTTAGTAATAAGCAAGAAATCAACACATATCATTCCTTCATACGTATGAGTGCACAAACAAACTAACAACTAGGTTTATCAACACCATTGAAGTCATTAACAATGAAATTAAATTAAATGGAAGTGCAAAAGCAAGAAAGCATATGTTCAAAATAATGAAATGAAATCAACATTTAACCCACTCACTTGAAATCTTCTGTCCTTCTCCTCCTTACTTCTATGATCAAGAACACAAAAGCTTAAGTTCTTCCCGAGCTATGATCAAGAACTCAAAATGTAACTCAATGAAAAT
Source organism: Dioscorea cayenensis subsp. rotundata (assembly GCF_009730915.1). Lineage (NCBI taxonomy): Eukaryota > Viridiplantae > Streptophyta > Magnoliopsida > Dioscoreales > Dioscoreaceae > Dioscorea > Dioscorea cayenensis. The sequence continues at coordinate 11,848,762 of NC_052478.1, forward strand.
AAAATTACTTACCTACTTTTAACCATCAAAAGCCAAGAAAACAAAAAATGGATAGGGTTTGCAACTTGGCATGAAAGGAAAATGGAAGAGAAGGCCTGAAAGTTTAAAGAAATTCTCGGGTTACTACAACACCTGTTGCTATAGTATCGAGCAAAACATATAGTGTTGGGCTGAAAATGCTACCGTGACGGGTATAAAAAAACTAGGTCTAATAGAAGCAATGTTTTTGTTCTCATTGAAAGCTTAGCGAAACTTTATAATTATGTAATACATTTCCAAAATCAATATAATGTGGGAAACTCATAGTTAATGTCCCTTTCCTTTGTGATAGGCTCCAACTTGGTGAAGAAGAAGGAGATCTAGATGATAGTCTAATCTTTACAGCGTAGGATCTAGGTCGAGGTATAACTAGCTGTGCATAGCCAGGGATGGATGCGACCCATACGTTGAGAGATGATCCAAAGCTTCAAAAACTATGACCCGTTATCCGAACAATTGCAGAACCACAAACCAGAAACTAATCCACACAAAACACCCAAAAACATAAAGCATGAATTAGGAGAAAGCTGAAACTTTCCTCTCACGAATCCTCGAGAACTCACAAGAACAATGGTAGTAAGACAACTCTTATTTCGTGAATCATAATCAAAGTTCAATCCTCCAAAGAAGAAGATACAAGGCTATTTATAGCCAACTTAAACTTGGGATACAAGAAAACTATCTTATTAAAATTGGCTAGGGAATCAATCTAAAAATAGTAAATTAAAATTTTCTTGGAAAACAATCTAAAAATAGGAAAATAAAATTAGCTAGAAAATTAACCTACATATAGGAATAGTATCCTGCGATTACTGCATCACATGAATATGACAGGTGGAATCCCACCATCCTTAAACTTGGAATACTTGATTTCTTGGTTGATTGGGATTTGATTTTGTTTTCTTCCAGAAATTAGGTAACTTTGGGAAAGAGATATTTTGGACATATTTATCATAAAAGGAAACCACATCTCCTTCTGTTTGTGTGGGGGCCAGCAAAGATACACACAGTTTCCTTTCTTGACGTGCACGTGAGTGTGAGGCCCACATGTGGCTGGAATTATGTCCACACTTTTGGTCCACCTAAGTACAATTAAGGTAGAAGAAATTAAAAACATCATCATATCAATATAATTTAAGAATAAGCTTAAGTTAGCGTTCACCTGGTTTTGGATTTGTTTAGCACGGCTTCGTGTAATTGGTCCTTGATATGCTTCCTCTTCTATACCAGCTGAAGTATTACCATCCGTAGGTGGTGTAGTTGGCATAGGCGTGATGTCCTCAATACACCCAATGAAGAGGGAAGAAGGTTGATGTTAAAGATTTTTTTGGAAGAAACAAACCTGGATGCATTTGAAGCATCAAGCTATTTGCTGGATCACCTCAATACACCCAACGAAGAGGTATGCTTCAAATGATACAATTTAAACTATTAGTACTTGATCTTGAACTAAACCTTATTCAGTCTTTAAAAATTTACAAAAAAAATTATACTTATCAGCGATAGGTTATGATGTTGGGATGAAGTTCAACGTATGGTTCAAGCTTCACTCAATGATTGTTAGCAAATTGATGAACTAATTCAGCATAAAATCTATTGAAAATATTTTTCAAGTTATTGGGAAAATAGTTCTCTTATAATCTAAAAAAAATGCATCACTTGTATTGATATATATATATATATATATATATATGTTTGTGTGTATTGAAATATAGGCTTATATGCTACTCAATCGATTTTTAATTATTGCATACAAAATCTTTATTATCCTAAAAAATAATAATATTTAAGAAAATGGTTCACAATCACAGCGGTTCAAACAGCTCCAAAATGAAAATTCCAAATATCTCTTAAAAATAGTTGCAGTTATAATCGCCGGACATCTTAAATGGTTGCTTCTACTTTTAATTTGGCAGCCAAAACCGTGGAGGTTTACACTCGTCCCAAAATGCATACAGGGGGAGAGCGACGATGACATGTGGCGGCAGTTGTAATGACGCCTTCAAACTGCTACTGACTCCATCACGTACATAGCGGCGGCTATTCCGGCCGTTGATCAGAATAGCTGTGAAATGCGTTGGCGACGCCTAAATTCATGGCAGGTTATTAACTGCCGTTGAGTACATTTAGCGGTGGGTAGAACCACCGGAAAATGATCTAAAAATCGCCACTAAATGCTTGATTTCTTGTAGTGTTGCTTCTAATATCTTCTCGACTTATTCATTTTTTTTAATGAAATGATGACTCTTCTATTTAATGGGGTTATACATGTGCTCAAATATTTAGCCAGTGTTTGACGATCATTCAATCTACTTTGGAGAGATCTCAATAGGAAGACTTATTTGCATTCACCAAGTCATTCAGCCTAGACACAAATAAATTGTCCATATTTTTTCTTACAGTAAGAGCTGTACGTAGCTAAGGAAACAAAAAACACAAAAACTTCAGGACAAAATAAGATAAGAAACTCAGAAAGAAAGATCCAACTCCTTGAGTACTTCCATTAACCAATTAGGGAGCTGCATTCCTCTGTGAAAGAGAGAATCATGGATTATCACGTGCAAAGTTTGATAGGGCATTCGCCATAGAGTTGAGGTCTCGAGGAATATAATCCTCTAAGTTTACCATAAGAGCCATTAAGTCTCTAGTCAAGCTCTTCACCAATATTCTTCAACATGGTAACCAAAGTCATGCAGTCTAAATAAATACAGCTTGGAGCCACTTGCTAATTAAATATAATTACCATTAGAAATTATAACGAATTCAAGACTGGGAATAGGATGGAAGGAAGGCACTCAATGACATTAGTTTGGAGAACTAGCTTTAACTCTAATGATTTTGTAAATCATGTCAATTCATTCCATTTCCCCCTATAGTATGTGAGCATGCATATAGTAGGCCACAGAATTTGGACCATAGCAGTGAGGGTAGAGATGTGCTACAATTCAAGACTGGGTTGGCTTCTTTAATTAAGGTATTAACAAACAATGATTTTCAAAAGTACATTGAAGTTCTTTAGTAGCTCAATTGACTTTAATTTTTTATCCATTCATAGCAATGTTTATTTGCTAAATTTTATGATATTGTTCTATATGATGCTGAACCTTGCAGCAAAAACTTGCTAAGAAAGATGGATCTACTATTGATCGCCAGAATGATATTGAATGCCTTTGGAAATTTTATTTGGGATACAAGAACCGATATTAGATTGATGATATTCAAAAGGAGCAACAAAGATTAAGAGAATTGGGAATGTTCAACATGAATTTTGTAGAATACGGACTATTTTGACTCATACCTTAAGTTTATCTATATTTTCTATACCTATAGTCATCATAAGTAATTTAATCCATGTAAAGCCTTTTGGTCTTAATATTTGTTAGATATCTGATGGACTATGTTGAAGGATTTATATTTTCATTCACGGGATTTACTTTTATAAACATTTCTAAGGATATTGTGTAACTTGTTATGTAGACACTGCCCCTTTTTTTGTAGGAAGGTGCACAACTCATTAGTTGCATTCTAATATTCTAATTAGTCTAACTTTACTTTTGAGTTGTTATTGTGATTGGATTTAGTAATTCTTAATGAAGTTCTTATGAGTAAATGGCTTGAATGCTAACTTTGAATCATATTGGATAAAATAGTGAATGCTTGGATGTTTGATCTATTAATAAATGAGTATATGTTCCAACCTGAGGTGAGCTCTGAACGATTACTCCCCCCTCTACCTTGGAAAGATTATGTTCATCATGCTTTCAGGTTATAGGTAAGAGGAGAACTTTCATTTATGAGCCCCGTGAGGTAAGAAGAGGTACGTTAAGCTTAGTGATGTTAAGCAAGTGCTTCTTGGGAGGCAACCAAAGTCTTTACTGTTTTTCTAGGTTTTAGTTTAGTACTTGCATGAATAAGAGCTGTAGTGTTGATGTCTTGATTTTTACATGCTGTTGTGTAGTTTTCTCGTGGATCATTGGTGTTTTCGTGTACTTAATTGTGATTGGCGAAGTTTCTTGGACATTTGAGCATGTTTTCCATGATTCTTTGGTCATTTATTCATAGTATAAGCAGGCTTTGAGTGTGTGTAATTGTGCAGAAATTTTTTTGTAGAGTTTGTAATTTTTTCTAAGTCATCCAGAGATGACACACGGCCGTGTGAAATTTCCACACAGACATGTGTTTTCATTCAGAGCTCATCTTGAGAGGGCACAGGGGTGTGTGGCTGCCCTTGTGAACGATCTTGTGATGGTCACACGCCCGTGGGTAATTTTCACACGGGCGTGTGTTTCTCTACAGAGTCTCACACTGTATCCCGAGAAGACACAGGGGCATGTGAATTCCCCTGTGGTTGACCCTGTGAACTACACATGGGCGTGGGTAATTTCCACACGCCCGTGTGAATCTCTACAGAGAGTTCTCCTCCATCCCGAGAAGACACAGGGGTGTGTGAGTGCCCCTATGAGTACTCCTGTGAGTATCCACACGCCCGTGTGGAATTTCCATAGGGGCATGTGGAACACTTAGCCAAATTTTTCGGGTGGACAGAGAAGCCACAAGGGCGTATGGGTGCTCCTATCGGTCGGGCACATGGATGTGGGGTATTTCTACACACTCATGTGGATGCTTCAGAGACAGCTAGAGGCTATCCCGAGAGAACACGGGGGCGTGTATCTACCCCTATGAATAGTCCTGTGGGAGTTACATGGGCATCGGTAATTTCCACATGCCCCTGTGGATGTACAGAAATTCAAAGGTCACGACTTTTCTTTATAACCCACTCGCGCCCCTTCGTTCTTTAACTCCCAAACACTCAAATGACGCCTTTCCTCGCTCTCTCGACCTCTCACCATCTATTTATAGAGTTCTAGGGTTGTTTTCCTGCCGTATTCGAAGTCTTTCATCTCCCTTTTGTCGGTAAGACCTCTTTCTCTCCTTCTTTTGCCAATCTTGATTTATTTTGATGAAACTAGTGAATGTTGTCTCATTTTCATATTTAATTGGTTGTTGCATGTTTTGGAATAATTCTAGAATGATTTTAGGATGTGTTCTTAGATTTTTGCATATAGTACCCGTGCGGTTTTCATGGCCAGTGGATCCTCACTAGCATGTGGATTTTTGCAATATTGTTTTGAGAGTATTTGATTGATTCTTTTTCAATTCTTGTAGATATGGCTCCAAAAACAAAGAAAGTAGCCTGCAAATGATGCAGAGAGTCTTCTCTCGAGCCAGAGTAGTTAGAGTTTGTGATTCCTGAGCACCAGGCTCGATTTGCAAGATTATCTAATCTCAAGTTTGGTCAGAATAGATTCCTGGATTTGAGTGTGCTCAGGGAGATACAGTTAGGAGAGGACATGGCTGAACGAGGTTGAGGAGCCCATCTCCGTTGGTAGATGGTGGAGACTATTGTCTATACGAGAGCCAACGATTCATATGCTTACATTAGAGGTGCTCTCATTGTTTGAGTTCGATCGCTTGTACAGTTGTTTCTCACGTATTAATACTATATAGTTTAGAGCATTTGTGCAGCACTACAATATGACCATTAGCTAGTGCTCACTCCAGCTTGGTCTATATGATGAAAGTTTAACTGATACAGAGGAGTATGCACAACTGCCAACTCATTACCCTGGATGCTTGACACCTCAGCGTGCATACCGAGCACTGTGCGGAGAGGGACAGTATGGGCCAGGAGTCTCCAAGATGACATGCTTCTCTTGGCCGGCTTATCGCTACATCCACGCCGTTCTTAGTCGGTTAGTGAACGGACGTGGTGATAGTAGAGGCGTGTTGAGCCTTCAGGAACTACTATAGCTATACTCGATGGTGCAGAGTGAGCCGATTCACATTGGGCACATTTTAGCCAATTATTTGAGGTATCAGGGGCAGTATTTGAGAGTCGGTGTCCTCTTCTCTAGCCCGCACATCACCAGACTCATCATCAGGATGGGTTTACTAGACGCTATCAGAGGGGCCGAGAAGACAATCGTACCATCCCTTCTTAGCATAAAGACGATGAGATTGATGGGAATGATGCGCATGTATAAGCCAGGCGTCTACGTGATGGTCATGCCCCCACCAGAGACAGCTGAGGCAGAGTGGGAGGTAGCAGAGGGGTCTCAGCCTGCGCTCAAGCCACAGCCTGAGCAGATGGAGACCGAGGCACCACCTGCAGTGCAGGAGCCACCTCTAGTGTGTATGTTTTCTTCATCTCTAGCCCATGATTATTTTGAGTTACGCGAGAGTATGGTGGGAGTGCTACCGACAGAGATAGCTGAGGTTCACGCGATACAGGCCATGAACCACACTGAGGTGATGGCACATCTAGACAGTTTACAGCAGTTACTTGAGGGAGACGTGACCTCGCAGACCTTGGACTCCACTGACTCCTTCAGCATCTTCAGCACCACCATCACCGCTAGCAGCACCGATGGATCCACCAACATCCATATCTTCCGCAGCACTAGTAGTAGCAGAGCTGATTGAGCGTGATATCGACGCTTGAGGCATTTTTACTTCAGTTCTTTTATGTTTTTTCGTATTTTATTTCTGCATTATATTTTGGACTTGTATTACTCAGAAAGGATTTTTCTTCTGAGTTTATCTTTTATTTTCAATTGTCTCGATTTGTATTTTAGTGCTTATCTTTATAGACTCGAGTTTATTGTGTTTTTGATTAAGCTTCACTGAACCCCCTTGTGTATATGTGTAGATGGTCTTGTGAGTCTAGAATTTGAGGAATAGTTATGGGCATGGTCAATGTGATATTCACATGGCCATGTGTGCTCCACAACCCATTGGAACTTAACTCTCAATGAATATAGCTCCATCAAATGTAACATTAAGTTCAGGGGAGTATTGTTTTAATTGCCCACCTCCATATATATTTCTTTTGATTGCTTTATATTTTATTGTGCTTGCATGCGTACATTGAGGGCAATGTACATCTTAAGTGTGGGGGGGAGGAGTTCACATTACACATGTTCTATACTTATGCTTTCATTATATATGCTCATGTAGCCAATGGTGGTTCACCTTAGTTGCAATGGTTGTATTCTTAAGTTTAGGGGAATTTTTAACATTGAATGGTCTCATGCTCTAGTTTTTATTTGAATTTGTAGGAATTTTTGCCCGATTTAACACTTGTTGCACTACTCACTCATTAAACCTTGTGGAAACTCAAGTTCAACGTTTAAGGGACTAGTTAGTTGTTTCTTGTTTTAATCCCTTTGACGTCTAAAAAAAAATTGTTGAATGAAAAGAACAAAAATAGTTATGTTGGTTTTGTTTGTGCATTGGGGGTGGAAAGAGCAACCACCAATGAAGTATGAAGCTACTCTCATAAGTCGGATACTAGTTATGCCCTAATGAGAGAGAGAGCTATTTCATGGGATAAGTGAAAGCTACTACCCCAGTAGAAAAAGCTACCACCTTGAAAGTGTCAAAGCCACCTTAGCGGTCGTTTAGGAAAGAGCGGTCTTAGAGGATGTGTGAAGCTAATACCGTCTCTTTTCTTCCTTTTGTACATAAATAAGTTCCTTGTACTTAGAACTTTGAGGAGTATACGTTGGGTTGACTTTGGGTGAGTTTACACATACTTACATGATATCGGGTTGTTGTTCTTTTTTATTCAAGTTATTCGCTATAACAATGATTTTTCGTATTCGGTGTTGAAATTTTTCCTTACTTGCAGAATCCTTCCCTTGCATGCTTTTGGTGAACCTAAGGCCAAGCACTTTCAATATTACCTTCTTCTTTATTTCAATGTTTTATTTTTGCTTAAGGACAAGCAAAAGCTTAAGTGTGGGGGAGTTTGATAAGTGCTTGTGTATTAGTAATACGAAGTATTCTTTTCTTATATTGAGCATTAGTTTTCTCAGATTTTATCGCTTATACATGTGTATTTGTGTTCTTTTGCACATGTAGGGTTGTGGAGATAAGTATGAAATTAAAAAACCAAAAGTAGATCGTGGGTGCATTTTGTTGATGAAATCTTGGAGTAAACAAACGTGAATACACAAGCTGTACTTAAAGGCATGTGAGTGTGTGCCAACCTCCAGCGAATTCATAGTTTGGAGGAGCACAAGGGCAGTCACACTCATGTGTTTCGACTTGTGCTTTACTAGCAAGATCTTCATTAATGTGAATTTTATTAAAGACGCAACGCGATCTACCGCATGGATGTGTGCCCATTCATGTGGCCTCAATGAAGAGTGTGGATCCGGGAGTATTTTGGTGAAGTACTGTAGCAGCATACTGCAGCAAGATTACTGTAGTAGTTACTCTTCACAGATCACAGAAATTCATTTCCTGGAGATTCACACGAGCGTGTGGAAATTCCACACACCCATGTGGATGCCCGATTTCAGCCCTATTTAAGTCATGACTTGAGGCGTTTTGAGAGATCTTTTTTTTTATCTTTCCCCAACTTTGGCGGTGCTCGTGGCTAGGGTTTAGAGAGGCTTTGGCAAGGTTTTTGGAGTGGTTCTACGACCTTCAACACCACGTTCCTTCGAAAGATAGTTATTGGGGGATCTTTTATCGACATCGATTCGGCAAGGTGTGCCCTAGGTTTGACGAGAGAACCTTTGGAAAAGATGAGGCTACTCCACAAGACCATCGATTCGGACTACAATGGGGTTTTACTTATGGATTGCATGTTTTTACTTTCAATTTCATTATTGATTGTATCTTGCTCCATGGAGAGTTAAACCCCTAGTGGGTGCTTGGACTTGTAAACGCTAGGATGATTTTGTTTCATTGACCTTTTATTTTATTTTCTTTAATTGATGTTCTAATTGAGTTCCAATCTTCAATGCTTGTTGAAGTGATTTTCCCTTAGAGTGACACTAGGGATGAGAATCCATCTTGGTAAACCTTGTGAATGAGTGACACACCATGAGGGTTAGACAAAGCTAGATTGCAGAGGGTTAGACAAAGCTAGATTAAAGAGGTAGAAGAATGTCCCCTTTCCCTTTCGGTGTTATTTATCCTACCTCCGTATTCCAAGAGTTATTTACGGTCACAATAGAGTGAAGTGGTAAGAGAGGAACTCTGCTGGGGCTTAGTTGCGCAAGCAACAGAGTGAAGCATTGAAGTAGTCGTTAGTGTTGGGACTTAATTGTGACTTGGGGTCTTTCCCCTGAACCAAAGGATTAGATCTAGATTTGGGAATAGGGTTTATCAATTGGAGTCCCTAGAGCTTTATGCAACCTTGCACAGTGTGAAGCTTCGAGAGCATTCCTTTTCACTGGGGCATAGTGTAGGGTTAGTCACGGTTGACCTTAGGTTTGGGACCATATGTTTAAGGATTTCCACGACTCATTAAACATCAGTTAGGAGATATAATGATCAGTCTTGCACTTGAAGCAATAGTCCTAGGGTAAGCAATGTCAGGGTGCCCCACTTTCTATCGATTGCCTCTCGTATCATTTTATTGCGTCTTCTTCTTGTTCTTTTTATTTCTATTTGCATCGATATTGTTCACACCACTTTAAATAATCTTCATCATAGTTAGATAGCAATTCTTATGTTTCTGATCACTATTCCCTGTGGATACAACTACCCACTCACCAGGGTATTTTATTTTAACAACCTGTGTACTTACGGTACGCACTCGCAAGGGATGTGTCAGCCTTCCCCGCGGTCATCGAGATAGAGAAGATACTGATAGTATGGCGAATATCAAGATGAGCATACCACCATTCAGCGACAAAGCAAATCCCAAAGTTTACTTGGAGTAGGAGGCGAGGTGTGATCAAATTTTTAGGATCTATGGTTTTTCAGATGAGAAAAGGGTAAACCTAGCATCTCTTAAATTTACCGATTATGCACTACCATGGTGGAATCAGTTATAGGAAGACATGCTATTTGCGGGTAATGGCTATATTCGCACATGGGATGCTATGAAGGGGGCTATGAGACACCACTTTGTTCCACCACACTTCCAAAGAGATCTATATAATAGGCTACAATGGCTTGTTTACGGTATAAGAACTGTCGATGAATATTATAAGGAGATGGAGGTCCTGATGATTCGTACCAACATGCAAGAAGTGTTGAGGCGAACATGTCGAGGTTCTTGAGCGGTCTTAATCGTGAGATTGTTGATCAAGTAGAGATGTTTCCATACAACACTCTACAGGTGCTCGTACATCAAGTGACGAAGGTGGAGCAACAACAACAGCGTGGTAGTTTGGGACACACCATACCCAATCATCTCGCTGACCCCACTTGGAGTCATCCTCAAAGTACCACAGGAAGTGGCGCTACTCTTAGGCAGACGGCGGCTACCTTTGCCGTACCCCTTGGCCACACATCGACCACGTCAACATCTTCATTGAGCTCTGGATACAGTAATCGATGCCCCACTTCTTTGACAGCTGCATCTTCTTCTACATCTACCGTGGTGTCTTCCCAAAGTCGTGACATAAAGTGCTTCAAGTGCAAAGGGAGAGGGCACATTGCTTCCAAATACCTCAGTAGGAGGACCTTGCTCATCAATGAACAGGGCGAGTGGGAGTCTGAAAGTGACCTTAAAGATGATGGTAATGCACATGATGAGCCAACAGATGAAGTTGATTGTGGCATTCAAGTTGATGTGGGAGATTGCTTGCAGGGGGTTGATAATGGAAGCTGTAATAACATTGCTAGTTCAGACTTGGTGGAGAGATTGGGGTTGAAGCAGTGGCATTACCCTAGTCCATACAAGATGTAGTGGCTTAATGATTTTGGATCGTTGTGTGTTAGCAACATTGTAACGATTTAGTTCTCCATTGGGAAGTATAATGACCAGGTGGAGTGTAATGTTGTCCCAATGCAAGCATGCTAATTACTATTGAGACGCCCTTGGTTGTTTGATCATGATGTCCATATTAGCAGCAGTGCTAACCAACTCACTTTTATGTACAAAAAGGAACGCATTTCTTTGCTTCCCATGACTCTGGAGGAAATATTGATGGATGATCTAAAAGAGAGAGTGAGAGAGAGAGAGAGAGAGAGAGAGAGTACAAAACATTTGAGTGAGAGCCACCATCATAGTGAGCAACTAAATCCAAAGCCAAATAAAACCCCATAGCTTAAATTAACCAATCCCCAGGAAAAAGAGGGTTTAGTGATGATGGCTAGGAAGGGGGACATGAGGGCTTTAAGAGAACCCAATTCTATGTTCTTTGTTCTCCTATACAAAGAAAGTTTGCTAACTACTAATGATTTACCCTCTACTTGCCTAGTTCTATTTTTGATCTTTTGCAGGCATATGAGGACGTGCTCCTTGATGAGGTCCCACCTGGGCTACCACCGAAGCGAGGAATTGAACACCAAGTTGATTTGATACAAGGAGCACCATTGCCTAATCGACCACCTTACCACACCAATCTAGAGATGACAAAAGAAATCCAGTGTCAAGTTCAAGAAGTACTCGACAAAGGTTACGTAAGGGAAAGTCTCTCTCTTTGTGCACTCCCAATTATTTTAGTTCCTAAGAAAGATGGTTCTTGGAGAATGTGTGTAGATTGTAGAGCCATTAACAACATAACTATGAGGTATAGACATCCCATACCTAGACTTGATGATATAGTTGATGAACTTAGTGGATATGTTATCTTCTCAAAGATAGACTTACGTAGTGGCTATCACCAAATTAGAATGAAAGAGGGCGATGAGTGGAAAATAGCATTTAAAACAAAATTTGGATTGTATGATTGGTTAGTCATGCCTTTTGGTTTAACAATAGACCTAGTACTTTCATGAGATTGATGAACCATGTACCTAGAGCCTTTATCGGAAAATGTGTGGTAGTCTACTTTGATGATATCTTAATTTTCAGCAAGTCTTTAGATGATCATATTGCACATTTACGTGATGTACTTGCTGTTTTGAGAAAAGAACAATTATATGCTAACCTTGCAAAGTGCACCTTTTGCACCAACAAAGTTCTGTTTCTTGGCTTTGTGGTTTCATCTCAGGGTGTTGAGGTAAATGAAGACAAGATCAAAGCGGTACGTGAGTGGGTAACACCCCAAAATGTGAGCCAAGTGAGAAAGCTTTCTAGGACTTGTAGGCTTTTACCATCGGTTAGTAAAGGATTTTAGTACCATTGCCATCCCAATCAATGAATTGACAAAGAAAGAAGTTCCATTCAAATGGGGGGCAACACAAGAAAAGGCATTTCAAAAATTAAAGGACAAATTGACATCTGCTCCACTACTAGCACATCCTGACTTTGGTAAGACTTTTGAAATAGAATGTGATGCAAGTGGTGTAGGTATTGGCGGGGTGCTTATGCAAGAAGGTAGGCCCATTGCTTATTTTAGTGAGAAGTTAAGTGGTCCAGCTCTCAATTATTCTGTTTATGATAAGGAGTTGTGTGTGCTTGTGAGGGCTTTGGAAACTTGGCAGCATTACTTATGGCCTAAAGAATTTGTGACACATTCTGACCATGAATTATTGAAGCATCTTAAGGGTCAATTAAAACTAAATTGTAGACATGCAAAATGGAGTGAGTTCATCGAGTCTTTTCCTTACATTGTCAAGTACAAGAATGGGAAGGATAACCTTGTAGCTGATGCATTGTCTAGGCACCATGCTTTGATGTCCCAATTAGATGCTAAAATTCTGGGTTTAGAAAGCATTAAAGAGTTATATACTAAAGATTCATACTTTGCTAAACCCTACTTTAAATGTAGTACAGGAAAAGGTTGGGAAAAGTTTCATTTGCATGATGGTTTCTTGTTTCGAGCTAACAAATTATGTTTACTAGATTGCTCTATTCACTTATTACTCTCGTAGGAAGTTCATGGAGGTGGTTTGATGGGCCACTTTAGTGCCAAGAAGACAGAAAATGTGCTGACCGACCACTTCTTTTGGCCAAAAATGAGGCATGACGTTAAGCACTACGTACAGCAATGTGAGACGTATACCGTGGGAAGATATTTCTATGGATTTTGTTCTTGGATTACCACAGACTAAGAGGGGAAGGGATTCTATATTTGTGGTTGTTGATAGGTTTAGCAAGATGGCTCATTTTATTCCTTGTCGTTAGAGCGATGATGCTACACATGTTGCTGATCTATTTTTCAGGGAAGTGGTGTGACTACATGGTGTGCCACTAACCATTGTCTCAGATTGTGATACCAAGTTCTTGAGCTATTTTTGGAAAACCTTGTGAGGAAAGTTAGGAACCAAGCTATTATTCTCCACTACGTGTCACCCCCAGATAGATGGGTAAACATAAGTTGTGAACCACACACTATCCATGATATTAAGAACAATTTTAAAGAAGAATTTAAAGATGCGGGAGAAGTGTCTACTGCATGTCAAATTCGTATGGTATTAGTGCTACTTTCAACGTTGCAAACCTTTCACCTTTCTTCGGTTCAATCGAGTCGAGGACGACTTCTTTTCAAGAGTGTAGGATGATGAGGGCATCACTCCCATGACAACTACACCATCTACGGATGGTAATACTTCAGCTGGTATAGAAAAGGAAGCATATCAAGGACCATTTACACGAAACCATGCTAAACAAATCCAAAACCAGGTGAACGCTAACTTAAGCTTATTCTTAAATTATATTGAAATGGTGGTGTTTCTAATTTATTCTACTTTAATTGTACTTAGGTATATTGGAAGTGAGGACATAACTCCAGACTTAGTCAAACAAGAGGATAGCAAGAGAGAAGTATTTGGAGCTACGCCACATGTGGGCCTCACACTCACGTGCATGTCCAAGAAGCAAATTATGCCTATCTTCGCTGGCCCTACACAAACAAAGGGAGATGTGGTTTTCTTTTATGACAAATCAACCCAAAATATCCCTTTCTTAAAACAACCCAATTTCTGGAGGGAAACAAAATCAAATCCCAATCAACCAGAAAATCAAATATTCTAAGATTAAGAGTGGAGAGATTAGCCTGCCATGCCATCTTCACGTGCTACAGTACCTGCCGGATACTATTCCCATATTTAGATTGATTTTCTAGCCAATTACTTTAGATACAAGAGTTTGTTTTTTGAGTACTGTAGCTATTGTGAGTTGCCGCATGTTGTTTTGCAATCTTTGAAGTTAAGGTTTTAATCTTCATCGAGTCATCAATCCACCATCATAAGGGTATTCCGAAAGTCTTAGTTTTTGGCATCAGATTTTATTTATTTCATTTGTTGCAATTGATTTCCATTTTCATATTTTTCTCTTATGTTTCCATATTCGGAATGCTTTCGTATTTGTAGGAGGAGAGCCTCCAGACAATGGCAAGGCTTTGAGGGAGCTTGACAACATTTTGGGCTTCATTTTGAGTGAATTTGTGTTGCCAAAATTCATAATTGAGTAGGATTTAAATGACAACTAATGGGAGTATTTTCACTTGTGCATGGCTTTGGGATATGATTCTAATCTTGAGGTTAAATAAATCTTGTTTGTTTGATCCTTCTTCTCCTCTGAAACTTATTCTACTTTGTGAAAGGAAATATTTTATTTTTGAAAATCTGGTACTTTTTGTGAAGGGAAAGTCTTGTGCTCTGTTATGCCTGTAGAGGCAGTGTGGTTGACCATTATATAACCCATATCATGATGAGCATAGAGAGTCTAAATGGGGCAAATGCTTAATTAGACAGTTGGGATCATTACATGAGGTTCTCGTAGGCAAATGCCAAGAAGGGCTATCTAGTTGATTATGCTCTATTTAAAACGAACCTTGGTGGGTTCAAAACCCTAGTTGTCGCCACAATTAGGGTGAAAATTCTTAAAGACTAGCCCGATGAATTTATAAAAGAAGGATTTTGTTGGTGAAAGATAAATTCTCAAAATGAATATCTTTTCAATAGTGATTATACTTGATTTTAAGCTATTAGTTTATAGGTTATTTTTGTTATGACTAAAATCATACCTATATTTCGATCCTATTTGAACAATATGGCTTATTCACATACTAAGTAATAGCATTTCTCATCACTTTTCTATTTTGAGAAGTGTGTGTGGCCTTTCCCTGTAATGGGCAATTGCTTGTGTGTGTTATTTTGGGTTGGAGCATGTTGTATATTAGATATCCTTGTATATACTGGATCCCTTGGGTTATATATTTGAGATATATACATCACTTCGTGTGCTCATATTTATGTTATATGAATATATCTATGGTGTTCATTCAAGGTTTTATTTTGTTTGGTATATTTCCTGGCTATAATCGAATATAGGTTTACTCAAGTTTTCTGTCAGTCTTGCGCTAATTCAGGAAATGTGTTGTTCACTACACTTGGATTAGCACGGCGGTTGTCCCGTATGGAACTATGTGTCAGGGCGTAACAAGATGGGCCTGACCTGCCGGGTCCAGTTCACCAAATAGTGGACCCAGAACATGCCTTCCTTCAGAAAAAACCCATTAGGTAGGGTTGACCCAGCTCACCCCAAAACCTATAGCAAGCTTGACGTCACCAAATTGCACCCCCTTTCCACTGAAAAGATTTCTCGCGAGGCTACCATTAATAGAAGCCTGGCGACCCTATGTCCTCCTCATCCTCGCGATCTCCATCCCTCTTCTCCTCCTTGAATCCCTTTTCTCCCATCTCATCTTTGTTAACCGAGCTCGTGTTCTGATTAAGGGGTCGTTAAATCAGTTACAGGAAAAGCACGTGAGCAGGAGGATGGAAGCAGCTGACGTGGATGAGTCTTTATCACCAAGGCAGAGAAGTCAAAGAAAAAGTGGAGGAGTTGTAGACTCGCAGGTTATGTTACAACCGAGGACGTGGCAGGGGAGAGGGATGAGATTGGCCAGGATAAAAGGTATTAGTTATGCAATCATGCTCCTAATTGGTCTGAGAGGGGAGTCGGTTAAGGGTGGATACTAGTAGTATAAATGAGAAGGAATGAGACAGAGGAGGGCAGCGAAGAAGTAGAGAAGTATTGGACCTGTTGGTTGATCTCCGGCGATCGTCTCCGGCAATCGGTACAGGATGGAAGTATTCCCGTATATCTAGTAATTTTTGTTTTGTAATCACTGGATATATAGCTAGTGAGTAGAATAGTTGTATTTGGTGTTTGGCATGACATTGTTTTGAGATCTATTGGGATGGTGCTGACCTGAATGCTTTGATGGTGGATTTATGCTTATTTGTTGCTGGATTGGTGTTTTAGTCAGTTAAACTGTCATTAATCTGAAGTTCTGCTTGATTTGAGGTCCATTTTTGTGAATTGAGTTGATTGTGGATTTGTTGTGAGAATCAGGAATCAATTAATTCACAACATTTTGGTGCTTTCGTTGAGAGAGATCTTGTACAAATTTGTTCCTTT
Organism: Dioscorea cayenensis subsp. rotundata; assembly: GCF_009730915.1. NCBI lineage: Eukaryota > Viridiplantae > Streptophyta > Magnoliopsida > Dioscoreales > Dioscoreaceae > Dioscorea > Dioscorea cayenensis. The sequence goes on from NC_052478.1 coordinate 11,865,083, forward strand.
ATGGCAAAGAATACTAGAATGAAAGAATTAGCTTCGAAAGTGGACACAATGATGATTGTGATGGAACAAAGGATCCAAAGGGAGGACAAGATGATGGTAGCAATAGAACAAAGTGATGAGAGAATGAAGATGTTAGAGCAGTCAATGATCAACCTGACATCTATGATGGAGACTCGACAGAGTTCAAAAATAGTGGGACTTGAAGAACTAAATTCGGCTGGGCATTTGGAAATTTGAGAGTTGGAAGATAGTATGAAGTCACAATCATTCTATCCTAGATCGGTCTGAGTGGATTTACCAAGATTTAAGGGTGAAAATGTATTGCAGTGGATTTTTCAAGCTGAAAGATTCTTCAAATACTATAGGGTGAATGATGCAAGCCAATTAGAGATTTCTTCAATTCATTTTGATGGTTCTGTAGTGCCCTGGTTTCAGATGTTGGAAAAAAAAGGGAAAGTAACATCTTGGGTAGCTTTGGTAGAGGCATTGGAGGATAGATATGGCCCTACTATACTAGAGAGTCCTGAATATACTTTGTTCAAGTTGATGCAAGAAGATTTGGTTGAAAATTACTATACAACTTTCACCGAATTGGCAAATAGAATTGATGGGATAGCTCCAGATAAAATGTTAGCTTGCTTTATAAGTGGCTTGAAGAAGGAAATTCAAAGGGAAATCATTCTTTGGGAGCCCACTTCCTTATCTAAGGCTGCTAAATTGGCAAGAATTTTTGAAGAGAAGTATGTGCATGTGAACAGACCGGCGTTAAGAAGATAAACTATATACCAGACATTTCTGTAGTGAAGGTGGCTAATCCGGGAATTAAAGCATTACCTGCACCAAATCCTCCTCAGCATTCACAGCAGATAATCCCAGCACCAAGGAGAATCAGCTTTAATGAAATGCAGCTTAGGAAAGCAAAAGGGTGTGTTTCAACTGTGAGGAAAAATATACTCCAACACATAGGTGTCAAAACAAGAGGCTGTTATTATTGCAGTGGGATGAGGAGCCACCTGATCCAAAAGAACATGATTCCAATAGTTGCATTTCTTGTATATCTATTGCCAATAGTTGCGGCAGAAATGATCATGGGAGCAGCCTGGTTGGCAACAATTAGAGCTCATGTTATGGATTACCGAGCACTTTCATTGCAGTTTTACTTGGACTGGAAATTTGTTACTATGTTGGGGGAAAAAGAAAATGGACCTCAATCGACTTCAATTCATCAATTGTTCAGATTGAGTTCGGTGAAGTCAATTGCAGAATGTTATCATATTACAGTAGAACAGACTGAAAGAAATACACAACAGCCTAACTTACTACCAGAATCTGCAGTATTGGAAGAAGATTCTAAGGAAATGCCTGATCCTTTATTTGAAGTGACTGATAGTTTGAAACAGATATTATATCAATATCAAAAGGTGTTTGACATTCCTAGAGGGTTGTCACCATCAATGTTATGTGATCATAGAATTACACTGCAACCAAACTCTGGGCCAGTGAAAGTAAGACCCTACAGATACCCACACAGCCAAAAGACTGAAATTGAGAGAATGGTAGAACAGATGCTTCAAGAAGGGTTGGTAGAGCCAAGAAATAACCCATTTTCATCTCCAGTAATATTAGTGAAAAAAAAAGATGGCTCCTGGAGATTCTGTACTGACTATCGGGCATTGAATGCTATTACGGTGAAAGATGCTTACCCTATTCCAGCTGTAGATGAACTTCTAGATGAGTTGAATGGAGCTAAATTTTTTTCTAAGCTTGATTTAAGATCAGGCTATCATCAGGTGTTATTGCACAAGGATGACAAATTCAAAACAACATTCATGACTCATCATGGTCACTTTCAATGGGTAGTAATGCCTTTTGGGCTTTCAAATGCCCCAGCAACCTTTCAATCCTTGATGAATGGCATATTTCACTTTGCTATGCGCTGATTTGTTCTGATATTCTTGGATGATATTTTAATTTATAGCAGAGATTGGGATAGTCACTTGAAGCATGTGGAAGCAGTGTTACTTACCCTATTGGACAACCAATTGTATGCAAAATTATCAAAGTCCAGCTTTGGGTTGAGAGAGATTGAATATCTTGGGCATACAGTGTCAGTAGAGGAAGATAAAATGGAAACATCAAAGGTAACAGCTATCACAAATTGGCCATCACCAACCAATATTAAGCAGTTGAGGGGTTTCTTGGGGTTGAGTGGTTATTATAGGAGATTCATTATGAACTATGCAAGCATAGCTCAACCACTCACAGATCTCTTAAAGAAAGACAGTTTTCAATGGTTTGCAGCAGTCCATGAATCATTTGAAAAATTGAAATCAAAATTTGGCCACTTTATTCCTATGAAGACAGATTTCTCTAGTACCTCAGTGGCTACAACATTTATTCAGAACATTGTTAAGCTACATGGAGTTCCAAAATCTATAGTAACTGACAGGAATAAGGTTTTCCGTAGTAGATTTTGGACATCTCTTTTTCATGCCATGGGGACAACATTGTCTATGTCCACTGCTTATCATCCACAATCAGATGGTCAATCGGAAGCATTAAACAAGTGTCTGGAGATGTATCTGCGATGTTTTGTTTCTAAAAATCAGAAACAATGGCTGGAGCTACTTCCATGGGCACAATTTTGGTATAATACGTTATACCACACCAGTCCAGGCATGTCATCCTTTTACATTGTGTTTGGAAGAGAAACTCTAACATTGATCACTTATAATTCTGCTGACAAAGATCCTCCAGAAATTACTTCTTTGTTGCAACAACGTGATCGGGTTTTACAACAATTGAAGTAGAATTTGGTGAAGGCTCAAGCCATAATGAAGAAATTAGCAGACAAGAAGCACCAAGATATATCTTTTACAGAAGGCCAGTGGGTTTTTGTTAAACTTCAACCATACAGACAGCATTCAGTGGCTCTTCGAAGAAATCAGAAGCTTGGGTTGAGATACTTCGGTCCTTTTCAGATTGTCAAAAGAGTGGATGCGGTGGCATATCAATTGGCTTTACCACCTGAAGCTCGAATTCACTCAGTGTTTCACGTATCATTGCTGAAGAAATGTGAAGGTGACCCAGGAGATGTGGCAAATAATATACCTCTTCCATTGCGGACATCAGTAGAAGGATCGCAAATGCACAAATTGCGGTATTACAAAATAGAACAATTCTCCGGAAAGGGAAGCCAGTGCGACAGGTCTTGATTCAATGAGAGGGGTCAAATGAAGATGATTGTTCATGGGAGGATGAGGATAGTTTCAGAAATTATTTCCCTTCTCTGAACCTTGAGGACAAGGTTTCATTTAATGGGGAGGGTAATGCACTGATTAAGGTGCCGTTAAATCAGTTACAGGAAAAGCACATGAGCAGGAGGATGGAAGCAGCTAACGTGGATGAGTCTTCATCACCAACGCAGAGAAGTCAAAGAAAAAAGTGGGGGAGTTGTAGACTTGCGGGTTATGTTACACTCGAGGACGTGGAAGGGGAGAGAGCTGAGATTGGCCAGGATAAAAGGTATTAGTTATGCAATCATGCTCCTAATTGGTCTGAGAGAGAGTCGGTTAAGGGTGGATGCTAGTAGTATAAATGAGAAGGAATGAGACGGAGGAGGGCAGCGAAGAAGTAGAGAAGTATTGGGCATGTTGATTGATCTCCAGCGATCGTCTCCGGCAATCGGCACAGGAGGAAAGTATTCCCGTATATCTAGTAATTTTCAATTTGTAATCACTGGATCTATAGCCAGTGAGTAGAATAGTTGTATTTGGTGTTTGGCATGACATTGTTTTGAGATCTATTGGGATGGTGCTGACTTGAATGCTTTGATGGTGGATTTATGCTTATTTGTTGCTGGATTGGTGTTTTAGTCAGTTAAACTGTCATTAATCTGAAGTTCTACTTGATTTGAGGTTCATTTTTGTGAATTGAGTTGATTATGGATTTGTTCTGTGAATCAATACTCAATTAATTCACAACAGCTCGCCCTCGCATCAAGCGCTCCACCGATCTCCCTCTCGGGTTCCGCTATGATGGCATGTTCAAGATACTCGAGGTTGGTTTGGTATTCTTTTTTTGCTGATTAGGGTTACGATTAGGGTTTTGGTGTCTGAGTTGTTGTTTGGTTTGGTTGTTTAGGTGGCGGACATGCATTTTGGGAAGGATGTATTGGATTCGGAGTTTGGGTGGTGCTCGGATTTGAATACCATGAGATTTCTTAGGAGGATGATTGAGGCTGAGAGACCTGATCTCATTGTTTTTACTAGTATTGATTCTTTGCTTTATTACTTTTCTGATAAAATCTTTGATTTTGTTTGTTGTAGTTCATTGATTTGGTGTTTGGATTGATTGGAAGAGATTAAGCATGCTAGCTTTGGAGGATTTTTTTAACGAGGTTCATGAATGGTCGTTCATCTCCATCTTTTCTTCTCTTTTTTGGAGGTTTTTTAGTTTAGGTGTTGCTCCGATTTGATCTAGATTTTTGTTGTGCATTGGATTATGGTTGATTATTCCTATTGAAATATGACCATTCTCATTTGTTTTAGTTCTCTCTCTGGCTAAAGAACATGTCATGAAATTCTGTTTGTATTTGACATTTAAACTTACTTGAATTTGATCATCTTGCTCTAATTTGAATAGACATTGCATAGAAAATTCTTATGGCTTACTTCGGTCATTGCTTTGCCTTTTCTCCATGCAGAAGCTTGTTTCTTCAATAGGAGCAGATAATGGTGTATGGCGAGCAGTGATGAACAATGAAGTGGTGCAAGAACTCAGGAAATCATTGTAGGAAGGTCTGTTTAAAACTCGTTCATTTATATTTAGTGAAATGTTTATGCTCATCAGTGCTCTTTATTCTGATATTTTACTTGTGATCCCCTTGTAGCCACTGTTTCAATGTCATCATGAAGAGTCTTGTTAGTCTTGTTCTATGAACAATAAACACACATTCTATTTGAGAAATTAATTGAATGCACACCATGATAATTGAAATCCTTTTTGATTTTTAGGCCCTAAACATCTTGCTTGCTTATTTAAATCTTTGTTGCTTGGATTTTTAGTCTGATTTTCAACCCTCTGATGATTTGTTCATTTGATTAAGGCTCTCATCCAATCAATGTTGTAACCAAATGCTCTTGATTACTTAAGTCTATACATCTGATCTCATTGGTGATTATTTTGTGTTAATATATATATGTTTGAATTTGCATTCTTCTAATGTTTCTAAGCACTATGTTGTTGATGCGGCCATTGCTATCTTTTGGTTGGTGCATCTAAACATCTGAACCTGTCCTTGATTATTTGGAGCAACTCACCCTAGATGTTTAAATGTAATGACTTGAGTAGCAACTGTTGTTAGACATACCTTTCTTATTAGTTTTATATGCATTATATAATTGAAAATATGGATTACTTTATTTATATGTTTGTTACATTTTCTTTATATTTCAAATTTTATATTAATGGATTGTTTGCTTTGCGGGTTTAGTAATATGATTTACTGCAATACTAAAAATCTCATAATGTTAAGGTGTGGAATGCTATATACTAAGGAATGTTACAGTAATTTACATTAGTCAAGTTTAATTGGAAAATCATAGTACTCGTAATATTTTATTATTAAGTTAGGTTGGTAATGGTAATCAATGTGGTAAACTAAAAAAATTTTCAAAATACCTCTAAACCTAACATTTTTAGCTAAGTTAAACTTGAATGATATTAAAAAAAAATTGATGGTAATCTCATTTTAAAAGAAAGCATAAATTATAGGTCAAAATTGTCCAAACATTTTAGGTAAGATTACTATCACTCATTATTCTAAGACATAGTAATGTTTTCAAATCCCTTGTAATATTTCAAAATTTCTCCAAATGTATTAGAAAATATATAAGTAGTTCCTTTTTTGTTTTAAAAAAAAAGGTTTTGAAAAGAATATCGTAAAAGTAGTTTATTGGGGTAAAAATCTTGATAAGTCTCTAAACTACATCTATATTTTATTTTGGATACTAAATTTCAATTTGTATCTTCTAAGTCACATAACTTTGATTTGATTTTGACTAGAGAATATCCGAGGGATTGTGGTGAGAAATGTCTGATGTGGACACTGGATATGCCACGCGGAGGGCATTTGCACACGTCACATATTGATGTGGACTAATCACGTCACATTAAGCGTCACCCCAAGAGTTACATCATCCATCAAAGTGGCATTAAATTTTATGCTAACATGACATTTGGGGTGATTTAGCTAGTCCACATCAGCATATGACATGTCCAAATGTCCTTCACATGGCTTATCTAGTATCCATGTCAAATATTTCTTACCGGAATCTGTCTAGTACCGTTCTTGTGGACCCCGCCAGGAATGATGGACCTACCTCTTTTATTTGTCTCCTTAAAACCTAGTTAAGTGCTAACCATGTTTGCTTTACCCTTAACCCCTTCTTCTTCTTCTTCTTGTCACCTTGCTGGGAGTTTTACTAGAAAGAGGAATTCCCGGATGTCATCTCGTCATTGTTTCCTTCTTGGCCGAACGTATACACCCCATGATCATCTCCCTCCTCCATTCCTCCATCTCTCTTCTTTCTCTCCATTCTCCCACTTGATCTTACTCCCTTGGAAGTTGAAGAAGAGGGTAATCCGTCACCGGACTTCGGATCTCCACCGGTAGTCTTGGCATCCGGAGGCGAGGAGAAGAAGATCAAGTAGCCGTCGGGGTTTCCCCAAAGGCTAGGTAGGCTCTCTCTCTCTCTCTCTCTCTCTCTCTCTCTCTCTCTCTCTCTCTCTCTCTCTCTTGGTGATGGTAGGGTGGTATGCTATAGTCTTGGGAGAAGCTTGTGTTTGTGAAAATCTTGAGCCTGGTGGTAGATTATTTTCTAATAAATATTCATGATTTGAAGCTCTTAGTGGGTGATCTATGCTCTCTTGTGTCTATGGTTGCCTTTGATGATGATGTTTGCATATAGAGCTTCACCATTTTGATTTGTGTTTGGCTTATCCTTACATGGAGCTATATATTTATATTTGCATACATGAAACCCTGGCTTGTGAGTATGTAGGAAGCTATATATATGTATGTTTACATTTTCATGCAAGAGACTAAACCACTTCTACCTATAGGTTTAGATCACTCTTGTGCCCCTTGAATACCTCAAGTTCATGGCCTCCAAGGATGTATATTTATATATATTTACACACATGAAACCACCTCCATATGTATATACATATATGTTTGAAGCCACTCATACATGTGCAAGAAACCATGTTCTTATTTGCATGAAACCTTATGTTTACACCCTTGAATGTTAGCTTGGATGATCCATGCATTGGTATATGAGTTTTGCATGCATACACCTGCCCTTATATACATATATATAGATTATGTTTACTTATTATGTGTGCATGACAATAATACTTAAATGGCATGCATCCTGGTTGTGATAAATTGAAATAGTTATGTATTGGCATAGTGAACCACTATGTTGGTAGGGCATGAGTTGTGTTCATTTAATTATAGCATTTGATGTTTTGCTTTTTTTTTTCGTTTTTTTTTTTTTTGTTTTTTTGTTTTCCTTTGTTTTGTTACTTCCTTTGAATCCTTGAGTTCTAATTTGTGTTTAGAAAAACCAAGCTTTGTAGTAGAGTGTTGGTATTTTAGACTAGTTTATCTTTAGCCTTAGTGCTTGAACACTTCCAAGTACTCATGTCTATTTGGTTGTTTTTCCCTTGGATTATATTACCACCTTGAGCATTATCTTGGATTTCTTTTGAATTTAGGAGATCACCAAGTAAGTAATCCCTTGAACTCTTGTATTTAAATTTTGTTGTTTCGGTTTATTTTCATGTAAAATTTCTAAAAATTTATTTGCAATTATTCTTTGAAAATTATTGTGGGAATGTCATCTTATTTATGACTTATGTTTTTAGATGAAGAGAAGTTTCTATACATAGTTGGAACCATGGTATTATTACTTTGTCAAAACTTATATAGGTTATTTCCCTTTATTACCTTTAATTATTTGACAAAGTGTTTATCCTTTTTGTAATCCTATTTATTTCCAATAACAAAAAGCTTAAGATTAATAAGTGTTAGAATCTTTGGTCCACCTGCCATCAACTTAGATTATCTATTTATTATTTGATTATATTTTCATTCCATAAATATCCACTTGCCTTTATGTCCTTGCCCATCTCCTTTTTAAAATTGTTACCATCCTTGTTTTGACATTGTTTCCTTTGAATTTATTTGTCTAGCTATCTTGGAAATAGGTGGGTCATTTTTCTTCAATTGATGAGACACATTAGACTCTGTATTTTTTTTTTCTTTCAAATTTTAGTATTTTATTGTATTAATAATTATGCATTTCACCCTTGAGATTGGTTGAATAATTATTTATTGGTTATTTATACTTGTGGTATTTTATTTTATTGGTAAATCATTTATTTTCTTGAATTTGGGGAAAATATTTGTGAAATGTTGTTATTATTTCTTCAAAGTGGGAACCAAGCTTAGGCTTGGAAAAGTGAGTATATTATTTTACATTATTTATTTATCTATTTATTTATTTACTTTATTTTATTAGTTGAATTTTTGAAAAATACTTGTGAATATTCTGTATGCTTGGCTTGGAAATGTGTCTGAATATTTTGGTCTCCAAATGGGCGAGATATGCAACCCTGTCAGTGGGGGGTTAAACCCTAACCTTGTCGACAAGTAATTTTGGGAAAATGAGACTGCAGTTTCGCAGCGTGTCCGTTTGGTGAAATAATCAACGCCCACCTGGTATTCAGTCTCGGGTCATCGAGGGTAAATAAATGATTTATGTTATTTTGGCTCAGGTCTGTCACCGAGGGTAAACAAATGATCTTTGGCACTTACAGTGAATTTGGAGACATACTCTGGATTTTGTTATTTATTGTTTTACCTTTTGATTTTGTTTACACTATTTTTGTGTTATTGATTTTTGTGCAAATTTCAGACCTGAATTTTTGCTTTCAGTTTGTTTTTGGATTACTTACTGGGCTAGTGAGCTCATGGATTTATTTTAAACCCTTTTCAGATCAGGAGCATTAGGCCCAGGGATCTTGGAAGGCTTCCAGTAGATGTCTTCTTTGGAGTTATGTCTTATGTCTTTGTATCAGTTGTATTGTTGTTAAGAACCTCCTTGTAGGTCCTGCTGTATTTCTTTCGCTTTATATTCGAGCTTGGTTGTAAACCTTAAGTTGTACTGTTATTTGGTATTTCTGTCAGTTTATTTTCTACTCCTAGTTTGTGTTTAGGTTTTGAGGCCTTGCTGGTTCACTGGGCCCGTCATGTGGGTCTGCGGCCGTTTGTCAGCGCACCAGGTTCGGGGCGTGACAGTTCTATTGAAATCAAATTGAAGTAGGGTGACAAAAAATACCCTTAGTCTAATTTACATATACATTCTCATAAATTAGACTAAGGATTTTAACTAAAAACGATATATTTAGTTCTACCAATAGTGAAAAAAATAAAGACGTTGATGTTATGGTGGACATAGATTCCAAAGGATTCTTTGAGACTTAGGTAACCATTTAGCAAGATTTAGAATGGGACGCCCATGTAAGCTCCAATGCAACTAAGGCCCATAGCATCATTTTGCATATATGACGCTCTAAATACATCAGTGCCACTCTCTTGCAATATCATCATGCTGCCTTGCAGTAATTAATTCAAGTAATCCACTAATTAGATAGATGATGATTAGGAGTAGCCCACCTTCACATGCGGCAAAGAGATGCAATTTCCATCAAGTGTAAGAAGATTAGAGAGAGAAAGAACCAAAATGTCATGCTTGCTTTTTTTTTTTTTCCTTTTTTTTTCTTTTAACTTTTTTTTCTTGACCTTGGAGAATGCTTTTCTTACGATAGTAATGAAATTTATGATACATATGATGTTTATGAGTTTTTCATGCTGAGTCCACAAAATCTCATTCCAAGTCATGCACATATTTCAAAACATTTGTTAAAAATTGCATAAAATTTATTATCGTTGGGTTTTTAGTAAAATTTAAAAATTGTCTTACCAATGGATATACCTGAATGAAAGAGATCGTGAAAGATGAATAAATAAAAAATGAGTAAAAAAAATCAAAAAGGGCATATAAAAGTGAAGAAGCAAAATAAGAAGAAGAAAAAAATAGCGGCAACTCTTCTGCTTACAACAGAATTAGGGTTGTTAGATGAATGGATCTATTTCTAGAAAACAAATTAGGGTATGATAAGGTCTATAAGGTATATAATTACAAATAAAAAGATATTTTTTAAAAAAATATATAAACGCCAATGTTGCAAATATTAATACGCTTGTTGGTTCTGTAAAGATTTTTTTTTTTTTTTATTTGAATGATATACCAATGAAAAGATAGCGTAAAGTTTTTTATATCTTAATTTTAAAAAAAATTAGATGATGATTATGATTATACAATTTTATTAGCATTTTTTTTACGAAAAAACCATAAACTATCAACAAAAGGGTGTAAAACTAATATGAAAATTTAAATGAATTTGAATAAAATATTTCAAATATCCTGTCAAAATAACATTAAAATTTTTTAAAATTGTTTTTAATTTTTTTTCATAGATTTAGTGAAAGATATTGAATATCACGTCATATTTTATCATTGATCTTTTTCTTACGTTTAAAATTAATATTTTTAATGTTTTCATTAACCCTTATTTTAAGTAAATAAACAACAAAAATAAAAAAAAAACAATTCAATAAAATAAAAACATGAATGGTTGTATATTAAAAGGTTTACAACCAGAAGCAAGCTAACGAATCCATTATCAAGGGCAAAAATAATTTAAGAGTGATTCACATCTTACAAATTATCTTACATAATATCGTACATGATACATTTTTATAAATCTTAGACCATTGTTTTTCAAAAAAAAATCATTAAGAATGAATAAATTATTTGTTGGATATCAATAACTTTAACTTTATTCATTCATTCGTGTGACCATAATTTACGTCTCATTCTAACTGTGTTAGACTAAACAAGAGAACTGATGTCATCCGTTAGATTGTCTGCATAGCATATTCTAACTGTGTTAGACTAACAAAAAAAATTACTTTTGTAGTAGTTTTAGTTTATTTTATTTATGTATTTATTTTATTCCATATTTTTTAGTTTTTTATATTTGTAGGATTTTTTATTACTTTATAAATTTTTATAATTTTTTCTAACCAAGATAAACGGATAAACTTCTAAAAAAAGGTTGAGATGTGCACAATCCTCGACAAAATAAATGCAGCGGGCTGCATACTCATGTGTGCTAGGACTACTAGCACTCTCAGAATTATACCATCACATGTAATTCAAACTCTCACTATTTTATAAAAAATTCTAACAAAAATTCTAACAGAACTCCCATATCAATAAAACCTTTGCTTTAGAAACCATACTTTCACAAATCCTAACAAAGAAAAGAGATCCCAACAAACTCAATAGTCTCATTGCCATGTGTATTAACACTTTCTTTGATGCACATATTCACTTATTTTTACTCAACCATTCTTTAAAAAATTAACAAAAACATATTTTAAATAAAAATTATAAATATTTACCTATAATAATATTCAAAATGAAAATAGTAGTTTTGGCGCGTTTTTCATACAAAATAATATTTTATCAATTAACACTTTTATACATCCATTTATTTAAAAAACAATCATCCATCATCTTTACTTCTTTTAAAAAATAGAAATAAAATATTTTCTAAATAAAATGGCATCAATCCGCCCACACCGTCTGAAAGTGCATAGAGTGAGATCTAACAATGCGAAGATATTTTGTAATGTTGAGTACAAAGGGAACATTCTAACAAGCTCAACAAAATATTTATTCATTTTTTCATATTTTATTAAAAGACTTGGGATAGCACATTTTCTATCTGTTTTTTTTGAAATATTGTTTTAGCATTATTAAAGTGCCAATGAACTTTTTTTTTTTCTGGTAAGAATATCTCCACTATATTTCAAAAAGGAAAAATTACTAAAGCAAGTTTCATTCTTTTATTCAGTCCCTTTGATTTTTTGATATTCCATATAGTCTCTCTTTTTCATCCGTTTTTCTTTTAGTCCCTATCATCAAATCCGTAAGTTAGTTTGATGTAAATTACCAAAAATGTCCATGTGAATGAAAAGCAAAAGTTGATGGGCTTATTTGGTATAAAATCAAAATCCCAAACAAGCTTCAATGTCATAAGCTTTTGATTTTCTCTTCCTTGTTTTTCTCCTCCTTGTTCTTCTTCTTCATCTTGTTTTTCTTCTTCTCCTTTTGAGATTCTTGGTGAAGCTTCAAGGGTGGTTTCTTTTGTTCCTTTTTTTTTTCTTTCTATTCCTTTTGTTTCCCTTCTTATTCTTCTTCTCCCTCTATACAAAGCCGTGGAAAGTGCTTTCTTACGAATTTTTTCAAATTTTATATTCTCCATCTCTCAATTTTTATAGTAAGAGTGGTACTAACAGTTGATAACCTTACGAGCTTTTCCAAATTTCATGCATGTGCTCATCATCAATGGAAACTTTCTGTGTTGTGATACTATACAAAAGAGAAGAACGTGTGTTTCAATTCATCGTCTTGAGCTCATGGGAGACACTCATGGGTGAGATATGTGAGCGTTGGGCACTAGATGTTTCTCATGTAAGAGTGAAGTTTGTGACATCTGACTCATACAAAACGCTTTGCCCAATTAAGTCAGATGCGGAGTTTCAACCCATGTGTTGTATTTACCAAATTTTCAACAAATTTGACGCGAACATCACTATCAAGGAAGTGAGTGGGTATGTGGATGGAAACTCGGGCTCCTTAATCCCATTGTAATACAACAATGGGTGCTAGTGCTAGTTACTTTTTGTTTGTGTGTTCTTATGTATTAAACAACTTTCCTGTGTATTACTATTATTTCTTGTGTATTATTAGTTTTTCCAGTATGTTTTTTTACATTTTCTATATATTGGACGTTTCTTATGAATTGTTCTTCTTTTTGTGTTATGCGTTGCCATGCAAGGATTTCTTCTCAGCCAACATAAACACTGATAGTGAGACTTTTCTCTTCCAACATCCTCCTACTGAGGCACTCAGTATTACTAGGTGTTCCCAAACATATGATAGATTGACATTAAAAGTATGCCAATGGTTTGAGAATGCAGACCACTTCAAAGATGCCCTGTGCAGCCCTTCTACAAAATTTTGACTTTATATATATAATTATTATAAACTCTAAGTAATTATCACCTGCGCTGCTCCGGATTGCCAGTGGCGAGTGCATACAATGAAGGTATCGGTACAACATCAAATCCAAAAGCAAGCAAGAATGGTCTAGTTAATACCATTGCGTGAGTCTTCCCCTCATCGCCCCATGGTTATTGCCTACGACACTTGGAGGCGAACTTCATGAAGGCCAATGCTAGACTTGGCAAAGCACTGAGAGAGCAGTGTTTGGCAGTAATTGTCAAAATTGCATATGCTTACACATCGGAAGAGTTCAGTTATGTAGTCCGTAAACTTGCATCTACATCGAGCGACACTCACACTTGGTTGCTTCACAAGTGCAACATTGATCATTGGTCAAACTTTTTATTTAAAGGAATTCAATGGTGCGAGATGTACTCCAATGTGGCAGAGTCACAGGCTTCTGATATCAGCGATTTGCATTGTAGTTGGTGCCATCAAACTGGACATAATCATCAATCATATAATGCAATCATAGCCAATTGAGTGGTATATGCATAATGTGGGTGGGGATGTTATCTCTTTTTGAGACATGGAGCATTTCTATGTAATATTAGCCTGAACTGTATACATTTTGTGGTTCTTATGTATTATCTTACGTTTCCGTGTATTATTTCTTGTTCCTGTATATTATCTTCCGTGTCGGTTTATTATTTCTTATTCCTGTATATTGCCAACGTTTCCACTGTATTACTTGCTTTTTTTCTGTTTAGCAACGTTGTTCATCAAGTGTGGCATTTAAGTCCACCATTGTGTTTTCCTTCTGACCGGTGTTCTCCTCCCCTTCAGCACCCTCTTCCTCAGTAGGTCCTTCTTCTTAGGAAGCCATCTATACGGGTCGTATACTCGTACTCATCTCTCAAAATGATGGAACTATACGACATCATTACACGGGAGTTGATAAGAATACACATAAAATACATATTCTACACACAAAAATGATGTTATCCACATTACAGTTATTTGTTATACTTGAAACATTAAATATACACTAGAAAATCTAATGTTTAAACAGGAAACGTTAAACCCACATATGAAAGGATAATAATACAAAGATGTTTCATAAACTTTGATTCATATAAAAAAAAAATTCATAACATATAGAGAGAAAAATTACATGTCAACACAAGTGTTTGGGAAGATCGAGATAGCTACATGTTCCCTTTGGTTAAGCCTAATAAAAATTGCATAGTTCTTCTTCTTTAGGAGGAAACCTATTTCGGGCTTCTTCTAAACCTCACGGTAGACCTGAGCCTCTACTGTACCCTCATATAATACCAGTGCAAGCGCCTCGTCTTCCGATTTACCCTTCCTAAAACCGCCGAGAAGTTTTGAAACTCAAGTAAATTAATTTTTGAAACTCAAATGTCAAAGCGTCTGTCTGAGAAGTTTTGAAATTTTTAGGGACCTATAATAAATTTTCCCTATATATATTGTTTTAAGCACAAAAAACTATTGTAGATATACACAATCATCTAAAATTTGGCATTATTTTAGGGCTATATTGACATTTGTTTTAGTTCAGGTTGCCTATGACATTATTATATTCCAAAATAAGAAGTGCGAGTGTTTTTCCCCCTAAATAATTATTTTTAATTTTTTAATAAAAAATCAAGTTGTTATTATTTTTATGTCATGTTGGTGAACTAATTTTACAAATAATTTCAAAATTTTAAAGGGAAATCAGAGATATATCAGTTCTAAGTGGTCAATAACTAAAACAAACTTTTATTTGAGTTTTCTAACTTGAGAGATTTAACTCAAGTTAAAAAAATAAGTGACAATTAAAGTGATATAAAAAAATGTTACTCTTAAGTAAGAGTCAATTAAAAAAATAATAAGATTTTAATTTTTATTTCAAACTCTTTAATTAAAAAAAAATATAATTCTCATGCAATTTCATCATTTTTAAATATGAGAAAGGGTTGTTGTAGGGAAGAGAATTAGTAAAGTAATAATTAAGGGTGGTTTATAAAAAGGTATTTTTATTAAAATACTCCTATTATTCAAAATGTCATTCGGAGGGCAATGACGTCATTTCATGAGCTTGGGTTTATGTTTCTCCACTCAAGGATAATCAGGTAATTTTCAATGCTATTTAACAGCATGTTTAACACCGTTTGAGGAATTTGGATTCAAAAGGAATAGCCTAATAAAGGAGGGACCTTTAAGGAAAATGCAAACTTGAAGGGATTTATTGTGAAAGTGCAAACTTTACAGGGATTATTAAATACTTTTAACAAAAAAAAATCAAACAATTAAGCACTAGCTCTAGTGTCTCAATTATCGACCAATGCACCACTCAAAAATAAATAAAAATAAAAATTTCATCCACTAAGTGACATTTTTTTAGGGAAATTATTTATAGGTCTCTGTAAGTTTCAAAACTTTTCAGATAGTCCTTTCGACATTTGAATATCCCAGACTGTCCCGCTTTTTAAGATCATTTATTTTTTAGACCTGGACTTCACACCATCGGTTGTCTTTCTTTATAATTCCAATAATGCCCTTGTGTTTGGTGGGAAAAAGCTCACATGATCACATATCCTTTTTAAATTGTGTACTGATAACCATCACATCAGTAGCCTTTTACCATCTTTTTTTCATTTGTACCTTTTTTGCATATTTTTTTACTTCATAAAAAAGAAATTAGTCTTCATCTTCTTTAATCCCCTTGTGTTCCCTTTTGTTTCCATCTTGCTAAAATAAGTTTGTCTCTTCTTCCAGCCATTCGTTGTAATTCATTTTATTACCATCCATCTGCTCACCCAAGGTGACCATCTCTTGCTTGGTGAGTCGACGTCCAAGTTCCCAAAAGAAAAGTTCAAAGAAACATCCACCTTTGTGGTGAATTCTTTTTCCCGCTTATATTTTCTATATCTTGTGCAAATTTAACATATACCATTACATGACATTCAGGCTGCAATTGTTAATGGAGATATTTTGTGCGGCTGCAGGATATAAAGGGAGGGACAAGTCCTACAATTTATGGTGTTGACTTTCTTGGGAGCCAGTACTAACTGAGATATGTGATGGGCGTTGACGTTTGTCATGTGATGGGAAGTTTGTCACACTTGATGCACACATAATGTCTTTTTTTTTTTTTATTCAGAGGTGGATTTTCAGCATTTGTACCACAGATATTACATGTTCAACAACACAACTATTTACCTCGTCGTTAAAGTAAATGAAAGGACTGTGGCCATTCTTTCGGACTCCACATTCTCATCATAAATATCGATTCTTTGCATTCATATATAGATACTTGATACATTTCCAAGTTTTCACTTAGTATATGACTTTTGATCTTAATATAAAAAGTTTCCCCTTGTTATATGAAGTCTCAATTTAAGTTTTATACTTTATGCTTATTATATGATGTTACAATTTAATATTAAACTTCTGACTTATTATATGAGTTTCGGTTTTATAATTGAACTTTCCACTTAAATTAATAGATTTTCAATTATAGTTCATTTTTTTACGAATACAATCTTTTTTTCTGCCTACTTTCATATGGTCTTTCTTTACTTGTGTCACACCATCAAGAAGTTTCTGAGAGCATATCCTTTCCATCCCAACGAGGATCTATCAAAGTTTTTAAACCTTTCTATTTCCTTGGAGCATTCTAAAAGTTTGTCAATGGATATCAATCAATGGTCCAAGACATTGAACAGTTCAAAGATGCACTATGTAATTTTATTATCAAATGAAATTTTAACTTATAGTTTCTGCTTGGTATATAACATTCCCATTTAACATTATAGGTTTCTGCTTATAATGTAGTGATTCTGAACGCTATCATCTTTTTTTGTTTGGTTTCATTTATTCCATCCTCACTTTGATACATACACCAACATGGATTCATTTTTGAAGAGCATATCCTTTAATTGAGACACATTTCCATCCCAACAAGGATTTATCGGGTCCTAGCCATCCAATACACCATACAATTGAACACTTCTAAAATACACCATACAATTTTGCTAGAAAACAAAAATTTTAAATTTACCTTTATAAAGAATGATATTCAGAGGATGATAGATTTCTATTTAATAAACGACCTATCAACTTATTATAGAGCCTTTTCACTTACTAAACTACCTATCCACGTATTACATTAGATATTCACTTAATATAACATGTTTCCATGTATTATACAAAGTTTCCATTTAACATAGTGGTTTTCTACTTAATGACTACAATTTTAGCTTAATATATTACGGTTCTCTTTAATATTTATTGTTCTCACTTAGTACCTACCTTACAATTTTAGCATTCTAAAAGATTTTCAGTTTTCATCTTAGCCAAATTTAATTAGATTCACTTAAATATCTCAATAAATTTTGATGAGGAAATGCACTTAATGTGGATGTGAGTTATGGGTATGAAGCTTAAGAAATATGAGCTACGATGTGAAGAGGCTATTGAGCCCTAACACTTGTCCTCAAACAATTTAGCTTGTATATGTATATTCATACATACATACATATATATATATAATACTTTAGGACTTGAATAATATATATATATATATATATATATATATATATGTATGTATATTTTTTTCAACATCCTTCATAGCATATCATACATAATCATGTAGAAATAGGGCTCAATAACCTGTTCAACTAGTATCTCTTGTTGCTCTCAAGCATCACACCCATAACTCACATCCACATGAAATGTGTTTCCTCATCAAATTTTATAGAGGTATTTAAGTGAATCTAAATTTGGGTAAGATGAAAATTGAAAATATTTAAATATATATAATATATTACTTAAAACATTAATAGTGAAAGAGAAAATGTGACAATTCTACAATGGAGATGAAAGATCAAGATAATTTTATAAATGAAACTGGCATACATTAAACCCCTAAATGCAAACACCATTCATTAAACCCTAAATACAATTTAAATACAAAATCCCTAAATGTCGTACTTAGCTAGACATCGTTTTGGATTTCAAACATAAAACAAATCTAAGAAGAGAGTATGATGGTTAGAGTTCCCAAAAAAGAAAAACAAAAAAACTTACAATAGGCCGGTGCTTCCTCCCCCACTAGTTGAATCTTCCAACTCACCTACATCAAGCTAGATTGAACCTTCTTCCTCTTCCTCACTAGTAGATACATGCCTTCATAGTCAACAGTCACATTGCTCTGACTCACAACTGCCTCCCTAGGACTGGAGAAGAAGATGACGGGAATGCATTCTCTCCAAAGAATTGGGTATGATGTGGTGTCTTAATACTGTGCGGACACTAAAAATGACTTGGACTATCTAGCAAGGAAAATTGATGTTACAAGTGAGCTAACAAAAATTTTTTGGTGGCCACATTATCCACTTGGATCCTAAAACCCTTGGATAACCTCCCAAAGCAATCAAATTGAAGATGAGTGACTAATTTGATGCAAATTAAAGTTCAATAACTAAAATGAAACAAACTGTAGTTTAGTGATCTATGAAAAACTTACTACTCCAATGAACCCAACTTTATATTTCAATCAAAACTAGCTCCTTAACTTGTTAAGTAAATACATTAGACACATGCAATGCAAGAAATTTAATATTTTATTGATTACATGTATATATATACACTTACTAATCAATTAGACTAATAATCTTCATAATATATAGCAGAATTTTATTCATATGACAAACAAGCAAGCTGCCAATGGTAGATATAGATGATAAGGGGATTTTTTTTCAAATAGGACAACATTCTCCATGATCTAACATTAGACTATTAGGAGTGAGCTAGCCACATTTCCTCTACCAATGTCTGATGCAAGAAAGATCAGTATTATCATTTAGCATAAATCACATAAGCTCCAGATGCATCGATGTTGCTCTCTTGCAATTTCATCATACTACTTTGCAGTGATTCATTCTAGCAATCAAGCACATTCACCAAGTTGATTAGCAATCAAGTAACTGACTACATGATGATTATTAATTAGGAAGAACTCACCTTAATGTGGAGCAAACAAATGCAATTGTCATTATATATACTTACACTTGATGAACTCCGTATAAGAGCTTATAAATCCTGCATCCCCTCCAATGATCATTCATTGCAAGTCCACATTCAACTGCCCATTCACACACAAAAGTTTTCATAGAAGCTAAATAATGAGATCTATATTTGCTCATTAATATATCGGATAATTAGAGATAGAGACAAATGACCAAAATTCCATGTTTAGCTTTTTCTTCCTTTTCTTTTTTTAACCATGGGGTAAAGGACTAGAATGAAATAGCAAAACAATTTAATGAATGCACAATATTTTGAAATATTAATTTAAATGATAAAAAAATGTAGCAAGTGTTACTTGTGGTGATAGTGACAATGTTGTTAGGCGCAGCGGTGGTGATGACAGCAGGTGAAGGCTACGCAAGCAAGGAACAATGAATCAATGGATGACAATAGCGGCACACAAGTAAGGGGCGGCGGTGCATAAGTTATGGAGCAAGCAAGCCAGTGAGCAGCTCTAGGAGGAGTGGTAGTGGCAACATATGAAGGCGAAGTAAGCAAGAGAAAGGCAATGGATGAGGGTGACAAAGGATAGTGACATGGCTGGGAATGAAGAGAGTGGTGAAGGCGGTGGTTGTAGGTTTATGGGTTTGGCGGCTGTTGGGTTTAGTTTTTTTCATCTATATATAATAGGGTAAATATGTAATTAAAGAGAAATTAAAGGTTAAAAGCTTAATGTATAAAAATATTATAATATATATATATATATCTCAGTTTGGCTCCGGAGCCTATTGAGTTGAGTATTTTGTAGCTTGGCTTGTCAAATTTTAAATCGAATTTGAGCATTATCTGAGCCGATCTCAAATAGCTCATGTGTAGCTCTGATGGAATTTAATGGATTTCACAATAGAAATAATCTCTATAAAAAACCAGGATCTTCTTGATTGGAAGTTATCTGGGAATTACATAAATTATCAGAAGCATACTTGCACTTGAATCCATTGATAATGATGAAGATGATTGGGTCTTGTGGTTCTTTTAACTGATCACATGCAGAGAGGAGAGATGGGAACCCTACTTCAGAAAACCCTAATTCTGAATCTTAGATCATTGCGTGCTCAATCAGGGACCACACCTATTTATATGAAATCTTTATAGGGATAATTACAAGTATGCCCATCATAGACTTGATGATTTTGCCCCAGGAATTCTACACAACATATTATTAATATGCAAATCCACACATTTAAAATTAAATAATTAGGACCTTATTCAAACTTTAATTTAGATCACCTCAAGTAGGTCCATTCAAAACTAAATATGATAAGATATACACATTTATAAACATTAGTTGTGTATGTCTAGACAACTTACGCACATAACTCCTTATATCCTTACATGATGTGTGGTCCACAATCCAGCAATCTCCCACTTGGACCATACAATCATGCACCTTCTGGAATTCAAAAATTGTGTACAAATTACCATCAACAACCAAATGTAATTACAACTGAAAAATTATCTAAATTAATCTCGTTCATCAGCCTAATCTATACATGGAACATTGGGGTAGTCATCGCCAGTACAATGCAACTAAAAGCATAATGCTCACATATACCAACTTAACTAATGACATAGATCAAGTGTGGATGTGTAGCATGAAAATTACAAGCCAATGTGATCTACGCTTGCCTATTTCTAACT
Source organism: Dioscorea cayenensis subsp. rotundata (assembly GCF_009730915.1). Lineage (NCBI taxonomy): Eukaryota > Viridiplantae > Streptophyta > Magnoliopsida > Dioscoreales > Dioscoreaceae > Dioscorea > Dioscorea cayenensis. Next base: position 11,886,031 of record NC_052478.1, read on the forward strand.
GGTCCAATTATAAAAACTTTATGAGATTATAGTTCAAAGTAAAATAATGAATAAACTAGAAATTTCATAAAATCTATTAAAAAATGTCTTGACATTAATACAAATATTAAGCTAACTAAACATAAACTGCCACTAATCAAAGCATCTTTACTAATGCCAACCATATAAGCAACATGATTGTTGAAAACTATAGCCGCTAATGCAAGTGGATCCACACTAATGGTGTTTATCCCTATAAGCTCAATATTCACATAACCACTCTGAACTTTTTCTTTTCTTTGGCAACTCAATTTTCAAACACTTTAATTTCCCTGCTAGATAACACATATCGAGGACTACTGTATATTCCTCACACTTATACCTCATAGTGACTAGTTTCCTTAGGGTAGTACTAGTCTCTGCCTTATCACTTCTTACGAAGTGTTCTTCCAGCGTGTTGAGGAATTTTTAAATATCTTTTTCCTCAGACGTAGTATCCTAAAAAACCTTTGAGACTATATTTTTCATAATCATTAAACCGGTACAGTTAGACCGCTCCCACCTCTCACAGACTCTCTTGTCATGAATGGAGCTTTGATCAATCAGAGGTGCAGGACATGATTCCTTTAATGCTTAGTCTAGATTTTTACATCCCACAACAAGTGTTACTTTATTTTTCCAAACTTAAAATTTGTGCTATTAAGCATGGGAATGCCATTGAGTATAGCAAACACATTATTAACACTCATGATGGTAATTGTACAAAGAGAAATAATAGATAATTAGCTCACAGTTAATTAACTAGAAGTCTAATAATCAAAAAATACAAATAACAATAACCCTTCTTCAAGTTAATCGAGTGACATCAAATCTTGTCTTTGGATGGAGATTCAATTCACTAGTAATTAACTTGTTGTAGTAATCAAATTTTCATAGTAAAATCTAGTCAAGAATAAAGTCTTCCTTTGGGCTAACTAAACACTCACAATAGACACTTTATAACTATAAACAACTTATTACCACATGTGCAAACAAATCTGTACCATAAAACAGTCTTCCTTTCAGCCGACGTATTGTTTACATGAGAATAAGCATTCACTAACACCATGGTTATTCAATAACAAAATGTTTCCACAACAGAGGTCACTTTGGTGACGATGCTGCATCTACCAATTGCAGTAAATTCCCAAAAAAGCTTATAAAAGCAACTCTAAGTTGTTATTTTTTCTAATGATTATTAAAACAACTTTATAATCATGAACAAAAATTAAATTCATGATAATCTATTATTATAAACCTATATATGAAAACCGGTGAATTTGATTCCTAAAAGAATCCATCACTCTCACATAAAACATATATATTTTAATATCAAATCAAACAAATTTAATCACAATGAAATTTAATCCGATCATGCAAAACTAAATATATACATGTATATGGATGAATGGGCACGGTTTCCAATCTCTTTTAGAATTGAAAAACCACAAAAACATGCACTCGGATTACACTTGTTTTAATATATATAGGGTAAATTATATAATTGATCATTAAACTATCCATGAGTTCCTATTTTGGTCACTAAACTAAAAAAAATTCTATTTTGGTCATTGAACCTATGAATTCCTTTCAATCACCATCGCCAAAGCCGTTAATGGCAATCTGATGTGGCTCAGCCATATCATCAAGGGCTAACCACGTTAGCACAACCCCCAATGCCACGCAGCTAAAGAACTGTTCTTCTTTTTCTTTTTCCCTACGCTTACCTAGTGCCCTTTTTCCCTTCCAGCCAAGTCAAAGAACTCTATTTTCAGGAATCAAATACTTTTTACTATCATATGCAAAGACTTTTAATTCAAAATACAATAGCAAAATTTTCTATTCAATTGAGAATCATTTATACCAAATAATTACAAAATAAAATAAATCACTTCAAGACTGCTTCAATATTGGTTTTGCCATCAGCAACAACATCATCAACTTTAGAAAAACTTAGCTTCAACATCTTCACCATCTTTACCATCTTCACCATCTTCAACATTGATAAATACAAACCTTTGAACAATTCAAAACAAGGATGAAATACTAAATATTAGGGCACCATAACCCCTTACACCTAATGAGACTGCAATACTAAATATTAAGGCATTACTTATGTCTTTATCAAGCAATAGCTTCTGCAAATGAGTAAATTCTTCTAATTATATTGAGACAATTTAATTTTTCTTTCTTTTTCCTAGCTTATTTAGGGTGTAAAAAAAAAGGTATATAAAGTAGAAAGGAGAGAGGAAGAACTAAAAGAAAAGGAACATACGTCTACCTCCTCATCCACATGGCCACCATTCCGACGATCTCCTACTTTATCGATTGACACCATGAAGGGAGGAAGATCAAGGTCAACATATTTGAGAAAGAAAGGAGAAAGAGAAAGAAAGAAGAAAAGAGGGGAAAAAAAAGTCTTTTAACTTGGGGGGATGTGTTGATGTGGTTAGCCCCTGATGACATGGAGGAACCATGTCAGATCGCCATTAACTACGTTGGCGACGGTGACCAGATTGAAAGGAACTTATAAGTTTAGGGGTCATTTGGCATTCCTGCAATTCCTGTTTTTTGTTTTCAATTTCATATTTTGGAAACAAAAATAAGAAAATATGTTTGCCATCTTGTTTTTATTTTCAAAAATTTTAGCAACAATCCTCATGTTTCCAAAAAAAAAAAAAATGCTTTTAACTATTTTGGAAACATTTTCATACATTTTCCTCCCACTATGAAACCTTTCCTTTTCTACTCCTGTCTCTCTCTATCTCTCCTTTTAATTTTTAATTTCTTTTATTTATATTTTTTATTATTTATTTATCTTTTATTTTTCAAAAAGTATCATATATTAAGAAAAATATTTATAAAAATTTATTATTTGGGCTTGATATTTTACAAATTAGTTTGTATAGTATAAAAAATCATAGTTTTAAAATGTATTTATGAAAATTATTGTTTTACCGTTGATTTTTATAAACTAGGATATAACACACACACACACACACACACACACACACACACACACATATATATATATATATATATGTATGTATATTTAAAAATCGGATTGGTCCAATTTGAATATATATATATATATATTAAATTTTTTAAGGCAAACACCAAAATATTTTTTAGTTTTAAATGGTACAATTTTTATGAGATATCTTTTATCCATATAATACCAATCTATGTTGTTAATTTTATTTAATAATAAAATCAAGTAAACTAATATTAAAAATAAATTTTTATAAAAAAATTTAAAAATATGAATTTGAAAAAAGAATGATAAAAGAAAGCTCAATAATAATTTTGTGCTAACCAAACCCATTTTTGTTTTCAATTTTTTTAAAATACACAACAATTTTAGTGTATTCAAACATGTTTTCGCTTTCAGAAAATTGATAATAAAACAAAAACAATGCAAAAACAAAACAAAAGTGAAACAAAACAAAAAAAAAATGAAAAAACAGAAATGATGCCAAACAACCCCTTAGTGACAAAAATAGAATTTTTTTTAATTTATTTTAGTGACCATAATAAGAACTAGTGGATATTTTAGTGATCAATTATGTAATATATATATATATATATATATCAATTAAACAATTGTGATATCATCTATAGATTCTACACTAGTTGCATATATATATATACAAAAACATAAACACCCAATATATATCTATATCTATGACCATCATCATATTATCATAAAAAATTTGAATCGTAAACACCCAATATATGCCAAGATATATACATATAACCATCATTATATTGACATGAAATATATGAACTGGAAGCATGCATAACTGTGGGCTCCTTTTTTCTCACCCGACCTTTAATTAGGATTAGACCGGATAAAAATAAATGGATCACAAATCAAATTTTAATTTTTATGACTTCAAGAGATCATGGGTTCATGACCTCCAGTAAAGGCAAGCCCTTAATGTTAATTACCTTAGACATTGTCACAGGAACCTCCGATTAAGAAATAAGTGTGAACAAGGAAATAAGTTGTGACAATCAATTTCATTCATTTCAATAAATATGACTTCATGGACTTTATTGAAAATACAAGGAATTTGAAATCATCTTGACTTATAAACTTGTGTCTTGGACGTTTTGCATTTTGGATTTGATTTGCATCTTGAGTTTGATTTGAATTTCAAGTTATGACTTCTCTATGTTGATGAACCATAAACTTGATTTTGACTTTCCATAAGCTTCGGCTTTTATGCTTGTGAAGCTCCCTTCGAGTCTTGAATTGTGAGACTCTTTGGGTCCCTATATGGATTTTCAAAGATTGACTTGTGAAACTCTTTGGGTCTTCGACTTTTGAAGTCTTGAGACTGTTGTATCAAATTGCCGATTTATATGGATTTTCAAATATTGACTTGTGAAACTCTTTGGGTCCTCGACTTTTGATGTCTTGAGACTGTTGTGTCCAATTGTAGATTTATATGGACTTTTCAAATATTGACTTGTGAAACTCTTTGGGTCTTTGACTTTTGATGTCTTGAGACTGTTGTGTCCAATTGTCGATTTATATAGTCTTCAAGTCTTGATTCTTTTCATATCTTCAATCTTGATTTGACTGATTTGGTTTTGTTTTTTATTTGTTAGATATATATATATATTATCACATGTCGCTGCATATGCATCATCATCATCATCACGTTATATGCCTCGTTGTTGTCTTGTATGTCTCATTACCGCCGCCACCTCGAGATGGTATTTTTATTGCCTTGGGATGGTATATATATATATATATAGGGATATTCATATATGTATATAAATCTATATTCATCATATTCATACCCATGTGCGTGGTGGGCCCCTTTTTTTATTTTTTAATTCTTCTTTAAACATGCACTTGAATATGCATGCATGCTTCTCATCATTTTTTTTTGTCATTTATTCATTTGCATGCGTGTCTGTCTCTTTCATGGTGGATCCATGCCTTTTGGATTTTTTTTATAATGCACATCATGAGCATGCATGCGGACTATAACAAGCTTCTCATTCTTTATTTATTTATTTATTTATTTATTTTTCTTTTATCTCATAACACACACTGGATGCTTCTATGTCATATATATATATTCACGTGAATATGCATACACTTCATTATATTTAATTTTCTTTATAAACAACATCATCACAACCTTTTTGACTCAAGCCTCTACTTGAATTTGCATACATGGCTACAATGAGAGTAACAACACCAGAACTTTTTCTTCTCCTCATCCTCTACATTGCATTAATTGTGGTCACCAAAAAAAAAAACAAAAACAAAAACTTTTAACAGCAGCACTTCCACAAGCTTTTACAAAAGACTTGAATTAAATAGAATCACATAGCTGAGGCATCAGAATTGTACATAGAGAGGGCCAACTAGCATACAACGCCTTGAATGAAAACCAGTGGGTGTATATAGAAAAGCAGTTAATAATATCCTTCATCTCCATCTCCAAACTCATAGTGCTAAAGTGCTTGACCCTGAATGTTTATTCTATTTTAACGGGATCATATGAAACAAACTTGTTCCTTAGTTTTCCAATATTTTTTACATCCTCAACAACCTTAATTATATCAATGGAGGCACATTATGCTTCATTCGTGGAGCCTTTTACTTTGATTGCTGTTCTTGGTCATTTGCATCCCCAGGACACGATCATCTCATTATTCTTTCTCTTAATTCCTATAAGACCTTGGCGGTTTGAGGCTCTACAAAAGCACTTGACCATGGATCCAAAATGAACCAATCTGTAATCATATATCAAACATTCTTCATTTTTGATGGAATGAGAAGTAAACACACTCACACGTGTTTCCCCATCAACTTGCCACTTCTCTAGTTTACAGTTGGGGCTTCCTGGCTTTATACTCTTCCGGGTACCAAGAGATTATTTCTTTTGCTTCTTCTTGTAATTGATTCATCCATCTCTTCATAATCTTCAATAGCTTGACAATATTTAGAGTGATACGAGATCAAACCAGTGAATTTAGAACTATTAGTCGAGAACGTAGGCAAGGAAGCATCCTGTTCATTAAGTTCTTTGAAACACTAGAGTCATACTAAGTCTCACCTACATCTTCATGACTCCCACATATTTAACGGTGGTGTTCTTCACATTCTCCGTGACATTTGCTCCTGCGGCCGCGAAGACATGCACATCATCATCCCATCGGCGCCGCTGTCGGCACCACGTTGCTTCGCCTCCTATACATATTCATTGACTTCTTTACGAATGATTTCTTGTGCCATTATGAAGAATTCACTCGTAAACACCACATCACTCTCATCATTGATTTCAATCGTTTGATGCTTATTAGACGGATTAGATTGATTTGTGCCGAGTAAGGATAAAGTGAGAGAATTCTCTAGATTATCGACTTGCAATGATAAAACCATGGATATTGGCAGCACCACCAAGAGATGGATCTTACATCCACCCGTCTTGTTGCTCGAATTGCTTAGCTCGGACCCGAGAGGATTTCATTACTATTCATCTGCTTTCCCGGCTTCACGTCTTCCCATCATCAACCTTAATGCCGACTCCAGCGGTGGTTCCCAATTAGAACCCATATCATGACCTATCAGCAGCTCCCTGGCCTCATCCATGCACGGGTCATTCTCTTAACCGGAACCCATCACAGCGGCACTGATTTGGTAGCAAAGGAGCTCTTGAGGCTTCTATCTTCTTCGAGAACTAGCATAGCCTTCTTCGTCAGTCCTTCACTTTTTTTGGCAGTGGCCATCACTGTCTCGTTCATTTGGATCTCATGAGATATGATGATCGGCTTCGTGTTGTATCTTGCCAAGAGAGTGCCTCCTGAGCAAGCTTCTCGAAGATATCGTTGATGAAGGGGTTCATGATGTCCATGCCCTTGCTGGAGATTTCGATGTTAGGGTGCACATGTTTGAGAACCTTAAAGATGCAATTATCGTAAGTTTCACTTCTCCTTTTTTACCATTGTCTTCTTTTCTCCAAATGCAGAATCCTTGGATGGGAGATGCTTCTTGGCCTTGGCTTTTTCTATACAATAGCTTTCTTGGCAATGGGCTTCTTCTCCTTTTCCTTCGCAAGCTTCTGAGTGACCGGCTTTAATATTTTCCCAACGGAGGCAGAGAAGAGGAAATTAATGGTAGCTACAGGGGCGGGCACCAATGATAGCAATGGCGGCGGCAATGGCCACAACGGTTAGAGTCTTCTTCTTCTTCTTCTTCTTCGTCTTCGTCTTCGTCTTCTTCTTCTTCTTCTTCTTTTTCTTCTTCTTCTTCTTCGCTTGCTGCTCTCTCTCCGATGGCGATTAATGTCTACATAACTCTCGGGCATTGGCAACGATGAGGGATGAGCGGGGATGGTGGCTTCAAAATTTTTCTCAACGGAGGCAGAGAGCCTTCCTCCTCCATCTCACAGAGACGCAGCAACAGCCGTGGTGATAGCGGCAGCCTTCCTTCTTTTATATATATGTATGTTTGGTAGAGAGGAAAAAAATGGAAGGAGCTCCTTCTTCTTCTTTCTTCTCTTCATTTCCTTTGCTGGACTCCCTTGGCATCCACCTTGGTCTTTTTCTCTGTCCCCCTCTTTTTAAAGCCTTCCAAGTCTCGTCGTGAAGCGTGGGCAGTTGTGTCGATCGTGGGCATCCACCTTGGTCTTTTTCTCCGTCCCCCTCTTTTTAATTAATGTTTTTAATTAATTTTTTATTATATTTTTATAATATATATTTTTTAATTATATTTACTTTTTATCATTTATTTATATATATGTATATTTTTTATATTATATATATTATATGATATTTATCTGATCTTGATTTGATTTATGTATATATTCTCTGATTTATTATCTTTTATCTGATGATTTTATCTTATTTTATTATTATTATTATTATTATTATTATTATTATTATTATTATTATTATTATTATTATTACTTATATTTATCAAATTCTTTTTTTTGATTTAATTTGATTTAATTTTACTATATGATGATTTGATCTTATTATATTTTGATTTTTTTAATCTGATTTGATATATATTTTATTTATTATATATATATATATATATTTGCCTCGTGATTTGTATTCATGGTTGATTTTGGGATTTAGATCACCTCGAGATCTGTGCCCTCAGCTGATCTTGGAATTTAGATATTTTAGATCGCCTCGAGATCTGTGCTCTTGGCTGATCTTGGAATTTGGGTATTTTTAGATTACCTCGAGATTTGTACTCTCAGCTGATCTGTGCTCCGACTAGGTCTGTATGATAAGGCTACATTGACAGTAGGAATACGAGCAGTTACCGATCGACTATCCTGGCAGATTGACTCCTCAACGCGCCTATAGAATGTTGTGTGGCCAGGGATAGTATGAGCTTGGGATCTCCAAGGCGACGTGTCTTTTCCGACCGGCCTACAGATATATACACGCCTTTCTCAACCGATCGGTGAACGGTCGTGGTAAGAGCATAGGAGTTCTCAGTCTCTCCGGAGCTGCTATACTTGTATTCTATGGTTCAGAGCGAGCCTCTTCATCTGGGACACATTATGGCTGAGTATTTGCAAAAAAGTGATGTAGGGACGGCACCAGAGCCATTATGCCAGAGTGGGAGTATTATTCTCAAAGTCGTACATTACTAGACTCATCATGGGAATGGGTTTATATGACGCGATCAGAGGGGCCAAGAAGATCATCGTTCCCTCTCATCTCGTCCTTGAGACTATGAGATTGATGGGTATGGTGCGCAGGTATGGACCGAGCACGTATGTGATGATCATGCCACCACTAGAGATAGCCGATGGTGAGGGTGATGAGGCAGAGAGATCTCAGCCTACTCCACTGCCACAGCAGTAGCAGATGGACAATGAGGCACCCCCTGTAGCACAGGAGCCATCTCCAGTGTGCATCTTTTCTCCATCTCGAGCCCATGATCGCTTTGAGAGGCTCGAGAGTGCTATAGGGGTACTATAGAGTGACTTGGTTGAGCTTCGCGCTACTCAGGCTGCGAACCACGCTGAGGTGATGGCGCATCTCGACATACTCTAGCAGATCCTTGAGCAGGACAGACCTCGCCATTTGTGATGAGACCACGAGCGTTATCACCATCTCCAGCAGCACCACCATTACTAGCAGCACCAGGATCACCACCGGCAGTAGTAGCAGCATTAGTACCAACAGAGGATGACACTGACGCTTGAGGAGTCTTTATTTTTTCTGTGTCTTTATGTTTTGTTATTTTATTTTAGTATTTCATTTTGGACTTGTATTACTCAGAAAGGTTCTACCTTCTGAGTTTATTTTACTGTTTTTCAGTTATATCGAGTTGTATTTTATTTTTCGTAGCTTTATAGACTCATTTTATTTTGTTTGTTGAGCTTTACTGAACACCCCTTGTGTATATGTGCAGATGGTCTTGTGAGTCTTGGAATTAAAAAATAGTCATTGGCACAATTATGTGGCATTCCATATGGTTGTGTGTGCTCCACAACCCATTGGAACTAAACTCTCAATAAAATTAGCTCCATCAAATACAACATTAAGAATTCAGGGGAGTATTGTTTCAATTGCCCATCTTTACACATATTTTGATTGTTTTAAATCTTTGTTGTGCTTGCATGAGTATATTGAGAGCAATGTACATCTTAAGTGTGGGAGGGAGTTCACATCACACACGTTTTATACTTATGCATTATATTTTCATGCTCATGTAGCCAATGGTGGTTCAACTTAGTTGCAACGGTTGTATTCTTAAGTTTAGGAGAATATTGAACATTGAATTCCATCATGCTCTAGTTTTCCTTTAATTTTAAGGAATTTTTGCCTAATTATTTCTTGTTGTACTACTCATTCATTAAACCTTTTGGAAACTCAAGTTCAACACTTAAGGGACTATTTTAGCATTGTTTTAGCTTAAGTTTCAAAAAAAAATGAATGAATGAAAATAAAAGAAAGAATAGTTTTGTTTGTGTATTGGGGGTGGAAATAACTACTACCTATGAAGTATGAAGCTACTCTCATAAGTCGGATACTAGTTATGTCTTAATGAGAGAAAGAGTTATCTAAAAGGATGAGTAAAAGCTGCTACCCTGGTAGAAAAAGTTACCACCTCGAAAGTGTGGAAGCCACCTTGGCGGCCGCCTAGGAAAGGGCTACCTTAGAGGATGTGTGAAGCTACTACCTTCTCTTTTTGTTTTTAAATAAGTCCTCTTTGATAAGAACTTTGAGGAGTACATGTTAGCTTGATTTGAGTAAGTTTACACACACTTACACAATATCGGGTTGGTTGTCCTTTTGGATTTAAGTTTTTAGCTAGAGCAATGACCTCTCTTATTTAATGTTTAGTTTTTCCTTGCTTCTAGAATGCCACTTTTTCCTACTTTTGGTGAACCTAAGACCGAGCATTTTCAATTTTTCCTCTTAGATGCTTTAATGTTTTATTTTTGCTTGAGGACAAGCAAAAGCTTAAGTGTGGGGGAGTTTGATAAGTACTTGTGTATAAGTATTACTAAGTATATTTTTCTTACATTGAGCATCACTTTTATCAGATTTTATGTCTCATTCGTGTGTATTTTCATTCTTTTGTGCATTTAGAGTTGCGGAGAAATGTTTGGAAGAAAGGAAGCAAAAATACATCATGGACGCAATTGTTGAGGAAACTCTTGGACCAAACAAGGATCAAGGCACAAGTTGTGCTCATAGACATATGGGTGTCTGTCAACCTCCAAAATGTTCAAGTGAATACACAAAGTGGAGGGGAACAAAGACAGTCACACTCATTTGTTTCAACTAGTGTAATATTGTCAAGAGCTTCGTCATATGTTTGAAAGCAAGAGGTGACATGATCTACCGAATGGATGTGTGCCCAATAATGCGGCCTTGATGAAAATATTGAAGTCGGGAGTACTGAAGCAGTTACTGTTCACAGCGCGCAGGAAAATTGAAGCCTGGAAATCCACAAGCCCATGTGAAATTTTTACGGGGGCGTGTGGATGCCCCATTTCAGCCCTTTAAATACCGCTTTGAGAGTTTAATTTGGGGATCTTCTTCCTATCTTTTGTCTATCTTTTAGGGAGAGCACGGTTAGGGTTTAGAGAGGTTTTTGCTAGGATTTTGGAGCGTTCCTATGGCATTCGACATTGATTTCCTTCGGAGAAGAGTTATTGAGGGAGCTTCCTACGGCTTGGATTCGGCAGGGTGTGCCCTAGGCTTGATGAAGGAGTCTTTGGAGAAGATGAGGAGGCTCTTGAAGACTATCGACGTAGATGACAAGGGGGTTATCTCTATGGATTGCTTGCACTTATTTTTGATTTTATCATGGATTTTGTATTGCTCCCTTGAGAGCTAAACTAAACCCCTAGTTGGTGCTTGGACTTGTAAACCTTGGGATGAGTTTGTTTCATTGACTTCTATTATGTTTCCTTTAATTGATGTTTTAATTGAGTTTCAATCTTGTGTATTTATTGATTTGATTTTCCCTTAGAGTGACACTAGGGTTGAGAATCTATTTAGATAATCCTTTTGAATGGGTGACACTTCATCAGGATTAGACTTAGCAAGTGATGAGTGCATTTCATATATACATTTCCATACCCTTTTCATGTATTTATCATATCTTGAAGCATTTATTTATATTGATTTGGTGCTACTTTGTGTATTATAGTGTATTTGTGCAAGAAAACAATTCCATGTGCAAAATAGCAGGATTCGGCGTAATTACAGTGCAAAAAGATGAGAATCTATAGTGTTCTCAAGCCTGACTCGGTCTTGACATGACGTGCATATTCCATTGATTATTCTAGGCAATTTGTGAAGATGAGCACTGTAGCAAAATTACTGTAGTTGAGTAATGTAGCATTTTACTGTAATAAATCACTATAGTACAAGTCTGGAGAAGGGGAACAGTTTGTGTGCTCCTAGCACGATCGTGTCAAGCCTAACACCCTCGTGTCGCATGGTGTGTCAAGCCCGAAAATCTACATTTTAGTGATTATGCTTTTTAGTGATTTTTGGGGGGATTGACACCCCCGTGTTCACGGCGTGTAGTGCCTGGAATCCACATTTTAAGTAAGATCTAGGGCATTTTTGGGGCATTCTTCTCTCCATCTTTTCTCCTTCTTCTTGGGGGCGGCTGCCACGGTCTTCCCCTCCACATTTCGGGGCAAGACTGAACTTTGGTGCTAAAGCACGAGTAATGGAGGCACAAGATAAGTGGGGCTAGTAATGGAGCTCAACATCGGAGGCGATCTTGAAGAGAAGGGAGTCTTATCGTTTTTATTTAGATCTATAGTTGTTTTATTCATGTTGTACCCATCCCTCAAGGGCTAACCGTCCATGGTGCTCTGGGATGTTGAACTTTGATGCATTGTGTGTTTTGAATACTTTCTTCAAATGATCTACGGAGTTCTTTTGGTTTCTTGTGTTTAATGATGTGTTTGCATAACTTGATGTGTTTGATGTGCACAGATGCTTTGGTAAAACTTGGTCTATGGATGACCATAGTTGTGATTACTTTTTATTATTGCAAAACTTGATGTGTTTGAGATGCACAGTTACCCTAGTAGAACTTGGTGTATTTGAGAACCATAGATGAAACATTGCTTTTGAGCAGACGCAAGAACCATAGAATGTACCTGGTAGACATTAAAGGTCAGTCAGCATTCGATAGCTCATAGGAATCATCCCGGGGCATTGCTCTCTTGCTGTTAAAATACTCGATCCTAATCTACCTGATAATTCCTCCTGCTCTATCTCTGCGTCTCTGACCTAGTTTAGTTCAGCCCTTACCTGTTATCCTTCCTTCCTTAAAATCTAGTTACTAACCATTATTTACCGGTTAGAGACTAGAAGATTAATTTGTATTTTGAGTCCAACCCCTGTGGTTCGACAACCCTACCCCTCATGGGGTACCACTTTACTACTTATGTGCGACCCGTGCACTTGCGGAGAACACATCAAGTTTTTGTCGCCTTTGCCATGGACTGGCAACTCTTAGGAACATTAGGATTCTAGTAATCTAGCCATTTATCTTTTTCTGTATATATTACTTTCTATTTTGTTTTTGTTTTATTACTCAATTCTTTTATTCATCACTTATTTCAGGAAGGTCGAATAATGGACAATTTGCGTGCAACCTTAGAGGATCCAGACTGGTTTCAACAATTCCTTGAAATTCCTGTATTTTATGAGGCACCTCCACAGTGTCAAAATACAATGAGTTTGTGTGATGGGATATCATTTAAGGACTTGGAAGATCCAAAGGTGTTTCAAAAAGTCCTAAAAAATCCTGCATTATATGGGGCACTTCATCAGAGGTATGTCACACCCAGTGAAGAAGATGGGCTATCACAATGGGAATTAGAAGATCGGTATTAGGCTCAAAAATTTTCTACAACTCTTCCATCCTATGATGCACCTCCACTCATTAATCCTGATTCATTGATTCCATCTGAAAATTCTATCATAGACAGCTGGAAATATTTGAGACAGGAGGATGATTTGAATCAAGATGAAGCTTCGATTCTGGATGAGACATGGGACATGGAAGGATATGAGAGCTACAGAGTTTATATACAAAAATCAATAGAAGCCCTTCATGCGCCATATGATCATCGTGAGATTGATATACCACAGGTGGAGGAACAAGCCCTTTCAAATGATCCCATTCTGGTTGAAACTCAGGACGTACAAGGAAGTAAATGGTACAACGACTATATTCAAAATTTGATGAAGGAACTTTACACACCATATGAGTCTCATGAGACTATAATTGATTCTGATTAATTGAGTTGGAGCAAACATCATGAGATTGATGTCCCACAGGTGGAGGAACAGATGCTTGTAGAGAAGAGACCTCCCTTGGATGAAGAGCATCAAGAGTTGATGACATCTATTTTGGAGCATACACTACCAACCATTGTATCCGGGGAACATTGAGAGAAGAAAAAAATTGATAAGGTCGAAGAAACATACTTAATTGACTTTGAACAAGTTTCCTCTTTTGACATGGGTGAATGGGAATACAGGAAGAAAGTGCTTCAAGGAATTAATTTAAGTCTTGAAAAGAGGTTGAAGCAATATTTACACCTTCCTTCTAAGAAATTGAACAACTCATGTCCCGGGTTGTTCCCTTGTAGGCCTAAGTGTCAATTGATGAAACATTTATCATTAAAGAGGGCTCTAGTGATGAGGCATAAGGAGGTTGATTGTGGAAGAATGAGAAATATGAAGGCAACCCCTTTTGCCTTGGTTCATATTTTGGAGTTTGACCAAGTTGTTCTCAAGGAATTCACCGGCAAGCTTACACATTTCTCATTCTTTGGAATCAACTTTGCGAACTATAGCCGGAGGGAACATTTTTTTTTCAAGATGAAAAAATAGATGAAGAAGCAAACTCCAAGGCTTTTAAACAAAATACTTCTTGTATGCTTAATGAAGTCATATTTGGCAAGAAGAAGATGTTGGGAATTCAAGAATTTGTGGGTAAGAAAAAGGAGCCATACACTGACCACATGTGCATGTACAGATCTTGGATAATTCCCAACCCAAATTGTTCCCTTGGAGACCTAAATCAAGTTGGTCGAAGCTCTTTACTTGTACCCCTCCACATTAAGTAAGTTTGTGCTTTAATGGAAGTAGCTATGCAACTTGTAGCTGGGAAGAGCACACTCTCTTCAAGCCTCCATAAGGTAAGTAATAAGGTATGTCAAGCTAGTGATGTTAAACAAGCGCTTCTTGGGAGGCAACCCAAGCTTTAGTTATTTTATTTTCTCTTGTTTTTCTAGTTTAGTTTAGTTTCTTTCTTTTAATCTTGAATAAATTGGTGGTACTCTTTATTTCATTCTTACTTGATTCTCAGTATTTTTCTGATTCAGTGGTCGTGTCAGCTTTATTTTGCTTTATCCCAACTACTATAGTGTTCATAGGGGGGGAAAGTCATTGTCTTGAAAATTTTCAGGTACGACACGGGCAGAACACGCCCCTGCTCATGCCACTGAACTTTATTGTTTTCAATTTTCTGGACTATTCCAGGATGGACATGGGTTGGACACGAGCTTGTTAGGGAGAGCTGCACACTTTTTATTCACCTTACACGATCGTGTCCTATCTATTTTAAATTTTCATCATTCTCCTGAAATTTTTTAGTGGGGCAAACACACTCTGGAACAAGATCGTGTTTATCCTGATTTCTTGCATTTGTGGATTAATTTCTCTTATTTTAATGCAGTATATCATACTGGGGTTGAGGGCTATATCAACGATTCTTGAGCATCACCAATCCTTCTTTTAGTAGTGCTCTTTTTTATTTCTTATTTTCTTTTTCTTGAGCTTCACTTGTCCTTTTTTTACTTGTAGGATGTGAGCCATGTGGAAGCAAGGAACATAAATGTTGAGAGCGGCTACATCACTCTCCGTGTTCAGGAAAGCCACTAAAATTTCTCCCCAATTTTATTTGTTCTTGATTTATTTCTTCATGCATATATTTGTACATTGAGGACAATATACGGTTTAAGTGTGAGGGTGGGTTTTACTATTGTATTCATTGTGATGAGGCATGACTTAGGACGATCTATGATCTTATTTTGTGGAATTTCTAAGTGTAAGGGGACACTAGTTTTTTAGTGTATTTGTATTGAGCTTAATTGTTAGCTTCACTCTTATCTTAGAAACCTCTTATTTTTCTCACCTTAACCTAATTGTGGAGCCACTTGTATTTAGGAGAGAACTTTAGCTCAATGACATGGTTTCTTGTTTTAAAAAAAAATACCTAGGAAAGTCGGTTTCCTTGTGGGATGCCTTACCGGTTCTTTGTAAATACTTTGTAAAAAGATGGTAGAAAGAGCTATCACCTTAGATGTGTGAAATTCATTCTTGAGTAGTCGAATTTTGGCCATTGCAAGTGTACATTTGATGACCTACCGAGAGAAAGGGCTACGTCTAGGGTGTATGAAGCTACTACCCATTTAATATAGTTGAAATAAAGTCATTGTTAGCTAAGTTGATCGAACATTTTATGGGGCACATAAATTAGGGTAATCACACACACACACATACACACACACACACACACACACACACACACACACACTTGGGGAGTACAAGGTGAAAGTGAAACTTATCATTTTTTATCAGCTGAACACACATTAACAACTAGTTTCCTATTCCACTTTTGAAATTCCAATATTACTGAGATCAGAGGTCATGCACTCATCTTCTTTCTTGTGTGTTTACGTGTTTTGCTCGAGGATAAGCAAATGTTCAAGTATGGGTATTTGATGAGTGCATTTCATATATACATTTCCATACTTTTTTCATGTATTTATCGTGTCTTCAAGCGTTTATTTATTGTGATTCGGTGCTACTTTAGGTATTATAGTGTATTTGTGCAGGAAAACAAGTCCGTGTGCAAAAGAGCAAGATTTGGCACAATTACAGTGCAAAAAGATGAGAATTGACAAGATCCCCTTGCGTATATCCCGCAAGTACACGGGTTTGTCGAAGTAATAATCCCGGATGAGCGGGTATCGAATCCACAGGGAATAGGGAATAAAAATACTTAATTCGCTTCTTAGCTATGTGAAAGATCAATGATGGTAAGTATGACAATGATTCAATTCTCAACAATAAAAACAATAAGTAAGAGAGCAAAAGTAAAGAAGGGGGTAAGGCAATCGATAAAGATGGGGTACCCGGATAATGCTCTGCCTAGGATTATTGTTTCAAGTGCAAGAACCCTCTATTATGCTTCCTAATCAATGCAATGGTGAGTCGTGGAAATCCTTAATTACATAGTCCCAAATCTAAGGTCAACTATGCATAACTCTATACATGTCCCGGAGGAGAAATTAGATAACCTCTCAACCTCGCACTCGCATAGAGTTGCAATGAGCTCTAGGGATTCCAAGTGATAAATCTCTTCCTAATTATAGACCTAACCCTTGGTCCAGGTGGAAGGTCCCTAACCACGATTAAGCCCTAGATACTAAGATCACCTCAACGCTTCACTCCGTTGCACGCACAACTAAGCCCCAGCGGAAGTTTATCCCTTAGACCATTCACTCTATTATGGCCGCAAAGAACTCGAGGAACGGAGGTAGAATCTATCACGTCAGAGGGGAAAGGGGATGCTCCTGTACCTCTCGACTCACCCTCTCAACCCTCTCCAACCTAGCTTTGTCTAACGCTCGTGGTGTGTCACTCACTCACAAGGTTACCAACGAGAACTCTCAACCCTAGTTTCACTCTAGGGGAAATGTTCATACAATCAAGCATTCAAGGTTGGAACTCACAATAAACATCAATTAATTGAAAGCATAATATTGAGATTTAATGAAACGAATACATCCTAGGGTTCACAAATACCCAAGTACCCACTAGGGGTTTAGCTCTCCATGGAGCTAAGTACAATCAAAGAAATAGAATGTAAAAGTAATGAATCCATAAAGAAACCCCCTTGATAGTCGTGTCGATGGTCTTGTGGAAAGTCCTCTACTCGTCGTCCAAGGATTCCCTCGTCCGGTATAGGATACGCCTCCACGGAAGCTCTCCTACCAACCTTCTTCCTAAGGAATGATGATATCGGAGCCGTAGAACCTCCCCAAAACCTTGGCCAATACCCCTCAAAACCCTAGCCGAAGCCCTCTCTCAAGTTGGGGAAAAGATGGAGAAAAGAATACTAAAATCGGGGCTGATTCGGCTTTAAATAGGGCTGGAATCGGGCGACTACACGAGCGTGGATGCTTCACGCGCCCGTGCGGAATTTCCACACGGGCGTGGATAATTTCCACACGCCCGTGTGGATTCTCTGAACTTCTGTTTTCTCGGACGGCTGTGAACAGTGCTGTTACAGTACTTGCTACCGTGTTGCTACAGTGCTCTTCTACAATGTCCGCCCTAAATAGCTTCCCGAATCCATACTTTCATCGGAGTAACGCAAACGGGCACACATTCATGTCTTGGATCATTTGCTTCTTCAATGATAGGCAAGTTGGTGGAGCTCTTCTTCTATGTGCATAAGTCGAAATGCTCGAGTGTGACTGCCTTTGTGCCCCTCCAAATGGATGTGCCAACTAGAATACGAGGAGGTTGGCACACACACTCTAGCATCTCACACCTGACCTATGTCTTCGCGTTTGAACCTTAGCAAGATTTCCTCCAAAATCAGTGCATTGTGCTCCACATTGGCTTCTTTCCTTCATACTCGACCTCACAACCCTACCTGCATAAAAGTAACATAAAAACACACATATTAGTGTAAAAACCCGAGAAAAGTAATGCTCAACATAAGGAATGAACACTTCACATTCATATCGCACAAGCACTTATCAAGAATCTATAGTGCTCTCAGGCTTGACACGGTCTCGACATGACCGTGTGTATTCCACTGATTATTCCAGGCGATTTTTGAAGATGAGTACTATAGCAAAATCACTGTAACTGAGTACTGTAGTATTTTACTATAACAAATCACTGTAGAACAAGTCTGGAGAAGGGACACGGTTTGTGTGCTCCTAACACGATCGTGTCAAGCCTGACATCCTTGTGTTGCATGGTATGTCAGGCTTGAAAATCTGCTTTTCGGTGATTCTGCTTTTCAGTGATTTTTGGGGGGATTGACACCCTCATGTCCACGGCGTGTCGTGCCTGGAAACCACATTTTAAGTAAGATCTTGGGCATGTTTGGGGCATTCTGCCATCCATCTTTTCTCCTTCTTCTTGGGGGTGGCTGCCACAGTCTTCCCCTCCACATTTCTGGGGCGGACTGAACTTTAGCGCGAGTAGTGGAGGCACAAGAGAAGTGGGGCTAGCAATGGAGCTCAACATCGGAGGTGATCTTGAAGAGAAGGGAGTCTTATCGTTTTCATTTAGATCTATAGTTGTTTTATTCATGTTGTACCCATCCCTCAAGGGCTAACCGTCCATGGTGCTCTGAGATGTTGAACTTTGATGCATTGTGTGTTTTGAATACTTTCTTCAAATGATCTACGGAGTTCTTTTGGTTTCTTGTGTTTAATGATGTGCTTGCATAACTTGATCTGTTTGATGTGCACAGATGCTTTGGTAAAACTTGGTGTATGGATGACCATAGTTGTGATTGCTTATTATTGTTGCAAAACTTGATGTGTTTGAGATGCACAGTTACCCTAGCAGACCTTAGTGTATTTGAGAACCATAGATGCAACTTGCTTTTGAGCACATGCAAGAACCATAGAATGTACCTGGTAGACATTAGAGGTCAGTCGGCATCTGATAGCCTATAGGAATCATCCTGAGGCATTGCTTTCTTGCTGTTGAAATACTAGATCCTAATCTACTTGATAATTCCTCCTGCTCTATCTCCACATCTCTCAACTAGTTTAGTTTTAGCCCTTACCCGTCATCCTTCTTTCCTTTAAAATCTAGTTACTAACCATTATTTACCGGCTAGTGATTAGAAGATCAATTAGTACTTTGAGTCTAGTTCCTCTGGTTCGACAACCCTACCCCTCACGGGGTACCACTTTACTACTTGTGTTTGTCCCGTGCACTTGTAGAGAACACATCAGCAAGATTGAAGAGGGTTGAGTGGATGAGTTGAGTGGTAGCATAATGTCTCCTTTCCCCTCCGACGTGATTTATCCTACCGCCACATTCCATGAGTTCTTTTCAATCATGATAGAGTGAAGTGCTAAGAGACAAACTCCACTAGAGCTTAGTTGCGCGAGCAACAGAGTAAAGTATTGAGTAATCCTTATTGTTGGGGCTTAATTGTGATTAGGGGTCTTTCTCCTGAACCAAAAGGTTAGATCTAAACTAGGGAATAGCGTTTATCACTTGGAGTCCCTAGAGCCTAAAACAGTCCCACCAGTGTGTGGAGTTGAGAGTATCCCTTTCCGTTGGGGTATAGTGCAGCGGGCTAGTCACGATTGACCTTAGGTTTGGGACCGTGTGAGTTTGGATTTCCACGACTCATTAGACTTCAATTAGGAGGCATAATATTAGTCTTGCACTTGAAATAATAGTCCTAGGGTGAGTATTGTCCGAGTTCCCCATTTTACTATTGATTATCTTCCCTGATTACTCTTGCTTGTTCTCTTTTCTCTTTTACTTTTCTTTACACTAATATCTTAAATCAAATCATAAATTCTTTTTCACTCTACCTAAATAGTAGTACTTCTTGTTTCCGAGACTTTATTCCCTGTGGATTCGATTACCCACTCACCAGAGTATTTTATTACTTCGACGACCCATGCACTTGCGGTACACACACGCAAGGGATTTGCCAAGTTTTTGGTGTCGTTGCCAGGGAATAGGCATTTTGGAAGTATTTGCACTTTGCTATTTTAGCTATTCATCACTTGTTCTATTTCACACTTTTTATTCTTCCATCATTTTGATTTGCTTTTTCTTCTTTAATTACAGCTCCACGTTATGAACCGAGGCAACCCTTCTACATTAGTTGAAGGTGATCTGGAAATTGAAAGAAGGATTCATAAATGGGGAAAGGAACCTGTATAAGAAAATTTAAATCAAGCTGAGATAGAAGTTAAAGGGTCTGATAATATAGCTGAACAACATGAGCAACAGAGGACACTCTCAGATTATGCAAGACCCGTAGTTCTTGGTACACAGTCTAGTATTGTGAGGCCACTGATCACTGCTCAGAATTTTGAGCTCAAGCCAGAATTCATCCAAATGTTACAGTAGTCAGCACAGTTTAATGGTTTGGCGGATGAGGACCCAAACAACCACATTGAAAACTTTCTGAAGTGTGTGACGTGCTCAAGATTAACGGAGTAATGGATAATGCTATCAAATTGAGGGCCTTCCCATTTTCCTTGTAAGGGAGAGGGAAGTGTGCGACGTGCATCGATCACTACTTAGGAGGAGATGGTGGAAGCTTTCCTAGCTCGATATTTTCCTCTTGGAAAATTTGTGAAGCTCAGAAATGAAATATCCTCTTTTGTGCAGGTGGAATTGGAGTCTCTTTTTGAGACATGGGATAGGTTCGAGGATCTTCTCCGGAAATGTCCTCAACATGGGTTCCCTGAGTGGATGATCATCTATACTTTCTACAATGGGTTGAACCCAAGCACGAAGCAATTTCTTGATGTTGCAACAGGAGGTACCTTAGGCAGTAAAACTCCAGAAGAAGCCCGATAGTTCATTGAAGAAATGGCTATGAACAGTTATCAGTGGAATACACGGGACAAGAAGAAGGTAGTAGGACTTTATGATATTAATGTAATGACATCATTGGCAGCCCAGTTTGAGTCATTGAGTAAGAAGTTAGACCCTTTAACTTCTCCTAGAGTGGCAGTAATGATGAGTTTCACTGGGTGTGGGGGTGGGCATGCTTCATCTAATTGTCTAATTGCTATTGGTGGTACAACTTCAGTGGAACATGTGGATTTTATAGGGAACGCAATGAAAGGTTAAGGAAATCCATGTAGCAATACCTACAATACATGTAGAGGAATCACCCAAACCTTTCTTGGGGCAATCAGGGGCAACAGAAGACTACTGCACCACCAGGTTTCTAACAATAAGCCCCAAATGTGGAGAACAGAGTTTCAGGGTTGGAAAATTGGATGACTAATTTGGAGAAGCCGTTAACCAAGTTCATTCAATCTTCAGACACAAGATTTCGGTCGGTTGAAGCCACACTTCACAACCACACCGCATCCTTGCATAATTTGGAGAATAAAGTTGGTCAAATCGGAAAGTCACTTTCAGAAAGACCACAAGGGAGTTTACCTAGCAACACGGAGACAAATCCAAAAGAATAGTTGAAGGCGATTACTTTGAGGGGTGGTCGTGAAGTTGAGAGTAAGTTCCCTACTGAAAAGATGATGGTTGAGTCACCCAAAGAAGTGGATGTTGAGGATGGAGCTAAAGAGAAGGAGGTGGCACCCGCACCTTATAAGCCAAGAATTTTTTATCCTTCAAGACTGAAAAATGACCAAAATGATGAGCAATACAATAAATTCCTAGGTCTATTCAAGAAGTTGCACATCAATATCCCATTTGTGGAGGCGTTGTCTCAAATACCTCACTATGCAAAGTTCCTTAAAAACCTCTTGATTAATAGGAGGAAGATAGAGGCGAGTACATTTGAGATCTTAGATGCTTCATGCTCAGCGGTGTTACAAAAGAATATGCCGAATAAGAAGAAAGACCCCGGTAGCTTCATCAATCCATGCAACATTGGCAATTTGGGTGAAGAGAAGGCATTGGCGGATTCAGGAGCTAGCATCAATGTCATGCCTTATACATTTTTCAGAATCTAGGTTTAGGAGAACCTAGACCCACTCGGATGACACTTCAATTAGCCGATCGATCAGTTAGACGTCCAAGGGGTATCATTGAGGATGTACTTGTGAAAGTTTACAAGTATATCTTTCCAATAGACTTTGTGGTGTTAGATGTAGACGAGGATGTTGAGGTTCCATTGATACTTGGGAGGCCATTCTTGCGCACTTCCAAAGCTCTCATTGACATGGACTGTGGAAAATTGACATTAAGAGTTGGAGATGACAAGTTGACTTATCACTTCACCGAAGCCATGTGACATTCTCTTGATTTTGATGATACTCTGTATTTTCTTGACACCACTGATAAGTTGATCGATGATTATATGCAGGAAGAATGAAGAAATTTCATCACTTGGTCTAGAGGACAAAGTGCAACCAACTCCAGAAATAATGAAAAGGATGATCCAAAAGCTCAAGAGGACAAGAAGACGTCATAAAAAGCACCCCAATTCCAGCGGGGATGAGCATTCATGAAGTAAGGGTGATAAACCCATCTATGGTAACAAACTTGATCACTCCCCCTCTAACTTGCAAAAATTGTGCTCATCATGCTTTTAAGATGTAGGTAAGAGGGCAACTTTTCTTCATGAACCCCCTGAGGTAAGTACAGGTACGTTAAGCTTAGTGATGTTAAACAAGCTCTTCTTGGAAGGCAACCCAAGTCTTTATTGCTTTTCTAGGTCTTAGTTTAGTTTTTGCATGAATAAATGCCTAGTGTTGGTGTTTTGAACATAATATGCTTTTTCTATGATTTTCTCATAGATCGTTGGTGTTTTATTGTGCTTTGATGTGCTTTGTGAAGTTTTAGGTTGTTTGAGCGCGTTTTCACGAGTCTTTGGTCAGTTTTTCATTATATTTACAGCTTCTGTAAGTTGTATTTGAGTTACAGAATTTTTCTGCGGAAGCTGCAGGTTCTTAAGCAATCCAGAGAAGACACACGGCCGTGTGGAAATTCTACATAGGCGTGTGTTTCCGTTCAGAGCTCAACTTCTCCATCCCAAGAAGACATAGGGGCATGTGAGTGCCCCTGTGAGAGACCCTGTGAAGGACACATGCCCATGTGGAATTTCCACAGGGGGGTGTGTATCTCTGCAGATTAAAACTTTTCCATCCCGAGAAGACACAGGGGCGTGTGGGTGCCCCTGTGAGCCCCCATATGAATCCACACACCCGTGTGAAATTTTCACAGGGGCGTGTGGAACACTTAGGAAGATTTTTGGGTTTCAAAGAAGCCACAGGGGCGTGTGGCTGCCCTTGTGGTTGGGCACACGGGTATGGGTAATTTTCACACGCCCATGTGGATACGTTCAGAGGCCAAAGTGGCCATCCCGAAAGCACAAAGAGGCATGTGGGTACCCCTGTGAAGCTCCACTGTGGAGGCACACAGGTGTGGGTAATTTCCACACGCCCGTGTGGATGCACAGAACACAAAACCCCACGATTTCTCTTCATAATCTACTCGCGCCTCTTCATCTTTTAAACGCCTCCACACTCAAAGAAAGTTTCCCTTCATCTTCCCAACCTTCTCTCCGTCTATTTAAAGAGTTTTGGGTTGTTTTCCGGCTGTATTCAAAGTTTTTGATTCTCACTTCATCGGTAAGCTTCCCCTTCTCTTGTCTTCACCCATTTTCTTTTCTTTTGTTTAATGTGGTGGAGTTTTCTTGGAATTCATGTTTAAAGTGTGGTGAAAAGCTTATATGTTTTATTTGGAGGCTTTTTGTAATGTATTGTGGATTTTTCTCAAGCCTTGACCGCACTGTTGTTACACCCCAAATATCCACACGAGTGTGTGGAATTTCCACACGACCGTATGGATTTCTGTAGAATTTGTTTTTAAGTTTAATTTGATCGATTTATATTAATTCTTGCAAAAATGAGTCCTAGATCGAAGAAATTGGCCGGCAAGCATCCCCATGAACCTTCCCCTGAGCAGCTTGAGTTCGCTATACCTGAACATCAAGCAAGATTTGAGCACACTGAGAGATACAATTAGAAGATGAGATGGCACAGGAGATCGATGAGCTCTTCTCTAAGGGTAGCTGGCATTGATTATTGTCTTTTA
The DNA here is from genome assembly GCF_009730915.1 of Dioscorea cayenensis subsp. rotundata. Classification (NCBI taxonomy): domain Eukaryota; kingdom Viridiplantae; phylum Streptophyta; class Magnoliopsida; order Dioscoreales; family Dioscoreaceae; genus Dioscorea; species Dioscorea cayenensis. Next base: position 11,910,400 of record NC_052478.1, read on the forward strand.
GAAAGCCATCCATTCGTATATTGACATTGGAGGTGCTCGTGTCATTCGAGTTTGATCGTTCTTACAGTAGTTTTGTGAGCATCGATGCTATACAGTTCTGTGCATCCGGTTAGAACCACAGTATGAGCATGACACAGTCTTCAGTATGACTAGGTCTATATGATGAGGACTACATTAACATTGAGGAGTACGAGTAATTACCGACTGACTATCCTGGCAGTTTGACTCCTCAACGCAAATATAAGATTTTATGTGGCCAGGGACGGTATGAGCCTGGGATCTCCAAGGCGATGTGTCTTTCCCGACCGGCCTACGGATATATCCACGCCGTTCTCATTTGATCGGTGAACGGTCAGGTGACAGTATAGGAGTAATCAGTCACCGGAGCTGTTGTACTTATATTCTATAGTTCAGAGCTAGCCTCTTCACCTGGGACACATTATGGCTGAGTATTTGCATCACCAGGGTCAGTATGCCAGAGTGGGAGTATTATTCTCTGGGTCGTACATTACTAGACTCATAATGGGGATGGGTTTATTTGACGCGATCAGAGAAACCGAGAAGATCATCGCTCCCTCTCCTCTCGGCCTGGAGACTATAAGATTGATGGGTATGGTGTTAAAGTATGGACCGAGCACGTATGTGATGATCATGCCACCACTAGAGATAGCCGATGGTGAGGGTGACGAGGTAGAGGGATCTTAGCCTGCTCCACTGCCACAGCAGGTTCAGATGGACACTTAGGCACCCTCTGTAGCACAAGAGCCATATCTAGTGTGTATCGTTTCTCCATCTCGAGCCCATGATTGCTTTGAGAGGCTCGAGAGTGCTGTAGGGGTACTACAGAGTGACTTGGCTAAGGTTTGCGCTACTTAGGCTGTAAACCACACTGAGGTGATGGCGCGTCTTGACATCCTTCAGTAGATCCTTGAGTGAGACATGACCTCACTATTTGTGATGAGACTGCGAGCGTCATCACCATCTCTAGTAGCACTACCATCACTAGCAGCACTAGGATCACCATAAGCTGTAGCAGCAACATCAATACCAACAGAGGATGACACCGACACTTGAGGCGTCTTTATTTTTTTTTTGTGTCTTTTTGTTTTGTTATTTTATTTCAATATTTCATTTATGACTTGTATTACTCAAAAAGGTTCTAAAGTCTGAGTTTATCTTACTACTTTTCAGTTGTATCGAGTTATATTTCATTTTCATAGCTTTATAGACTCGATTTTATTTTGTTTGTTGAGCTTTACTGAACCCACTTGTGTATATGTGTAGATGGTCTTGTGTGTCTTGGAATTAAGGAATAGTCATTGGCATGGTCATGCGGCATTCCATATGGCCGTGTGTGCTCCACAACCCATTGGAACTCAACTCACAATGAAATTAGCTACATCAAATGCAACATTAGGAATTCAGGGGAGTATTGTTTCAATTGCCCATATTCACACATGTTTTGATTGTTTTAAATCTTTGTTATGCTTGCATGCGTACATTGAGGGCAATGTACATCTTAAGTATGGGGGGGAGTTCACATTACATACGTTCTATACTTATGCATTATATTTTCATGCTCATGTAGCCAATGGTGGTTCAACTTAATTGCAACAGTTGTATTCTTAAGTTTAGGAGAATTTTGAACATTGAATTCCATCATACTCTAGTTTTCCTTGAATTTTAAGGAATGTTTGCAGGATTATTTTTGGTTGCACTATTACTTCATTAAACCTTGTGGAAACTCAAGTTCAACACTTAAAGAAAAATAAATAAATGAATAAAAAGAAAAGAAAGAATAGTTTTGTTTGTGTATTGGGGATGGAAAGAGCTACCACCTGTGAAGTATGAAGCTACTCTCATAAGTCGGATACTAGTTATACCCTAATGAGAGAAAGGCCTCTCTAATAGGATGAGTGAAAGCTACTAGCCCCATAGAAAGAGCTAACACCTCGAAAGTGTGAAAGCCACCTTGGCGGCCGCCTAGGAAAGGGCTACCTTAGAGGATGTGTGAAGCTACTACCTTCTCTTTTTGTTTTTAAATAAGTCCTCTTTAATAAGAACTTTGAGAAGTACATGTTGGGTTGACTTGAGTAAGTTTACACACACTTACATAATATCGGGTTGGTTGTCCTTTTGGATTTAAGTTTTTATCTAGAGCAATGATCTCTCTTATTTAATGTTTGGATTTTCCTTGCTTCTAAAATGCCTCTTTTGTGTACTTTTGGTGAACCTAAGGCCGAGCACTTTCAAATTTTCCTCTTGGATGCTTCAATGTTTTATTTTTGCTTAAGGACAAGAAAAAGCTCAAGTGTGGTGGAGTTTGATAAGTGCTTCTGTATAAGTATTATTAAGTATACTTTTCTTACATTGAGCATCACTTTTATCAGATTTTATGTCTCATTCGTGTGTATTTGCATTTTTTGTGCATGTAGGCAGTGGAGACAAGTTTAGAAGAAAGGAAGCAAAAATAGATCATGGACACAATTGTTGAGGAAACTCTTGGACCAAACAAGGATCAAGGCACAAGTAGTGCTCATAGACATGCGGGTGTGTCCAACCTCCAAAATGTTCAAGTGAATACAAAAAGTGGAAGGCCATAAAGGCAGTCACACTCATTTGTTTCAACTTGTGTAATATTGTCAAGAGCTTCATCATGTGTTTGAAAGCAAGAGGCGACATGATCTACCATATGGATGTGTGCCCAATCATGCGGCCTTGATGAAGAAATTGAAGTCGGGAGTACTGTAGCAAAAGTATTGTACCAGTTACTGTTCATAGCACGTAGGAAAATTGAAGCCTGGAAATCCACACACCCGTGTGGAATTTCCACATAGGTGTGTCGATGCCCAATTTCAGCCCTTTAAATACCGCTTTGAGAGTTAAATTTGGGAATCATCTTCCTATCTTCTGTCTCTATTTTGAGGAGAGCGCGGCTAGGGTTTGGAGAGGTTTTTGCTAGGATTTTGGAGAGTTTCTATGGCATTCGACATCGATTTCCTTCAGAGAAGAGTTATTGGGGGAGCTTCCGGTGGCTTGGATTCAGTAGGGTGTGCCCTATGTTTGACAGAGTCTTTGGAGAAGATGAGGGGGCTCTTGAAGACCATCGACATGGATGACAAGGGGGTTATCTCTATGGATTGCTTGCACTTATTTTTTATTTTATCTTGGATTTGGTATTGCTCCCTAGAGAGCTAAACCCCTAGTGGGTGCTTGGACTTGTAAACCCTGGGATGATTTTGTTTCAGTGACTTCTATTATGTTTCCTCTAATTGATGTTTTAATTGAGTTTCAATCTTGTGTGTTTATTGATTTGATTTTCCTTTAGAGTGACACTAGGGTTGAGAATCTATTTGGGTAATCCTTTTGAATGGGTGACACTTCATTAGGATTAGACTTAGCAAAATTGAAGAGGGTTCAGAGGGTGAGTTGGTAGCGGAATGTCCCTTTTCCCCTCCGACGTGATTTATCCTACCTTCACATTCCATGAATTCTTTGCAATCATAATAGAGTGAAGTGCTAAGAGGCAAAATCCACTGGGCTAAGTTGCGTGAGCAACAGAGTAAAGTGTTGAGTAATCCTTAGTGCTAGGGCTTAATTGTGATTAGGGGTCTTTCGCCTGGATCAAAGGGTTAGATCTAAACTAGGAAATACGGTTTATCACTTGGAGTGCCAAAAACCTAAAGCAGTCCTATACAGTGTGAGGTGTTGAGAGTATCCCTTTCCGCCGGGGCATAGTGTAGTGGACTAGTCACAATTGACCTTAGGTTTGGGACCGTGTAAGTTTGGATTTCCACGACTCATTAAACTTCATTTAGGAGGCATAATATCAGTCATGCACTTGAAATAATAATCCTAGGGTGTGCATTGTCCGAGTACCCCATTTTACCATTGATTATCTTCCCCGATTACTCTTGCTTGTTCTTTTTTCTCTTTTACTTTTCTTTGCACTAATATTTTGAATCAAATGACAAATTGGTTTTCACTCTAGCTAAATAGAAAAATTTCTTGTTTTTGAGCATCTATTCCCTGTGGATTTGACTACACACTCACCAGGGTACTATATTACTTCGACGACCTGTGCATTTGCGGTACACACGCAAGAGATGTGTCAAAAATATTTTCGGAGAAAAAGTATAAAACCTAATGTTGCAAATGTTCACACATTAAGACATTTTTTCTTTTGAATACATTTTTTTAGAAAATATGTAAAATATTTTGATAAAAAAAAAAAGTGTGAAGAGGTTATTTTTTATATCTTAATTTAATTTTTTTAAAGAAAATCTCCATAATAATAATGGTTATACAATTACCTTGACATTCGTATTTTTGGTGCATAAATCAAAGATAACAAACTAAATAAAAATAAAGATATAACTAGTTATCTATTCAATGGGCCACATCCACAACCAAGCTAACAAATGATAATACAAATCAAGAACAAAAAGGAACATAGGAGGGATGCCACATCTTACGAAAAAATCTTACATGCGAGGTATCATACAGAATGAATAAAATCATTTATTGTATATAATTAACTTTAGTATTATTCGTCTAGGTATCATAACCTAAATCTCATTCTCATAAACAAGGGAAATAGATGAGTAGGTTATGGTTTGGATCGCGTTTCTTCATGACTTCAAAAATTTTTGCTTTTACATATATTTTTTTTTTTCTATATATTTGTACCATCAGTTTAAATTGATAATAGAATTTTTTCAAATTTCTCTATTCAATTGATCTGTGCACCATAAAGGAACACTTGCAAGGCTCTTAACATCACCCTTCCTCTTGAGCAAGCTCAGAGCCTAATACTCTCCAGGAGTACCAAAGTACAGATAAGATCATCACTCTTTGACTAGCCTTCTATCAAGCTCATGCTTAAGCTCTTTTTGCCGATTATAAGCTTTTGAATGTGAAGCTTTGGACTAGCCCTGTTATAATGGTTTTTGCTGGGAAATAAGGATGTAATGTATGGATTAAGATGTAGTGTATGGGGCCATGTAGCCTGTGTTATCACCATGTTTTTTTTAGATGTAATGTTTCAATGATGAGTGGGTAGGATAAAATATTAGAGCAAGATGTTATAAGATGTAAAATATAAGTAATTGGATTATTACAAACTAGAATTCACAAATTGACTTTTATTTTATTCCTCGTTCTCATGTGCCTTTTGTGTCATAGGGATTCCTCCTGTTTTATTGTCTATTCGCTATGGCTTTGTTTTTGTATTTTCCTAGCTGGTGTCACCCCTGGTGGTGAGGCTAATGTGGTTTCTATGTGTTGCTTTTTTTTTTTTCTTTCAATGTTATCGTTATGTGATTTATTCTTTTTTAAAAAAAATTGACTTTTATGACGAACATAAATAGAAAATTTTACTCAAAATAATATTCAAATGTTATTTAAAAAAGTAGTCTTGGATCAGGGACGGCTCATGCTTATAAAGGCCTAAAGCCCAAACATAAAACTGACCCTAATTAGTTAATAAAAAAATTATTAAAAAAAATATTGAAGCTACATTTTTTGAAATAGATTTGTTTCTTGGGAGAAGAAGAGAATTAATTATGTATTGAAGCTGTGGAAATAGATTTGTTTGTTGAGAGAAAAACATAATTAATTATACATTAAAGTAAAAAAAAATTAAGAACTTAATTTATTAGTTTTTATTTTAAAAAGCTAGTTAATGGAAGATTTGAAATTGGTGCAGTATTAATAAAAAGGTTTAAATATTAATTAATTATACAACAAATAATTATTATAATTTCAAGGATAAGATTTTAAAAATTTTAAAAATTTAAAGTTAATAATGAGGCCACAAATTAAATTTTGAAGTTATTATTTACCCGTATTATTATAACTACGGTGATAAGATTTTAAAAACTATATTGATTTAAACTTAGATGAGGCCCCTAATTTTGGGGGCATAAAGCGGTTGCTTGATTGACTTTACCCTTAAGCCACCCCTGTCTTGGATTTATATTTTTTTTTATCTAAATTACTTCTCAATTTTTTTACCGAGATATTCACTACTATGAGAAATCTTCTTACTGATATTTTCTTCTATCATATCTTAAAATAATCATTTTTTTTATAATTCATAATCCTATTATAGATAGGGGTGAGCAAAACCGGGTACCTGACCCAGTTTTTAAAACCGGATCGGGTACCCGGTTTTTCGGATTAGCAAAAGCTTGACCCGTATCCGACCCGGTTTAAATCGGGTACCCGGTTTAAACCGGATCGGATATCGGATATCCAGATCCAAAGTTTCATGTCCTCCATGGATTTTTTTTTATATAACAACATCAACATTCATAAAAAAAACAAATATGAAAAACTTGTAACTTATAAAGAGGATTAAAACCTTACATTATGCTCCCCACAAAAAAAGTCAAAAACATAATAAAGAGTTTCACCAATCTTAGACATAAAGATTTGGAATTTTTTTCCTTTTACTTTTAATCTTAGAAGAGTTTAAATTTATTAATATGTGTATATATAATATAACTATATATAAGTAACTCTTTAAGTATTTAAATGAGGGATTTTTATTTTTTTCTACTTACACCCTCGTAAAATTTTAAATTTATTAATATATATAATAAATTTAAATTTTATATGGTCTAAAAAGTAAAAAAGAAAAAAATTTATCTTCAAGGACCATATAAAATTTAAATTTATTATATATCTAATTATCTATCTATATATAATTATATATATAAACGAATATATTCAAAACCGGATCGGATACCCGGTTTTTAATTTCTCCCGACCCGTATCCGATCCGGTTTTCACCTTAAAAATTCGGACCGGGTACCCGACCCTCTTTTTCGGATCGGGTACCCAAAAAATTCGGGTAAAAAAACCGGATATCGGATCGGATCATCGGATCCGGATTTTTTTGCTCACCCCTAATTATAGATCATATAAACAATATCATAATTCTTTTTTTGTCTCTCACTTAACATTTGGACATGACTAAGTAAAGCCTCTACCCACTTTAATAAATAAAATCATATATAATTTGATGTCTCTTAATTAGTTTCAAAATAAAAAAAATAAATAGGGTAAGATGACCAATAAATAAGAAAACAAATTAAAGAAAACTCAATAGATGTTAGTTATTGGTTTGTTTGAGCAATGACCTACAATTTGCATTGTATTTCTTTTTGTTTTATTTTCATAATTAAGTCAATGTAGTTAAATATAGGATTTGAAATAAACAACGAATTTATTTCTAATTCTATTTCGATATATATATATATATATATATATATTTTTGGTTATTTTATCTTCTCTTAGAAGAAGATTAAACAATAGAAAAAAAAAAATTTAATTTAAAAAATAGCCACATCACAGACCTTTCCTTATCTTTCAATGTGTTTTTTTCAATAAAAAAGCCTTTCATTTGTGTACCATGAAAGTACCCTTTGTCTTTAAAATATCCAAAAGTACCCTTTGTCTTTAAAATAACCAAATAACAAATTACTTGTATACCCCTATATCTAATTTCTCATATAAGTTTGAAAATTGAAAGTTTCTTGTGTACCCTTTAAAAATTGAATTACTTTTATACTTTATGAAGTCCAACAAGAATAGATCCCAAACTTGATCACCAACCGTTAACTATTAACAGCCTCACTATCATCACCAACTCTTTGGGCATTTACTTTAATAAAACAGAGCAAGGACAGTCGGCCGTTACCTTAAAAAACAGAGCTTCTCTTACCAAGACTGAGATGGGCCTTGGAATTCGCAGCATTATAAATTTTAAAATATCCTTCATGGCCTAAAATGGTTCAAGTTATTTGAATTATAGACTAGTGATCTAGATTGATATTCCTAATCTTAAATATGGTGGTATCGACTTTTCGAATGTTAATACTCTACCTAAATGTGATGGAACTTGCTCGATAGATTTCACAGTGGGAATAATTCTTATAAAAAGGTCAACATCTTCTTGATTGAAAATTATTTGGGAATAAACAATAAATTGTGAAAGCATACTTATACTTGAATCTATTGATAATAATGATGATTGGCCCTTGAAGTTATATTAATTGATCACACACAGAGACGGAAGATAGGAATTCTAATTCTGAATCTCAGATCATTATGTGCTCAGTCAGAGACCACACCCCAGTTATAAGAAATCTTTATGGGGTTAATTACAAGTCTTCCCATCATAGACTTGATGATTTTGTCCCCATGAATTCTACACATCATATTATTATTATTATACATATCCAAACATCTAGTCTAGATAATTAGGACTCTATCCATTCTTTAATTAGATCATCACAATTGGGCCCATTCAGAATTAAATATGATAAGATATACACAATTATAAATGTTATTTGTGTGCATCTATGCAACTTGTACACATATATCCTTATATCCCTATGTGATGCGTGGTCCAAAACACAACAATCTCCCACTTGGACCATATAATCATGCACCTTCGAGAATTCAAAAATTGGGTATAAATTACCATCAACAATCAAAATGTTATCACAACTGAAAAATTACCTAAATCAATCTCGTCCATCAGCCTCATCAATACATGAAACAAATGGGCAGTCGTCACCAGTACAATGTAACTAAACCCACAATGATTGCATATACCGACTTAACTAATGACATAGATAAAGTGTGAATGTGTAGCATGGAAGTTACAAGCCAACGTGATCTACACTTGTCTATTTCCAAATAGTCCAACTTTAAAAACTTTATGGGATCATAGTTCAAAGGAAAATAATGAATAAACTAGAATTTCATAAAATATGTTAAAAAAACGTCAAGACATCAATAAAAATATTAAGCTAACTAAATATAAACTTTCACTAATCAAAGCATCTCTACTAATGTCGACCATATAAGCATCATGCTTAATAAAAACTATAAGCATTAATGCAAGCGGATCCGCAACAATGGACTTTATCCCCATGACACGTCCGAATATGCGTGCAAACCGCAAGTGCACGGGTGTCGAAGTAATAATCTCAGATGAGTGGGTATCGTATCCACAGAGAGTAGGGAATAAAGACACTTGAGTTGTTTCTTAACTAATGTGGAAGATGAATAGTGATAAGTATGACAAAATATGAAATAATGAAAATAAAAACAACAAGATAGAAGGCACAAGTAAAGGAGAAGGTAAGGCAATCGATAAAGATGGGGTACCCGGATATTTATCCGGCTAGGACAATCGTTTCAAGTGCAAGAACCCTCTATTATACTTCCTAATTGATGCAACAATGAGTCGTAGAAATCCTTAATTACATGATCCCAAATCTAAGGTCAACCATGCGTAACTCTATACATGTCCCGGAGGAAAGATTGAATAACCTCTCAACCTCGCACTCGAATAGAATTGCAATGAGCTTTAGGGATTCCAAGTAATAAACCGTATTCCTATGTATAGACCTAACCCTTTGGTCCAAGTGAAGGATCCCTAGCCACAATTAAGCCCTAGATGCTAAAATCACTTCAACGATTCACTCCGTTGCACTCGCAACTAGGGGTGGACATGGGTCAGGCTGGGTCGGGTCTGGGCTGGGCCGGGCCATGTTCGGGCCAAATTGTTTTGATTCAAACCCGACCCATTTGATTGTCATTAGGCCCAGGCCCAGCCCAACCCGACCCAAAAAATAAATAATTTTTTTATGAAATAATTGAAATAACTAAATAAAACTACTACTACAACCCCTAAAAGTTTTTCAAAAATTTTAAAAAAATACAACACAAGTATTATAAATGTTTTAAATAAATTCTATATAAATAAGTAGTAATATTATCAACAAATATTATATATATAATTATATATATTATAAATAATATATGATATATATATTATTTATTTATTCGGGTCGGGTCAAAATTCATCTGACCCAAACTCAGCCCGAAATTCAATTGGGCCAAAATATTTGAGCCCAATCTAGTTTTTTGGGCCAACTTTCTAAACCCAGGCCCTGTATTTTTTGGGCTGGGTTCGGGCCAGCCCATGGGTCGCCCGACCCATGGCCACCCCTATTCACAACTAAGCCCCAGCGGAAGGTCATCCCTTAGCCCATTCACTCTACTATGGCCGCAAAGAACTCTTGGAACGTGGAGGTAGGATAGATCACACCGGAGGGGAAAGGGGATGCTCCGCTACCTCTCGACTCACCCTTTCAACCCTCTCCAATCTAGCTTTGTCTAACTCTCATGGTGTGTCACTCACTCACAAGGGTTACCAACAAGAACTCTCAACCCTAGTGTCACTCTAGGGAGTATTCATACAATCAAACATACAAGATTGGAACTCACAATAAACATCAATTAATTGAAAGTATAATAAAGAGATTCAATGAAATGAATACATCCTAGGGTTCACAAATACCCAAGTACCCACTAGGGGTTTAGCTCTCCATGGAGCTACATACAATCAATGAAATCGAATGTAAAAACAAAGTATCCATAGAAAACCCCCTCGTTAGTCGTGGCGATGGTCTTGTGGAGAGTTCTCTACTCGTCGCAAGGGTCCCTTTGTTCGGCCTAGGATACACCTCGCCGGATCGGTGCCGACGAAAGCTCTCCCACTAACCTTCTTCCAAACGGCGCTCGATGTCAGAACCGTAGAACCTCTCCAAAGCCCTAGCTAATACCTATCAAAACCCTAGCCGCCGCCCTCTCTCAAGTTGGGGAAAAGATAGAGAAAAGAATGCTGAAATCGGGGTTGAAATCGGCTTTTAAAGGGCTGGAATCGCGATTCCACACGCCCGTGTGAGCGCCCCTGTGGAATTTTCACACAGGCGTGTGGAATTTCCACACGCAAGTGTGAATTCTCTGTTTTCCTATTTTCTCGGCCGACTGTGAACAGTGCTGGTACAGTATTCTTGCTACAATTTTGCTACAATACCCTACTACAGTACCTGCCCGAAATACTCCCGAATCCATGCTTTCATCTAGGTAATGCAAACGGGCACATGTTTACGTTATGGATCGCTTTGCTTCTTCAATAATTAACATGTTGGTGAAGATCTTGTTATATATGCACAAGTCGGAATGCTTGAATGTGACTACCCTTGTGCCCCTCCACATAGTTGTGCTAACTTGAATACGAGGATGTTGGCACACATTCCCGCATCTCGAACCCGACCTATGTCTTCGCGTTTGAACCTTAGCAAGATTTCCTCCAAATTGGTGCATTACAACCCACATTGGCTTCTTTCTCTCATATTCCGCCTCACAACCCTACCTGCATGAAAGTAACATAAATACACCTATATTAGCATTAAAACTCGAGAAAAGTAATGCTCAACACAAGGGAAGAACGCTTCGCATTCTTTTCGCATAAGCACTTATCAAACTCCCCCACACTTAAGCTTTTGCTTGTCCTCAAGCAAAGATTAAAACATTATATGCATAGATGAAGGAGACATTGGAAGTGCTTGGCCTTAGGTTCACCAAAGCATACAAAGAGTGCATTCTACAAGTAAGAAAAATTTCAACACTAAATACGAAAAATCAATGTTTTAGCTAAAAACTTGAACCAAAAAAGACAACAAACCCAAAATCGTGTAAGTGTGTGAACTCACTCAAGTCAACCCAAAGTATACTCCTCAAAGTTATACGTATAAAGGACTTATTTATCTACAAAAGGTAACAAAAATTCAAAAAAGGTAGTAGCTTCACACATCCTCTAAGGTAGCCCTTTCCAAAGCGGTCGCTAAGGTGGTTTTCACACTTTCGAGGTGGTAGCTCTTTCTACCGGGGTGGTAGCTTTCACACATCCCATGAGATAGCTCTTTCTCTCATTAGGGCATAACTAGTATCCGACTTATGAGAATAGCTTCATACATCATAGGTGGTAGCTCTTTCCACCCAACAAGCACAACTAAACAACAAAACTATTTTATTCTTTCTTTTCATTTTTCCATTTTTTTTCAGAATTAACACAAGAAACAACTATAACTAGTCCCTTATACATCAAACATGAGTTTGCAAAAGAGTTCAAAGAGTGAGTAGTGCAACAAGTGTCAATCGGACAAAAATTCCTAGAAATTCAAGCAAAAATTAGAGCATGAAAACATTCAATGTTAAATTTTTTTCTAAACTCAAGAATACAATCAATGCAACTAAGGTGAACCGCCATTGGCTATGTGAGCATGTATATCAATCAAAACTACTATAAAAGAGATGTGTGTACCATGAAACTCCCCCATACTTAAGTTGTACATTGTCCCCAATGTACACATGTAAGCTCATTCATAATGTAAATCAATTAAATTCAAGTGTAGGAGAAGCAATCAAAACAATACTCCCCTGACTCCTAGTGTTGCATTTGATGGAGCTAAGTCCTTGGGAGTGTTGTTCCAATGGGTTATAAAGCTCACCCGGCCAAGTGCCGAAACACCTTGGCCGTGCCCATGACAAAGTCTCAATTCCCATAATGACAAGACCATCTGCACGCATACACGAGGGGGTTCAGTGAAGCTCAATAAAAACAAAAATAACTCGAGCATATAAAAGATAAGACAATGAATACAACTCGAGATAGAAGATGAAAATAAACTCAGAAGGAAAGTCCTTTCTGAGTATACAAGTCCAAAATAAAATGCGGAAGTAAAAGACGAGGAAAATAAAATCAAGTATCGATGTCGCGCTCTGGATCCTCTGGTGCTAGATCAAAGGATGCTGGTGGAGGTGGTGAAAGAGATGCTGGAGGGGCTGGGGGTCTGCTTCTCAATAGATGTCGTAAGAAGTCAAAACGGGCCTTCATATCGACATACTGTGCTGACTGTATCGACCGCATCTCGATGATATCAAACGGCAATGCACTCACAGTGCTCTCGAGCCTCTCTATACGATCATAGGCTCCTGAAAGGGTACCCGGGCACCCTGAGGTCTCGGTCGCCGTCGGTGCGGAACCCTCCGTTGCATCCCTGCCGCCCTCGGCCCTCTCAGTGGTGGAAGTGGCTAAAATGTAAGCTCCAGGCCCATATCTGCATAACACTCCCATCATCCTGTGAGTATCGAGTCCAAGCGGAGAGGGAATAACTGTCTGATCAGTATCCCGAAGAGCATCACCGAGACCCATCCCCAGAATAAGTCTAGTAATGTAGGGACCAACAAATAATACTCCTACTCTCCCGTTCTAGCCCTGGTATCGCATGTAATCTGCCACAACATGGCCCAGATGAATAGACACAGACCTAGCCATGGAATACAGATAAAGTAAACTCTGTCGGCTCAGAGTACTAGTGTTATCACCTCGGCCATCCATAGATCTGCTAATGACAGCGAATAAATATCTGTAGCTCAGCCGAGACAGACATATGGCCTTGGATACTCTAAGTTCATGCTGCCCCTGTCCGCACAAGACCTAGTAAACTTGCTGTGGGCTCAAGGTGCCAAGGTAATCTGTTGGTAAGTGACTATACTCCTCGGTTTCTGTGTATATCTCGTCGTACAAGCCCATGCGAACCGAAAATTCCGTGATACTCATGGCTAATTGACGTCCAAATGTTTTAAACTGTATGCCATCAGTGATGTCAAAACTTCCATACTGCTGCGGAAACTCAAAAGATGCCAGCACCTCCAGTGTCAGTGGCCGGAAAACTGGCTCCCGTATTGACAATAATCTTCGCCAGCTTCCCATGGCCGTCAGTGTGTTAAGTTCCCTGACTAACTCGTCACCCCGCTGGACCCCAGTCAGCATGCTCAAGTCCATGAACCGGAATTGGCCAAACGTAAGTCCCGATAACCGTTCGAAACGAGCCCGATGCTCGGGATTCGAGAACTCAATATGTGCCAACACAGGTGAAGGTTCTCTAGGGCGCTTCCCTTCTTGCCTCCTCAAGTGCGGTGTCATTCCTGAGATAAATGAGGAAGAAATGATCAAATAAACTCAGAAACAACATACTGCAGAATTGCACATGGTCCTGTGGAAATTATCCACACCCATGTGGATCTGTGGGGTGTGAAAACAGCACGGTTGTGCACCAATTCTCCAAAAATTCAACTTAAAACCGCCCCTAAGGGCTTCCTAAACATGCATAAGACATTATATTATGAAAATTGGCACAACTCAAGATCTTCAATCCAATAAAAACCTAGGATTTATGAAGAAAAGAGGATAAAAAGGGTTACCGATGAAATAGATGATAATACTTCAAAAATCGGAACGAAATGTGAAGAAAAATCCTCCAAAACAATGGTGAAGGCCCGGGAAGTTGATCAGGAGTGGTTTTCAGGTGATTGGAGATGAAGAAGAAGAGGATCCACAAAGATTTAAAAGAAAAACTCGTATCTCTTGGAATTCTGCGCATCCACAAGGGCGTGCGGAAATTACCCACGCCCGTGTGCCTCCACAGGAAAGCTTCACAGGGGCAGACGCACGCCCCTGTGTGCTCTCAAAAAAACACTCACTGCCTCTGAATGCAAATACACTGGCGTGTGAGAAATATCCATGCCCGTGCACCTGACCCACAGGGGCAGGCGCACGCAACTGTGGCTGCTCTGCACATCTGAGAAAAATTGCTAAGTGTTCTACACGCCCGTGTGGAAATTCAGCACCGGTGTGGGCATTCAAAAGCCCAACTCACAGGGGCAAGCGCATGCCCCTGTGATTTCTCGGGATGAAGAGAGCTCCTCTGCAGAGATTTGCACGAGCGTGCGAAAGTTACCCACGCCCGTGCTATTTTCACAAAGTCGCCCACAGGGGCGAGTCCTCGCCCCAGTGTGCTTTCGGGAAAATCTGCCAATCTCTGTAGAAATTCACACGCCCGTGCGGAAATTACCCACGGCCGTGCGAGAATCGCATGGTCGTTCACAGGGGGGGAGTCCACGTCCCTGTGCCTTCTCTGGATGAGCTCGTAATACAAAACCACGGGCGTGTGTTACCACACGCCCGTGTGTTTTCTCTGGATGCCTTAGAAAATTCTGTAGGCTCTGCAAAAAATTTCTAAACATGTTTACACACTTAGTGCCTGCCCCAATATGTAATTTATACCAGTGAAAAGCATGAGAAATAGCTCAAATGACCAAAACTTCGCCAAATTCACATGAAAACACACGACGAACTTGAAAACCCATGATAAAATCACAGCAGAAATATAAAACATCAAGATACCAACACTCAACAATTTATTCAAGCAATACTAAACTACCAAATTAAGAAAACAGTAAACACTTGGTTTTCCTCCCAAGAAGCACTTGTTTAATGTCACTTAGCTTGACGTACCTTGTCTTACCTCACGGGGGCTCATAGATGAAGGTTGCCCTCTTACCCATGGCTTGGAAACATGATGAGCAAAATCTCTTGAGGGTAGAGGGTGAATTGTCGGGCTTGGGACCGCCTAGCAATGATTCACCCAGTTTGTTCGGTTCACGCACGTCTCCAACAACCTTGGAGCATTTCCGGTAGCGTCTCCTAGCCCTCTTCAATTTCTGGAGCACCTTCTTTAAGATCCCCGAGGTAGATGGTACTTCTTCCGTGGAACCAAGCATCATTACTTCTTCATTGTCCCCCTCTTGGTCAAACAAGCCTTCGTATTAATCAGGATTGAACATTTCCTGCATGTATTCATCAACAATCTCATCAGTAGCGTCTAGAAAATACAAAGTATCATTGAAATCAAGAGAATGCCGCATGGCTTCAGCATGGCGGTATGTGAGCTTGTTATCTCCAACTCTCAAAGTTAGCTCTCCGCCGTCCATGTCAATCAATGCCTTGGAAGTCCGCAAAAATGGCTTCCCAAGTATCAAGGGTATATCCGCATCCTCATCGACGTCTAGCACTACGAAGTCTATAGGAAATATATACTTGTCTACCTTGACAAGCACATCTTCGATGATACCCCTCAGATGTCTCACGGTTCGATCCGCCAATTGCAAGGTCATAAAAGTAGGCCTAGGTTCACCCAAGCCTAGCTTTTGAAAGAAGGTGTATGACATGACATTGATACTGGTTCCTGAGTCCGCCAATGCCATTTCTTCACCTAGATTGCCAATATTACACAGAATGATGAAGCTTCTCGGGTCTTTCTTCTTGTTCGGCATGTTCTTTTGCAAAACCGCCGAGCAAGATGCATCTAAAATCACTGAAGCACTCTCCTTTAATTTCCTTTTGTTGGTCAACAAGTCTTTCAATAATTTTGCATAGTTAGGTATTTGGGCCAATGCCTCAACAAAAGGAATATTAATGTGGAGTTGTTTGAACAAACTGAGAACTTCTTATACTGTTCATCCCCTAGGTCATTCTTCAATCTAGAGGGATAAGGGATTCTTGGCTTCAAAGGTGGGGGTACCATCTCCTTCTCTTTGCTTGCTCCTTTCTCAACCTCTATAACCTCGGGTACGTGTTCATTTGGCTTCTAACTCGAAAACTTACCCTCAACCTCATGACCACTTCTCAAAGTGATCGCCTTCACATGCTCTCTAGGGTTGGTCTCGGTATTACTTGCTAAGCTTTCATGTGGCTTTTCTGATAGAGTCTTCACAATCTGCCCCACTTGATTTTCAAGATTATGCAAAGAGGCGGTATGGTTGCGAAGTGTAGCCTTAACTGATTGAAGTTTTGTATCTGACGATTACACAAACCTAGTTAAGGCCTTTTCCAAATCGTTCATTTGGTTCTCCAAACCTGAAACTCTGTTTTCCATGTTTGGGGCTTGCTATTGTTGTTGGAAACCCGATGGCCCCATGGCCTTTTGTGGACCTTGGTTGCTCCACGAGAAATTAGGATGACTCTTCCAACCCGGATTGTAATTATTGTTGTATGGATTTCCTTGATTCCTCATGCCATTACCCACAAAATTGACATTCTCAACTGAAGATGCATCACCAATAGAGATTGGGCAATCGGAGGGAGTATGTCCTCCACCACACCCGATGCAAGTAGTCACGGCTGCCACTCTATTCAAAGTTAGGAGATCTAACTTCTTACTCAATGATTCCACTTGAGCCACCAACGAAGTCACTGCATCTATCTCATGGAGACCGCCCACCTTTTTCTTCTCCTTGGTATTCCATTAGTAGTTGTTTAACCCCATTTCTTCAATTAATTGACGGGCCTCACCGGGGGTCTTGCTACCTAAGGCACCTCCTGCTGCCGTATCCAAGAGTTGCCTTGTACTCAGATTCAGACCGTTATAAAAGGTCTGAACAATCATCCACTCCGGGAATCCGTGTTGCAGGCACTTTCTCAGGAGCTCCTTGAACCTTTCCCATGTCTCATATAGAGACTCCAATTCCAGTTGTACAAAGGATGAGATCTCATTCCTAAGCTTTGCAGATATTCTGGGAAGGAAATAACGGCCAAGAAAAGCTTCTACCATCTCCTCCCACGTGGTAATTGATGCTCTAGGTAATGACTGTAGCCACTGCTTTGCTCTCCCTTTCAAGGAAAATAGGAAGGCTCTGAACTTGATGGCATCATCCATTACTCCATTTATCTTCAGCATATCACACACCTCGAGATAGTTCTCTATATGACTGTTCGGATCCTCATCGGCCAAACTATTAAACTGTGTGGATTGTTGCAACATGTGGATGAATGCCTGCTTCAGCTCAAAGTTCTGAGCTGTAATCGGGGGACGCACAATGCTCGATTGTGTCCCAAATACTGAAGGTTTGGCATAATCAAAAAATCTCCGCAGCTGCTTATTCTGTTCTGTCATGTTTCAAATTCTTCTACTTCCAAATCAACTAGATTAGACTGTTCTTGCACAGGTTATTTCCCTTTTCTTCTCAGTGTACGTTCAAGCTCAGGGTCTCCTTCAATCAGTATGGAGGGGTTCTCTCAGTCATAACCTGGAGCTACACCCAAAAAGAAAGAAAAAGAAATTAGAACGATGATAGAATAAGAAAATATGAAATAGAATGAATAAATGAATAGCTAAGAAAACAAAGTACAAAGTATCTCTAAACGCCTACTCCCCGACAGCGGCGCCAAAAACTTGATACGTCCGAATATGCATGCAAACTGCAAGTGCACGGGTGTCAAAGTAATAATCCTAGATGAGTGGGTATCGTATCCACAGAGAGTAGGGAATAAAGACACTTGAGTTGTTTCTTAACTAATGTAGAAGATGAATAGTGATAAGTGTGATAAAATATGAAATAATGAAAATAAAAACAACAAGATAGAAGGCACAAGTGAAGGAGAAAGTAAGGCAATCGATAAAGATGGGGTATCCTGATATTGATCCTCCTAGTACAATCGTTTCAAGTGCAACAACCCTCTATTATACTTCCTAATTGATACAACAATGAGTCATGGAAATCCTTAATTACATGATCCCAAATCTAAGGTCAACCACGCCTAACTCTATACATGCCACGGAGGAAAGATTGAATAACCTCTCAACCTCGCACTCGCATAGAATTGCAATGAGCTCTAGGGATTCCAAGTGATAAACCCTATTCCTATGTATAGACCTAACCCTTTGGTCCAAGTGAAAGATCCCTAGCTATAATTAAGCCCTAGATGCTAAAATCACTTCAACGCTTCACTCCGTTGCACTCGCAACTAAGCCCCAACGGAAGGTCATCCCTTAGCCCATTCACTCTACTATGCCGCAAACTACTCTTGGAACGTGGAGGTAGGATAGATCACACCGGAGGAGAAAGGGGACGCTCCGCTACCTCTCGACTCACCCTTTCAACCCTCTCCAATCTAGCTTTGTCTAACTCTCATGGTGTGTCACTCACTCACAAGGGTTACCAACAAGAACTCTCAACCCTAGTGTCACTCTAGGGGAGTATTCATACAATCAAACATACAAGATTGGAACTCACAATAAACATCAATTAATTGAAAGTATAATAAAGAGATTCAATGAAATGAATACATCCTAGGGTTCACAAATACCCAAGTACCCACTAGGGGTTTAGCTCTCCATGGAGCTAGATACAATCAATGAAATCGAATGTAAAAACAAAGTATCCATAGAAAACCCCCTCGTTAGTCATGGCGATGGTCTTGTGGAGAGTCCTCTACTCGTCGCAAGGGTCCCTTTGTTCGGCCTAGGATACACCTCGCCGGATCGGTGCCGACGAAAGCTCTTCCACTAACCTTCTTCCAAATGGCGCACGATGTCAGAACATTAGAACCTCTCCAAAGCCCTAGCCAATACCTCTCAAAACCCTAGCCGCCGCACTCTCTCAAGTTGGGGAAAAGATGGAGAAAAGAATGCTGAAATCGGGGATGAAATCGGCTTTTAAAGGGCTGAAATCTGGATTCCACACGCCCGTGTGAGCGCCCCTGTGGAATTTTCACACGGGCGTGTGGAATTTCCACACGCTTGTGTAGATTCTCTATTTTTCTGTTTTCTCGGCCGGCTGTGAACAGTGCTGGTACAGTATTCTTGCTATAGTTTTTGCTACAGTACCCTACTACAGTACCGGCTCAAAAATACTCCCGAATCCATGCTTTCATTGAGGTAACGCAAACGGGCACACGTTTACGTCGTGGATCGCTTTGCTTCTTCAATAATGATCATGTTGGTGGAGATCTTGTTCTATATGTACAAGTCAGAATGCTTGAATGTGACTGCCCTTGTGCCCCTCCACATAGTTGTGCTAACTCGAATACGAGGAGGTTGGCACACATTCCCACATCTCGAACCCGACCTATGTCTTCGCGTTTGAACCTTAGCAAGATTTCCTCCAAATTAGTGCATTACGACCCACATTGGCTTCTTTCTCTCATATTCCGCCTTACAACCCTACCTGCATGAAAGTAAAATAAATACACCTATATTAGCGTTAAAACCCGGGAAAAGTAGTGCTCATCACAAGGAAAGAACGCTTCGTATTCTTATCGCACAAGAACTTATCACCCTATGAGCTCAATATTATTCATAGAACTACTCTTAACTCTTGCTCTTCTTCTAGTTGCTTAATTTTCAAACCCTTTAATTTCCCTGCCAGATGACACATATCAAGGGCATACTCTCGTATATTCCGGTCATCCTTATACCTCATAGAGACTAGTTTCCTTAGGGTAACACTATTCTCTGCCTTATCACTTCTTACAAAGCGTTCTTTTAGGGTGTCAAGAAATTGCTTAATAACCTTTTTCTCAGTCATAGTGTCCAGAAAAGCCTCTGGGATTGTATTCTGCATGATCATTAGACCTATATGGTTAGCCCACTCCCACCTCTCAAAGACTCTTTTGTCATGAATGGAGCTTTGATTTGTCAGAGGTGCAGGATGTAGTTCCCTTAACGCATAGTCTAGATCCATACATCCCAAAACGAGTGTTACTTTATTTTTCCAAACCTTAAAATTTGCACCATTAAGCATAGGAATGCCATTGAGTGTAGCAAACACATTATTAACACTCATGATGTCAACTTACATAGAGCAATAATCGATAATTAGCTATAATCGATAATTAGCTCATAATTAATTAACCAAAGGTCTAATAATCAAAACATACAAATAATAACCCATCTTCATGTTGATCGAGTGACATAAAATCAAGTCTTTTGACAGAGATTCAATGCACTGGTGATTAGCTTGTTGCACTAATCAAGTTTTATAATAAGATACAATCAAGTACAAAGCATTCCTTTTGGCCGACTAAGTACTCACAACATACACTTTATAACTATAAAAAAACTTATAAAAAAAACCTATTACCACATATGCAAAAAAAATCTCTGCCAACAGCAGTCTTCCTTTGGCCCGACATGTTGTTTGCATGAAAATAAGCTTGCACTAACACCATGGCTATTTTGAAACAATAAGTTTCCACAATAGAAGTCACTTTGGTGACAATGCTGCTTCTACCAATTACAGTAAATAGCCAAGAAAGCTTATAATAGCAACTCTAAGTTGCTATATTCCTAATGATTATTAAAACAACCTTATAATCATGGTCCAAAACTAATTTCATGATAATCTAAAATAAACCTCAATAATTAAACTAAAATCCGAATGTTATCCTAATTCAAAATCAAAGTAAAATTTAAATTAATATAAATTATTAAATGTGCTCCTAAACTTTGATTTTTATAATCATTAAAAATTAATTTAATCAAAATATATATAAACATATATTGAAATATGTGAGCATGCATGACTTCTAAAAAAATTCATGATAATTTATAAATGTATATAGAAACGCCTGAGGATGATTTCTTAAAGAATTCATCTCAACTCAAACTATATACATTAATTAATTAAAATATACACATATATAATTTTATCCAATGGATTCTCAATCACAACCACAGTATATTTCAATTAACTAAGATATATATATATATATATATATATATATGATTCTACCTAACATGTTTTGCAAAATCTTGAAGGTTTCTCGGGAGACTAAAATTAAATTCAACATACATATATGAATATCAAATTAACCGCACTCATCACATATGTGTTAACAAAGTAAAACAATTTCTCTACCGAGATTGCCATATATATATATATATATATGTATGTTACTCAATTTAATTTTATATTAGTATGAAAAACCATCCCAAACATGCAGACCAAATTATATCTATAGATCAATAAACCCAAGTATTAAGTTTTAATCAAAAAGATCTAATTAACCATAGATCCCAAATAATTCCAAAGCAAGATCACTTTGTAACCACATGATGGAACTTGATTGATTTCACAATGGAAATAATCCTTATAAAAAGCCAGAGTCTTCTTGATTGGGAATTATTTGAAAATAAACAATAAATTGCGGAAACGTACCTGTACTTGAATCCATTAATGATAATGATGATTGTGCCTTGTGGTTCTACTAACTGATCACAAGCAGAGTGGAAAGATAGGAACCCTAATTTAGAATCTCAAATTGCTGCTTGCTCAGTCAAGGACCACGCCCCATTTATAAAAAATCTTTATGGAGCTAATTACAATTCTACTCATTATAGACTTGATGATTTTGCCCCATGAATTCTACACATCATATTATTATTATGTAAATCCACACATCTAGTTTAGATAATTAGGACCCTATTCATACTTTAATTATATCACCACAATTGGGTCTGTTCAGAATTAAATATGATAAGATATACACAATTATAAATGTTATTTGTGTACGTCTACACAACTTGTGCACATATATTCTTATATCCCTACGTGGTGTGTGGTCCAAAACCCAACAAAGTGTTCCTAGTTCAATAGAATTTTGTGTCACAACATAAGATGATATCAAATGTCACCTTTGACCTAATCCATAACCCCAAATACTGCTAATCTAATAAAAAAAATCCTTGGTGCTTTGATACCCTTTTAATTCTTAAACCCACCATTCTTAATATGAATGTTGATACTAGATCTCTATTTGTCAATGACTTCATTACTAATTCTAAGGAATGTTGAAGCTCCTACAAAAGCTTTTTGGGTAGCAGCCTCAATTCTTCTACTATGAATCTTTGACATATTGATACAGATTCTAACCATCTCTAGGTCTAGTGTCCTAACTCTAATAGCAACAAGATCACTACTAACATTTACACTTTTTAAATGCTAGAGATACCAACCTATTATAGTGGAATGGTTTTTATAACAATATAGTTTTATCACAAATACCAATGTTTTTAGTGACAACACTTTAGCCACAAAATTTGAGTATTTGTGGACACATAGTTTTATCATGAATATTGAAGTTTAAGTGATAATAATTTGGTCACAAAATTTTTGTGTGATTGTAGCCAAATTTCTAAAATGATCACTATTGTGTTTGCTAAGAAAGTACTTGTGACGAAAAGTGACGACCTCAAAAATTGGTTGCTATTAAGAATAGTGACCAAAAATTACTACTTTTAGTGACGACTTTGGTTATCACTAAAAATATAATTTCTTGTAGTGATGGCAAAATCAAAATGTGTGAGTTCCTTCATTCCATCAATATGGGGCAAGCAAAGGTATGTTTCCTCTGTGATCTAGAAGAGAAAATGTGGAGCATATTTTCCATACTTGCAGCAAAGTCCAAATGATTCGGAAGCTTGTTAAAGATGTGTTTCCTTTTAGACATCACCATCGAGGATGTGAGTGGGTCAGTGGATAAAAACTCAGACTCCTTGATCCCATCATAATACACCAATGAGTGCTAGTGTAGTTTATGTTTGTTTTGTGTGTTCTTGTGTATTACAAGGCATTTCCATATATACTTTGACTTCCTGTGTAATATTAGTACTTTCTATGTAATACAGTTATTTTGCGTTTTGTATATTTCCTTATAGTGATGCTTACTCTTTGCATTTTTTGTGTATTGTATGTTTGTGAATTTTTCTTCTCCTTACATTATGCATTATCAAGATGCCCTATGTAGCAATTCCGACGTCAAGACTTTTTTGTCCGAACATCCTCCCGCCGGGAGATCAGTATTGTTGGGTGTTCCCAAACATATGATGAATCGACATAAAATTAGGCCAACATTTTGAGAATGCAGAGCGGTTCAAAGATGCCCTATGCATCAATGCCATAAGACAAAATGTTTACTTTATCTTTATAAAAAATGATAAAATCTGGGTGATTGTCGATGTGCTGCTCCAGATTGCTAATGACGTGTACATGCATTGAAAGAGAGAAACGTAGACACATTCCAAGTGAAGATAATGAAAGTAATGCATATTTATGGTTGGGGTATTGGTACGACAGTGCACCTAAAATCTAGTAAGAAGTCAGTCTATGACCATGTTATGTAGAAACTAAAAGAGCGACCATTGTATAGAGCTGTCGATATACAGAATGACATATTGCAGTACCATGGTGTTCGTCTACCGTACAAGCGTGCCTTGATTGAAAAGAAGATTGGCAGGGTCAACATTCATGGTAGCGGGTAGATAGATACAATTCTCTTCTTTATAGATAAAGTGGCGAAGACGAATCCGGTAGCGTCGTTACCATTGAGAATGATGGGGAACGGTTTAAGGGCGCTTTCTTCTCTTTTCAAACTTGCTTATTGGGGTTCAAGCAGGGGTTCAAGCCATTAATTTTTGTTGATAGAACTCATTTTCTAGGCAAGTACGGTGGGCTTTTATTTAGGGCAACAAGCAAAGATGGCAACGAGGCTCTATTTCACATGGCAGAGTCTTTCAAAGTCTGAATCAAAGAGGCGCGACATCTACCTGTAATGAGCATGGTTGATTCCATAAGGTTAGCCTCCATGTGCACACACATATATATATATATATATTTTGTGTATTATCATTTGTTACTGTGTATTATTAAATGTTTATGTGTAGTCTCTTGCATTTATGTGTAATATCATGTATTTCTATGTATTTTATTAAGTTACCGTTTATTAAGTTATGTTTGACTTTATTGATTTTACTTTATATGCATTATATATAGTTAATGTTTAGTTCGTATGTTCATTCGTAGGTTTAAACTTATCAATATGCTTGCAAAGAAACACAAACTATCAAACAAGTGGGATACATACCTTTGCCTTGAGATACACTAAAAGGTTGAACATATTGTCGAAGATAATCGCTTTCTAAGAGTGAGCCAATCCAATGTTGACACCTACGAAGTGGTTGACAACCACAATAGTGTTGTCAGCCTGTGGATTCGGAAGTGCTCCTGCAAAAGATGGAAAGTGCATGGGCTACCATGCAAGCATGTATGTATCATGATCATACAAACAGACATGAATGTGCATCATTATGTAGACGATTATTTCATTGTCAAATGGTATCATCGTGCATATGCCAAATCTATATACCCGATCCCTGACAGTGTGACAAGCTATGCGATGTCATTCGAGTCACAGGCATTCGATGTCTGTGATTTACATTGCAGTTGGTGTCATCAAACTTGTCATATGCGTTGATCATGTAATGCAGTCGTAAAGGACTGAATGCTCTATGCATAATATGGGTGGGTTTTTTTTTTACACAGATCATTTTTGTGTAATATTAGCATGCATTATGTACATTTTGCCATTGTTGTGTATTATTTGTAGTTTCTATGTATTATCTATAGTTTATCTGTATTATTTGCATTTTTTGTGTAGCATTTGCGGTTAATGTGTATTATGCTATTTTCTTATGTAATATTCGCATTTACGAAGTAGTTTGTAAATAATTCATATATTACTTGGACATGAGGACAAAATGTGTTCATGTAAAAGAACAAAAAATACAAGTATTTGTTTTGGCAATACTATTACGTTATTACAAATGTTTATCACAACACATGAGGGAAATGCAGCAATATTAGCAGTTGTTGTGAGGAGTAGGGTCCTCCCCACCATCGTCGGTGTCGTCCTTCGTCGCACTTGATTTTTCCACATTGTCATTAGGTGCAGCGTCCTTCGCTACCATTTTATCCTCCCTGGTTACGTCTTCTTCCTCGACAACTATCTTCTCAACTGTAGCACCTGCCTCAGTTGTGACAATCTCACAATATCCCCACATCTTCCCCCCTACGGCAACATCATCTTCACTAGCAATAATCTCCTCCACGGCATCCATGTCACTGCCAATAAGCTCATCCCCAACAGCTTCAGCCTCCCCAATGTCTTCCTCCTTGGCAGCAGCGTACTCCTCCCTGGTGACAATCTCCTTTCTGGCATCATCTTCTTTCCCTGCAATGCCCTCCTTCATGGCAGCATCCTTCCCATTCAAAATTTGTTCCATATTGTGCACTTGAAAAACCGGAGAGTCAATGCTTTCGAGTTCTTGTTGGAGGCAATTCCGTACATACTCCAAAGGTAGATCCTTAAATTTGTTGCACACTGTGTTAATTTTAATGCAAAGTTCAAAGAGATCCACTGAAATGTGGCAAACACTCAATAGTAAAGAGTAGATAAAATGAGATTACAAACCTCAAAACTATGTGGGAGTCACTTACTATAGCTACGGCGTTGGCGTCATATATAGCAGACATAAGGGAGGAATAGTGCATGTACTTTTGATTTGGAATGTCATGGGTAAGCAAATGATAATGGTCATTGACGATGATAGGCATAAGAATAATTTTAGCTTGCTTGTATCTATATATGACTGTTAGGTTATATCCTAAAAATCAAATAACATCATCAAAGTCATGCGGAAGTAACAATATATTTGCGATATATTCTAATTGTTTTAATGAACACCATAATTTAATTAAAAGGCATAGAAAAATTACCTCTTAATGATTTTCCTTTCTTTGATGCGCCGAATTTATCTCTCGGATTGTCGTAGATCTCCTAGCGCCAAAAGAAAGTCCCACGACTCTAGATCACATGCTGGAATTAAGATACAATCTCCTCTTCTTCTCCAAATAGCGGCTAGGGTTAGAGGGGAAGAGAGAGCTTGGGGATTTACTCACTAGAGAATTAATTGAGTTAATTCTATAGTTAGAGAGGGGTTATATTTATAGAGACTTCATAAAACATGATAAACATTATTCAATTATGAGTTCTATTCGAAATATGAACCTTCATAATATGATAAACATCATTCAATTATGAAGTCATATTCAAAACATGAACGTTCATAATATGATAAACATTACCATAGAAGTTATATTAGAAATATGAGTTCTAATCTAACTAAAACCACTTTTGTCTTTGAGTCCTCATAATTTTGATTACCTATTCGACTCCCTCGAATTTAAACCAAAAATTAAGCTTAAGACAAAAACCCTAGACCAATTTTACAATTTCACTCATCCCATGACGTAAAATTATAAATTGACAATTTTATGCCTGTACTCAAAACGAGACTGATTCTTTATCCCTTTAATTGTGACTCCCTAGGTTCGTTCCAATTGGCAATGGGAGGATACCAAAGGATGTGGGTGATACCTAGCCAACCCCGTGGCCCCACGACGTAACCCACTTGAACACGAATGAGTAGATCATTACGAACATTTCCGATTATGATTACCATATGTGTATAAACCTTTCGTTCTTGTATCCCAACCGAGTGAGAGCTATGGTAATTTTCAAACTCACTGAACTCGATCATATGCAAATAACTATAGTGGGTGAGATTACTAAACTGCCCTTCGTGTCCCACACGATTAGTTTGACTTCCTTGGCCAAGGTTTTCTAATCTCATTTACTTATAATCGCATAGGATACTGACTCGTTTACTTCCTAGAGAACGAATTCCTTCTTGGTGATCACTCACAACTATTACTTGCCCGACATAGTCGCACTTCGAGGTCGGCCCTACCAAATGGTAAACTGAGCCTAACAACTCTAGTAATAGACTAGACGTCACAAGTATATTGTGATCATGATACCTCAAGTCTAAGGTACACTCATATGATCATAACCAACAATCCCAATCATTGACTGTTAAAGAGTAAAACCCATGTGATTGGATTGCTGCAAGTCATGTTCAAATACACCAATCCCAATGATGCATTTATGACATATGCTCCCACTATTCCATAGTGTTCAACTAGCACTCTTTGTCAAAGTCTATGTCATATAAATCCTTATGAACCTTTAATGCCCAATTAAAGATTCTCTGATTTGTGAACTATTTAAGTGTATAAGTACCAAACCTTTCTAATGCTCTCCTCTTTATCCCACAAAGAGTATAAGGTTTAACTTAATACACATGGACTATGATATTCAAAACTAATTATAATGCCATCACAAGATTTATATGAACATCAAAATAAATGCCTCTTTAATAAGAATAAGAATGTATAATATAAATGAAATGCCCTAATACAAATATCCTCGTTGGCATTTGAGGGCATAATTTTAACAATGACATCCTCCATCATATATACCACCTGATCCGTGACGAGTTGTAGTTTCTGCATTGAAAGTGCCAGAGGCCACGTGACAATGGCATGCTTTTTGTATGCCAAGGGATTCGTCAGCAATTCCTTGTGGATCACGAGGACCAAGACATCAACAACATCATCGGGGACTTGTTCTTTCCCTTCGAGGAAGATGTAAAGGTTGTCACAGATTTTATACCCATAGTCATCTCTCCAAATAACGGAACTGCATGATGTAATTAGAGTATATGATGTCAGTTACTTTAAATAATAGACATGATTAATATAAAAAATAATGAAACATTAATAGTACATAGAAAAAAATTGTGTTACACAGTAAATGTTAGTAATACACATGAAGTATCTGTACTACACCGATATAAAGTATGGCACACAAGAATAGAATATGATACATAAGAAACATTAATAATACACAAGAAAACACATGTGTTGCACAGAAAATTTTAAATCTACACATGAAAATATAATAATACACGATTGTTCCATAAATTTGATTACAATAGAAGATTCATACTTTACATATAGAAAAAATTACCTGTCAACATAGGTGTTCAGGTAGATTTAAAAGGCTGCTTGCTCGATTTGGTTTAGCCTATTGAAAATGGTATATTTCTTCTTCTTTAGGAGAAAATCTGTTTAAACCTTAAACTACACCTCAAGGTACACATGACTCTCTGTTGGACCATCGTATAGACCAACGCAAACGAATCTTTGTTCTCCTTTCCATTTTTCAAACTTGTGAGGGACTAAAGGAGTATGTTGACAGTGTGTAAGGCCTCCTCTTCCGTTTCTGATCAATCAAATGAGCGGGAGCCTATTTCTGCAATTGTTTTCGTCAGTAGTGGGACCCTTTTCAGTGCGGCTCTCAGGAGGGGGGGGAGTTCTTCACTGGGGCTCTCTTTAGTGGTGCCATCTTCAAAGAAAGATGGCTAGGCCCGGCTTGATTTGTGTCTAGCGCAATGATGCATCACGTTACCAGCCTCGAGCGTGTCTTAATTTTATCAGCTTCAGCAGTAGATGTTACTACAATAGGGACAGGCATTAGGGCCTTAAGATAGGGATTTCAATAAGGGAAGGAGCTTCAGGAGAAGGAAGTTCGTCCAGGGGCCTTATGGAGTAGGAATATCATCGACGGGACCGACATATCCATTCCCATTCTTGTATTACAACTTCTAGGTCAGGTAGGTTAACTTCTACTGGTGGAAGCTCAACTTCCAACCATGATGCATCCTCATTCAGTGTAGGAATTTCCTTACTACAAGTCATCTTTCCACTATGCTGGCTAGAGCATCCTTTCTAAGACTGCACTACTGGTTTGAACATTATACGTGAAGAAGGAGAAGGACCTAAAGAAGGAGAAGGATCGAGATCCTTTGGAGACCACTGCATGTCAGAATTTAGAGGCGGTGTTTGTGAGTCGCCCCTTTGTCACCTTGCATCCTTGGCATCACTCTCATCTATATGAGCTCGCCTGGGGATGCTCCCGACCTCACTTCCTTACCAATTTTCAACTTGATTTTTGCCTAGAATACGTGGGGTAATGACTTTTTTCACTGGCCTCGTGGTTCAGAAACGTTGTCGGGTCCACTTTCTTATGTCACTCACTTCGGAAGATCTCTTAGAGGCTTTCGTTCAGGTCTCTTGTCTGACACTTCCAACTACTGCATTCTCTTCATCATTGGTTAGAGCACCTACAAAGCAAACATGCATAAATTAAAATGTCATCAGCATATCGTACACATATAATAATCTAAAACTTACAAATAAAACTTGAAAACTACACATGAATTATGTTTTATATATTGGAAGCCAAAATAATACACAGGCAGACATTATAATACACAGGAAGAAATAATAATACCCATAAAACAACTCATTACACACAATTAGCAAACATATTACACAGAAAGAGGACAAACTTACTTCCTTCATTTTAAGTGAATTCAATAAGGACTGATGTACCCCGCCTTTATAAAATTGTTTTTTCCCATAACACATTATTCGGGGTGTACGCCTATCACCTCGTAGAACCAAATGATGAGGGCAATAACGCACCCTTTTAAATAGCCAGCCATCGTGTACTTTCCTTTACACCGAAGCTACACACGTGTGTCCATCAATGGGGCATCGGCCATCATCTACTTGTAAATGGTATGCACCAAAGCGTAACACCCAAGCAAGGCTAGATCGATCTCGTGTCTTGCTACAAATATTGATACATTTAGTGAAGTATCGGGGTAGAAGATGGTAGTCATGAAGTAGACCACGGAAGCTTCACAAATGTCTCATCCTCACCATCTTTGCTGCGTAGAAGCTTGAATAGGTTTTTTTTAATTGCATCATGGTGTTGATTATGTATTTTATTAAGAAATGTTTGCTCAAATTCCGATTAGACCCTCTCATACTTGGATGATACGATATCTCCATCACATCGGAGACCTAGAATGAGTTCTACATCTTCTACCTTGAATGGCAGCATGCTTTCACCTATTTTATTGTAAACCTGCAGTATTGCGCCAAGCACCCCTCTCTCTTGCATCACGGGCATCACATCCATAAAATGGGCAAAAGGCGTTAAGCGGAGGATCTCTCGGTGTTGCCTAATCATTTTCTTCTTCAACTCTAAGATTGTTTCAACAACAAGAGTTAGATAACATCTTGCATTGATTAGCATGGTAGCCATCTTTTGTTGTTATTAAGAAATACACATAATCAATCAATGACTGGAAGATCAAAATAGAGTGACACACACTAAAATCTTATTATACACAAATCACAACAAATAATATGTAAATAAATAAACAACCAAAATGACAAATATTACAAAATACTACACAGAATTTCAAATTCTACACATGAACTAACCAATACTACACAGGAAATAAATAACCAAATTGTAAACACTAAAAAATATACGCCACACAATATCATATCCTGATCCTACTAGGTGGCGGACCAAGCATGTCTTCTCACCATACGGCTAGGTTTTTTCCTTAAAGGAAGTTACCGATAAACCTAGAATGGAAGGCCTTGAACTAGAGACCAAGCCTCCAGACAACTCGAAGGTGAGGTTTCATCATTTTGCGCACTTAAGATTATGGGATAAGGAACAGGAGCAGAGAGTTAATTTCTTAGGCCAGTTAACATCACCTTGTCCTCCATTACAAGCATCTAGGCTAAAAAGGAAAAAAATAAAAAAGGAGGGAATTTTTAGATATATCCAAACTTGCAGGGATTTTTTGGGGATATGCATATTATAGATGGACTAATAGTTACTTCCTTATTAAAGCAACATTTATTAGAAAATGGGATATTAACATATTAATTGGTGCAAAGTAATATTGTCTATAGATACTACATTTTTAAGTACAAATTATTACACATTTATTCTCGGTTTTATTCCTTCATAACATGTATAAAAAAAACTATATATATACACATATATATATATATATATATATATATATTGACAAAGGCAACAAGCGCCTTATGAATCAATGTCAAATAATAAGCATGTATGAAGGTGTATAAGTTACGATGACTTGAACAACCTCCTAAAGATAAATTTCCTTACCATGCAACCTAGGAGAGGTGAAACCATTGTTCCTCCTATTGAGGGCCCACTGTGCATTTGCGAGGTCGAGCCCTTCCAATCGCAAGGCATGTGAAAACCACTGGGCTATGCCCTCATTCTCAACCTTAGAAATTCCTTATCTAAGTTCCATTAAATATTTTACATTAGGAATGAATACTAAACCAACAAAACTCCATACAAAAGATTGACAAAAATTATTCCAAACCTTATGGCAGATTATTATTATTATTATTATTATTATTATTATTATTATTATTATTATTATTATTATTATTATTATTATTATTATTATTATTACTAGTAGTAGTATGCCTGTGCTATGCACGGGAGAGATAAAAATCATAAATGATGCTAATCAATGGTTTGAAACCTAGTTTGACCCAATTCGATCATACCTAACCATGTTACAAGGTCAAGTCATATGAAAACCTGATAGGATGAATTGATCCAGTTGAACTCAGTTCGAATGGGTCAAGTTGAACCTTGACCAGGTCAACACAGTGGTTATGTATATAATTTATTTATTTAGTTTTAATGTTATGGTTTACTTGAATTTGTATTTTAAATTATATTAGATTATCATGACATATCTATTTTACTTTACTTAAGATGTTAAATTAATATTTATAAATTATAAGAAACAACATTTGGTTGTTAAAATTTCTATAATATTGTTTTTCAAATTTTTATTAATTTATAATACATCTTATATATTTATATATAACTAAAATTATAAAAATATACATTATATTCATGATAAGTTCAACCCGAGTTTGACCATTGACCAGTGACCCAAAAACCTTGCTGAGTTGCACCACTAAGCCTAGTTTCAAAATATTGATGTTAATAATAATATTCACACGCTGCAAATAAATTATCATATAGTGATGGTATAAAAAATGTTGCTAATAATCAACAATCCTTTGGTAAAGGTCACAAAACCCTATACCAATGGTAAAAATATATATTTCAACACTTATTTTATTGTCGATATAAGTTTTGTAGGTATAGACCTATAGCAACGGATATAGCGTTTGTTAAAATAGATTTATTAGTTTTACCGATGGAATATGACTGTAACTATTGGTCATACTGTTGAGATAGCACCATCAACTTGCTTACCCTATTCCAACAATAAAAATATTTATTCCAACAATATTTTTACCGTTAATAAAAGTCTTGTATACATACATCTATACCAACGATTATAGCTTCTATTGGAAAAGATTTCTCAGATTTACCAACGGAATATAAATGTAACTATTTATCTAGCTGTTGTTAAAGCACCTTAGATTTATTTACCTTATACCAATGGTAAAATGTATATTCCATCTTTTTTTTACTGTCGGTAAAAATCTCATAAACATAGACTTATACCAACAGTTACAACATTTGTTGGAATAAATCCATTTGATTTATCAATGACTACATTTGTTGCTATAGATATATATTGAAAAAAAAAACATGTTTAGTTTTAGCAACGACTACACCGTTGGTAAAAACTTTATATTAATAATTAATTTCTTAATATAACCATTATTACACCTATAAATATATTACGAAAAATTTAATATCAACACAATTAAATTAATTTACAAAAATTAAAACAATCAATACCATTAAAAAAATGTCATTCCACTAAAAATAAAAAAGAAAAATTATTTCAACATCACAAACATATATTTATAAGATACATGTTCAAAAATGAACTATCATTTTATCTTGACAGCCAAGAGTTCTTGCCTTAATTCTAAATCTAACACAAACAATCCACTACAAATAAAAATGAAACTACTTCATCATAACAATCATATATTTATAAAATAACTGTCTAAAAGTAAACTAGCATTTAATCTTGACAATCAGGAGTTCTTACCTAAATTCCAAATCTAACACAAAGATAAACTACTTTCATTTAATGTCTAACAACCAAATAAAGCAACAAGGATCTGCTCAATTAGAACCGTTGTTGTCTTCTAAAAAGCATCACCTACAAATATCATTATAAAAAATTACAATTAATAAGATGTATGCAACAATAAAACACTAATCTAAAAACTTAAAATAATAACCTATTTAAAAGATAAAAACATAATGGGCTTACTCTATGTATTTGGATTTGCTTGATGACTTGATTCGGGAGAATGATTATTCCCACATGGCGTTTGTTGAGCACTAGAAGTATCATGTACCTACAAATCATATAAAATAAAAGTTAAAATTGTTTACACAACAAAAACTAAAAGGACTTGCAAGCTAGTAATAAACTTATAAAGTTTAAAGACAATGATAAATATCAAAGACTACTAAAAAATTATCAACAATATATCCATCAAATCCTACAACAAATCAAAGTAAAATAATTAAATATACAACCATTAAAAATAAAAATGAACAAAGGATTGTTCATGCACTATTAATAAGATCAAGATCTAATGACAATATTCCCCAACCACATAAAATCTTGTACTACTCTCAAAGGACAATTGAAGGTGGTTTCTCATATTTGATAATATTGCTTCATTGGAAAAAAAATTTAGAAAAATTATATGATTTCCATCTTATTTATTTTCATTTTTTAAAAAATGTGTATGTGTGTGTGTGTTGATCTTAGTGAAATTTGAAAAAGGAAAATTGTTCTAATCATGACGACCCTTGTTCTATTTATATAGGAAATCTTGATTTACTACTGATGAATTAACTTTATAGACTAGTAAAATTATTATTAGTCTAAAATAACTCACTTGTCACCAAAAGGAACTCATAAGGATGAAAATCCATGCACTGGATGGATCTAATAGAAAGCCTTAACAGAATTAATGGACACTACATTTAAAGAAAACACACAACCAATGAAAAACTTATAAGTAGAGCCAAAACTAGAACCAGTGATCATAGTTGAAAGTCTCAAAGTAGTACAGGAATAAAACTTTAATGGCATTAATGCTCACTGAAGTAATAGCAATCACATGATTTATGTTGTGAGTTAAACAAAGCCTATACCATGCAGAAGTGAGTACTAGCACATTACCTTCACAACCTTGTCTTCTCCAACAGAAACAACCCATCGCTCACCCGACGTGAACCTTGTTGAGGACAATGCAAAGAAAGAACAAGAAAATAACAGGTTATTTGATGAAATGCCCAGTTCATAAACAAGTGTTTGATGAAATGTCAAGAGAGAGTGGATTCAAGTATTCATGGTCAAAGGATCAAAGAAAAGTGGACTAGGAATTAGTGCTTCACTCACCAATCACCATTCAGTCTCTTTCACTATTTAAATAAAAAAGAAGTAGAGACAACCCGACACCAACCAACACACCCATTGGTTGTAGACACTAACTTACACCCTATTGGTCATACAATATGTTAACATGGTCCAGCATTGGCTGGTTACAAACATAGAGAGATATGCATAATATTAAGTTCATTTCTCTCTCAAAACCCCAACTAACATAACCGATTCCAAAATCACACTCTACCATACTCCTTAATTGACTTCAATGCATCATTCTAACTACGTACAGCTCTTGATGAACAGCACCATGCTCTCCATCCATGTACCCCGTCAAGCTCCATACTTAGTCTTGAATAGCAGCATGGACGATGACCCATCACACCCTCATCACTTCTCCTTCATCTTCGGCCTTGCCTCACCATGCTTGGCCTCGCTTGTACACACTTCAGTCATACTGTCAACATCCCCCTATGATTGAAGTGTGGTTACTCCAATTAAGCTTCTCAGTATGCAATGCCTCTCCGGTGATAACGCCTTTGTAAACAAATCCGCCAGTTGGTCATTTGTAGAACAATGATGCACAGAGGTTTGTCCTTCAGTGATTAGTCCATGAATGAAATGAAAACGCACATCATTGTGCTTAGTCCTTCCATGATGAGCAGGATTCCTTGCAACTGCAATCACAGACTGATTATCACACCATAACTTTGTTGCATTACAAAACACAACTCCACAGTCTTGCAAAATGCTTCTAAGCCAAACAATTTGACATGCTGCTAATGTTGCAGCAATATACTCCACTTCCATTGTGGACAATGCAACGATTTCTTGCTTCTTTGAACCCCAAGAGATTAGGCTCAAACCGAGAAAGAAAAACAAACCTGTTGTAGTCTTCTGATCCGAATTACACCCACCAAAATCACTATCTGAATATGCTACTAGAATTCCCTCCACAGTCCAAGTTCCACAGTCTTGGCCAAGTATCTCACTATCCTTTTTGTAGATGAGAAGTGATCCTTGCTAGGAGAATTCATGTATCTTGACAGATAATTCACTGCATAACATATGTCTGGTCTGGTATGAGTTAGATATATCAACTTTCCCACTAAACTTCTGTACAACCTTGGATCATTAAAGGCCTCTGTATCTTCATTCTTTTGTCTATCATTCACTCCCATAGGCGTTGGCATTGGTTTGCATTGCTTTATATTCAATTGCTTCAGCAAATTCTCAACATAATTCTTCTGCTTGAAAAAAATCCCATCAGATCTCTGCTTTATCTCAAGCCCAAGAAAGTAACTCATGATCCCCAGATCCGACATCTCAAATGTCTCCTTCATCTCAGCTTTAAATTGGTCAATAAGTGAAGTAGAGGAACTGGTATAAACAATATCATCAACATATAAACTTATTAATAAGCTTTCATCATTCTTCTTCACCTTCCTATAAAATGTGTGCTCGCATTCACTTCTCATGTAACCATGCTCCCTGAAGTGTTGATCAATTCACCCATACCAAGCACGAGATGCTTGTTTTAATCCATACAGGGCCTTCTTCAATCGATAGACAAGATGTTCACAGCCTTGAACTTCATAGCCTTCAGGCTGGACAACATATACTTCTTCTTGTATTTCCCCATTCAGGAACGCTGTCTTGACATAAAAGTGATATACTGGCCACCTTGTATGAGCTTCTAGTGCCAGTACAAGCCTCACTATTTCTAGGCGAGCAATGGGGGAGAATACCTTTTCATAATCAATGCCGAACTTTTGAGAATATCCCTTGGCCACCAACCTGGCCTTCTGTCTCACCACTTGACCTTCAGCATTGCATTTGGTTTTATAGATCCACTTAAGACCCACAACATGCTTCCCTGCAGGTAATTGGCATAATTCCCATGTATGGTTACTCACAATTGATGCCATCTCTGCATCCATAGCCTCTTTCCATTCCTTGATCTTCACTGCCTCTATGAACTCCACCGGTTTAGCAACATGTAATGCAAGTGTGCAAGTGTTGAATATCTCTGCCAGAGATCGAGTTCTTCTTATAGGAGACTCATCTGTGGATGCACTTGGCGGTCTTGTTCTAATAGCGCTTGCATCAGGTGCTACAATTGTGGGGATTGGCTCTCCTCCATATTCTCTTCTTCTTGTTGTGTCGCTTTCAACATCATCCTAATCTCCTGTGATTTCTTCAACTGAGATCTCTTGAGCACCTTGACTGCTCTCCTCCCAATTCCATCTAGAGCCTTCATGAAACACCACGTTCCTGCTCTCAATAACTTTACAAGTTGACAGGTTGTAAAGTTTGTATGCCTTGGACTCTGAGCAGTAACCAACGAGAATGCATTTCTCTAATTTATTATCAAGCTTCTATTGCTTGTGTGAGGGAATAAGAGCGAACGCCACACACCTGAACACCCTGAGATATTTTACATTAGGTTTAACATTATGCCATACCTCATAAGGTGCCATTCAATCCAGTGCATGAGTCGGTGACCTATTGATTAAGTGCATAGCTGTTGAGGTTGCTTCTCCCCAAAACCTCTTTGGCAATTCACCACTCTTCAGCAGTCCCCTTGCCATTTCTACAATGGTTCAGTTCTTGTGCTCCACTACACCATTTTGTTGTGGTGTGTATGGAGCCAAGAATTCCCTCTTGATCCCAAACCTCACACAGTAGTCTTGAAATTCAGGTGAAGAAAACTCCCCTCCATGATCGCTTCTAATCACCTTGAGTTTCTCTCCAGTTTGCCGTGCCACAATAGTATAAAAGCTTTTAAACTTCATGAAAGCTTTTGATTTCTCTTTGAGAAAGAAAACCCAGCTCCACATGCTATAATCATTAATCAATAAATAAAAATACCTATTTTCACCCAGGGATTTTTCGCTCAATGGACCACATAGATCCATGTGGACTAATTGAAGACGTGCACTTGCTCTCCTTGAAGCTCCGCTCGGGAAGGATCTTCTTGCCTGCTTCACTTGCTCACAGTCTTCACATTCCATTGCATGTCTCAGTTCTGGTATGCCTTTCACCACTTGCTTGTGAAATAGAGACACCAGGCTTCTATAATTCAGATGTTCATAGCGTAGGTGCCACAGCTCTTCAATTGTCTAACTCCTAAAAGCCACATTCAAGCACTCCCCCCTTGCAACGTCTAGAGGGAACATATTGTTCTTCGACCTAGTGATTACTATAGCATCACAGCTTGCATGATTATTCCTGATGATACACTTATCATCTTTGAACATCACTGAATACCCTCTAGTGAGTAACTGGCCCACACTGAGTATGTTGTGTGCTAGGCCCGGTACAAATTACACACCATTTAGATTCTTCTGGTCTCCAACATGTGTGTGCACAGTCACTATCCCAATTCCATGCACCTTCATCTCCTTGTTGTCTCCAAATCTAACACTGACTTGCAAGGATTCATCCAAGCTACTAAACAATATCCTGTCTCCTGTCATGTGATTCAAGCACCCTGAATCAACTAAAAATACTGAACTTGGGTGAAATTCAGTAGAGCTACTTGCCATGAATATATTTTCAGTCTCCTCCTCTTTAGCTACTAAGCCAGTGCCATTCTCCTGTTGCTTCTCCTTGGCTCGACACTTGGCCTTCACATGACCAAATCTTTTACACTGAAAACATTGAATGTTTTCTTGTTTTCAGGTCCTCTACCATGACCACTACGGCCTCTTCCTCTCCCACGAACGAAGGATCTTCCACGACCTCTGCCATCACCTCAAGAGCTCCCTGAGTGTCCTCCTATGCTGTGAATAGAGCTTGTGGGCTCGCTTTTCACATGAAGTGCCTTCTCGCCTGTCTTCACATAGGTGTGATGAGTGCGATTAACTCTCACCTCATGGGCCTATAGAGTTCTACAAAGATCATCAAGAGTGAGTGTAGCTATTTCCTTCGACTCTTCTATTGCCACAGCTACCCAATCGAACTTCAGTGCCAAGCTTCGAAGAACCTTGGACACTACATCAGACTCTTTCAGTTTGTGACCGAGAGCCTTCACTTGATTGACAACGGAGATAACTCTGGATATGTAATCCTGAACAGCTTCATCATCACCCATCTACATGGTCTCAAAGTCTTGCCAAAGAGCTTGTATTCTCACGAACAAAACCTTGGACGTACCTTGACATTACTTCCGAAGGATCTCCCATGCTTCGTGTGCAGTCTTTGCTTCCGAGATGCGATCCAAGTTAGGCCCGTCCACTGCCTATTGGATCAAACACATGGCCTTCACATCTCGCTTCTTGTTCTCCCTCTCCACTGCTTCCTCCTTCGACTTAATTACACCCTTCTCTACTAGATCCGATAATTCCAAGGATCTAAACACCGTCTTCATGCGGAGACTCCACCTACCATATTCTTGGCTAGTAAACACCGGTACATAGGGCTAAGAGAATGTCATTAGTGAGTTGTTGTTCGCCATCATCAACTTCCTAAGATAAGCTGTGATACCATATTGTTAAGGATAATGCAAAGAAAGAACAAGAAAATAACAAGTTGTTTGATGAAATGCCCAGTTCAAATACAAGTGTTTGATGAAATGTCAAGAGAGAGTGGATTCAAGTATTCATGGTCAAACGATCAAAGAAAAGCGGATTAGGAATTAGTGCTTCACTCACCAATCATCATTCAGTCTTTTTCACTATTTAAATAAAAAAGAAGTAGAGACAACCCGACACCAACCAACACACCCATTGGTTGTAAACACTAACTTACACCTTATTGGTCACACAATATGTTACCATGGTCCAGCATTGGCTGATTACAAACACAGAGAGATATGCATAATATTAAATTAATTTCTCTCTCAAAACCCCAACTAACATAACCAACTCCAAAATCACACTCTACCATACTCCTTAATTGACTACAATGCATCATTCTAACTACGTACAGCTCTTGATGAACAGCACCATGCTCTCCATCCATGTACCCCATCAATCTCCATACTTAGTCTTGAACAACAGCATGGACGATGACCCATCACACCCTCATCACTTCTCCTTCATCTTCGGCCTTGCCTCACCATGCTTGGCCTCGCCTGTACACACTTCAATCATACCGTCAACAAACCTAATGGCGTTACATTCTCTTCTTTGGCATATCCACCTTAATTCATAAATTCATGAATTCACAAAATTGAATTAAAAGCACACAAGTTCACAAGTCCAATGGAGTATTAGAATATTCACTTGAAATAATCAAAGAAAAAAAATCTCATAAACATTTACTTTCAAAAAGACAAAGCATCAAAATTTAAAAAGACAAAGTGCTAATGAAACTTGAAGTTTCAAATTCCATCAATTAAAGGCATCATCATCAAGAACTCAAACAAAAAATTCACAAATACATCAGCATTATCATCATGAATTCAAAATCATAAATTTTATTGATCGAGGCTTATGCATCCCCATAATAGTGACAATATTAAAAAAGATTGATCTCTCATCAAACTCTAATACTATTTTCAATTAGACAAAAATCGATAACACCCAAAATTTCAATTTTTGTCAGCTAAAGACATCACCAAGAATTTCAAAGGAGAAAAATACCACACTTCTTGTTACTTGTTTAATTTATCATTAGCTAGGTGTGACTATAACCTCTCCTTTTGATTTAAACAAAAAAAAAAACAAATTTTCACATGACTTTATAAACTATATATTTATATGATAACAACTACCATTTATTAATGTACAAATATTAGTCATAATCTCTTCTATTATAAGCTAAGAATCAAATATTTATCTTATTAACCAATGAAATGGAATTAAACAAGATTTAAAGCTTGATTAAGAACTTATGCACTCATACGGCATTTATTGTTGTTTGTTTTTCCTTCAATTTTTACTAATGTGGAACAAGTAGGAACTAATTTTCCATTCATTCAGATTTCAAACAAAATAAGAAGATCAAGAGGTAAATTTTCTTACAGTAGCCTGGGCAAGATGTTCCCAACATGCTACATGAGCTCATACAAATCAATCACTGAGAAGCCCCAAATATAATACATAACAAGACGGGTAAACCAAGAGGCTATCATTCTCCCAAATATAAGCAAGAGGTGGATAAATGCTTCAATTAAACCACCATTTCAAAATTTTACAAGTTCAAGATCACAAAGATTGGTATAGTAATAAATCACGTAAAACTTGTCCCTAAGCCACTAATTATAGGCATCAAATTGCCCCAAGCCACTAGTGATGGACATCAAGTCTTTATGCACATATAAATACCAAGATTAATTTCATCAACTTCATCATGTGAATGGTTTAAAAGGGACAGCTAATTGCACAAAACACAGATCATTGTGCATTCATAAAAGTTTGTACCTGCCAGTACAACTTCAATGTGAAACTCAAGAAGGTTGATGCATATGAGGCAACAAAATTAAATTATCCTGGAAAACCTTGATTTATATCCTGCCATAGAACTAAGTAATGACAATCAAATTCAACACCTTCACTCACATAAATATTTTGAAGATATCAACATTGTTTAGGCCCACTTAGGCCTAAGATCAAAAATTTCGTTCCATATTTATGAACATAAAAATCTATAAGATCCTTTAGCCATCATCATCAATCCCTTCTATAGGGAAAGGAACACTGGCATCTCTCTTAACATATGCATTGGTTTTAAGAAATCAAATTCTCCAACATAAACAATTTTTTCTCTCAATTTATTGTTAACACTGCAAAGCCAAGTTCAATCTCAAGGCAACTCTTAAATAAAAATAACTCCCAAATCTATTGAGAAGAAAAAAAAAACAAAATCTTAAACCAGAAATCAACAAACATGGTAGATAAACAAGAAATGGCTAGTTAGAATGTTGGGAACATATGATAAACCATGATAGGTTTTAAAACCCCATGGTAAACCATGATAAATTTTTATCGATCCTCACGAGTGTCAAGACCCCATGATAGATTTTAAAGAAATTTTCAATAATTTTATATCATCCCCATGAGTGTCAAGACCCCCATGGTACGCTTCAAAGAGAATTTTCATAATTCTTCTTATCCCCTATTCACCCCCCAAGAGTGTCAAGACCTCATGGTAGGCTTCAAAGGAAATTTTCACAATTTTTCTTATCTCCTATCCACCCCCACGAGCGTCAAGACCTCATGGTAGGCTTCAAACAAATTTTATATTTTTTCTTATCTCCTATTCACCCCCAAGAGTGTCAAGGCCTCATGGTAGGCTCCAAAGAAAATGTTTATAAATTTTTTTTATCTCCTATCCACCCACAAAAGTGCCAAAACCTCATGGTAGGTTTTAAAAAAAAAAATTCATAAATTTTTCTTATCTTCTATCCACCCCAAAGAGTGTTAAGACCTCATGGTAGGCTTTAAGGAAATTTTCATAATTTTTTCTTATCTCCTATTTACCCCCAGGAGTATCAAGACCTCAAGATAGGTTTCAAGAAAGTTTATAAAATTTTCTCTCTACCCCCAAGAGTGTCAAGATCTCAAGGTAGGTTTCAAGAAATTTTATAAAATTCTCTCTACCCTAAGGCTTGCTTGGAGGGGTTACTAAGGGTATTGTAAGGTAGGGTTATGGTCCAACCCTTATTTGGATCAAGGGTTATCTAGAAGATAAGGTTTGAGGGGGTTAAATGGAGGATTGAGAAACCTCCATTTACCCCATTTTCATCTTAACCAAAATACCCTCAATCTTTTTAAACAATAACATCTATGTATTATCTTTAGTATTAGTTTTAGTATTAGTATATTTGTACTCGTATTATTATTATTATTATTATTATTATTCATATTAGTATATTAATATTATTTTCAATAATAATATTATTATGAATTTTAGTATATTAGTGTTAATATATTAGTACTCGTATTATTATTATTATTATTATTATTATTATTATTATATTAGTATTATTATTACTATTAGTATATTTGTTTTAGTATATTAGTATTCATGTTTATATTAATATTAGTATTAGTATTAGTGTTGTTATTATAATAACTCAATGAAGGTCCATTTTAGTAATTTTGACATAAAACTTTACTGTCTATTACCTTCAATCCAAACATTAGAAGGTTTGATAACATCCGTTTACCTTACCTTAGCCCCAAATAAGGTATGACTTAAAAACTCCATTTCCCTTACTTTACCTTACTCTACCCTCCTTTATGAACCCTTCTCTCTACCCCCAAGAGTGTCAAGACCTCAAGGTAGGTTTCAAGAAACAAATTTTAAAATTCTCTCTACTCCCAAGAGTGTCAAGACCTCAACGTAGGTTTCAAGAAATTTTTTTAAATTCTCTCTACCCCAAGATTGTCAAGACCTCAAGGTAGGTTTCAAGAAATTTTATAAAATTTTCTCTCTACCCCCAAGAGTGTCAAGACCTCAAGGTAGGTTTCAAGAAATTTTATAAAATTTTCTCTCTACGCCCAAGAGTGTCAAGACCTCAAGGTAGGTTTTAAGAATTTTTTATTAAATTTTTCCTCTACCCCTATCCATCCCCATGAGTGTCAAGATCTCATGGTAGATTTCAATAAAATACTCATAAAATTTTCCAAGAGGAGTTTCTATAAAAATTACAAAAATACCCCCATATCAATTAGAGTCATTGTTTTCTCCCAATTTCATATTAAGTCATCCCATGCCATGTTTTCACAGCAACCCATGATTTTTTTTTCTCTTTTCATAAAAGTTCAAGATTTATTCAACCAAACCCCTTAAAGCTTCACTTTTCCATATTTCCCTTTTTTTTCAAACAAATCCTTTTCTTCATTTCCACATCTTTGGCCACTTTTGCAAATAAACCCGAATTTTTTATATCTCTCACATTACACCTATTAATTTTGCAATTGAGGCCTCGAATTTCCATATTTTTACCTTTTTTTCAAACAAATCCATCTTTGATAACTTTCGGAAATGAAAACGGATTTCCTACCTTTTTTTTATCTTTTTAATATTTTTTATTTTTCGTATTTTTAATTAAATTTTTTTTTTGCACTTCAGCCCTCGAACGTTATATATATTCTTTCCTTCTTTTTATTTTGAATCGTATATTCTACCAATAAATCTAAAATTGTCATACGAGCCTTGAAGATCCTAGGGTAAACTTATAGGCTATGTAAATAATCACTGATTGGGAAAAGAAAATAGACTCTGTTATCATCATGGCCCACCCATCATTTGCTTAATTCCCATACATGAAAAAAACTAGTGTTACTACCCTTGTTAGAACAATAACTGATGAATGACACTAAATAAAAGGGTTTATCCAAAAAGATCTCAACATAGATGAGTTGTGCAAATTAAGATGTAAGTTTGCGAATGCAAATCAAGTAAAAAGGGAGAGGATAAACGCATCTGCATGCACATAGGAAAGAGAAATAAAATGTGCAAACAC
Source organism: Dioscorea cayenensis subsp. rotundata (assembly GCF_009730915.1). Lineage (NCBI taxonomy): Eukaryota > Viridiplantae > Streptophyta > Magnoliopsida > Dioscoreales > Dioscoreaceae > Dioscorea > Dioscorea cayenensis. The sequence continues at coordinate 11,954,371 of NC_052478.1, forward strand.
TATATAGTGTACAATAGATTGCATTGCATACAAATCAGAGAACAAAACATGGCATTGTATGCATGCTAATGAGAGATCAAATATGACATTGATTGAATGTAAAGGAAGAAACGGGTCCAACAAGCTTCAGGTTTCATTTCACATTCGGATGATGGCTATATGAGACATGGGCAAGGATATATCATGCATTCATACTAACAATGTTTCATTAACCAATGCATGGCATGACATGGATCAATAAATAAAAATAAAAAAATATAGGAATGGGACCCACTCAAAGGTTGTATTCATAACCCATCATAATCATATGTATTTCATGTTTTATAAAACCATGCAATAAACATCATCTTCCTATATCAAATAGAGAAAATTGTAGCTCCTTTCTTTCTTAAACTTTTTTTTTTGCGCAAGACTGATCAGCTGCTTCTTATTTCCTCTACTGCATACTTGATAAATCACCTCTCTCTTGATCTTATTCTATCTTTCTTGCCGTCTCGCTCCCTTTCTCCCTTTTTTTCTCTTTTTTCTTCTCAAAGCTCTCGTCTTTTTTTCTTTCTTCTTTTCTTTTTCCAATTTTTTTTTTAATTTTGAATTTTGAATTTCAAAACTTTTTTAATTTATTTTAACTCAACTTTTTTTTTTCTTTCAAATTTTTTTTTTTGAATTTTCCTTTGAATTTCAAATAAAAAAATCTTCATATATTCTCTCTTTCTTTGGCATTTCCCATGTGACAATTTGTGGCCAGTAATTTTAAAATTTTTTTATTTGTTTTGGCCCTCCTATATCTTTTTATTTGATTTTTATTCTCTTCTTTTTTTAATTGATTTTTTATTTATTATTATTTATTTAAAGTTTATATGAACAATAATATTATAAAGTTTTGGAAGGAATTCGCATGATATATGATATGTGAAAATATTAATTTAGTATGCAAGATATGATATTTATAATTATCAATTTTATATAATTTGATAAATAATATTTCAATTATTATAAAATAAGATAATCTATTTGTATCTTTAAAAATTAAATTGATAATACAATGTAATATAGTGTATTATAATTATAAATATTTAATATTTTTATAATATTTTATTTATTATCCACAAAATAAACATTCAGGCCCAACTCCCTACCTTTTAAAGCCCATACTTCGGCCCATCCAGCACCATATCATCCCCAATCTCAGCCTCCGAAAGCTTCGATCCGTCTTTCCAATGGCTCCAAACCCTAAGCGAGCTCCTCCGAAAAAACCACCCCCCAAACCCCCATCGCCGTCCCCCTCCTCCTCCTCCTCCGGTGATGATTCCGACCCTCAACCCCCTCGCCCCACCAACAACCCTATCCAATCCTCCTCGGAAGACGGTCAACAATCCACCCCCAAACCCAAACATCAACCTCCGGCGAAGAATCAACAAGTTGGCTCTGATTTGAGCTCCGGTGAGGACTCCGATTCCGACTCTCCACCTCCCCTTGAGAAGTCAACGTCTTCTCGTCGGCCAGATCCATCCATCAAGCCTATCAGCTCCAAACCCATGGCTGAAAGCCCTAAATCGAAGAAACTTTCCACCCCTGCCCCCAAATCTGGTCAGAATCCTAGCAATGCTCCGGATGCTGTTGAGCCTGAGAGCACCATCACGAAGCGGAAGCTCTTCGAGAGGTTCTGGAGCGAGGGCGATGAGATCAAGATCCTTGAGGGCGTTGCTGAGTATCACCGCAAGAAGGGCACTAATCCGGCCTCTGTTGTAGATTTGGATTCGCTTCACGAGTTTATGAAATCGTTTCTTGGCTCTGAATTTGGTAAAAATCAGCTTGGAGATAAGATCCGCCGTCTGAAGAAGAGGTTTCGGACGCTGCATGCTAAGAACAATGGTAATCCAAAAATCACCAAGCCACATGAGAGAGCAAAGTATGAGCTTTCCAAGAAAATTTGGGGAAAAAATAAGTCTTTGATTGATGAAGCTGAGGATGATGGTGATGAAGATGAAGATGCTGGGAATAGCAGTGAACATGAGACTGTAAAACAGAGCTCTGGGAAATCTCGGAAGCGCAAGGATCCTGTGGACAATGGGGTTTTGAATGATGGAAGTAATCGCACTAAAGAGGTTGATGATTGCTCATATGAATACATAAGGGAAGCATTTGGTCAGATGAAAAATGATATTTTTTCAGACATGTTTTTAGAGCAGGGGCTGAAGTTGGCTGAACCGAAGAAGGCGAAGAAATTGGATCAGGAATTTAGAGAGCTAAGTATGCTTGAGGCAAAGTCTAATTTAGAGTATATCAGCATAGTGAGAGACATCACAAGTCATGCTCTGGAAGCACTTCAAAAATCAGGTTAATTTCCTTCCTTTTGACGATATGCTGGCCTTTCTTATGAAGAGGATATTTTTAACTTTTAACATGTATAATGGTATAATTCTGTTGCATTTTGGTGCGCTATTGTTAATTTATGAATTGGTTGTTCTAGTAGGATGGTTGTGAGCAAAATGGCATTTTGAACCTTTTTGGTAATGTCATTGGAACTTAAAATTTGTCTATTTTCTTGAGGATTTTGTATTTTTTGTTAACATTTTCTGCGCGAATGTTAGCAGTTTATTTATAGATGAGTTTCTTTATGTGTTCTTTGTATACTCATGTTGCAAGGCCCTGATTTCCATTTGTGATTTTGCTATTTGTCATTGCTTTTTTTGCATTCCATTATGGCATGCTATGACCTCTATTAGTTATTCCTTATATAATTTTCTTATTTATGCCCTACTTGCATCTTTGTGTATTACTTGCATCTTTGTGTATATTATGACCTATTTGTCAACTTGAGCTTACTTAGTTTCATTTCAATTTTGCTTCTCTTGTTTCTTATCTTTGAGTGATAAAACTTGATTTTTCTTCTTTTTTGGTAACCACAAAAGATACTCTGTGAGTTACTTGGTTGTTTTTATTGTTACAATCTTTTGAACCTAATATATGTTATTGATGTTTGGTCTCCCATACAATTTAACCTCAACTTTGTTTGATTGATGCTCAATCTTGATGTTTCTTTGGTTGCCAACCAAAAATGGGATTGCTGGCAATGTTTGTTAAACAATATGCTACTTACATGAATAGGACATTGAGTGGTTTATGTAGTGGGATGTAGGTCAAGCCAGGAAGTAGCATATGCATGTTGTGTTTCCAACAATTTTATGCTCAAATTTAATTTATTGATGCTGCAAAATGGATTAGGATTTTTCTCATGTTAAAATCATGGGAAGATGGTGGCAGTTATTCATCAAGCAGGGCAAGGTTAGTCCTAAAAGCTTGCTTTATGGAGTAAATGATCATCTTGATACTTAAATATTGTTACCCCAATTGAGTATGAAGGTTCATGCTCTCGTATCAAGAAAATTTGCTTAAGGTCTTAGTCCAGTCGAAATATTTTATTTATAGCTTGAGGGTTGTCCCTTGTGAATCCATATGTGCAAATATTTGAAACCAACATATTGATTAGGTTGTGACAATTGAAATATGTGAAATTGGGATATCAATTAGCATGCGAGTATATAAAATCAGGATATTGATTAGAAAGTGAAATTTCAGGTATACGAAATAAGTAGAGTGACTAGCATGTAAAATTTGAACGGAGATTAAAAAGTAATTGGTTCTTGCTAGATCAACATTATATTTGGGATGGATTGAATGGTTATATTGGGAAGTTGTGTGTTTTATTAAAAGTAGATTTGATGCAGGATAGCAGGGTAAAAAAAAGTGGATTTAAGTTGGAGATAGGTTACTAGTATCACACTAGCAAGATTTTAGAAATCACTCCTAAAATTCATAGGAGTCACACCTAAATTTGGTTTGCATCTCACAAAACCAAGAAATGAAGATAGTTTCCAGAAAATATTCATTGCTTTCTTCTTTCGTTTCCTCTTTTTTCCCAGACTTGTAGTACAAGAACCAGAAAACCAGGATCCATAAATTCTCACAAGAATTCAAGGGATGCACATGGAAACCAACAAACTTAAGCACCCTAATAAATAGTTAAAATATCGAAGACAAGTTGAAAGGATTTTGACTTTGAATGGAAATTATAAAGACATTTGACTAGAACAAACATAAGCTTTGGTCTCCTGTTTCTCTTTTCTTTGATTAGTCTTCAAAGTATGATTCTATTGTGCATCAGGCTTGGTGTAAAAGCAGGGTTACAAATACCATAGCAAACAAGAAGATTCACAATTATTATTTTTGTTGCGATCTCAACTTAAGTAAAAGATTAGTGATGCATGAGACTATTGGTTCAAATGCATTCTTTGTAAAACAAAAAATGGCAATCCCAAGTTCCAACAACCTTTTTTTTTTTCTGGTGGCCAAGGACAAGTGAAATAAATTAAACTATCAATTGGATATAATTTGCTAGGAGAAATTTTGACCATCTCGATAAGGGTGGTGTGATACTTAAGTGAGTTTCAGTTTTGACATGTAATAGGGGTATACAAATATCCTTTTGGTCTTTCATCAGGGTTGTCATTATTAATTGTTTTATATTTCCTATTTTTTATATAATTTTTTGGGGTTCATCTTCTGTTGCTTCCTCTTGTATCTGTTGCTCTATTGGATGGGACAAATCAAATCAGCGATTTGTTTCAAATCAAATCAAATGGGTGTTATTAGTATTCTCTGTTTCTAGTTCAGTTGTGAAATCACCTGTGTGATACTGTTAGTTCAATTGCATCTTTTGTGTGGCATTGGGATCTACATGTGTGAAGAAAGAAGAAAGAGAAACAGAAACAGAAAAAGAAAATTGATGAGAGGGGAAGTAGTGTTTTTTTCCTTATTCTTTTTAATCTTCCTTAAAATTAGGCAAGCTAAAAGATCATTTGGAAAATGAATATATATATATATATATATATAAAGTGGTTTTCCGCACGCACACACACACACCTCCTAAAGTTGGTAATTGTTAATTTATTCATATAAAAACTCTATTTGCTTATACATAATTGTTATTTGTTTATATGATGTAATTTAAAATGAGTTTAAGTCATCTACGAAGCGTTTGTAAAACATCTGTAGATTACAAATTATATTAAAAATAAAAGAGAGCATGAGTGAGGAGGAAAGGTAGAGAAAGGGAGATGGTTGGTGGGCTCAGAGAAGGGGATATTGGATTATTATCCAACTGTTTTTGGAAAAGAGCTATTGAATTACTATCCAACGGTTTAGGATGTTTATAAATGTCCTTTGTTTAGGATGTTTATGTGCGCCCTTTTAAAATTATTATTTAATTTGGTAAAAAAATATTAAATTATCAATTGGTTTTATTATTAAGAAATAAAACAAAATCACTATTTATATTTTATCAAGTATTTAGCAGTTGTACACAGGCAAACATGATTTTCTTTCTTTTATTTTACATACAGGTTATATTAACAATCACCCACTTTTACAGGGTTATATTATATGTAAGCACAATTTTTTTTATTATTTTTATGGCCAATGCGGATAAAAGCCCAGGAAAACAGATAATACAAAATCTAAAGAAAAAACTCCCATATAATCTGCCATCGTAACCCCTTTACTCATAAAGAATTAAACCTTGCGGCATGCTAAGATCAAGAGAAGCTAACATATCAGCATAGCAGTTACCTTTTCCTTCCTAGTATGTGTGATTAATTTGAATATTCCAACTCCGGGAGAGCGACTGCTAAATATCACAAATAACCTTGTAATACTGATTAATGCACCCCTCTTTGCAGATCATATCCACCGCACATTTTATTGCAAATCCTGATGCTGGGAAAGATCACAACATCATGAGGAGAAGCAATCTCCAAAACCACGGAGTCAATAGTATCAAATACAATGATTATGTGATGAAATGAGAAGCTAGGATTAGTACTAATTAGTTAGTTAAATGCTAATTAGCAGTAAAGTGGAGTGAGTTGCAATTTTTTGGAATCAAAGTTGTTAGAGGAGACATTATCATTGTGTAAGGTGTCCTGGTAGGTATAGTGTTTGAGAAAATGCCCCAGTGGCAAGTTGTTACAACGAATGATTGTATTGGTTCCCTATATAATTAGGAATACAATGAATAAAAAGGGAAATTTTGGCTTCTTTCTACTCCTCATCTTCTTCTTCTCTTTTTCCTTCCCTTCATCTCTCTCTCTCTCTCTCTCTCATTCCCTTCTTTATATCCTTCCAGCTAATCCTGCAACAAATTGGTGCTTTCGTTGAGAACGAATGATAGAGGGTGTGATGACACGAGCTCGTGCGGTGGATGAACAATTTGGTGACGATGGCTGAGCAAATCGCCAAGCATGATTCGGTCCTTGCGAAATTGGATTCCCTTTGTTCCACTGTTCAACAACATTCGGAGTCCTTCGAGTTCATCCGCAAGAACAATGCCGAGTCCTTCAATCTCCTGCGTAGTTCTATGGTGTCCCAGCAGGCAATGATGGCGGAGATGATGGTGAAATTGCAGTAATTAGATAAACATCCAAACCCCGCATCACAACCTCCACTTCTTCCTCTTCCTTTATCTCCTCCACTACCCCTACTACAACCTCATACACCATTGACGCTACTTTCCATACACTCCAATAGCTCTTCATCTCCACCTCGCTCACCCAAAATTGAGGTCCCATACTTCAATGGAGAGCATGTGCTTGGATGGTTGTTCCAGATCAACCACTACTTCCATTTTCATCAGATCCCTGATGATCAAAGGATTTCAGTAGCTGTTTCTATATGGGTCAAGCTCTGCAATGGTTTCAGTGGTTACATTCTACCTCACAATTGACACACTGGGATGATTTTGCGAGGAAAATCGAACTGAGATTTGATCCCTCCTCCTTTGTGAATCATGAGGCGACTCTATTCAAGCTCCGACAATCATCGACCATCACTGCTTATTTGGGCCAATTTGAGTGACTCTCCACTCGGGTGACAGGGTTGAGTGAGAATAGGCTTCTCAATTGTTTCCTCTCCGGCCTCAAAGATGAGACGGCCTCAAAGATATGATCCAGAGACAATTATACATATTGAAGCCCGATAATCTCCACGACGCCATGGGAATGGCGAAGTTAGTGGAGGACAAGTGCAATGCTGCTCGTTCCAAGCAACCATGGCTTCCGTGGCCTAAGCCGTCACCCCAACCTCTACCGTCGCCTGTTCATAGAGCTGCATCGTTGCAGATCAAATGTCTCTCGCCGGCGAAAATGGCAGCACGGTGAGAGAAGGAATTGTGTTTCAATTGTGACTCTAAATTCACTCCAGGTCACAAATGCAACCCACCATTATTTCTCAGTTTCATGGTGGAACTGGGGGATTCTACTTCATCGGAGGAGGATCCACCACCGGAGATGGAGCCACAAGTGACAGAAGCTTACGCAAAGGAAGTATGGACGCAGGAAGCACCGTCCATCTTATTCCACGCCCTATCGGGCATGCAGTGCCATCGACATTGAAGCTCGCCGGATCCATTAACGGACAAGAAGTTATTATCCTAGTGGACGGTGGATCCACGAACAATTTTATCCAGTCAGGTATGGCTGCCCATTTGAATTTAGTGATGCAACCGTCGATGCATACATGGGTTACCGTCGGCAATGGCGACACCCTCACTTGCGGGGGAGAATGCTCAGCCGTACCACTGAAGGTAGGAGACACAATCTTCACCATTGATTTAATTCTGTTACCAATCTACGGTGCATATCTCGTCTTAGCGGTGCAATGGTTGTTGCAATTGGGGCCAGTCCTATTTGACTACAAGCATCTCTGGATGGAATTCTCTTTCCAAGGAAAACAAGTTCGACTACATGGTCTCACTCAACCACATTCACAGCTGGTCAGTCCTACCTCTCTCCACATAACTCAATCGGATGGAGTCCAATTCTTTCAACTAACAGTCGAGCCAATTGAACCGCTTAACACAGGCCCCGTTCCATCAGTCGGGTCAAACGCCCCCATCGTTTTCATCAACAACTTCCAGTTTCTTCTTCAAAATTTCAAAGAAATTTTTAAAATCCCTACCGGGCTTCCGCCACCGCGAGCACAAGATCATCACATTATTCTCAACCCGGGAGCACTACCAATAAACATTAGGCCATACCGATACCCCTATTTCCAAAAATCCGAGATTGAGAAGCTCATCAGAGAAATGCTGGCTGAAGGGATTATACGACCGAGTACGAGCCATTTCTCGTCACCAATGCTTCTAGTCAAAAAGAAAGACGGGACTTGGCGAATCTGTGTGGATTATCGGGCCTTGAATGCGGTGACCATAAAAGATCGGTTCCCAATTCCCACAGTGGAGGAGTCATTAGATGAGATTGCAGGATCTAAAGTCTTTTCCAAGCTGGACCTCCGTGAGGGGTATCATCAAATTAGAATCCACCCAAATGATGTAGAGAAAACGCCATTCCGAACACATGAAGGGAACTATGAATTCCTCATCATGCCGTTCAGCCTCACAAATGCGCCGTCGCCTTCCAATCTCTAATGAACAATACTTTCAGGCAAGTGCTTCGCAAATTTGTCTTAATATTTTTTTATAACATTCTTGTATACAGCTGAGATTGGACTTCACACCTGGCCCATTTGACGTAAGTTTTCAAACGTCTCCGAGATCACCGATTATTCGTGAAGCTAGCTAAATGCGAATTCGGGTGTACATCCATTAGATATCTCGGTCATGTCATCTCCGCCGAAGGGGTTGCCGTCGATCTAGAGAAATTAAGGCGATTTGGGATTGGCCACTGCTAGTGTCAGTTTAAGCTCCGAGAGGGTTCCTTGGCCTCTGTGGTTATTATAGACGCTTTGTTGCTAGCTATGCATCCCTCTCCGCACCATTAACAAAGCTTCTTTTGAAGAATGCTTTCATTTGGACTTCAGCGGTGACTCATGCCTTCCAGATACTAAAGGAGGCGATGATGTAAACGCCCGTTTTACAGTTACCTGACTTTACAACTCCGTTTACCATCCAAAAGATGCATCGGGTATCGGTGTCGGCATGATTCTAATGCAGCATGCATATCCTATAGCTTACTTCAATAAGAAATTGTATTCATGTCTGCAAGCAGCGTCCACTTATGCTCACGAAATGTTCGCGATAACTGAAGTAGTAAAGAAGTAGAGATAATACCTATTAGGTCGACGATTTATAATTCAGACAGATCACCGGAGCCTACGGTCTATACTTCATCAAACCATCCAAACACCAGAACAGCAGAGGTGGTTCTGCAAACTACTCGACTATGATTTCGATATTGAGTATAAACCAGGGGTGTTAAATGGGCCAGCTGATGCTCTATCTCAGATGAATGGGGCAACAAACTTTGCTTTGTTTTCTAACTTTGGGCCACAACCGATTCTGTGGGAAGCCATTCGACGAGAGTACATGGCTCATCCAGAGACAATGAAACTGCTAAATTCATTGAAAGAAGACCCAGGACATCCAAATTTTGTCATAAGAGAAGGAATTCTCTTGTTCAAAGGGAAAGTCTGGATTCCCACCGACTCAGCTCTGCAATCACTATTGTTAGTGGAGTTCCATTCTACTCCAACAGGCGGCTACGCCAGAATACACAGGACATTGTCGCGTATATCAAGCATATTTTACTGGACGGACCTCCGACGATCAATACGCGACTATGTATCTCGGTACAATGTTTGTCAAGCTACTAAGCCGTTCAACTGAGCTCCACAAGGGCTATTACAGCCGTTGCCAATCCCGAGAAAGATCTGGCACTCTGTTTCCATGGATTACATCACCAGCTTACCTCCATCTAATGGAAGAACAATTCTGGTGGTTGTCGGTAGGCTTTCCAAACATGCCCATTTCTGAGCAATGGGGCCTCTGATCACTGCACCACAAGTGGCAGAGTTGCAAGGTACTTTGTTGGCCACAAGTTGCTCCTATCACCCCCAGACGGATAGGCAAACATAGGTACTCAATCGCTGTCTTGAGGATTATTTGTGGTGCTTCATCGCCGACAACCCCCGACAGTGGTCGCGTTTCTTACCATGGGCGGAGTGGCACTACAATACGGCCTGGCACTCGACAATCAACTTGACTCCATTTGAAGCAGTGTTCGGCCGATCGCCACCTTTATTAACTGACTATCTTGCTGGCGGATCTACAGTTGCCTCAGTTGATGAGTTACTCACAGAACGAGCAACTATTCTCCACGAGCTAAAGGAGAATTTACACAAAGCTCAATTAAGGATGCGGAATCATGCTAATTTAGGCCGCACTGATGCCCAATTTTGGAAGGATGACTGGGTGATGTTAAAACTTCAACCGTTTTGTCAGACATCACTTCGGTAACGGGTATTTAACAAGCTTGCAAGGAGATTCTATGGGCCATTTCAAATTGTGGAGCGGATTGGTACAGTGGCCTATCGTTTGAAATTGCCCACCTCTGCAGCATTGCATGATGTATTCCATATCTCCAAGTTGAAGAAGTTTGTTGGAGATCCCACTGTGGAAGTTAATCCACTTCCTGTCGATTTTCTTAAACAACATCCAATTCTACAACCCAAAGCTATTTTACAACATCAGAATATCATTCGAAGAGGCAAGGTTATTCCCCAGGTATTGGTACAATGGGGACAACAACCTGAGGAGGACGCCAAATGGGAAGATGCTATAGAAATTAATCAAGCATTTCCGGAATTTACCCTCGAGGACAAGGGTCTGGCGGAGGACGGGACAATTGTTGCAAATCCTAAGGCTAGGAAAGATCACAACAGCATGAGGAGAAGCAATAGCCAAGACCGGGAAGTCAATAGTATCAAATACAATGATTATGTGATGAAATGAGAAGCTGGGATTAGTACTAATTAGTTAGTTAAATGCTGATTAGTAGTAAGGTGGAGTGAGTAGTAATTTCTGGTAATCAAAGTTGTTAAACGAGACAGTATCATTGCGTGAGGCGTCCTGGCAGGTATAGTGTTTGAGAAAATGCCCCAATGGCAAGTTGGTACAACGAATGATTGTATTAGTTCCCTATATAATCAAGGATACAATGAATGAATAGCAGGGAACATTTGGCTTCTTTCTACTCTTCATCTTCTCTTCTCTTCTCTTCTTCCTTCCCTTCATCTCTCTCTCATTTCCTTCTTTATATCCTACCAGCTAATCCTGCAACACATTTACTATCAACTTCTAAGATAACAGAGCGATACCCATTGGATCAGCAAATAGACCAGTCATGCCACAAACTGCAGAGCTCAGCCACAACATCGTATCAGGTCCGGTGCTTTAAGAAAAACCAGCTAACCAGTCCCCTTCAGCATCTCCGACTAAACCCGCTGCCGTGGACCAATTTGTAGCACAATTAAAGGGAACCATCAGTATTGACTTTCACCCAATCACCATGCGGCTGCCTCCGCCCAACCAGCCACAAAAATGTCCTAATTCTCTCAGGCCCTTGCCAACTCCACACTTGCCTCCAAATCATATCAGAAACTTGAGAATCATGCTTAGACAACAAAGAATAAGCAGAATCAACAGTAAACGAACCAGATTTGGAGAATTTCCAAAATAAGAAATCATCACCATCTTGATAAAAACCGGTGGCTTAACAGCAACAATTTGAGTAAGAATCTCCACTGGCAAGAAAGCTGCAAGCTTCTCCCAATTTCAAGAACCACAGCTAAAAGCAAAGTCTTGAACAGGCAAAAGATAGAGTCGCTAGGCAGGAATCCAACAAGCTGCAAAATCAGTATGCTTTCCAGTTTCTCCTTATTTTAACCAGAGTAATGCACCTACTACAAATCAACAGTTTTTAAAGTATGAACTGAAATTTTTCATTTTTCCTATTTACAGGGGGGGATCACATGTTTTTTTCTTTTCTCCTTTTTCTGTTTATACAGCAATGTATATGAAAATTCCCCACATAATATAACATACAATCATCGGTTCAATAAAAACATCACCTTACCCCTCGTTATTACACATCATTATAAATCAAATAAAATTAATCAAGACAGCAGAGAATGTTGAGAAAGTTGCAGTAAACATTTTTCACCAAACCTCACCTCAGGGAAGTCCAAAACTATAGCACCAAGCTGCATCACTCATTTGTGAAGAAAATACGAGCAAGCATAACTACAAGCAAGAGTGCAGACAGAAGTTCTCTATCAAATTAACCCTCAAAACCGAGCACCTAATAAATGTATCTGAAATTCGTCAATGAATCAAAGGATGATTTAATCTTGAATCTGTAGAAAAGGGAACATCAGTTTACTTTAAAAATCAACAACAGGCAACATAATCATCTCAAGAAACAAAAACCACCCAATGGATGTTTATTGGATACAAGTTGAATTGTTATGTAAAATTATACAATACCATGTATGAATTTTTGATAAAAGAATAACAAACATAAAAGAAAATTATCTGCTGATATTTAAAATGAAAAAGCTATAGCCACTTCCAATGACTACCAAATAATCGAATATATAAAATAACATCAATCAGAGGATGTGGATGTCTGCATGTTGTTATTTTTATAAACATTTAAGCAAGAGCTCAGCGCTTATGAGTATCTTGCAAAGACATAAACATGATTTACAACCACCTAACGACACAGAAATTTCAGCCTAGACCAGGTGCATTCCACCAAAGTCATTGAATGCAGAAGACATGACAACTGAGATAATAAATTAGTTCAGATTCATCTTCATTGCCACAAAGCACATATCCATTGGTTTGATCTAATACACCTGGTGTAGACAAAACAACTGCTAAAAGCCTCAGGTGATTGGCCTTAACAGCTGATGTGAGAACTAGGAGTGTTTCAAGGAACTCTTTGCCATATTTGATTACTAGAAAGCTTTTCAAAAATTATTGCTATCATGATTTTTTCTATATAAAATCCTAACTAAATTCATTTGTAACTCAGATCATGAAAAAACAAAATGCATGCTCCCCATATAGCAAAGAACCATACTTTCTAGGATGTAAGAAATATTGGCACAAAACCCATAAACTCATGGAACTTATTCCTTATTAGTAGTTCAAGACAATAAATCAGGATTAAGATAGAAGCTCATTCATTCATATGGCATTAATACTGGATTAGACTTTATGATGTATTGTAGTTGAAAACCGGGGCAGAAACACAATATTTAAAGGAAGTGGACCTGGTAGGACGCAAAACCTGGTGAATACAAATTCATAAGAATGCCATTTTTGTTCACTCTATCAATCTATCAATAATTTAGACTAAGAATCACAATCATTATGGATGGTCTTCACATTGAGTCGATACATACAATTTTAGTAAGGGGGATCTTGATGTGAAGGAAGGCCTAAATTTAACTTTCTCAAAAAATCCATAACAATTTTAGTTTTCCCCCAAGTATGATTAAATTTAATTAATGGAGCAAGCATATTTGTTACTCAATAAGATTTAATTGTTCTCATGAGGTTATGTTCATCTAAGTTCAAAAAAAAAAAAATTGTAGTTGATATTCAAGGAGTGAGATGATACTGGTTAGTATCTTCACACAATATTGCATCACAATCTCTTTATAAGAAAGCTAAATTCTAGAGTTTGAGACAACTTTGCTTTGCTTGATCTTTCATGGTGGTAGGTTGAAACAAGCATTTTATTTTTGTTGCATCTTAAAATTTGATTCACAATAAAATAATCTAGATTTTTTTTAAGCTAAATAATCTAGATTATTAAGAGCAAAAATGATGAAAATAGAGACCCAAATTAAGGAAATAATCTGAAAGTTTGATTAAGAATCCGTGAAAGGCATTTGAAAATGAGATATAACAGAACCAACAAATTCAATCAATCTCGAAACCAAGGTTCATGCAATCAAACTACTATTGATAATTTTTGGTGAGTGTGTTGGATGAACATTTACATTGCAAATGCATACAACAATCATCCCAAGTTGTTTAAAAAGAGGAGGAAATGAAACATGTCAAGCAGCTGATGTGACAAGCTACTGGGATAAATGAAAAGGCTAAAATTTTTTACAACTACTATATATTCAGTCTAAAAAATCAGTGGGTAAGTATAATAAAAGAACTATTTCTACATACATAACCAGTAATTTAGCAAATTTACGTAGCTTTAACATTCATGAAGAGATCAAGTGCCTTGTTTATCGCAATAGTTGTAAGTTGTAACATCACAGGAAACATGGAAGAAAAGTTAACAAGGATTTTTATATAACAGAGATTCAACAAACTGAATAATATTGCATTAAATTTTCATATATGTTACATACCTCTCAAATAGTAGAAAGTTTGAAGAACATGCATCATAGTGTGGCCGCATTTGAAATGCATAGCTCGACTCCTCGAATGCTTTGTTTCCAGACTACAGAGTGAAATTACATCCACCACATGTTTGGCTATGGATGACGGTCGGACATAACAACCCTAAATGCCACACAGAAGGAAGGTTAACATAAACACCGGCAAAGAAAAGATGGAAAGAAAAAGAACTATTCTAGGATCACCCATATTGAGTCAGGCATGTCAGACTAGAACATTAGAACATTAGAATAGCTGAGCAAAATATAGACCACAGGTACCTGAAATTAGTTGCCAAATAATGCCAATGATCAAGTCAGAAACCTAAGATACCTGCATAGAAATTGTAATCATAAATGGTCCCATTGACTTAGCCTGAAACAGAGCAAGAATAACCTTAAAAATTAAATTACCGTTTGTTGCACCACCGACAAAACCAGCTTCAGCATTGCTATCATGCTGTAAACTATCAGCAAGACTTTCAAGCACATCCCTTTGTTCATTGCTTGTGGCAGATATTAAGTATGGAATCTGGAAAGGTCTTGAGTGTAACAGTTGCTCTACTTGTTCAGAAAGTAGATTCATTTGGCTTTCAATGAAGTTTGATGATTCTGTAGTCTTAGCAGCTCTAGCTGCAATTGAACTTAGTATATAGCACAGATAATTATAACGTCTTGCGAAAGATGATTTCGGATCATTTTCCATTATATATCCAGAATCATGTCTTATGGTACCAATTTTAGCATCCTTTCTCCACCTCTTCAAAATGTATTGTGAAGGAAGCTCTTTAATATTCCTAAAGTCAAGGACCTTGAAAACGTGACGACATTGGATTCCAGCAAACTCAAATTTTTTGCAACTGCAGAGAAGTGTACCAGTTACTGAGTCATATCTAACAAAGTGTGGTTTAGGTTTCTCCTCTACAATAACCTTGTAATCCGATGTTGCTCCAATCTCACCACAACTGTAGACCATGCAATCCATATGCAATTCGAACTCCTTTTCAAAAACTTTAAAGATTGCAGGTGTATATGCACTAGCAGCCTGCTTCAACATTCGAAAACTAGGAATTCTAGGCAAACTCTGGCATGCATTGAAATCAGCTCGCATTTCTGCATTTCTCCGTTCTTCCACAACTTTATCATAATGCTCTAAAAATTGCAACATATCTACATTTTGGCCCAAGCCTTTTTTTAAGAAAGTATTCCAGTTCTCCTTTACTAAAGTGCTGCTGAAGTCTGCACAAAAGACATCTCTCCCAAAGGGCAAGCCCCATCTTTCTCTTTCTTCAAATTGTTTGACCAACCATTCATTATCCTTGAGATCATATTTTTCAATCAGCGACTCCCATGCAGACACAAATTCCTCAACCTCTTCACACTCAAAGATACATCGGCTGAACTCAGATGCAAAAGTTTTTGAACCTTCAAAGACTTGACTTAGTTGCATGGTAGCATTCTGAAACAAATGCCAAACGCAAAGCCGCTGAGCTGCGCCAGGCCATACTTCAGCTATCACATCACTTATTTCTTCACTCCTATCAGACAAAAAAGCCTTTGGTTGTTTACCACGCATTACAGTTTTGAAAGTCTCAAACAACCAGGCATACGACTCCCTGCTTCCATCATACAACAATGCTGTCCCAAAAAGCACTAACTGCTTATGATGATTCACACCCAAAAAAAGTATCAACGGCCTTCCATAATCAGATGTCTTATAAGTTGTATCAAAACAAACAACATCGCCAAAGTATATATAATCCATCATTGACTTAGCATCAGCCCAAAAAAACCCGCTCATGTTATCACTCTCATTGATCCGCACGGCGTAATAAAACAATGGATTCTCAACTTGCATTTTCTGAAGGTACTCTAAAACCGCACCCGCATCCCCCTTCACCATGCTCTTCTGAAAACTATGTCCCTGTGAAGTTCTCCCTACCATCTTAGGATCCTCCATCGAATCCAATTCAGAGAACCTTCCTTTAGTTTTCGGCCTATGAGACCTCAAAGTATGACTCGTTAAAGGATTAGCAAGCTGATGATTATGCCCTGAGATGAAGTCCGTGACCCGGTATCTACCAGTAGGTGTGATCTTGATGGTCAAGCAAGCCGGGCACCCAGTCCGTGTTGCCGGACGAGGTTTTTTAGGTTCAAATCCCTTCTTCTTCTGCCGAAATCCTTGCTTGGAACAAACAAAGGTCCTGGCAGCAAGAACATCCTTGGAAGTAGTCCACATCTTCGATCTGCGGACACTAAACCCCATGATTTCTGCATACTTGTTGTAAAACTCATATGCCTCATCCTCATTACCAAATTGCATTTCCACTTGCGGCACCCATGGAGCATTCCCAACATCTACACCTCCCATTTGATTGATCCACTACTAATTTATCAATCTTGTGAAAGATCAAAAAAACATGAACAACAGTATGAATTTTTCTAAAAATAAAATTGAAAAACAAGAAATTGAATCAAGATTGTGGTGCTGGTGATCAACTCATAGCATGAATTTCAAAAAATTATGAAGAAAATAGATGGAAATCAATCTGAATTGAAGAAAAACATAGATTGTTTCAATACCTGAGAGATCAAAGGAACTTGGATTGATCTTGTTGAGGAGATGGAAGAAGGCGAGTGGATGGAGATGGGAGGAAGTAGCATTCGGGCCCAAAGAGGGTTTGATTCGTGAAGATCAGGGCAAGCCAAAAATGGGGCCTTTGATGATGTTGCTTAAATAGTATCCTTTGTCTGTTTTTTGATTTTTTTTTTTTTTTTTTTTTTTTTACAATTTTTTTTTATTATATATTGCTTCAACTACTCAAAATATTTGTTAAAATAGAAAAGTACTCATCCCTAATGATATTAATTCCACTATCAAAAACTAATTCAAATCTCACTGAATGAGTATAGTGATGTTAATACATCCCTAATTATGGATGCGGGTTTGTTATCTAAATCCATGTCACTAGGTGAGGACGCACGAGCTAGACAGTCAAATGTCCTCTTGTGCATTTATTACTAATATATATAATGCTTGTCACTGTTGTAAAAAATATTGTCAAAAATAAATTTTTGCCCCTTCTATTATTTTTAATAGTTGTCTTCTTTTTCTTTAACTAGAATTAAAGTATTTATTAAAATAATTACTCCTAAAAATATCTCCCATTATTGATTACTTATTTTTCATTTAAAAAATTGAAAAAATGGCTATGTATAAGCAAGCTCCTGTGTTTTTGTGGATGTGTATTAGTAATTTGTAGGCTATGTATAATGAATAAAAGAATAACAAATATAAATATATTAAGTAAAGTATTTTTATTATATAACATTTAAATAATATATGTTTAGAGACTGAGTTAGTCAAACTTTCAAACTGCTTAAATTACTTTTATAGAAATTTAAGTTAGTCCTAATTTGTGTATGAATACATATAAATATAAAGTTTGATTATCATTAAACACAAGAAGGACACTTTTAAGTGATTTTTAATATACTTAATTGCTTTAAAATTTAACCTTTGATATTGAAAAGACACGAACTGTTAGAGGGGAGATGTAAAAGTTCAAAAATATTTTAATCCACTGACGAAATTAATATTTTTTTATAAAATAATTTATCTTTAAAATTAAACAAATATTATTATATAAAAGTATATTGTGTAACAATGTGTTCAGGGTGCAAGTGAAGCAAGCAAAGCTATTCCTGGGTTAATTGAGATGGGCTCAAATATTACTCGAATTTGATTTGGAATTTTACAAGCTAAGCTTAAGCTCAAGCTACTCGAGTAGTTTTACAAGTCGAGCTTGAGTTACAAAATACTCAACTTGAGAAGCAAGTGAGCTTAATAAAATTTTTCATATGAATATATATATGTATTTATAATTTTATATACATTAATCTTTATCTTCTTGTAAATTACATATTTACCGTATCATATATACATGCATAAAAAAAAACTTAACTCTAAATAAAGTGAGTAAACACTACCAGTTGGCATACCTATGTGAGTAAACTACTAAACTATAGTTGTTGCCACCACCCCCTTCATCCACAATCATGGCACTATCCATCACCACCATCCCTAGACATCCACCATGAAATGCAACCGCGGCTAACAAGCTATGTCATTTTGCGACAATTTGTAAACCACCATGAAATGTAGTCTATATTTCATGGTGGTTATTCAAAAACTAATGCGAATTGCTTCGGGAGGGCAATATTTGTGGTGGTTAATAAACCACCACTGAAATGAGTTCATGATAGTTTATCACCATGAAATGAGTTAGAAACCACCATGAAATGCCTATTTTCTTGTAGTGTGGGCAGCGCCACCCCTTGCACATTGTTGTCCATCACCTCTCTCCTGCTTGCCTTAACTTCACCTGTTACCACTACTGCCCTTCCTTATGCCGCCCATTGGCATTACTTTCTCCATTGTTTATGCCGCGTCACTCCTTACTTGTTTGGTCACCACTATTGCCCATTGATTCGCCATTCCTTGCTTGCATAGCTTTCATCTAGCAGCCACCGCACCTCATATCTATGAGTTTTGATTCGAACTAAGTCGAGCTATATGGATGTTATTGGTAATTCAAGCTTTGCAAGCCTAGCTCGAGTAGCTAGATTAATACACAAGCCGAGCTTGAGCAAAGCTTCAAGCTTTGAGTTTTATTCACAAGCTGAGCTTGAGCATGTCAATATTTGGCTTTGCTAGTTTACACCCTTACCTATGCCACTAGTTCATGAATTGCATTGAAAAATGAAATAAAAGTAGTAGGGGTTTGTGTTAGTTCAGATGCGAATCATTTGGCCACCATGATGATGTGGAAGAAAGATGATGTGGCTTGATGATAAAGGCTTCGAGATATTTTAAAACGAAGCCATCTTGAAGAGTAAGAAATGATTATGTGGAGGCAAAGTTATATTTGACCAATTGAAGATTGAGAAGAAGATCACATCTATATTTGGCAACTATATTGATTTAGTTGCAACCACTTGGAAGAGCAACCACTTGGAGGCCAAGTTTATGTTGAAGCTCAATTTGGTAACAACCTAAATAGAGACACAAGCCATGAAGGGAAGCCAGTGCTAATTAGGGGTGGAGCTATTTGAAAACATAACTATATATGTAGAAGAATGAGGGCAAAGATTGTGCAGAACTTAGCTTAGATAAATAGAAGATCAAGTTTAGTAAGTGGAAGATTGTGAAAATAAAATTTGGATGACCTAGAGATCAAGTTTGGTAGAAGATTGGAAGATTATTTGAATATCATTGAAGAATTATGTTTGGTATGAAGATGACATGCTATGTGGAGTGCAACCATTAAGAGAGTACTACTTATAAGACATGATGAGGCAAGTTAGTTGCTGTTAGGTTGAGATCGAGAGAATTTGACTGTATCGACTCAGACACAACCAAGAGGGTTGGAGGCATCGTGAAGTCACATTGCAACAGAAGCTAGAACTCAATTAAGTTTATTAGGCAGCCCACCTTGCAAGCTTAATTGTAATTGGAAGTGTAATGGTTAATTTTGGAAGTTGCCCAAAACAAATTAATAGCCACAGAGTTTTTAAAAGAGGAATGCGCTATATTTGGAACATGGATATGTCTATATAAGAGACTATGCTCTAAAAATTTAGGATGAGCCCCCGGAGAAAGACCCAAGTGTTTTGGTGGGAATGTGGGTATTACGCAATATAGAGGAGGTTCTTGTATACCTTTGTGAGAATGAGTGACAATATTGTACTCATGTTTATTCTCCTCTTTTAATAGATTTTTGTCACTGAGCTTGGTCCTTCAGACGTAGATAAGTGTTATGCCAAATTGGGTTATCAATTTGTCTCTTTTTTTTTAAGTTTGTGATGTGTTTATGTGCTTACTTGCATGAGATTTTTAAGTAAATTCTAACCCACATACACCCAACGGATCTAACTGTTTGAAATCCAATTTTTATTATACACCTCATCTGGTGCCGGAAGAAATAACCAACAATAATATAAAATAATATGCGAGCACAAACAAATTTGCATAGAAAAGTCGAAGTAAAAAACAAAAACTATAAGAAAAATGATTTCATTATTTTTATAAAAAAAATGATTCCATTATATTAAAAGTTGAGGACAATACTAGTACCTCACTAAGACTAGTTTAAAATCTTTGGTTTAAAAAAAAAAAAAAAATTGAAACGGTAAAGTTTACCAACATCATTTCATCCAAATAAAATTTTAAAATATATTTAAATAGGCTATAGATTGATTATAAAGCAGGTTATTTCGCATTCATTCTAGACCATGGTCTAACTTTAGACCCATATATGGCTTGATTCCCCGCCTCTGACAAATCACTCAAAAAAAAAATTATAATTCAAAAAATCATATAAATACACACTACATCTTAAAGTTTTTAGATCATATTTAAAAGAAATTCATATATAAACTCTGACAAATGCTATTGCCTTTAAGAATATTCATTACTAGTTCTTAATTCACTATGGTTTTAGCTTACTTTATTTCATGTAAGTGTCGACATAAGATACTAATATTAAAATTTCCTAAAGAAATAGTCCACAAGTGCTTAAATACCAAAAACAGTGTTTGATAGTTGACCTGTTTCCATTAATCAAATAACATAAAGTTATGAAAAAAATAATAATTTTAATGGTTGGGCAACTTAGGACAAGATAGATGAGGCAATGAATTTAAATAGATACAATGTGTTGGTATATTTTATTATTTAAGTAAAAAATTTCAAGTGAGTCCCCTCATTTTTATTATAATATGTTTTGGGCTATTTCTCTGGTTAGCCTTATTATTATTATTATTATTATTATTATTATTATTATTATTATTATTATTATTATTATTTAAATTATTCAAATGGCCCAAAAGCTAAATGAAAAGATTTTATACATAAAAAGAGACAAATAACGCATGTATACAATTATAAAATATTATTACATTTTATAAAAGGAGGAATTTTGTTTTTAACAATATTAGTTCTCTCAATATAAAATGTTTCAATTTATTTACTCCGTCCCTTCAATAATTCTCTTAAGTGTTGTTTGGTTGTCTGTAATTTAACTTATATGTAAGTTCACTTAGAGTGTAAGTGAAAATACTGTATTTTAAATTACATCACTGTTGTTTCGTTTGCAGTAATTAGAAATACTATAATTATTTTCTGTTTGTTTGGTTTGATGTAAGTGAAAGGGTATAGTCATCATGTAAGTGGGATGGTAAGATTATTCCCATTATCTATTATAGCACCTAATTATCAACCACCTCTTATTAATATTAATTTAAACTAATTAATAAATTGTATTGCTAATTATTCAAATTAAAAATATTTTTATTAATCATTTACAAAATTCTTTTTTTATTATAAATAATGAATAATATATTTTATACCCATTATTAAATTAAAAATAAATAAACTATAATACAACATCTAGATTCATTCAAATAAAACATTCCACATTCAGTATTGATTTTGTTACCACACATGTTAGTCCTATTTAACATTACTACATTCATTCAAATAAAAGAATCAACAGTCACTACTAATATTCATCTAAGATATAATATTATCCAAAATACAACATTTAACATTCATAGTTCTACTTGTCCAAACATCAAATTAGAATACAAAATCACACTTGTCCAAACAAAAGAAAAAAAAGCAAATTACCACATTGTCCAAACAAGAAAAAAATACGACATCACACTTGTCCAAACAAGAAATGAAAATTACCACATTGTCCAAACAAGAAAAAAAAATACAACATCACATTTGTCCAAACAAGAAAAGAAAATACCACATTGTTCATGTCAACATTATGGCAAATATGGCAAGCCAAAATATCACTCCAAATGCACCCAAATTTGCTATAACAACTCAAGATCATGTTCGGTATAACGATCACTCAAAATCATGATCTCATCAAACAATTCTTTGCTAATAAATTTACTCTTATCCGCCTCTAGTGCATTTGCAATCCTACTCAATTCGAACTTAACATCTCGCATGATTTCTTTATTCGTCTTAGCACGTTTTGCTCGTTTTTTACCTTCCTTAGCCTTAGAGGTAGAACTTGTCGGTACGTCATTAATAGGAGATTGAGTTTGTACAACCTCATCAAAATCATTAAACCCTTGGGTTTGGTTGTCAAGGTCAATTATTGGAGTTGATGGTTGTTGTTCCATACGTGCACCTAAGCTTCTAGAGCTTTGAGAACATGTTCTTGCAAAAGATCAAGTTGCTTGGTCATTTCCACATACAATTGCCATCTCTTCATAGTCTTGGATTGGTTTGTTAATATAAATCTCCTTCCCAGGATGTGCCTACAAATATAACACAAGCATTTTGTAATTTAGGTCAATGCACAAATATTACATACAACTATATAGTACTCATAAAAATCAATTTGCTACTTACTTGTATGTATGTCCGATATTCTTCCTCCCCCATACTTATTTTTTTTCCGCATCATCCCATGACACGCCACTTAAACTTTTGATCTTCTTTATTATTAATTATATTTTCCTCACATGTCTCAAACGATTATTGACATGTGTGTCACTCACCACCAAGTTGAATCTTGTACCAACGACCCTAGCAACAACATTGATAGAAACACTTTTAAATCCTTTGTCAGATTTAAGCCCAAGGTTTTCTTGTTCAACTAGCGATGTCAACATAAATGAGGTCATGATGAGTGTCCATCAGAAATTAGTTGTTGTCTTCTTTCCGCTAAAATCATGGCTTTTTGGTGTCATATCTTCGAACTCCATCTGCTAAGTATCATAATTAACATCAAAGTAATTATTTCACACATAAGGGTATTCAATAAATTTCAAAATACATAATTGCAAAAGAAGTTATATAACTAACATAAGTTTTGTTACATGATTTCATGAAAAGGAAGACAAAAATATAATTAAAAAAAAACCTACAACATAGAACATTTTTCATATGTTACTCCACATATCATTCATGATTGCTTCTCGAATGGCTAGCCATTCTCTAGCTTCTTCTTGCACTTGAGAATGTGTTCTCACCTACCGCACATTTGGTTCCCATTCTTCAAGGTTTGGTATATAAATGCCTTTACCTCTTCTTAAAATATAATTATGTAGAACACAACAAGCGATGACAATATCAACTTGGGTGTCAAAAGGGAAAAATGGTCTTGATGTTAAAATTTTGAAACGATTTTTCAAAACTCCAAAAGCTCATTCCACTGTAATGCGTAAAGAAGAATGTCTATAATTGAATAATTCTTTCATGTTTGATGGTGTACGTGCACTAAATTCCTTGAGATGGTATCAAACGCCATGAAATGGTGAAATAAAACCTTGCCTTGTAGAGTACCCAGCGTTTACGAGATAATATTTCCCTATAAGGTAATAGTCACAAGGTTTAACTTCATTGCACTAAATTAAATATTTTAATTTTTTTTACAGAATGATATAATACCTTCAGGTACTACAAGTCCATCCTCTCTTTTCAAAGCATTCTGAAGGACAAGTGTGCATCATGTGCGGAACCCTCCCAACCAGCTAATACATATGTAAATTTTAATTCAAAATCAACCGCGGTTAATACATTTTGAGTGGGATAGGGTTTTCTTCCACGAAAACGGGCTACAATATCATGCGGAACTGATGCATAGATATGTGTACCATCAAGTGCTCCAATGCAATCCTATATAATGAACAAATTAGTTAATAATTTCACCTAATGTTTGATTCAAAGGAATCTAACTATTATTAATCATCTAATATTTACCTTAAAATATGGCATGAATCTTGGATCTTGTGTGATGAGTGGACTAGTGGTTGTGCTAGGTTGTTGAATTAGTTCACCTCGAAGTTCTCCGATAGCATATAAAACATGATTGAAATATCGGCTAACAATTTCTCCAGAGTGTAGAAAATTAACTCCAATAACTCTATTCCTCACATTATGCCCGACAATATGAAGAAACATAGCTACTTGTTCTTCAACACTTACATGTAAAGTGTTGTATAATAGTCCTTTTACTTTCAGAGTATCACATAATCCAAAAAATGATGCCCTATTCATTTTCAACATAGATATACTAATCTCATCAGATCTGTGTAAAATTCTTGCGATATAAATTGTGCATTGCTCATCCCTATTATAATAAGGCTCCAATGGTAAATGATGTCCTCTTCTTTGCTTATACCACATTGAAGCAAAAATAGTGATAACAAGACTGTTGCGACTACGACTTGTACACTCTCACAATTTAAATCCATCTACAAGTCATATGGTATTTATTATTAAGCATAAAAAAATCATTCATTAAATAAAATAGCAATATCTTGATTACTAGTGATTATGCCAAAACGAGCAATATCTTGATTTGGGAATAGCAATGTATAGCAATGTATTGTCAATTTACCAAAAATCCCAAATAATGCTGTCCTAAACAGAATTTGGGAAAAGAATCACGCTTTATCAAACTAGCCAATTGCTCTCTTTTGACCACAACAACATTTGTTCAGTAAATTAGAAAGTAAAAAAAAAAAATTACTTTTGCTGTAATTGAAAATGGCAAGGAATTTGGACTTGGGGCTTTATATGCAATTAATGTGATATTGTGATATTGGATTGGACACAACTCTAATGCAATTCAAATGATCCAAGTTCCATCTTTGAAACTGACCATGAGTATTAAACAAAGCTCCAACTCCATATTATTTAAAAACAAGAGACACCACCGACCTGCATGTATAGTAGCCTCAAAGAAAGCTAAAATAATACAAAGATGTCAAAGAGCTCAGTTTTTCTTCTCTAGAATAAACAACAAGAAGTAAAAGCAACCGCATAGCAATAAAAGGCATGAACTTTCAACTATGAAAAGCCAAAAAAAAAAAAAGAAAAAAATTGTCACACAAGGCTTCACCTCAAAATCCAATTTTTATTAACGAAAAAAAAATGAAAGATCTGAAAGCCTATGATGCATTAAAAGAAAAAAAAAAGGCCAAAATTCTTCAGATTCACACACTTACCAATAGTTTGCACAGGAATCAGGAAAGGAGCAGTTAACAAGAGGGTCTGATCCACGAATTCTAGGGTTTTTGAGAGGATCAAGCAATTACTAGCTGCTGGATTGTAGCCTTGTGAGCTCTTGGTGTTACAAAGGAGGGAAATAATGGACCTGAAGCTCGTGCTTTTTGGTTCTTCGATTAGCTTGTGCGGCTCCCCACCGACTTTTGTGGTTAGGAAGGTCCAGAGATCTGTGCAGCTTGTGTTTTCTGACTCTCCGATCAGCTCACCGGAGAAGGACGAATGAAACCTATCGGTGGTAAAGAGAAACAAAGAGGGCTTACAAAGAAAGAAGATGAGAAAGAGGAGATGTGAGTGTAAGCTTGAGTTTCTCTGTATTTTGTTTTACAACCATTTTGGCTGTAAGTTGAAATACATCAAAATGATGGGATGAAGTAATTTGTTTTACATGTAACTAACAACTTACACTAAACCAAACACCTACTTATATGTAAAATGACTTATTTTACAGACACTTACACCTACTTATTGCTAACCAAACAGCAC
This sequence comes from Dioscorea cayenensis subsp. rotundata, assembly GCF_009730915.1. NCBI lineage: Eukaryota > Viridiplantae > Streptophyta > Magnoliopsida > Dioscoreales > Dioscoreaceae > Dioscorea > Dioscorea cayenensis. Next base: position 11,980,217 of record NC_052478.1, read on the forward strand.
CTTAATGGAATGGTATTTATCAATTTTCTTTTAAAAAATTCAAATAAAATTTTATCATTGGAACCGAACAGGATTTTGGAATGTTTAGTTTAAAAAGGAGAATAAAACTAACAATCATCAAAATAACCTTATTGTAGAAATCTTGGGTTTTATTGATAAAAAACTCATCCATGTAAAAACATGTACATCATTATCTATTTATAGCTAGGTTAGAATATAGGATTAGGCCCAATAAGTAAAATGACCAAAAAGTACATTATTATAAAATATATTCCAATACTTCCCCTCAAGTTGGCACATAAACGTCATAAATGCCCAACTTGCCAAGTAGAGTCCAAAACTATGAGTGACCAAGTGTCGTGGTGAACAAGTCAACCGGTTGTGATGTCATATGAACGTGCTTTGTGGAAATGTTGTCAAACTGTATGTGCTCTCCAATAAAGTGGTAATCAATCTCGATGTGTTTCGTACGCTTGTGGAAAACTAGGTTGGTCGCAATATGAATGGTAGACTAGCTATTACAGTACAATGACATGGGATCTGAATGAGAAATGCCCAATGAGCTCAGTAATGCCTTGAGCCATAAGAGCTCACTCGTAGTGGCTGTCATGACTGGATACTCAGCCTCGAGTGAAGAACGTGAGACATGGTTTATTTCTTGGTCTTCCAAGAATGGGGGAATGACCAAGAACAACAAAATAGCCAGGGACCAAACAACATGTGATTAGACAACTCACCTAATCCGAATCACAGAAAGCTCGCAAGTGAAGATCACAATCAGTCCGGAGGAGAATGCTTTGGCCGGGATTCCCTTTGAGATACCGCACAACATGAAGGACGGCTTCCCAGTGTTCCGCCCCTAGAAGACTGTGCAAACTGAGATAAAACATGTACAACATAGGATATCTTCGGATGAGTAATAGTAAGATTAATGAGATGATCAACCAGTCACCGATATCCACCATCATCAATGAGTAGTTGTCCGATGGGCAAGCATAATTTGTGTCTGAACTCCATCGGTGTCTTGACCAGTCTACAACCAAGAAGGCCAGTCTTTGAAAGGATGTCTTAAGTGTACTATAGCTGATTAAGAACAAGCACCTTTCTTGAGCACAACACCTCAGTGCCCAAGAAGTAAGTCAGTGGACCCAAGTCCTTGATGTGGAAACATCGATGAGGTACAAATGAATTCTAAATAAGTCGCAGAATCATTGCCTGTCAAAATAAGATCATTGACATAGACGAGAATGCCCAGAAAGATGGAACCACCCCGAAGTGTAAAGAGTGAATAATCTGCTCGAGATTGAACAAAATCATATTATAGATGTGCAAAGCTTGGTAAACCAAATTTAGGGATGCTTGCCAAAACCCATATAAAGATTTACATAGACGACATACCTTATCTCCGAGTGCATGATCGAAGCCCGATGGGATTCACATATATACCTCTTCATCGAGGTTCCCATGCAAGAAAGCATTATTCACATCCATTGGTGAAGTTCCCATCCTTGAGCGATGGTAACAGACAGAAAAACATGAATCGGGACTAATTTTACAATGGGAGCAAAAGTCTCATGAAAATCGAGTCCTTCCACTTGTGTGAAGCCCTTTGCCACTAATTGCGCCTTGTAGCACTCAATTGTGTTATCAGATTTGTGTTTGATCTTGTACACCTAATGACAACCTATCACTCATTTTCCCAGAGATAGGGATTCTAGTATCCAAGTGCTATTAGCTTTAAGAGCAGCTATCTCAAGAAGAGCCATGGCATTGCACCATTGATAACTTTTCACGACTTGAGCATAGGTTTGTGTTTCCTCTACTGTGTTAATAGCTACCAAAAATGCCTGATGATTGCTAGAAAAAATTAGCAAATGTCACTTAATTAGCTAAAGGAAAAGGAGTACCTGAGGAATGATCATGGAGTAACGATGAAGTTCCAGGGGGTCAAATTTCAGCAAATAGTGTGCAGGCGAACACCACTGGATGGCTTGCTTGGACTGTGAAGCAGACTGTGTGGTGGCTTGCTTAGGTTGTGGGTCTGTCTGTGCAGTGGCGCACTCAGGTCCGGTTTGGGCCGAAAATATAATGTAGTCATCGAATTTTGTCGGCATCTGAGTTTCATGTCGTGGTTGCTGATGGATGCCCAACTCTTGTGCTTCTAAGTCACTCCCCCTAGATGTAGGAGTTGGGAGAGAAATCTCTTTTGGATCATGTGGTTCTTCCTCAAATAGTGGCTCTTAAACATCCTCATATTTTGCATCTTCACAAATCACTATCCCTTCATGACTCATGGGTGAACTGCTCAAGGGTAATGGAGATGGTGCATGGAATTGGAAGAGATGTTCATGAAATATGACATCTTGAGAGTTGAAGATGACTTGACATTCTAAATCATATAGTTTACAAGCTTTTTTGGCATGAGGATAACCAAGAAAAACACACCGTTTACTCCTAGACACAAACTTATCACTATCTTTGGGGTGTGCAAAGCATAAACAAACAAAAACCTAAATATGTTTGTAAGAAGGTCGGATGCCAAATAAAAACTGAAAAGGTGATTTTTTTTTTATTATTCAACAAGGTAGTTAAAACATGATTAATGAGATAAACCGTGATTAAGACACACTCACCCCAAAAATGAATAGGTAAGTTGGCTTAGAAACGTAAAGCCTAAGCTACCTCAAGAATGTTTTGGTGACGACACTCAACTCGCCCATTTTGTTGTGGCGTGTGCGCGCAACTTGTTTCATGCACTATTCCCTTATCCACATAAAACTCTTTCATGGGCTTGGAATCAAATTCCAGGCCATTATCACTCCTAATGCACTTTACTTCTTTTTATCAAAGTGATTTTCAACATATTTACAAAAGTTTATAAAATGAGAACTACCCTTCTCACTCTTATTTCTCAATAAGAAGACTCAGATACAATGACTATGATCATCAACTATTGTAAGGAAATAATGTGCATCACAACTTGATGGCATATAATATGCACCCATAAGTCACAATGAATTAAATCGAAACAATGTACAGTTGTTTTATTAGACAAGGGAAAACTAGACCTAGTTTGTTTAGCATGAAAACATGGATCACAAATGAAATTCTCATGAAAACTTATTTTGCCAATAGTAGGGATGAATGAAATATGCCGACTCACTTGGTGCCCGAGTCGATGATACCAAAGGACCAAAGAATCTTCTCTTTCTGTCTTCAAAGTTGTTTGTGTCTTCTCCGACCGAAATAAATTAGCCCCCTCCCCCTAACGAGATTACTAACTCCAATTTGTGTCCTCATGACACGGTCCTATATTATACATAACCAATTAGTGAAAACAATTTGACAATTTAAATCTATAATCATCTGATGTATGGAGACTAAGTTACACGTTAGAGAAGGCACAAACAAAACATCATGTAAATATACACCATCACTCAAAGTGGCTCGATCCCTTTTACATGAGGTTGTGTGGGATCCATCAGGCAATATAACAAATATGGGTGATACGTCATGAAGATCAGATAACTGATTAGCATCCCTTGTCATGTGACTAGATGTCCCACCATCTAAGATCCACAGTAAATCATGAGTGGCCTTACCAGAGAGCTTGTCGGAAAAAGTATCTCAATCTAATAGAGCAATCAAACGCTGAACCTGATCTCCCGTAAGATTCACTAGGCTCAATTCATTCAAAGATATATTCCCTCCATCACCGGTAGTATGATAGGGTGAAGCTCCACAACCCCGACCTTAATTGCCACCTCCGAGACCTCCGTTGAATCAGTCAGGCCACAATTAGGTAACCAGCTGCCCTCCATCATGGTTGGGCCCTCCATCCTAGGACTGCATTGCTCCTTGGTCAGCATGTGCGGAGGGCTACCCGTATCAATGTGGGCCCATCCACCTGTGTGGATAGCCCACCACTTTGAAACAAGTTGATATGTCATGACCATTCTGGTGATAATGAGTGGATCTTCCATCTCCTTATGCTCCTTTTGGATCTCGACGAAATGATGGCCTTGTAAATGTTGCCTAAGCTATCACTTCATTTCCTTCATCTTGTCCACGAGCAACTTGATTTTGATATTCCTCCTTCAAAACAAGAGAATTTAGGGCGTGTTTGGTTCGTTGAAGTGGAGTCCGAAGTGGCTGAAATAGTGAGTTCAACACCACTTCATTATGTTTGGTTCGCCGAAGTGGAGACCGAAGTGGTGATTTGACAACTTCCAAACACCATCCACTTCCCCCCATGACTTCAGGATAAAAAAACCCCGAAGTCAGTTTTGAGGCATCTGACTTCCTCACGTGTTATCACGTGATTCCCTTGGGATCACCCCCGACTTCCCCATTTCCCAGGCCACTTCGGTGTTTTCGTTCTAAGTTTTTCTTCTTCGCCTCTTGCCCTCCTGATCTCTCCTTCTCCCTCGCCGTCTTCACCCGAGATTTCCCGTCTCTCTATCGCCGCCTACTTGGCCTGATCATCCCTATCTTGGCTGATCCCTTTTTTTTGTTCGCCATCCCTTCAGATCTGACTCGGTAGACATCTCTCCTCCGAAAAATATGAATGATAATATTTGGGATGCTTTTTTTACTTTTTTCCCTTTCGTTTTTGCCCTAATTGCTTGTAGCTTGTCTGTTGTTTTCCATTTTTTTTCATTATGTTGTTTCCTTAGGGTTTTCAAAGGATATGATCGTGTCTATTGGTTTCTATGGGGTTTCTTCTTCCGATCTTGGTTTTCTTGCAAATCTTCAAGAATACCTTTTTTTAGGGGCTGTTTGGTTACCCGTATTTCAAATTATAGTGTAAGTCAAATTACATGTAATTGAAATTATTGTATTTTCACTTATATCATGGTTGTTTGGTTGCCTGTAAATGAAAATGCTGCATTTACTTTTCAAGTGTTTGGTTTGATGTAAGTTGTGGATTAGAATCACCATGTAAAGTAAGTGGTGAGATTACCCCTATTTTCAAAATTTTTATAATTTATAATTTTCTTTAATATTTCATTTAAAATATGTTTTATTTATTTAAGTTAATGTATTTTATTTATTTAAATGGATTTAAGTTAATAAATTTTATTTATTTACTTTTTATTTAATTTTTTTAAATTAGTTATTCAATATACTTGAATTTAACTTACTAATACAACCATCAATCGGTGCTTATCATTTGAGCATACTCACTTGAAATTGAATCTAAAATTCCTCAAGAATTCCACCAAAGTCATCTAAATTCAACAAACTCAAATTCAATAAGTCTTTATGTTCATAAAACAAGATATAAACTCAACAAATCATATTCAATAATTCAACATGTTCATTAAACAAGTTTGAGACTCAACAACCAAAATTCAACAACCAACACCATTAAATTGTCAACATGTTCATAAAACATAACATAGTTCAACAACTCCAAACAAATACAACATGCAAAATAATAAATGTCCATAAACTTAAAAGCACGCAAAATAAATAAATCATAAGAGTAGACAATCTCAGATACCACCATCATGCCCCAACTGCCTAAGGAAACCATCCATCCAAAAGCATCGAAGGTCATGATCTTTGTTTATAAAAGCAGTTGCTAGATAATTCTGGGCATTCAAATGGTCATATGCTAAACCAAGGTCAGACTTGTTGTAGTAGCCAATCAAAGTCGTGACCTCATCATACAATCTCTCACTCAACTGTACATCTTTGTCCATCTCCGCGGCACTTGCAAGCCTATCCAATCCAATGGAGATTTTTTTGCATGGCTTCCAATTCTTTACGCCTAATACGCTTTGATCCCTTGCTTACTTCTTTATTCTTCGAAGTGGATGTTATTGGTGTTTTCGCCGGAGGAGGTTGTGATTAAGTGAAGTCCCAATGGGTGAAGTCCCAATCATCCATCCCTTGTGGTTGATCGTCAAAATCTAATGTCGGCAGTGTTGATGGCATTTCCATGCGGACATCTAGACTCCTAGAGCTTTGAGAACCTATTCTTGCAAATGATCCCATTGCTTGATCGTTCCCACAAACAATAGTCATCTCCTCATAATCTTCAATGGTCTTATTGATGTAAACCGCTTCATTAGGATGTGACTACAAAAAAAAAAAAAAATAGAAACAAGGATAAGTAAATAGAGATAAAGCACACAAATATCGATTATAAACATAAAAAAAATAAACTTCAGATTACCTGTATGTACGTTCGAAATTCTTCAATGCCCATAATGATTTTTTTCTCCGAATCATCCCATGAAACTCCACTTAAACTCTTAAGCTTTTTTATTATTAGCCATATTTTTCTTACATGTCGGAGACAATTGATAACATGTGTATCACTCACAGCCATGTTAAACCTCATACTAACAACCCTCGCAACTACATTGATAGCAGTACTCTTGAAACCCTTATCAGTTTTAAAGCCAAGGCTTGCTTGCTCAACTAAGCATCTGAGCAAAAATGATGTCATGATCGCTATCCACCTAAAATTAGTTGGGCATCTCCTTCCAACATTTTCACTTTCTTGAGTCATTTCTACAGAGTCTATCTTTTACATGTAAAAAAAACATTAAATTTATATTCATAAATGAAGATGAAATAAACTAGATAGAAAGATGGAATACAAAATGCAACAACACAAAACAACCACATTTAATTATAACCATAATGATGCTATATAGTGTCACATTAAACCTAGTTATCACATGAAACCACAATGAATGAAAACACTATCTATTGTTCCACATAGCCTCCATGATTGCATCACGTATTGCTAGCCATTCTCTTGCTTCCTCACGTGCTTGGGATTGTGTTCTAACTTCTTGCACATTAGGTTCCCATTCTTCAACATCGGGTACATAAATATCATTACCTCCTTGTAAAATATAATTGTGTAAAATGCAACATGCAACCACAATATCCACTTGTGTTCGATATGGAAAGAATGGTCTAGATGTGAGAATTTTGAAGGGATTCTTCAAAGCTCCAAACGCTCGTTCCACGGTAGTACGCAATGAAGAATGTAATACTCAGCATCCACAAGGTAATACTTGCCTACATGGTTAATTGTATTAGTTATTCCGACAATATAATAATTATAATTTTGTCAAATAGTAACATACCTTCTGGCACAATGAGACCTTCCTCTCTTTCTAAAGCATCACGAAGGACAAGTGTGTCATGTGTTGAACCCTCCCACCCAGCTAGAACATATGTAAACCTTAATTCAAAGTCTACTGCGTCCAACACATTTTCGGTGTGATATGGTTTTCTCCCACGGGAATGAGCTACAATTTTCTTTCAAACGGATGCATAAATATGTGTACCATCAAGCGCTCCTATGCAATCCTATTTATTAATGGACAAAAATATTACATATTGCATATAAGTCTATTTCCACAAAGTAGAGTAAATCAATATTTCTTTACCTTAAAATAAAGCATAAACATTGGATCATGTGTAATGACTGAACTAGTAGTTGTGTGGGCCGGTTGGATAAATTCACCCCGAAGCTCTCCTATGGCGTATAATACATGTTTAAAATATCGACTAATAGTTTCACAGGAACGTAAAAAATCTACTCCAATCACCCTATTCCTCACATTGTGACCAAGAATGTGAAGAAACATCGCTAGTTGCTCTTCAACGGTTATATGTAAGGTGTTGCACAACAATCCTTTTGATTTTAATAAATCACATAACCCGAAAAATACAACCCTTTTCATCCTTAGCATTGCTATACTAGCCTCCTCGGATCCGTGTATTAACCTTGAAATATATTTTGTACGTTGTTGATCCCTATTGTAATACGGCTCTCATGGCAAATTCAATCTCCGTCTCCTACTATACCATCTTAATGCAAGAATTGTAATAATGGTAGCGGCAGCAAGCATAACACTTTCGTCATCAAACTGATTGTCCATTTATAATCCGAGTTTAAATGAGACCATTAGAATTTTAAAAAAAATTAATATTGAGCGAAACAGCACAAGTTATTTACTATGCTTTTTTGTTTTAAAAAAAACTTCATCCAAGTTCATGTTATTAGATCCCCAATCACAAGCCCAAAAGACACAACTTATGAACTAATTTGATTAAAACCAGCCAAACAAAACTACTTATTATTATTAATCCACAAAAATGCATACAAACTCTCTGCATAGAATCTATATTCATGTGTATACATAACCAACATAACAAATACTGGATACAAGATCCTTTTTTATTCAATTAAACATGTCTTAGAATTATTTCCATAAAAAAAATTAGCACTGCATATTTAATATAATACATATATATATATATATATATATATATATATATATATATATATATATAAGAACCTGTGGCAACCAAGTCTCTAATCAGAAAACAACAATGTACATTATAACCACAAAAAGTCCAGGAAGCAATGAAAAGAACACAACATTACATTACATTACATGGCTTTCCAGACTTCTTCCATATAACCATAATTCTATATATATAATGTCTTTGGAGGCAAAAGGTCAGATTATTCCACTAAATTAGAAGGCTATTCATAAAAGCATACTAATTTTTGGAAGGCAAACAACCTGGGTATGTACATTTCCATATAACCATAATTCTATATATATATATATATATAGTGTATGCTTCTTTGACTTTTGTTGTTATAAATGAAAGTTTCACACTCACACTCATTAATAAGAAGTAATCTAATATCAGCATGGTGCACAAGAAAAGGATAAGAGTTTTGTAGTCTAATTTAATTCATGGCAGCATTGGCAGATGAGGTGTCTACAAGAAGATCACAAGTCCAATAATAATAATCTTATTGTTTATAATAAATTGTATTTTATTGGTTTATCATATATATATATATATATATACAAGTATTGATTTACCAATACATTTCCATGTTATTGTCTTCAGAATTTTCTTGAGTGGTACACATAAAAAAAGGATCAATTTTTACTCATTCACAGGGTATGGGTTGTGTTATGAAATTCCAGCAATCCCCACAACCCAACATGCAATATTTATAAGTAAGGAATCTAAATTAACACCAATTAAAGCATCTTAAGAAAATGGTTAAAAGAAAAGTGAGCACAAATAAATTTTATCCTGATAAATAACTTCAAAAACAAAAAGGCATCAAAGAAGTTTAAAAATACTAGAGGATACAAGAATGCAACCAATAAAACAAATTAAAATTTAAGTTGAACTTCTCCCTACATCCAATAAAATGCCAGGACACCTAGCTTTAGTTAGGAATCAATTCTATTCTTTGAGTTAAAGGATGGTTCTTAAATGAAAGGTCCCACACAACCCAGATTTTTACAAGATAAATCTGACCAAATTGACTGAAAATTTAAACCAATCATCAAAACTCAGAAATTTACAGAAGTTTTCAAACCTGAGGAAAGTCCATAAAACAAGAATCTTATCAATAAAGAAGCATAGAAATCATGGGTAAAGAGAGCATTAAAATTGTGAAATAAAGGCCAATTACAAAATGAGAACCGAACAAACCCTCACAATAAATCTTGAAGCTTGTAAATACTCAGATCTACAAATAGTCATCCACAGATTCAATCTAACTCTCTCTCTCTCTCTCAGTTTTGATCAAATAATAAATTAACATCCAAAAACTGAGAATATTATGAATTGAGTTCCATAATTCAAAGAAAACCCAAAGAAACAAAGGGAAAAAAAGATGCAAATAGATCAAAGAACCTCTTTAGATCTAGAAAAACTTCTTCTTTCCTTCTCCTTCTCCTTCTCCTTCTTCACCTCTTCAATGGACTTGAGAGAGATGGGATTGCAAGAGCAACGGTGGGGCAATGCGAGGAAGATGAGATCGGAGGAGCAACGGCCGGTAGGCAACGCTTTGAAGAAAGGAGGGCTTGGCAGCCAAGCAGCTGGGAATGGAAAAGAGAACGAAGAGGAAGCCTCACAGGCTTGGCAAAAAGGTGGTTTTATCCAACTCATTCCCTGCATTTCGACTTACGGCCAATTTGGCCGTAAGTGCAAATGCAGTAAAAAGCCCAAAATCAGTGATTAAAATCACAGCAAATATCATTTCACAGGAAATCAAACAACCTATGTTGGCATTTTACCTGTAAGTCAAATTACATTACACCCACTTACGGGTAACCAAACAACCCCTAAATTTCCTTGTTGATTCTGGTTTATTTATCATGTAAGTTTCTTATGGTTGATTTTTCTCATTATAGTATTTTCTTTCAGTATAGATCTTCATTTATTAATTTAGGTTTCTTTTCATTTTGATTTATTTTTTCATGGATCTTCATATGCCGTAAATTTGTCCATAGATTTTTTCTTATATTTTCTTGTAGTTCTTCAAGGCATGTATTTTTTTCCAATTTGTTTATATATGTTGTGTTTATCTCTAATTTATTTTTGGCATGATTACACAATATGCAATGCCTTTCAATGTTTATGTTTCTTATTTCATTGCAGATCTTCATGGTATGTACTCTTACCTTTGTGTTCTTTTGTTTATATATTTATTTTTCATCATATATGCATACTATGAAAGGCATTGAGGTGTATTTTTCTATTTTCAACACACATCTTCGTACCATGTTAGTTCATTGTTGTTTTTTATTTTTGATTTCTTGATCTAATGGCAGTATGGTCTGGATTGTTTAATTGTTGTTTTTCAAAGAAATCCCATTTGATACACTCACTACCCTCCAACCTAACCATATTCTACTACCTTATCTTTGAGTTATACATAAATGATTTTGTTATTATTTTTCCAATTTGTTTATATATGTTATGTTTATCTCTGATTTATTTTTGGCATGATTACACAATATACAATGCCTTTCAATGTTTATGTTTCTTATTTCATTGTAGGTCTTCATGATATGAACTCTTACATTTGTGTTCTTTTGTTTTTATATTTATTTTTCATCATATATGCTCCTTTCAATACCATGTTAGTTCATTATTGTCTTTTATTTTTTTTATTTCATTGTAGATCTTCATGGTATGCTCCTTTGCATGATGATTAAGTAAATATGAAATTTGTGGTATTTTGCTTTTAGGCATCTCCATTATGTAGACATCTATGTACATATAGATAAAGTAAGTTAGTAGCTGGGCAATTCATGAGTGGTGTGTACCAATTCAGTTAGTAACTGCCTATTGAAATCAATAACATTATCCTTAATTATGTAGATGGATAGATGGATTGTTAATGACCGTGTGAGGCCATTGGTTGTGGCGTTTACTACCATTGTTGTGGTTGTTGCCTGCCTAATTGAAGAAATGCATCTCCCTAGGCAAGGGAGAAGTAAGGAATCGTCCATGTTTCGAGACTTAACTAGGAAAAAACACATGGAATGGTGTTTTAAGCAGTGACCGTGACTATTGCGTGAGCTACCTTAGGATGGACGTAGGTCCTTTCATGTATCTAGCTTCGATCATGCGTGATAAGCACCTCCTCCAGGACACGTGGCATATATCGGTTGAGGAACAATTGTGTATGTTCTTGCATATTGTTGGTCACAATACGAAGAATAGGACCATGAGAATAGAATATGTTCGATCTGGGGAAACAATTAGCTGATATTTTAATAGCGTACTTAGAGCTATCTGTGCTATTCAAGATGATTTTGTACAAGCGCCAATTGTCACTAGGAAATTGAATGCAACCCAAATTGGTATCCATTTTTCAAAGTAAGTAAATTAGACATAACATAAATGTAATAATTTCCCTTTAATCGATTGTTCCATATTCGTTCATATATTTTTGTTGTGTAGGATTGTATAGGTTTGTTAGATGGGACGCATATTGATGCATCCGTCTCCCCTCAAGACCTACCTCAGTTTCGTGGTCATAAAAGCCCAACCCAGATTGTCTTGGCTGTGGTGAACCCTGACTTACATTTGACCTACTTGTTGACGGGTTGGGAGAGATCAGCGAATGACTTCACTATCCTAAAAGATGCACTAGCAAGACCACAACCCAAAGGATTAAAAATGATAGAAGGTAGGAAACCTCATATTTTATCAATTAAAATATTACAAGCAAGTCCACTTGACGGGTGCCATTTACTGTAAGGAAATATTATCTTGTAGATGCCAGTTATACCACTATGCAAGGTTTCATAGCACCGTATCGAGGTGTTAGGTATCACTTAAAAGAGCATAGTGGAAAGGTGTCAACAAATCCGAAGGAATTGTTCAATATTCAACACTAGATACTGTGTTCTCGTGTAGAGTGCTCTTTCGCAATCTTGAAGAACCATTTCAAGATTCTTACATCACATCCTTTCTTCCCATTCAGGATACAGGTTACGTTAGTAATTGCATGTTGCATATTGCACAACTATATAGCAGGTGTCGACCCAAATGATATGATCTTGCATGAAGGAAACATGGACCATTATGACCAAATGATGTCATCGCAGCCCCGATCACAACGAGAATAGTGCGAAGAAAATCGTTAATGGATTGAACTTAGAGACAAGATAGCGAACGACATGTGGACTCAATATAGTGGTTTTGTGTGATTATTACTCGTTGTTTTGTTAAATTTATTAATGAGAAGTTACGCTACAATGGTTGGACAAGGTAGCTATATTTATTTTTTCATGTGGTTTTTTCGTTAAACTAGGATGGTTGGACTACATGTTATCATTAAATGCTTCACTTGTTCTTTCATGGTTTTTATCTTTAGTCGACATAGGGTTTTTTTTTTTGGCAAGTTGTTTATTTCCATGATTCACTTGTTCTTTCATGCTTTTTCATGGTTTACAATTTCATAGTCAGTTTTCTTTCTCATGATTCAATTGTTTGTGAAATCATAATTCCATGTTTAATTGGTGTCGCGGTATAATCTAGATTTATAAATACTGACATGCTGCTATGTTTCCATATTCTTTGTGGGTCTTCATTGTTGTACTGACCTGCTGGTATGTTTCCATATTCTTTTTTCATGGCTTTTGCATTAATACTAACCTGTTGATATGTTTCCATATTGTTTTTGGGTCTTCATTATTATATTGATATGTTGGTATGTTTCCATAATCTTTTTTCATGGCTTTTGCATTAATATTGACCTGCTGACATGTTTCCATATTCTTTCTGTGTCTTCATTGTTATATTGACCTACTGGTATGTTTCCATATTCTGTCTTCATTGGTATAATACTGGGTTTCCATATTTCAGAAGTAAGTTATATGTTTTTGCTAATGGTCCACATATTTCATTCACTATTATGATGTGAATATGAATGTGTATGATTGTGCAATTGCTACAGTTTACATCAAATAGATATTAGATTCTTACATAACTACCATTTTCCATTAGAATTCCAGTAGCTATGGAGGGTATTGAGCGTGCAACTAAAAATCTTCATCACGGGCATTTGCCAGCAAGCGCGATACCCCTAATAAGCGATGGAAAGCTGAATACGACAGCTTCTTGATACCACTTCTTATGGATCAAGTAAGAAAGGGCTCAAATGCAATAAATCATTCAAATGAGCATCATTTGTCTTTGCTGCTATTGCCGTTAATTCTAAGGTCAATACTGAGTTCAGTCCTGAGCATGTTGAAAATCATTATCAAACTTTGAAATCGCGATACGCTGAGATAAAGAAAGTGAGAAATCTCAGTGGTGTAGGTTGGGATGATGCCACAAAGACCATCACCCTTGATCCCATGGTTGCTTTGACATAAGTCGAGGTAATGCCGTTCAACTTCTGTGATAATAATATTACGATGTAGGCTTGTTTACATCTAAACTTTGTTGTGCATGCCATTTTAATATAGGCCCACCTGGCAGCCAAGCCTTTTATAAACAAACCTATTGAACATTAAGAAATACTAAGGGTTATATGTGGCGAGGATAATGCAACGGGCACATATGCGACTTTTGTGTTCGCTGATTTGGGGGATAACTCAGAACATGAAGGCAACAATATGGACAACTTGGATGAAGGGCCAATGGAACAGCCAAGTAATGATGATGCCGATACAAACTTTGCCCTACTTGTTGTTAGCAGCCCCGCCACACCAGCTACCCCAAGGTCAAGGTCACAATGTTCAAGTAGGGGTTCAAAAAATCCTTCAATGATGGGTGATCTCATTATTGTGGTTAGAGAAATGACAGCTGCCATTAAGAACCTCACCCACTAAATAGAGAGCTTGTATGCTAAGGTTATGGAGGTTGATGGTTTTGATAAGAAGGAACTTGTTTAGGTGTTTGATTTTTAGCAGTTTTGTGAGATTAAGGCAAGAGGATTCATAGTGAAAAAGATTGAACTCAGGAAGGATTGGTTTGAAAATTTTCTATACAGGATGGATTAATTCAGCACCTACCATGTGTCGGCCTCACTTAACTGATCCCTGCTTCTAGTACCTAGTTATTTTAGTTCATGTTTGTGCATTTCATGCATCATGACTGCCTCATATTTTGTGATGGGTGAACATAGCATGGGACACCTTGCTGTGGTTGCATTCGTTCATGCATTTCATGTTTTGGCTTTCTGCATTTCATGTTGTCATGTGCCTATGTCTTTCGTGAACCTGTTGACATGTGTATGTCTGTCTGGACATACTTATCTTATGCTGCTCTGCATGGTTTGGATATATGTGTGTTTCTCACTAACATGGCTTTCCTTAGTTTTTTTTTTTTTCGGATTGGATTTCAGGTTAGGATAGGATGGCAATGATGAAAGGCAATTTGTGACATTGCACTGAGGCACAGTTCTGTAATATGAGACAAAAGTTCAAATTGGAGCCCTAGCGGGGCAAAAATGAGGGGCACTTTGATGACAATCTTTTGCAGCCATTGTGCATCTAATTTGCTTGAATGTCACAGTATCTTTAAATTGGTGTTATTATGCATTGTTTATATTGTATGAATGTCGATGTATTTGCAAGGTTTCTAAATTATTTTAGTATTAGGCTTAAATCAATTTTCCATGAGATTATTTGTTTTTAATTGATTTATACAAGTATAGCGAGGCAATCAGGAGGCACAGAGTACCACCATTGTAGCCACTTTGTATAGCTTTTGGTCCCTTCAGTTGTTTTTGCAAATAGAACATGTGCCAATCAATTGCTTAATTGTCACAATTGCTACTATTTGAGCCATGCCAAGCAAACATGAATTACTTTGATTGACCAATACTCAGAGGAATTAAAAGAGGATATGATCTGCATAATATACAAACTTACGGAAAGGCATCATTTAAGTTAATATCTGCATTCGAAGGCATTGTATTTTCTGTGAATTCATCAACTTAAAGCTTATCATAATTTCTATTATAGTTTAGTGAAATTCTTTGCAGGGAATTGGCTATTGTTGAGAAGGAAAAGGACGAATTTATGTGTGACTACTCCTGCAGTTTTCTCCTCCCTTTCCTTTGCACTATAAGTTCCATACATTTTTTTTTTTTTTTGCATGTTTACCTCAAAGAAACAAAATTTATTAATCCATTTCATTGTTTCAAGTTATCAAGGATTTGAAATATGCTGACACACATGAATGGGCAAAGATTGATGGAACTTCTACCACCATTGTAGTGATAGTGCATTTGTAGTGATAGTTTAATGAGGGTATAGTCTTCTTCATTGTTGTTCTCTGACTATGTTCTTTTCACTATGGTTGTAGTAACTTCGATGCATTTTCTGATAATCATGTATTTCACTAGAGTAAAATATTGCTATTTTATTTCAGATTATCAGGAATTACCTGTTGATGGAGTTTCATTTTGAGCAAGGGAAATGTTTTGGTGCAATTGAGAGTGTGAAATTCTGCGAGGAAGAAGATGGTAGACTTTAGCCACTTTTCTAGTTCAGCTTGGGCATAATAACAATGTTTGCATGTAGATCTCATAATGTTTCTTGATCTCATACAGGCAGATTATGCTGATATTATTGATGGATGGCGACCAAAGTTGAAGAGGAGCTCAACGGTGAACAGAGGTGGGCTTGTTCATTGATAAAGAAAAGAGCTTTTAGAAGCAATCCACATATTTAATAATGATATTGTCTAATAAAATTGAATTTGCTTAGCTATGTTTATGGTACTTTTAATTTGCAGTTCACTGTATCTCTGAAATGTTGTTAAACCATATTTGATGTTGATCTTGTTTATAATATAAAAATTTTTGTGGATGTTTACTTGTATGCAATCATATTACAAAACCGGTGATAAAAAAAACTCTGTTTTTCACATTTGAATTCTTAGTTTTTCAATTATGTTAATAAAAATATAATAGGAAAACTTTATAAAAAAAAAAAGTAAACAAAACCGAAAATAGAGAATCACTTGATAAGATTTATCAATATACAACAACAACCATTTATGTAATGTTTGTTATATTGATAACCCATTTGAAACTTAATTTTGGGATTAGCGAAAAGAAAAGTTAAATAACTTAAATAACTTAATTTTGGGTTTAAGGAAAAGAAAACAAAATTAACTTAAATATTGCAAAAGTGAAAATTAACCCGATTCATAAAATGTTTGTTTACATTGATAAACCATTTAAAAGTTAATTTAATATTTAAGGGGTGATTTTTAATTTTCATTTATCATTGTAACAATATTATGTTTCGTAAATAATTAATTAACATAAATATATGTTAATAAACAGCATTACATTTTAAAAGAATTTATAACCTCTCTAACAAATATGGGGTAACCTCACCCTCTACCCGAAATGGTGATCATAATCCCACTTCGGTGTTACCAAACGCAAAGAACTATTGAAGTCATTTTTTCAAGATTTTCACTTCTACCATCCAAACACCTGAAGTGGTCACTGATGTGACAATTTCTCTCTTAACCAAACACGTGGAAGTAGACACCTCCAACTGAACTCCACACTTCCACTAAAGTGGTGTTTTCAGACTTCCATCACTTTGGTCATTCACTTCCGAACCAAACACGCCCTAAGCCTTGCCAATAGTAGGCAAAAGTTCCATGTTCAAAATTTGAGAATATACCATCACGCAAGTGGTATTGTTGAGGCCAAAAAGAAATTGGTGCAGCTTCTCTTTCTTCTCTTTCTTTAGCTAGCTCTTGAGGTGCACTACAAGTACATCTTCCACAATTGCACGCCAGTACCTTTGAATAACTCCCTAGTTGATCCCATTTGGATTTGAGGGGCATGAAGTAATTGGAGACACTCAAACCTGTTGCCGAAAGGAGGTGATGTCCCCCTTAAGTTGATGAACATGTGGTGAGCCACCAAAAGAAAACCTTTCTCTCAAATCATCCCACAAATCCTTCGCCGATCGAGCATATGCCACACTTTGCCAGATCTTTTCATCAAGTGTATTCATAAACCATGATCAAAGCATGGAATCACAAACCGGCTTATTATTAGCTTCCAAAGTGGCAACTAGTGGCTCTTCAATCATGCCAAGAACAAATCCGGCCTTATTTTTTTTTTGCTTGTAAAGCAATCAAAATGGATTCTTCCACATATCACAATTGCCTCCTTTCAAAATAACTAGAGTTAATATGTACCCAGATTATCTAAATGAGACAAGAAGAACGGTGAGGAAAAATCCAAATTCCTTCTGGTATTATTGTTGCCCATAGCCAAAACATTGTCGTTGCTGGTCATCATTCAATCCAATGTCCTAGTTGCTAGATTTGTTTGTCAGATCTAATCTGATCGGATCAACCGCCGCTCATGACCATGATTAAATTCGATTACCAAAAGCCAAGCGATGTCCCTCTTGTCATCTCTCTGATACCATGCAAAAATCCTAGTTTTATTGATAAAATTCTCATTCAATTAAAACCATATACATCATTATCTATTTATAGCTAGGCTAGATATAGGATTAGGCCCAACAAGTAAAACGATAAAAAAGTACATTATTATAAAGTGGGTATAATACCCTAATTGGTCATTCTACTTTTCTCTCTCTTCTACGATAAAAAAAAAATGCTCCCGACTAGTCCCTCTACTTTTGAAAATGTGCCCACTTAGTTAGAAATGCTGCCAACTAGTCCCTCTACTTTTAAAAATGACCCAAATAGAGGTACTAAGTGGGCGCATTTTTAAAAGTAGAGGGATTAGTTAGGAGCATTTCTAACTAAGTGGGCACATTTTCAAAAGTAAAGGGACTAGTCGGGAGTATTTCTGAGTAGAGGGACTAAAAGGGAAGAGAGAGAAAATACATGGACTATTTTGGTGATTATACCTATAAAGTGCATTCCAATATAGTATTGATATTTTCTTTTAAGAAATATCAGTTATATTGATATTATAACCATGCTCATTTGATTTGAAGTCTCCATTTCAAAAAGGAAAAAAAAGAGAGACGGTTTATTCTGTAAGTCAAATATAAAGAGCTAATTAAGTGTCAAAAGTGGGGTTGGGTTCTCTGTTTCTTTTTTGATAAAACTTATTAAGCATAATCATCACAAAAAAAAAGTATGTTTTTTATTAAGAAATTGTTCTTTATTACATCAACTTGCAAGGATTGCCAATGCATCATCATTCCTCTTTGTATTTGAGTTAGCTCAAGTTTGGGCATCATCTTGAGTTGCTGAACTTTATGCTATTCATCGATTAGTGGATTGCTTGCTCCGGTACATTTTTTTTTTTTAAAAAATAGCCTATAAGGTTCACCATGAAATTTACCATTTTCTTGTATTATTGTCGTATCATTTGTGATTTTGCAATGTGTTGTTTCTCAATAATAAACTATTTGGTAAAGAACTTAACTTATATTATAGTATTTGTTGTTGGGTTGAACCACATTTAGTGCTGGAATAAGTTGGGCTTTAACCCAAATACTTAAATAATAATAATAATAATAACTATGTCAACAATGAAAGTCACTTTAGGACAAAATGATAAATTTGCTAATGTGATGAAAATCATGTGAGAGGAGGAAGTGAAGGAGTGTAAACAAGTAGACTGGGAATCCAAGTACAAGAGGAAGAGAAAAAAAAAGGGGTTAAGGCTTGAGCATGACAAGACAATTGGACAACAACATGACGCCAGATTTCGCACAGATTCTAAGTAGTGAATCCTTGCGAGAAAGCTCTAATAACTTACTGGGGTTGATCTTCCATTCGTTTTTGTCTTGAAGACATTTGTTATCCATCCTTGTGTTGAGGGTGTATGTATTACTGAGAGCATCTTATTGATGAATTATGCCTCCATGTTGTGAACCTCTAGTTGTAAATAGAGAGAACTATCTTGTCATCCCATTGTTGATAAAGTGAAACATTTATCAAGTGGCTCTAAGGAGTATCGTAATTTTTCTACTCGATTTGAAGGGGTTTTCCATGTTAAAACCTCGTTGTTAGCTTGTCTTGTTATTTTATATCTCATTCTAACACTCAAGAAGGGTTTGAAAGTGTTTTGGAGCTTTGGCTGAAGGTTTAAGGAATACAGGCTCATGCTCCATAAGAGACAACATATCACATCTAGAGAACCGTACAAATCAGAATGCACCCGTGAATATGACTATACTTGTGAACAGTACTTATAGCACATACAACAAATGTACCCTCGCCCAAGAGGCCGCACAACATATACAGAGAATCATGTGGACTTGGCATGTGGCCATATATGTAACCGTATACTTAAACAGTATTTTTGCTATACTATACATGAACAACGACTGTGAACAATACTTTGCTGGAAAAATCTCAAACATTGCTTTGGAATTCTCTTAATTGTAGAGTAATCCAATTCCCAACATCTTTGCAAAATGATGAGCATCAATAATGTCTCAAATATCATCTGCCATGGCCCTGTTTTGTATATTTTTAGTCACTACATCCAGTTCGACTTGAACTCAGGACTTGAACATCCCACACTAACACTTTTTTTAGCGGGTTCAATGTCACTAGGCTATAAACCTTTTGACTTTGAATTTTTTTCTATATTCAAAGACTCATTATTTTTGTCATTTAATGAATTTGATTTATTTATTTCATTTAAAAAAATTTTAACTGCCATTGTTTCTCATTCTTTTGTTCATTGTTAAAGAGTTTTTAGTTTCAAGTTTTTCTTGACTATCCTTACTGTATTTTTGAATAATTTGGTTTGCTTTTATTTATGATATATTAGGAATATAAATCATAAGGGAAGGAAAAATAGGTTAATATTGGAAGTAATTAATTTAGTTAGTTTTATTTGTATTTAATGAATATTGGGTGCTCGGATGTGGAATTCATAACCATTCTATTGT
Organism: Dioscorea cayenensis subsp. rotundata; assembly: GCF_009730915.1. Classification (NCBI taxonomy): domain Eukaryota; kingdom Viridiplantae; phylum Streptophyta; class Magnoliopsida; order Dioscoreales; family Dioscoreaceae; genus Dioscorea; species Dioscorea cayenensis. The sequence goes on from NC_052478.1 coordinate 12,000,403, forward strand.
GAGTAAACCACAAAATTCAACCCTCAGGTTTTTGAGTTGGGAAATGAAATACTGAACTTTTTATTATAGAAATAGTTAAAAAGAAAGCAACATCAATAAAAATAAATATGTATATTATTAATTAAAATTTATAATGTTAATTTTAAAACATTTATTTTAGTTGGTATTAAATATAAATTCCATGTAACTTTTCAATTAAAAAAGTTTTCAAAACTTATCCCAATATCACTAAAAAAAAATGAGATCAAGATTTTCATCAATTTAATTTCCCATTATCAAATATAAATAATAAAAGAACTATAACCAATCATTTTTTTTTTCAAAAACTTGGTATTTTATTTTTTATATTGGCTCAAAAAGTTGAGGGAGCGTTTGGTGCCTTACCATGGAAATGTTTTGTTTGGAATGCATTAGAAAATTTGATTAAATTGATGGGAAAGTAATATTTTTGTGTTTGGTATGCAAACACTTTCCTGGGAAATTTTTTGTATAATGACATAAATGCCTTTATGTTACTTTACTCATAAACAACCTGTCATTGTTTTTAATATTAAAAAAAAACAACATTTGGATGTTGAAAATGGATATTGAACATATTACTTGTATGTCTAGCTTATGGAAAATAGCTTCAATATTTGCATCACATCAAAAGTCAACTTTTTTGGATTTTTTTTATACTAACAAAAATGCACACAATAGAAAATATAGAGAGGAGATGAAGCATGAATGCAATTAACACCAAGAACTAGAAAAATACATGACAAACGAGTAAATCAAACACAACTCATCCTAAGCCAACCAAATATAATCAATTAATTCTGCAAAACTAACTAAATCATAACAAACAACTAACTAAATGACAAGATACCATATAACCAACCAATTTTGTTTAATCAAATCACAAGCTAACATAAAACCATTAAATTATAAAAAAAACCAACAAAATCCAAGGCTATCGTACAAGCAAACCAATTTATTTCATCCGACCATAAACCAATAAAATTAGGGGAAAAAAAATACCATTATATTAGATCATAACACAACTAAATAAAATGAACTCCATTCGAGTATAACACAACTAAATCAGAGGAATTCCAAGGAGATAATCATGTACCTGAGCAAAGATTGCAAGGAGAATCTCTCTATCTGGATGATTGCGTTGGGTTCTTGGAGTGTTGTTTTCTTGGTAAAAGGATGGAGAAGGTGGCTGAAGGTGTTGAGAAAAAACATAATGGCAATTAGATGTAATTTTGAAAGAAGTACGAGGGAAGTTTGGTCAAAAGCTAGGGGTTCAGTTTCCATTCCTATGGGAACCCAACTTTCCAACAAAGTAGTGTGGGAATCACTTTTTCTCACCCTGATGGAATTTTTCTCCCATGGCAATCTTATTTTTCAGGAAAACCCTCTACCAACATGTCAAAGTTATTCCAAGGGGTTACTTCCAAGGAAAGTAAGTCACATTCCCATCTACCAAAAGCCCCGTAGGGTTTGAATTATGCCATACAACAACAACCATTGCCCACATTGTTTTAAATAAAATTTAAATTTTTAAAGAAAGAAATTGATTAGTCAACTATCACTTAGTCTATTGATATCGGGTCCCTCACTTAGGGTGTTCATATTTTTTTGAAAAAAATAACTAACTTCTAATATATATATATATATATATATATATATATATTATTTTTACAAAATAAAATTTCTCATTTGTAAGTCAATACTAATTTTTTATTTTCTCTGGATTATCAACCTTGAGACGTATCAAATAGTGAGTAACAAATTCAAAAGTATGGGAGTTAAATAGAGCCTTCTCTGAGTCTTCTCTAACCGCTTCTAGGGTTTCCGTTGTTGTCACCGCTTACCATGGCATGTGGGTCAACCTTTAGACCGCCACTTCCAAGCCAAATGATGCTGATCCACTTCATAGTTCCTTCCTTAGTCGTAACTGGGTGACGTTGCCGGAAATAAACAAATTCGTGTAGAAAAATCTCCTGTCGTGCAGGGAGTGGCCTTAAATATACTAAAAGAGTTAGGCACTAATTTCTTCATGCTTGAGGATAAAGCCAGATACCAAGTTGAAAGTCGTTTCTCCAATAGTCTTTATAGCAATTTTTTTTGTAAATTTTTTATCCAATAATCTCCTGTCCTCCCTGATTGATGGAAAGTATCTGGTGATGTCTCTATCACTGATCTTCCAAATGGGTACTTCCTTTTCAAGTGTGGCTCCCAGGCAGCCATGCACAATATCATGTTTGAAGGTCCTTGGACTATAAATGGGCTTGTCTTGCAATTAGCCCCTTGGCATCCCTATTTTCAACTAATCTACGCTCACCTCTCTATTGTTGCAACTTGGCTTCAACTTGGCTTCAGTATGAGGATTTGGCTGTCTTTTGTTGTCATTGTGGTTTACTTGGACACGGCGAAGTGGCTTGCCCTCGTAGGCAAGCTTTGTTTTAAAGGTTACTAAAGTCACTAGCAATTTTGGATGTGAACCCATGAGATGACTGGTTAGGATGATCGGATTAAGATGGAGAACCTTAATCAAGCTTGGACTAGTTCCCAGGATGGTCTAGTTGAATTGTCAATTGATGATTCTCTGGGCAACCGGGAGTATGGTTCATGGATGATGGTCTCTCGTTGCCTGTGAGGTCGGGGCAGAGGTGCAGCGTCAAGTCTGGGCTCTCGTGATTTATACGTGGTGCTCAGATCGGCAGACGAGCATGGATGACAGATGAATCAATCACATGTGTCACATATTCCTGATTCTTCCACTGCCATGCAACACCCTCGATTACCATGTGGTGAAAAAGGGTTCGGAAGGCATGGTGGTAGTTGAAAGGGATCCCACTTCTCCTTGTCTAGGGACTCTTACAGCTTTAACGCGTCTCATAATGATGATTCTCTGGGAAATTGCTTAGATTTCCTGATCCTTTCAAAATCTTCTCTTGATCTATCTAACAGTCAAATGGTGGGTTCCTTGAGTGGACTGAAAAATCCTATTCCTTCTCTGGTGTCTCCTATCACTCAATCACATGAGATCTTATTAATTCCAATGGGAAAAAGCAAGGGAAAAGAAATAATCAGGGATGATGTTTCTCTCATGAAGAATAAACCAAAACCTCTTCTCCTAACTTCAGCTCCTCCAAACCCTGGGGGCATGGATATGGATGTTGTCTCTCTCCATGAAGATGTCGTCCTTAATGTTAAGAATACTCTTTAGTTGACGTTCAATGACCCAAATAAAGGTGATCCTGGGAAGATTTCTCTTCAGAAGGAGACATGGTGACTAATTCAGATCCAGAAGATGCTAAACATGAAATGGTCATGGCTATGGATCTAGATTAGGATGGAAACTGAAAAGGGTTTCTTGTTCATAGAGGTCCTAATCTCCAAATTATTTCCCATAAGAAGGGTTGAACAGATGCAGGAGCTGATAGCTCCCACAATGTGCATTTCCAAGATGCAAACTAAAACTTTGTTTCTCATTTGCTTCTTTTTTTTTGTCAATTTATCATGTTTTCTATGATAAATCTAAAAATGATATGTTGGAATTGCAGGGGACTTGCCAACCAAAACACCCTCAATCATATTGGTGAACTAATAAGGTTGAATAAACCTGTTCTAGTTTGTCTAGTGGAAACTCGTGAGGACGAGAATAGAACTCTTCAATTCTGCACTAACTTCAAAAGATCCTGGGAGTGGGCTGCCATCCTTGCAGACAGCTATTCTAGGGAGATAATTGTGCTCTGGAAACACTTTGTCGGTTTGATTACTCCTATCGCCATTTTGCGTCTCTATGTTCATCTGATAATCTCTTCCCAATTCCCTGGTATTGGGATCCTGTCCATTATTTACAATGGGCAATCGATTAATGCCCAAAAAATCTTTGGCATGAATTATCTCGCATGTCTGTTTTAAATTATCCTTGGTGTATTATTGGTGATTTTAATGCTATTAGTTCCCTTATTGAACACAAAGGTGGTACTTCAAGCATTATGCTAGTAAATCTGAGTATTTTAATAATTTTATTTCTGAAAACTTTCTTCTTGATGTTAATTTTATTGGCTCTAAGTTCACTAGGCACAATGGCAGATCTGGTTATGCTAGGTGTTGGGCCAGGTTGAACAGGAGTCTTGTGAACTCTAATTGGTCTCAGTATTTTAATTCCTATTTTTCTCTCATTTGCCCCGTATTTTTTCTGGCCACTGTCCTTTACTTTTTACTATGTTTATCCGAACTCCTATAAGGGTTAGGATCTTCAGATTTGAAAATTATTGGTTAGATTATGTTCAATGTCACAATATTGTTAGGACCTCTTGGGAGTTTAGGCCTCACTTTTCTCCCATGAATGCCTTCACTTATCTCCTTTGTAAAGTCAAATTCAACCTTTTAGATTGGAGGAAAAATGGTATGAATTCTCTGGACAAAGATATCAGAATTGTTGAATCTCTGATTAAAGACCTTGATTCTCAAATTTTAAATTCCCCTCCTATCAGTCTTGAGGATCCTAATCTCCTTTCCACTAGTCGTAATCTTCATAATAGATACAATACTCTTTTAAGACAGAACAATCTTCAATGGGCTCAATGCTCTAAATTTACATGGATGCTAAATGAAGACTTGAATTCTTCCTTTTTTCATGCTAGTGTCAAGATGAAATAAACATAGAAATTCCATCTTTCAAATTCTTGACCAACAAGGAAATATTCAAAATACTAGAGATGGCATAGAGCAAGCTTTTCTGGATCATTATAGCAATCTCTAGTCTGATAACTCTGATCTTTCATTCCTTGATTTGTTGAGTGCTCTCCCTTCTGATCTCGCCACTATTTCCTCCCAAGACTGTAAGCAACTTACTAGGAAAGTTACTAAAGGAGAAATTTTCAATACCCTGAAATCCTTAGCTCCTGGGAAGAGTCCAGGCCCTGACAGTTTTAACATCGAGTTTTACCTTTTTTTTTGGGTTGATATTCAAGATGATATTTTTAATGCTATAAATTACTTTTTTGATAATGCTCGCATGCCTAATTCTTGGGGTCTTACTTCCATTGCTCTTATTCCCAAAAAAAGATAATCCTCAAATTGTTTCAAACTATCGCATTATCTCTTTGTGTAATGTTTGCTACAAGATCATCGCTAAGATCTTGGCCAATAGATTAAAGATTGTTATTTCTAACCTTATTGGTGGAGAACAGTCTGGATTTATTTCTGGCAGGTCTTCAATGGATAATATTGTAGCTATTCAAGAGATAGTGCATTCCTTAGAGAAGAATTGTAGATGTCCCCCTAGGGTGATTATCAAAATTGACATAGAAAAAAATCTATAATACTATCATTTGGAAAGCTATTCTTGCTACCTTGGCTAAGATGAATTTTCCTTCTATTTGGTTAACTTAAATTTAAGCCTGTATTTCTACTCCTTCTTGCTATTTTTTGATCAATGGTCAGCCCAACAGATTCATCAAAGCCTCTAGAGGAGTAAGATAAGAAGACCCTTTGTCTTCTTACTTATTCATTTTGGTAGCCCAGAATCTTACTGCCATTCTTCATTATGCTCGTCTTAGACATGATTCTTGGTCTAGATTTTGGTTTGCCTCATAACTTTAACCACTTGATGTACACCAACGATTTAGTTCTTATCACCAAGGCTTCTAGACCTATAGCTAGAAATATCATCTTGTGTCTTTTCATCTATTCCAAGCTGACGGGTCAAAAGCCTAATTAGAATAAATTTGCTATTTTCTTCCCTCTGAATAAAAAACTTGTGAAGAGTATCAGCAGAATTCTTAATTCTCAAATTGGAGTTTTCCCCATTAATTATCTTGGTATTGCTATCTCTTTGGGAAGACTTCCATTTTCCCATTTCTCCCCCATGATTGCTAAGTTTCAAAGACTTACTTCCTTTTGGAAACCACTTAATATTTCCTACGGTGGTAAAATAATTTTGATCAACAGTACCTTCTATCTATTCCTTCTTACTCTCTTGTTGTTTATCACATGCCTGATACAATCCTTGACCAACTTTCTAAAATAGCTAGGAATTTTCTCTAGTATAAAGGTGGCAATAGTAGTGGCCTTCCTCTTGTTTCTTGGAACAAATCTACTCTTGATAAATCTGATGGGGGAATTGCTATCCAAAATCTAAGGTATGTGCATTCAGCTTACTTTGCCAAAAATTCTCTGAAACTTCTTAATAGGGATAATGTCTTTTGGATTGATATTATAGAGCATAAATATAATTCTATTTTTATGTGGCATTTTAAAATTCCTCCAAAGGTTTCTTGGATTTTTAGATCTCTATGTAAAACTCTGGGGGCCAACAAGTCAAATTGTATTTCTGTCCTTGAGGATCCGTGGATTTTTAACATGCCCATTAGACTTAAACCTACTTTTGTTAACATGGATATTAATTTTGATTCTCTTCAGTTAAATGACTTTATCCTTAATGATTGGTGGGATCATTCCTTTATTCAACATTTTCTAAGTCCTCTCATTAGGCCTGCAATCTCTAATTTGAGCAATATTGATTTTAGCAATCATAATCTTTGGACTTGGTCTTCCAGTTCTCTTAGTTGCAGTATTGTCTTGGAGATCTACAAATCTTTAAACTCTACTCATGTCCAAACTAACCCTTGGCGGGTTGGAAGAACATTTGGAAAATTAAGGCTGCCCCAAGAGCCAAATTCTTGATCTGGATTTTGTTTCATGGGAGGGTGAAAACTTTGACTTTTCTCAATAATTTTAATTTGGTTTCTAATGATTGTTATGCCATCTATCGTGTTCATACAGAAGATATTAACTATCTCTTCAACACTTGCTCCAAAATCTTCTTAATTTGGAAGAAAATTAAGGAGATTACATGCACCCAAATCAATCGTGGCGATAATATTCATGATGGCATCTAGATTGAAAACATAAATTGTCCTAAAGCCATTTAGGCTGCCTCCATTATAATTACCACAATTTGGAATGTCTGGAGAGCTAGATGCATCCTAATTTTTAAAGACCAGCAGTTTGATCCATATTGGATTGCCACCTCACCGGTTGAACAAATGAGGGATCATATCAAGAGGGCAAATCAACAAAGGGAGTTTTTCTTCATAAACATCTTTTCTAATCACCCTTTTAGCGATTTCTTATTTTCTTATGATTCCTGGATTCCAAACTCTCAATCTGATGGTTGTGTTTTTTACATTGTTGATTCTAATAATAGGATTGTGCTTGAAGGATGCTCCTTCGTTGCAGCAGATAGCGCTTGTGGCAGTTGAACTTGGGCTTAGGATTGCTGAGGAATGGAGGATCAATGTTGCAACTCTTTTTACTGATAGTTACAATGTTTAGAAAGTTCTCACTCAAAATGTCAGTTTGGATATTTATGGCTCAAATCACAGAATTGTCAATCTTGGAAGACTACTCAGCGTACACGTGTTTGTCGAAGTAATAATACCCTAATGAGTGGGTAGTCGTATCCACAGGGAATAGTGATCAGAAACACAAGAATTGCTATTTAACTAGGTGAAAATGGATCGATAGTGGTGTGAATAATATCAATATGAAAAGAAATAAAAAGAACAAGGAAGAGAAACACTATAAAAATTGAGAGTAAAGGTAATCGATAGAAAGTGGGGCACCTGAACATTGCTCCCCTAGGACCATTGCTTTAAGTGCAAAACCAACTATTATGTCTCTTAACTGATGTTTAATGAGTCGTGGAAATCCTAAAATACACGGTCCCAAACCTAAGGTCAACCGTGACTAACTCTACACTATGCCCCGACGTTGAAATCGCTCAGTCTCAACACCTCACACTGAGCAAAGTTGCTTAAAGCTTTAGGGACTCCAAGTGATACACCCTATTCCCTAACATAAATCTAATCCTTTGGTCCAGGCGAAAGACCCCTAGTCACAATTAAGCCCCAGCACTAAGGATTAGTTCAACGCTGCACTCTATTGCTTGTATAACTAAGTCCTAGTGGAGTTCTTCTCTTAGCACTTCACTCTATTGTGACCACAAAGGACTCTTGGAACGCGGAGGTAGGATAAATCACACCGAAGGGGAAAGGGGACGTTCCGCTACCTCTCGACTCACCCTCTCGACCCTCTCCAATCTTGCTTTGTCTAACCCTCATGGTGTGTCATTTGCTCACAAGGATTACCAATGTAGGCTCTCAACCCTAGTGTCACTCTAAGGGAAAACCCATTCAACAAGCATTCAAGATTGGAACTCAATTGAAGACATTAATTAAAGAAACGTAATAGAAAGATCAAAGAAACAATATCATCCTAAGGTTTACAAGTTCAAGTACCCACTAGGGGTTTAGCTCTCCATGGAGGAAGATACAATCATTAATGAAATCGAAAGTAAAAACATGCAATCCATAAGTAAAACTCCCTTGGTATTCGTGTTGATGGTCTTGTGAAGTGGTTGCGTTTTCTCCAAAAGTTCCCTCGTCAAGCCTAGGGAATTCGGTGTTGAAAGCTGTAGAACCACTCTAAAAGTCTTGCTAAAGCCTCTCTAAACCTTAGCCGCGAGCGCCTCCAAAGATGGTGAAAAGATGGGCAAAAGATGGGAGAAAGATTCTTAAAACAGGCTGAAGTCGCGGTTTTAAATAGGCTGGAATCGGGCATCCACACGGGCGTGTGGAATTTCCACACTCCGGTGTGAATCTGCAGGAATTGATTTTTTCAGCGGCATGTGAATAGTAACTATTACAGTAATTTGCTACAGTGATTTGCTACACTAACTGCTACAGTACTCTGCCAAAAATACTCCCGAATCGACACTTTCATTGAGGCCGCATAAACGAGCACACATACATGCCGTAGATCGCGTTGCATCTTCAATAAAATCACTTTTGACGGCAATCTTGCTAACATTGCACAAATCGGAACACATGAGTGTGACTGCTTTTGTGCCCCTCCAATTTGCATGTTCACTTGAGCACAACAGAGGTTGGCACACACTCATACCTCTGTAAGCACAACTTGTGTCTTCATGTTTGTTCACTCCAAGATTTCATCAACAAAGTGCATTCACGATCTACTTTGATTTCTTTCTTCCAAACTTGTCTCCACAACCCTACATGCACAAAAGAACACGAATACACATGTATAAATGATAAAATCTGATAAAAGTAATGCTCATTGTAAGAAAAGAATACTTCGTATTACTAATACATAAGCACTTATCAATCAACAAGCTTAACATTGAAGTTATTCCCGGTGATTGGAATCTCTAGCAGATAAATTAGCGGCTCATGGAAGGTCTTACCATGATATTTCTCTCTTTCACGAAGGGCCAAGGCATGGACCTCCCAAGATGGTTGATGAAATGTATTAGGGGAAATTGTTACTACTTTTAATGCTTTTTCTGAGTTGTTCCTAGGTGTATTTTTAGTTTGGTTTCAAGTTTAAGGTGTATTTGTTTCAGGCCTTTGTTTTCCATTTCTTTTTTAATAAAAACTCTCAGCAGTTCTTTTTCTCAAACCAAAAAAAATCAGAAAATCTATTTACCCAAAAAAAAAAAAAAAAGTTTTTTAAAATTTCTATTTTACGCACATTTAAAAGAATTCTGTGTTCTTGCTTCTGGTTCTAGCCCACCTTTGCTTTCGTCCTCCGGCGCTCTCCTCTTCCCCTGCAAATGCCTTCCGAACGATCAACAAGCAGAGCAACGGCACAAGAAGATGAAGATGAAGATGAAGAAGAAGAAGAGGAAGAGGAAGAAGAAGCCCCATCCCATCTTCCCCTCGCTCCGTCCTCCGAGGTAACCAGACTATCCCTCCTCACTGATTCATCCTACCGGAGGATTTCTTTTGTTCAGGCATTTATTCAAGCATTTGATATACACCATTAATTCTATGCTGTTTGTGCGTCCAATTGTTATTTTGTCATCTTTGATTCCTGATGAATGAGTTTTTGTTTATGAGAGTTCTTGTTCAATAGCGGATTATTGGTTTTATGGGTCTTGAATGTGAAGGAATGAGAGGAAAAATTCTAGAACTCTGGAAATTTAATATCTTGTTCAATTTTAGCTGATTGACGAATGTGCTATATGCTTAGATTGGTTTTCTAGCTGAACATTAAACCTATGCTACTAATTTCTTGATAAGCATCACCAATTAGTAGACTTTGGATCCTGTTTGTGGAAGTACTCCAAGTTCCTGGGGAATGCATCGCAAGTTTTATGAAAGCTAGTTTAGCACTGATTCATTCAATGATTGATTGATGAAAGAACCAGTAATTTCTCTAGCCTCGATTATGCAAGAGGAGTTTGTTCATACTGAAAAGTTTGATTTAACATGCACCAGCTACAATTCACTTTTTGTCATCTCCAGAAAATCTGTATGACTGGAAAGTTGTTTACATTTACATCAAACACATCCTCAAATTCACTTGCGTGTCTGTGTGCTCATATTCTCAATATCCATCTGTATGTCATTCACATGCACATAGAGTTAAGTAAATTCCACAATTATATGATGTTCAATCCATTTGTCTATCCATATGGGCACAGAGTTAAGTAAACTTCACAATGTTCCATCTCTTTGTATACCCATATGTGCACATAGTTAAGTGAGCTTCAAAATGGTCACAGACTAAGTGATCCTGTAAATACAGTAATTGCAAAAAAAAAATTTTATAAAAGATCAGAACAAGTTTTAGACTATTATTTGGATCTCACCGTTTATGTCAATCATCTTTTTTTTTTTTTTGTTATTATTATTTTTTTTATTGCACAAGAAAAATGCTGGTTAGAAATTAATGGAGAAACAGTTTTAATTATGCTGAAAGATTCAATGTCTTGTGTGTAGTTGAACCATGCGAATGTGTACTAGATTTTTTTTGTCAATAATTTCAATTTCTGCTATATTTTATCAATTCATATCTAGACTTTCCAATTAAACTGTAAGCTTTTGGTTCATTCTGTAAAATTTCTATTTTGTAGAAATTAATAATTGAATTCTGTCTTTTATATTGGACAAGCTAAAAACAATCTCGACCCTCAAATGTTGCAGTCATTGGACTTATCAACCACAATTGATCCAAGCTACATCATCTCTCTGATACGGCAACTTTTACCATGCAATGTCAAGGGAGAGACAAATGATGCAAAGGTAGATTTTTTGTTCGAGAAATAGCAACATATAGTTCAGGATATAGTATGATAGATGTAAAGCGGGGAAAAAAACATCATGCCAGTAGCTATTGAGTTTAGTAATTCATATGATAGTAGTTGTTTGGAAAGTTTATCATCCTAACATCTTACTTTTGCAATGAAAAATGGCTGTGACTAGGATTGTGAAGAACCAAAAATTAATGATGCTGTTGTTGACGGGCAACATGGAACTCCAGAAATAGTAGACCCATGGGAAGACTGTGGCTGCATTTTGTGGGATCTTGCTGTGAACAAAAGTCATGCTGAGTTCATGGTGCCTAACTAAATTCCTTGACTATTTTATAATATGCTCTGCTCTTAAATGTTTAGACATGTTTATGTTAAGCACGAACTACACTCATGTACTGTAACTTACAATAGCATGTTGTTCATGAATATTTTTATTTATTTATCTTTTCAAATAATTCATGATTCTTCTTGGCAAGGCCATTAGCAAATACTTTTTATTATGAGTTTTTTAATGCTAAATCTTCATGACTAATTCGTTTTATTTGAAACTTAAATGACTTAAAGTTAATTTTCTATGGCATATGTTTGTGTCTATTTTGTAATTGCAAATAGGGACAGTGATTATTGCACTTATCATTCAGTGGCTTGTTGGTTATTAGACTAGTAATGAGCATTTGGAACCATGTACCTTATGCCATTTATAATGAAGACACCATGGCTTCTTGTGTCCTCTATATTACTTATTCATCTTCTGCCCTAATCTTTATTCTGTTCTCCCTCAATCCATATTTTTTCAAATATTCAATAGACCTATGGGCTATTCTTGTATGCGTCTTTCCTCCCTTAACCATATTTCCTTGGTGGACAGAAAGCCTGTCATCTTCATTTCCATCTCCACCTCTATTATTTTCTTTCGTCCTGCCTGGGTGATCATATTTTCTTATGGAAATTCTTTTCTTAGCTTGGTGCCTCCATTCTTAAACTTGAGTGATTTGAAGAGGGTTGATAGGGACACAAGTGTGCATGCCAATCGCGTAATAACGTGCGCGTAAGTGCAGAGTGTCGGTCCACAGGGAAGGAGGTGAATACTAGTAATGACTCTAGATTCGAAAAATAGCCAATGATCGAGTGATGTGTGTGTGTGAATTAAAGCAAATGAGCATAAGAAAATACGGGAGCTAATAGGAGAGAAAGCAAGGAAGAAAGCGATGTCCGGGCATAGCATTCCTCTAGGGTTATGAGGCACATGACAATGGTTGTCTAAACATGCAAGGCTATTTGAACCGAAAGGTTTCTAGAAATATACAAAACCCTGATTTCTCAGGCGAAGTGTAACTGAATTGGTGCAGATCTGATACAGACATCCACACAATCGCATTAACACTCTATGAAACCTTATTGTGGACTAATGATAATCTATTAAGTAGATAATCTCTCCCCAAAGAGAGAAATTATCCCAAATCCGAATACAAAGCAGAAATGCGATTTCTCCTAAAATACACTCCACATGATTGCAAAGAGTACAGAAATTGTCATCAATCCATTCGAAAGGATTGTGGGAGACAGTCTTCTAGATACCCTAATTAGAGGTGTACCCACTATCCTCTCGAATCGCGGTAAGTCTATGCTAGATGGGAATTGCTTCTCGTCACGTAGTATTACAAAGTATGATTGCTAGGGCTTTCGCTTTGTTAGCAATCAAGCATTCAATCACACAATTAGACTCAAATAGATATGATTGCAAATAAGAAATCAATTAAGCATCAAAGATACAACAATCAAAATCAAGAAAATAAGCTCTATAGTTCAACTATGCCCAAACATCTACAAATTAGCCTTCCATTAATGGAGGGCAAGCATTCAAGATAATGAAGGAAAACATGAAAGCTATTAAAACCCCCTTTTTAATCCTTAGGATGAAGAATTGCCGGAGAAGCTTCCACACATGCCGTCAAAATGAGCTTGACGGCTACGATCTTCAATCCTCTTGAATGTAGATCCGAAGCCCTCTCCAAATCACTCCTTAAGTGTTGGAGATTTGTTTCTTTTCTTCCTCAACGTCGCCTCCAAGAATTGCCCCTAAAGAATATAGAAGGATTAAATAGAAGATGCCCTAAAAATCCTCATAAGTTCTATTTATATCCGACTGCTTACGGGCGTAAAGGCTAGGCCGTAAGGGAACTGGAGAAGATGGTCGCGAGCCTTACGGAACGGCTTACGGCCGTAAGTTTACGGTCCACGCTTATGGCCGTAAGCTGAATCGCAACACAAACAGAAGACCTTATGAACGGAGCTTACGTGGCCGTAAGATGAACCGCAACACAAACAGAAGACCTTATGCGCTTATGGCCGTAAGCTGAACCGCAACACAAACAGAAGACCTTATGAACGGGGGTCTTCTGTTTGTGTTGCGGTTCATCTTACGGCCACGTAAGCCCCGTTCATAAGTCGTAAGCCCCGTTCATAAGGTCTTCTGTTTGTGTTGCGGTTCATCTTACGGCCACGTAAGCCCCGTTCATAAGGTCTTCTGTTTGTGTTGCGGTTCAGCTTACGGCCATAAGCGTGGACCGCAAACTTCACTGTTCTGCTCCTTACGACCACTCTTACGGGCGTATGCTGTGATTGTAAGCTCCTCTGAATTATCCTTACGGGCGTAAGCCTTTCCCGTAAGGTTCTTTGAATTAACTTTGAATCTCCTTTATAGGTATAAGTATGCCCGCAAGGTTTTCTGGAATTGACTTACGACCGTAAGGACGACTGTAAGCTGCCTCTAAGCCACCCAGTTTGCCTTGTCTTTATTCTAATAATGTCGAGAGAGCTCCAACTTCATCGTTTAAGGTCTAAAATGTTTTTTTTTTTTGGTTCTCTCTCGTTTTTAAGCGCTGCCCTAAGCCTATTAATGCACAACACACTATATTTAGCATCGAATTCTACAATATGGTTCTAAGACATGCCAATTGAGTGTACAAATTGATATGAAATGCATGAATATTGTACACTCATCAGATGGTAAGTAACTTAGGGAGAAGATGCTTGTGGCAAAGTGTCTTAGGAATAAACACTTCCCATAGTGTGTTAGGAAGAAACACTTTCTTCTAGATGTCTATAAAGTAGTCTACCATCTGTGTAAAGCTAGCTTGTGTTTGTAAGGCTTGCTTTCTTGTTTTGTTTCTCAATGGAAACACTTCTAGAATGATAACTAGTTTGCCTATTATTTGTTTTATAGAACGAAACTCGTTCGCCAATTATGTTTTTTACAGCACGGTTTTCCCTTTTATTTTTTAATCATGTCATCCCCCTCTAACCATATTTTCTCTATCTATAGAAACAACTGCACAGCTGTTTCCTTTTTATATTACCTTTATGCCTTGAGAACAGTTAATGCCTAAGCCTTAGAAGTATTTTGTTTTGGGCTCGAAAGTTTTCGAGCATCACTATATTATATTCCTTGTTTCATTTGGCATATGGAAATGGCATCTTGATTTTGCATAAAATTCATTTCATTTTGTTGTTGCTCTTACCACATTTTTAAGCTTTATTTATATCAATTGCTTACGAGCTTTTAATTTGTGACTAATTAATTATGCAGGTGAACAATTTCTTACTTGATGTTCTTTTGGGAACCCTTAACATTTCTAAATCCCCTCGAGTTACAGTAAGCTACGAGAAACACTTACTATCTAAATGTCTTTATGGTCGACATGTTTTACTTAGCATAACTCAATTCTTCATTTTTTGTCTAGGAGAAGTTATAGTTGTAAGTTACTTCTTAGAATAACCACAAATTACATGGGAATAATTAGGGTTATAGATTTTGGGCTCACCAGACAAGCCAACTTTATTATAACTAAATTTTGGTCGAATTCATGTTAAAGAATCACAAGCTTGGCCACATCCTGTCGAAAATTAACTACCTAGTTTGAGATGTCGTTCTGGATATTAACTATTAAATCATTTTACCATGGAGTTTTTTTTTCCTTGATTTCAAGCTAGGTGTCATTATGGATGTTAGTGTTTGATTTGGCTGGTATGCCATGCACCTCTTGAATTCTTGGCTAATATATTCTTACTTCTCTTTTAATAATACATGCAAATAATTAGTATTTCAAGGAACTAGTATAGAGTGTGCAAAATGATTGGTCCAATGGCAAATTATGTACTCCCTTCAACATTAAATGTTGCTTTTCTGTCACTATTTATGCCTCTCTCATTGAATATTTTGATGTTACAATCATCATTTAGCAGTTCATGTTATTTCGTAATGAGTAGTGCATTTAGGGCTTGCCAAATCCAGCTATTGTTTATATTTTAGTGATGCTTGAGACCAACCTGAGAATAATGTCAAACATGTGATCTCTGTCTAACTTCTTACTTATTCTAAATATTGCAGGAGATTTGTCTTGGAATAATAGGGAATCTTGCTTGTCATGATGCTCTGATCGATGCAATAGTTTCTACAAATGGTTTGGTTGAAACAGTTGTTAACCAGTTGTTGCTGGATGACTCCTTATGCCTCTCTGAAACATTTAGGTGACAAGTTTCTCTGACAATTTGAAATGATAATTTCTAGTAATGCAGTTATTTAATGTCTGGCGATATATATAAAGCTTTACCTAAATGTAAAATGTCATAGCTGTTAGAATAAAGCTATATGGAATATAGAGAGAATGAAGAGAGGAAGAATGAGATGAAGAATGATATGAAGAGTTATATTCATGTAGTGATGTATACAAGTATATATAGAGAAAATGGGCTATATAGTAATGGGCTCTTTAACACCCCCCTTCAAACTCAAGGTGGATTAGGATGATCTGAGACACAGAGTTTGAGAAGATGGAATCGATGTTGTTCTCGAGTTTGGGCCTTGGTGAAGAAATCAGCAACTTGAGACTCAGACGGCACATACTGAAGAGCAATGGTCGATTCGTCGACAATGTGAACGTGTGAAAAAATGCATCAACACCAATATGTTTGGTTAATTCATGCTTCACGGGGTCATTGGCAATCAGTATAGCACCGATGTTGTCACAAAGAAGAGGAGTGGGAGTATTACATGAGACACCAAATTCAGCCCGACAACCAACGAAGCCATACAATTTCGGATGTGGTAGTAGCAAGTGCCCAAGTTACGCCTCGAGTACTAGAACGTGACACTCGATCGCTTTCTTGGACTTCCATGCAAGAAGAGAAGTGCCAAGAAATATGCAATAACCAGTGATGGACCGACGATCAACAGGGTCACTCGCCCAAGTGGAATCCGAGTAAGCGTGAAGCTGAAGCGGGCTAGAATGAGCATAAAACAGACGTCGTGATGCTGTCCCCCTTAGATAACGCAACACGCGAAGTAAATGACCATAGTGGACGGAAGTGGCAGTACTAACGAATTGGCTCAGCACATGAACAGCATGAGCAATATCCGGCCTGGTAACGGTAAGATAGACAAGGCTGCCCACAATATGACGATAACGAGAAGGATCCTCTAGTGGTGTGCCATCTGTAGGTCGAAGCTGAACATGAAGCTCCATAGGTGTGGCGGCAGTCCGTGAATCAGTAAGGCCAGAGCGTATAATGAGGTCCTAAATATATCGATGTTGAGAAAGATAGTAACCATCATCTGTAGAAGTCACCTCAATCCCCGGAAAAATAGCTGAGAGGTCCCTAAATCGACATCATAAAACCGTTGGTCGAGACGTTGCTTTCACAAAAACAATATACTCCATATCATCACCCGATAATCAACATATCATCAACATAAAGCAAAAAGCAAAGTGCGACCATGCCGAGAGGTATGGATGAATAATGCAGGGATCATGATCATCTGGGCAAGAAACCACTGCACGCACCACGTAACTAAATCGCTCAAACCAAGCACGTGGAGCTTGCTCGAGACCATAGAGAGCTCGACGAAGGCGACAAACATAACCTTTAGATGTCTCAATGCCGGTGGGTGCATGTATACCTCCTCGTGAAAATCACCGTGAAGAAAAAGCATTCTTCACATCCATCCGAGAGATAGTCCAAGAGCGAACAGCGACCACAGAGAATCGAGTGCTGAATCGTAGTCGGATGAGCCACGGGGAGCAAAAAGTCTCATCATAATCACGACCATGTGCCTGCTGAAAACCACGAGCCACGAGGCGAGCCTTATAGCGTTCCACTGAACCATCAGACTTTGTCTTGACCTTGTACACCCACTTGCATGTAATTGGAGTGGCGTGAGCAGGTAGAGGAACAAGATCCCAAGTGCCCGTCTTTTCCAGAGCTGAAAGCTCCTCAGACATAGCCAACTGCCACTCATGGATACTAGCTGCCTCCTGATAAGTGTTGGGCTCATATACCGCACCAGCAATAGGAAAACCATATCTGTCAGGTGCAGAAATAGTACTACGATCACGAAGGTCATACCGAGACGTAGAGGCAGGTAAAAGACCATCAGACGCTGCATCAGTGGTACTGGCCGGAGTATCAGAAGGAATAGGAATAGGGAGTTGAGGATCTTGGGGAACTTTAGGCCTACGACGATAGTGAAAAGGAAAGGTGTCAGGAGCTGAGGATGACGGTATAGCGGAAGATGGATCTGAAGGTGGAACAAGAGATGAAGAAGGAACAACAGGAGACTCTATAGTAGGAACTAAGTCCAAAGGAGAAAGTCGAAGAAACGAAATAGTCTCTGGGAAAGGAGAGGAAAAGGGAGGTCGAGTAGCTAAAGAGTAGAAATAAGGACGACTCTCGTCAAAAGTGACATCACGAGATATGCGAATGCGACGAGCAGAAGGGTCATAGCAACGATAACCCTTGTGTTCAAGACTATACCCAAGAAAGACACACTCAATCGATTGAGCTGTTAACTTAGTACGTTCACGAGGTGCAAGTAAGACATAACAAACACAACCAAAGACCCGAAGATGATTATAACGAGGAGGAGAGCCAAACAAGATTTCTCCAGGACATTTACCCTGAAGAGAAGATGATGGTTGCATGTTAATGAGATAAACTGATGTGGAAATTGCCTCAGCCCGTAAAATGAGCGAGGGACAAAAAGACGAAAATTAGGGAGAGTCCGAGCGGTCTCAATCATGTGACGATGTTTACGTTCGAAAGAATCCCATTCTCACGATGAGCACCGGGACAAGAAAGTTGAGGAAGAAAGTACCCTCGGATGAGAGAAATTGACGAAAAACATGAGATGATACTCTTCCCCAGAATCGAACGAAAAATACGAATGGCAGTAGAAAACTGAGTGTGAACCATGCTAGCAAATGACTGATAGATGGATAACAATTGAGATCGATGTTTCATGAAGTAGACCCAGGTATATCTAGAGTAATCATCAATGAAAATGACATAATACTTGTGACCACCTTTGGAAGTAAAAGGCGCAGGACCCCAAACATCAGAATGAACTAAATCAAAAAGACGACTAGACTTAGAGATGCTTGCAGAATATGGCAGATGTACTTGCTTGCCAAGCTTACAACCCGAACAATGAAAACCAACATCAATAGACACAGGACCTAGGACACCTTGATGAACTAAGGAGGACAAACGTGAGCCACATAGATGACCTAGGCGATGATGCCACTGTGGAAAGGTAGCAGAAGCAGGAAAAGCAGATCCCTGAACATGGATCGTAGAAGCAGGATCTGGCATGGTAGAAGGAAGAGGAAGAGAAAGACGATCTAGAACGTAGAGTCCGCGAGAACCACTACGGCGATGGCCAGTACCAATCACAGCTTTGGTCCGACGGTCCTGCACATAGCAAGAAGAATCATCAAACCCAACAAAACAGTGAAGGTCGGTAAGTTGACCAACAGACATAAGATTCATAGACAGCTGAGGAACGAGGGACACATCAGGAACAGTAAATTGAGAAGTAGAAAGAATCCCTTGATGTGAAACAGAACAAGAAGTTCCATCAGCGGTCTGAATATACGTACCATCAGGAGCAGGTTTGCAGGATGAAAGCAGAGAATCATCGGAGGTCATGTGAAAAGAAGCCCCTGAGTCTAAAACCCAAGAGGAAGTAGTAGTACCTGAGGCTGACATTGAGGCAGCGGATCCAGATGTACGGACGGGAGGATCAGAAGAAGCCCCAGGAGCAACTCCGCGACGAGATCCAGAGGAGCGCCTGATCCGAAACTCAGCAAGCTGCTCAGGATGCAACTTGAAGCAGTGCTGAGCACGATGACCTGTCTTCTTGCAATGGGTGCAGGTGATAGAGTCAACAGAAGGACCCTTAATCACCGCAGGCCGATGAGAAGCTGCCAAAACAGTGTGTGAGATCACTGGAGTAGTAGCAAGAGCACGAAGACGTGTCTCCTCAGCAATCAAGGCGGCAAGTGCTTCAGCAAAGGTCGGAAGAGGATTACGTCCAAGAAGCTGAACGCGTACGGGCTCAAACTCGGAGCGGAGGCGCATCACAAACTGAAACATGAGGTTTTGTTGCTCATGTTTTTCTTTTGCAGCACAATTCTTGCAACCAGAGCATCCCTTTGGCACCATAGCATCCAATTGACCAGATACACGAGTGAATACCGTGTAGAATTCCTCCACTGATAAATCCTGTTGTTGAAGACTATGCAGGTTTTGTAGTAGGGAGAACCGGAGTGCCTCACTGGTGTGTAGATAACGTTGTTGAAGATAGTCCCAAATTTCTTTTGCTGATAAATGATCAATAAAGCTCATCCTGATGGAAACGTCAGTACTCATGCACAAGATAGCCATGACACGATCATCGGCAACCCGCCAAGCCTTGACACCAGCTGCAGTAGTCGTCGCCTCATCAGGAGGATCGTCAAGTAGATGAGAGGCTAGACCAATTGATCGCAAGAGCATGCGTACTGAAAATGCCCACTCACGATAATTTTGACCGTTAAGTCTAATGTCGATGTGAGGAAGAGCACCACTGCCAATAATCGGGTCAGAGGACTGAACTGGGATCGACATTTTTAAACACCGCGCACCATTATCGCTTTATGTTATCGCGTGCGCCATCGCGGTGTCGGATCGCGCACATCATCGCAGTGCGCCATCGTGTCGGTATCGGGCATATCATCGCGGCGCATCATCGTGTGTGTCGATCGCGTACATCACCGTGAGTCGCCACCGTGTTTCGCGATCGTGCACATCATCGTGAGTCGTCATCGGTGTCGGCATCGCGCACATCATCGCGGCGCATCACGCGTGTCGGATCTGCACATCACCGCGCGCAGTCCGTGTGTCGGTGCTTTGAAGAGGGAGAAGAGGACCGGCGGCAACTTGAGGAAGGAGAAGACCCGGGCGGCGACTTGAGAAAGAAGGTCGGGCGCCTTGAGGGAGGCCGACAACTTTAGGATGGGAAAGTACCCGACGACTTGACGGAGGCCGCGGAGATGACCGGAGAAGATGACGATGATGACCGGTGAGAAAGAGAAAGGTCGGGCGCCTCGAGGGAGGCCAACAACTTGACGGAGGCCGGCGGAGATGACCGGAGAAGATGACGATGATGACCCGGTGAGAAAGAGAAGTGGTCGGCTTCTTGAGGGAGGCCAACAAGTTGACGGAGGAGGCCGGCGGAGATGACCGGAGAAGATGACGATGATGACCGGCGAAGATGACCGGAGTTAAATTTCTAAACCCTCTCTGATACCATGTTAGAATAAAGCTATATGGAATATAGAGAGAATGAAGAGAGGAAGAATGAGATGAAGAATGATATGAAGAGTTATATTCATGTAGTGATGTATACAAGTATATATAGAGAAAATGGGCTATATAGTAATGGGCTCTTTAACAATAGCAGCTATGAAAATCTGGTCAACTGACATGATTTACACAGCTGACATTGTTCCTTTGAAAAGTCTATGCTATAATGCAGCACAAATGATTAGGATGCCCATTCATGTTGAGATTACATGTAGAACCATACACAATAAATTTGCTATCCTATATAAGAGTGAAATCTTGGACTACATAAACTAAAATTTTTGGGAATTACCATGAATGTTGTAACATTTGTGTGATTT
Organism: Dioscorea cayenensis subsp. rotundata; assembly: GCF_009730915.1. NCBI lineage: Eukaryota > Viridiplantae > Streptophyta > Magnoliopsida > Dioscoreales > Dioscoreaceae > Dioscorea > Dioscorea cayenensis. Next base: position 12,021,532 of record NC_052478.1, read on the forward strand.
AAACTGGTTTTTTGGTCAAATAGATACTCTATTCAGATGGATTTGTGATATTTTCATGATCTATGGGGAGAAAGGATGCTTTATTCCTTTAGTCTGTGACCTCTCTGTAGTATCATGTGCTTGTTTTGTGTATACGTTATGGTGCAAATTACTATAATCATTTTCATGCTACTGAACTACCTTGTTAATCTGTTTTTGGTATTCTATGGGAAGCTCTTAGATGTAGGTAAAACTTCTCTTTTTTCCAGCTCTCGCTCAAGCCATAAGGAATATCTTCAAAATTACTACTTATGTGTTTGCTCCTTCAAAGACTGTTGATTTTTCGCTTGTAAGTTGCTCTTCACTCGCAGTACTTTGATACAGGCTACTTACTGTTGGTCTTCAAGGAAGGAGATCTGCATCTTGGTCTGAAGCATTAAAAGATGAGCAGATACTTCTCCACATTTTGTGGATAGTTGGGAACACATTGAATTCCACCCTTTTAGAAAAGGTATTGCCCATATGCTCCTTGTTTATTCTTTGCGGAGTACTTGTCCTCAAGTCTCCTACAAAAGTATTTGAAGTTAATTCCTTATGAAATGAAGTGTTACCATATGCAAAAGGTTACAACTGAAACTGGGATCTGTATGTTGATGTCTTTGTGCTTGTTAGATCAAGCCATATCCTAGAGCCCTTGACATTTTAATTATTTGTTGGTGTTTGACAAACTACACGATTATGTTCACCTTAGGTCTTACAGTTGCACCACTTGTTCAGGTTGCATTTAAGACATTTTGTCTCAAGCCGTCTAAGCGCAGGCCAACTCGCTTTCCAGCTGCACACCATGGACTAAGATCACTTAGGGCAGGCTGTCCTGGCCTGGTGAAAATAGTTCAGACTGCCCTTGGCCTGCTATTAAGACATTAAAATAGTTAAAATATTGTACAGTCAGCCTAGGCTGATTGGGCCAGAGGACCCAGAACATGATCATTTTGAAAATTACTTCCAGAAACATGCCTTTTTTGCAAAGTAAATAACTAAATAAATAAATTAAGAAAAAATTAACTCAAGGTTTGGTCATTTTGACAAAATTTTCTTTGAAACATGAGCACATGATCGATCCTGCTGAATCTATAGCTGCTTGGAAGAGGCTTATGTTGGGCTGTAGCTTTTCAATTAGTAAAATAGAAGCAAAAATCAAAATCACTTTGGTAGTTCATGAATTTTCTACCTGGTTTTCTCCTTGGACACATTTAATAAATAACAAATGCTTTCCTTTATTAGCATGTTATATAACAAACTAATGAAAATTCAGTGCTGAGTTTTATTGAAAGGGATGACAGGAAGTCTTTAAAATAGTTGTTGATGTACCCTATGGACCACTTCAACTTTGAACTGATGAGAATAGGAGTTGGCATTCTTATTCAACAAGACCTCTGTGGAACCTTATGATGCCAGATTCGGTCATTTGATATACCAGGAGAAATTAGCTTATCTTTTATTTTTAAACAACTAATATGATCAGATTAGAATATTTGTAAAAATGTTATAGCATAATTCTTATTGATTCTAATAACACAAACCACTAGATGTTTCACAAACATCACATGCTTTCATATGTCAAATAAGTGTTACATCATATCTTAATTAATATCTTTTTTGTACAGAGCATTGAGTTCTTGTTGGCCATCATAGACAATCAAGAAGTGGCAAATATTCTTCTTCAGCCCCTGACAAAGTCAGGCTTGCCAACTAGTTTGGTTGATTTATTATCATGTGAGATAGGCAAGTTGAGAAGCAGAAACAAGCTGGAAAGGTATTGTTCTTCGTATTTAATAATCATATTGCTTGGGAATCTACCCATTTAGTCCATTTTAAGATGCTATTTGTTTTGTTGATAAAATTGATTATAACACAAGTTTACTGAATGAGTGGTTGATGCTCCTACTTTTCATTTATTTCATGTTTCGGTGATTTGATCATTTATTTTCTCTTACCCCTTCAATTGATGGAAAGTGATCAAATGCAGTCCATGTTGGAGTGATTTGTTTTCATGTGACACTCTAAAGAAAATACATATATCAAACTTTCATTTTATAACAAAATTTATGTTGTACAATAAGTTTTACAGATATGATCCTTGAAAATGTGATATCCAAATGAATTGCCATATGGACACCTTAAAAAGTGAAATTATACGTCCAGCCTTTCGCTTAATATTTTTAGAAGTTAGAAGTCCTATTTTATAGCAAAACAATCTGGTAAAGGATTTAAAATTACATTAATTTTGGAGTATTATGTACCTTATAAGTTCTTAAAAACACTAATTTTGTTATGCTTCATCAGAATAATTTTTTTCTCATTTACTATTTCTTTATGTTCGTCCATGCTTATTATTTGAGAATGATTCCTTTGGCAGTATTATTTTTATATTTAAATTGTCTAAATTTTCACATATCCCCTTAAAAAGTCAGAATTACATGTTCTACTCCACAAGTTGAACATTTTCCACCTGTGTGTTTATTGCTGAAGTTTTCCATATTTGGATGTAATGTCTTTTATTTTCTATAATGACATTATTTATTCAACAATTTCTTCTAAGGTGAATATATGCCCTAACACCCTCCACTCTGAAATGTCTTGTTATAACATGTCTATGTATGGTCCATCTGGGTAGGCTTATGGAAAAGGTTCTCTTGGTGTTTGGATATGTTAATCTTGAAGTATATAAAAGAGAAGTTGTTTAGATCTTCATTTTTATAAGGCCTTTAGGAATTACTAAAATTGACATTCACTTGAAGAAGTTGATGATGATCGTTTGGATGTTCATTCCCATAGGGTTTTCAATCAGCTTAAGCTTTTGAGTTGAGTTGGACTTAGATAATATGTTTGGTTTGCATTTAGCATGGGATCAAAGCTTGGTATATTAGGTTTGTTTGAAATGTGGCTAGTTAAATAACTAGCACATATGAAGGGGGTGTGTTGAGGTAACTAATAGTCACACATCGGTTGATTGGGAATATTCTGATTGGAATATATATACGTCTGGTTTCTCATTGTATAGGCTTAAGCTTTTTGGGTTGAATAGGGCCCAAATAATATATTTGGTTTTCATCTAAGTGATCTAACAATGATGATAATGGTGATGATGATGATGTTCATTCTCATAAGATTTTTTCGATAATAAATTACTAAAATGTATGTTCACCTAATGATGATGATGATGATCCTCCTTTTCTTTCTTTGTAGGTTATTGAAAACCATAGGGTTTGAGGCTTTCTTTTGTGCAAAATAACTGAAACCTTAAACCTTAAACCTTAAACCTTGGCTTTGCCTTGCTTTTATTAGTTTTCCAACAAGATGGAAGTATGTTATTGGTGGATAAAGATCTGGAGGGTGGATACAAAGGAAAAGCAATGATGTCTTTAGAAAGGAGTTAGCAAGATTTGAAAAGCCTTAAGGTTCAGGTCTACCTTCTAAATGAGTATCAAGAAAGATGAGTCTGACAGAAAGATAGAAAAAATCCGATAACTCCGTACCTCCCGTGAGATGGTGTGAAGATTGCCAGTTGCTTTTCCGGTCAACACTCGGTCAACATTCATAGGTTGTTGAAGCATGTCAAGATGGAAGTATCAACACCAAAGATCTCCATCTACCTTTTACATACATCCATCTTGTTAGAAAAAACAAACAGGGTAAAGCCAAGTTTTTAAGGTTTAGGGTTGAAGTGATTTTGAAGAAAAAAGCCTCAAACCCTAACCTAACACAATGCAGCGTTTGTAACCTCCGAAATCTAGAAAAACCTAGAGCTACAAGCCTTTGAACCCCTCACTGAACCACTTTTATGACATGCTGGACCTTGATAACCTTCTTGGCTTCCTAGGCTAGCTAGAGTTTATACTCCTTGTGACAGTGCTAGGCTTTCAAGCCGTCTAAATGCAGTATCTTCTGTTTTAGTAGAAACCCCTACGATTGCAGTTATCTACTGTAATATTGCTACAGTGACATAGTTATCTACAGCAGTGCATGCTCTTGTTGCTGGTGATGATAATGATGGGCCCAATCTCTCAAACTTCTCATGATTTATGTCTTAGGATTTGGAAGATAGTTTCTTTATTTGTACAAGGGTATGTTTGTAATTAATTAGGCCCAAAAATTCTTCTATTAAAGGCTTTTTTTTTAGAAGCTTCAACTATCGGCTTCCGAGAAAGCTATTTTTCTCCTTTTATAATATCTTTTCCTTCCTCAAAGAAGGTAATACAAATAAATAGCTGACAACCAAAGTCCTTGACTTATAAAAAAGGCTGCTAGCCTTCCCAAAGGCTAGTTCAAACAACCCCATAATATTTGATTTTTCCCTTTTGTAGATTGCGTGAAAAAAAAAAAAGTTCACTACTCTGAGAAATTTATGCCAATGTTATATGGGAGCCTATAAGAAATGTAAAATCATCAGTAAATGATGTCAAGACTTATGTAAGCAGCTAGTATGTTCCAATATTTTTTTTCCTCAAGTTAAAATACTTTGCTAAGTTGCAATTGACGATGTGCTAAATATGGAATACTTCATTGGTGTTAGCTTCAATTTATTACGATTGATTTATCTTTCTTGATCACACTGAGTTTGGGGCCTTGGAAGGGATCTCTAAGATGAACTTTTTAGCTAATAATCCTTGATCAATTTGTTCGATCTTGGGCATCATACCAATTGTCACTCGAAATAATCCTTAATCAATTGGTTCGATCTTGGGCACTTGATCATATCAATTGTTGCCCAAATAGTTGAAAAATTGTCAAGCCACCTATTAATAACCATAGTTGCTTGAGATGCAAAACTGTCCTTGGATTGAGGATGTATTACCGGTTTCCCCACCTCCTATTGATAACAAAGTTTTCTTTTGTCATTTCTATATTCTATAATTTTGATTACATTGATTAAATCATTTTCCAAAATTAGTATGTTATGAAATAATCAAAGTCTCATCTTAAGGATAAGAACTCAGAGTGAGGTCCCTTCAAGTTCTTTGATTTGCCGTCTTAACAAGTAGCAACTGTCAAATTAGTGATTTTTTTATCTAGTAGAGGCATTCAAGTAATCTCTTCTGAGGCAAGTGGAAAGGCTGAAAATTTATGCTTTTTGCGTGCTAACTTAGTTCAAGGGAACCATTAAGTTTGTCACCTCATGAATAGATTTTTAACTTAGCTCAAAGGTTCAGTGATTTGTCTCAAGTTTTCATATTAGTTATTAGAATTCTATGTTAATTCTTCTTTTGCCTCCCAAAGTATTGACAATCGTTCACTTACAGGTAGCAGATTTGTAATGATTTTTCAATCTTCTTGGAATGTTTTGTCATTTATTTTATGCGTAGATTGTGTTCTTAATTGACTGAAATTACCACACTGTAATTCACATCGTAGGAATTAGTTATACACCCTAATCACTTGACATTTGAAGTACATGATGCGTTTGGGTAACTAAGCAATCACATCTAAATTCACAATGGTATGTTTGGAAGTCCATAGTAATTACATAGTATTTTAATAAAAAAAATTCAATTTTAAAAAATACTTTGAATGTTATTGAAATATTTTAATTTTGAACTATTGCATAGGCAATAAGATAAGATAAATAAAATACAAACAAATATCATAAATAATTATATTAACAGAGGGCTTATAATTTTTATGTGATTTTTAAATTGATTTGATTTGCGTTTCCCATACAAAAGAACTCCAAAACAATTCCACTTTAGAAGTGAAGTTACTCATTTTTGCCCATACAACCATCTATCTTTTGTGGTTTTACTGTGCTTTAACATATATCTTATTAATATTTAATAAAAATCATATATTGTCTACTTTCTTTCCAAATATTCACCTCATCAAATCAACTAACCATGTAAAATAATGAAAATTACTTTCTTTTCCCAGAATATTCTTGATTATTTACATAATTTTAAAATATTGAAATAAAATTTTTGGCTAGTTTTTATATTAATAATAGAACTATAGTTTCAATACAATTTTTTTTATATGCATTTTTTTATTTTTAAAGTTTTGACATTTAGAATAGTTGTAATTTATAAATTAATATTAAATGAAGATTATGAGAATATTCTTTTTGGAGAATGAATCAAATTGCGACAAAAGTAAATAATGTAAAGTTTTTTATTGAATATTGATATGATAAGTGTTAAATCAGAAGACGGGCCACTGTAATTTCTTCCAATACACACCCCCATCCTTAAGAATTGAGGACTTTAGTTGGCACCCTCTAACTACAAATAATTCCTTGTAACTAATTACTTAGTTGGACAAACATGTCAAAACCTAATAATTACCACTAATTATACACTAATAATTCAAACACTAGGTGGTTAAACAAACACACCCCTAGCATGCTCATCATTACATATAATATTTGTGAACCCATTCATATACATTGTTTTTCGTAAAATTGAACATTTTATTCACTCAAGCTTTTTCCAATTTTATTCCTCCATGATCTTGTACTGCTACATGACTTGTATGTTGCAAATGAGAAAACGTGCATGTACCAAAGTTAGTCTGATGTTATTTATTGACCTTTTCGCTACCATGCAGTATGCAGAACACTACAAAGATGTGATTATTGTTGATTCAAGATCTTGAAGTTTTTTTTTTCCTGTCTGTAGTGCTTATTTTGTATGTGCTTAGTAAGATCAGCTAGTTGAATGATGTAAAATACAGATATTTAATTGGACAAAATTCAATATACTTTAAAATTCAAACCAAACCTATGGCGAGAGTTGTGATTTCACCATTTTATAATGCTTTTGAAAGGAACAGTTATCATTGTGCAAAGCTTTTTGCTCCATGTAAAACTTTTCAAAATCTAGCATCACAAATGTATATGCCCATTGAGCTTAGTAGCGTTTGAAATTGGAATCTACTCTTAAGATGCAGGTCAAAGTCACTCATATAATGGTTCTCATTTACTCCTGTGATTGTTCAGGCCCACTGCTCTTGAGCTGATTCTTTGTGCAATTGAAGGACTTTCTGCTGCTCATAATTCTTCGGAGAGTGTTTCGTCAAATGAACAACTTTTCCATTTGGTTTGTGATGTGGTCAAGCTATCTGATAAATTTGAGGTATGATCTTGAAGATACATGCTATTTAAAGAATCTTGTTTTATGGTATACCTGTTCTTCTTTAGAAGTAGACTCTTAACTCGTAAGTTATTTCTTACCATTAATTCACATGTTTAAATATAAAGTTCCTTTCAATGATACAGATTATTTTATGTGTATATCAGCCAATTCAAATAATGCAATAAATTATTATTTTATGTCTAATGCAACTATTGTGCAAAGGCTCCTATTACAAGTCTATACAACAATCCAACAAAATTGATGGCAGCCAACATTGATAGAACTAGAAACTGGTCCCTCGATTCTGAAATGCGTTGAAGTGCTTGAGCTATGGTGGAATGAAGCTGTTTGTGGTTAAATTTGGTTGGCTAATAAGTCACCTCAATTAATTCATAAACACTATATATCTTGAGACACTTTTCTCTTTCCCCCCACTGCTTACTAACCTGGTATAAATGATCATATGTATGAATTTTTCAGCAATAATAATTTGTCGATTCATGTATGTGAACGACTCTAACTGCTGTATCTGCGTTGTTCTTCAATGCTAGATTAACACGAACCATTTTCTGGTCACTTACTTGATGGTTGCTACCAAGCAAATCATGCACGATCTCCCTACCATAGACAACATAATCTGCATTGTTGGGCGCATCCGCACACTTACCAGACAAAATAATGGATACAGCAATTTGGGAAATTAGGTGTTTTTGCATCTCCAATTTGCAATAAGACTATCTTATATAATCAATTCTATTGTGATTGTGGCCATGTAAATCTAGGACAACCATTTCAGTCCACGACTGTTTCCAGCATCAATGCCAAGGATAGAACCAACCCTTTTTTTATGGTTATGAACAGTTTGTTCCTCAATTATCTTTGTAATTATCTTAAGATCAGGTCATTTTGTAGCCTATTTCGCAATTTCTTCATTGCCAAATGCCAGCCATAGGTTTATGTGCTTTTGATAGTCTAGAAACTTATAAGTTGTTATCTACCACTTTTTTTTTATCCCTTTCGACCTTTGTCTCATAGAATTTAAATCTTTTGAAAAACCAAACATATTATCTATTCAACCCAAAAAGCTTCAGCTGATAAGATAGGACCCCCACATTTACATATTGAATTCCATAATTAGGATCAATTAGTATTTTAGTTTTAAAATATACCATGATTTAGTAGAGATAAAATGGCAAGGGAAACTACGTTGTGTAGAAGTACAAAATAGTTTGTTGTTAAGCATAATACTTTCGATACTATTTTAAATGAGACCTACGCATCCATGTTTGGTTTGTTCCTATGGCTTAAGCTATGACAGATACAGACTTACATGCACAAGTCCAAAACTTACTACATTAACCAATGTGGGACTCTTGGTTACTTTAATATTTATATCTTCTCTCGTCCCCATGCAAAGGTTTATAACAAAATTAGTTTGTTGAGCCAAAGCTTGACTAGAAAATGCCACAGTATATCAGGGTTAGCCAAGTCTGTTCGGAATCTCTATGGACAAGTAAGCCTGACCATAGATTTGGCATCATTGAAGCCTAACGATAGATTTGGCATCTTTGAAGTAAAATAGTTTTTGGCTTCATATGCAAGGACCATACCAACAAAGTCAAGACTGCAGGGAGCAAATTATTTTTGTTGAAGACCACATCAGCTCATTTATTCAATCATAAACAATCAAATTATCTACTTATTGAAATTGAGATTGTAGTTGGAAATTAAATCCTTAAACACTGATTCTTGGAACCATAATCACTTTCAAACGTGGAATTTCTCATGGATCATACTTGGGAACCGCATTGGGCACGTTCTTGACATAATCTTATCTTCTTAGATATGGGCAATTGGCAAATAGGTGCAAGACATGTTTCTTCGCGTGTTTGTGCAATATGAGGATGTTTGGTTGGTGGATGTTTTTCAAAAATTAAGTTGCAGGGAAACCTTTATCTAAATTGACCAAACTTTGACATCATTGATACTAAGCAAATTAAATATTTTAATATTAAAAATAACTTTTCTAACGAATGATTGGTTTTTATTAGTTTCAATATTTTTAAAATTAAGTATTAAACATATTTATTTTGATAATTAAATTTTGTAAAAAAAAATGTTGGTGAGATAATTCTTGGGTGTTTGGTTGGGGGGATTGGGCTTAAACCCCAATCAAAAACCTTCTATGGTTTTTTTGGTTCTTCACCTTTTGCATTTAGCATATGATATAGAGCTTGGTTAATTGCTTTGTTTGCAGAATGATTAGCTAAAAGCAAACTTGATACCTATCAAAGTATTGTATTAGAGTAACTAATAATCAAGGTAATAAATTTGGATTTGAATATGTAAATTTAAGTTAACCTTTTTGGTCGAATCAGGCTAATGTAGAATGTGCTTGGTTCTGTTGGCTGTTTATTCGAAAAACAGGTGGTCAGTATTAATCAGGCTAATACTCCCACATCAGTTAATGTAATAAATTTGGAGTTGAATATATAAGTAAATGTCTATCATTCAAGTTCAAATTTATCGCATTAATTGATGTGGAACTGCCAATTACTGTTATGAAGGTAAATTGTATTTTGGAGGCTATTGAGGCTGCTGCAGATTGTGTTCTGGAAGGTGCTGTTCGTGATATTTGCCTGTGCTGCCAATTTTGTGTCATCTATTTTCTTGTGATATGTATCTTATTTATTGTTGACTTGGATGAATGTTTAATTAAAATTAGTCTCTTCTTTTAAGGTTTTGTTCCTGAATATAATAGTATTCCTCTAACAAAATACTAGTTTTCTTGGACACAGATTATCAACATCTTGCTTCATTTAAAAGATTACTGTAAGTTCTCACATCTTGCAAAATTTCCACAGATTGCAAGCTCTTGTGTGTCTGCTGTCATTATCATTGCAAATATGTTAACCGATAGTGAAAATCTCGCTTCTGGTATCTCACGAGGTAAACAAACATATTACCAGTTAAGTTTTTTTAAAGAAAGTATGGCTATTTTTAGAGCTGATTATTGTGTGATGCTTTCCCTTCCAGATTTCACTTTCCTGCATGGCCTGCTTGATATCTTACCATTTGTTACTGATGATTTACAAGCTCGAAATGCTCTCTGGTCCATTCTTGCAAGACTGTTGGTTCAAGTTGTAGAGAATGACCTGAGCCCATCAACCCTGTGCCACTTTGCATCGGTCTTTTCACAAAAATCATCTCTGATTGAAGAAGATTTGGCAGGCCATTCGATGCAGAATTTCGAAGAAATAGATAGCACAAATATGTCTAAAACATCAGATGCAACTGTGGATGCTGTATCCTCACCATTGATGTGCTTTTAGCTCTTTAACCTTACAAATTTGATTGACCTGAAAATGGTTTAACAGTTTTGTCGAATACCTGATGATTTCATATTATTCCTTCTCCTTAATTATCACATCAGGTGAAGAAAATTGTCCAAATTTTAGAGAAATTGATGGAGAACTCTCAGGTCTGTGATGGAGTTGCATCACGCGGTGATGACGGTAGTAGTTTTCGCAGGTTACTCAAGTTCTGTCGGAAATATACCATTTGACTTTTTTCATTTTTTTTCATCTATTTTGTTGTAACTTCTAAGTCCATTTCAAATTTTGCTAGTCTCTGTGAGAATATGAATTGTGGCTTCTCTCTCTCTCTCTCTCTTTAATTTTTTTTTTATATTAGACAATATAAATTGGAAAATTATTTTTGTTCTCAGTTTACTATACTTTGCTTGAAATGGAGAAATATGAATGTGCTGAAATTAGTTATATAGAAATGTAAAGGACAAGACTAAGGGTGTGTTTGGAAGGAGGCAATGAAGACCATTAGAATGGAAATCATTGTTTTCATATTTGAGTGCACAATTGTTAGAATAGGAATCGAGTGGGTAAATAATGAATAGTGGTACCGTAGAAATATATCTATTCTGTCCAAAATTGAAATTGATTTTAAAATAAATAGTATTAACTTTTAAAATGATATTTTTACTCCTTTAAATATTTAATTAAATAAAATTTATAAATTAAATAATTAACTATGATAATTAAATTGAACAATAGTTTAATAAAAATTATTTAATATTTATCATTATAATAATAGTAGTGAAATGATATTTTTGCCCATAAAAAAATATTTAATTAAATTAAAATTATCAAAATTTCACTTTTACGTTTATGTTTATTTGGTTAAATAAAAGTTATTGATTAAATTTAAAGAAACAACGTAGACATTTAGGTTATTGATTAAGAGAAAAAGAAGTAATAAGAACCTCTCACATTTCCTAGTGAAATATGATCCTCGTGTTCACTCATGAGGTATTACTTGATGAACCGTGCATTTGCGGTAGTCAAGGACTCACTTTAACATTATTTGCATATTTATGTACACACCCACAGAGTCTTGTCCGTTTGTCAAGTGATTTTTGTATTAATTATGTTAAATGTGCTTTTCTGGTTAAGAAAACATTAATTATAGTGGTTCTTCATCTTGAGTTGCTCTTAATTATATAAGACAAGCACATGGGGTGAGAGATATGACCTCTCTCGGGCCACCATGGGCGCACAACGCCCGTGGTGTGTCCGTTGTGTACTAAAATGAGGTAACTGATTGCTAACAATGGGCAGACCCCGTTGCCAGTTGTTGCCAGGGCAAGATGATCGAGAAAAAAAACCTCACAACGGGAACACAACGGCCGTTGTGACTCATCTGCCCTTTGGTTAATAATTTGAACACAACAGTCTTCACAACGGCCGTTATTCATCATGGAACGCCAATTGTGAAGCCCGACTATGGTGAAAAATTTTCATACAAGGTTTATTTCGATTAGAATTCAATGTAAACATTAACAAAACATCTCTATACTAGTTCATGCCATTTATACATCACAAAAACATGATTTAAAGAGTTTTAAAATTATCTTACGAAATCAAATGAGAAGAGAAGGAAACTACGAGGTGGAAATCAAGCAAATCTTGTGCTAAATCACTGGGGGCAGTTCCTAAGATTTGTCAATGGCGACAGTGATGATGGTATCACCAGAAGGAGAATAGGAGGGGAGAGCATATAGAAGGAGATGGAAGAGATTGGGAGGTAGTTCGAGGTGAGAAAAAGTTCACTTCCAAAGAGTTCAATCGAATTGGGGAAGTAGGAGGAAGTCACTTTTATATGGTCTCCACTTCACCCACTTCAGTAACAAATCTACTAAAGTGGATTTAGTTATATTTTGATTTTAGTGTGGAAGTGGGGGAAGTGACACATTCCCCACTTAAGGATAAAGGAACATATGAAGTGGGAGGAAGTCAACCCACTTTTCCCATTTTTCCAGCACTTCAGTCCAAGTGAATTGGTCCTGAGTGAGGCAAGGTACTGAGAGCTTATAAGAGATTCCTAACGAGTGTGTTTTTTTAATAAAGATTCTAACTCAATTGAAATTATTTGCTTAAATAACCTAAGTTTCTACTAGTTAAACCAAACACTATTGATAATAATGAATAATTTCTTCTAACAACAAAGACCAATTGTTCATTTAAGCCTAAATAGTTTGGGATATTGCTCACATATGATACAATACCTTTTATTAAATTACATCATTAATATTTCTAAATGGTTTTATTTTAATTTATTGGGTTGTTGATGACATAAGAGCAAACCGCGTGTGAGTTTGGAAATATGATGAATCCGAATTAGTTTTGGATCTGAAGGAGGTGGTGTTTATCACTATTAAGAATTGAGCAATCAAGAGTAAACTTGAGCAGTGACAAGAACAAGAAAGCAAGTACACACACATAAAAACATAGGATTTTACGAAGTTCAGTCAAAATGACCTATGTCTAGGGTCACACTAATATTGTGTTTTTTTTTCAGAAAAACTAGGGTTTACAATATAGAGACCCCTGGTGAGGCACTTGTGTCCTCGGACCCCTGTAAGAGATATGATCAAGGAATCGACAAGGTAAACATCAAACTCCACACTCAACAATCCCCCACTTGGAGGTTGATTACATCAACTGCACTTACACTCATGTAAACCCAAATTTGCAACAAACTAACTTCAACTATTGGGGCACCTTCTCATCGATCAACTCTAACCCCTTGTTTGGTTTAAAAGAGGAGGGGGAGGGAGTGAGTGAGAGGGAGTAAGGAGGGGAGGAGAATGGAGGGTTTGAAAAAAATTTATGTTTAGTTCAGTGGAGGTGTGTGGAGGGGTAATATATATTTTTTTTTTTTTGGTTTGGTTAGAAAGAGTAGTGAGGAGGACTGAGGAAGGGTGTGATGTGCATTTTACCAATTTACCCATTTTATATAAAATTGATCATAGTAATTTTTTTATACATCTAGGATTATTTTGTATAAACTTTGTTAATATTAATATTAATACTAGTAATAATATTATTTGTATAATAATATTATTAAATTAATACTATAATCACTAAATTTTTATAATTTTTATATTATTATTATCTAAAAAAATTATATTTTAATTAATTTTAAATTAACACATTAAAAAAAAAAGAGAAAATAAAAATACTATGATAGAAAATTTGATTTTAAAAAATATATTGTGGTAATTTCTCAAATTGGTAAGGGGCAATTTGGTCTTTTCATAGATATTTAAGTTTTAATTTTTTGTTGAATATCTCCACTCATCCAAAAGACCCCAATTTGGAGGGGTGGGATATGAGGGGTTTGGAGGGGTGAAGCACCCTCCAAACTCCTCCTCTTCCTTACTCTCCCAACCAAGCACATTTCACCCCTCCAAGAAAACCCCAACCAAACAAGCCCTAAAGGTCAATTAAAGTATTACAAAGGTTCAATTTCTCTGTAATAACCACATTTGTCAACATATCTAAAGGGTTATTTGACTTAAGGATCTTCATCAAGGACAAGATGCCACCGCTAATCAACTCTCTAATAAAGTCATACCTCAACTGAATCTGTTTTGACCAAGCATGAAACACAGGATTCTTCTCAAGGTAAAGGACAATCTGACTGTCGCTCTAAAAGGACATTATCTTCTTGCTTCTTGCCTAACCCCTTAAATAAATTCTTTAAGTAAATGATTTTCTTACTAGCTTCTAAAATAGCATGTACTCTACTTCTATAGTCAAAAGAGCATTACTCTTCTGAAGTTGGGAGATTTAGCGAACTACTATACCATCCACAGTGAAAATATATCCTATAGTGCTTTTCCTTGTATCCAAGAAGCCACCCACATATGCATCAGAAAAGCCTTCCAAAGTAATATCTCTTCTTTTGAAACATAATGCAACTTTGAAAGTACCTTTAAGTAGTGTATTAGCCACTTAACTACTTCCCTATGCTCCCTCCTTGGATTAGACATGAATCTACTAACAACTCCCACTACATGAGTGATGTCCGATCTCGTACATATCATTGTGTACGTGACACTACCAACTAAAGATGCATATGGAACTTTACCCATTTCTTTCTTGTCTTCATCCATTTGAGGTGACTGTTTCTTCGTGAAATTGAAGTGGCTTCCCAAAGGTGTACTTTTGATCTTGGTACCCTAGAGACTAGAATTTTCAAATAATTTTCCAATATACTTCTTAGGATAATTTTATGGTACCTTCAAATCTATCGTTGCTAATGCTCGAAGTTCCCAAATCTTTTATATTGAACACTTCAGACATATGTCTTTTTAATATGTTGATTTCCCTCATTTCAACCCTTGCAATTAATATGTTATCAACATATAACGATAATATGATATAGGATGTATCATATTTCTTCAAGTAGAAACAATGATACATAGCACATCTCTTATACCCACTCCTCAAAAATTTATCAAACTACATGTACTACGCGAAAAACCATCTAGTTTGGCCATGTAGCTTTCTCCCTCAAGATCAAGATCAAGATGCGAGAATGCGGTCTTAACACCTAGCAGTTATAGATGTAAGTCCTTTGTACCCACATTATGCAACATAAGTTTGATGGTATTCATCTTGACCACTAGAAAAAACAAACCTCATTGTAGTTAATACCTTTTTTTGGTTGAAACCCCTTGACCATGAGCCTTGCCTTGTACCTTTTGTTGCCATCATGCTCTTTCTTGATCCTATACACCTACTTATTCTGCAAAACCTTCTTCCTTGTTGGTAACTCAGTCAATGACCAAGTCTTATTTTTTCTCAAGTGACCACATCTCCTCATTCATGGTTGACTCCCATTGAGCTAAATCATCCATTTGTAGTTTTGTACTGCCTTGGGACATCACTAAGGCTCACGATCCTCACTTAAAAGCAAGTAATTTGTTGAAGGAGAGTATCTTTATGTAGGCCTTGAAACTCTACTAGATCTTCTCACTTCAACCTCTAAAGTAATTAGAACCTCTTTTGTATTTCTATTCTTTGAACTCCCATTGTTTCTTGCGAGATAATCTTATGTAATATCTTCCAAAACAACCTTTTCTTTTTCAGTCAATTCCCTTGTAGTCTCAATAATCTTTTGCAAAGTTATCCTTGTACATTACATTTTCATTGAAGGTGACATCCATGCTTCTAATGACTTTCCTGCTCGAATTATCGCAAAAAAGGGTACCCTATTATATAATCTGAGCTATTGGCAATAAAGGCACACTTCCTTGCTTTTGGATCAAGCTTGTCTCTGTTAGAATAGTTAACATACACATAAGCAACACAGCTAAATACTTTCAAATGTGAAAGATTTACTTTTTTACCTTGTTATTTCTCCTTAGAAATCTTGAACCCTAAAGGAATTGAGGGTCCTCAATTAATGAGAGAAGCCATTGTATTCACTGAATCTTCCTAGAACATTTAAGGCAACCTTGCATGAAGTTGCATACTCTTTGCCCTCTCATTCAAAGTTATGGTTATCCTTTCAGTAATGCCATCCTACTGGGGTGTCTCAACAGTAGTTTTCAACATTCTAATCCCATTCTCAACACAATTACCAATAAATTCATTGTTACTGTATTCACTACCGTTATCAGCTTCAAAGATTTAATTTTTAAGCCAGTTTCATTTTCAACAACCATTTTCTAGTTCTTGAAGGTAGTAAAAACATCAAATTTATGATTAAGGAAATAAACCCATACCTTTAAAGTGGAATCATCAATGAAGGTGACATAGTGGCATGATCCTCTTAATAAAGGAATTGACGTTGGTTTGTACACATCTATATGAACTAGCTCCAACTTCTCAACCTTGGGTGTCTTCCTTGATTTTGAAAAAGTAACCCTTTCTGCTTCTTGAGCACATACAGTTTAGAAAACCTACTTCCACTTTCTTCAATTCTAGAATCTTGTCCTTGGAAACTAGCATCTTAATACCTTTCTCACTTATGTGGCAAAGTTTTTTGTTCGGGCACAGAGTTAAAGGACCAATTTTACTAATAACTACATTAGCTTCACCTAATGGTAGTTCAACCACATATAGAGTTTCCTTCTTCCAGCAATGAGTAACAACTAAACTTCCCTAGACTATTTACCACTCATCATCTCCAAAGATGGCACGATATCCATAATCATCTAACTGCCCCACACAAATCAACATCTTCTTGAGACCTGGAGTATACCTCACATCTTTCAATGCCCAAATAGTACCCAGAGAAATTCTAAGATTAATGTCTCCCATGCCCTCAATCTCTAGAGTCTCATCATTAACAAAGCAAACTTTACAAAAATTTCCAGCTCTGAAATTTAGCATCATATCCTTACTAGGGAAAGCATGAAATGAAGCACCAGAGTCCATGATCTAGGATTCAATTAGACACATAACAAAGCAAACCAATGCATCATCTACATCTTTTGTTGCTGCATCATCTGACTTATCACTTCTTTTTAGGAGCTGAGGGAGCCGTACACTGATTTCTGAAGTGAAAATTCTTCTAGTAATTCCAACATGTTATATATCCTTGCTATTTTTGGATTGACCGCTCTTCTTGAACTTCGACCTACTACTCAACTAATTCTACCTATTTTCAATTTTTCTGTCTTTGATTTTTGTACCCAGCAAGGAACATGATGAGTTCCCAAAATTTCTCCTTTTAGAATTTTCTCCAAGAATTAAATTCTAAATCCCTTCAAAGGTTAGCTTAATAGTCCTAGACCAACTATTAAAAGATGTAACTATTCCTGACCAACTCTCAGGCAACAAAGATAATAGCAATAGGGCTTGCATGTCATCATCGAATTTAATATCTACTAAGACCAATCTCAATAGTATAGAATTAAATTCTTTTACATGATTAATAACATAAGCATCTTTCTTCATCTTTGTGTTAACTAATTGGAGAATCAAGAATACCTTGTTTGAAGTAGAGGGTTTTCGTAAATATTAAAAAATGCCTTCATCAGGCCATGGGTAGTCATCTCCTTGACAATATTTGTTGACATGATTAGTAACATAAGCTCCTTCCTTCATTTTTGTGTTAACTAATTGGCAAATCAAGAATACCTTGTTCAAAGCAGATGGCTTTCATACATATTTAACAATGGCTTAATCAAGCAATGGGTAGTAGTCTTCTTGATGATATTGTAAACGACGTTCGTAGCTAATATCAAACGGACCACACCCAAAGCTTGTTGATCTAATAGTTCCCAGTCTTTTTGACTCATTTAATCTAGCATTTTCTCTAACAGAAACTCGCGTAGCTTCTTTTAGTACATGTAACCTTTGATTTGCATCTTCCAAAACCCAAAGTCACTACCATCGAAGTTGTGGATGTTTACGTTCCCTTCTTTGGCCATCACTCCCACTCGTCTGAGAACCTCGCTCTTATACCAGTTGTTGGAATCTAGCAATCAAGAGTGAACTTGAGCAATGACAATAAAAGGATAACAAGTACACACACACACACACAAAAAAAAATTTTAGGTAGTTTGGTTAATGTAATCTATGCCCACAACTGCAGTATAATATCTTATTATTATTTTTATTCATGCAAACAAGGGTTTATAATACAGAGACCCTTGTTGAGGTGCTCAAGCTCTCAGACTTCTACAAGCAATGCCGTCAAGGTATTGTCAAGGTAAACATCAGCTCTACTACTCAACAGTTACCTTTTTGTTGCATACTTTAAAACATTAAGTAATTAAGTGACATGTATTAAATGTCTAATATCCTTCCTTTCATGTTGAACAAGATGAAAATGTAAAGCCAATTACTCCTTTGGAGATAGTCAGTTTTTCGGGTTAAAAGCTTAGTTGGGTACAGTACTAATCTGGTGTTTCATTTTGAGCATCTAACGTTGATTTGTATCTTTTTGGATATTGAGCTTTAATTTAGTATCAACGGGAGGGTACTCTCTCATATCCAGTAAAATAATGCTAAGTTGTACTCCCAAGTTGAAAATTCTCTGAATATGTGGCCCGCCCTTTGCCAACTCATGAGTGCCATGTCAACCTCATGCCATGCAAGCATAAGACTTATCCAAGTCAGCAGCCACATCATCTTAAGTTAAATAAAAAAAGCCATGTAGCCCTAATTTTTTTCCTCCCTCCTTCTCCCCTTTCCTCTTTTCTTAACCGATCGGTGGCGAGAAGCCTTCTCCCCTAAGGACACTGTGGACGTACATGCATTTGCTGATGAGAAAACTTCTCTCCTTCTAATGAGAGCTTCTTCTACTACAAATTCGGATGTCCAAATGGAGAGCAAGCTCCAATTTCTTTCTTTCTTTCTTTTAGCAGTTTTTTTTTTGTTTTTGTTTTTGTGCGGGGGTTGTAATCTAGATATTTTGAATGGAACAAAGTTAATACAATGTTGCAAAGTTCCAATTTTGATCTATAATAAAGTAAAGTTAATACACTTAAATTGATTATAATATTCAATCACGTTTCATGAATTCTATGTTCATTTAATTCCCATGTGTTGATGCCTACTTTCAACAATTTAATTCACAATTGTTGCCAGTCTGAATTTGAAGAAATTGTGCTAAAAATGTTACAAATGCATAAAATTGTTTATTATCATGGACCCTATATAAGTTGTAAAAAAATAAATATTGAGGTTCTCATTTGAAATATCTGCAAACTTCATAAAGATCCACAAGTGGAAAATATAATTTACATTTCACCATGGCATTTGCATTTCAGACTTTGTTAACAATATTGCACATATCATTCATTCTAGCATTTGATGCTTACAAAAATGCAAAAATCAGTTATAATTTCTAAACAGTTTAGCATCTCCACAAAAAAAGATGCATTAGATAGGACCTTTACAAATTCACCACAAATATTTGCAAACTTCATAAAGATCCACAAGTGGAAAATACAATTTACATTTTACCAATTGCATTTTGCATTTTAGACATTGTTAACAAAACTGCACATATCATTCATTCTAGCATTTGATGCTTACGAAGTTGCAAAAATAGTTAAAATTTCTAAACTGTTTAGCATCTCCACAAAAAATGGATACATTAGACGGGACCTTTACAAATTCACCACATTTTCTAAGCTTTCTTATTGTATGCAGAAGTATGACTACCACAATCTCCTAATCCTGGTGATACCCATATATTTCTTCCCTTAGTTGCAACTCCACCCTGGTTCTTATCCTCAATAGCTCTATTACTCAGCACAATACCTCCTAAAGGTGTAGAGGGCTTCTCTAATGGGTTTTTTATTTTCTTCTTTGTAAGCTAATCCACAGTCGCTTTTGTAGCCTCCTTGAGAGATTATGTGGATGTGCCTTGAGGTTCTTTGGAACTAGTTGTGGTTGTGCTTGATTTTTTCCTCCCTGAGTGTTTAGCTTTTTCCTTCTCATCCAAGAGTTATTTCTAGGTGAGGCACTCATTTCAAAGTGGGTTGGTTGCATAGGTATATTGATGACTTGTATTTTCATACAAGAACATTGTCATAATTTAATAGTTAAAACAACTTTATATCATACATAGAAATAATACCTGTGAGCCAACTAAATCCATGCGTTCATTTTCATCACCATGCTAAAAAAAATCAATTAAACCTAAAGTACTAATTCAATGTGGTATAATGCTTATTGAAGGCTATTGATATACGCGCGAGATATGTTCCTCCCCAATTTGAGAACTAATTGCATCCATGTTCTCATTCCCATCACCCTGCCAACATAAAAAATTAATCATAAGGTTTTTATTCAATTTGTTGTAATATTTATTGAAGGATATTGAAATACCTGTGAGACATCATTGCCTGTTATTTCTTTAGAAGGATGTTGATATGCTTTTCTGATACTATTTTCCTACCCAAATTGTGCAATTATGGCTAAACATACAATTACAATGAAGAGGGCATGAATTAAATATATTGATGTACTCACCTCTGTAGCTTCTTCAACAGATTGCCCATCCCAAGAACCATTTCCATGTTGTTCCTTTTGCTGTCATGTTTGCATATCTTAAGAATTTTAACACCAATAGGAAAAAAAATCAAATAGAATTAAAAATTTATGATAATCCATCAGTTATACCTTCACTCCATGATACCTCTTATTGTGTCTGATAAGTGCTTGTGAATAAGTGTTATTAAGTATACTTTTCTTATATTGAGCATCACTTTTATCAGGTTTTATGGCTCATTCGTGTGTATTTTTGTTCTTTTGTACATTTAGGGTTATGGAGACAAGTTTGGAAGAAAGGAAGCAAAAATAGATCATGGACACGATTTTTGTGCAAGTGATCACCGGCATGTGGGTGTGTGCCAACCTCCAAAAATGTGCAAGTGAATTTACAGATTGGAGGGGCACAAAGGCAGTCATGCACATATGTTCCAACTTGTGTAATTTTGGCAAGAGCTTTGTCAACGTGTTTGAAAGTGAAGATGCAACATGATTTACAGCATGGATGTGTGCCCAACCATGCAGTCTCGATAAAAAGATGAGTTCGAGAGTACTGTAGCAAAGTACTATAGCAGTTACTGTTCACAACGCGCAGGAAATGAAGAGCCTGGAAATTCACACGCTCGTGTGGAATTTCCATGAATTTCCACATGGGCATGTGAAGCCCTTATTTCAGCCCTTTAAATACCGCTTCGAGGTATTGTTTTGGGGATTTTGGATCTATCTTTTGCCTATCTTTTGGAGAGAGCGCGGCTAGGGCTTGGAGAGATTTTTGCTAGGATTTTGGAGCTTTTATATAGCATTCGACATCAATTTTATTCAGAGGAGAGTTATTGGGGAAGCTTCCGACGGCTTTGATTTGGTGGGGTGTGCCCTAAGCTCGACGGAGGAATCTTTGGAGAAGGAGAAGCGGCTCCTCGAGACCATCACCATGGAAAGCAAGGGGGTTATCTTTATAATATTTTTGCATTCACTTTTGATTTTATCTTTGATTTTGTATTGCTCCATGGAGAGCTAAACCCCTAATGGGTACTTGGACTTGTAAACCCTAGGATGATTTTGTTTCATTGACTTCTATTATATTTGTTTAATTGAGGTTTTCATTGAGCTTTAATCTTGTGTGCTTCTTGGTTAAATTTTCCCTTAGAGTGATACTAGGGTTGAGAATTCATCTAGGTAACCTCTTGAATGCGTGACACTTCATTAGGTTAGACTTAGCAAGATTGAAAAGGATTGAGAGGGTAAGTCGAGAGGTTGTGGAACGCCCCCTTTCCCTTCCGACATGATTTATCCTACCTCCATATTCCAAGGGTTCTTTGAAATCATGATAGAGTGAAGTGATATTAGATTATTTCCACTGGAGCTTAGTTGCGTGAGCGACAGAGTGAAGTGTTAAGAAATCTTTAGTGTTGGGCTTAATTGTGATTAGGAGTCTTTCGTCTGGACCAAAGGTTGATCTACGTTAGAAAATAGGGTTCATCACTTGGAATCCCTAGAGCCTCAAGCAGTCCCACAAGTGTGAGGTGTTGAGAGTATACCTTTCTGTCGGGGCATAGTGTAGAGGGCTACTCACGGTTGACATTAGGTTTGGGACTGTGTATCTTTGGATCTCCACGACTCATTAAACTTCAATTAGGAGGCATAATATTAGTCTTGCACTTGAAACAATAGTTCTAGGGTGAGTATTGTCCGAGTACCCCATTTCACCATTGGTTACTTTCTCCGATTTCTCTTGTTCTCTCTATTTTCGTTTAATTTTCATTTTAATCAATAGCCTGAATCACAATCATCACTTGACGTTCACTATTAGCTAAGTAGAAATACTACTTGTTTCTAAACATCTATTCCCTATGGATTGGTCTACCCACCCGTTGGGTACTTTATTACTTTGACAATTCGTGCATTTGCGGTACACGCACGCAAGGGGTGTGTTAGTGGCCTTGAATGCCGCATATGCTGCATGTGCTTTTAACACCTTTTCTACTGACCTTTCCCATTATAAATTCTATTTCTTCCTCCTCTGGATCCCTCCTCCTGAGCATAGGTCTTCGGCCTTTTCTTTTTACTACAGGTTCTAGGGGAATCATTGGTCCTTGATTGCTTTTTAGCCAGCAATTTTTATCTTCTGTTGGACTTAATATATGGTTGTATGTTGTCATAAAAGTTCTAACTTTGTAGCAATTGTCTACTTAACTCTCAATGTTGTTGTTGTTGTTGTTATAATATAAAGTTGATATTGTATGAGGGCGGGGCAATCCAGTTAGCTCCCATTTCCTACAAGTGCATTTTCTTTCTTTAGTGTCTACCACAAATTGGCCAATATTGCCTAGAACTTGATACTTGTCTCGACCTGACCAAGTAGTGTGGTAGAAGTAGCTCAATTGTTTTGGTTTCTCCAATTTTCTAGCAATCCTTGGAGAATGTATAGTTGGACACCCTTGCATGCCCTCCCTTTTTCTTTGGATCCTAATCATTAATTTGGTCCTAATCAACTCATTCATTGCAATTATTCCCTTGGTTCTTGCTTCAAGTATTATACTATTAAAGCACTCGCATAAGTTATTCAAAAGCATGTCACATTTAAATTGGAATTAAAATGTGCTCTATTCCAGTGGTGTGGGTCAATTTTTTTTATATAAATTCATATGCTTCTAGAGGCATAACTTTTAGTGCTTCCATTTCCTTTTCAAAAGTTGGAAGGTAGCTAGCCCTAGCACACCTCCATAACTGGTCCTTAATGGCTTTCCCCTTGTATCTTTTCCTAAAGTTTGTGTGGAGATGCTTAACACAAAATCTATGTTCACTATTTGGGAATAACTCTTGGAGAGCAGGAATGAGCCCCTATATTTGATGAGCATCAAATGAAAACTTAAAAAAAAAAATTAATGAATCAACAAGAAAAGGAAAAAAATTAATTCTGACAATTAACTCATATGGTAGATGGAAGTGCTTAATTTTTGCCTATCACTCATAAAGGGCCAGTTGTAGTCGTTGTTTATGTCCAAATCAGCAGCAAGTAGTTCCAAGAACCATCTCCAATTAACATAGTTCTCTTTGTCACCATTGCCCAAGCTATGGGATTGATACAATCATTTGTATTTATCCTAACAGCTACAAGCAACTGTCCTCTATAGAAGCTCTTTAAGAAACATCCATTTAAAGAAATTATGCTCCTACAGCTTGCTAGATACCTAGCTTTGAGAGGTGATAGACATACACACATAGCTTGGAATATGCCTACATTGCATCTGAACATAATGGTTGATCCTGAGTGGGTTCTTATCAACTCAAGCCTATAATCATAGAGCCTCCTCATATGTTCTTCCTCATCCCCATCTAACAACCTTTATTCCAATGAACAATACCACATGAAAAAAAAAAAATATGAGAACATGCTGGCAGATATTGGCTGACATTGAAACTAACTAACATGACTAACATGTAAATTAATAAGGAAAAAAGTGCAACTATTATACCTGCTCACAATGGCTTTGGCCCTCCAAGCTGTGTTACTTATGTTAACACTTTGATTGTTCTTGACAACTTGAATTACCCTAGCAGCTTTCCATGAAGGGTCTGCCCTAAATTGATCTAAATACTTATTAGCAATCCAGTGTGCACTGACATGCATATTTTTGTGATCTTTGTTACATTCATGTTGTAGACAACTTGATTTAATTTGGATTATATTCCTGTCTGTGGCCATTGGTGATGCCCATAAGTAGAATCGGCAACCTTTTTTGCAAAATGCCTTACATATCTTACTGTTGTGGCCCATAGTTTCTCACTACCTCCCTAAATTGCTTGAAACTTCTGAACTTCATACCAATCCTGAAATAGGGGTCTGTCATATCAGTATCCTCATTGAACTCTACATAGGCCTTTTGGGTCTACATCTTCCTCATCAATGGAAGAGCAAAACTGTAACTCTTCAGAGCTCTAATAATTTGATTGAACTTCCCTATGTTAAATACTGTATGCTCCTTTAACCCTCCGCTTTGGTTCTGCATCAACTGTAGGCATGTCGATATCATCAATTGTTCCTGCTTCTTCCTCACTCTAAAAGCTATAATCTGAGCCATGGAATTCACTATCTTCATTTTGTTTGTTTCCCTCCATTTCTGTGCCAACCCAAACATCATCCAGCTCATCATTTGCTAGCAGTTCTTCTTCATTCCCTTGTCCATCTTCTTCTTCTTCTTCTTCTTCTTCTGCATGTGTGTTCAAGACACCAAGCTCTTGCCCTATGCCTCTTGTCCCCGCCTCTATTGTAGCATTGGCACTCAATCTACTGCTACTAACATCCACCTCAGATACCTTAGCATAAATATTTATCAGTCTTGTGCCACCAACAAAGATAGACATGTCTAAAGTATCCCTGTCATCCTTTATTTCTCTCAAAACTAGCCTTTCACTCCTAGGATCCATCCACCAAAATGTACAGCCATCAACATTAATGTTCATCTCTTTTGCCATGCCTATGATCTCTAATTTGGACATTTTATCTGTGCAACAATAATCTGCATATCCACACAGTTTTCGGTGCTCCCACTTGTATAAATCCCCATGAGTGCTATACATTCTTATTGAGAAGCATTCACAATTAGGTGGTGAAATGGAATTGAAATTGTCAAAATAGTGATTAGCATAGTTATCTACATCTTCAAACACACCATACTACAATTTCATGTTTGAAAGAAAAAATACTCCTTTGCCTACTGAGTGGTTGAATGTCTTGCAAACATATTGGAAAGATAAAATAAAAAATCCATAATCTTAGAAGTTTACTTGAGCTTGTTCTTACCTTAGAAATTCATGCTCTTTGAGGTTTAATAAACTTCCATATTCTAGGGAATATCCCTTATATATATTGTAGAAGACATAACAAACTTCCATATTCTTGGGAAAGAACTTGAGCACACAAAAAAACTACAATTAATAGCTAAAACAAAACAACCTGTTTCTATATAAATTGAATAAAAGCTATAAACAACAAAAGTATTTGTGTTGGCATGTAATTCAATGTCAACCAAGTACAAAAAAAAACCCAAAGGAAAAAGGAAACAAGAATTTAAAGTTCTTACAAGACTCTTATATTCTACACAAAAAGAAAACAAGAAAAAGGAACCAGTAACAATTCTATACAAATAAAATAATAAGCAACAATTCCAATGTCAGCCCAAAAACAAAAACTAAATAACAAGAAAAAGCAAATGTGTCTGCCTATCTTAATAACATCATTTGGGTATTAGACATTACAAATCATTCCTAAATCTTTAACAGGAATATATATATATATATATATATAAACATTAAAAAGATGAAGAAAATTCACAATTCAACAATTAACTTGTTCTTTTAAAGGATGAAGAGATTTCCAACAGACAAAGTAATGGTCAAAACTAAACCAAAGAGAAGGTGATGAGTTCTTAGAAACATCATTTTTAAGAAAAAAGAAACTCCCAAAGAGGGAAAAGAAAATCTAATCTCAATTGGGAAGAGAGGCTTGGTTTCATTAAAGTACATGTTTAAAGACAAGAAAGAATGGACTAGAGAAATAAACAAAGAAAAAGTAGGACAAGTGGAAGTTGAAGTTAAGGTTAATGCATTGTTTACAAAAAAAAAGTTAATAAAATACATCTACACTTAGTTCATAAAGAAATATTTTGAGGAAAAAAAAAAACAAACAAGAACAAACCATATCATCAAAACATCATCAACCTGCCAACACAATGAAAGGTTGATAAAATGCTTGCATGTTTATATATACAAAGCAAGTAGATATGGTTTGCATGAAGTCATTTCACAGAGAAAATGAAAATCAAACAAGAACAAACTATATCATCAAAATAATACTCACTATGTTTTCCCTCCTGATGATCAAACCTCCAATACTTTGATCTAATAACCTCTCTCTTTCTCCTTACATATACATATATTTGAATGATTGTATGGTTGGCAGCGTTCTTGATTATAAATATCCAGAAGAAAGGACACAGCAGCCACAATTTCATGTTCTTTATGGGACACACACACACAACCTCATTTATAAGATGGCAAAGAACAGCTAGGACATTATCACTTTTCTTGCCTTCTTTCAAGAAAAAAATTATGAATTCTTTATACACTAAGAGATACAGTATGTCCATGATTATTAATGGTACTTCATCTACACTATATCTTAAATATCACTCCTAGACAATGTCTGCAAACCTTCATCTTAGTATGTGGTTAAGGCTTCACTAGTTTGCAATTACTAATGGTATGTTCACTATACGTTGAATGAAGATCAAATATGAAATAATTACACTTGGGAGGATTTGCAATTTTAAAGCCCTAAATTTAACCCAATATGGTGCTTCATGAAACCACTTACACTAAGATGGTGCTTCATCCGCTGCCTTCCTCTTCATCCAGTCAATTGACATGACACACCAATGGAGACTTCTTGGAGGAGGAGGGGAGTCCCGGCCCTTTGGTTGAGAAAAGAGGAAAGGGGAGAAGAAGGAAGAAGAAGAGAGGAAAAAACTTAGGGTACATGGTTTTTTTTATTTAACTTGAGATGATGTGGTTGTTGACTTGGATAAGTCTTATGCTTGCGTGGCATGAGGCTGACATGGTGCTTATGAGTTGGCAAAGAGCGGGCCACGTATTCAGAGGTTTTCAACTCTGGCTTACAACTCAGCATTGTTTTACCGGATATGAGAGAGTACCCTTCCATTGATACTAAGTTAAACTTTAGTATCCAAAAATATACAAATCAACGTTGGGTGCTCAAAATGAAACACCAGATTAGTATAGTACCCAACTAAGCTTTTATTTTTACTTTTCTCAGCAAAATAATTGTGTTAAATTTTTCAACACCTTTTCCTCTCAAAATCCGGAAAATGATTTTCCTAGAAAAATACGAAAAAAAGAGTGTTTATTTTTACAATTACATGCAAAAAAAAACATATTATCTTTTTATTAAATAAATGATTGTTATGAATTTTACAAATTGTTTATTAAAGATCATAGTTCAAAGACACCATGGTCCATATAAAATTATAATAGAAAGATATCGATGCAATACAAAAAAAAAAGTTATAATGACAACTTCTACAATAGTAAAGTGGTATTTTATTCCTCTCTAAAGTCCAAGCTTCAAGGTTGAGGGATCAATCCCTTCCAACTCAATAGATGACGGTTCATGACTTTTCTACATTTATTAAAAAAAATGTTATAATTATTCATAAAACAACCGGTCATTTTTCAATGTTTACTTTTAAATGGTTGCAACGCTTTCCAAAAAATGCTTAGAAAATTTTTAAAAAAAATGTTATAATGATTGAAACAACTGGTAATTTTTCAATGTTTACTTTCAAATAGTTGCAACTCTTTCCAAAAAATGCTTACAAAATTTTAATCTCTTTACTAAATATTATAGGCGTTAGTGCAAATGCACTTTAATTGGCATGATTTGACACCAAGACAAAGTAACATGGCAACCTTTGTGACGTGACATAAATGATGACATGGCAAGACATGGTGACATGGCAATGAGTCTTGGCTTGAAGACAAATATCTTGAAGATCTTGGTAAAGCTATTTTTGGTATGTGTTACAACTTGAAGGCAAGATCATATTAAGACCATATTTAGAGAGATTTGATTGGAGACTAAATATGGATGGAGCTTAATTAAAGAAATACCTTTCAATGGTATGATTTGAAGAAACCTTAATAAATATGATCGAAGACTATTAAGGGTATGATTGAAGACATGGCTATTGTTGGTATGATTTGCATGATTGATTGAAGATCTTTAATGAGAATATTTGAAGACCAAACTTTGGTGAATTGAGAATCAAGTTTGAATAGTTTCATGAAGACGCACAAAGATGTGCGCCCCTTGCGATGGGACTGCGTGGTGAAGAACTAGGGATGTAGGCTAGTTGCCGTTAGTCGAGATCAGGACATCAGCCTGCACTGACTCAGAATAAGCATTACCAGAAAATTGATGGGTCTTGAGGTCGTCTGCAACGTAACCAGAACTCAGTCAAGTCAGCAGTCAGAGCAATATTGCAAGTTGTGTTACAACAGGAGTTGCAACAACTAATTTTGGAAGGTTCTAAAGTTAGTAGCTGCGGAGATTCTAAAGAGGTATGGACTATATTTCAGATGTTGAGGCATCTATATATGCTACCTTGCTCTAAGATTGTGTGTAACACCGGAGTTAGAGAGAGAGTGTGCACTAGACAATCTAGAGAGGGTAGTGATCTTTGTTTGTGAGTATGTGTGACAAAATAGTTCTACTCATGTATTTTCACCTCTTTTAGTGGATTGTTTATCTCCGAGCTTGGCCTCCAGATGTAGGCGAGTTAACGCCGAACTAGGTTACTAAACTTGTGTGTCTCCTTTTTGTTTGGTTTGTGTGAAATTTTTATAAGCGTTTGAGTGTTTTCTAAACCCACAAACCACACCTCTGGAACCAACAATGGGTATACTTTATGTGCATTTTAAGTGTTTGAGTTTGTACTTGACAAGTTTTATGATTCAAGTTCTAAGGGAATAACGATATGTCTTGGATTGCTAATCTAGGAATTTGTAAAAGCTTTATTATATCTTAAGAGAGTATCGGGATTAACCTTTTAGCAACTTCGTCTAGGGACAAATATATATCACTCTAAAAGAACACCAAGTCATGATTTGTTGTTATTTAGAGTAATCTAAATGTTCATTCACAAATTCATTTGATTTTTACTTGTTATAATCACATTTCCAAGGACATTTCTTACACTTAGCGCCCTCGAATTCCATTAATTTGATTCATATGTTATATTCAGGCACCTTAGTGCCAAAACTACCCATCATAGTTTATTTATCATTGTTTCTATTAAATAATTAATTTTGACGTTTGTTTAAAATTAATTCCAATAAAGCTATCATGCATATGATTGTTAACTTTTTTTTTTTCCTATAAAGTGAACAAGCTACGTCAGAGACGTACATAAATAAGAAGTTACTAGCTTAACCCACATATGACCTTACCGTACTTACAGAAGTTAAAACTCGAGCCTACCTCCTCATTAATATTTAAAACCCAAGCCTACCTCCTCATTAAAGACACGAACACCCAATGCAAAAGACCAAATATCAATAAACTAAGAGATCATTGGCTACAATCTTTAACTGTTGCAACAAGGTTTTATACAATTTATGATTATAATTTCTAACTTAAACTGTTTTTCTTTTTATTATCCCACAAAATTAAGTTGATAAAAATGGTCATACACCTGCCAAAAAATTCCATAGCATATGTAAAGATTTTATTTTATATTAATTGCTAACTTAGATCATCAATATCACTAGGCAGGGTTCTATCAATGACAATGGACTGGACCTTCTTTCTTTGTGGACTAACTGGCTAAAAACATGCACCTCACAAGAGAGCTTTCAGTGAACTCGGTTCTTTGTTTTCTTTGTCATAAATGTTAATGGTCAAAATATTTACAGCAAATTCATTCAAATACTAATAATTGACTATCATGGGACACAAGCTTATATTTCCATTTAAAGGAAAATTGGCAAACTTTCATGTTCACAAGCTTAGAAACACAATTATCAAGCTCAAAGGATGTATTTGTGTGGTTGTTTAGAAGGTTGGAAATGAAGGACCGATTCATTTTAATATTAAAGTGGATAGTTAGATTTTATGATACCCATACCTCTCTAACTAAAAATCAACTGCAAAATGTAAAATAAAACTATTTTCCCCATTCACTTAATTTTTTACCATAAAAAACCATTAACATAGAAAATACATCTTTAAAATATTCATACAGAGATAATTTTAATAAAAATATTTTAAGTCGTTCATATATTAACAATTATCCAGGAGGAGCATGCAAACAATTTTATTTTATTTTATTAATATTGTAGGCATATCTCAAATCCTCAGCTATGTTCGAAGAAAATCATACCCTTGACTTGGTAAGAAAATTAATCACACTACCACAAACACCACAATATGTGGTGGTTGTAAGCAATTTTATTGTAAATTTTCTACGACATTCCTGTTTCTAATATTTCAAATATCACTCCTAAAGAGTACATCCAACTTGAATATTCTAACATCACTTTTTCCAACAAAAACAAAAGAAAAAAAGAAGAGAAAAAAAAGGAGTTCTAACATCAAGAAGCACACAAATCATAAAACACCGACTACAAAGTGAAACTCAATCTTGGGGGTGCACCCTAATGTTAAGTCTCCTAAGCCAAATAGAATGCAGGATCATATGGTAAACATCAAACCTCTTTGGAGGAGTGTTCATGACAAAGTGCCTTTGCACAAACTTCACCCTCCTCTGCATCCTTATGTACTGTCTTGAAGATATACTCATAAGGATGTCCTTCAATTTGGGTATGTCCTCCAGAGTTACACTAACAGAGAATGCCTTCCAATTCAGCATGTCACTGAATGGTAACACATAGTGATCACAAATGATCACCGGTACACATTCAAGATATATGGCTTCGACAATTCTTGGGCTCGCTACTTCGTAGCCACTCGGGCATATGCAAAACTTGCTTCGCTTCATCTCTTCATAGTATGATATGCCTTTTGGTAGATACTCGTGTATTTGCATAGATTCATCTTTGTCTTTCCAATGATTCAGAAGTATTGGCCGGATGGGCCCATGTAAGCCACCAGCAAAAAAGGCAAGTGTTGGTCGGCGGGAAGGTGATGGTCCGCCGATGATTCCTTTGTTGAGACCAGTTATGAGATTGATTTCTGGTAAGGACACATCTTTGGAAGGGTGGAATCCTTCCGACGTGTTGGCATTGCAAAGTACACGAATCGAGTTTGAGTAAAGATGAGAAATTGCATGGGATAAGTCCGGCCCCTACAACAATGATCAAATGTCAAAATTCGTATTTTGCAGGACATGCTGATAGAAAACTACGGATATGACCAACAAAATTAATTTGCTAAAACATAACGAAAAGGAAAAATGGATGAGCAATTATATTCATGAGCTCATCTTAAGAATAAATGAAACAAAAACAACGAATACAACCAACACAAAAAAATGAAAAGATGAGGTATCATGAGGCGACTAATAAATGATGAAGAAAGCTTTATGATCTTACCCAATCATGGCAGGAAAGCATGAAATGATCGGCACCAAGGCTTCTATTCCAGTGAGGATATTTTCTAGAGATAGTGTGTACATAGTCGACAATTGTTCTTTTTAAGGCAGCAGTACTGTTGAAGGATTGAGGCTGATAAATGAATTTAACCATCTTCACAACACTGAAAGGTAGAAAGTGAACATGAGCTAAGTCAGGATCTCTTGTTCGAAACTGGTTTTCCATTTCCATATTATTAATAAACCTTCCTTCCGTGGAATATATGCTTCGACAAGGGCCATCATGGAATAGTGGTGGTTCGCCTTCTTCATATACGTAGACCTTAAATAACTTCTCCATTTCCCGATAGCTCCTGTCAATATATATTATAAGAAATGATAACATTCAACAGGACAACATCTGAAAGATTTATCAATTTTAACATCACACTAGAAGTTCAAAATGTATAAATTTCAATTGTCGGTAAAAAATATACAAAGAATTAAAATGCATATCAAATAGTCGGTCTATTCTCATGCTATTTGATCGAATCCAAGTACATTTAACTTTATGAAAACCTATTAATGCTGATTTGAACCATGGTAAAATCTGATCAAGTTTATCAATAGAATCAAATGGTTTGCACATTTATGCTTCATGCAGCAATTTGATATCATGTCTCAAACTAATTTGTTAGCTTTCCACGATAAAATCTCCATATGATCTTATATAACAAGTGAATAAGTATCACTAGCTTAAATTTACATATGAGACTATAAAATGCAATTGCAAATAATTTTATTTCAATAGAATTATATTTTTTAAAATAATTTAACTAATACATATAGAAATACTTAGAATATGATCCATTTTATATCATAGTTTCTATTAAAAAAAAAAGTAAGCTAGTTTTCATGTACGTCAAGAGAGCACAATTAAAGAGAGAAATATGTGATATATATCAAGTATTTAAATTATGAAAAACGTCGGTGCAATAGAACACCGTTATCTATAAGTAAAATTAATATTATTGATTATCAACAAGGAGCTAATGAGAGATCAAATTCATACTGATAAAATGCACGCGCATTTCTGTACACTGGACCTTGTGGCATGTAATCACTATCCACTAAATCAAATTTTTGGCTTTGATTCCTTAAAACTTCCCTTATTGCAGCCCGTGCTCGTGCTAGACCAAGCTCGAGTCTCTCTAACTTTACATCTGTTCTCCATGTTCCTTGTGCAAGGGAAATTACTTCTTTTGATCTAGAAATCTCCACCGATATTTTTCCCTGCCAATCAAACATAAATTCAATAGCTGGATGTTTTATGATAAATAGAATAGCATCAATGCTTCATAATAGAAACTTGTAAGCAATGAATAACATTGAGCGAAATTTCTTTAAAAATTTCCCAATCATTGATTAATTATGATTTGCTTCAAGATACAAAGAGGAACATGTTCATTTACATTGAATGAAATTTGCATGCAAGCTTAGATTGGATTTTGTATTATTCAGTATGTGTGTGTGTGTCTCTTCAGACAAAGATTGTTTTTCATTCTTTAGTTGATTAAAATTTGTTTGAAATTTACCGCTGTCGAGATATAAACAAGTGTCCTCCCCATTCATATTAAACAAGTGGCAATATTTAACTAGTAGAAGAAAACAAGTTTAACAACCCCGCTTGAAATAGTTGAGCAATACAAGAAGGTGCCCAGCCGAATAACATTCAATTGTCATCCCCATTCATATTAGTTAGGCAACCAGGCAAACCTAAATATATCTGTTATCCTACACTATTACAAACTTACAAGTCATATTGCCAACTTACATCTATAAATATGACTCGATGTGCAAAATAATCAAGTTGATAAATGTCAAAATATTATAGATATATAATCTCAATACTCATAACATTCCTATTTATGTTATAATTAATTCACCATATTAGAGAAGCCAACATATTGATCAATTGAAGATAATATTCCCACCGAACCAAATTTAAACAATGCAATTTTGTTAACTTTGAATCAAACAGAACGTAGAAGATCGTCCAGCTTCGTTTTTTTTTTCTCCTTGTACATTTTTATGTGTTGTCCTTGAAAGAATATTAAGGTGCAAACCACAGATAAGCTATTGTCTTTGTGCTAATAAACAATAAGAACCATATAGTATAAACGCACTCATCCATGACAATGTCATAATAATATATAGTAATGATCTCCTAAAGGGTTTTAACTTAGTTTATATAAATTAACATCACTTATCTTTAATTTCATCCTCTAATCAGCATGGCATTTTTAGTCTCATTCACTAATTATTACAGAGAGCAATGTGAGGATGTAGTTTGGCCATAGTTTTTTCCATTTTCCTTAATAAGATGAGCCACTGCCAAGTTCTAATAGTGAAGATTCCTATGTTTGGTTTTGTTGATCAGTCACACCATGCTACTAAGGTTTTTATTGCAACAATAAGAAAACCTTATAAAGATAATGTTAATTAATGACAATAAAAAGATAAGAAGATTACATAGAGAGAAGCAGTTTCGTTATGCCATTTAACCTTTTATAACAACAGAGAATATAACTTTCTTTTAAACATGATAATAATGGTGATATAAGGATATGAAATAAAGATGGAGGCTGAAAGAGAGCAATAAAAATAACTCTCACAAATAAAAAGTAACGATAAAAATAATTTTTTTATAACAAGATCCAAGATGAAGAAGAAGATGACAAGAAGATGAAGGGAAGAGAGTCACCATGTCATTGACTCTCTTTTTTTTAATAACAACAAGAAAAAGTGTTTAGACACAATAAAATGGTAATATAAAGGTGGAGAAGGAAAAAAAATTATATCAAAGATGTGATTTATTATAAAGAACAAGGAGAAGTTCAAATTGAAGAAATTATAAGAAAATTTCTTACAGGCTCTGGCAAGGGACTTGGACTTGGAGAAAAAGAAGGTGAAAGTGAAAAGAAGAGGGTATCACCATCTCTGAAACTAGAACCATTAACCCTGTCTTCTCCTCCTCCACTGTTAACAAACTCATGCTTCTCTCTACCACCACCACCACCAAAAACAACAAAAGAAGAAGAAGAAGAAGAGAAAGAAGACAAATCAACATAAACCAAGAAGAAAGAAACCACCAACATAAGCACAAAAACAAGGAAACATGAACTCCATGCTTTAGAATCAACATGCAAACACTTCACTGAAGAGATGATGATGTTGGTGTTTCTCATACTGCTTTCTCTCTCTCTCTCTCTCTCTCTCTCTCTCTCTCTCAAACACACAAAGGTTTTGAAACTTCTTGGTTTTGTTTCTTCTCACATGTACATGATGCTAGTACATAGCTAGCTATATATGAATGGAATATATATTTAGAGAGGTTTATTAATTACTCATGACATGGGAAAAGAAAGAAAGGAGGTAAGAGAAGGAGTTGAGCAGCATGCAAAGCCATCTGTCATGGATTGTGCAGTGACTCGGCGCGGCGTGGTTTACACAATTGGCAGGTAATGTCTGTTTTCATGGCCGCAGCCTGGCTGATGTTCTTTTTTAACCCCTTATTTTGCGTGTCAATGTTTTTTCACCCTTTGGGTTTCGTGGAAAGAGGAATGCTATTTGGGACGAATGAGTCGTCCGAAATAATGGCCCGAATGACGTGGATGCCTATGTGGCATCCACGTCATCCCTCTCTCTCTTATGTTTTAATGAGAAAAACAAAGATGGGAAAACCAAAGTCGTGGATGCCCTCTTTCCCGAACCCTATTTTCCTCTTCGAAGACACCCCTTTCCTCGCCGTCCAGTCTTTCTTGACGCCACCGACGACGTCATCGCCGCCGCCGCAGTTGCGGAGCCCTTCTCGCCCGACGCCACCGGCACAGCTTGAGTTTTATTCCTCCCCCGACGTCGCAGCCCCTTTCTTCGCCGTCCAGTCTCGTCTGACACCACTGGCAACATTGTTGTCGTCACCGCTACCGTCGCAGCGAAGCCCTTCTCGTCTGACGCCACCGGCACACCGTCATCGTAGTTATATTCTAAGAAAAAGAGCATTTCTTGGAAAGAGAGAGAGTTTTAAAGCATAGAGAGAGAGAGAGAGAGAGCGCTTGGGGAGAAGAGGGATGGGGAACTCGTTGGGGTGCTCGGCCTCCGGGGAGAGGCTGGTGTCGGCGGCGAGAGATGGGGACCTGACTGAGGCCCGGATGATTCTCGAGTTCAACCCAAGCCTCGCTAAGTACTCCACTTTCAGTGGCCTCAATTCCCCTCTCCATTTCACTGTAGCGAAGGGCCATTGCAAGGTTTATCCTTTTGATTTTTATCTTTTTTTGTGTTTATGTTTTTTATTTTGTTTCTCTAGTTTGATCCGACTGGGTTTTTGTTCTTGATGTTGTGTTTTGTTACTGATTTTTTGAGTTCTTGGTTAGATCGTGATGCTGTTGCTTGAGAATGGGGCTGAAGTGAATTCCAGGAACTATTGTGGCTAGGTTAGTTATCGACAGCGAAAAGTTTGGATTTTTAGATTAATCTATTTCATGATCTTTTTAGTTTGTATTGTTTTCTTATAATTTTGAATTCCAAATCGAATGTTGATTTTCGAATTAATCTTTAAGTTCTACCTTTTAATTAATTTTTATTTTTTTATTGTTCATTGGATGATGGTCTGGGCGAAAGTTGGGATTTTTTAGCTGATGTTTGATTTTGGAACCTGGTGTATAATTATTCAAAATTATAGCTGAACCTTCTTTGTTTGGTCTTGTGTTTTCTATATATATGAAAATTAGACTGCGTTGATGCAAGCTTGCCGATATGGGCATTGGGAGGTGGTTCAGACTCTGCTGCTCTACAGAAGTAATGTGTATATTGGATGATGAGTTTTTGTGTTTTATTTGTTTCTTTTGTTGATTGATTAGTATAAAAGCTTTGATCTTTGATTTTGGGTTTAAGGTAATGAGAGAAGATTATCTGAGTGGTAGAACAACTTTGCACTTTGCTGCAGTGGAAGGGCGCATTTGATGCATTCGGCTATTGGTTGCAGATTTCATTCCTAGTGCGCCATTTGACTCGGCTGCGGATGGCGACAAAGCTATTGAAGTCTTTTGTTCCATCGAATGGAGATGGAGACTATGTGCTATTATCTAATGTGTATGCTTTCATCCATTTGAAGGAGGTGCTTGTTCATGTAACGATTATTAGTAATTAGTGTGCACTTTGAGATTCATATTGAATCATTGCTGATACATGTATTTCAATTGCTTGATGGAAGTTGAGCATGTATGGAGATTGAAAGATTGAAATTCAGGAATTCTGTAATCTGTATGGAGACACTGAGAATGTACTTTGGTGTAAAACTGTTTTTAATCAGGTTTTCACCATGTGAGACTTGTATAGGTCGTATGGGTAGTTAATTGGATTCTGCAACCTGTTACAGAATAAATGCTGAACACACAAATGCTTAACAAAATGGAAACTTTCCAATAAACCAATAATCGAATATGGATTTTACTGAATAAATACTGAAACACACAAAAAATGAAATATATTAAAATTTATAACAAGCAACATAAATTATCATTGAAATTATCATCAGAAGTAAATGATCAAACATGTTTAAGATCAAACAAAAAATGTTTCAAATCAAACAATTCATTTGTTAAATTATATTATAACAAATAGAATACAAACAATACATGTTTCAAATCAAACAAAAAATATAATTGAAATCTTATACTCACAAATTAAATTTGAGAATTTATCTTCCTAATAAATAAGGATAAGAATAAAGCTAATTCTTATCAACTCATAGTTGAGTAATAACAAGTTCTATAACCCAAAGTTGGACTTTGGGTCACAAGGTTCTAGTTGAGTAATTTGGCCAAGTAGATAACACTAACTAATGTTCTAGGAAGCAAAAGCAAGCGGGAGACTTTGCATGGAGTCTCAAGTTTCTCAGATCACTGCATTTCACTAAATTGGTCAAGTGAATCATTAAGGCCTCATCAACTACCTTTATCAACACAAGAAGAAAAAAAAAGGAGCTTTGCATGGAGTCTCAATTTTCTCAACCCATCACCAATCAAAGCAAAGAGAAATAATTTAAAAGAATCATCTTTTACCTTAATCCCACGGTTGCCAAACCTCCTCAACACCCAGATCACTGCATTTCACGAATTAAAACCAAAAAACCCTGCCAAAACCCAACAAACTAGTAATTACAAAGAAAAATAAACAAGCATACAAAACTTCACCTTTCAGATACAAATCACCAAACAAACCATCAAACAAACTTTAAAAACAAAGAAATCACTAAAAAAACAGAAACCATTAGAAAAAAAAAGTATTATCAAATTATTGTTATAATCTAACCTGATTTCGTTAGACGTGAGATTAACGCAGGTTTCTCCGGGAACACAACCGCCCGGGAGGGGTCGGGCGTCGGGGAGGAGTTAAACTCAAGCTCGTGTGCCGGTGGAGTCACGCGTGAGATCAACGCAGGTCTCTCCGGGGAGCGCAACCGGCCGGGGAGGGGCTGGCGGTGTCGGGGAACACAACTGGCCGGGGAGGGGCTGGCGGCATCGGGGGAGGAGTTAAACTCAAGCTCGTGTGCCGGTGGAGTCACGCGTGAGATCAACGCAAGTCTCTCGGGGAGGCGCAAGCCACCGGGAGGGGCTGGCGGTGTCGGGGGAGGAATTAAACTCAAGCTCGTGTGCTAGTGGCGTCAGGCGAGAAGGGCTTCGCGACTGCGGCGGCGGTGGCGGCGACGGAGGCGACAATGACTTTCGCCCGGTGGCGTCAACCGAGAATGGACGGCGAGGAAATGGGTGCTTCAGAGAGGAAGACAGGATTTGGGAAAGAGAAATGATATTTCTCAACTTTGTTTTTCTCATTAAAACATAAGAGAGAGAGAGGATGACGTGGATGCCACATAGGCATTCACGTCAGTCGACCCAAAATTTCGGACAGTTCATTCGGAAGAAATAGCATTTTGAGCGGTTGGAGGTTTTTAAGGGCTTTATTATACCCGTGTTTCATTTTGAGCATTTTATTTCAATCTATATCAAAATGAGTACTTGATTTCTACGTCCCTTCAACAGAGGGCACTCGAATTATTCTGGTTGTGAGCAACTGACGTGGTCACCAGAATTCTCACGTGAAAGTCTTTGTTCCACGTCATATGCTCACGTGGAAGTGCCAAGTGGACAACTAAAGCACGTGGTCATTCTCTTGTGCCATGCGGGATGCCACGTTAGATGAGTTCTTCTCCTTCTTCTCCCCCGAAGCCATCTTTGCCCTAATCTTCTTCTCCATGCCTGCATCTACACTCCAGAAGACCGAATAAGGCCATATTAATTTGTAGAGAAAGATGTTCCAATAGGAGACCGTGAGATCTCCCCCTTCTTCCCCGAGAAAGGCTTTTATACAGTTAAAACATGTATTAGAACTAGTGATTACTGCTTATATGGAGTTAAAACATGTATTAAAACTAGGGATTACTTACTGCTTAGATATAGTTAATTCATGTATTAAAACTAGTGCTTACTGCTTAAAAGCAGTTAATTCATGTATTAACACTAGAAATTACTGCTTATAAACAGTTATCTATTATTTACCCTGTATCTATTTTACATAATATATGTTTAACATAATATCTATTTAAGGGACAAGATATGCAAGTTTGAGACAAAAATTTGAGAACAAAAAATTATATTTCATTCATTTAGCTTGTTTTGGAATGTAAGTACACTGTGCAATATATAAAAAATGCCATTAGGCTCTAACTATATCCTTAGAAACAAAATTACAAAGAAGTTAAGCAGTTGGTCCTCCTTCAATCATTCCCTCTAACATTAGAAGCACTACTAACACCTGGTGGAATCCATTGTCTCCTCCTTTTGGTTGCAGCTTCAATTTTGTTTTTTCTGCTAATTTTGGGGCAACTTCAACTGTGGTCCTTTTTTTCCCTCCTCTTACTTGAAGTTTTGTCCTTGTTGGCCTTATTTCATCAGCAATATACAACTCTTGCTCTTGTGTATTTGTAACCTATATTATTGAAGAGCATAAATACTTAAGTATCAGGTGAAGACAGTTAAATTGTGTTACTTGATGTCAATAGTAGTACATGTGATACAAGTTCTAGTTGAACATTTTGAGTTGTTTCATTTTCTTGATTGATTTGTTTTTCAATTAAGTGCTCAACCTGACACAATATGAGAAAAAATTAGCCAGTTATACTAAAGAACATAAATACTTAAGCAATGGTTTAGCTACTTATATTGTGTTGCTTAATTTCAAAAGTCGTACCTGTGACACAGGTTCTACTGGAACATTTTTAGTTGCTTCAGGATTTTCATTGAATTGAGATTCAATTAAGTGCTTAATCTGACACAATATGAGAGACCAAATTAGCCAGTTATACTGAAGAACATAAATGCTTAAGCAATTGTTTAGCTAGTTATATTGTGTTGCTTAATTTCAAAAGTAGTTTCTGTGACACATATTCTACTGGAATATTTTCAGTCGTTCAATTCCTATCTAAATGTCCACCTTAATTAATTCACCCTCATTAAGAAAGTTGATTAAAATTAGTTGATATTCTTAAATTTATAAAAAATGTATCAAACTTTCTCAAGTTGGCCTTATATCCATAAAGATTCTTTTAATTTCTATTTTGTTTTAATTATATCTTTTATTTCCTCTTTTAAAATGATGTTTTACAGTTTTTTTAAAATATTGAAAAGTATAGAAATATAGTAAAGATAAAAGATAAATTTATACAAAATTATTTAATCCATTATATACTTTCTAAATAAACATATAATTTCAAAGACATAAAAAACATTTAGAAGAGGGCACATGAATAGAAGAGGGAGTAGTTACTGTACACGGATAGATAATTTGGGGATAAATATCTTGAGTGGATATGGTACTATGGTCATTTTTTATTTTGAGTATCAAATTTCAATTGGTAGAATACCCTAATTGATCCCTGTATTATTTTAAATTGCCCCTTTAGTCCCTCTTGTTTTATTTGTCCTTGGACGGTCCTTTTATTATTTCAATGGATAAAATCAAGTCCCAGCCGTTACAGGAATTAGATTTTCCGTCCGTGAGGGCTTACATGGCATTTTTATATATATTATATTATTAAAATATTATTTTTCAACCTTAAAAAAGTGGATCCGGGTCCAATTCGGACCCGGATCCGAAACTTAAACAAAACATTAACTTTTAAATGAAGTTTTATCCAACAACCATCATCCTCTTAGCCGCTATCGTCATCACCATGGTTGCCGTCATCCCAGTTGTGATGGCCGTCGACGTCGCCGTCTCCGTCGCAACATGTAGAAAATATCAACAAATTTTTCTCTGCACATAGGATAACTCTTCCTCCACATCAAGGATGCTCCCCTTCATCTCCGTCGACAACCGCCATCACCATCGATAACGTAACTGTTATCGCCATTGCCAACAACTATTTTGCATCGGCAACCACCGTCGGCAATATGCTCCTGGGAAAATTTATATATTTTTTAAAATCTAAGTTCTAATTTCAGATACTAAGTTATTGTAAAATATAAAGAAGAAAGAACGGTTCATCAATATTGATACTTCTCAATTTCTAAGCTTTTGTTGTGCATTGAATCCCCATGAAGATCAATTTCTAAGCTAATGAAGATTAACTCAAATGAAATCTCATCAAATCATTTATTTGAAGAATATAGAAAGCAAAGAAAATGTAAATAAATGTAAGAAAATGAAAATAAATGTAGTCCTGAACATGTGTT
The DNA here is from genome assembly GCF_009730915.1 of Dioscorea cayenensis subsp. rotundata. NCBI lineage: Eukaryota > Viridiplantae > Streptophyta > Magnoliopsida > Dioscoreales > Dioscoreaceae > Dioscorea > Dioscorea cayenensis. The sequence continues at coordinate 12,062,853 of NC_052478.1, forward strand.
GCTTTTCTGTATTCAATAAAAATTAACAAAACATTCAAAAGTTTTCAACAAAAGACAATGGATTCAATTTTCACTTAGCTAAGAAACATAAGAATATATGAAAGAGTAATTATGATGAACAACATCATTGTAACATCCTATTTTATATACATGAACAAAACACCATTCCAAATAAACAACATGCTTCAAAGTACATTGAGGATGCCAAAAACAATCTGATGATATCAAAACCCCTTTGTCAATTATTCTTTGCATGCTTCAAGGATTAGACTTGTCTTTGGTGGTTGGATATGTTATGCTTTGTTGCGTAGAGAGTTCTGGAAACACAAATGATGCAGTGGTCTGTTGTTCAACTTGTTGTTCAACTTCTTTATCTTGGTTTCTCTTTGCAGCTGCAGTAACAATTTTTTTACTCTTCATTGTCTGCACAACATTATAATGAATAAGAAGATTTACAATATTTAAAAGAAGATTAACTACAATAGAGATGGTTTTAAGATGGTAAAGAAATTACAAGTAAGCCAGAGGTAGTGATAAATGATGTAGATTGAAGATTTTCCCTCCCAATAATGAGTCCGCCACTGTGAATACCCTATATCATATAAGAAAATTCAGAAGATTGTTATTTTTCCAACTATTTCAAACCCAACACAATCTATTGAATTTTTATAAAGAAGGTATACTAAAATTAAATCCTTACTCTTAAAATCTGGATTGAACTATTGCTTGTTGATTGTGTCTTGCTTTTCCCTTTGGTGGCAACATTTTTCTGTTTTTTCTGCCTTGATACATTTGCCATGTCACCATCTGACACCTGTAATATGTCATAACTTTAGGCCATGCCAATAGATCAATCTAATTAAAAAAAAAACTACATGTGCTTTATTGGTTATTAATTTAGAGCACTTACAGGTATGTTGGTTTTTTTTGGGCATGTCACCTTGTTATGGCCTTCAACATGGCAATAACTACAGGTAAAGATCCTACCTTTCCTGCATAATTTTGTGGTGCTCTTATTTTTACCTTCCAAGGGCTCTCTTCTCCTTTTTTTTGGTGGACGGCCAGGCATTCTCTTTATCAAAGGAGGCAGCATTGGTCTTTCTTGACTAACAGGCCAGAATTCCCTACCTCTCACTAGGCTGACAAGGGATTCATATGCTTTTAAGTATGTCTCCTTACTAAACCAATGAGCAAGGTAATTAAGTGGGTCTTCTCCTTTAAAGGCAATGGCAGTCATTGCATGTTGCCATGGTATGCCTGTTTTGTTCCACCTACCACATGAACAATTCTGGTCTGATAAAATAACAATGTAAGCCTCCCTTACATGAACCATCATATTGTCCCAATAAACCTCATGTTTAGCACCTCCATTCCACTCAACCAGCCATTTTGAACTTTTTTGTTTTTCTTTCTCAAGCTTGGCAACAATATTAGGTCCATAATTCCCCTTCCACTTATTGGCATATTCTCTCTTCACTGCAATCCTTGTCATAACATACTGTCTTAAGTCTTCAAGCATAGAAATCACTGGTTTGCTCCTTGCATCTAGGATTACACCATTAAAAACCTCACACATGTTGTTGTCAATTGCCTCGCATTTAATTACCTCTGAGAAGAAGGCCTGGCACCAACCTTGAATGGGCCATTTTTCTAGTAGTTCATCCACAGCTTTGTCCCCTCCTTTTAGTTTTCTCATTTGGTCCAACTGCTTCTGCATCTCAGGGAGGCTTGTTGACCTAGCAATATTCCAGAATTGGATTTGCAATTCCTTACCCTGGTGTTTCTTGCCCCATCTAGCATAGATGTGCCTTGCACACATTCTATGCTCAATGAATGGAAGAAGGGCATTCACAGCATGGATTAGTCCCTGCAAAGAATACTTTGGATTAGTTAAATACAACACTGTTTTTAATGGTGTTTAAAAAAAATTCTGAAGTATATTGCATACCTTCTGCATATCACTTATTAGAGACCATCCCAACCCTTCCCCCATGCAAAGGTCAGACCTCAAATGTTCAAGAAACCAGCCCCATGCTTCACTTGTCTCTTTCTGAACTATTGCCCATGCCACTGGAAACATCTGGTTGTTTCCATCCCTCCCAACAGCAACAAGTAATTGGCCTTTAAGCAACCCTTTAAGAAAACAACCATCTAAACCAACAAGCTTCCTATAACCAGCTAAAAACCCTTCTTTAGCAGCACTGAGGCAGATATAAATTTTCTGGAATACAGGTAGCTCAGTTGGATTGTTTCTTTCCACCACAACAATTACAGTGCTACCTGGGTTTGTCTCCTTCAACTCAAGTGAATAATTATTTAATACTTTAAAGTCCTCGATGAACTGGGCTTCAATGTTTTTAAGCACCAAATTCTTGGCATTCCTGCAGACCTTGTTGGTTATGAAAACACCCAACTGTGCCCTCACCATTGCCCTTAACTGTCTTGCCTTGATAAAAGGCATGGCACTTATCACTTCCCCAAATCTTTTAGCAATAAAAGGAGCTGTCACCCTTCTATTTTTTGTAGACCCAAGCAAGCAGGAATGCTCTGAGATATAATGTTTCACAACATACATCTTTTTCCCCTTACACCAAGAACATAAAATTAGCCATTTGCACTCTTTTCCAGAGCATCTAGCTCTAACCCTCAGTGAATCATTTTTGATGTACTTGAATTCAAATCCCCTCCTAGTTGAAAATTCAATGAGCTCTTGCTTGAATGATTTCATATCTTTAAACCTTAAATCCAAGAAGAAATCATTGAGAGGGACATTAGGGTTATAAATCATTCTATTAGACCTGTGTCTCTTAGCATCATCAGCATTAGAGTCTTCACTGGTATCAGAATAGCTTCCTGGGTCTGATGACTCAATATAGTCATTTATATATCCACTAAATTTTCCAATATCAGAAGAAGCTGCCAGATTTTTTATGCTATGAGGAATTTCAGGTATATCTTGCTGCCCCTCAGTCTCATTTCCATCAATAATTTCTTCAGGATCTTCATCTCTGTTGACAACATTATATGACCCTTGTAATGATCTAACCAACTGAACATAATTTTTAATCTTACTGCTTGCCTCTTCTGTTTCATCATCAATATCAGAGTTGTAACTAATAAAAGGAACATCTATTAGCCTTTCTACATCATCTTTCATTGAGTCACTATCACTGTCATTCTCATTTTCCTGCACATCTCCAATTACACTGCCACTCTTATTGCCAGCTTCATAGACAATTTCACTAACACCCTCATGAACTTGATCCACATCCAATTCAACAATATTTTTCTGTCTTAGATCAATGCCAACATCATTACCAACATCAGTGAGTAACACTTTTGGCAATAACTTGTCCTGTTTAGCATCCGATGATTCCACAAAGATATTTGTTGTCCAAGATTTAATTAATTGCTCACAAAAATCTGCAGTGTCTTCATCATTACATATTGTTTTCAAAGCTCCACCCTCATCCACATAAAATAGATCCACAGACCTCTCAATGTTGTACCCTAACTCATTAACATCTCCTAACAAATCCCAGTAACATAACCTGTCTGGATCAACAGCAAATTCATTAATCTTCCCATTGGCATACCTAATTTTCCTTTCTCTTACTAATGAGCCTCCATGATGATATTTAATAGTGTCCTCCTTTGAATTAGACATCTCATGCTGCACATCATAGAAATCCAAAATGGAAATATATAAAACATAAACCATGTCAGATAAAAATGAGGATTGAGTTCTAATCTTTTAGCATCATTGGCATAAGAAAACCAGCATTTCAAAAATTAGAATTACTCTAAGAAAGCTAATAATAAATCTAGATTGGAGATCTTGTCTGAATAAAGTTTGATTCCAAATATGATAAATCTAGACTTCTAGGCTTATTAATTGATGACCTCAACTTATAATAAAATTCAAAACAAACCCATCATGAGTGGAAAAAAAAACATGTGATTTTAATTCTTGGACAACTTCTAAACTTAAACAATGTAAAAAATAATAGCAGCCCATATCAAATAAGCAAATAGTAGATGATTAGTTTAAACAAATAAAAATATCTAACATATAAATAATAGCACTTCATAAACTAAAATATAAGAGCAAATCAGAAAAGCAAAAACCTTTCTATTTTCAAAAATTCTCTAACTTAAACTTTGTCCAACACATATAAGCCATGTTAAAAGGCATACACTAAGATCACAAACTCTACATAAAAAAATCTCCACTAGTGTTTTTTCATTGAATTCAAAACTGAATTCTATCACCAATAAACTAGAACTGAATAAAAAATACTAAATGGCAAATAAATATCAAGTTTCATCATTCTGCAAAGGTTAACAATAAATAGATACCATAGAATTATTTCAAACCTGAATAATTTGGCCTTAAGAATATTTGATTCTTAAAATAAGAAAGCATCAATGCTAGATTTCATCACACTTGGCTCACAAAATGATAAAATAGTAAATATAACTGACTTTGTTCCTAATGTAGATACTCGTTATTGAGAAAGGAAAGGTGTTAATATTATAATGTATACTTTTTGCACAAGTTCTCCATGTTCAATAAAATTAGGAAAAATAAAAAAAAATCTTTATATTTTAATAACTAGATTGAAGCTTTTGACCACACTGATTTTTGGTCCAAGTAAAAATTCCACAGTTTATGTGAAAAAAGAATAATGCAAATGGTATATATTCATCATATGCATAGTTATATGATAAAACATGAATGGGTGCTCAGGACCTTAAATATTGCAGGATATCTGCAAGGCCTCCTTTGTATTTTTGGAAACTCAACAACCATCCTAAGGATCATAAACATTTTGCATATTACTGGAAAAAAAAATAGCAGAGCATCAAACTCAAACACTAATAACACTAGATTGAATTGATGACACCTATTGCCATTTCTATGACTTGCAACAGGGTTTATCCAATGTATGTCTCTAGATTGTTCAAATGGCATATATAGAAACTAGGAATTGAAACAGAACAACTTTATAGACAAGTGTCACAGAAGCGTCACACTTGTGTTCTTATATTAGTTTTGGGATTGATTTACTTGACATCATCAACCATCCTGGAGGATTAGAAGCATTTCACATATTACTAGAAAAAAAATAGAAGCATCAAACTCAAACTACTAACACTAGATTGAATTGATGATGCCTGATGCCATTACTACGGTTTGCAACAGGGCTTTATCCAATGTATGTCTCTAGAACGCGGCTAGAAAATAAGCATCAACTTGTTAAAATGGCATATATAGAAACTACAGATAAAAACAGAACAACGTTATAGGCATGTGTCACCAAAACGGCACACTAGTGTGTTCTCATGTTAGTTTTTGAATTGATTTACTTGACATCATCAACTGCAAATTCAATAGAGCTCATCGGCGAGAACCAGATTTAGGGTTAGGGTTAGGGTTAGGGTTAGGGTTGATAAATAGAAACACAAAGAAATGAGTATTAATTCCCTTACCTTCAATGATGCCGTAGGATCCTCAGTAGTCTTCCGGATGAATGCCTAGCCGGGGCGCGGATCCTCAGTCGTCTTCTTGTACAAAGGAGTAGCAAGGATCATGTATCCTTCTCCGGTGTCTACAATGGTGGCAGTTTGGTGTGTGTGGCGTTGACACTCCGGTGAGATGATCCGGCGAGAATTGGCGGTTAGGACGACAATGGCGGGTGAAAGAGTAAAGTTGGTTAATGTTTTGTTTAAGTTTTGGATCAGGGTCCGAATTGGACCCGGATCCACTTTTTTAAGGTTGAAAAATAATATTTTAATAATATAATATATATATATATATAAATGCCATGTAAGCCCTCACGGACGGAAAATCTAATTCCCGTAACGGCTGGGACTTGATTTTATCCATTGAAATAATAAAAGGACCGTCCAAGGACAAATAAAACAAGAGGGACTAAAGGGGCACATTTAAAATAATACAGGGATCAATTAGGGTATTCTACCATTTCAATTTGTATCATTTTGGCTATTCAATTTTAATTTGCGTTCATCGGGAGGGTACCAAGAGGATTCCGAGGAGAACTTCATGACATATACACCCAATTTGCCACGTTAACACCAGTTCACCCCTCCATCTACATACGGGGGCATCACCCGTCATTAAAAAGGACGTGTGACCACTTTTAGTCACACGGCACATGCCACGTCAACTCGATGAACTAGTCAATAACAATGGTCACGTGGCTCCTTTGATGATGTGCCATATCCACATATGCAGATAACCTGCAAACTGGTGTTGAAATGACAAATCCGGCATATATCATCAAATTCTCCCTGGAATCCCCTTGGTACCCTCACAGTGAACACAAATTAAAATTGAGTGGTTAAAATGATACAAATTGAAGTTTGATACTCAAAATGAAAAATGGCTACGGTGTGGTATCCACCCAAAAAATTTGCAATAAATTTAAAATCATTTCTAATAAAATTTAAAACAAATTTAAAGCATGTCTCTTATATTAGATGTGTCAATGTTTTATTCTAATACCTCCCAAAGAATATTTTATAGAATTTTTAAAAAATAGATGATACGTCAAGGAAAGGATTTTTTCAATAGCTCATGAATATTATGAAAAATCTCAATCTTGATATTGATGATGTAAGGGGACAAAATTTTGATAATGGGTCTAACAAGAAAGGGAAATATCAAGGTGTACAAGAATGATTTCTTGATATCAATTCTAGAGTCTTTTATACATCGTGTGACTATCATTCACTTAATTTCTTACTCTCTAATATAGCTAGTTGTTATCTTAAAGCTATTACATATTTTGTGGAGTTTTACAATATATTTATTCAGTTTTTTTCTCTTCAACAAAAATGTGAAAATTTTTAAAAGATCATGTTCCTAATTTACCTAGTAAGCCACTATCGGAAACACATTATTGAATATTGAATCGATTAGGTTTAAAGCTCCTAAAATAAAAGATGCTTCATTTGAGTTAGCAAAAGCCATTGATAACCCTAAAACAAATAGTGAAGCTAATTGTTTAGTTGTATATATCAGCTCGAAAACGTTGACTTTTTGATGGGCTGATTATTTGGCATGATTTGTTATTTGCTATTATTTGGCATGATTTGTTAGTAAGACTTTGTAAGCGAAAGACACGCAAATTAATAATGTGATTGATCGATTAAAAGGTCTTCTTGCATTTCATAAAAATTATAAAGAAAATGGATTTGCAATGGCATTACTATCAAGTAAAGAAATAGCTATTGAAATGAATATAGAATCTATACTTTTTTAAAAAAAATAATTCATAGAAAAAATAATTTGAGGAAAATGATACCAATGAGGTGACACATCTACTAAAAGAAGATTTTAGAATTAGTTATTTCATTTGTATTGTTGTTGATCAAACTATTTCTTTTTTTGAGAGTAGATTTGAGCAATTCAAAAATATATGAAGATGTTTTTGGTCTTCTACATGATTTATAAAAATTAAAGTTTTTATATGATAATCGATTGAAAATATATTGTATTAATCTTGAAAGTTTTAAAAGAAGTTTTTAAAAAGAAACAAAAAAGTACCGCTAAATGATCTTAATTTTATATAAAAATCAAACTAATCTTGAAATGCTTGGATTACTTATAGAATATTATTAATTATACCTATTAAAGTTTCTTCAATAAATAGAAGTTTTCAAAATTAAAGTTAATATAAAATTATTTTTTTGTTTGACTATGTCATTGTGAAGATTAAATGGATTGCCCATTATTTCTATTGAGAAAAAATTTGGTATCTCAACTTGAATACCAAAATTTAATAAATCATTTTGTATCTCAAAGAGAAGAAAGTTGTCACGCCCCAAACCCGGTGCGCCGGCAGTTAGCCACACACCTATAGTGCATAGCACAATATAATAGGCATGCAAGGCGTTAGAATCTGTCACTCCCCGAACCCGGCCTGACTGGATTCGGCGTGCTGACAAACGGCCGCAGACCCATAGGGCGTAAACCCAGTAGACCTGCAAGGTCTCAAAACTTGACTCAGGACAGGCAAAACTATAACAAACCAAGTTACAGGATTACAAACCCTATAGAGTATACAATGTAGGGATACAGAAAATCCAAAATATAGAAATGCAGGGACAGACAATTACAAGAACTCAATTTTTACAACAGAACAAGACAACACCTACAGACAGTCTTTTAAGGTCCACATCGGTCTACCACTCTTGATCTGAAAAGGATTTAAAGCAAATCCATGAGCTCACTAGCCTCATAAGTAATCTAGAAATTGTTTAAAAATAATAGGGTTTATAAATCTCGATTTCAAATATTGAGAATAATTCAAAGTTTAAACAGAGTTTAAACAAATACAAAATAAATAATTCATCAGAGGTATAGTTCCCAAGTAGTACCTGTTTATATAGAAAAGGGGGAATTTTAATTTGAATAAAATTTGGAGCATTATCTCTTCTCGAATAAGAAAATTAAATTTGAATTTAAATAAAAGTTCATGGATAATGGTTCATGTTTAGATATAAACAGATTTTTTGGGCTTATCCATGCTTAAAAAAAAAGAGGAGAATTTTAATATTAATAAAAGCCCGATTCTATCTCTAATCAAGCTAAAAAAAAGTTTGATTCTGAGTTTAAATAAAATTTTATGGTGATAAAAAAATAAGAAATAAATAAAAATGATTTTAGAGACTCGAATTTAATCCCAATTCGGATTAAAAAATATATATATAATAAAATTTAAAATTTGATTTTAAATAAAAAAATTTGAGTCTTATTCAGATAATGATGTCAAAAGAAAGTTTAATATATATATATATCAGATGGATAAGAATGTAAGGAAAAAAAGAAAAGAATTAATAATCAAATTCAAAAATAAAAAAAGAAGGTTTCGGATATTGGAAAAAAAAAAGAATCAGGGAAGTTTTTTTTTTTGAAAAAAATCTTAACAATCTATTCCATGTGCATAGAGTGCTCGGGTCTCTTGGCTTTTGGTTAGAGAAAAAAAAAAGAAGAAACCATGCACGTAGGGATAAAAAAGAGGAGGGGCATCTCTTTTGTGGTGGGACCCAGGATGGAGGAAAAAAAAGGTGGGCTCTTTCTTGATCTATGACCTGTATCTTCTTCATAACTCCCGGTGAAGCTCCTGCCATGGTCACTGTCATCATCTCCAAGCTTGGCGGCTATTCTACCTTCATCGGCAAAGGAGGAGACGAAACCATGCATGTTGGCATGGAGGCTTTTATTTTGATCTCTATTCCAAGGCATTGAGGAGATCAATGACCAATTATTGTGAAACGAAACTTGAGAGTCCAAGCATCGTCGGAATCCGGCAATAGTCCTTCGGCTTCGACTGCTTCACACACTGCAAGCAAGCAAGGCGGCATTCATAAGACGCAATGGCTTTAATAAATGGAAGCATGCACGTAGGCAAAGGTATGCATGCTATTCATTCCTCTCCCACTCTCTTTTCTCTCTCCGAATGCTACTACGAAATGAACCAAAGAAAGTCAAGGACAAGATGAAGTACAACAGCGTGGTGGTGATGAATATATGGCTTCTGTCACCGTCACCACCCCGACAGAACTCAAGAAGCCACGTCATTAGTTTTTCTCTCCCATTCTAGATCTCGATCTCCATTCCAAGGCTTTGAGAAGATCGATGGTGAGAAACAACATTCGATGATAAAAAAAATACTCTCCGGAATTTGATGTTTTGCCATTCCTTGAAACCCTCGTCATGGGTCGTCGATGATGTTCTTCGTCAAATTGACTTATCGGCAAGAAAGATGTTGTTCATAACCCTAGCATGAATTTCGAGGCATGCTTGAGAAGCTTGTCAAGTGCTTATGACTTCGAAGAGGTAGATGCTCTTATAGAATTCCATCAAAAAATATGTATATATATACATGTTCTGGTTGCATCCATGCAAAAATGTCTAGATTTTTAGTTTTGCAAAACAAAAATCCTCATAACCCATGCTTCACTATTCATTCATTCCCATGTGAATATTAGTCATGGTGGGACCTGCACTGTGGATTGCTTTGGGAACCATGCACTCCTTGCTTAAACGAGTAATGAGTTATATACCACGGTAGCATGTCTTTATGTATTACTTGCCAGCATGCTTTCTTAATCAAAACCTCCATCTCATGTCTTGGCTTTTAGATTTGGCTAATATTTTGATGTAATCTGAGATAGAATGTTATCGTTCGATATTTGGATTCTTTGTTAAAAAAAAAAGAGGAAAAAAAAAGATAGAAGGGGCTCTGTTACAAAATTCGGCAAAAATTTTGTAGAAAAATTGGGTTTCATTGCAAAATCTATGGAGAGATAAAAAAAAAATGAAATATTTGAGGACACATATGCAAAATTGTGAAAATGTGTGAAAATATGAAAGCTCGAGGATTTAATTGCAAAAGCCATGAAAATATGAAAGTATGAAAGTTTGGGGGTTTATTTGCAAAATTTGATAAAATGTGAAAAAAATGAAAAGATAAAGGGTCTACATGCAAAAAAAGGTTTTAGCAAAGATGAGGGGTATTTTGGAAATTTTACAAGATTCCCTGAAGCTTTCTGTGATGTCCAATGCATGGCGATTGCTTTTCTTGAGAGAGCCTCTCCATTGCCTCTTGATAGTCACGGAAGCGAATGGACTGTTGAAGACTCTTAAAGACCTTCTTGAAGCTAACTGTGATGTCCAATGCATAATGACTGCTCTCCTTGAGAGAGCCTCTCCATTGCCTCTTGACAGTCACAGAATGTAGTGTTTGGATAATGGGATATTGTAATCCAATGAATGGGGATATCCATCGATGAGAAAATCCATGTTTAAGTGTTTGGTTGGAGGGATTTAATAGTAAGGATAGAGATTGTTTGGTGTTTGGTTAGAGGGATAAGGATATGTAAAGTTTTGGATATCCATTTTTGAATGTTTGGTTAGGTGGATATGAGAGTGGTATGATAACCTTATCCATGAGGGGGTGAAGTTACCCTTTATTTAATTAATAGTTTTTTAAAATATAATTAATTTGTTTAATTAAATTCAATTATAGTGGATGATTAGAGAAATTTATTTTAAAAATATTTTAATTAAGTATTTGGATTAAATAACGGATATATGAATTTTTTATTTATTTAGCATAAAAATATTTTTAAAAGGATTATTAATAAATAACATAGCAATTTATTATTTAACTTGATTTTTTGAATTGAATTTAATTTGTTTAAAATATTGAGATAAACATTTAAACTGTAGTAATTAATAAAATCATAATGTAAAGAAACAAAAATTTAACTTAATTATTGTACCTAATTACAAATTGATTATGGCTTGCCACAGATGATAATTTAAAGATATATCTCAACTACCCATCTCATCAATACTCCAACTTTTTTTTTTTCTAACTCTACTGCTATCCTTTCACACACTAATGAGAATGATATGTACCGTTTTTTGTTTTCAAATTAAATAATTGAACGGGTTAACAAAAAATCAGCAATATCTATGAGATCTCCATATCTATATATATATATATATATATATATATATATATATATATATATATATATATATATCTGTCAATATATAACACTTGATTAAAACTATAGAGGGAGATGCTTTACTTATCAAAGCATCCAATCCAGTATCAGTGTTTAATTGCCAATGCATGCATAAATAAATAGATATGCCTCATTAATCAAAGTTATTAAAAATACAACAAAACAAAAAGAGGAGAAAATAACATACTGTGGCAATATATCTATAAGCTTATATATAATAATGCAATGTTTAACCAATATATATATATATATATATATATATATTAAGGGTTTAATCTAAAAGCATTCTTGCTTGTGGATGGTAAAGACTTAAACATAAAGAGTGATTTCTAATTCAGTGATGGTTGTTGCATGGTGTTTATCATCTGTTGAGAAATTTTTGTTTGAGAAATTACTAATGATAATCAAGCTAAGTTGACCATGATGTAATCCAATAATAAAGGTAATTGTTCACTACTGCGAAGGATGCGAGAGAAAAGTGATTTTGCTAACAATACAAATCCAAATTTTGCTAACAAACAAATCCAAGACTTAAACAATATCTGATTTTGATAACAAACAAATCCAAATTTTAATATAGACAACTGATAATGATCCACAACAACAAACAAAATTTTGGACATGAGATTGGGATCAGATCCAATTAAAATAAAGTGAGATAAATAAATTATTTTCCATTTAAAAACAATTGAGATTTTCTTATTTTCTTATTTTTTTAATGAAAAAAAAAGAGGAAGATAAGAACCGTTCACTACGTTGGATGAGAACTGGATGAGAACTGTTCACTGCGCTGGATCCAGAGAGAACTGTTCACTGCCACTGCAGCCGCCGCTCGAGATAGTTGAGACCAGATACTGCGCTAGATCCTGAAAGAAGAACCCGAAGTTCACCGCCGCCTTCGCCCGAGATTTTGCAGATTTGAGAGTTGGTGAGTATATCGCGATGAGAAGGAGATGAAGATGGATGGGGAGCGGGATGAAGGATAGAGTAAATCACGGGATGAGTGGCGTCCCACCGATTTGGTGGGACGCCACTCATCCAATTTTTCAGGGATGGGGATGGCCCCATCCATGCTAATCCAGTTATCCAAACAAGCTAACTAGTGGATATCCCATCCCCATCCCATGTTATCCAATCTTCCAAACACTCCCGAAGTGGATGGGTTATTGAAGATCCTGTTTAAACTCCCTTTGAGCTCATGGACCCTATTTAAGGTCATTGACTCTCTTAGGAGTGATGAGAAAATTTCAAGACCCTTAAAACTCTCTTTGAGCTCATAGACCCTATTTGAGGCCATTGACTCTCTTAGGAGTGATGAGAAAATTTCAAGATCCTGTTAAACTCCTTTTGAGCTCATGGACCCTGTTTGAGGCCATTGACTCTCTTAGGAGTGATGAGAAAATTTCAAGATCCTGTTAAACTCCCTTTGAGCTCATGGACTCTGTTTGAGGTTATTGACTCTCTTAGGTGTAATGAGAAAATTTTCAAGACCATTAGAACTCTCTTTGAGCTCATAAACCCTGTTTGAGGCCATTGACTCTTTTAGGAGTGATGAGGAGATTCTAAATTTTTTTTAAACTCTCTTTGAGCTCATGGACACTGTTTGAGGTCATTGACTCTCTTAGGAGTGATGAGAAAATTTCAAAAATCCTTTAAACTCTTTTTGAGCTCATGGATCCTGTTTGAGGCCATTGATTCTCTTAGGAGTGATGAAAAAAATTCCAAAACTCTTGAAACTCTCTTTGAGCACATGTACCTTGTTTGAGGCCATGGACTCTCTTATGAGTGATGAAGAAATTGCAAGACCTTCAAAAGCAAAGCATTCTAAAAAAAAAGGGGGGGAAAAATAAAATCAAAATCAAGGCATTAAAAAAAACGATGGATCAACAAATGAGCTCAACAACCTCAAGGATAAAGCGTTGAAGAGTTCACAAGTTGCAAAAAGTTTCACAAGCATAAAGCCCGAAGCTTTTCAAAAGTAACAAAAAAAAGTTCATTCAAGCTCGTGATTCAGAGAGAATCCACAACTTGAGGTCCAAATCAAATGTCAAAGATACCAATGAGCTCAACAACCTCAAAGCTAAAGCGTTGAAGAGTTCACATATTGCAAAAAAAAAAAGCTTCAGAAGCATGACAGCCGAAGCTTATAGAAAGTCAAGGTAAGTATGTGATTCGTTAACATAAAAGATCCACAACTTGAAATCCAAATCAAAGTCCAAGATGCAGAATCAAATGCCTAAGGAGCAAGTTCAAAGTCTAAGACCCAAATTGCAAATGAATCAACAAATGAGTTCAACAGCCTCAAAGTTAAAGTGTTGAAAAGTTTACAAGTTGCAAAATGCCTCACAAGCCTGAAGGCCGAAGCTTATAAAAAATCAAATCAAGTTGCAAATAAAATTTAAGATGCAAACTAAAAGTATCCAAGACTCAAATTTCAAATGAAATGAGCTCAACAACCTCAAAACTAAACGTTGAAGAGTTCACAAGTTGTAAAAAGATTCACAAGCATAAAAGCCGAAGTTTATGAAAAGCCAACCAAGTTTGTGATTCATCAATGCAGAGAATCTACAACTTGAAATTCAAATCAAATCCAAGATTCAAGTTTAAATGCCCAAAATGCAAGTTTCAAATTTCAAGACACAAGTTTCAAATGAATCAATAAATGAGCTCAGCAACCTCAAAGCTAAAGGGTTGAAGAGTTCATAAGTTGCAAAAAAGCTTCACAAGCATGACAGGTGAAGCTTATGGAAAGTCAAACCAAGTTTGTGATTCATCAACATAGAGAATCCGTAGTTTGAAATCCAAATCAAGTCTAAAATGCAAAAGAAATCAAATGTCCAAGCTTCAAATGAATCAGCAAATGAGCTCAACAACCTCAAGGATAAAGCGTTGGTTAGTTCACAAGTTGTAAAGAGTTTCACAAGCATGAAAACCGAAGCTTATGAAAAATCAAATCAAGTTCCAAATCAAAATCTAAGATGCAAAAAAATCAAATCTCCAAGATCCAAATGAATCAACAAATGAGCTCGACAACCTCAAGGCTAAAGTGTTAAAGAGTTCACAAGCTACAAAAAGTTTCACAAGCCTGAAGGCCGAAGCTTATGAAAAGTCAAATCAAGTTTCAAATCAAGTCCAAAATGCAAATTCAAATATTCAAGACATAACTTCACAAGTTTCTAAATCATGTTCAAAATGTATATTTCAAATGTTAACGAAGACCAAAAGTCAACAAAAGTCAAATCACGGTTTTCGGCAAAATAGTCAAAAAGAGATGTAATGCTACAATCATTGTTGCGTCAAGATGATTAAATTTCAAATTCTTTTGTACTCTCAATGAATTCAATGAATTCATGTTTATTGAAATAAATAAAATTTACTTGTCACAATTTTGTTTCCTTTTTCACACTTGTTTCTTAATCGGAGGTTCCTGCGATAATGTCCAGGGTAATTAACATTAGGGGCTTGCCCCTAATGGAAGTTATGAACCCACAATCCCTTGAAGTCTACAAAATATTAAAATTTGATTTATGATCCATGCTTTCTGACCGGTCATATCCTAATTAAAGGCCGGGTGGAAAGAAAGGAGCCCATAGTACCGTTGTTGAAGAATATTGTAATCAAAGAATATCATGTTTCAAAGCTGTGAATCGGAAATATAGAAAATCGCCTAATAAGAGCATAAGTCTCCAATGCATAGTTAAACTAAACCAAAATTTTATAAATGTATTTCAAGTATACCGCATTTTCAGAATAATACAAGTCTCTGAAATCATAATTTAAACAAAATACAAAGTGTAATATTCTAATAAAAGAATATTTCCAAATATGTCATTCACCAAAATTTGAAACCCAGAAATGCAATCTCAGAAATACAGATACTTCAAGGCAGGACAAAAAGTTTGTGTCTTTGCAAAAAATCAAAATCAAAAGGGTAAAGCAGAAAGTAACACATTCCAATTATGCCTCCAAATTCACTATGGATGCCCCCACTGTGACCCAAGCTAGAATAACAGAGATCATTTATATACCCTCGATGATCAGAGACTGAATAACAGGTGGTCGTTAATTATTCACCTAATGGACATGATGTGAAACTGCAGTCTCATTTTTCCATAATTTCTTATCAACAAGGTCAGAGTTTAACCCCCGCTAACAAGGTTTCATATCGCTCATTTGGAGACCAAAACATTCATATACAAAAATATTTACGAGGTCCAAATTCAGAAATTACCAAATTCCTCCTATTCCCAAGTCCACAGAATAGTAATCAAAATTTCAAAACCCCACTATTGAGAGAAAGGAAAATATACGGATTTTAAATATATAAAGATTTAGTAAACAAAACATTTAAAATTATTCAAAATATTAATTTCTCCAAAACTAAAGTAAATCAATTATGCAAATAAACAAATAAATAATGGAAATATACCAACTTCTGGATGCATATAAAATTCACAGTTTAAGATATTTGATATAAATGAAATCACAATAATATCATACTTATTAAAACAATATTTAAATAAAAAAATGCTTAAGAAAAATATCTTAAAACACTTATTTGATAATAAAAAAATTTCAATATTTGCACAATACAATTTTCGGAAATAAAAGCCACAACAAGGTAGTAGACAATTATTTTACGTAATAAAATAATTTTCATAAATACTGAAAAATACAAAGTTAATGGTGAATTACTTACCTAGTATTAGGCTAAGTCCAAACTGGTATCCAAGACCATCTCCTTAAAAAGATCCTAAATTTCCAAAGATTGACCAATGGTTAAAACAAAATTACCCTACAACCATTACACATAAGTGCAAATGCAAACATATGCACATATCTATAAGTATATACATATATGTTTATAGTACAATATCACAAAACCAAAGGAAGCCAAAACATAAAGAGGGTGTTTTTAACACACTCTCAAATTCAAGGCTTAAAACTTAAGCATGCTCATACAAAAACACTAACTATAAAACTATGAATGGTTGGAACCTGGGATTTACACCTAAGTTTAAGAGTGTGGAAATACTCAAGATTGCATTACAAAATTTTGAGCATGTGTACAAACAAGCATGAAAACCAACCATCATAAGGATACTAGCATTACCTAAACTACCAACCTGAAAACTTAACATTTCCAAATATATATGCAAGCATTGAAAAGGCACTAAAACAAGAACAACAACATGCTAAAGGGAAATACCATCAAGTAGAAGGAAGACTTACTTGGTGGATGAGTAGGAGGAACTACACTATCAAGGTGGCAGCCATTAAAGAGAGAAGCAAGGTTTCTCTTGAAGATAGGTTTAAAGAGAGAAATGGCGACCAACTCCGGGTTAGCTGGCTCACAAGCTTTGAAGAAATCCTATGACCATATTGATCAAGTACAACAAAGAAGGGAAGAAATCTCCAATAAATAACTCACCAACCACCTCAAGGGTCTCCCTCATAAGATCATGGAGCTCACCTCTAATGCACTTCCCCTCTTTAGAAAACCCCTTGCCAAAAGTTTAACTTCTTGTGATATTATAACTTATGCATAAAAGTATCTCACTTAGATTTACCAATAGATTTTCATCTTGAGAGCAAGAATGTCTTGTACTTTGGATCAAGACATGAACTCCATCTACTTTCACTCTCTTAAAGGATTGCACTCTTTTCTTACTAAAGAGCTCTAATATGCAGAACTTTCTCAGTTGTCTCTAATGCTCGCATGAGGTTCAGAAGTCAGAGATTTTCTGGTCCCGGAATTACATCTATCTCTCTCTCTTACAGAAAATGGGTAGAAGATGGGGTGGGCTGCTGACAAGGTCCCCTTGCATATATCCCGCAAGTGCACGGGTTTATCGAAGTAATAATCCCGGATTAGCGGGTATCGAATCTATAGGGAGTAGAGAATAAAAACACTTAATCCGCTTTTTAGCTATGTCAAAAATCAGTAGTGATAAGTGTGACAATGATTCAATTCTCAAAAGTAAAAACAACAAGTAAGAGAGCACGAGTAAAGGAGGAGGTAAGGCAATCGATAAAGATGGGGTACTCGGATAATGCTCCACCTAGGATAATTGTTTCAAGTGCAAGAACCCTCTTTTATGCTTCCTAATCAATGCAATGGTGAGTCGTGAAAATCCTTAATTACATAGTCCCAAATCTAAGGTCAACTATGCCTAACTCTATACATGTCCCGGAGGAGAGATTAGATAACCTCTCAACCTCGCACTCGAATAGAGTTGCAATGAGCTCTAAGGATTCCAAGTGATAAATCTCTTCCTAATTATAGACCTAACCCTTTGGTCCAGGTGGAAGGTCCCTAACCACAATTAAGCCCTAGATACTAAGATCACCTCAACGCTTCACTCCGTTGCACGCGCAACTAAGCCCCAGCGGAGGGTCATCTCTTAGACCATTCACTCTATTATGGCCGCCAAGAACTCGAGGAACGGAGGTAGAATTATCACGTCGGAGGGGAAAGGGGATGCTCCTATAACTCTCGACTCACCCTCTCAACCCTCTCCAACCTAGCTTTGTCTAACGCTCGTGGTGTGTCACCCACTCACAAGGTTACCAACAAGAACTCTCAACCCTAGTGTCACTCTAGGGGAAACGTTCATACAATCAAGCATTCAAGGTTGGAACTCACAACAAACATCAATTAATTGAAAGCATAATAAAGAGATTCAATGAAACAAATACATTCTAGGGTTCACAAATACCCAAGTACCCACTAGAGGTTTACCTCTCCATGGAGCTAAGTACAATCAAAGAAATAGAATGTAAAAGCAATGAATCCATAGAGAAACCCCCTCGATAGTCGTGTAGATGGTCTTGTGGAAAGTCCTCTACTCGCCGTCCAAGGATTCCCTCGTCCGGTATAGGATACGCCTCGACGGGAGCTCCCCTACCAACCTTCTTCCTAAGGAATGACGATGTTGGAGCCGTAGAACCTCTCCAAAACCTTAGCCAATACATCTCAAAACCCTAGCCGAAACCATCTCTCAAGTTGGGGAAAAGATGGAGAAAAGAATGCTGAAATCGGGGTTGAATCGGCTTTAAATAGGGCTTGAATCGGGCGACCACACGGGCCTGTGGATCTTTCACACGCCCATGTATAATTTCCACACTGGCGTGGATAATTTCCATACGCCCGTGTGGGTTCTCTGAATTCCTGTTTTCTCAGCCGACTGTGAACAGTGCTGCTACAGTACTTTGCTACAGTATTATTACATTGCTCTGCTACAGTATCCGGCCTGAATAGCTTCCCGAATCCATGCTTTCATCGGGGTAACGCAAACAGGCACACGTTCACGTCGTGGATCACTTGCTTCTTCAATGATAGACAAGTTGGTGGAGCTCTTGTTCTATGTGCATAAGTCGGAATGCTCGAGTGTGACTGCCCTTGTGCCCCTCCAAATGGATGTGCCAATTCAAATACGAGGAGGTTGGCACACACTCTAGCATCTCACACCCGACCCATGTCTTCGCGTTTGAACTTTAGCAAGATTTCCCCCAAAATCGGTGCATTATGATCCACATTGGCTTCTTTCCTTCATAATCGGCCTCACAACCCTACCTGCACGAAAGTAACATAAAAACACACATATTAGTGTAAAAACCCGAGAAGAGTAATGCTCAACATAAGGAAAGAATGCTTCGCATTAATATCACACAAGCACTTATTAGCTGCTAATGGCTTTGACTCAACATGCAACCAACAAGATGGCAACAAAGATTCCACAAAACAATGCTTAATACAAGGCTTAATTCAAGAGTTTTGTATGGAAAAAGGCTACAAATGAATGGGGACAAAAAAGCAGGGGCCCACAAAATCTATTACCAAACAGAACATACAATCAAACAATACTAAAAGTTTCAAAAGCCAAGTTTCGAAATATACAAAACTTTCAGAATACAGATCTTAGAGTTTACGAAACAGACAAAGATTTGATCTCAACTAGACCAAGGACAGGTATGCTACTTGTTCACTCCCAGTAAGCTATTATACTCCTCATCTGAAAAAAATTAACAACCAGATTATGAGCTTGACAACCTAGTAAGTAACCCACTAAAAAATATTGGGATCATAAAAAGTCTCAAAAATTCAGAATAAAAATTAGTAATATGATATAACATAACAATAATTACCAAAATACAATTCAGAAACAAAACAAAAACATCTAACAATGTCTGATTTTCAGATAAATACAGTATATGTCTCCCAATAACTATGGTCAAAACAAAAATAACAGAGTTCATTTGTTTACCCTCGGTGACCCTAGCCATAATATCAGAGGCCGCTATTCTTCACTGATGGAACGATGCAAAATTATAGTCTCTTAATAGAATTATATGTCGACACGGTCAATGCTTAACCCCCAGTGATAGAGTTAGTGCATAATTAATTAGAGACTAAACATTTTTATGTCAAAATAACTTCATTGTCCAAAAAAAATATATCATAATTTCAGACAAAAGAGGATTTGCAGAACAAGATTTACATAACAATTTGTCGAGCAAATGTACAAATATACGCATGATCCCATTTCTTTATAGTAAAAATAATCCAGATATATTCAAAACAATTTACAAACATAATAGTTCTAAGATTAACAAATATGATCAAAATGTCAGAATTAATATTTCAAGGAAACAAAAGTAATTCAAAATTTAATAAGTATATAATAACAAAAATAGAATCAAAGCCCAACAAACGTTTTAATATTATATAAGTAAACTTTGAAAGAATTTAAATAAATTCAAAATTGTTAATAATCAGAAATTATATATATACACATTTATATGTGGTGTTAGTTACCTGATTAACACCCAAAACTTCAAATCTCACACTGAATCAAGTTCCTCAGAATACCCTATATTTAAGAGTAAATTCCAAGGACATCAAAACTCCCTCAACACAAGCATTACTTAAATATATTTCTACAAATTCAAAAACTCAAACATACACTTTCTAACAAGAATAACTCACAACATAAACCTTCAAATAAAATAAAACTTTAGGAGCAGATAACTCACTCAAAATGGAACAACTTTCCAACTAAGAATTTTTCCTAATTCCAAATCTAAAACAATGAAAATATCTAACCAATCTTCATGCTTTCTAAAAAAAAAATGTCATTTGCGCACAAGTTTAGTAATATGGCTATAACTCAAATATTATAGAGGCATAAATTTTGAAATTATATAGATCCATAGATAATGCTGACTTCTACAACTTTCTTATATAATGATATATCTAATTCAAATTCTAAAGTCATGGAAAAAATCAATGACTCTTCAAGGTCCTCACAGAAGTCTTATCTGTGGCACCTTAATTTAAAGTTTGTAACTTTCATCACACACATGGAAAAAATATGAAATTTTGCAGTAAGCTAGTTAAGATCAAGATCTACAAATTCTTTATTTTTAACTCCTCTAAATTAGGTCTCTAAGTCATCCAAATCAAAAAAGGATTTATGCTATGCTAAAAACAAATTTCTGAATCTCATTCTCAAATAAATCAAATCCTAACCTTAGCTAGTATCACTTCACAAATAATCATAAGAAGGAAAAGAAAAAAAAATCATAACCTTACCTCAACCACTCGCAATCAAGCACCCACGGAGATGAGTTCTTCATCTTTGTCTCTGACACCACACGCAACCAGAGAGAGAAAGACGAGGCTAGATCTTACTTTTTCTAAACGGCAACCTATATCAGAAGAAGACAAAGAGGTGGCTAGGGTTTAAAAAAATAATTAAAAATATAAAATATAATAGGAACCAAGGCATAGCCAAGTGGTTTTCTACCTTGCTTGTGTTTGAGAAGTCTTGAACTCGAGACCTCTCAAGCACAATGCAAAAAAATAAAAAGGTGCTTGTCACCAATTTGTGAAAAAAAAAAACATAAAATGTAATAAGGTTTTAAACGTAACCGCCTGACATTAAAATTAAAAAAAAATTAGCGAGGCCCACAAACTAATATAATAATAATGTTACTAAGTATAAAGGGGTGGGGTCCCCATAATTGAGATTTTGGATGCATTGGAGCTAAATTGATTGAAAAAGCATTAAAGGAGTATTTGAAGTTTCTAGATTTGTTTTTAAGTTTAATATTTTATTTTTTGTAATTATTAATCATAAGTTATAAGTTTTTGTTGTTATTATATAATTTATTATTTAATAAAAATCATTTTAAAAATTTATTATGATTTTGCCTACGGCATCATTTTCACTAAGACTGGCCTCGTTGACCAAATGCTTGGAATCCATCAATGCATAATTATAATCTTACATTTTTTATTTTTGATGCAAATGAAGGATGGGTATTGCCGAACTACTTCCACATAGACGGTGTTTGAATATTAAAGCATGACACCTTTTTTGGAGTCATACTCTATATGCCACCTCATTTCTTTAGTTTTTATGTTTGATCCATATAATCTTTATAGTCTTGATGTTAAGTAAAAGTAATATTTATAGTCTTGATGTTAAGTAAAAGTAATATATCTTTTTTGTATTGGATATTTTATTTTTTTAGATGATCCATTTCTCCATCACTTGTATCGAAGACACTTACAAACTCTGTAACTTGTGAACTTATTGTCTTCTTCCTAATGTATCATACATTTATTAAAACAACAATAAATCTTTTCAGTCAGTAGACCCAAGCCTTGAACAAACATTTTTGTGCTATAGAACTTATCCATCCTTATATTTGCTTCCATTAACGTATCTTTCAAAAATCAACAAAAGTCACTGAAACACTTGTTTTCAATATTCTTTCCATAGCCAATGGTGGGAATGATTTTCATACCCTGGCAACACCTCTTGATTATTAGCTCTTAGCACATCAAATAATTTTTGAGCTACTGCATTTGGAGATTCCTCTGGGAAGGAGAAATCAAATCCTCTAGCATCGATGACCAGCTATTCATATAAATTATATGATATTGGTTCAACACATGGAACTGATTTATTAGTCACATCTTGTTTATCGTGAGCATTGATAGTCAACCAACTAGGTTCCCTAAGGAGAATCCGTTGATATTAACACAATACAGATCCAATTTAATAAATGATATCAAACTACAAATTATTTCAACTAAGATGTAATGTGGGCACTTATGATGATTACAAGGAACTTGATTCTAATGCCATCCATATATTCTGTCTGCATATTTGCAAATTCAAAAAATATTTATATATTCATATCGAAAGTAATTTGGGTTTAAAAGCTGTCCTCAAGCCTTGCATATTCTCAACCCCTTTCTAAATTTAATTTAATAACAATTGTGTTATAAAAGATAAAACTCAATCAATATAACTGATACGAATTTCTATAATGTAATATTTCAATCACTCACAAAAACCTTCAAGTAAATGCTTCACATCTAAAATAGAAAAGATTCTCACGTGGCTTATTTTGACACGTTCTTTTATAAAAACCCAAATATTCTTTCGTCATATTCTTATATCAATCAATGTGGTCTTAATTACTTGGTTTAAATTACCTGAAGCAAATTCTTTTATAAATTTGTTGCTTTCCATGGGTTAAAAATTTAGAAGGAAAGCATCAAATGTATACCAATTTTAATATATTTTATTTACATAATCCACATTATTTCTTGTGAATTATTTTCCTTACAGTATATATCTTTCTTCTTGGATGCAATAATAGAGGGTAAATTTTTGAGGAGATCACTGTGTTATGGGTATTTTTCATTTTGATTACTGTGTTTCAATTTGTATCTTTTTGGCCATCATGTATTTATTTCTTTTCACCGGGTGGTCACTTGTGGATTTTCAGCCAATTTTAACTGACGTGGCAGCCGGAGATGCCATGTCACATTATATTAAAAGGTTTTCACAGCCCAGCTAGATTGGACACATCAACTTTGTGACACGTCAGCCTTCTTTTCTTTGAGATGAAAGTTTCTTATATGGATGATGACATGGCTAAGGGAAGGTGACATGGCACAAGGCTGACGTGTTCAGTCCAGCTGGGTTGTGAAAATCCTTTAATATAATGTGACATGGCATCTCCTACTGCCACGTCAGTCAAAATTCACAGGAAATCCACGAGTGACCGCCAGGTGAAAAGAAATCAATACATGATGACCAAAAAGATACAAATTGAAACACAATGATCAAAATGAAAAATACCAATAACACAATGATCTCCTAAAAACTTTACCTCAACAATAGATCCCATGATTTGACACTCAAACCAGCTTATATATAATGATATATAAGAATATTATCAAACAATCTAATGCCCAAATGTATTTTCCGCACTACAAGTGACATAAAGAAACATATCTTCATCTTCATCTTTCATCTATCAAATAACCCCTTAAGATGTTTCACTGAAGGATGCCCATTCCAATAGAAAAGTTGTTAAATAAATGAAAATGTATTTGGGAAGAAAATTATTGGAAGAGAATAAATAACCTATCGGTTGAAGAATATTGTCTACAAATATAAAGATCGCCTTTTCGGCACTAAGCTTCGTTTAGTGTAACTTAATTTTGGGGAGTAACTTCTGAATTTGTGTTAAAATTAGAGAAAAAAAATTAGAAAATAAGTTCTTCCACAAGTTTTAATCTTGATCAACTTTTGCTAAAGTTAAAACAAAGTGGCATCACAGGAATCTCTCCCCCGTCAAGTCAATTCTGTTAAAATCAAGTTGATTAATTTATTAAAATATTTTTTTTATTTTCAAAGATAAATGAAAAAAGAGTAAATAATAGTTTTATTTTTGTTATAAAATAATAAATTATTTTTATTAGTATTTATACAAAAATTTTACATGTCCTAATTCAAATCAAATTAAAATTTTAAAACCACATGTGACCCAATCATAATCAAATTAGGGTAGCATGTGGATAAGATAAATAAATTTTATAATATATGGATATATTCAAGATCACCCAAGAATACATATCCTGAGGCGATCTAAATCCAAAGATCAGCCTAGAGCACAGATCTCAAGGCGATCTAAAATACTCAAATATCAAGATCAGCCTAGAGCACAGATCTCGAGGCGATCCAAAATATACAAAATATACAAATATCAAGATCAGCCGAGAAAACATATTTCAAGGCAATCTTAAATATTCAAATGCCAAGATCAGCCGAGAGCACCGATCTCGAGGCGATCTAAATATTCAAATCTCCGGATAAGCAAAGAGCACCGATCTCGAGGCAGTCCAAATTTCAAGACTAGCCTATAGCAGCAATCTTGATGCGACCACAATACCAAGATCAACCGCGAATACGAATCACGGGGCAAATATATATATATATATATATATATATATATATATATATATATATATATATATATATATATATATATATATATATAATAAAAATAAAATTTAAATTAACAAAAAAAAAATTAAATAAGATAAAATACAAAATAAAATAAAATAAAATAAATCAAATCGTATAAAATATATATAGATATATATATATATATATATATATATATGTATATAATAAGATAAATTAAAATAAAATAAATCAATTCAGACAAATATATACATATATAATTAAAATAAATAAAATCCGATAATATATATAATCAAGTCAAATCTCGATAAGATAAAATAATAATAAATAAAAAAAAATCAATCAAAAATCAATTAAATCAGATCAAAGAAGAAGAATAATAATAATATAAACTATAAAAAATATATATATAAAATAAAATAATAATAATAATAACAAAATGAAATAAAAAAAAATTAGATAAGGATAATAATAATAATACAACAAATAAATAAATAGATAATATCCATATTAAAGTCAAATCGGAATCAGATAAATATAATAATAATAAAAAAATTTATTAATTATAGATATATATAATAAAAAAATAAATAATAATACTAATAAAAGAAAATAAAATAAAATAAAATAAAATAATATATATATATATATCTAATAATATGGATAATAATAAAACATAAGAATAAAATAATAATAATAATTAATAAACAAATAATAAAGTTAAATAATGAAACAATAAAATCAAATAAATTTTCTTAAATATAAATATATATATATATATATATATATATATATATATATATATATATATATATATATATATATATATAAAGAGAGGAAGAAAATAGAGAGAAGTGGACGTGCGGTTATGTTCTCGTGGAAGGCCATGACCACTACAACCAAAGCACGAACAAGATAACTATCTCTCCACGATCAGCACAGCGTCCGGAAAGGTCTTTAAAAAGAAAGAATAAAGAAGAAGAAGGGGGGGATTCGGGATTCTCAAGAGGGGGATTCGGGCTTCTCTCGGCCTAAGATATTCAAGAAGAAGGGGACGAAAAGACCCGTGGGGTTTTCTCTGCAAAAGGATACTGATATAAAAAAGAAAATAGAAGACGACGAGGAAGAGGAGGACGAACTGGGGGAAAGAGAAGGATTCTGGACTTCTCTCGGCCAAAGATATACTCAAGGAGAGAGGACCGGACCGACGGGAGAAAGACGAAGGAGAGGCACTCTGGTTTTCTCTAGGCGAAGAGATACTTGATATATAAAAAAAGAGCAAAGGAGAAGAGGGGAACCGGACCCAGGAAAAAGAAGAAGAAGAAGACGGAGAAGAGGGAAGAGCGAAGGCTAAGAAAACAAAGGAAGATAGAGAATTCGGGCTTCTCTCGGCCAAAGATATACTTTAAGAAGAAGAGGACCGGGATCGATCGGGAGGAAGACAAAGGAGAGATGAAGAGAGGCTGGTTTTCTCCGAGCTAAAAATATATATATTCAAATAATAAAGAAGAAGATACCGAGTCAAGGTTGTCGCCTTGGGGAGAAGAAGCTTCGGAGGAGGAGTCCGACCGGCCAAAGAAGAACTAAAGAGAGCGAGGAAAAGGAAGAAAAAGAAAGAAAAGAGGTCGCTCCACGTCAGTCATCGCTATTGTTGTTGCGATCGCCGTCACCGCCTCTTCGTTGATGCCGCCGGAGAGAGCAACAAATGACGGTTCTCCATCGAAAAAAGAAGAAGAGGAAGAAGAAGACTAAGGCTTTTGCTTTTCTCTACCAATATATATATATATATATATATATATGATAAGAAAAGGGGAGAGGGAGGCTCGCATCGCTGTCGTTGTCGTCATGTTGCCGCTGGTCAGCTGCGTGCTTTGTCATCGCTGACCGCCTCGACTTGAATCCCTACGTCGGGCGCTCTCTAAACTTGGTGAATTCAAAGGAGGCTCTCATGCGAGGGTTTACAACTCGGAAGGAAAGGCGTTAGTGGCGGTGGCGACGATGATGGTGATTGTTGTGTCGGAGGAGAAGATATCGCATGAGTTTGCCAAAGACACGAGGCTCTTCTACTCATTGCCGCATGAATGGTTCGGGTGCAATGATCATGGCATGTGCATGCGCTGCTTGATTATTCATGGATTAGACTCGTTGGCATCATGGCGAATGAATTTTAAAGCCATCAATGGTCTCTGCGGGTAACATAAAAACATAGTAGCAAAAAGAATAAAAAAATAATAATAAAATAAAATAAAAATAAGTAAATCTGAGACTGCACCAATGGTGGACTATTGAGAGAACAACCATCGCATGATTGCCAATGCTAATGTGAATAAAAATCTTGATACAGTGGTACCATAGATTATAGAGAAATTATTGCTCGCAACTCAGTATTGGAACATGAGGAGCTAGTCACTATCCAAAGCATTCAAATATTTAATAAGGATAGGAATGGATATATCAAGATCGATGAGTTAAGAGAATGACCGGGTCTCTTCCATGAAGCAACAAGACCTACTAATCAGTAGGTGAGCGGATCTCCCGAAGAACAAGTGCTCCGGTGGTGATTTTGAAACAAACAATGAGGAGTCATATTTGATGACGAGTATATAAAAGATTATTTCAATATTTGTGGATTAAAGAGTCAAGTTCCATACTATAATTATGCCCTTGACTTTATGTGTGATATGGTGATATGTTCATTTAAAAAAAAAAAAACAAAAAGAAAGAGGGTGAATTGGTCAAGTCTGTTGCTCATTCAAAGGAGAGAAATGATTAGAAACACACATGCAAACATGTTTAAGAAGAAAAAGAGATTGTATGTAATATACCCACGTGCATCTTAAAAAAAAAAAAATACAATGGCCTCGTAATAAAATGGCTTCCCCGAGTGAATATAACTCTACGTTAAATTAGAGAAGAAAAATAAAGAGTTTATATTCAATGAATGAGTAAAAAAATAAATAAATTTAACGGTCATGGTCTTAGGGATTTGGTTTACAAAAAAAATCATGGCCGTTGAATCTTTGATCACAACCAAATTAATGTTGACCGACATCCTCTTTCACTCTGCCTCGAACTTAAACCATGTTGTTTGATGATGAAATCTGGACCCTTGATCAAACTCTTAAATGATATCTCATTCATTGCCTAGTTGCCTCGAACTTAAACCATTTAGCTTGATGATGAAATCTGGACCCTTGATCAAACATGATGCATCTTGCCTCGAACTTAAGACATTGTTGCCTGATGATAAAATCTCAGCCCTCCAATCAAATTTGAACTATTCATCTTGCCTCGAACTTAAGACAATGTTGCTTGATGATGAAATATTAGCCCTCCAATCCTATCTCTTGATGATCAAATCTAAACCATTCACCATATTACCTCAAATTTAAATTAATTATATGCTCCTCATATCCACCGTCCATTAATTCTCCTTCATTACATTTATCACTTGGGATAAACAAACCACACTAAAAAAAACATTTAATAATGAGATATATATTTCAAGACGGCAATAAGGCATATAATGTGGCGACGAGGCACATGCAGCGATTATGTTCAAATATATATGATGATCATAAATAAAATAAAAATAAAAAAATACATATATATGGATATATAAAAAGCAAAACTAAAGCAGTAAGTCAAGACTCAAAAATATAAAAAGAGTCAAGACTTAAAAATTCATATAAACCGACAGATTGAACTCAACGAGTGTCAAGAGCATCATAAGTCGAAAGGCCCGAAAGAGTTTACAAATTAAAATACAAATCGACAATTGAACTCGGTGGTCTCAAGACATTATAAGTCGAAAGGCCCAAAAGAGTTCACAAGTCAAAATATAAATCGACAATTGAACCCGAGTGGTCTCAAGACATCGAAGTCGAGGACCCAAAGCAGGTTCACAAGTCGAGATACAAATCGACAATTGAATCCAGGTGGTCTCGAGACATCGAAGTCAAAGACCCTAAAGAGTTTCACAAGTCAAAATATAAATCGACAATTGAACTCAACAGTCTCAAGACAAGAGTTTCACAAGTCAATATTCAAAATCCATATAAATCGATAATTGGACTCAGCAGTGTCAAGACATCATAAGTCAAAGACCCAAAGAGTTTCACAAGTCAAAATACAAATCGACAATTGAACTCAGTGGTCTCAAGACATCATAAGTCAAAGGCCCAAAGAGTTTACAAGTCAAAATACAAATTGACAATTGAACTCAGTGGTCTCAAGACATCATAAGTCAAAGGCCCAAAGAGTTTACAAGTTAAAATACAAATCGACAATTAAACTCAGTGGTCTCAAGACATCATAAGTCGAAAGGCCCAAAAGAGTTCACAAGTCAAAATATAAATCGACAATTGAACCCAGTGGTCTCAAGACATCAGAAGTCAAGGACCCAAACAGTTCACAAGTCAAGATACAAATCGACAATTGAATCCAGTGGTCTCAAGACATCAAAAGTCAAAGACCTAAAGAGTTTCACAAGTCAAAATATAAATTGACAATTGAACTCAGCAGTCTCAAGACAAGAGTTTCACAAGTTAATATTCAAAATCCATATAAATCGATAATTGGACTCAGCAGTGTCAAGACATCATAAGTCAAAGACCCAAAGAGTTTCACAAGTCAAGACTTGAAGGAAGCTTCACAAGCACAAAAGCCGAAGCCTATGGAAAGTCAAAAATCAAGTTCATGATTCATCAACATAAAGAATCCAGAACGTAAAATACAAATCAAATTCAAAATGTAAAAATGTCTCAGACACAAGTTCAGACACAAGTTCATAAGTTCAGATGATTTCAAATTTCTTGTATTTTCAATGGAATCTATGAAATGAACGAAATTAATTGTCACGAATTGTTTTCTTTTCACACTTATTTCTTAATCGGAGGTTCCTGCGATAATGTCCAGGGTAATTGACATTAAGGGCTTGCCCCTAATGGAAGTCATGAACCCATAATCTCTTGAAGTCATAAAAAATTAAATTTGATTTGTGATCCATTTATTTTAACCAGTCTAACCCTAATTAAAGGCCGGGTGAGAAAAAAGGAGTCCACAATTAGAAATGTCTACAAACAAATGCGATAAAAAAAAAATTGAAGTTACATTGTAATGGCTCCAACAACCAAAAGAGAGAAGAAAAGAAGATGATGTAACACTACGGGGTAAAAATTTGTGTAGTTCACCAGATTATGACTTTTTCACTTTGGTAACTGGATTTCAATTTGTATCTTTTTAGTCACCCGACACCAATTATGTTTTATCGGGAGGGTACCCATGGAATTCCGATTATAATTTTATCCTACATGGCTACTGGAATTCCCATGTCATTGTTGAGTTGGCACTAAATTAATCCATCTGTACATACCACATCACTAGTATGTTTTACTACGTCATCACTCCACATCATCCCATCTTCCACGTCAACCATCCTTTCCATCTCCATCATCTTTCTCCATTCGAGAGAGAGAGAGAGAAAGAGAGAAACCCTTTTTCTTTATCCCATTTGGACTTTAATACATGTTTTTCGTTGCTCTATTTCACTTCTATGAAATGATGAACACTGAACATAGTATTGCAAGCTGTTAAGATGGTGATGGTTCACAAACTACATCCTGTAAAGAGGAGCTTTGTCTATTACTCATTTGTTCTTAATCTTGAGTTTAGTCTCAAATCCAATTCTTTTTGTACATTTGTTGGGTTACGGAGTAGAAGCCGAAAACAAGATGGAAATTGTAAAGGAGGTGGAGAAGCATGTCTAGCTAGTAATAGCTTCCGGCAAAGTGAAGGCTGTGATATATAAGTCTCTACTTATGATTTATGAGACACTGTCTTGGTAAAGCAAACTCTCTCGGTCGGGCTCTCTGAATTAGATGAATAAAAAGAGTTTCTCTTTCTCGGATGAAGGAAGACGATAGAGATAGAAGGGATGATTAACGTAGAAGATGAGATGATGTGGAGTGGCGACGTGGTAGAACACATTGGTGATGTTGACCTAAGGGTGATGTGGCATGTACAACTGGATTATATTAATACCAACTCAACAATGACATGGGATTTTGGCAGTCACATAAGATATAATTAACCGGAATCCCATTGGTACCCTCCCTATGAAACATAATTGGTGTCAATGGAGTAAAAAGATACAAATTGAAATCGAATTACCAAAGTAAAAAAAAGTGTTGTAGTACGGTAACCTACCTAAATTTTTACCCTAACATTGAGTGAAGTTAGATACATTATAATTAAAAAAAGAAAAATACTTGAGTGACGTTGTGTGGAATGCACTCCCTTTTGCCATTTACTAATGCAAGTCATAATTGCCTTCTTCAACCGTTTCCTCACCTACTTAGAAATTAAATTTGGCGTTACTTGGAAAAAGAAATATATATACATATTCAATAGTTTAATATTAGAAAATTTTCGGTTGTAGTGTACACACATATATTTACAAACACACACACATACATGCACGCATGGGCACACATATATGTATATATGTATGTATAAAAAATCATTTCAAGTATAAAAACACAAGTTATGGCAATAACCACTTGATCTATTTGTACCAGATCCCCTGTATAGGGTGTTCATGTTCTGTTGATGAGGTGGGTTCAAACCTTAGCTCACCTAAGGTGAGGGAACTTATGTGTTGAGAGATTAACTACACGCATGTGCATGTCCCTGACATGACTTGTTCACATTTAAAAAAAAAAAAACACACACACACACACACACGCAAGGTCATTACGTTTGGTTTTGTTCCAATTGAATACTTTCTTTTACAACAACAAATAACAAGCTCATAGACTCAATTATAATTACTTACACAAAGGACTAGTCAAGTTTCCAAGGTTTCAATAAATGAAAATTGTGGTAATTCTCCGTACATCCTTTTTACTTCTCAAAATACAACTTTTTAGTCCCTATATTCTTATTCATACATTGTTAGTCCTTTTACTTTTGAAAATAGGATATTTTAGTCCACAATTAAACCACCATCACTTTCATCATTTGAGACTGCTGTGGATACCATGTGGTATGGCGTGACAATTTTGCCACGGAGTAAATCTCCATACAGTTCCTCTATTTTTCAAAATGTAAACTTTAAATCATTCTACTCTTATTCCTACTTTGTTGGTCCCTTCATTTTTTAAAATGTGTCCACGACCAAAATTCGACCAAAATTCATGTAAAAAAATCCATGACCTTAAATTGAGTAAATTCTTGCAGTTCCTACTTATTAACTCCATGATAGATGGAGATGAGCAAATGAGCCACATCACCTATTTTTAATTATTAATAGCATTAAGAAACCAAATGAATTGAAAATTTTGGTGATGTGGCTTTCTTTATTATGAAGGTTGAGAGAGAATATGTTGCATTATGATGCTAAGAACAAGAATGATTATGAAGGAGATAAGATGATGATCATACCTCGATTATTCAATGAACTGAGAGGGAAGAGGAGAATATCCTCACTCCAAGATGGCTTCATAGAGATCAGAGGAGAAAGAGAGAATTAAGTGAGGAAAATAAGAAAGAGATCGGGGGTTAATATAAATAAATAATAAAAGAAAAATCCCAAAACGTCCCGCTTTCTCGAAAAATTATCACATGTAATGTAAAGGTAAAGATAGGATAAGGATTATTATATTTGAACTTAAGTGATATTTGAATTTAACTAAAATCTAAAATTAATTTATCTTAAATTTAACTAAAATTTAAATTAAAATTTCCTAAATAGATTAGTAAAATAACAAGGGAAAAATCCTCTAAAATAAAATAAATAATTAAAAAAAAAAACCGGAGGGAGTAATTTTGAAGTATCATCTGTGTATATATATATATATATATATATATATATATATCCAGGAACAAACTGAGATTGGGCCAATTCTTTATGGGGCGAGAGCTCAACCCTTTTCGATGTTGGGCCCGTTAGCGAGGCTTCATTTCCTAATCGAAGTATCAAAACACAAAACCAAATCGGTCGTTTCCTTCGTTCTTGATCTTTCCGAGCTCCGCTGTGAAACCCTAGCAATGGATAGGGTTTCTGAGAGGGATCGATCCACCCGGAAATCACGGGACGACCACGACCGAGATCGAGATCACCAGCCCCGGCACCATCAACACACCGAGAAACATGCCGACGAGCGCCGCCACCGTAGTGACGGTGATCGCCGCCATCGCTCCAGGGGAGACTCGCCGGAGGATTCTGAGAAGCGGCGTGAACGATCTGTTGATAGGGGTAGGGATTCGGTCGAGCGTGCTAGGGTTTCCTCCCGTGATGATTCCGTGCATCACCGCAACGACGGGGATCGCCGACATCGCTCGAGGAGGGACTCGCCGGATGGTGTTGAGAAGCGGCGTGAACAATCGATTGATAGGGTTTCCCGAGAGGATTCCAAGAAGTTTCGGGAGCGGTCCTCGGAGAGAGGAAGTTTGCCCCGTGAGGAATTCGTAGAGAGGCGCCAGTCCTCTTCGAGGAAGCGGAAAGATCAGAATGATGAGCCTCTTGAGGAGTCGGAGAAGAGCGGGAAGCGGGTTAGGGTTTCTGAAGGCACGAGGGAGGAGAGGAGAGAGAGGCGGCGATTTGAAGATCAGGTTTTGGAGGATGCGGGGGAGCTTAATGGCGTCCATAAGGAGAAGAGGAAAGAGAAGACAGACGATGTGGTAGATGTGAAAGAGGATAGCAAGCGGAGTAGGGTTAAGGAAGAGGACTTGATTGATACTGGAGAAAAGAAGGCTAGAAGAAGGGAGAGAAAATTCAGTGACAGTGTGAATGTGGAGGGTAATAAAGATGGGAAAAAAGATTTGAAAGAGGAGCAGATATCTAAACATGCGGTTGAAGAGGTGGAATTGGGAAGCAGCGAGGATGCGAAACCTGGAGTTTCTGGGGAAAATGGTGCCAGGAATATCGATGATGACAAGAGCGGCTCCATGGTTAATGTGAGTTTGTCTTTATAATGCAATCCTATTTACATACTATCTTCATGCCATTTGTCATTGTTTATATTTCCTGAAATACTGATAACATAGGTTGAATCAGTTGTTCTTAAGACAATGCTCAACTGAATCGATAATTTCTCGGCTTGCTATGAGTTGCCTGTAGTATGCTTGCATTACGTTTTTAACTCTCTTTTGGTAATTCATCATTGGGTTGTTCAATTATAGTGGCCTTTTTCAATGATAGCTAATGTTGGTCTTCTAATGGAATCATGTGGGGATGTTTTCTAGATGAGTAATGCTATTCATGCCAAACAAGTGGGCTGAATAGCATTACCGAATGACATGGATGCCCAGTCATTTAATCCCTTTCTCATAACCATCATCTCCCAAAAAACAAAAAAACAAAAAACAGAACCTTAGTCTGGCCCTTCACGCCGACGAGATTGGAATCAAGGTAGATGACACGGTGGAGCGTGGGAAGGAGGTTGGCGAGGTAGATGCTGGCATAGTTGATGGGCTGATTGAGGGTGTGGCCAACAGAGGTCTTGTTGTGGACCATGGCGGTGTTGAAGTGTTGAACGGTGAAGGAAAGGAAATGCAGCGAGCATGCAGAGAGGGTTGGGAAAGTGGGGGGAAAGTGGAACTGGATGGATAGCGGGCAGGAGGTGTGTTGGAGGATGGAGAGGGCACCGGTGAGAGAGCTGCGGACAAAGGCAGCTTCAAGGGTCGTTGCGATGTGAATACTGGGAGAGGCGAACGGGAGGGAAGGGAAAGCAGCAATTCACTGCTCTAGTCATGGCATCATGGGAGAGGTGGCGGGGGTGCAGCTTAGGGTTTCTCTTTTTTGGGAGATGATGACCAGGAGAGAGGGATTGAATGACCTGGATGCCAACTTCTTTAGCTTGAATAACATCACTCTTTCTAGATTGTTAATTTTGTTGTGAGACTGCACCCTGTTAAAGGTGTTGAAGTTGGATATGCTACTGATAGAGAAGTCTTCAGAATCCCATGAGCCTCCAATCAAAACTTTTGATGATTTGATCTAGATGTCTTTAGTTTTTTGTGTTTATGAAATGGGTGTGAGTCTAGCTTGTGGAGCATATAAAGTTCTAGATAACTTTCCTTTTAGTTTGAGCGCAACCAAGTCCTGGTGTATCCTAGAATGGTTTTTTCCTTGGTTGAATCTGACGTCAATGTGGCGGCCTCTGCGGAATATGCCCTTGATTGTTTGAAAATGTTTTCTTTTACTCAAGGTCAATATTCGTTGGAGCCCTTGAAGCTTGATAGTATACATGTGGAATTTTAAAATCTTATCAAAGACAATCCAAGTATGAAAGGTCTTTGGAAAGAATCTTGGTATGCATAGGAGGAAAGTGTAGAAAATTCGTTCTTATAGTTGTGGGAAAATTTGGTTATCCATCTAAGAGAAGTTGGTTGTCCTTGGAAAGAATGCCTATGCTCAATGCATCTTCATTTTTTCTCCCTGAGTAGACTGAGTGGTCTACAAGTAGGGATATCACAATAACTCTGTCATGTGTTTTTTAGTATGATTTGAGTTAGCTGAGGGATCAAACAGTTTTCATAATGCTTTATTGTAGGATGATTATATTGTAAAACAGTTTCCTTTTCTAGCATTAAGGGTTTACATGGTCAAAGATGTTGCAACTTGAGTGAAGATTGCAACAAGAGTGTTTGATAGTTGGGATTAGTATTAGAAATGGAATTTGAAACCAATCAAAGGATCAATACTGAATTAATGTTTTTATAAAATTTAAATTTAGTGGAATCAAGAACATGGAAGATGGAACTCTGTACATTGGGAAACTTACTCCCGGATATTGAGTGCACTTGGACATGGAAGATGGAACTCTGTACATTGGGAAACTTACTCCCGGATATTGAGTGCACTTGGTGGTGGTTTATAGCTATGGAAGCAACATCAATGATTGGAAAGTGATTTAAAGCTTAATAGAGGTGTGGAGGTGAGCGAGAGAATATTTGGCTAGCCATCATTGTGTTCAATTGGATTATCTAATGGTTGTCAATCGTGTATTCAGCATGCAGATAGCCTAAAATAAAAAGAGGAGAAAATGATTTTAAGGAAAGCAAGAGTTTGTTGGTGGGTATTTGACCATAAAGGATTGTTATTATTCATGAAATATGATTGAAATACCCACAGAAGGGGACAGAACTAAATGAAGTGAAAGAAGTTATAATGAGAAGGGAAATGGGAACTCTTAGGCCCCAAGTGCAGGAAAATGAGTGGAAAGCTCTTAAAAATATTGATACCTCCACATTAGTGACTATATGGCAGGCATTCTTCAGCAATTGTAAGATTACTGATTTTTTTTCATTTTTTGTAAACAATCTCAGCAAATCAATTCTTCTCCTTTTCTTCAGTGACCATTACCCTATACTTCTTTTGTCTTACCTTCATAATGCTTGATTCATTTTCTGGTGTCTCCTCACTGCCATATCTCTCTGTTCTTTTTTTTTTGTCCCCTCTTTTTTTTGGCTTCCCCAATTGAAGGTTTGTGCTTGTTTAATATCCTATTTCTCATAACAGAGAATGCAACTTTTGTCAAATGCATACAAAAATTCTTTTCCTGTGGTAGGGCTTATTGTAAATTTGTAATAAAACTTCAATTAGGTATAGTGAGGGTTAGAGTTATTAAAAGCGGAAAAAACACCGCCTAGGCACCCAGGCGAGGCGAGGTGAGGCTAGGCGCCATCAAAGAAGCACTACTTAGGCGAGCACCTTAGCCCAGGCACAAGACAAAAAAAGCAAGAAAAACGTTGTCTTTGTTAGTTTTCTCCTTTTTTTCAATTTTTAAATGCTTTTTAGGAAGCTATATTAGAGAGTAATTAATGCTTTTTAGGAAATATAAACAATTATACTTGAAAAGTGTAACTATTAAGAAGAGGGGTTTTCTAATTAAGGCAACTTTTTAGAATATGGAGAGACTTTTTAGCAGAGAATAAAAAATAGAAAAGGATAAAAAAAACAAAAAACTTCATATGAAAAATAGATGAAAACTTGGGAGATGTCATGTGAAAGATAAGGAAGTTTAATCGGGAAGGAGTTCTATTTGAGAAGAATATTAAAGTAGCATATTACTTTCAAAGAGGAAGATGGCCTAGATGACAAGGAAAACGATAGCCTAGATGATGAGGAAGATTGACTAATAGAGTCAGATGATTAGTCTAGAATTAAGATTCTAAATTAGCTCTTGCATACTAAACCTGAAAGTTTAGATTGCCTTTTGTGGTTTTTTGTTTATGTTTTTATTTTGGATCTTCAATATTTTAGTAGATGGTTATTATATTAACTTAAGATCAATCTTATTCAATTTCAATGTTGTTTTGGATATATATATATATATATATATTACATTTTTTTAATCAGTTTCATGTCGCTCAGGCAAGCGCCTAGGATGGCGCTTAGCTCCTTAGGTGATTTACATTATCATCACCTTAAGGGTGCTTTGCGCTTTTAATAACACTGGTGAGGGTGTTGTAGAAGAAATGTGTTGGACAAGAAGAAATTTCAAAATTAAAGAAGCACTTCTAAGATTGCTTCAATTTTTTTAATGGATAGCTGGATTTTAAAGCTCTATTTTATAAGTTCAATTGCACAAAGCAGTATATTATCTTTTATCCTATTAAAAATCTTCTTTTCCTTTGGAACATCGGGAAGGTGTAGACAAAAATACTTCAAACAATTCTAAGAAGCATGCTATTAACTCTTAACAACCAACTAAAAGTAGAATCCTGAAAGAAATGTTATTTGATTTTTTTTAGGAAGATAAATTTGAAATTTTTTTTGTCGAAGTTCAAAATTTAACGTGGATATCTCTACATAAAAGATGCTTTCATGAATGTAAGTTGTACTTAGTTCATGAAGAACCTTGTTCTTAAGGAAAGGAGAGATACCACTAGATGAGCGTGTGATAAGTTCTTGATCGGTTTGTGCAATCTTGTAGTATGGACATTTTGTTACACTAATAGATGTTTTTGTTGTCTAATACTGTGTTAGCAATCATTTTGTTTCAGTTACCTCTCAGTCCCAAGTATGTCGTTGGCCTTTGGGATCCTTGTCCTTGGTACTCTTTATAAACTTTTTAAGTATAACTAAGGTAAACAGTATTTCATGGTGTTCTATAATACAAGTTTTTCCTAGTGCAGACCATAGAAAGAGTTAAATATAATAAATCCTCTCTCCATGAGCAAATGTACCTGTGAGATAATTATTTTGTTTTTTATTGCCTGTATGATATTGTCTGCAAAATTTTTTTGAAGGAATCTTTTGAGTGTAGGAGAATGTGTTTATTTGTTTTATGCATTGATTATATTTTATATTATCGTAATCATATTCAAATGTGAATCACTTATGTTTTGGTTCTGCTTTCTTCCTTGAATTTTGTTTCATTTTTAATGTATAAAATGTATGAGTTTTCATTTCTCACGTCCTTAATGTTGGGATGTCCTCTGAAGCTTGTTTTATCATTTCTCGTGGGGATCGTATATTCTATGGTTTTTTGTTTTATTTAAACAACCGGTCCTTATCACATGTTGTCCAAGAATTCTGAGGTTATAGTCCAATTTTGTTATTGCTAATTACAATGTAAATCTGATCTTTTAGGTTGATTCTCTGGGACCACTCAATGTAGGACCAAAGGTTTCTGTGATCTCATCTGCTTCTCATCACCCCCTGCCTACTAAGGTATCTTCAATTACTACCACCAATGAAAATGAGGGAGTTAGTGTTACCAGATCTGATGAGGTTCCTGGAAAATCTAGTACAGATGGAACTACAGCTTCAGTCGCTGGCAGAAGTGGCACTCTGTCTCTTGATGCTTTAGCAAAAGCTAAGAAAGCATTGCAAATGCAGAAGGAACTGTCAGAAAAGTTGAAAAAGATTCCAGCGGTAATTATAGCCTAGGCAATGCCTTATGAATTGCTTTTTCTTCATGTCTTCTCTATTTGCCATATTGTGATTAATTTACATTTCCCTTTTTCCTTCCCTTAACAGCTAAGCAAAATTTCTAGTGCAAACTCGGCGAATAATTCCCAGGGATCATCTTGCAAGGATCATTTTAAAATTCCTTCGGCTATTGGAACACAGGTATCTACAGCTCCGGCCAGTGCGCTTCCAAACACACAAAACTTAACTGCTGTAGCTAAACCATCTGTGAATGCTCCTGGTGTAATTCCTGGACTCAATGCTGTGCATAATCTAGAAGCTGTGAAACGAGCTCAAGAGCTTGCTGCTAGAATGGGGTTTCATCAGGATCCGGAATTTGCACCTCTCATAAATATGTTCCCAGGTCCTTCAGCAATAGATGTTATCACACCCCAGAGGCCATCAAAGACTCCAGTTCTTCGGTTAGATGCGCAGGGTAGAGAAATAGATGAACATGGAAATGTTGTTAACATGCCTAAGCTGACTAACCTTAGTACTCTCAAGGTTTTGGTTTCTGTAACTTACACTTATTTCTTGAAGACTGTTTGTTTTCTGCCATTGTGGGCACTGATTATTTTTTCGTGAACAGGTCAATATTAACAAACAGAAGAAAGAAGCATTCCAAATACTTAGGCCAGAGTTTGATGCTAGTACAATGTCAAACCCTCATTTTGATTCAAAGATGGGTATGAATATGACCAAGCTAATCAGGCCCAAAAGGGCGACATTTCAATTTGTTGAGGAAGGCAAATGGTCAAAACAGGCAGAGATGATTAAGTTCAAGGTATTGCAAATGTCATGTGTGACTGAATGTGCTTGCCTTATTTTTGGTGGACTTATTTCTACTTTTAACAATATGTCACGGCTATTTTCCTTTGCAGAGTCAGTTTGGGGAGGCACAAGCTAAGGAGCTGAAGATAAAGCAATCACAACTTGCCAAGGCAAAGGCTGAGCCTGACATAAATCCAAATCTGATACAAGTATCAGATAGAACTGTTAAAGAGCGGAAAGAACAGGAGGTGATACCTGAAATTGAATGGTGGTAAGTATACACTATTGGTTAAACAACATCATTATGATGTACTAAGTGTGTTACCTCTAAACTTAATCTATTTTATGTGTTATCAATTAGGGATGGACCACTTTTACCTTCGAAGACATATGATGATTTGTCCAATGATAAATTAAATATGGAAAAGATCACAATATATGTTGAGCATCCTCGTCCAATTGAACCTCCAGCAGAGCTGCCCCCACCTCCCCCACAGCCTTTGAAGCTTACCTACAAGGAGTTGAGGAAACTAAGAACTCAGAGACGGCTTGCTAAAGAAAGAGATAAGCAAGAGATGATAAGACAAGGCCTGCTGGAGCCTCCCAAGCCCAAGATCAAGATGAGCAATCTCATGAAAGTTCTTGGTTCTGAAGCAACTCAAGATCCAACAAAACTTGAGATGGAAATACGCACTGCTGCGGCTGAGCGGGAACAAGCTCATGTTGATAGGAACACCGCACGCAAACTCCTCCCTGGAGAGCGTCGCGAGAAGAAAGAGAGGAAGCTCTTTGAGGATCCAAACACACTGGAGACCCTTGTGTCTATCTACAAGATCAATGACCTCTCGCACTCGCAAACACGTTTCAAGGTTGAAGTGAATGCCAATCAGAACAAACTCACTGGTTGTGCTGTAATTACAGATGGTATGAGCATTTTGGTGGTTGAAGGGGGTAAAAAGCCAATCAAAAGGTATGGGAAGTTGATGCTGAAGCGCATCAACTGGGCTGCTGCAGTTGGTGATGAAGAGGGAACCGACGACCATGACCGCCCTATCAACGGTTGTGTTCTGGTTTGGCAGGGAAGTGTAGCGAAACCTAGCTTCCGTAAATTCTCTTTGCACCAATGCAGATCTGAAGCGGCTGGCAGGAAAATTTTCGCAGATGCTGGTGTTCCTCACTATTGGGATCTGACAGTAAATTTTTCAGATGACTTGTTGTGAGCATGGAGTTTATGAAGATAAAATTTAGCCGGCTTTTCATGTTTTGAAGATGTTGATCTTTGCTTGCGTGTGACCAGCAGCTCATGGCCATAAATTTGAGACTGCAATGAGATGTGCTCATTAATTTCCTTAGTGGACTGGAGACTGAAGACTGGTTTTATATGCATGCTTTTTATTGTCTGTGAATCTTAAAATCTCGTACAATTCATGGTCTTTCATTTCTCATCTACTAGTTCACTATTTCACTGTGTCATACTCCACATGAAGCCTTATGTTTGAACTTTGATACTTTATTATATGGAAGTTTATCTGAATCAAGAGTTCTGTGATCTGATTATTAATTTATTCACTTTTATTTGTGGGTTGTTTTTGTATTTACCTTAATCATATGGGGTAAATATCTCCATGGGTCACCAAACGATGGCCAAATATCTAAATGGGTATCACATTTCAATTCATTTCTTTTTGATTTTGTTTCAATCGGAAGATACCTCCCATTTCTGATGAGGAATTGATGACGTGGCTGCCGGAATGATCATGTGGATTATGTTTTGATAGCTCATTTGTTGATTTGGAGACGCCAGCGAGGATTAAACTGGTTTTTCAAGGCTAGTCAAACTTTTTCTTTTTATCCAGCTCAGCATCCCGCCATTTATCTATTCCAGCTCAGCACCTTGCCCCCTCTTCACCTCCTAGTCTTCTTCTTCTTCTTCTTCTTCGTTTTCATCGTCTTCTTTTTATTTTTTGCTAAAACCTTAAAGACACAGTCAGAGCAAGGAGGCATATTCAAGACTCAATCTTGAACAAGAATTTCAATGAATGGTTGATCCTATACAAGAATTTCGATTGCCATAAGCCTTCTCCCTCTCCCCGTCTCTATCTCCCTTTCTTTGCATCATCACCTAAGATATTCTCAGTTCGATGTGAAATTGATCACTTAATGAAGCTTCTTTTCATAATAGGGTTTTTTTGTAGTTGTCCAGCTTGTAGTTCTAGGGTTCCATTATACAATGTATAAGGGTTTTCTTTTTGTATAAAAATAAGCTTGAAATCTGGATTTTGGAAATCACAGTATACATCAATATGAATTTTGTGTAAGTAACACTTGTTGATCTTTAATAAATAATCAGAACCTCTGGCTTGAAAAGTCTAATTTCATAATGAAGTCAACGTTGCCATAAAAGGTCTAAACTCATGTCTTGTTTTTAACAAGGAAGACATGCCCAAAGTCTTGCCATGATAAATTAATCCTGTACAAACTTGGCAAATATGACATTAATTATGTATAATAATAAAAATTGGCAACCCTTTAAAGAAGTCAATTTTATAAAGTATACAAGCTTTGTAGATAATGCATTATTAACTCTGCACAATCACAAAATTTGCACTGGAAAAAAAAAAGAAGAAATCAGTTCACTACAATTCAGTTCTAGCAATTAGATAGTTTGGCAAGAATTTAACAATTCCATTCTGCCAATTGAAACACTACAATTCAGATAAATTTACATGAAATTTGGCAGTATAAACTTGCATATAATACAATAATTTAGTACAATGGATGCACATAATACACGTTTTGCACACAACTTCAATTTTGTAGAATAAAAAAATTCCCAGCCAATGTGTATAAACCAGACAAGCTTTGGACATAATGCATTAATTCTGTACAATCACAAAATTTGCACTGAAATTACTAATAGTAGAAATCAGTATCTGAACCACTACAAAATTCCTGACACTATGATAGTTGATGACATTCACAAAATTAGGCAGCATAAATTTTAACAGACTTGATTTTGTCTTATTGATTACCACTAGTAGCAGCAGACCCTCTAGTACCAGGGGGTACCCATATTTTCTTTTTCTTTGTAGCAGCCCCATCTTTATCACTCACAAAAAGCCTTGGCACCTGAATTTTTGAAGTTGATGTAGTTTTCTTCTTATGAGATTGATTTACTTGAACCACATTCCTGGGCAGCAATTCAGCATTAGCATCCTTTTTGCCTCCCCTAGTTTGCAAATTATTTCTCTTTGGCCTTATCTCATTTGTAATTGTTTCCCCAATAAGAGCCTGTTCAAATGAGTCAATAAACAAGAATGACCATATTTTGTTTTGTTAACATATCCAATCCTAATAAGAAAATAGTATCAATGTTGAAGCATGTAAACTAATATGTGAAGTTTAATCTAATATGTGAAGTTTAATCTAACATGTGAGACTAAATTGTACTATAATTTCTTGTGTAAGTTTCCCAATTTCAGTGCTTTTGTTGAGGATATCCACTTTTCAATGTATATATAGAGATTATTACTTTCATGTCATAGAATTGGATGCCAAATAAAATAAGAAAAAATGCAAAGGAAACTTAATGATAAACCTAAACAAAATGATCCTGAAGAACCTGGGGATCGATTGTTGTCATAGGATCATTGCTTTCAACCTAATAAGCATAAGATAATTAAATAAACACCACAAATGCAAGAGAACTAAATTTATTTAACACAAATTTCTCACATTATCAGCATTGAGTGTCCCAACAGACTGCCCACTTGTCTGTTCATTTGACTCTTTCTCCCCCTGAAACCATGGGAAATATGTCTATGTCACAGGGGAAAAAAACAAAAAATTAAGGCCAAATATTTTCTTAAATTTGACCATACCTGGACACCATGGAATCTCTTGTTATGGCTAGGCTTTCTACAAATATTGTACCTCATTGGAGTCCCTCTCTTGCATACTCTCCCATTGTTAAAACCCACATTTTGCTCATCTGGCTCTCTCCTTTTAAGCAATGGCTTCCTACCTCTCTTCTTATTTATTGACTCAAGTGGAAGTGAGGGGTGAAGGGGTTAGATCACTCTTGGGCGAACAGTGAAGACTTGATAATATTCATCCAAGTAGTTCTCTGGCCTTCCCTTATCATAATAAATTGCCGATATTGCATGATTACAAGGAAATCCTGCTAGTTGGCATTTCCTTCAACTACAATTTATTTCTTTAATATTAACCACAAACTGACCATCTTGCCCTAGTACTTGATATTCATCCTCTCTAGACTATGTTGAATAATACATGTTACTCATTTCCTTCAATTTCTCTAACTTCTTGAGAATCCTAGGGCAGTGTATGGTTTTACATTTCTCCATTGCATCTCTTCTTCTTTGGATTCTGACCATTAGCTTTGTCCTGATCATTTCAT
This sequence comes from Dioscorea cayenensis subsp. rotundata, assembly GCF_009730915.1. Classification (NCBI taxonomy): domain Eukaryota; kingdom Viridiplantae; phylum Streptophyta; class Magnoliopsida; order Dioscoreales; family Dioscoreaceae; genus Dioscorea; species Dioscorea cayenensis. The sequence goes on from NC_052478.1 coordinate 12,106,828, forward strand.
TCATTGTAATGATGCCTTTTGTTCTAGCTTCCAATATTTGATTGTTAAAACACTAAAACAAATTGGTCAAAAGCATGTCATACTTGAATTGAGTTTGGAAATGCGACTTACTCCAATGTTTTGGGTCTATATTTTTCATATTTTGATATGCACTAACAGACATCAATTTTAAATTTTCCATTGCCTTCTCAAAAGCTAGAATGTAGCTAGACCTTGCACATGCCCATAATTGATCCTTTAGTCCCTTACCCTTAATTTTTTTTTAAAGTTTTTGAGGATATGCCTCACACAAAATTTGTGTTCATTGTATGGGAATAGATTTTCAATAGTAGGTATAAGGCCCTACATAATTTCCCCAATTCATACACCATGGCCAATAAAATAAAGAAGAACAGAATAGAACAATCACCAAAACAAAACAAAAAGAAAGAAAGAAAAAGTTAAATAAGGCAATCATCGTTCATACTTAAACATTTAATTAATGAATATAAATAGCAATGACATTGCCTATAAAGCAATTCAGAACATGACATGACAGTCACCCAATTGTAACTATATTAAAATTAGTATAAGTAGTGACAATGCATCAACCAATTGTAACTATATTAAAATGCACTTACTTTTTGTCTATATGTCATAAATGCCCATTGATGGTTGTTGTTTATTCCTATGTTTTCAGCTAGCAATTGTAAGAACCATTGTCAGTTTTCATAATTCTCCTTTGCCACAACAGCCCATGACAGGGGGTATGTGCTATCATTGCCATCTATGCCTACAGCTGAGAGTAACTGGCCACCGTACAAGCCCTTTAGGAAGCAGCCATCCAAGGATATTATGCGCCTGCAACCCTCCAAGAATCCAGCCTTGAATGGACCTAAAATGATACACAAGCCTGGAAAGTGAATGCATAAATGCAAATTAATTATAGCCATTGGCATAAAAACATACTATACTTGTAAATGCAATTTGGTGGCAGACATGCCTGCAAAAACCCCTTCAAAACATTTGACCTTCACACTTAAATTGGCATGAGTTCTCAATAATTCCAAACTGTAGTCATAAACCCTAGATATCTGTGATTGTTCATCACCATCCACCATCCTTGCATAGAGTTGTAATCCCACCGACTCGGTTCCGTGGGAATAATAGTGGAACCGAGATGTGGCATCACAACCTCCACAATTTTTTTATTGTTTTAACAACTATTTATATTTACATTAAATGTCATGATCTATATTTAAATATTGTTAAGGGTAAAAAAAATATAAATAAAACTTAAAAACACCATAGACAGCAACACATATGCTACTTTTATGAAGTTTTCTATTCCATCAGAATAAGCAATAAAACTTAAGAACTGAAACCATGATTCAATAAACAGATAACATTTGATCGAGTTTATAACAACAAGACATTATTTAGTCTTCTGCATCTTTACTTGAATTCATACATTCAACATCTCAACCTCTTCTTGAGTGTAGATGCATATCCTTCCCACCATTGAGCATAAAGCGCCTTCAAAATTTGCTTTGATCAGTCAAAGCACCTTCAAACTCAAACATCCTATTGAGCTCTTTTGTTAGTTTTTCATACCCTTCAAACCTTGAAATATCGACTGGATCTTCCAAGAGTTAAACCCTGCTTATGAACCTAAAAAGAAAAAAAATAAAAATAAAAAAAGAATAAATAATCCATCAAAGTCTCACTAGTAACTTCATTCTAGTTAAGAGAATAAAAACCTTTGTGCAACTACTGGGTTGAACAAATTTTTATCAAACCATGGCTTTATATTCAATCAAACCCTTCTATTCATGCTTGTAGGGCTCCTTGTTCTTTCTATACATATAGAAACAAAAAAAAATCCTATTAATATCTCCCAAATTTGAGGATGAATTCCGAGAGAGAGAGAGAGAGAGAGAGAGAGAGAGAGAGAGAGAGAGAGAGAGAGAGAGAGAGAGATCTTACAATTTATGTGATTAGGGCTCATTAGGGCTCGGTTGTTTTGATATATTCGAAGCCAAATATTCACATAAAGAAGTGGAGAAGAAAAAAAGGGAAGAAGGGAGAGAGAAAATATGGCTTGGTTGTTGTGACAAATCGGAATAGACATTCACTGAGAAAAAGAGAAGGGGAAAAGAAGAAGAATTAGATATTGAAAGGGTTATTTATGTTTGTGGAAAATATTTTTTTTTATCCTTGACAATATTTTAATATAGATCATGACATTTAATGTAAATAAAATAGTTGTCAAAAAATAGGTGGAGGTTGTGACGTTCACTAAGAAAAAGAGGAGGGGAAAAGAAGAAGATGAGGGAAAGAAGAAGAATTAGATATTGAAAGGGTTATTTATGTTTGTGGAAAATATTTTTTTTTTTTTTACCCTTGACAATATTTTAATATAGATCATGATATTTAATGTAAATAAAATAGTTGTTAAAAAATAGGTGGAGGTTGTGATGCCACGTCTCGGTTATTCCCATAGAACCGAGTCTGTGGGATCACAACTCGATTTAAAGAGATCAAATTTGAGATATTAGTACAGATTTACAAACAAAGTCATACAACTTTCAACAATGATCAATACACAAGTTACAAGAAACAACAAGGCATTACAACTTATAAAAATTTCATATCAAGAAGTTTCTACATGACAACCACCATCTTATAAAGATAGTACACAACTCACAAATGAAAATATTATAAATCACAACTACCGTCATCTAGTTTCACTTGTTGTTGTAGTAGATATTAACAGACAACAATATAAGAAGAGATGTTATAAGTCACTCATAGACACCAAGCACCATTCAAGAGCAGCCGAGCTTGCTCATAGTGATATTTCCTCCCAAGAATTTTACAAAGATACCAGTATTTTCCAGGGTAATCCTTAAGTAACAAACAGAAGCCCCAAAACAAAGCTAACACACCTCCTTCTAGCATTACAAGCTCCTAATGCCAAACCGGACATTAGCTTGGCAAGAGTCCAAAACAAGACAGCTGACTCCTCACACTGAGGTGGAGAGAACCCATGCCTAGCTCAGTGCCAAGGCCCAATACACAGACAAAAACATGACCCCCTTTCACCTTACTCCCATCCCTTAGTATTGGCTTCCCCTTATCCGTGACGTAATCTATATGTGCACTCTTAGCTTTCTCTGCCTGTTTCCCACGCATCTTCCTTGATTGCACATTGGCCTATCTTTTTCCGTCGTGTGCCCTGTTAAGTAATATCGCAAAAATCAAATAACATTAAAAGGGCATGCGGAAGCAATAATATATTTGCGATATATATTCTAATTGTTTTTAATGAGCACCGTAATTTAATTAAAAGGCCTAGAAAATTACCTCTTGATGATTTTCTTACTTTTGATGCGCCGAACTTATCTCTCGGATTGTCGTAGATCTCCTAGCGCCGAATGAAAGTTCCACGCCTCTAGCTCACACGCCGGAATTAAGAGACAATCTCCTCTTCTTCTCCAAATAGCGGCTAGGGTTAGAGAGGAAGAGAGAGCTAGGGGATTTTCTCACTAGAGAATTAGTTGAGATGATTCTATAGTTGGAGAGGAGTCATATTTATAGAAACTTCATAAAACATGATAAACATTATTCAATTATGAGTTCTATTCGAAATATGAACCTTCATAACATGATAAACATCATTCAATTATGAAGTCCTATTCAAAATATGAACCTTCATAATATGATAAACATTACCATAGAAGTTCTATTAGAAATATGAGTCCTAATCTAACTAAAACCACTTTTATCTTTGAGTCCTCATAATTTTGATTATCTATTCGACTCCATCGAATTTAAATCAAAATTTAAACTTAAGACAAAAACCCTAGATCAATTTACAATTTCACTCATCCCATGAAGTAAAATTATAAATTGACAATTTTACCCCTGTACTCAAAAAGACTGATTCTTTATCCCTTTAAGCGTGACTCCCTAGGTTCATTTCGATTGGCAATTTTACCCCTGTACTCATATAATCATAACCAACAATCCCAATCATTGACTGTCAAAGAGTAAAACCCATATGATTGGATTGTTGCGAGTCATGTTCGAATACACCAATTCCCAATGATGCATTTATGGCATATGCTCCCACTATTCCATAGTGTTCAACTAGCACTCTTTGTCAAAGGATATGTCATACAAATCCTTATGAACCTTTAATGCCCAATTAAAGGTTCTCCGATTTGCGAACTATTTAAGTGTATAAGTACCAAACCCTTATAGTGCTCTCCTCTTTATTCCACAAAGAGTAGAAGTTTTAACTTAATACACATGGACTATGATATTCAAAACTAATTATAATGCCATCACAAGATTTATATGAACATCAAAATAAATGCCTACTAAATAAGAATGTATAATACAAATGAAATGCCCTAATACAAGTATCCTCATTGGCATTCGAGGGCATAATCCTAACAATCTCCCACTTGTACTCAATGCCAACCACTATGGCATCTTACACCCATCTTCTTAATTAGGATGTTGATTTAACACGGCTTGTGATAGTGGCATGGTGAGTAGGTCAGCTAAGTTATCTGCTGAGGCTATTTTCTACATGGCTATGATGCCTCTTCCAACGATCTCTCAAATGATGTGGTACAGCCACTCGATATGTTTGGATATACTGTGAGACCTTGGTTCCTTCGCCTGTGCTACAACTCTATTGTTGTCACAATAAAGTGACAATAAGAGCTTCCACATTTGGAACCACCAGACATTCTATCAAGAACTTCTTAATCCAAACAACCTTCGATGCACCCACATATTCAGTCTTAGTGGTGGAATCTGCAGTAGTAACTTACAAGTATTTCATCTCACTGCTTTACCATTAAGAATGAATATAATTAAACCCTAAAGTGGATCTTCGGTCATCAACATCAGACTGAAAGTATGAATCTACGTAACCATCCACACTTAACTCTCCATTGCTATAGATTAGAAGCATATCTTTAGTCCTAAAATACTTCAACATACACTTCATAGCTATCCAAAGCTCCTTTCATGAGAAGCGCATGACCCCTATAAAGAAATATGTAACTATGCATAGAATGAATCATGTCCAACAAGGTTCGATTCGTATGCTTAGCCACCCCCATTCAGTTGAGGAGTCGCTGGTGGTGCTAATTGTGAAACTATCCCATGTTCCTTTAAGAACAAGTCAAACATGGTATTCATATACTCACTACCACGATTCGATCGTAGTGTCTTTATACGATAACCAACTTGATTTTCCACTAAAGCCATATACTTTCTAAACATGTCAAGTACGTTTGACTTGTTCTTCATAACCATACCTAGAATGGTCATCGGTAAAAGTCATGAAATAATGGAATCCACCGCGAGCCATCTCACTGATCGGCCCACAAACATCGGTGTGCACTAAATCTAAAACTTGTGGTGCCCTCTCAAGAGGTCCAATGAAAGGAGATTTGGTCATCTTGCCAAAAAGACAAGACTCATATGTCGGATAAGGATTCAATCCCAATGGACCTACAAGGCCATTTTTTTCCAACTCATGAATCATTTGTCCTCTTGCATGACCTAATCTCAAATGCCATACAAGTTTTTGATTTATCTCATGCCTACCATGACTTTTAATGATAACATTCACAACATATTTATTCTGGACATTCAGATAATACAATCAATTAACTAAAGAGGCATTGCCAACTAATTTATTTCCAAAATAAGTATCACAATTAGTTTCACCAAATTTAAAGACATATCCTTTTCTGACTAAAACAGGAACAGAAATAATGTTCTTTAGCCTGTTTGGTAATACTTAACAATCCTCTAAAACTAAAACATGTCCAGAATATAAAAGAATAGAAGTAGATCCTATGTGAGTTGCTACGACACACTGTCCGCTTCCCACGTTGATCATCACCTTTCATTCACCCAGCTTCCATCTTCTTTCCAGATTCTGATTCATAATACAAATGTGAGCACTAGCTCCTGAATCAAGAATCCAAGAAGTAGAAAATACAGAAATTGAACAATTTGCTTTGAAAACAAATTATTCCATACCTGTAGCGCCATCAGCTCTGAGCTGTGGACAATCCCGCTTCCAATGATCGGCCTCGCCACAATGGAAACACTTGCCCGCTTACTTGGAGCTCTCACTCGCATAAACCACAAGAGCCACACCTTTATTCTTACCCACTCCTCCCACTACTTTGGGAGCTAGGGCATTCTGCTTCTTGGCCATCTTTTTCTTCTTGGGCTTTGAGGGCCTAGAAGTAGAGATAGTCAAAACAACAGCATCATTCCCTTTAGTCTTCATTTGAGATTGAGTACTTACTAGCTTGTTAAGAAGACCAGCCAGTGTGCACTCAATCTCATTCATGTTAAAATTAACAATAAACTAAGAGAAGGAGTCAGGAAGAGACTGCAAGATGAGATCAACCTGAAGGTTGTAGTCCATGGAAAAGTCAAGAGCTTCCAACCTCTCAATCATAGAGATCATCTTGAGGACATGCTCTCCAACTACTCCACCCTCACTCATCTTTGCCCTAAAAAGCTCTCTAGATATTTCATACCGAGCAGTCCGACTATGCTCTCCATAGAGCTCCTGCAAGTGCAACAGTACCGATCTCGCATCACTCATCTTTTCATGAGAGCTTTGCAGATCAATGCTCATAGAGGCTAACATATAGCTCCTCACTCGCAAGTCATCGTCGAGCCATTTTAGATAAATATCTTGTTCTTCCTTGCATGCCTTGGGTGGAGGTTCGGTAGGAATATCGGCCTCAAGAACGTATCCGATTCGCTCTAAATTGAGGATTATCCTCAAATTCCTGAGCCAATCTACATAATTGGGCCCGGTAAAGATATTTTTCTCAAGCAAAATATTAAGTGGGTTATTAGTCATATCGAGAAATAAACTGCAAGAAAATAAAAACCAGATTATTAGTTCACTTATATTATACCCAAGTTATATTTAGGTTTTTAAATAAAACTTGGCTCCCACTACATTTTTCGCAAATCTACACTCCCACTATAGAAATCGGAAATCCTCGTTGGTAGGATCTCGTAGTGAGTGATTGTGTTCTTTATAAAATCCAGTGGGGCTCAACCCATACAGTATAATTGCACCACTAGAGTTAATAAAGTGGCGTCCGATGCCAACCTAGTCCATAGGCAGTCCAATCAATTTTGGTCCATAGTTTACCAAGCCTCAACCCATACAGTTTAATTGGCCCGTAAACTATCTGAGTCAAGCCCACCAACTTCTGTCAATCTAACAATTGAATTCCACCCCCTCAACCCATACAGTATAATTGGGGAGGAATTTGTTTCGACCGACGGCATTCAATGCACTAAAGGTTCTTAAAATTATAAGCGAATACAAGACCCCCTCGTACAGGGAAGATATCATGCACCCTCATAACCCTAATCACCCAGAGCTTGGTGGAGAGTCAGGACATCCTATGCCCTTCAACTTAGTGTTATTTCTTTTGGGAGAATTGTTTACAAGTTATTAATTGGGTCTCACATTACATTAATCATGCATGTATAAATAAAACATACATTCACATTCAAGCCATCACATCTATACGATCATGAACATCTATGATTAACCTATTTTAATAGATTAATCTAAAATAAAATCCTAAACTATTACATGCCTTTGTGCTCCATACAAAAGGACTTTACGCCGGGCTTCTTGCTCCACGAATTCTCGGACTCTTGTGTAACTTTATATTTTCTCTAAAATTTACAAATATGTATCCTAGATACAATCTACTTTTGCAAAAATTAAAAAAAATAACATCGGACACAACATGGGCCAAATACATAAACACAAAATAAAATAAATATAAAAGCCCTAATGTTCATGATCGTATGCCATTATTCCATTCAACACATCACATAAAAATAAAAATAAACAATCATAAATTTCATTGGTGTGAATTCAACTTTATTTAAAATAAAATAAATAATAATAATAATAACAAATAATATAATAATCACGTAGTGCAGCACAACCTCTTCGTAGTTATGTATTTATTTATTTATTTATTTATTTTAAATAAATAAAATAAAATGATAATAACAATTAATAAATAATAATAAAATAAATAAAAATCATGGGCCCAATGAGGGCCCTGTAGCACTGTGGGCCGGCCAACATAGGCCCTGAGCACAGTGGCCGGCCTACCCAGACACTGTCACAGTGTTGTGCACTGTGGGCCGGGCCAGACGGGCTCTGCACACAGTGTGGCTATGCTCATGGGCCCTTACAGAGGCTGCGTGCAGTTCTGCACATGGGCCCAGTATTGCACAGCCATGTGCAGCACACCCTTCGCAGGGCCACATCGGGCCTGCATACATGCAAAATATATATATTTATTATTATTATTATTAATCTAAATTAAGGATTTTATCCCATGTAATATTGTAAAATAAAACATTAATAAAACCTTAATTAAGAAATTAAGAACACATGCATAAATTCAATTTTACCATGTTTTCTACCAATGAAATAATATGATTTTTAGACCTAGTGTTCATTAAAACAAATAGCCTCGCTCTGGTACCACTGTTAGGTAATATCGCAAAAATCAAATAACATTAAAAGGGCATGCGGAAGCAATAATATATTTGCGATATATATTCTAATTGTTTTTAATGAGCACCGTAATTTAATTAAAAGGCCTAGAAAATTACCTCTTGATGATTTTCTTACTTTTGATGCGCCGAACTTATCTCTCGGATTGTCGTAGATCTCCTAGCGCCGAATGAAAGTTCCACGCCTCTAGCTCACACGCCGGAATTAAGAGACAATCTCCTCTTCTTCTCCAAATAGCGACTAGGGTTAGAGAGGAAGAGAGAGCTAGGGGATTTTCTCACTAGAGAATTAGTTGAGATGATTCTATAGTTGGAGAGGAGTCATATTTATAGAAACTTCATAAAACATGATAAACATTATTCAATTATGAGTTCTATTCGAAATATGAACCTTCATAACATGATAAACATCATTCAATTATGAAGTCCTATTCAAAATATGAACCTTCATAATATGATAAACATTACCATAGAAGTTCTATTAGAAATATGAGTCCTAATCTAACTAAAACCACTTTTATCTTTGAGTCATCATAATTTTGATTATCTATTCGACTCCATCGAATTTAAATCAAAATTTAAACTTAAGACAAAAACCCTAGATCATTTTACAATTTCACTCATCCCATGAAGTAAAATTATAAATTGACAATTTTACCCCTGTACTCAAAAAGATTGATTCTTTATCCCTTTAAGCGTGACTCCCTAGGTTCATTTCAATTGGCAATTTTACCCCTGTACTCATATAATCATAACCAACAATCCCAATCATTGACTGTCAAAGAGTAAAACTCATGTGATTGGATTGTTGCGAGTCATGTTCGAATACACCAATTCCCAATGATGCATTTATGGTATATGCTCCAACTATTCCATAGTGTTCAACTAGCACTATTTGTCAAAGGATATGTCATACAAATCCTTATGAACCTTTAATGCCCAATTAAAGGTTCTCCGATTTGCGAACTATTTAAGTGTATAAGTACCAAACCCTTCTAGTGCTCTCCTCTTTATTCCACAAAGAGTAGAAGTTTTAACTTAATACACATGGACTATGATATTCAAAACTAATTATAATGCCATCACAAGATTTATATGAACATCAAAATAAATGCCTACTAAATAAGAATGTATAATACAAATGAAATGCCCTAATACAAGTATCCTCGTTGGCATTCGAGGGCATAATCCTAACATGCCCTTCTTCCACTACCTCTCCCTTCTTTATTCATGACTGGTGTCCCATCTCTGAAGACAATTTCGTTATTAGCTAGTCACCAGCTTCTTCTCTCACCCTTGTCTTGCCCTCGTATTGCTCTATTGACTGATAAACAGTCTTGATTTTTTCCATCATCATATAAAGGAATATAACATTTCCCAACCCATGGAGAGAGACCTTGTCCCCAAGGTCCAAGTTTTGGTAGTATTGGTACAACGGTAGGTAGTCCTTCCAAGAAATGTCATCATATGATAAAGATTGCCATTTTACTAGGACTTGAGGTGGCCACCCTATGATGCGCTTGAGTTGCCGGTATTGCAATTGTTGTGTTGGTTGTAATACTGGGCCTTTTTCATTGGTTAGGAAAGGGACGGGTATCTGAGGGTTTGTATGAGCTCCATGCCATCGTTTGAGCAATGATGCATGGAAGACAAGGTGTATCCTCGCCTCCTGTGGTGATAGAAGCTTGTAGGCAATGGGTCCCAATCCTTGGATTACTTTTAATTTTAAAGGTCTAAAATACCGCATGGCTAGCTTGTGATTCCGCCCCATAGCAATGAATGTTGTTTATTTGGTTGGAGCTTCACCAAAACCCATTCTCTGACTTCATAATTTACTTCGGTACGTTTTACATCTACCAACCATTTCATTTGTGTCTGGGATTTCAATAGGTTGGACTTCAACTAGTGAGGTCCTTGTCCCTCTGACGAACTAAAGATTGAATGATTTGCGGATATTGATCATTGGAGCAATATGATAGTAATTGCGGAGGGTCGCATCCACAAATGACCTTGAAAAAAGTGTGAAGATAGTACTAGTATGGGCTCCTATGTTGTATGAATATTTGACCCATAGTAGGAGCTCGACCCATAACTTGGGATTCTCCTAGGCGAAACAGCGTAAGTATTGTTCTAGGCACTTGTTTAGGACTTCCATTTGTCCGTCGAATTGTGGGTGGTAAGCCGACGACATTGAGAGTTTGGTCCCTATGTTGTGGAAAAGATATTGCCAGAAACGGCTAGAGAATGTCTTATCTTAATCGCTGATGATCAATTGTGGTACGCCATTCAACTTGATGACGTGTGTGATGAAAGCTTTTGCGATTACAAGAATGGAGAAATCCTTCCTAAGGGGTGTAAAATGTGCATACTTGGACGACCTGTAGAAGATGACCAAAATGACATAATAGGCCTTAGACTTTGATAACCTGATAATAAAATCCATGGAAACCGCTTCCTAGATTTATTGTGGCATTGATAATGGTTGTCACAAGCCGCCTAGGTGCGAGTGTGACTCTTTGGCTTGTTGACATGTAATGCATCAAGGCACAAGTCATTGACCAAATTTTGCATATTTGATCAATAGAATTACTGAGCTAGTCTGCTATAGGTGTGTATGGTGCCTGCATGGCCGCCCATATGAGAGGAATGATACTCTTGTAGGATCTATTCATGTAACTTGGGGATGGGTTACTACAAAGATTTTCCCATTGCACTATGTACAATATTTCATGCTTCCACATGAGTTTGGGGTCCACCTGATCATTGGATTTTAACTTCTCAATTATTGGATGTGTGACCGAGTCTTGGTGTTGTGCAACTTTGACTTGATGGATAAGTGAGCACTAGAATGAGGATGTTGAGAGGGCAAAGAATCGAGATAATACAGTAGCTACATTATCTAGTCTGACCTTGTATTCAATGGTGTAATCAAATCCGAGTAACTTGGGAAGTTAGTTCTGTTGTTCTAGGGTTTGAGTTTCTTGTGTATTAAGGTATCGCAAGGCCTGCTAGTCGATTCTCGCAATGAAGTGGTGACAGAATAAATAATCCCAGAATTTTTTAATGGCGTCGGTGAGCGCATAGAGTTCATATACATATGCAGATTGCTTTTGCATACACATTAGTATCTTGTTTGAGTGATATGCTATAGGATGGTTGTGCTAACTAAGAATGGCTCCTATCCCACTGCCTAAATCGTTGGTTTGGATGATACAGGGTTGTGAAAAATCTAGTAGGCAAAGCATTGGTGCAGTTGTTACGACCGGCTTGAGAGCTTGGAATACCTCTTTTACTTGTGATTGCCAATGGAAATTGTCTTTCTTTAGTAAGCATATTGCTTGATAAATCTGCGATACTACCTGCTCAGGCCAAGGATGATGGATGTTGAGACCTGAAAAACAAGAAGAACAAAACCAGCACAAGAAGAAGATGAATAATGATCAAAGTCCAGAGAATTCTAAAAGTCAATACACTCATCACATCACTATCATTTCAGACACCACTACAAATAAATACATAACAGACCAAGGATGACCTCTGACTTAAACCCAAACAAAAGGACTCAGTCTAACCAGCTTAAACAAGACCCACTTCTATCTCGAACTTACGCACATAAGAGAGATGATTAAATCCCAGCCCTTCAAATTAAAACACAGTTCCCTCCAAGGATTAACTGTACAAACAACTCACATTCTGGATTTCTTCAGGAATTCTCCAATTGAGGTTCTCAGCAACAGCATCTTCAATATCTTCAGTTACTCTAACAATTCCCCCCTTGACTGAAGACTGCAAACTCTTAATTCATCTCTAAGTCTGCAAAACTTCTTGGAGTCCAGGAATTTTGTAAATATGTCAGCTAATTGGTGTTCAGTGTTGAAGAACAACAATTTAACTGTTTTGTCTGTAACAAGCTCTCGAATAAAATGAAATTTTACATCTACATGCTTTGTTCTTCCATGGAGCACAGGATTCTTTGCAATTGCCATGCAGGACCTATTATCACATCACACTGTAATAGGTTCATCAAGATTTACTCCACATTCTAGCAAAATTCTTTTGATCCACAAGCTTTGACAACATGTTCCACATAAGGCCACATATTCTGCTTTTGTTGATGAAAGAGTGACTATATCTTGTTTTTTTTATATCCAATTGAGAAGCCAGCACCTGTAGTACTCTTTCTGTCCACTAAACTTCCACCCCAATCACTGTCAGAGTAACATGTTAATTGACATTTCTTGCCTCTTTCTGTCCACTAAACTTCCACCAAGTATCTGAGGATTTGTTTTGCAGCTCCAAACTGATTTTTTGTAGGATGATGCATGAATCTTGACAACAAATTTATTGGGAATGCTATGTCAGGTCTGGACTGTGTAACATATATTAATTTTCCAATGAGTTTCCTGTAAGCTGTGATATCTGCAAGCTGACTTTCTTCAAATAAGCTCATTTTCAAACTGGGATTCATGGGACTAATGATAGACTTGCAATTGATCATGTTGTAGTTCCTTAATAAATCCTTCACATATTTCCTCTTTGAGATATGAATTCCAGACTGATCTTGTATCGCTTCCAAGCCCAAGAAGTAGGACATTAATCCTAGGGCACTCATTTCAAATGTCCTCTGCATATCTTCTTTTAATTTGTTCATCATCTCTGAAGATGGACTTAGATAGATTACATCATCCACATAAATGCAGACCAGAAGAATTTCATTATGATCTCCAATTTTTGTATACAATGTGTGCTCTGTTAAGCTTCTTTTGAATCCATGCTCTTGCAAGTATGAATCAAATTTTCCATACCAAGCCCTTGGGGCTTGTTTTAATCCATAGAGAGCTTTATATAGTTTGTAAACCATCTGCTCTTTTCCTTGGACTTCAAACCCCTTAGGTTGCTCAACATAGATTTCTTCTTCAATCTCACCATTTAAAAAGGCAGATTTAATATCCAATTGATAGATTGGCCAATTGTTGTGAGCTGTAAAACAATCAGAATTCTAATAGTGTCCATTCTTGCCACTGGAGCAAATATTTCTTCATAATCCACACCATATTCCTGATTGTAGCCTTTGACAACTAATCTGGCTTTTAACTTATCGATTTCACCATTGGGCTTGTATTTACTTTTAAAAATTCACTTCACTCTGTTTTTTTCTTTCTAGGTGGCAGAGAAGCTAATTCCCAGGTTTTATTCCTTTTAATTGCAGAAATTTCAATTTGCATGGCATTTCTCCATTCTGGGATTTTTTCATCTTCTTCAAATGTCACTGGATCAGAGACTGTTAATGTAAAAGAGCAGTTTTCATAAATTTCTCTGAGTAATCTGACTTTACCAGGTGGAGTTTCTTCATCTTGATTGTCATTTGGAGACTCTTGAGCTTCAGTACTTCTCTTATCTGCAGAACTTATCACTCCTTCATTATCATCACCTTCGGTGTCACCAACTGAGTTACTACTATTAGTCTCATCAGTGAGAGGAATGCTTGGTGAAATAAATCTGTGAGTTTCCGTACTTTCTGTGTTCCATTCCCAATAGTTTTGTTCATCAAACCTGACATCCCTGCTGATAACAATTTTACCAGTAAGAGGATCAAACAATCTGTAAGCTTTAGAGTTAAAACAATATCCAACAAAGATACATTTTTTAGCTCTATTGTCAAACTTTTGTAAATTCTGAGCTGGAATTTTTGTGTAGGCAATGCATCCAAAGATTTTCAAATGTGATACATTAGGTTTATTTCCAAACCAGGCTTCATAAGGAGTTCTATTCATGACTGCTTTTGTGGGAGATAGATTAGACACATATACAGTAGTAGATATTGCCTCAGCCTAGAATTTTGTTGGCAAATGCTTGCTATTTAGCATACTTCTAGCCCTCTCCACTAATGTCCTATTTTTCCTCTCAGCAACACCATTGTGCTGAGGGAAATAGGGAGCAGTAAATTCATGTTTGATCCCATGATTATCACAAAAATTTCTGAATTGACTAGACATGTATTCACCCCCTCTATCTGTTCTCAAAGTTTTTAATTTGTGACTTGATTGTCTCTCAACTAGAGCCAAGAATTTTTGGAATCAAGTAAGCACTTCATACTTATTTGTGATAAAATAGACCTAGCTCATTCTACTAAAATCATCAATGAATAGCAAAAAATACCTGGTTCCTCCAAGTGAGTCCACTTTCATAGGCCCACACAAATATGAGTGTACAAGTTGAAGCTTTTCCTTAGCTCTCCATGATTTTCCAGAGATGAAAGGTTGCCTAGACAATTTTCCATTGACAAGGTCCCCTTGCGTATATCCGGCAAGTGCACGGGTTTGTCGAAGTAATAATCCCCGGTGAGCGGGTATCGAATCCACAGGGAATAGGGAATAAAAATACTTAATTCGATTCTTAGCTATGTGAAAAATCAATGATGATAAGTGTGACAATGATTCAATTCCCAACAATAAAAACAACAAGTAAGAGAGCAAAAGTAAAGAATGGGGGTAAGGCAATCGATAAAGATGGGGTACTCGGATAATGCTCCGCCTAGGATAATTGTTTCAAGTGCAAGAACCCTCTATTATGCTTTCTAATCAATGCAATGGTGAGTCATGGAAATCCTTAATTACATAGTCCCAATTCTAAGGTCTACTATGCCTAACTCTATACATGTCCCGGAGGAGAAATCGAACAATCTCAACACCTCGCACTCGCATAGAGTTGCAAAGAGCTCTAAGGATTCCAAGTGATAAATCTCTTCCTAATTATAGACCTAACCCTTTGGTCCAGGTGGAAGGTCCCTAACCACAATTGAGCCCTAGATACTAAGATCACCTCAACGCTTCACTCCGTTACACGCGCAACTAAGCCCCAGCGGAAGTTCATCCCTTAGACCATTCACTCTATTATGGCCGCAAAAAACTCGAGGAACGGAGGCAGAATCTATCACGTCGGAGGGAAAAGGGGACGCTCCTGTACCTCTCGACTCACCCTCTCAACCCTCTCCAACCTAGTTTTGTCTAACGCTTGTGGTGTGTCACTCACTCACAAGGTTACCAACAAGAACTCTCAACCCTAGTGTCACTTTAGGGGAAATGTTCATACAATCAAGCATTCAAGGTTGGAACTAACAATAAACATCAATTTATTGAAAGCATAATAAAGATGTTCAAAGAAATAACTACATCCTAGGGTTCACAATACCCGAGTACCCACTAGGGGTTTAGCTCTCCATGGAGCTAAGTACAATCATAGAGATAGAATATAAAAGCAATGAATCCATAGAGAAAACCCCCTCGATAGTCATGTCGATGGTATTGTGGAAAGTCCTCTACTCGTCGTCCAAGGATTCCCTCGTCCAGTATAGGATACGTCTCGATGGAAGCTCCCCTACCAATCTTCTTCATAAGGAATGACGATGTCGGAGCCATAGAACCTCTCCAAAACCTTGGCCAATACCCCTCAAAACCCTAGCGGAAGCCCTCTCTCAAGTTGTGGAAAAGATGGAGAAAAGAATGCTGAAATCGGGGCTGAATCGGCTTTAAATAGGGCTGAAATCGGGCGACTACACGGGCCTGTGGATTTTTCACACGCCCATGAGGAATTTCCACACGGGCGTGGGTAATTTCCACACGCCAGTGTGGATTCTCTGAAACTGTCATTTTCGGCCGGCTGTGAACAGTAACTGTTACATTGTTTGCTACAGAGATTTGCTACAGTACCTGCTGCAGTACTCTGCCAAAAATACTCCCGAATCCACTTTTCATCGAGGTAACATAAACGGGCACACGTTTATGCCGTGGATCGCTTTGCTTCTTCAATGACGGATAAGTTGATGGAGATCTTGTTCTATGTGCATAAGTCGGAATGCTTGAGTGTGACTGCCCTTGTGCCCCTCCAAATGGTTGTGCAAACTCAAATACGGGGAGGTTGGCACACACTCTTGCATCTCGCACCCGACTTATATCTTCGCGTTTGAACCTTATCAAGATTTCTTCCAAAATCGGTGCATTGTGATCCACATTGGCTTCTTTCCTTCATAATTGGTTTCACAACCCTACCTGCATAAAAGTAACATAAAAACACACATATTAATGTAAAAACCCGAGAAAAGTAATGCTCAACATAAGAAAAGAATGCTTCGCATTCATATCACACAAGCACTTATCATCCATATATGCAACAATCACAACTTCTAAATTGTTTTACTCTAGGTAAACCAGTGACCATTCCCTTTTGATTTAACACTTGGAGACTTTGAAGGTTTAGATGACAATACTTGTCATGCCACATCAGTGAATCTTCTTCATTTGATATAGCAGCATTTAATTGTTTAACTTGTGAAAATTCCACTGGAAACAAGTTATTCTTGTTCTGTTTTACAACCATTAACTGGTCACCAGCTTTATCATCAAATATTCTGCACTCACCATTTTCAAACACCAATTTATATCCATTCCCAATTAATTGTCCCACACTGAGTAAGTTGTGAGCTAAACTGGGCACAAATTGAACATTGTGAATTAATCTTGTTTCACCATTTCTAGTAATCACATTCACAGATCCTTTTCCTGCAACTTGTATCTCCTTATTATCTCCCAATTTGACTGTATGCTTTTGAGTTTCATCAAGTTGATAGAATAACTGTTTTCTTCCTGTCATATGGCTTGAACAACCACTGTCAAGGAGCCATACTGATGGTTCTGGTGACTCAATCTCAGTATGCACCATGAACAGTTTCCCAAATTCTTCACTTACATTTTTATCATCATTAGAACTTGAGCCTGTCTTTATACCAGCAATTAGACTGTATGTGGCCAAATTTTTTACAATGATAACACTGAACATTTCTTAAGTTCCCTCTAGATCTTTGATAAGAAGCTTGACTACGTTGATCAGAATAACCACTGCTTTGATTTCCTTCATCAGCTGTATCACTTACAAATCTGCCTCTGCCTCTACTATAACTCCTTCCTCTACCTCTGAAGAAGTTCCTACCTCTGCCATGACTAAGATGCCAATTCTGACTATTGGTTGTCTCTCCTTTTGTAATAAGAGCTTTCTGTTCTGATTTAATCACCAATGCCTTTTCAGAGGAAGTATCATCTTGGCTCAACAGTAAAGCTTCATGAGCTTGAAGAGACCTTGCTAGTTCAGTCATGGTAAGTATTGTATGGTCTTTGGCTTCACCAATTGCAGCAACAACAAAATTATATTTTGATCCTAAGCTTCTTAAGACCTTCCCAACTATAAGAGTATCAGGTAATTTATCTCCTAAGCTTCTCATTTGATTAACTAGATCATTTACCCTTGCAATATAAGTTTGAACACCTTCACTTTATTTTCTATGTAAATTTTCAAAAGATTGCCTCAAAGCTTGAATTCTTAGAGCCATAATCTTAGGGGTTCCATGAAATTGAGTTTTAAGAGCATCCCATGCTTCTTTAGCTATATTGACAGCAGAAATTCTTGAAAACAAGGACCGATGAACTGCTTGTTGGATGAGGAGCAAGGCATGAGCATCATTTTGTTTATTTTTAGCAATCTTCCCTTCTTCTTCAGTAAAACTTTTTTCTACAACTTCCCATAGCCCATTAAACCTGAATAAAGTCTTCATCATGATGTTCCAGTGATCATAGTCTTCTCCATTGAACTAGGGTACTACTAGTAGAGAGAAACTTGAAGAACTACTGCTGGAAGCCATCAAAAGCAAGAACAAAACTTTTCCTCCTTTAGACCCTCTTCAACCGAGCTCTGATACCACTTTGATGGATGTTGAGACCTGAAAAACAAGAAGAACATAACCAGCACAAGAAGAAGATGAACAATGATCAAAGTCCAGAGAATTCTAAAGAGTCAATACACTCATCACATCACTATCATTTTAGACACCACTACAAATAAATACAGAATAGACCAAGGATGACTTTTGACTTAAACCCAAACAAAAGGACTCAGTCTAACTGGCTTATACAAGACCCACTTCTGCCTCGAACTTACGCACATAAGAGAGATGATTAAATCCCAACCCTTCAAATTAAAACACAGTTCCCTCCAAGGATTAACTATACAAACAATTGGCATTCTGGATTTCTTCAGGAATTCTCCAATTGAGGTTCTCAGCAGTAGCATCTTCAATATCTTCAGTCACTCTAACAAAGGAATCCTCTCAGCTACTTGCTGTTAATGGGAACCAGCCACCATAAGATCACGTCAATCTTAGCTTTATCCATATATACCCCCTAAGATGTCACTACTTGACCCAAATACTCCATTTCTTTAGGCCCGAATGTTCACTTCAAGATTTTGACAAAGAGTTGGTTTTGTAGAAAGGTGTTCGGAACCACTTCCAAATGTTTCAAATTCTACTCCTAGGTTACACTATAAATGAGTATAACATTGTAAAATACCAAGACGAATCATTGAAATGTAAACTGGAAGATTGAGTTTATGAGTGTTTGGAATGTTGTCAGTTCGTTTGAGAGGCCAAGTGGTATCACCAATCATTGAAAATGGTCGTGATGTGTTATGAAGGACATCTTGTACCTATCCTCTGGGTGTAGGAGGATTTGGTGATAACTCAATCGGAGGTCGAGCTTCGAGAAGAATGAACTGTAATGCAATTCATCCATGGTGGGGATGGGGAATGCATCCTTCATGGTGATCGCATTAAGGGCCATGTAGTCAGTGCAAAATAGCCATGTTCCATCTTTCTCTTAACTAAGATCAATGGGGATGAAAATGGGCTTGTATTGGGCTCTATTAAGCCTTCGTTTAGCATCAATATGACAATATTCTCGATCTCTATCTTGCGGCTGTGAGATAGCGGTATGTCTTGACTTTCGTTAGTGCTGTATGTGGAAGTAAAGAGATTTGATGGTCATAGTGCGGGATGGTTGAAGGCCCGTAGGCACGGAGAAGACATGCTGATATTTTAGGAAGATTTATTGCATGTATATAGGCATGGTAGGGTGAATATGTACTCCAGTCTCATCTTGGGAAACTGGTGGTATACTGTAGTGCGTCAGAGGTGAAGCACGTCTCAATTGCCTTTGTGGCGTGCATGCGGTGTAGTTGAGAAATAGTTGAGCCCTTGGGACAAGGGTTTTGTAGGCCATGCAATGTAATGAAGTCACCCTCGTGATAGACTTGAATGGTGCATCTACTATAGTCCATAACATGGGCCCCAACCTTGCCACCCATGATGCCCCGAATATACTCTCCACTTCTATCATGGGAAGTAAGTAAGCATGGAAGGATAGAGAGTTATCTTGGACCCTCACCTGTAGATTTTGGACCATGCCCTTGATGTGGAGTGACTAACCATTGCCGACAAGGACCTTGAGTAGTGGCGCTAGTAGCACATCAAGGTGTAAGAAACCGTTGTCGTTGCCGCCGTTTAACAAGATATACATTGGTTTGTTGGTAAGCGTTCCCATAAAACATGTCGTGTTGGATACGATGGTACTATGCATGGAATTCAATGATAACTCTGTAATTGCTCTTTTACCTATTGGACTGATTGAGGGTCGATAAGATAACCCGTCTCTGAGGACTCTGATTGGTCTTCATCCTATGCCAATAACACTACAAGAAAAATTGCAAATCGGCACAAAAAATTGGCACGGAAAAATAACCGTAACAAATTTCTTACATTATTTGTCACGAAGCTAACAAACCGTGTCACATATCTAATTTTTTTTAAAAATATTTTTTAATTCCGTACCAAATAGCGTGCCAAGAACCTAAATATAATAATATTTAATTCCGTGTCAAATGTCGTGCCAAAATACAAATATAATAGTATATTAATATTGTGCCAAATATCGTGCCAAAAGTATAAATATTATAATCATATATTTATACCGTGCTAAATACCATAGCAAAAATATAAATATATTAATATATTAATACCGTGCCAAATACAGTGCAAAAAATACAAATATAATAATTTATTATACCCTTGCCAAATACAGTGTCAAAATTAAAATATAATAATAATATATTTATACCTTGCGAAATACCGTGCCCAAAATATAAATATATTAATATATTAATACTGTGCCAAAAACCATACCGTGCCAAATACTGTGCCAAAAACCTAAATATAATAATATATTGTGGGCTCCTTTCTTTCCACTCGGCCTTTAATTAGGGTATGACCGGTTGAAAAGCATGGATCACAAATCAAAATTTAATTTTTTTTTTTTTATATTTCAGATGATTACAGGTTCATGACTCCTTTTAGGGGCAAGCCCCTAATATTAATTACCCCAGACAATATCATGGGAACCTCCGATTAAGAAACAAGTGTGAATGAGAAGTAACTGAGTAAACATAATAATTTTTTATATTTAATTTCAAAGATGCATACGAATACATGATCATAGACAAGAATACAAAAGTAAGAGAGCTATTCTCTAAGAGAGATTAACAAGAGATTTTTTTAGAAAGAACTATTTCTATCATGCTCTTCAAATTTTTTTAGTTGGCGCTCTTAGCTCCTATACTGAAAGTATGTCAGAAGATCCTTTTAGCTTTGTGGATGTAGCTCTCCTCGATTTCTTTTTTTATGTGGGTTTGTGTTTTGACACATAGCTTAGTCCAAGCTGGGGCCACTCTACATTTACGAGTTGCCTACTTGGTCACTTTTGCTTCTTTTATTGCTGAAGACTTTGGCTCTTTGCGCTTGTAAAATCTCCAGCTCCTTGACTTGTGAAACTCCTCAAGCCTTTGACTTCTTGATGTCTTGAAACTTCAGAGTTGCATTTGTCGTTTATATTATATTTAGATCTTGACTCTTCGATGATTTTGAGCCTTGACCGTTGGATTTTTTTTTTTTAAGTCATGACCTTCAACATGGTTAGGTCATTAACTTGATAATTTTGACTTGTTTTTAAAATGGATCTCAAACTCATTTTTTTTGAAAGAAACCTCATAATGGGCTTAGGTAAATCTTTGCCAAATCAACTTTTTCAATGAGTGTTGATGAGAAACATTTTTTCTTCTTTTTGTGAAAATTTTCATTCCTTTTTTTATCCATCATCATTTTTTTTTAAGTCATGACCTTCAACATGGTTAGGTCATTAACTTGATAATTTGGCTTGATTTTAAAATGGATCTCAAACTCATTTTTTTTTAAAGAGACCTCATAATGGGCTTGGAAAAATCTTTACCAACTCAACTTTTTCAAAGAATGTTGACGAGAAACATTTTTTTCTTCTTTTTTTGTAAAAAAATTTTCATTCATTTTTCTTTCTTTTTCTGCACTTTTCATTTCACCTATTTTTACTCCAACGGGTGTCAAAAGAGCTCCAAGTGAGCTTGAAGAATCTTTGTTAACTCTTCTCTTTTTTTTTATGGTGTTGATGAGAGATATTTTTTGTGAACTTTTCATTTTTTTTTCTTCTTTTTTTTTCACTTCAAGGAATTTTTTTTATTCTTCTTTTCATTTCACTTTTTTTTCACTCCAATGAGTGTCAAAAGACCTCAGAGTGAGCTTGAAGAGAGGGTTTGATTTTTTTTTTATGAAAAAATTTCTCTTTACCCCAAGAGTGTCAAAACTTCAAGGTGGAATTAGAGAAATTATGAAAAATTTCTCGTTACCCCAAGAAAGTCAATACTTCAAGGTGGAATTAGAGAGAATTTAAGAAAATTTTCTTGTTACCCCAAGAAAGTCAAGATTTTGAGGTGGAATTAGAGAAATTTTATGAAAATTTTCTCGTTACCCCAAGAAAGTCAAGACTTCGAGGTGGAATTAGAGAAATTTAAGAAAATCTCTCGGTACCCCAAGGAAGTCAAGACTTCAAAGTGGAATTAGAGAGAATTTTATGAAAATTTTCTCGTTACCCCAAGAAAGTCAAGACTCAAGGTGGAATTAGAGAAATTTAAGAAAATTTCTCGTCACCCCAAGAAAGCCAAAACCCAAGGCGGAATTAGAGAAAATTTTATAGGATTGTCCTAAAGAAGGCCCTGCAAGAAAATTACCAAAATACCCTCACTCAAATTCACCCTTCATTCACTCATTTTTTTTATCTTCCTTCATTTTCCCTCTCTTTTTTTTCATTTTTTCATCTCTTCTCTTTTCCTTAATCATTCTTCATTTTTTTTATCCTTCATTTTTTTTAACTCACTCTTCATTTTTTTTTCATTTTTTCATCCACCCTTCATTTTTCTCACTATTTTTTTTTATTTTTTTTTACCCTTCATTTTTTACTCTCTTCATTTTTTTTTACAAAAGTACCCCTTGCCAATAAACTCCTCCTCCATTTTTTAATAAAAATAAAAAAAATTCAGAAATCCTTCTTCCTTTAATCTAAAGTTCCAACACATGAAAAAAAACCCAGACAAATACATATTAAATATATTCACAGCATTCTAGTGCATGCATGCAAAGAGAATAATGTCCAAACAACTGAAATTCCTACTAACAATTAATGACTAACCAGACATGAAACTGAAGACATGTGAAACATAGATATATGTATGATCAGACATTGTAAGGACAGGAAGGATCCAACTGTTTGCAGAGAGCAAGGTAAGTAAGATAAAGGACTCAATCCTTAGCGCTAGTGCAGTGATTCATGGTGTTCTTACAGAAGTGTTTTAGTTATTCCAAAGTGCAGAAAGCAAGATTTTGACCAAGAAGCAAAGAAAGCCAATTAATGCTTCATTTCCTAGGGTTGATATGAGGTTTGAGGGACTTGGGTTGAGGGCAATAAGGGCACGTAAAGCAGGGAGAGTTTAAACATGCATGGGGAGTAGGGTCATGCATGGCATGCTTATTGTCATGTATGAAGGTGGAGAGTTCTTAGAAGCAGAATTGGAGCTGGTAAGTGATAGGGTGGTGAGTGTCGCAATAACGACATTGCATGGTGTCAGAGATGGTGGTAAGGTTGTTAGAGATGAGGAAAGAGAGAGGGTGAGTGGTGGCACGAAGATTGGTGGACCATGGATAAGGAGGTTCAATGGTGGATGGTGGACATGAAGGGGTGTTGTTACGGTGGGAATGAGAACGGGGAGTGTCTTGATTGAGATAAATAGGAATAAGTGTAGTAGAAGGAGGGTGAGAAGGAGAGGAGTGGAGACAGAGGAAGAAGCATTGGTATTGGGAGTTGGAAGGGAGAGATACAGCAAGATCGGGGCCACCTTTGCCATCAACGTTGTTGTTGTTGTTAGCCATTGATAATGATGATGATCATGATATAGAAGAAGAAGAAGAATAATGAAGAAGAGAAAGAGAGCACGAGAGAGAGAAGGGAATTCAGGCTCATGCACGCACGTGCGTGTATTTCTCCTTAAATGCATCTATGAAATGAAATTATATGCTTTTTTTTAGAGAGAGAGAAAGCATGTACATGCATTTAAATTATTAAGAACATCAACGTACATACATGCATTAGTTTTGAAAAAAAATCATGGGCATGTGGGACCCATTGAATTATTCCCTTTTTAATGCATGAGGGAAGCATCATGGTATGAAATATGCATGACATGCACTCAATTTCACAAAAGCATCATCAAAGGGTGGGGCCCGGTGTATGTGGAGGCATGGGGAATCATGTTCTTCTTGCAGATCAACCTTCTCCGATCTCCTTGCCCTCTCTTTCTCTTTCTTCCTTCTCACTTTCCTTCAAAAATTCTATCTGTCTTTTTTCTAGTCTCCTCCCTTTTCTCTCTATTTTTTTTTAGCCTCCTTCTTGTCTCTCCTTGGTCTCTGTCTCCTCTCTATCTCCTTCTTTTCTTCTTGTCTTTTTTTTTTTCAAATCCCTTCCTATTTTTTTGTTTTCCCCGAAATCCTCAATACCTTCGAAGAACCTCCAACTCCCAGGAGATTTTTTTTTTTTAAATTTTGAATTCAAAATTTCCAATCTTATCTATAACCTCCTCCTTTTTATTATATATTTTCATATATATTTGAATTTCCCTTCTTCTTTTTATTATTATATTTTATTTATTATTATAAAATATATATGTATATTTTTTTTAAATTTCAAACGACATATATATATCTTCAAATATAAATACATATATTCTCTCTCCTCTTTTTTCTATATTATCATTATTATTTTATTATTTTTTATTTACCCCCCTACTTTTATTTGGAATAGGATAATGCCCCTTATCTCCTTTCTATTGGCTCCTATTTGAAGTAGGAGAATATGATTCATCATTATCATTCTTTTTATTTATCCTTTTTTATTTGTTTGATTTTAATTCGAAGTAGAATGCCAAATTCCTAATGGGATTAGGAATGAAAATTTTCTATATAAACATATATTAATACCGTGCCAAATACAATGGTAAAAATACAATTATATTAATTTATTAATTTCGTGTCAAATAATGTGCCAAAAATAAAAATATAATAATAATATATTTATACCATGCCAAATACCATGCCAAAAATATAAATATATTAATTTTATTAATACCGTGTCAAAGACCGTGCAAAAAAAATATAAATATAATAATTTAGTAATACCGTGCCAAATACCGTGCCAAAAATATGAATATATTAATTTATTAATTTAAAAATTAGTTAAGTTTATATATTAAAAATAATTAATACAATCGGGAGTTTAGTAGCATGATTAGGTCATAATTAAGACTAATCCTATTTAACCCCATCTTAAACTCTATCACATCTTTGTCCCCTTCAAACCCTAATCCAACTTCATTCAAACCTCCATCACATTCACCTTCACCTTCACCTGCGCCTTCTTCGTCACCTTCTTCACCAGCACCATCACCACCATCTCCAATCGCCGTTGATCTCACCTTCTTGTTCGATTGATATATAGATCGTGGCTTTAATTGGGTTGTATGGTTTTCAATTTTAGATTCGCTTTTGATTTCCATATTTTTTTTACACGATATTTCAAGGATTGAGGTTAGGTTTCGGATGAATGCATCATCGCAGATCATCATTGGTACTTAGCAGCCCACCTCACCCTCGCTTGGTTTGCCGGCGCATGCTGCTCAATCCCGCTGTCTCTCCACAGTTTGAAGGTATCACTCTTTTCTTCTTCGATTTTTGAATGTGAGATTTTGTGATTGTTTTTTTGTTGTACTATGTATTCGGTTCCAGTCTACCTCTCTGGTAGGTTTTGAGATTTAGAATTAGGTATTGATTTGAAATGTGGCACCCCAGATTATGTGAATTATTTGAAGTTTTTGGAATTTTTTTTGGTAGAATTTGATGTTTTTGGGTTGGAGTTTGTATAATTTTGATTTCAGTTTACCATTATGATGTTCTTTTTTTTATTGGAATGTGTTAATTGATGATTTTTTTTTATCTTTCTTTATTTATTTAATTACTTTTGTCTTGTATTGTTATGAACTTTTTTATTTTTTATTTTTTTTTAGAATGTTGAATTTTGGAGTGCATAGGTTGGTTTTCCTTGTGCAACTGTTGAAGTATAGGAACCAATTCCGCAGGAATTTAATAGGACTTGTTAGAATTCATCGAATATCTTAACATAATCTTCATGTTTTTAGCAAAATGTGAGAACTACTTATGTTAGATAATTTTAATGTGTTTTATGTTCTTGACTATATGTGGTGCATAGAGTTCTTGAGAAATACTTCTCTGATGATCTAACTTAACATTTAAAAAGAATTCTTCTTTAAACTTGAAAGCGCCGATATGTGGGATAGCACATTAGTGCATATGAACTTTGCATGCTTTTTATTTTAACTGCTAGTTGATTATGGAGTTAAATTTAACTTTGCTTTTGCTTAACTAACTTGGTATGATTTACATGCTTATATATATATATATATATATATATATATATATGGGTTTTTGGTTGTAACATGTTCATAGAGGAATGCTTTGTTATATTGTCATAGTTCAGCAATTGTTATGTTTTGTGGTTTTCTTATTATTGTTTATTCCCTTTTGCATTTTAACTTGGCCTTTGCTAAGCATCTTCCTTTGATTCTCTAGAATGATCATTATGTTAATATAAGACTACGATCATTTTGATCAATCTTTGGGAAAGTTTTTTCAATGCAAAATTCATTGGATTTAGAAGATGTGCTTCGTCATGAGGATAAGTACAAATTTGAGAGACGAGACTTACTTATCACTCTGCGCCATAGAATTAGTAATGGTTTGTTTACTTCATAATGCCATTACGGGTGTCATGTAGTTTTCTGATTTTTGTTAATTATACAAGTGTCTTGAGTTGTTGACTCCTCATCTGCTTATGTGTGGATCTGTGCATGCATAAACACGTCATATTGTCGCATAACTTACCCTTTTTTTATTGAAGCTGGATTTGAATGAGCAAATATTTAATCATGATAAATAATTATCATTTTTCCTTATTTCCTGGTGCTTTGTGATTTGGAGCCTGGGCTTAGAAGTTAACATGAAACCTGATAGGATTGACTAAATATGTTTCAACTTGTCAATATGTCCCAGATCAGGATACTGGCCTGATAACCAGCTCTGGTGATCAGACTTGTGTTCTATGGGATGTTACTACCGGTCAGAGGATCTCAGTATTTGGGGGTGAATTTCCATCGGGGCACACAGCAGATGTATTGAGGTACTCACTTGCAATATACCTTGACATAGCTTGATTTGAGGAATGTTCCAACTTGGTTATGCTTCCTGCTGTTAAATGCTTCAGGTATGAGTTATGTTTCAGTTCTATTAATTGAATGACCGAAGTCCTCTGCTTGTAAATAACGTTCAAATTAGGATATGTTCAGTTTTTAACATGTTATTTTCATTGACTTCAGTTGTTTAGTAGCAATATATAGCTGCATGACTATTTAGACTAAGTTACTTTTTTCATTGTTTAATGTCTGGAATCTCTTCTTCTTCATTGATTTAGTATGAAAAGTGGTAGATAGCAAAAAGCACCTGTAACCCACTTGCTCTTATCATATGTGATATGTCACCCCTCCAAATCTCAAATATTTATAGATGCCTTATTTCCACAATTTTTTGATATCAGTATGAAAACTCATTGCAGTCTAGATGACCATGCATGTCTTATATAGTCATGTTCTTGTAAGGCAAAAAAAAGTTGGAAGTCCCATTCAGTTTATTGATATCATGTGATTTATGTCTTTATTTTATCTTTTATTTTATTTTCTTTTATATTATTTTAATTTTTTGGTCATTGGATCTAAAAAATTTGGTCACTATGGTCATATTGGCAAACAAGATCTAATTTTATTAGCTTTGCAAATCCTTATTTACATAAAATAAGCTATGCATGGTTAAGAGTTAAGGTCTAAATTTTGTAGATTACTTGACAGAGGTGAATTGAGAGGAGATACAATTCAAGAGAGTGACTGACCTGATTTGAATCAACATCCCTAATTATATAAATAATTAGGGATAAATTTAATCACCGAACTGAATTGAATTACATAAAAAAAACTAAGTCAACCAACCTTTTCTAACATCTCCATGTTTAAATTCTTGGTTTCTCTTCAGATAAATCCACCACCTCAGAAGCATTGAAAATTATGCACATGCTTTCGTGCGATCCAGGAATTATGGTTATCATGATCAAGGTAATGGCTATGAGAATGACCATTAGAAATTTAGACCCTGCTAATAATATTGTTTTAGGCTTTAATAAAACTCAACATTAGCCAACATATGAGAAATCACTTAAAAGTCAATTAGTTTATGGAGCAAGTCATGTATCTAATTGGATTTAAGTCTGAATTTTGTGTTTATTCACATTCTAGTGGCTCCTATTTTCAATTATGTTGTGTTGACCTATAGGTGCGAGGCATTCTCAACATATCCTTGAACTTGTGACTTGTTGCATCTTGATAGCTTGTTCACTACAGAGTCATAGGTAACGCTACTTTAAAATCACACTGTTTATTTTACTTTGTCATTTAATATGGCTGAGCAAGCTTGCTCATGAAAGTTTGAATATGAAATCACCTATTGCATCTTGAGGAAGTTTTTCATTAAAAACTAGATAAAGAAGTTGGGTGATGGCGGTTGTAGGTTTTTTTCTTCGCATCTCTTCTTCTCCATTTTTATTCTCATCTTTCATTGGTCTCATATGATAAAAATGCTTATCGATTTTTTATGCTAACAAATTTGTATAGTATAAGATCTTCATACAAAGTTAATGTTGAACTATGATTTGGATTAAAGACATTCTTATTATGTTGGATCTCAAACTGAATTAACTCGAACTCAGGTGGATCAAAGAGCACTTATACTTACTTTCTACATGGCAACATCTTTAAAAGATATGTAATTAGGAATGGAGGGAGTAATTTGTGCAACTGTAGAAGTATAACTCTTGAGGAAATGAATGATATTAGATGAATTATCTAAAAACTCCAAGAACGAAATCATCTCATATGCTTAAAGAGGATAAAATCATATGACGTAACATTTTTATGTCTTCTTCGGTTATAGGTGGAGGTTTTGTTATAACTCTAGTGAATCAAGGAAAACAATCGGTCGTCAAACACATGATGGTAGTTGAATGGAGGGTTTGGAGACCTATTATATCAAATCACTTTAAACAATAGAATCAAATCAAGTCATTGAACTTCTTGATTGAACATTAGGTCCCCGGTTCGACAACATACAATTTTGCCTTTTATTATATGATGGATACCCCATTGGAAACCATTCCTTTACTTAAAAGTTTTGTCAAAGGCGACAATGCATATAGGAATTCAAGGTTCAAGCTCATCCCATATATATCGAAAGTAAGCACATTATCACATTCTTATTACTGTTAACTATTAGAAATCCTCTCGACATTATGTATCAATGATTCGGTGTGCTTGCAGGGGGCTTGGATAGTAAAGCAAAGTGTGGGAAAAAAAGCTTGTTTGGTTGGCCAAGGTCTTCAAATCAATTATTTCAGTGGGAAAAATTATTATTATTGTTTGTTCAGTTGTTGTTTTCATAATTGATATTATAATTATTTTCAGGTGGGCATGCAGAGCTTCAAATAGGTTCTCCGGTCACCATCAGCCATAGTGTTTTTATTGCATATTGCTAGTCAGAAGATGTTGAAGAAGTTGATTAAAGGAATGTGTATGCAATGTTAATTCAATAAAATGATTTTTTGTTTATCAATTCAAAAAAAACTGATTGGTGTAATTCAAGAAAATTTAAATAAAATTAATTTCATATAAATTATTTTTTTACAGAATAAACAAAAGCATGTCGAAAGCCGTCACGAAGTTTTTGCTAAAAACTGTGCCAAATATCTTTAAAAAAAAATATAGTATATAAATCATGTCAGATACTAAACCAATAAAACCATGCCAACACCATGCCAAATATGGAACCAAAGTCCGTGCCAAAAATCAATGGTAATATTTGGCACAATAGTAAAAAAACGGTGCCAAAAACAGTGACAAAATTTGGTATGGTATAAAAAGACGGTGCCAAAATTTATTTGTAACCATTCTATAGGCATAGTTAATTTTCGGCGCAAAATACGGTGCCAAAATCAATTTGGCACTATTTTTAAACTCATTTCCGTGCCGATACTACCGTACCGATTTAGGATTTTTCTTGTAGTGTAATAACAATCTTTTATTGGGACAATTGTGTTACGGGGTATACTTCTCCTCATAGTTAAAACATAAACCCTTGGCCTTTGTTAGTTGCATCTCGTTAAATGAAATCTGACTGACTTGATTGGTGGTGGTGTCCAATGGTCTAAGTGTATGCCCTGTTGATGGCCGGTAATGCTGGTGGTGGCAGTTGTGGAAGTAAAGGTTTTATGGTTGGCCCTGTTGTGGTTAGCGGTTTGTGAGGCAGGGTAATATTTGGGTTGATAGGATGCTTAATGTATGCCTTGAATAGAGTACTATTTTTCAATGAAAAGTTTGGCTAGCATGACTGCCTCTATGAGTGTCTCTAGATGCCATGGCATAACACCACATTGTATTTCTCGTTTGAAGCCGTTGATGAAGCAGTCTAGTAACGTTGTAGCTGAGAAGCCCTTGACTCTATTGGCAAGAGTTATGAATGCTGAGTAATAACTAGAGATAGTACCTAGTTGTTGCAGCTTGAATAAGGAGTACCTCAGACAGTCAAATACTGATGGTCCGTATGTGGCTTCAATAGTTGCAGTCAACGAAGACCAAGATAGTTATCTAGATTTCTATAGCATCTAGAACCATGGGATAATTTCGGCATCCATGTGAATAGATGCAATCTGAACTCGATATGGATTTGGAATGTCATAGAAGTCAAAGAATTGTTAGGCCCGATGAATCCAGTACATGGTGCCAGTATCGTCAAACCTTGAAAATTCAAGCACACTACACATAGATGTCATGGTACACCTGTGCATGGGTCTGCAGTTTGCGCTAATTCTGGTACTACAACACTGAACTACTGGAAGGTTGGCTTTGTTAGTTCTCCAGCAACTATGAGATGGTTGACAACGATTACTGATTCTCCATTTTGGCGGCGAGATCCTTGAGCAGTGTGGACTCTGCCATTAAACACAAGTTAAGGTGAACAAAACCACCAAATGTAATGGATACTAACAGGTAGCAATATAAGAAAAGATGTAATAAGTAACTCACAAACACCAAGCACCATTCAAGAGCAGCTGGGCCTATTTATAGTGATGTTTCCTTCCAAGAATTTTACAAAGAGACTAGTGCTTCCTCGGGTATTCCCTAAGTAACATACAGAAGCTCCAAAGCAAAGCTAACACACCTCTTCCTAGTTTTACAAGCTCCTAATGCTAGACCAGACTCTTGCCAAGCAAGGGTCCAAAACATGACAGCTGACTCCTCACACTGGGATGCAGAGAACCCATGTCTAGTTTAGCGCCAAGCCCCAATACACAGACAAAAACATGACCCCCTTTCACCTACTACCATCATTTTATATTGACTTCCCCTTAGACTATGATGTAATCCGCATGTGCACTATTGGCTTTCACCCTACTCCCATCCCTTTGTTGATTGGCCACTAGCTTCTTCTCCCGCCTTTGGCCTGCCCTCGTATTGCTCTGTTGACTAGTCAACAATATTGATTTTTTTTGTCACCATATAAGGGAATGTAATACTTGTATATAGGAATTACAACAAATAGCCATGCAAATATGTGTGTGTGTGTGTGTGTGTGTATATATATAGAGAGAAACTATAAACTATACTATCTCAACTCTAGCTCAAACCACTCATATTTCTCGAGGCACAATTTAAAAATAAACAAAGAGACCAACAAAAAATACAACAAAGCCAACAAAATATAAGTCAACTGGAAAGTATCTAGTTTAGCAAATTAGTCGTGTAAAAACAAAATTGTGGGCTACCAACAAGCAGATTGTAATGGTGATATTACATGCTTCCGGATTGCCTTGCCCCACTTGTATACTATCCAAAACAAACAAATGCTACCTGATTGAAAGGAAACATAATATCCTTCTACAGGAAATATATACTTGCCCCATGTCGATCAATACCTTGGAAGTGCGCAAGAATGGCCTTCCAAGTATCAAAGGAACATCTGCATCCTCATCGACTTCCAACACCACGAAATCTACAGGAAATATATATTTATCAACTTTGACAAGCACATCTTCAATGATGCCCCTCGGATGTGTTACTGTTCAGTTCACCAATTGCAATGTCATCCGAGTGGGCCTAGGCTCTCCCAAGCCTAGCTTCTGAAAGAAGGAATATGGCATAACGTTGATACTGACCCCTGAGTTCGCCAATGCCATTTCTTCACCCAAGTTGCCAATGTTGCACGGAATGATAAAGCTTCCTGGTCTTTCTTCTTGTTCGGCATATTCTTCTGCAAGACCGCCGAGCAAGATGCATCTAGAATCACGGAGGCACTCTCCTCCAATTTTCTTTTGTTGGTCAATAAATCTTTCAAGAACTTGGCATACCTCAGCATTTGGGATAATGCCTCAACAAAGGGAATGTTTATATATAGTTGCCTAAACAAACCCAGAAACTTCTTGTACAGCTCGTCCACTTGGTCATTCTCCAATCTAGAGGGATAAGGGATTCTTGGCTTGTAAGGTGGGGGTGCCACCTCCTTCTCCTTAGTCACTCCCTTCTCAACCTCTACGACCTCTGGTGCTTCAACATTGGTCTTCTCACTTGGAAGCCTACCTTCAACCTCACGACCACTTCTCAAAGTTATCGCCTTCACATGCTCTCATGGATTGGTCTCGGTATTGCTGAGCAAGCTTCCTTATAGTCTTTCCGATAGAGACTTTACAATTTGCCCCACTTGATTTTCTAGGTTATGGAATGAAGCGGTGTGGTTGCAAAATGTAGCCTCGACCGATTGGAACCATGTATCCGATGATTCCACAAATCTAGTCAAGGCTTTCTCTAAGTTGGTCATTCGGGTTTCCAAGCCGGATACTCTATTTTCCATGTTTGGGCTTATTGTTGTTGGAAACCCGATGGTGCTATGGCCTTTGGTTGTCCTTGGCTGCTCCATGAAAAGTTAGGATGACTCTTTCAACCCTGATTGTAGGTGTTGCTATATGGATTACCTTGGTTCCTCATTGCATTACCTACAAAGTCGACTTTCTCCACCGAAGATACATCACTAATAGAGATCAGGCAATCGAAGGGAGCATGTCCTCCGCCACACCCGGTGTAAGTAGTTACGGCTGCCACTCTATTTGAAGTTAAAAGGTCTAACTTCTTACTCAATGATTCCACTTGAGCTGCCAAAGAAGTGACTGTATCTATTTCATGGAGCCCGGCCACCTTTTTCCTTTCCCATGCATTCCACTGATAACTGTTCATGTCTATGTCTTCTACTAACTGTACTCAGATTCAAACCATTATAGAAAGTTTGAATGATCATCCATTCAAGAAATCCGTGTTGTGGGCACCTCCGCAAAAGGTCCTTGAAACGCTCCCATGTCTCAAACAATGATTCCAATTCCATCTACACAAACGACGATATCTCATTGCGAAGCTTGGCCGACTTCCCCAGAGGGAAGTATCTAGCAAGAAAAGCTTCGACCATCTCATTCCAAGTCGTGATGGATGCTTTTGGCAAGGAATGAAGCCACTACTTGGCTCTTTCCTTGAGAGAAAATAGGAAAGTCCTCAATCTAATAGCATCATTCGATACACCATTGATCTTCAACATATCACAAACTTCTAAGAAGTTCTCTATGTGGTTGTTTGGATTCTCATCGGCCAAACCATTGAACTGAGCTGACTTTTGAATCATTTGGATGAATGTTGGTTTCAGCTCAAAATTCGGAGCTGTAATCGGGGATCGCACAATGCTAGATTGTGTCCCCAGTACTGACGGTCTGGCATAATCAAATAATGTTCTCTGCTATTCATTCTGCTCAGCCATGTTGTCAAATCCTTCAACTTCCACTTCAGCTAGATTTGACGGTTCTTACACAGGTTCTTTCCCTTTTCTTCGGAGTGTACATTCAAGTTCGGGATCTCCTTCAATTAATATCGAAGGGTTCCCTCAGGTCATAACCTGGAGCTGTACCAAAAGAAAAAGAACAAATCAGAACGATGATAGAAAAAGAAGATGTGAAATAGAATGAATGAACGAATAGCTAAGAAAATAAAGTGCAAAGTATCTCTAAACGCCTACTCCCCGGCAACGGCGCCAAAAACTTGACAACGCCCCTTGCGTATATCCCGCAAGTACACAGGTTTGTCGAGTAATAAAATCCCAGGTGAGTGGGTATCATATCCACAGGGAGTAGGGAGTAAAAATACTTAAATTTTTTCTTAACCA
Organism: Dioscorea cayenensis subsp. rotundata; assembly: GCF_009730915.1. Taxonomy (NCBI): domain Eukaryota; kingdom Viridiplantae; phylum Streptophyta; class Magnoliopsida; order Dioscoreales; family Dioscoreaceae; genus Dioscorea; species Dioscorea cayenensis. The sequence continues at coordinate 12,141,140 of NC_052478.1, forward strand.
AGTGAAGATGAATAATGATTGTATTGACAAGATTTAATGTAAACAAGAATAAAAGAAGCAAGAAAGAAAAGCACAAGTAAGTGAGAGATAAGATAATCGAAATAAATTAGGTACTACGATATTGTTCCTCTTAGGACAATTGTTTCAAGTGCAAAACCGACTATTATGCCTCCTAACTAATGCATTAATGAGTCATGGAAATCCTTCAATACACGGTCCCAAATCTAAGGTCAACCGTGACTAACTCTATACCATGTCCCGGAGAAGAAATCGAAAAATCTCAACACGTCGCACTCGGATAGAATTGTATGGAGTTCTAGGGATTCCAAGTGATAAACCCTCTTCCTAGATATAGACCGAACCCTTTGGTCGAGGTGAGAGGTCCCTAGTCACAATTAAGCCCTAGGTACTAAAATCACTTCAACGCTTCACTCCGTTGCCTCTGCAACTAAGCCCAGCAGAAGGTCATCCTTTAGCCCATTCACTCTACTATGACCGCAAAGAACTCAAGGAAATGGAGGTAGGATAAATCACATCAGAGGGGAAAGGGGATGCTCTGCTACCTCTCGACTCACCCTGTCGAGCCTCTCCAATCTAGCTTTGTCTAACCCTCGTGGTGTGTCACTCACTCACAAGAGTTACCAATATGAACTCTCAACCCTAGTGTCACTCTAACGGAGGATTCAATCAATCAAGCATTCAAGATTGGAACTCAAATAAAAAATTAATTAATGAAAGCATAATAGAAGGTTTAATGAAACAAATACATCCTAGGGTTCACAAATCCAAGTACCTGCTAGGGTATTTAGCTCTCCATGGTGCGAGTTACAATCAACAATGAAATCGAATGTAAAAACAAGTAATCCACAAAAAAAACCCCCTCGATAGTCATGACGATGGTCTTGTGGAGAAGCCTCGTCTCCTCCAAAGGTCCCCTTGTCCGGCCTAGGACACACCTCGCCAGAGCGGTGCCAACGAAAGCTCTCCCAATAACCTTCTTCCAAGTGGAGCGCGATGTCGAAGCTGAAAAACCTCTCCAAAAACCCTGCCAATACCTCTCAAAACCCTAGCCGCAGCCCCATCTCAAGTTTGGAAAAGAATGGAGAAAAGAATGCTGAAATCAGGGCTGAATCACGGTTTAAATAGGGTTGGAATCGGGCATCCACACGCCCCTGTGGATTTGCCACACGAGCCTGTGGAATTTCTGCACGGGCGTGAATAATTTCCACACGCCTGTGTGGATTCTCTGGAATTCTCATTTTTCAGCCGGTTGTGAACAGTACCTGCTACAATAATTTGCTGCAGGACCGGCCTGAAACACTCCCGAATCCATGTTTTCATTGAGGTAACGTCAATGGGCACACATTTATGTCATAGATCGCTTTGCTTTGTTCAATAACCGGCCTCATTGGTGAAGATCTTGCTATTAATGCACAAGCCGGGATACTCGAATGTGACTTCCTTTGTGCCCCTCCAAACCATTGTGCTAGCTTGAATACATGGAGGTTGGCATACATTCTCGCATCTTGAACCCGACTTATGTCTTCGCGTTTGGCCCTTCTCAAGATTTCCTCCAAATAGTGTGTTCACGGTCTACATTGGCTTCTTTCTTTAACATTCGGCTTCACAACCCTATATGCATGAAAGTAACACAAATGCACAAGTATTAGCGCTAAAACCTGATAAAAGTAATGCTCATCATAAGGAAAAAATACTTCACATTCTTATCACACAAGCACTTATCATGCTACCTCTCATTTTGCTCCCCCAGTGCACCTATTTGAGGCCAAACCTAGTAACCATGCTTAAGTGCTTTTGTTAAAAAAAAATCTTGCATTCATCACTGCGATTTGATCAACACCTGACAAAAATCACGAAACCATATCAAATGTAGCTCAGCTATATATGCATACAAAGCTAAAAGAAACCATCAACATAAAAGAAACTAATTCCACATACAAGTCCACCTAACAACTATTACATAAACTAAACATGCATGAAATGGAGATCCATATAAAATGTGAGCCCCACCCCTTACCTAGCCATTGATATTATTTTTTTAATCCTAGCCGTTGGTTTTACTTTTAATACTAGCCGTTGATTTTGTTTTTTTGTTTTTAAAAGTGATAGCTAAAATTCTGTAGATCTCAAATCATTGTGAGATTTGGATATGTTATTGTAGATGTCTAGATTCCTCAGAAGTTTGAAATTTTTTATTTATGTTAGATTTTGCAAAGCTACGCTAATTTTAATTTTAAGTTTTGTAGGGAATTGGTTGTTGGTCTCAACCTTGGTAGTTTTGTTAGTGTTTGATTTGTTTTTGCATTCGTGTGAAATTTAGAATTTGTTTACTTGTAATTCTGATGGGTTATTCACATATTAGGACTTCCTGAGAAATACTTGATTGGTGTAAGAATTCAAAAATCTGGTTGTTAATCATGTAAGTATCCCACATATAAATTCTATTATATGTATATACTTTAGTTTTCTGAACATCTAAAATTTTTGAGAAAAATAATGATTTTATTTATTTATTTATTTATATTTTGAATTATTTATTTATTATTATTTTCAGAATTATTTTAATTATTTTAAATTTCGGGTTAATGATATTTTATTTTGGGTTAGAATTATCTGAAAGGTTTAAATAAATTATTTGAATTTGGATTACTTAATTTTTGAATTTCAGATATTTATTTACTTTCTGATTAATTATTGTTGTTTTTTTATTATCTGTTCATGTTTGGATTGAATTAACTGGTTTATTTTGATATGATAAAAATGGGATCATATGACAGTAAATTACTTGCATTTTTCCCCAGTATGAATTTGGATAGTTTATTGTTTTGTGAACATGAAATATTTTGACAAAGTACTCGTAGTACCCAAACTAACTTTGCAATAACCTTGCCACTGGGGGTTAAACACTAATTGTGTCAACATGTACTCTGATATAGAAACTATAGTTTCTCACCGCTTTCCATCGGTGACGAATAATGGCCTCTGATAATTCTGGCTCGGGTCACTGAGGCTAAAAATATGAGCTCTATTAATTCTGGCTCGAGTCACCAACGGTAAATATATGAGTTCTGTGATTTTGTTTTGGCAATAGTTGTTGGGGGACCCTATATGCTCGATTTTTTTGACATCTGTGTTTATTTGAAATAAATTTGATTCTGATTTCTGATTTTGATAAAACATGATTTTTGTAAATGATCCCTATATTTTTAGTGGGTGCTTACTGGGTTGTCAAGCTCATAATCTATTGTTTAATTTTTTTTTTTAGATCAGGAGCTTAATAGATCATCGCTTGAGAATCGGGTTTTGAGGCCTTGCACGCCTACTAAGTTTTGGTCTTGTAGGTGTGCGCCCGTTTGTCGGCGTGCCGGGTTCGGGGTGTGACATAAAATGTGCATGAAAATAAAGAGTGATAAAGCATGAAATGCATAAATGCATGAAAAAAAATCACGATTCATTCCAGCATGACTTAGAAGGTAGCAAACATGGCAAGGGGTTCACTCCATCCTAGAAACAAACTCTCAATCCAAACTTGTCTTGTGGCCATCTTCCTCACCGTGAATCTCCTTGCTTCACTTTCCCACATCTGAACATAATCAAATACCTTAAGCAACACCTATTCCTCAAAGACCTCCACTTCCATAACCCTTTCATATAAGGCCTCCATCCAATGTGTTGATTCTTGCTTGCAGAAGTCATTTCATCCACCAAGTTTAGGTGATCACACATCATCGAAGGAAGCCTGAATATTGGGGCGTCTGGGTTAAAGATGTGCCCGAGCTACTCACAATTGGTGGGGTAAAGTTGGTGTTACCATCCTAGTCACTAATATGTTCTACTTGGACTAATTCATCATTATAATTGTTTCATTCTTCATTTTCAAATCGGACCCCAAAATATGAAAATAAAGATGTTGCATTTGAGCCTGTCACATTATCATCCCTCATATTATCCTAAGAGCTTCATAATTATCTATTATCCTGTTGATAAAATGCTTCACAACCGAGCGTGTTTGCAACCCAATAGAGAATTGAAGAAATCACATATGTGACAACCTTTATATGTACACCATGCTTTGAAAACTTATAAAAATACCTCAATGTATGCTAGTGCTACAAATGGATCAAGACTGATTGTTTTAGTCGCTTCATCAGAACTTCAATTGCAGAGCTCTTTAACCTTTTTGATTTCATCATAATGTACCTTGAAGGTTCTATAGTGATTCTCAATATTCTTGGGGCTGAAATCAATTTTGAACTTAGTGTTGACAGGGACAGCAGCATAAGCAAATGGAGATCGTTTATATGACTTATCACACTTGAGCCATTTCCTTGCTTGCTCCACAAATTGTGGAATTAGGAAATCGTCGTGTTCAGCCTTCCTTCTCTTGTTAGGAGTTTCACGCTTGATTATGACGATCTTAGAGCCAAATGCATTACTCATGCCGTCAAGATCTTCCATTTTGCTTAAAATGCTAATGAAGAATAAATTAATTGAATTGTGGGAATTAAATTTAACATAAGTGATGAAGATTCATATATGGAGGACTAAATGAAAAACAAGGTAACAACACATAAAGCATGGATTCATAAAGCAGAACAAGTAAAAACATGATATAAAATGCATATCCTACAATGGTCACACAAAACCACTATATCGAATCCATATATCATTTTCTAGTCCCTGAGCACCACTCATTGCCTATTTTCTTTATGTTGTTCTCGTTGTGTCCGGTGCTATTAGGAGACAAGCTGCTCTTCTTGCTGTGAACTTCCTTCGTTCAAAATATTGTCGTTCAGATCAATGCCCGTTATGTAGTTATGGATAAGCAACACGTAAGTACTAACCTTACTTGAGCCTTGAATGGGAATAAGGGTGTGAGGTAAGAATTTTGCATCAATTTTTCAAGGTGGCACATGCTCTCTGTAATATTAAGGACTTTTGGTAATTGTTGTTTTCTATTTTGGGTGTGTGTGTATAGTGTATTTTGAGTTATATGTGGAGTTCTTGGTCATAGAATGGTCATGTGAACTATTCTTGGGCACAAGGAAGATGCACTAGCACTCATACGGCCGTGTGACATTCCCAAGAGCCACATGGGCATTCACACGCTTATGTGGGTACCCTTGTGTCTTTGTGATGTTTATCGCACTATAGTAAAAAGTACTGTAGTAGGGTGAGAAAATTTTCAGAAATCGTCAGAAAGACACACGGGTAGCACACAGCGGTGTGAAAATGTCACACACCCGTGTGGATGTTGTACACACCCATGTGAGGTCTTTTTCAGGATATTGAGGTGAGAATATTATGCTCTTTTACCCATTTTTCTTTCCTTCTAACCATTCTTCCCTATTTCTTCTTCATTTCTTCTTAGATGAGAGCCCTTCCCAACCCTTTCCACTTCCTTTGCTTGTGGATTAAAGGATTATCCTTCATTTTTTCTTCTTCTTAAAATCATCAAGGTATGATTTCTCCTTCTCTTTACTCCATGTTCTTCATCCTTGTTAGAATGGATCTAGGCTTTGTTGAATAAAGATCATTGAACCTTCATTCTTGTAACGTCTTCTTGTTTGATGTCAAGAATATTGTTGAAATATTATTCTTTTGTTGTCTCCTCCAATCTTGTTGAAATCTTGATTAGCCTTCATGCTTGAAATTGTGGGGTCACAGTAGCATTGGTGAATTTTGCTTCTTTCTCTTGTTTCTTTAGTTTGGAATAAAGATAAGCTTCATAGAAACTCTTTGGAAGTCTTTGAATCCAAGATTGAGTTAACCTAAGGCCTTGACACACCCCTTTGCGTGTGACCCGCAAGTGCACTAGTTTGTCAAAGTAATAAATCCCAGGTGAGTAGAGTATCATATCCACATGGAATAAGAAATAGAAACACCAAGATTGCTACTTAACTAAGTGGAGATGAAACAATGATGGTGTGGATAAAGATCGATACAAACAAACTAAAGAAAATAAGAAAGAGAGGCACAATAGAATAAGAGGAAAGGCAATCGATAAAAGTGGGGTACTCGGATATTGTTCCTCCTAAGATTATTGCTTCAAGTGCAAAACCAACTATTATGCTTCCTAACTAATGCTTAATGAGTCGTGGACATCCTTAAATACACAGTCCCAAACCTAAGGTCAACCGTGACTAACTCTACACTATGCCCTGGCGGAGAAATCAACCAGTCTCAACACCTCACACTATATAAAGTTGCAAGAAGCTCTAGGGATTCCAAGTGATAAACCATATTCCTATATGTAGATCTAACCCTTTGGTCCAGGCGAAAGACCCCTAGTCATAATTAAGCCCAAGGTGTTAAAGTCACTTCAACACTTCACTCTATTGTTTGCGCAACTAAGCCCCAGCGGAGTTCATCCTTTAACCCTTCACTCTATTATGACCGCAAAGAACTCTTGAAACATGGAGGTAGGATTAATCACACCGGAGGGGAAAGAGGACGATCCGCTACCTCTCAACTCACCTTCTCAACCCTCTCTAATCTTGCTTTGTCTAACCATCATGGTGTGTCACTCACTCACAAGGATTACCAATGTAGACTCTCAACCCTAGTGTCACTCTAAGGGAGAAATCATTCAACAAGCATTCAAGATTGGAACTCAATTAAAGACATCAATTAAGGAAAACATAATAAAAGATTAATGAAACAAATACATCCCAGGGTTCACAAATCCAAGTACCCACTAGGGGGTTTAGCTCTCCATGGAGCAAGATACAATCAATAATGAAATCGAAAGTAAAAACATGTAATCCATAGGAAAACCCCCTCGGTATTCATGTCGATGGTCTTGTGGAGTAGCCTCATCCTCTCCAGAGGTCCCCTTGTCAAGCCTAGGGCACACCTCGCTGGATCGATGCAGAAAAAAGCTCTCCCAATAACTATCTTCCAAGAGAAATGCGGTGTCGAAGCCGTAGAACTACTCCAAAAGCGTTGCCAAAGCCTCTCTAAACCCTAGCCGCAAGCCTCTCAAAAGATGGAGAAAAGATGGAAAAAAAATGCTGAAATCGCGTTTGTTTGTGGCTTTATATAGGCTGGAATCGGGAATCCACACGGGCGTGTGGAATTTCCACAAGCTCGTATGGTTTTGCTGGATTTTGATTTTCTGCGACCTGTGAACAGTAACTACTATAGTAAATTGCTACATTGATTTGCTACAGTACTCCGCCGAAAACACTCCCGATCCACACTTTTCATCGAGGCAACAAAAATGGGCACACGTTTATGCCGTAGATCACATCGCTTCTTCAATAAATGTCTCATTAGTGAAGATCTTTCTATCATTGCACAAGTCGGGATACGCAAATGTGACTGTCTTTGTGCCCCTCCAAACCATTATAATTGTTTGAACACATTGAGGTTGGCACACATTCACGTATCTTTGAGCCTAACTTGTGTCTTCTCGTTTATCCATTCCAAGATTTCATCCACAATATGCGTTCACGATCCACTTTGGCTTCTATCTTCTTTATTTGACTTCAGCACCCTATATGCACAAAAGAACACAAAAGCACATGTATTAGCGCTAAAATCTGATAAAAGTAATGCTCATCGTAAGAAAAGAATACTTCGTATTCTTAGTACACAAGCACTTATCAGGCCTCTTATAGGGATTGATTGCATTGCATATAGGTTTAGAGTTTTCCTTATGCATCTATTTTCTCATTCTTTTGTTGGTTACTCATTCTTTTTTGCTGCTTGGTTTTTGTGTGTGTGTGTGGTTGTATTTTGGTTAGGTGGTGAAAGCTCGGCTCGAGGCAAGAAGTTGGTGGAGAAGTAGTACGCTTGTGGAGTTTAGCTTCCTAAGTTTGTGAGTGGGTTTAGTTGAATTGCATGATTCTAATAGGGTCTCTAAATATATTTAATCATTTGATGAAACTATTTCATTGCTTTATCGAACTTAATCGATGTTTTGATTGGTTTGAAATGACTTACTATGCTATTGATCCATATATGAAATTTCTAGACGTTTGAAAGAAATGCCCAAGATTCTACTCATTTTTATGAATGGGAATGGTTTGTGAAACCTCTTTGCTCGTATGATCATGTTTTTAGCATTTATGGATGTGAAAATGATTTCATTTGTGAAATACACATGTTTGTTGTAAATGTGGATATTGTGATATGCTTGAACTTGAATTGTATTATTCGAACACCTGATGGTCTTGAACATATACATGAAAGTGTTGGGTTACAGTCTTAATGTACAGGGGTGTTCTTTTGATGGCGATGAGGTTGTTTACCCACTATTGCAGTAGCGACTCCTCATGGTCCGGCCTATAAAGGTGGCATGATGGACCCGGATCATGTTTGGTACCTATTTCGGGTGGTACGCAAAAGTCCCGATGGGGGAATTTACTGAGAATCCTGAGATCACTACATGAGATCTCGATGGGCCAACATCAAGAATATGAAGACCTTAATGACTCTCAACTTAGTCGCGATGATAGCTAAATCATAGAAGTTTTCAGGCTATTGTATTTGAGAATGGTGTTACATTCTAGTTCTTACAAAACCATGTTCTTTTGAATTGTACTTTGAATTGTAAACTCCTTTTTTTCGTCTTTAAATATCCTTTTTGGAAATATGGTTTATTGGTGAGTTTTGAAGCGGATTTTGATCATAGTTTCATTTGGATCACAGTATTACGCCAAAATACATATTGTTAATGCTTAATTACAAGTTTCAATATGATTCCTTTTAAAGTTTGAATTAAGCTAAAATTGTTATTGGTGAATGTTGGAAGTTTCATTTGAATTAAATTGATTCTTATGCTCATTATGGCATATACATATGTTGATTTGTTTATATATATGTTGAAATGTTTTAAAGATATATGTATACTTGTAAAACTTATTTATTTGGACTTAAATATTGTGGTTTCATATCCTTTTAGAATTGTACTAATTTACTCACTGAGTGAATTTAGTTACTCATCCCTCTCCCCTTTTCCAGGCTATAGTGTTTAGTGTCGTCGTGGCAAGGCGGAATGCTTGGCAACTTCTTATCTCTTTCTTCTTCACCTTGAATCTTAGTGTATGTTTGTTTCTTTTTTAGCATGGTTGCATTCTATAAGAGATATGGATCCATTAGTGTCCTTGGCTCTATAACTCTATATTACATGCTCACTTGTCTTTCTTCTTGAAACCTTGGATTTAATTTGAGATTTATATATCTTCTTGAACTCTATTGGCAGGATTTATGAAAATCTTACTTCCTTGTACTATTATTATATTCCCTTCTTGTATGATTCTTTACTAGTGATCTATGTATAGTGTTGTGTAAATCCAGGAGTTTGTAAGCCTTGCGGCAATTCGAGGATTGGATGGTGTGTATCCTTCTTCTGGATTGTCACATTTGTTGTCGCATGCCAGTTCTACTAGACGATGTGTGGCACGCTAGACCCATGAGTGCAACATTGAATGCCTAAAATTAAAGAGTTCCTTGGAGTTCGTTGGTTATCTTTCACTATATATGTTCTTTTAAGTAATATCTAACACTTTGATATAAAGCTATAAACCCATTCATTATTGTGTAACCAACGTCTACCAATAAAATATTTCCCTACAAGAAAGGACAGTGGTCAAATAGGACTGCTTTTAAGGTCATATAGTCTAAAATATAATTTTCTCACCTTTTATTATCTTCAAACCTTCTAGGTGTGATCGTGATATTGCTTCATGCAAGACAGTAAAGTTATTTGCCGATCATTCTCAACATGCAAGCACATACGTGAATTTCAAATTAGGGTTCACTACTACTAGCACATTTTGTATTGTGACCTTTTAATCACGAAAGAGGAGTAATTCTTGAGGGGAGATAGATGCATCAATGCACGTCTCATCTAACAAACCTATACAATCATACATGACAAGCATAAATGAAGGAATTGGCATTAATGCTTTGGGAGATAAATTAGAATATTTTTTTATGGTTAATCGCAATCTTACTTTGAAAGAGGTGTATCAGTTTGGGTTAGTCTTAATTTCTGGATTGTAGGAGCTATTTGGGGGGTAAACGAAATCATCACGGATGGCACATATAACTCGAAGGATATTGTTAAAATGCCGATTAATTGTTTTCCTAGAGCAAAGGAACTAAACTCGCATAGTCTGATTCTTGGTGTTGTGGCCAACTATGTGCAAGAATATTGTCAATTGTTCCTCTACTAATATATGCCTACTGTCTACAAATAGTTTCTTATCATGCATAATAGATGTCAAATGCATAAAAGGTCCTACGTCTATCCTAAGGTAACTAACACATTAGACTCGGCCACTTCTTAAAATATGTGTCATATGTTTCTTCCTAGTTAGGTCTTGGAATATTGAAGGTTCCCTACATCTTACATGCCTATTTAGATGCATTTCTTCAATTAAGAAGGCAACAATGTTGACAACTGTAGTGAACATTGCTGCCAAAGGCCTCACATGCTCATTTATTGCCCAACTATCATCTTCATGATTCATCAATAACATACGGTTTTAATTAACCGGGTAATCTAATTGCTTTGTGTGTGCGCCTATTGCTTGGTGTATTATTTAATAAACTAATGAAACATGTCATCTATTACATGCAGGAAAAAAGAAATTAAAGAAGACACAACATAAGCAAGCCTAATGGGAAATGCCAAACTAATAAAGTATTAAACACAAAAGCCGTGCACTCCAAGTAGATGTTGCTTTTATAACCAAGTGGTTTTCTTTTGGTATTGAACTTTATGAGACATTAAACAAAATGGATTGAAACAGACATGCAAATAACAAACAACAAACTAGACCCGCAATAAGATAGCAAACAAAACAACAAAAAACATGACAAGCATGATAACCAACAAAAATAAAAAATAAAAATAAAAATAAAATGAAAATGAAAAAAAAAACTAATTTTAAATTAAACAAATATGAAACAACAAACTAAACCATGGATGCATGTTATAATAGCATATGAGATGTAGGGCTAATGGGCAGCATAATGACAAAATCAACAACAAAAGGAATCAAATCAGTAAAAAAATGTGGATCGGTAAAATGAAAGATAGAGAATAGACAAATATGGCAAGCATTCCAACAAAAGCAAACTATGGTTATTGGCAATATATATATATATATATGCACATATAAATCAAAAGAGAAAGTTAGCAAATAAAGAAGCAGCTCTAAACTTGATAAAATCTCATAGCAGATCAAAGACGAAAAATAAACCTATCGAGCGAGACCATGATTTGACAAACACAAAAACCAAAAAATAAGAAAGCAAGATAACAAACACATAATAAACCATGAAAATTAAGCCAAAAAAAAAAAGACAAACATATAAAAAAAAATAAGAAACTGGTAAAGAAACCTAGCAAAGTATTAGTGAAGACATCCCATTCAATAGTTTGATACCAAAAAAGGGGGTGAAAATTGCATAACAAACATGTTGGAAAATATTAAAGAGAGAAACTAAAACCTAAGACGATGACAATCAAGCATGACAACAACCAAAAACCATGATACTTAGCAAAGTACATATATATATTTTTATATATAAAGTAAAAGAGATAGGTAGCAAATAACAAAGCAGTTCTAAACCTGACAAAATAGCGCAGCATATCGCAGAGGGGAAATAATCCTGTCAAGTGAAACCATGGTGCCAGTAGATAAACACTAAAACCATCAATCATAAAGAAAGATAAACAAACACATAACAAAACACAATAATTAACCCACAAAAACAAAAGGACGAAACAAGTCAATCACATAACAAATAAGAAACTAGTTTATAAAACTTAGCGAGTAAAATTTTTGGTAGGTTACTTATCTTATGCCCTTTTTCAAAAAGGTATCCCACCTTTAATTTGTATCAAAAAGGTATCCAAAGTTGTGTTTTTATTTCAACGGCAGGTGACCCTGACCAAAGTCGGTTATTTAAGCTGATGTGGCCGCTGAGTCATCTGGTGTATTCCAACCTGGCTTCCATCTAGCCGCTGAGTCATTTGGTTTGTACCCCATCAAAACAAAAGATAGGCTGAGTGAGATGAAGCCATTGTGCCACGCGTCAGAGAAGCCCTTTCACGGGAATCTCGAATTTGGATAGTGGGTTCGTTGTCTTGACCGGGCGGAGATTGCGATAGACAAAGCTTAGGGTTTTGTGCGAACTGTGAATCGGGTGAAAGAGCGCTGTCGGCTGAAGCTCAGTTGGCTCTTCGACGTAGATGGCGATTAACTGGGAGATTCGGCATGAGGGTGAGGAAGCACCGGACTACTGTAAGTCATTTTCTTTTTCAGTAGATGTGATGCTTGTGTTTGTTGTGATGAACAGTGGCTTCAAGAAGCTTCGATGTGTTTATATATGCCTAGATGTACATCGCATTGTTGATGTCCTATTGTTTTAGTGTCTTAATGTCAGTGGGGGTCTTAGTTGAGTGAAATAATTAGGTTGTTATGGTTTTATTGTTTTTGAATCCCATTCTGTTGATGGCATTTACCCAAGTGATTGTGTTGTAGTTTAATTCCCAACCGATTGAAAAAAAAAAATAGGAAACTTTCTTACCCCCAATCATTTGTCTTGGCAATCAGTTTCCCATTTTGTCTATTCTAGTTGCATATTCAATTGAGTTATTAGTTTGTCCTGCTCCTTTTCTTTTTGTGTGGTGTGTGAAATAATTAGGTTGTTATGGTTTTATTTTTTTATTTTTTTGAATCCCATTCTGTTGATGCCATTTACCCAAGTGATTGTGTTGTAGTTTAATTCCCAACCGATTGAAAAAAATAGGAAACTTTGTTACCTCCAATCATTTGTCTTAGCAATCAGTTCCCCATTTTGTCTATTTTAGTTGCATATTCAATTGAGTTTTTAGTTTGTCCTGCTCCTTTTCTTTTAGTGTGTTAATGTCAGTGGGGGTCTTAGTTGTGTGAAATAATTAGGTTGTTATGGTTTTATTGTTTTTGAATCCCATTCTGGTGACTAACTATGCTGCTTATTATTGTCTACATATATTTAAGTGGCCATTGCTAATCTCAATTGTAGCCTCAATTATAAATGTCCTGTTTTTTTATGTACATGTTATTACCCTACCATAATTGAGCAGGAAATGACCGGATTTGGTCAGGGTCACCTGCCGTTGAAATAAAAACACAACTTTGGATACCTTTTTGATACAAATTAAAGGTGGGATACCTTTTTGAAAAAAGTCATAAGATAGGTAACCTACCAAAAAAATTACTCAAAACTTAGCAAATTATCAGTCAAGATAGACCATGTTGTTCAATAGTTTGACACCAAAAAAAGGGTAAAAATTGCATAACAAACATGTGGGAAAATAGTGAAGAAGGAAATTAATAACCTAAGAAGATGACAATAAACATATATATGATAAGAAATAACAAACCAATTCAAAAACCCAACAAAACATACTCAAAACAACATACAAAATGTAATTGAAAGCTTGCTATTATACATACTGACAAGGGACAAAATGAGAGAAAAAATTACAAACAAACTAGATAGGGGAAATGGGGGAAAGTAGCATGATAACCAAATGACGCTAGTCATATGTGAGAAGCATGATAGGAAAGATAATGGCAAAGATATTCAAGGAAAAGTATCAAATTGTCAGCTAATAACAAACTAGACCAAGAATAGTTACAACTACAAAGAAAATGAAGTCAGCATGTCACTCAATAGATCACCATAAAAAAATTGGTATGCATAACAACAAAATGGGGAAAATAGCACAGTAGTTCAAAGAGTGAAAATAAACAATAATGCATGTGGAAGCATGCTATCCAACAGATCAACAAAAGGGAAAAAAAAAAGAAGAATCAATTGCAAAACAAGGCAAATATAAACACCACAAACCATGATAATAAACCAAAAAAAGTCAAGATAAATAGTTAGGAAATAACAATTAAATCAAAATCCTAACATATTATCCGGCAATACAATGAAAGAAATGAAGTGAAAGCATGCTATCCAATAGATCAACACAAGAAAGGAAAATTTTCAGAGAGAAAAAATAAAACCGAACAAGAGCAATACATACATATATATATATATATATATATATATATATATATATATATATATATATATATATATATATATATATATATATATATATTAAAGGCATGATAAGAAGAAGATAACAATAGAAGAAACCATGATAACCAACAAAAAAATAATCAAGAGAAATAGATACGAAATAACATACCATATCACAAACCTAACAGAATATCTGATAAAGCAACAATTAAAATAGCAGAAAGCATGTTATTCAACATATTATCAACACTAAAGGGAAAAATATATATATATATATATATATATATATATATATATATAGAAAATCTGTTGGGGAAAATAAATAAAACAACATGGCATATCAAAGAGAGAAAAAAGGAATAACCTAACAAGAGAATCCATGATGACTGCTAACATAAATGAAAACCAATATCAAAGCAATCACAAGCTAATCACTTGAAAAGAGATGGAAGACGACAACCAATTTAGACAACCAAGACCTAAAAACTTAAAATAAATAAATAAATGAAATACTATTACAAAATAAAGAATAAACATACTATCAAATAGAGCAACATTAGAAATTGGGGAAAAACCTATCACAAACTAGATCAGGGAGAAATATATGGCTTTAAGAGAAGAAGGAGGTGATCTTACCACAGCAAAACAATCACAGGTTAATTGCATGCAAAGAGATCGAAGACAATAACCTATTTAGGCGACCAACACATAAAACCTTAAAAAATAAGGAAATAATACAAATTGAAGAGCAATCATGCTATCAAACATATCAACATCACAAATCAAGGGAAAAATGATAATAAAGGTGAAAACGGAGAAATAGCCAATTGTAGTAGAAAAGAGGGTTAAACTTGCAACAACATAGAAATCATGAGCTAATTGCTTACTAAGAACTAGAACACAAGTCAACCAAGACTTGAAAACTTTAAAACAGAAAAAGAAAAAGAAGGCTAAAGCAAACTTCATCTCTTTTTCATAAAGTCAAAAAGGAGAAGTGAGGGGTAGCTAAAGGTGTTAAATTAGCCACTTCAAACCCAAAAATGAAGTGAAACAAACATACTCTAGTGTCTTCTCAATCCCCACTTCAGTCACTTCCCCAAAAATGAAGTGAAACAAGTAGAAAGGATTATCACAGTGAAACTTTATAAAATATAATAACAAAATAGTTAAGATAATAAATAAATATTTTCATATAAAGTGCAAATGCCCATGTGACAATTATGTTTATGTTTATGAAAAAAATTGTTTTAAATTTTGTGTTTAGTTAGACTTCTTATATGGCAAGACAATTTTAACAAGTCTTTTAGTCTTGACCCAAAAACAAATAATGATGATGATGATATTCTTACTATTAAGATCTTATAACAAATTGATATCTTTCTCATAATTAGATCTTATAACAAATTGATATCTTTCTCATAATCTTGGGGTGTGGTTTTACAACTAGAAGGGAAAATGGACTATTTAAAAAAAAAAACAAAACAGAAAGGATGATCACATGGCCATAAATCAATTGTTTTTCCCCTAAACCATTCTCTTTGATGCATCAAACCTCATCAATGAATCCACGTGCACGCATTTCATCCCCCTCTTCCCATAAAAGAGATATTAAGTGTGAAATGCAATGCATTGAAAATATGAAAAATATCTTTCGACTAACAAGTGAAAGGTGTGAAAAATATCTCACCCTCAAAAAGGAGAAGATTTTATTAAAATATTTTTATTTAGGAAAAATTACCTAAAAGTCCCTGAAAAGTTTCAAACTTCCACTGCAGTCCCTCTGACAATTTCATTTCCCCCTAGATCCCTCCTTTTTTAGGGCAAGCTCTCTTTAGCCCTTGCCGTTACTTCCGTCTGTTAACTTGAGGTAAAATGACTGAACTACCCATGTACCCATGTGAGAAGGAAAACAAAAAGAAAAACTTTTCCTCCAAGTCACATCACATTTAATGTAAAGTATGGCCATATCTTCCAATGGCTTCTTTGTCAGAGAAGAGGTGATATTTCACTCCTTCTTCTTGTTGCCATTGTTTTTAAATTTCTCCTTGTTTATCTCGGTTTGTTTGCCGAAGCTTCAATTTTGTCTTCCATCTTGTTTAGTTAGGTTGAAGTGAAGATATTTACACGAAAGTTGTTGTTGTTCTTCTTCTTCTTCTTCTTCTTCTTCTTCTTCTTCTTCTTCTTCTTCATCTTGTTCATGTTCTTCTCTTTGTTTTCTTCATCTTGTTCATCTTCTTAACCTACTTCTTCATCTTGTTAACCTTCTTCTTGTCTTCATCTTGTCTTGTTGTTTTTGTTGTTGTTGTTGTTCTTCTTCTTCTTTGTGTTATTTTCCATGCTCTTGCGTGTCATTTTCCATGCGCTTGCATCTGTAATTTAACAAGCGTCTTCATTTTTTGTCATTTTTTTTGTGTATGTAGATTCTTACAAGCTTTTTGCAATTTCATGTAGGCGTCATTAAAAATGGAAACATTTTCAGCCGTGGCGCGATACAAAGGTGAAGGACGTATGCGTCAATTCACAGTTTTAAGTTCATGGGAGTCGGTCATGGGTGAGATATGTGCACGCTGGGCCGTAGATGTTTCTCAAGTGAGAGTCAAGTTCGTAATGCCTGAAGCATACAGAACGCTTTGCCCAATTGAGTATGCCGCCGATTTTGAACGAATGTGTCATATATATCATAGTTTCAACAAATTTATCATAGACATCATCATCGAGGATGTGAGTGTCTCTGCAGATGGAAACCAGGCCTTCTTGATCCCATCGTAATATTACAATCACTGATCTTGCTGGTTACTTATTTTTTGTGTTCCTTTGTTCTATATGATGGTACTATAAATGACAAGTATTTCATGTGTATTACTATATGGTGTTGTATGAAAAACAATTTCCTGAGTATAACAACTGTTTCCTGTGTATAATATCTGTTTCATGTGTATAATATATATGTTTCCTATGTATAATATCTGTTTCCTATGTAACATTTATGTTTACTTTTCTGTGTATTATTTTAACGCAGAGGGTCATTGTCAGACAGCGTCAACCCCAGTGGCAATAGTTTTCTGTCCCAACATAATTCTTCTGGGGCGCTCAGTATTGCCGAATTTACCGATACACATGATGGTTCCACTTTACAAGTAGGCCAATGGTTCGAGAATGCAGAGCACTTTAAAGATTGCCTGCGAAGCTATGCTATAAGGAAAAATTTTGACTTTACATTTATAAAAAATGACAAACTTCGGGTGACTGTAAGGTGCGCTACTAAGGAATTCCAATGGCGAGTGCATGCTTCTAAAGAGGGAATTCATGACACATTTCGGCTGAAGACAATGCAAGCAACTCATATTTGTAGTGGAGGAATTGGCACTACAGCACATCCAAAAGCAAGCAAGAAGTGGATTTGTGAACGTGTCATACATAAATTAAAAGAAACACCATTATACAGAGCTGTTAACATACAGAAAGACATATTGTGTGACCACGGTGTTCGTCTTCCATACAAGCTTGCTTGGATGGGGAAGGAGGTTGTGAGGTCAGTGATTCATGGTAGTGAGGTTAGTAGCTATGATTTACTTCTATGGTACGCAAATAAAGTATCCGAGACAAATCCCAGTAGCGTTGTTACCATTAACAAAGACGGCGAGCGGTTTAAGAGTGCTTTTTTTTTTTCATTCGAGGCTTGTTTATTGGGTTTTAAGCATGGGTGCAGGCCATTACTTTTTATTGATGGAACCCATTTGCTGGCCAAGTATGGTGGGATTCTGCTAGGGGCAACAGCGAAAGATGGCAATGATGGCCTATTCCATGTAGCATTTGCTATCGTCGACAACGAAACTGATGAGAACTAGACTTGGTTTCTCGCTACTCTTGGGGAGGCCTTGTACGGTGAAGATACCTACGATAAAATTATTACATTTATATCAAATCGATCAAAGGGCCTGATCAATGCCGTCGCATGAGTCTTCCCCTCATCACCACATGGTTATTGCCTACATCATTTGGAGGCGAACTTCATCAAGACCAACTCTAGCCTCGGTAAATCTTTGCGAATGCAATGCTGGGCAGTAATCATGAAAATTGCGTACGCATGCACTTCGAAAGAGTTCGATGATGCAGTTCGTGAACTTGCATGTCTATCGCCCGACGCACACTCTTGGTTGATGAATAAGTCCGACATTGATTATTGGTCAAACTTTTTATTTAAAGGATTGCGATGGTGCGAGATGTATTCCAATGTGGCAGAATCCTTCAATGCTTGGATTAAAGAGGCACGGCATCTACCAGTAACAAGCATGTTTGATTCTATCAGGTTAGTTGCCTACTGTGTATGGTTATGTGTTTGATGTAATATATAAGCGTTTCTGTGTGTAATATAGGATTCCGGTGTATAGTTTTATATGAACTGTGTATACATTTATGTTTATGTGTAGAAATATTACTTTACCGTGTTTATACATATTGATTTCTTGTGCAACTAACTGTCTTTTTCGAGGTTTAAACTTATGAATATGTTAGCCGAAAGACGAGACCAATCCAACAGGTGGGATACAAACCTATGTCCTGAATACGGAAAAAGGTTGATCAAATCGTTGATGATAGTCGTTTCCTCAGAGTAGGGCGGTCTACCGAACACACATACGAAGTCATTGACAATAACAACAACACAGTCAGCCTCCAGTCTCGTCAATGTTCATGTAGAAGGTGGGAAGTACATGACCTACCGTGCAAGCATGCCTGTGTCACGATTATGCAAATAGACACGAATATCTATTCTTATGTTAATGATTATTTCACAGTGGAATGGTATCGTCGGGCATATGCGAATCCAATATCACTTGTTCCTAACAGTGACAAACCATCTGACGACAACCGTCAACTACGACTTAGGTCACCAATATCAAAGAAACGACCAGGTCGTCCAAGGAGGAAGAGAATAGAGTCACAAGCCTTTGATGTCCGTGAATTACATTGTAGCCGGTGCCACGAAAGTGGTCATAATCGGCGATCATGTAATGCAGTCATTGTGAACTGACCATGCTAAACCAAACGGTAGCGTATGATATTTGATTTTTCTTCCCCATATTCGTTAGCAGGACCTTTTTAATTTTTTTGCTTTACCTGTCTTATTTCTTTTGTTTGTGTGTGTAAACCTTAATCTGTGTATATTTAAATTTTGTTGTGTATGAAATGAATTTGTCTATATATACTTTGGCGTTACTGTGTATGGAATATATTTTGCCGTGTATTACATCCATAATTTATGGCTATTTCGTATGTATGAAATGTAATTGCATAACGAAATTTCCAATTACAAACAAGCATAGTCATTACAATCGCAAGAATTAACATGTAATATCATAACTGTTCATGTTTGTTTCCAGTACCTTATACAATTTTGTCAGACTCCTTGTGCAGTTACAGCTGGATAATTGTTTAGGTCAACGGCTACATCGGTGTTCAATGTCCGGGCATTCTCCTGGTTCTTCTTTTCCTGCCTCACTTCGTGGGGGGAGCATCTTCAGTAGTTGATTCATTCTCGTCCTTTTCATCTTCGGTGGCCTTTTCACCTTCTGTGTGCTTCTCACCTTCAGTGTCTTCCTTGGCGGCCTCCTTGTCACCTTCTCTGTCCTCCATGACGGCTTTCTTATCCTCCCGGGGGGCCTCCTTGTCCTCCCCGGTGTCCTCCCGGCGGCCTCCTTCTCACCCTCTTTTTCCTTGTCACCTTTGCTGTCCTCCCCGGTGGTGACCTTCTCACAGTCCTTTTCATTGTCACATTGGCTATCATGTTCCTCGGCGGCCTCCTTCTCACCGTCTCTTTCATTCTCACCTTTGTTGTCCTCCCTAGCGGCCTCTTTCTCACATTCTATTTCCTTGTCACCCTGGCCGTTCTTCTCCCCTGGGGACTCCTTCTCACATTCCATTTCCTTCTCACCTTGGTTGTCCTCCTTCTCACCCATGGCCTCCTTCTGACCTTCGGCGTCAGTCTTCATACTAGTGCTTGGTATTATTCTTCTCTTCATCGCGTCGAGTAGTATACGTGCGACATAGCGGAGGCGACAAATGAGTAATGTACATAGTACAACATTGTTAAACATTGGAAATAATACATTCATCCAAATTACCAATCATTTTCATCAGCAATAGGATTAACTTACTTTTCTCCCTTTAATTGAATTAAGCAGCGGCTCGATAGACGCCGACTTGATGTAACTGGAATCTCCATAGCACATGAGACGCGGTGACTGGCCTATTCTTTGTTCCTTCACATTGCCCGTCACCTCATAAAACCAAATTATCAGAGCAATGGAGCAACCTCTCAAATACCCTGCACTATGGCACTTTTCCTTACAACGAAGTTTGACATGGCCGGCTGTCGCAGGGATGTCTTCCATCATCCACTTGTGAGTAGCATGCGCCCATGCATAACGGCCAGGTGACACCAAATCGTCGGTGTACCTTGCTACAAATGGTGGCGCATTTAGACAAGTGTTGCGGAAACAGAATCATCGTCATGAAGTACGCCACCAGGAGTTTCACAAAGATCTCCTCCTCGCCGTGTTTGCTGCGTACAATTCTCAGCAGGCTATCTTTGATTGCATCTCGGTGATGGTTGTGCATTTTATGCAGAAAGTTCTTCTCAAATTCTGACTAGACCCTCTCATGCTTGAAAGAGACAATATCTCCATGGCAACTGAGGCCTAGGATGAGAGCGACATCTTCTGTTCTGAACGGGAGCATACTTTGTCCTATCGTAAATATTTGGCAGTTCACGTCGTACAACTGCAATACCACATCAAGAACCCCTCGCTCTTGCAATACAGGAGTGACGTCCCTAAAATGGACAAACAGCGTACCACGAAGTATCTCCCAATGACGCCTGTTCATTTTTTTTCAACTCTGCAATGGTTTCAATAACTGGGCCTAGATAACACCGAGCGTTTACAAGTATTGTTGCCATCTTCTAATCTATATAAAAAAGGCAAACACAAACTCAATCACTAAGAGATAAAAATAATAATATACACATCAAACCTGACAGAATACATAGGAAAAGCAACAAATTTTACACAAGAATGTCGATATTATTAAAGGAATCACACAACTTTACACAGAAAATAAGGAAGGCCACACAAATAACCCTTCTTCCACTGCAATCAGATATGCCTTCTCACCTTCGTGCGGCCTTTTCCCCTTGAGGTAAATCGCCAAGATTCCACAAAATATTACTGAAGATCTTTGCCAAAGAACAACTCTGCAATGGAAACCGAGGATGAAACTCGCCGGCGATCTCGAAGATGAGGTTTTGCAAGAGAGGAAATGAGCGAAAAAATGATTTCAACTTTTTCCACCGATATAAGAAGAAGGCGAAAGGATGCGCCGGTTGGATGCGACGATTGGAAGATAGGGTTTCGTTCCCGAATCCCAGCCATGCCTCTAGCAGTTCCCAAGGAAAAGCAGGGGTAAAAGCGTCAAATCAACCACTCTGAATTCAACCGCATTTAATTCAAAGCACACAGGGGTAGCAAGGTCATTTCACAACGCAATTAACGCCTCCCTCGCCTCTGTCAGTTGCTTTTGGGCTGAAACGAAATTTGCACAAAAAGTAGGGACCCCTGAGGAAACACAAACATTGGGGGGATTAGGATTCTTAAAAGTATTGAGGGGTTTTTTGCTATTTTCCTGTTTTATTTATTGTATACTAATATTGTACATATTTTGTAGATAGTTAGTTACCTAAAACTTCATCACTTATAGCACTTCCCTTCACCCCCTACAAACTTTATTTGAATTAATCAGATTTTGATTTTATTAATACTAAAACACTTAAAATTATGAAATTAAAAGGAAAAACTAATTAATAAAAACTTAGTTCTTCTATTACTTTACTATATTTTTATCAAATATGTGTATAGATATAAATTATATTTTTTATATATCATGTGTTTTAAGAAAATATAAAGCTATATAATTGGTTTGAATTAAAAATATGATTTTTTTCATAAAAATAAAAATTATTCTATACTTACAAATTTTTATTTAAACAATTATGTAAAAATATTATTTTTAATATGTAGTAGTCAATGAGGAGCAAGTTGCCAATGATATGGTGGTCAACAGTCAAAAAGCCAATAGACTACAGAAAAGCAATCGGAGGATGACAGCTGTTACCCGTTTTGGGAATTTTATCATGGGATGAAGCTAGGGAATTGTCATATAATTAGTATATCACACTAATATGAAATGATTGTAATCCTTAACTAATATAGCAAGGAATAGTGTAAGGCACGAGACTCATAGTGATGGTTATTGGAGTATATATTATGAAACAAGAGAATCGGTGGGCAAGGAGCCTATCCTTCATCTTTTCCTCTTTTTCCCTCTCTCTTTCTTTCCCCCTCTTTCTCCTTTTTTCTTTTTCACTGCGTCTCATTGAAAGAAAACTCTAGTCGCCGCACGGAGCCCTACATAACGTGTTAAAACTTAAAACCTCAAAATTTGATAATAAAATAAAATAAAAGTTAATATATAATATTTGAAAAGTTTTTCATTACGATCACTAACTAGAAAACCAAGTGAAAGTCACCAAAAGTGATGAATGAATAATGTAAAATCGAATCTCTTATAATATTATATAAATATACTATAAATATATTATAAAAATACTGTATTGGACTATTAATACTATTCTCCGCCGTTTGGGCATTCCAAATAATAATAAATAAAAATAAAAGTCTTTCATTATGTTTTCAATGAATAAGAAATAGAAATATGGTTTTTAAAATTTCTAGGGTTTCGTTTTCCTATGCATGATTGAGCGCAAGGTCTGCGATCGTGATTCATGAAATCTCAATCTCTTCCTGTATTTCTTTGATCACTGTTTTCATCAGAAGATCTGATTCTTGTGCGTCAAACTCCAGTGTCTTCTCGAGGAATCAAGCATTCCAAGGTTTCAATCAGATCATACTGTCAATTTCTTTGCTTTAATCGTGGTCGATTTCTTTCTATGCATGGATTGAGGGTTTCTATACTTAGGTTTTCTTTCTGCATTCAATTTTGTGGATTATATGCTTGTTTTTGTTTGATCTGTGATTTAATATGTGCATTTTGATTATTAGGGTTTCGTTTTTTATGTCTTCGGAGTTTTGAGATCTAGATTCCTTCAGAGTCTCTGTTGGTGCTATATTTCAAATGGAATAAGCCAACTCATGGTCTATAGTCTCCATTGTGTTACAAAGCTGTGGAGAACTTATATTCAATTCAAAGAAACTGGGTTATTCTTTAAATTGTCCTTGTCTCTAGCATGCCCAAATATACATAGGTGCAATTTTAGCAACACCATGACACCAAATCTTGATGACTGTACGACCACTGATAGCAAAAGCTTGTTGGATTTGAATTCACTTGAGTTGAAGCAAGGGCCTCATGTAAGCTTTGAAACCAGGGATCATCAATCTGTTCAGTTGACACCAGAAATTGAAAAGAAGTATGTTCATCGTGTTTATGATGCAATTGCTCCGCATTTCAGCGCCACAAGGTTTGCAAAATGGCCAAAGGTTGCCGGATTCTTGAATACTTTGAAACCTGGTTCAGTTATCCTGGATGCTGGTTGTGGAAATGGGAAATATTTGGGTTTGAATCCAGATTGCTTGTACATTGGATGCGACATAAGTCCATCTCTTATTGACATATGTGCAAGAAGAGGACATGAAGTTTTGGTTGCAGATGCAGTTAACCTTCCATATAGGAATGATTTTGGTGATGCTGCAATTTCCATTGCTGTGTTGCATCACCTAAGTACTGAAAGCAGGAGGAGAAAAGCCGTTGATGAGTTAGTACGGGTTGTTCGAAAAGGTGGTCTTGTTCTTATTACGGTGTGGGCTGTTGAGCAAGAGGATAAGTCGTTGCTTATGAAATGGACTCCTCTTTGTGAAAAGTACAATGAAGAGTGGATAAGTCCTACTAATATTATTCCATCACGTAATCCATCAGCAATCGTGCTTGAAAGCATCCCGGAGGCAGATGAGAACTCCCAACATCAAGGAAATCAATCTAGCAAACCACAAACTCAGTCAAATGGCGAAGACAAGTCAGAGGAGAAATTGGCTGTTGAAAGTTCTAGTTCTTCATGCAGTGGCAAAACAGAAGCACAACAAGAGTATTTTGTTCCTTGGCATTTACCATTTCATCGTGCTGAAATTGGAGGTGCAACTGCATCTGCGCTTGAAAATGGACTAGCAAAGAAAGATAATAAGAAGGGGGCTATGGTGTACAATCGATACTACCATGTTTTTGCTGAAGGCGAGCTTGAAAGGTGAGTATTCTTGTATTAAGTTTAATTGTCAATTTTCTTATCGAAGTGTGTTTTTCCTTGCCCTGTTTTGCTCTTTCTTGAGTTATTTCAGAAATATTTGTCATAGTATAAATAATCATGCAACCCATTTTTTTGCATTTTCGCAATGCTGTCGAGGAGCTCCATCAAGTGCTTGAAAAGTGGAAAATGAACCAATTTAGACATGTAGACAAAGATAAACATATATTTTTATGATGCGCCAAGAATGTACAGTAATAAAACTTTGAATAGGAAAATAGATTTTCTTCCATCAAGGTCCAAGTGGAGAAAGCTAGACCCTTGGCCTGGGATGAATACTACGAATATGCGGCCATTATTAAATAAAAGGTTAGGCATAACTTTGACCAAGATGGATGTGTAAGGTGGTAATAGAAATGCAAAAGTTTTCTTTGGAACAAATGTAGAGAGCTCAAATTCACTAAGAAGTGGCTTTGGCTAGACATTTCCTGAGAAACTTTTGGATTGGTGAACACTTGTTTAAAAAAAACGCACACACATACACAAGTACATTGAAAGATTTTTAGACGCTTACATTTTTATGATGTATCAAGCCTATATTTGCCTATTACATAACATGCACGCCTCGCCTGCTCTATCAACCAGGTTAGTTTCTGGAATGGATAATGCAACCATTGTTGAACAATTTTATGACAAGTCCAATTGGTGTATTGTGTTGGAGAAGAGATGAATTATGTTGCAAGAACAAGAGACTCTCTAAGCTGTGATTTTGTCCTTTTCATATGAAACAAGGTCATCAGTGGTTCAAGCGGCCCAGTCTGTTTCAAGTTCTTAATAGAAGGATTGCCTCCCCAAGTTTTCAATGGAGGAGCATATCTATATTGTTTACTGTACTGAAAAGAGTCCATCATAATCTGCAATATATTTTGTTATTGTCAAGTGACCATGAGTATCAAGAGCTCTTTTGGCTTAGTATGCAGATGTATTAGAAGGCATACACATAGTTGCAAAACTAATGAAGCTGAAAGCATTCCAAAATCAGTTTGAGGTTAACAGGGAAAAGTCCATGGTCACAAGACCATATCTATTTTTTGGATTAAATTTCTTGAATTGTACTTTTTTTTTTTGTGGCAATTTTGCTTCTCCAAATATCATCTTGAAGTTGTTTTGGTCTTTGTACTTTAAACATAATGTATTTTTGGTCTGTCACCTAACTACGCTTATATAATTAGAAATATATGTATATATATATATATAGATATTACATGTTTAAAACTTAATTTTTTTAATTAAACTTTAATTAGATTTTGAAGATTTTAAGAATACTATAAAAATTTAAAAACTTAGTATGTATAACGCTACCGTGCTCTACTGCTTAGGTGTCATGAAGTTATTATTTAAATGGTTGTAATTTAGTTTTTTTTTTTAATTGTTATGTTTTGTAGATTGAAGATGAGTGTGTTATTATTTTTTATTATAAAAAATCATTAGATTTTGTTTGGCATAATTTATTTAACTGTGAGGGATTTGATCTCTTGGAGTTTTGCTTAACAATGAGGGAGTTCTAATATTTTTACAGCGAAGTTGATATCATGCAGTTTTACTACTATGTCATTTTAATATATATATATATATATATGTAAAGATCATTTAAATTTTTAATATATATGTCACATCATTAATTTTTAAAAAAAATTATAAATTTTATTTATTTATTATTTATTTTTTTAATAATGTGGTTGATGTAGTATCACTATCTGAATTTTTTTAAAAAAATATATTATGTTTTTGGAATTAGAAGTCAATGAAACACTAACATCACATATGATTTTTATCTTTTTCAAATTTAAAATTGTTACATCGGAAAAAAAGTAAAAAAAAAATTATTTATTTTTATTATCAAAACCCCTAAAGAAAAAACTGGGAAGTTAACCCTAAACTCTAAACAAAGAAAAACTCTCTTTACTTTAAAATTTTAAAATGTGGCATAGCACTTAATTACATCTCCTAATCATGTAATTAAGAAAATATTTAAAATTTTAAAATTTCTTGTTTTTAGTATGTTTGGGCAAAGGTATAAATCGAACCAAATAGTCTACGAGCAATTCAGAGTTTGGACTAAAAAAAAAACTCATTTATTAAATAAATGAACTGAACTCTAATTTGGCTTTCGAATTCGAATAGATAATCACTCTAACTTGAGTCTCAAATTGCTCGACTCGTTTAAGATTTATGAAAAGCTCAGTATTGTAATATATAATATTGTAACAATTTAAATATTATTTTCAATTATCATTGTAGTTATGTTACAGTAATTAAAATTGTTATAGCATATATAGTATAACTGTATTAAATTATTGTATATGTCTATATTATAACTATGATACTGTAGTTATCGAGCCAAATTCGTGCTTGATATTTCTTTAGTGATTCCAGTTTGAGCTGGACAAGAGAAGCTTAAAATAGACTTGTCTCGAGCATCATTCAAATAATATCTTAACCAAAGTAGGGTGGGCCAGATGTTTGAGGGACAAATGTGTACTTTCACCTTATTTCTGTCTAAATAATCAAACATACACACCTAGTCTTTGTAAAATATTATTTCTGTGCTAATTAAACATGCAGACCTCGGTTTTGTAATATCTTGAAATACCAATAACAGAAAACTGTGGTCAGCCACTTCACAAATTCCAGGACTTTAGACACCAACATAGAACACAGAAAAACAGAAACCAGCAACCGAAGATTCAATCGTTTCTCATTGCCTATAAATTAACCAAAACCATTTTGCATTCACTCACAAAACAAATCAAGATCAAATATTAGTTTGACAGAAATGGCAGATATTTCAGACATTGCTATGCTGATGCTGGAGGAGTTTGAGAGGAGGAACAGGTTTGAGAATGGATATGGAGTTGATGATAATGCTGAATCCATAGCTTTCCTTGCAATGAAAAGGAAGATGAAGGAGGAGGCATCTCATCTCATGGAGTTAATGGTGGAAGGGAAAAATAAGTATTTGGAGATGATGAAGAGAGCCGTTGAGCCTAAGAGCCCCATCAGCTCAGTTATGTTTCAAGGATTGTTTTCTCCTTGATCTTTTTCTCTCTCTTTTTTGTTGATGGTTATTGTGAGTTAAAAAAGTTTGATCCAAGTTTTGTTTGTATGAATTGGGTGTTGTTTTCTTGTAATATAATCTATGTTGGATTTATGTCTACTTTTCTTTAGCTCATTAATTTTGGTAATACATTATTTTAATACCATGTGATATGAATTTATAATGATTTTCTTTTATAATGTAGCACGGTGTTTGTCAAATCATAAAATATCAATGATGAATCTTAAAAAAAATTATTTTCTTTTAATACTCACTTATTTAGTCTAAATCTCACATTTAGATATTTTATAATATAAAAAGAATTATTAAAAATTAATATTTTAAAAAAATAAATAAAAGCCAGTTCTTATTTCCTTTCAGTGAAAATATTTGCTTTATCATATTAAATATTTGATCTATTTTATACCTTCAATGTGTTACGTAGCATCTGACTTGGTCTACTGCATGAAATACTTTGTCATGCGCACGGCATTAAAATTTAATCACAATATAAAACATATATTTGCATATTATGAAATTTTATAATTAAATATATAAATTTTATTTGGATAAGTGATCTTTTAGTCTATTAGTATAAAAGACTTTTATTAAAAATGTTTTGGTCATTATCAAGAAAACAGGGGAGAGCATAAATGAGTTGAGGTATCAACTTTTCTTTGATGGACACTCTTTGCTTATCCACTTTATAAAGTACAAAGATTATTTAAAATTATGAATTTTAA
Source organism: Dioscorea cayenensis subsp. rotundata (assembly GCF_009730915.1). Classification (NCBI taxonomy): domain Eukaryota; kingdom Viridiplantae; phylum Streptophyta; class Magnoliopsida; order Dioscoreales; family Dioscoreaceae; genus Dioscorea; species Dioscorea cayenensis. The sequence continues at coordinate 12,169,350 of NC_052478.1, forward strand.
TTTATAAATTTATGATTTTTTTTTATAATCGATAATATGTGATCTTCCATTTATGGGTTTGTCAAGAGATATGTACGTACAAAAGTGCATAATTATGGTGGTTTGTTGATCTTTTAGAGATTTATTAATTCTATTAGATACCGCATTGAGCAATAAAAATTTAATATGTGCATGTGAGTGATGCGACTCTTTCCAGAGATGACTTTTTTAAATCTATTTAAATAATATTATAAACACTATCTAAACTCGGGAATAATAAATAAATATAACTACTATAATATTACAATGTATGGCTTTGACTCTACATCTCTCCGCCCATTGTCATAGTATAATTCAGCACATTCACTGTGCTACATAGTGGTTGTCTGACCCTACTTATTAAGTATAAGCTTTTGTTTTATTAGTTTAAGTTTTTAAATTAAATTTAATTTTGATAGTATGTAAATTTGTTGCTTTTGAGTCTGAATCAGATTTAGATAACACTTAACATTAATTGCTTCTGACACAGGCAAATTTCCGGATATAAAATATGTTACAATGTGCTTTGTCACAAAACCACTAGCTGGTGATGATCAACACTAGTCAAAAACAATTTACCAACTTCTCATCTCTCATAGAAAAAAAGGGGGCAAAGTAAAACAAGGCCACCTTCAAGAACATGTCTTTGTCCCACAGAAAAACAACACCATTAGTGCCCCAAACAGAATGAGTACATGCTTAAAACCACCGCCCATAGTTTTCTTACTAACAAAACCAAATCATATCCTGCCAAATATAAACAGTCTCAAACCTGTCATCCTTATCCACAAAACACAAGCTATTATTTTATTTTTTTTTACATATAAATATAACACTTTGAGATGTGGTAGTTTAAGCATTGATTAATTGAGAAAATGGCAGACATAGCTTTGCTAGTGATGGAAGAGTTTGAGAGGAGGAAGAGGTTTGAGATCGGTCATGGAGTTGAGGAGAAGCAGAGCTCTGTGATTCTGTGTTCTTTGAAGAAGAAGAGTGTGGAATTGGAGAAGATGATGGAGTTTGCTAAGAAGGCTCTTGAGCCAAAGAGTCATTTAGGGTTTGCTCTTTCAGAAGGCTTCTTCTGTCCTTAATTTTGTTTTTTTTATTAATTTGAATGCTGATGCTGTGCAGTTACTGTGTAAATTGCAATAAATATCTTGTTCTGTTATTTTGATGTCTGTGTGTGGTAGATGTTGGTTTTTGAGCTGGATAGAAACATTCAGATATAATATCTTCTAAATTATGGATTTTTATTTTATTTTATTTTGTGTGTGTGTGTGTGTGAAGCAAGAGTTGATACAGAAGGGGATAGAATCATGGATATTGAAATTATACCTGAAAACTAAAAAAAAAAATCTAGAGACTATGAAGTTAGGAAATCAAAGTTGTAGCACAATGACATATATCAACAATAATTAATCAGATATAAATCAGATGAAAATCAGAATAAAATGGAGCATTCAATTGGTGGTCTCCAAATTGTTTGAATACACATGCAGGCATCTTGAATCTTGATACTTGACTGAAACTCAAAGAATACAGGAAAAAGTTATGTATCAAGATGTAAACCACAAAAAAAAAAGGATTACTAGTAATCTTTGAATACAAACTACAAAGTTATGTATCAAGACTCAAATTACTAAAAAAAAAAAAAATTAGAAAATGATTACTAGTAACCATTGAATAAAATATGATCAGATGATCAAGCTTAGTATTTATTCATTGTCAGCTCATTCTGAGACTTTCTGTATTGCTGATTCTTCATAATGTGAATTATAGTACAATCAATTGACAGCATTGTCAATCCTTCATAATGTGAACTGTATTAGCACCCAACAGCATATTGCTGATATAGAGTTGATAGCTTATTGCCAATCCTTCATAATGCAAAGGATAGTAGCATGGATAACATGTTGCTGTTGCGCGGTCGTTGAAGATGATCTGTTCTATTGCCTTCTTCCAATTGTCGAACGTGCAATGCTTTTTGTCGAGGATCTTGAGCTGAACAGGAAAGCGAATGCAACAATCAAGCTAAAGATTGTTAATTCAGTGAGTGAACTGTCAATCTTTGAGGTGAACCGCTTCATCAGGATCACTTTTATCAAACAATAATCTTTGTGTCAGTTTTTTCATGTGAAATTCAGCAAACAGATCTCTGTCATGGATGTGAACCAGAAATTTAAATTTTAAACAATTTCTCATGTGTATCATCAATTGATTTAAGCAAGCTTGAGAAAAATAATTACCAAGTTGTAAAAAATATGGACAGAAGAAATTGATATGTCAGTGAGTCTTATTTTATTTTATTTTATTTTTTATTTTTTGACGATATGATCTTGAAGTAGGTGGAGAATAACTAGAAGGAAATCACCAATAACATAGGTTTACACTTAACACATACAACCATTCTCTAGGATCATGACTGTAAATGAGAAATGAAACTATATTTATAAAGAACTTTGGATGAGAAGCAAATGAAGTAGTGGCTTTCTCAACATAAATCAAGATTTAGGTATTCCAATTGGATGAGAGTAATTCATGAGATAAGGCCAATGCTTTTCCAGGGGACCTTAAAATGAATTGGGTAAGTTTTGAAAATTGAAAAAAAAATAAAAAAGAAAACTTTTCCAGCAAGTTTATGGCAGAAAGTGAATTCTACATGCAAGAGGAAAGTAAATATCAAAATTGTAAGGAATTTAACAAATTCTTTATCAAATCAGGATGGTGAAAGTGAATTTATTTTAGTAACATTGATGATTTTGAAATGTATCCACAATAACCAGCCAAGGATTAGATTGCAGCAAGTTGCCATGATTGCTGTGCTTTTTTTATTCTATGTTCAACTCTCCAACAACTTTGAATCATTCTCTCTGCTTAACGACGATATTGTGTTCGTTTGGATGCAAATATTAAAATGGGGATCAATTCTTGTGGCATGTAATAGGCATACACCAATTCTCCAATTCTTGTGGCATGTAATAGGCATACACCAATAGAGTTGGGAATGAAATTGAGCTGGATTTCATCCCCTCAAAACCTATGGATTGTTCATGCCCCAATTTGGGGGCATGAGCATTCTTTGCCCTTTAATTATCATTTTACCATTAATAAATAAAAACAATTATTATTATAATGCACCCCATACCTCTTATAATTAAATCACTTTTTAATTAAATTAATTTATGTCATCAAAATATTTAATTATCATAATTAAATAAAAAATATCTAAACATTTAATAATCATAAATTGAGATAGACTCTGAAATTATTTTAAGAAAGTAAAAATTTGTCCATTTTATCTTATTTAAAAATAGGTATAATACTCTAATTCTTTCCTCTATTTTTCTCTTTCTTTTTTTTGTCCCTCTATTCAGAAATACTCTTGACTAGACTCTCTGCTTTTGAAAATATGCCCACTTAGTTAGAAATGCTCCTAACTAGTCCCTCTACTTTTAAAAATAACCCAACTAAAAGGACTAAGTGGGCGAATTTTTAAAAATAGAAGAACTAGTTGGGAATATTTCTAACTAAGTGGGCACATTTTTAAAAGTAAAAAGACTAGTTGGGAGTATTTCTGAGTAGAGGGACCAAAAGGGAAGAAAGAGAAAAGTATAAGGACTATTTTTGTGATTATACCTTAAAAATATAGTTAAAATGTATTATTTAATTACTATTTAATTATAGAAATTAAATTGGATAATACTTAAATGAATTAACTATTTTAATTATTATAATAAAAATGTATAATAATTAATGTGGATTTTTATTTAAAATATTTAATTATAATAATTAAAATAGTTAATTCATTTATTTAAATTATTTTATAAATTAAAAAATTAGTTATCCTTAAATATAATTAACTTATTTAAAATTTTATTTAAAAAATAATACTTCAATAACTTATTTAAAAAAAATTTATAAAAATTAAAGCTATTTAATAATTATTATTTTTTTACAATTAAAATATAATATTTAATTAAAATGAAAGAGAGTATAAAAGTAATTTTACGTAAAGAATTTTTTTATACCCTCTATTATTCATATTCTCATTCCCTCCACCAAAACATTACTTTTGTTCTCATCCCCAATTCTCTTTTCTATTTCTATCCCTGTCCCTATCCCCACACAGGCATTCTAGGAGTCGTTCAGCTATGCCCAGCTGTGATTGTCTCTGTAGCGGGTCAGGAAGTCCCATTTCTTCAAACTCAGCTTTATTTTCATATTGAAATTTATGGTCAATGATAGAACAACATTCATTTGATACCGTATCCTACTGATTCCATAATTTGAGTAATGCTTATCAAACTGTCTTCAATCGTTTTTCTTTTGTCATCTATATATGAGGATCCACCAAAGTGCCTTGTACTTTTAATAGGCCATGAACAAAAATATAATCATTCTGAAGAGGTGATCGGCCAGTCTAGTGCAAAGCAGATATTCAACACTTATTCCAGAGGTGCAGTGCATGCAGAGATTCTTATCCAAAAGTAAATCCTAAAAAAACTAATCAAATTTTAATCCAAAAAGCGCTTGAGATTTTATTATTAAATCACGTTATCCAATTGGCCAAAGCTTTCTTACTAATGTTTTGTATCATCATATAATTTACTAATCTATGCATGAAATGCACGCATGAAAAGTATGAACATGAACACTAAACAACATCAATGATCAGGGAATGGCCAGGACAGAAGATGGAGAAGGATGAGAAAAAATACCTCAAACTAGTATTGGTGCTCCTAACTTTCATGGGAATGAATCTGTATCAAGTTGGAGACATGCTATTCCTTTTCTGCTTAACCACCATCAACTCAATGTCTCAAACAATACTCCTTCTGTAATGCTCTTGCACATGAATAAGCATATCACGATCCATGTAGTACAAGAATGGGAAACTTGACATGGATCAGCAAGTAGCAGACCATCTGATTGATTAATTCACCAGAAATCATTGCAAGAACACTGCCCATCACTAAAATGGTGGAAGCGACTCCGGTCTCTAACCACGATTTTCCTGTTCCATATTTTCGCAATAAGCTTGATAGCAATGTGGCAATCCTCGCAGACACGAAGGTTTTTTGTGATGTGAATTGGCAAACTAGCTCCCAATCTCATAAGTCCATAAGCAATTGCTATCCTCTCGCTGTGCAAAAATAATGCTTGCTCCTTTTCCTCCTCATTAACATCAACTGATATTTTTGATGTGATCGGTAAATATCCTGCCAACTTTAATTTTTTGGCCATCACATTCATCATAGCTTCAATCTCATTGATCTCAGGGTGACACCGATCACCTGCAATGAACTTGTGGACTTGCCCAGCCACACTGAGACTGCTGTAACCAGCTGTCTTCTTTATTCCCCTCTCCTCCATCAGTCTCCTGATCTTGGAGGCACTGGCCCAATTTCCTGAATTGGCGTACAAGTTGGATAACTGGACGTAGACAGCATCCTCATTGGGCTCTAAAGCAAGAATGTTTTTTGCTGCCTTCTCACCTACATCAACATTCTTGTAAACTCTACAAGCACTTAATAAGGATCCCCAAATTACTGCATTTGGCTTAATCGGCATGCTATCAATAAGCTTGACCGCCTCTTCCAATAGTCCTCCTCGACCAAGAATATCTACCATGCAGCCATAATGCTCAACCTCAGGCTCTAGATTGTATAAAGATGTCATCTCATGAAAGTGTTTGCGAGCCTCCTCTACAAGGTTTGAGTGACTACACGCAGTCAGGACACCAATGTACGCAACTGCATTAGGCCTTATGCTCAATTTCCGCATCAAAGCGAAATGTTCAAGAGCAAGTTTGCCTTTTCCATTCATGGCTAGGCCTGAAATAACTGCAGTCCAGGTCATCACATCCTTGTCACGCATTCTATTGAAGACAAGCAGTGCCTCATCCATCCTCCCACATTTTGCGTACATGTCCAACAATGCAGTCCCTAGGAAGACATCAAAAACAATTGAGCTCACCTCGATATAAGCATGCAAGGCCTTGCCTTGGTCTAGTGAATTCAAGTTTGCACAAGCTGAGAGCAAGCCAACCATTGTGAACTTATCAGGCTGAAATCCAGAAGTGCGCAACTCAACAAATAAATGCAATGCTTGCTTGAGCTGACTACTCTGGATGTACCCGCAGATCATCGAATTGAAGGTGATGAGATCACGAACTTCCGTCTGATCAAACAAGGACCGAGCCATGTCTACATCACCTACTTTGCAATAACCATCAATCAAAGCATTCCAAGCTGGAAGAACCTTCCAACCATTCAAGTCAAAAACTTGGCGAGCAGAATTTAGATCTCCACATTTCGCATAGACATCAATGAGAGCAACAGCAAGATTATCACTCATACCAATGCCTGCATCAATCACATACTGATGAACCCATTTGCTCAATCCCAAATCCCGCAACTGCCCACAGGCTGAAAGCACCGCAACCATCGCCACAGTATCTGGCAAGACATCATCCGAAATCATCTTCTTAAAGAATTCTACCGACTCCGCCGCACGTCCAGCCTGAGAATAACCAGACACCATACTAGTCCAAGAAACAACATTCCTCTCAGGCATTTCATCAAACAGCTTCCGGGCATCATCCAAGCAACCAGCTCTCGCAAGCCCAGCAACAATGGTCGTCCAAGATACAACGTCCTTCATCCCAATCCCATCAAAAACCCACCTTGCATCATCTAAACACCCAAACGCAACATACAAATGGATCAAAGAGTTCAGCGGCAAGGCATCAAACTCGGGGAAAAGCCTAAGGAACAGTCCATGGATGACCTTACCATGAAGAAGCGACATAGAAGGGAGGGAGCAGGACTTGAACAAGAACTGGAAGGTGTGGGAGTCGTGAGGAACGGCATTGGTGATCATTTGGCGGTGGATGAGGATGGAGAGGTGGGGAAGATGGAAGCGGGAGTAAGCACGGATGAGAGTGTTGTAGTAGAAGGTGGAGGGGTTAGGGATGCGTGAGGAGAGGTGGGCGGTGGAGGGGTAGGAGAGGGGGTGGGGGATGGCGGCGCCGGAGATGATGAAGTGGGCGTGGAGTTGGGTGGTTTGGTTGAGAGAAGAAGGGGTCGGCCATTGGAAGCGTTTTATGAGCTTTTGGGGATGGATCATGCAGCAATGAAGATGAAGATGAAGATGATGATGATGATGATGATCTGTGCCTTAACTCATTCCGCAGTAGGAGGCAAAGAAAAGGAAGGGGAATATGTATGATGATAAGTGCTCTGTTCTGAATTTAAGCAATTCTTTAGAGCATGTTTTCATGTATGACTGTTACTTAATTATTCCATTATTTTTTATAAAACAAAAGAAACAAAACATCAGCCAAAGGAAGGAAATCAGGAATAAAAATCAAGAGTAAAATGATGGGCAACAAACAGAGAATTACATGGGCAAGGTACACACCGGTGAACATTTCGGAAGAGGACCACTCAGAGAAGCACGTGGACACTGTGTGATCGGCTGCGTACTCCCCAATCACCCTTCTACCGAGAAGAACATGGCCATGTAGATGAAGAACATGCTCGTGTACATTTAAAGAGTTGCAGAGCATGTTCCAAATTAAAACATGGAAGAAAGATGCATGGATGTGCAACTCAAAAGCAAAAGTGAGGAAAAGACCTAAGAGTTACAAGGCCAAAGGAAGAAGTATACGGGCATGTACATCCAGCCGTGTACATCGAGGATTGTAAGATATTGGGCTTGTCCTAAGAGTTACACGAGCAAGATACACACCCATGTACTTGCCCATGTACCAATTGGGTCCTTGTAATTATAAATAAAAGTTTTCAAAGGTTTTAGGGCATCTGAGTATTAGCTGAATTTCTGAAAAAGGAGCTGAGGACGACTAGCTAGGGTTGGAGAGAGCTTTGAAGATTTTATGGAGGAGTTCGAAGGAGTCGCCAGAGTGACGATCCATTGGCGATGATAGCGGCTCAGATCAACTCTAACAGCACGGTATTGAGAGGGGGTTTTCTTCACATGTCTAGGGTTTTAGAGATTGAAAAACACTTTGTAGCGATGAGCTTGGGCCTCATGGAAAGCTTACTTCCTTGGATGCCCGGATTAATGTAGCTTGGGAATACTTTCATCTTTTGATTGCTTTTTAATATAAATTACCTTCTGCTTTCGAATTCATCTTTGTTTATCTTGTTGGTTATGCGTATCGAGAGAGGCTTTACCATTTTGATGTTACTTGTGTATCGAAAGATTCTTGTGAGAAGATCACACATAGATGAATAAATATCATTGATGCTTGCTAGAGATAGTTAGGATGCCATGTAAATTTCTATTAGAATTTTGGTAGTTTACCTCCGATTCTTGACATGGAAATTCTAGAGCTTATTGCAATCATGCGAGGGTAGGAGTAGGAGAGATTCACTTCCGCCTTTAGCATAGGATTAGTCACTAAGGAGTCTTGAGAGAGCACTTAGTTGGATTTTGATTTCCTTTGATTCGAATAGCCGAGGATTTATCTTTATCGAATTGCAATCATCATAATCTTTAATTTCCCAAGTGAAGCCAATCCAGGTACCGTTTTATCTATCGTTTCTGGTTTCTCATTTCTCTCGATTTGGTCTTTTGTTACTTTTATTGGTTTGTTTTGCTATTAAAATTGATCCTTGTTATTTAGTTAGCTAGCAAAGATAGAGATAATACTTGTATTATCTAGTCTCTGTGAATTCGACCTTGCTCTTTTGCATGTATTACTTCGATTGACACATATATTTGAGTAAGTATCAACATGAGTCGACCAAGTTTTTGGCACAATTGCCCGGGACTAGATGTATCAGGAACACTCTTATTTGTTAGACTAGCTATTGTCTTTTCTTTTATTTCTTTCTTATTTTCAGCATTTTCCTTTTCTTTGCTTTACAATTTTCAGTTGGGGATTCATTGACCATATCTCTCTCTTTTTTTTTTTACTTTCAGAAGCTTGTGCATGACCTGTTTGAACACATCAAGACTTGTTGAGCAAGATTCAGAAATTGAGAGAACATTACATAAGAGAGTGAGATAGTTGGCTCAAAACTTTGAGAGTACATATTCAATGAGTATGGCCGAACAAGAAGGACAACCAAGGACTTTGGCCGACTATGCTAGATTCACACTTGATGGAACTCAATTAAGCATAGTGCGACCCCCTGTTGCGGTCATCATATTTGAACTCAAGTCGGCTTTCATCCAAATGGTCTAACAATGGTGCTCATTTCATAGCCTACCGGATGAAGTTCCCAATGCACACTTAAGCACTTTCCTCGAAGTTTGTGTATGTTGAAGCTAAATGGGGTTTCTAATGATGTTATCCATTTGAGGGTCTTCCCGCTCTCATTGAAGTCAAGGGCTAAGGAATTGTTGCGAACACTTCCTAGAGCTTCGGTTACTACTTGGGGCCAATTAGCCAAGCTATTATTAACTAGTTACTTTCCACCTGGGAGGAAAACAAAGCTTCAACACGACATAGGCTCTTTTACTCAACAAGATGGTGAGACACTCTATGAAGCTTGGGAGAGATATAAGGATCTTTTGACTCGTTGCCTACAACATGATTTACTGGGTTGGATGGAGGTCCAGAATTTTTACCAAGGATTAACTCCAAGTGTGAAACAAACTATTGATGTCATGGCTGGTAGAGCTATTAGGAGCTAGACACCAGAGGAGGCTAGGAAACTATTCGATGACATGGCAATGAATAGTTACCAATGGAATTCTAGGGCCAAGGAAGTGAAGGCGGGCAGTGTGTTTGAAGTGGATGTGGTGACGACTTTAGCTACTCAAGGGGAGTCATTGAGCAAAAATATTGATAGAATGATGACCCCAAGAGCAGCTACCATTATGTCTTGTGAAACTTGTAATGGAGGGCACCCTACCACCGATTGCCCTATTGTAAGTGCATCCTAGGGTAAAGTTGAACAAGTGGACTATGATAGTGGAATGAATCAGCCACAAGGGAACCCTTATAGTGCCACCTACAACCACCGAAGTGAAGTTTGTACAATCCACCGAAGTGAAGTTTCAAACACAAGGCAATTGCCTCATATCTATTGAAACTACTTTGAGGAACTAACAAGCTTCTATACAAAACTTGGAGAATCAAGTTGGCCAAATTGCTAGGATGTTATTGGAGAGACCTCAAGGAAGCCTTCTAAGAAGCACGGAAGTGAATCCTAGAGAGCATGTGAAAGCATTTACATTGAGAAGTGGCCAAGAAGTTGAAATAAGGTCGGAAAAGAGCCAAGGTTCTGAAAAAGTAAGATCGATTGAAGTTGAAGAAGAAAGGGGCAAGAAGGAAGTAGTCAAGAAGGCCGTTGTTAAGGAATATCAACCAAGAATTCCTTACCCCTTCTGGCTCAAGCAAAGCGAAAACCGATGACCAAGTCAAGTGCTTTCTAGAGTTGTTTAAACAACTTCACATCAACCTCCTTTTTGTACAGATGAGCTAGTGATAAAGTTTGTGCAATCCACCGAAGTGAAGTTTCAAACACAAGGCAATTGCCTCATATCTATTGAAACTACTTTGAGGAACTAACAAGCTTCTATACAAAACTTGGAGAATCAAGTTGGCCAAATTGCTAGGATGCTATTGGAGAGACCTCAAGGAAGCCTTCTAAGAAGCACGGAAGTGAATCCTAGAGAGCATGTGAAAGCATTTACATTGAGAAGTGGCCAAGAAGTTGAAATAAGGTCGGAAAAGAGCCAAGGTTCTGAAAAAGTAAGATCGATTGAAGTTGAAGAAGAAGGGGGCAAGAAGGAAGTAGTCAAGAAGACCGTTGTTAAGGAATATCAACCAAGAATTCCTTACCCCTTCTGGCTCAAGCAAAGAGAAACCGATGACCAAGTCAAGTGGTTTCTAGAGTTGTTTAAACAACTTCACATCAACCTCCTTTTTGTAGATGCATTAACACAAATGCCTACGTATGCTAAGTTTTTGAAGAATCTCCTCACCAATACGAAGAATCTTGGAGAAGTGTTGATGGCGACATTGAGTGAAGAAAGCTCATCTATCCCACAAAACAAATTGCCTAGGAAGTTGAAGGATCCGGGTAGCTTCACAATCCCATATGTGATTGGGGATTCTATTGAGGAGTGTGCATTAGCCAACTTGGGTGCGAATATTAATGTAATACCTACAAAATCTTCATAAAGTTGGGGTTAGGCGAACTAACTCCAACCAAGATGATAATTCAGTCGGTCCACCGATCAATTTGACACCTAACGGGTGTGGTGGAAGATATACTTGTGAAAGTGGGTTAAATTAATCTTCCCGGTTGACTTTGTTATTCTTGACGTTGATGAAGAAATGGAAGTGCCTTTTATCTTGGGTCGGGCCTTTCTTGCAACATCCAATGCTCTAATTGATGTTAATGATGAACAAATGGTGTTACGAGTTGGTGATGAAAAAGTTGTCATCAAACTTCACCAGGCCATGAGACTTGTTTTGCAATTGATGTTACTAATGATGTTATTTCTGAATGTGTGTAGGAAGTTATGGAGGAAAACCCATTGATACTTTTCTTTCGTAGTGGGGCCAATGTTGTTGAAAAATGAACCCTTTGGGAAAATTTTTTTCAAAATTTATCATATCCCAGAAACATCTCTAATTTTTAAAACTTTTTATTTTCAAATTTAAATTAAATTAAATTTAAAAATTACCTCTACTTTATCCGTTACCAATGCATCACACTTTCTATATAGATCTGAGGGAAGTGAGCTTACACTCTTTTAAGTTTGTGTTGGTAATACAAAGAAGGAGAGAAGAAGAGAAGAGAGACTAAGGAAGAGTAAAAAAGGACTGTGAATACAGTGGATTTCAGTTGCAATATAACTAAAAATACATGAATTTTAAAATACAGTGCAGTTAAATTTAGTATTTGGTTAGATGTAATTGAAGATGTTGTATTATAAGGTCTTGTATTTGGTCAAAGAAATTTATAAATTTGAAATTAAAACTCTTTACATTACAAATATCTTACTGTCATTTTAATGATTTTAAATACCGTATTGATTAATTTAACTACTAATTTATTATTAAATTATTTATTAAATTTATTAGTATATTTAACAAAAAAAATTTATTACATTTTATAATTTTTTAACTTAATTATTAACCCAACAAAAAGAGTATTTATGAACTTTTCATATATGCTAAATGATTTTAATTATCGTATTAATCATTTTAACTCTTAATTTTATTATTAAACTAGTTATTAAAATCATTATTAAATTTTTTTATTAGATTTTATAATTTTTCCACTCTACAAAGGCATTCATGAATGTTTAATAATATTTGTTTTTCTTTGATTGGTCACATGTAAGTCACAAGTTATGCATGTGAAGAAGTTTAAAAATAAAGGGTTTGGTTTTACGCCCAATTTGGCTGTAAAACCAAATCCCTCATTGAATGTAATTTGAGTTATATGGGTTTTTGAAATCCTGTGAACTTAAACACTGGAATTCTAAAAATCCAGTAACTCAAGTTACATGTAACTATAAAACCCTCCAAACGAACACCATCTTAGATCAGTCTTACTAAGCATCAAATCAAATTTAATAAAATAGTACTAAAGAGATCCTATCTGTTTCAACTTCTTGAGTTCACACACAGGATCCACAAAATCCTCTTCGCCAAATCAAGCCATTAAAGCATCCACAAATTCCTTCAAAGAAACCATTCTTTCTGATTCCATGGTCTTCAAGAATAACCTATGAATGCTATTTTCACTTTAGTTAACTCTATAGTGAGATCAAAATCAAAGAACTGCTCGATATTATATATCCAATCGTTGAGATAATCTCCATTTAAAGTACGAAACTCCAATTTAGTATAGTGATGAGTGCTTTGAGAACTCTTCCCTGGACCAAGAATTCCCAAGCTTTCATAAGGAATTTCCTGCAACATTAGAAGTGTTCTCTCTGTATTCTAAAGTGCCATTTTAGCAATCATCAGCTTGAGTTCCTCCATGCCCTTGGTACTCTACATCCTGCTTTCTTCTATAGCTTTACTATGCTTCTCATCAATTTCTTTGATAAGATTTTCAAGATCCTTAAGATCTTGTTTCTTGCTGTTATTCATCATAGAAATTTTCAAGACCTAGGTCTCTAATACTAGTGATGAGAACAAGAGAAGATGAGAAGAGAAGAAGAGAAGAGAAATTAAGGAAGAGTCAAGTGAGGAGAAGAGTTCATTCTTATTATTGTTAGGATTATGCCCTCGAATGCCAATGAAGATACTTATATTAGGGCATTTCATTTGTATTATAAATTCTTATTATTTGATGTTTATATAAATCTTGTGATGCCATTTTAAATTAGTTTTGAACATCATAGTCCATGTGTATTAAGTTAAACATTTTACTCTTTGTGGGATAAAGAGGAGATCACTAGAAGAGTTTAGTACTTATACACTTAAATAGTTTGCAAATCAGAGAATCTTTAATTGGGTGTTAAAGATTTGTAAGGATTTGTATGACATATACTTTGACAAAGAGTGGTAGTTGAACACTATAAAATAATGGGAGCATATGTCATAAATACATCATTGAAATTGGTGTATTCGAACATGACTCACAATAATCCAATCACATGGGTTTTACTCTTTAATAGTTAATGTTTGAGATTATTTATTGGTTATGATCATATGAATTGACTTTAGACCTAATGTATCATGGTTATAATGTGCTTGTGACGTTTAGTCTGTTACTAGAGTCGTTAGGCTCAGTTTATCTTTTGGTAGGGCCGACTTCGAAGTGTGACTATGTCGGGCAAGTATCAACTATAAGTAATCACCAAGAAGGAATTCATTCTCTCGGAAGTAAACGAGTTAGTATCCTATGTGATTATAAGTATGTGAGATTAGAAGGCCTTGGCCAAGGCAATCAAACTAATCATGTGGGACATGAAGGATAGGTTGGTAATCTTACTCTACTATGGTTATTATCATACGATCGAGTTCAGTGAGTTTGACAATTACCATGGCTATCACTCGGTTGGGATATAAGAATAAAGGGTGTATACATATATGGTAATCATAATCGGAAAGGTTCATAATGATCTACTCATTCATGTTCAATTGGGCTACAATGTGAGGGCACGGGGCTGGCTAAGCGTCACCCACGTCCTTTGGTATCCTCCCATTATTAATCAAAACCTAGGGAGTCACGCTTAAAGGAATTAAGAATCAGTCTCATTTTGAGTGTAGGAGTAAAATTGTCAATTTATTATTTTACTTCATGGGATTAGTAAAATTGTAAATTGGTTTAGGGACTTTGTCTTAAGTTTAAATTTTGATTAAAATTCAATGGAGTCGAATAATTAATCAAAATTATAAGGACTTAAAAACAAAAGTGGTTTTAGTTACATTAGGACTCATATATGTAATGAACTTCAATGATAATATTTATCATGCTATGAAGTTTTATATTTGAATCAGACTTCATAATTAAATAGTGTTCATCATGTTTTATGAAGTTTCTATAAACATGACTCCTTTCTAACCCTAGAAAAGATCAATTAATTCTCTAACCCTAGCCGCTATTTGGAAAAGTATAGGAGACTGTTTCTCAATTCCGGCGTGTGATCTAGAGGTGTGGGACTTTCGTTCAGTGCTAGAAGATCTACAACAATCCGAGGACAAATTCGGCACATCAAAAGAAAATTTTTCGAACATCTAGAGGTAATTTTCTAAATCTATCAATTAAAATTGTGTGTTCATTACAACAATTAGATCATATCGTAATTTTATTCTTGCTTTTGCATGCCTCTAATGGTGTTATATAATTTTGCGACATTAACTAACAATTATAACTTCATAAAAAACAATCAATCTTCTCCTTATTACAAGGAAACATGTTTTTTTAAATAACCAACTATCTCGATTATAATATGAGAGCAGGACGTGTTACTTAAGAGGATTGAACGGCTGAGATCTTTTCCAGTCTATAACTTGGTCCATGCTATATAAGTTGCCCATCTTTTGCGTTCCAAGTGGCTGCTCTAATCCTAACTACGCAACTACCATTCAAAACCCAACCAATGATGGTAGGAACTCAATCTTTATCTCTCCCTCTAGTACAAGCCTTCAACTTTCTTAATTATATATGCAACTCCATTTTCACCACATATCAGTTGCCACACTTGCATTGAGCTCTGTTTTGACTTTGCTTCCATAGTTGTGAGAAGTAAATCTGTATTCTATTAAAATATTAAACATACAAACCAGATAAAAAAATTTATTAGAATAACAAAGATAAAAAAAAAAGCTAAATAATTGAAAGGAACCATATGATCAAAATAGAAATACACAGAGTTTTTAGTTATGTGCTTTTAATTTTATAAAATTACACATATAGCAAAATATTATACAGTTCCTCACTAGTTTCAAACTGGCTAACAAAAGACCTCCAATTTTAATAATGCCCTAAAAGACCTTACTTTTTATATAATTGACTATGCAATACCTACCGACATCAAATCAGAATTTTAATTATTTTTTATTGAACACAAAAACGAAATTAACCTTGGCCTTTTTTTTTCCCTTTTGTTTCTTCCTTTTCACTTTGTCCAACTTGTTCTTATTCTTTGTCACAATTGCCACTCTCATCCATTACTACCACCATCATCCATCATCACCACCATCATCACTCCATTCACCACTATTATCACTCTTATTCATCATTGCCATCACCGCGCCCGAAACTGCCGCTACCTCACCCACCACCACCATTATCACTCTCATTCGTCATTGCCACCGCCCCACCCGATGCTATCACTACTACTTTCATCCACCACCACCACCATCACCACCACTCTCAATTGCTACCATCGTCATTACCATCACCACTTTCATCCATCATAACCATTACAGGCATGGACATGATGACCACCATCACCTCTTTCTTCTTCCATCATCAAACTTGCAATTTTTTGGCAAAAAAACCACTATAATTCACTAAACTGCTAGGTTGAGATGCCAACCTGCTAAGTAGTGGTGATAGTTTACAAAGCAATAAACCACTGGAGTGCACTAAAGTGCTAGATAGTGAAACTAATTTTCAAAAATCCAAGTCCAAATATATATAAATTTAAAAATAAATAAATCATATATCATTGTTTGGTAGTTAAGGTATTGGTGTTGTAACTCATTGGCCATGGTTCAAATCCTCACACTTGCATTTTTTTTTGTTCAAAAATCCAATTAAAATTAGTTTAGTTGCTAGGTTAAGGTGCCAACTTGCTAGACAATGGAGGCACTTTACAATGTAATAAACTACCAGAGTTTACCGAACTGCTAAATTATGGCTAATTTTCTAGGCAGGGGACAATTTTATTCTGTCCTTTACTCTCATTTCTCATCATCATCATCATCATTTTCTTCTTCTTCCTCTTCACCATCACCTACCACTATCGCCTTCATTCTTGTCCACCACCATTGCCACTCTCATTCATCATCACATGGTCCCCCATAACCACCACTATCATTACTCTCATTCACCATCATTGCCACTCTTATTCATCATCGCCATTGTAATACCCTGAACTTTTGGATACCTGTTGGAAAATGTATTGAAGGTATTATTACAGTTGCATTAAGATTTTTCTACAGAGCAATCTTGTTGAGAAACCCCAACTGGGAAGAACAATGACCTAAATGTGAAAGTTTCTAAAAGATTTTGGATTAAAGAGTAATAGAAAAAGGATGGACATGAAATGTTCTGAAAACTAAGGACTGAAAGGTAAGGCGGCAGGGATCTTTTTGAAATACTGTGTTATAATTGAGGGATTGTTGGATAGTTTGAAAGGATTTTTTAAATAGAGGGGCATGGAGATCGTCGGAGAGAGCTCACCGGAGTGATGGCTTGCCTTGGAAAGGACCTTTATTTGTGTTGTATTTGGCATGGATGTATGTATGCATGGATAAATGTATATATTGTTGATTTGATGAAGAAAATGATGGATTTGAGTAGAAAAACTTGGTATGTTGTTATAGATGATAAGAGTTTGAAATTTGTTTTGGAAAAATCTTGTATTTGTGATGAATCTAGCTTGAATGGAGGATGAGATTTTTGGTTTTACTATAGCATTACTGTAGCACCGAGATTAGGGTTTGGTTTGGTTAATTAATTGATGATGATGATGATTAAGATGTTAATAATGATGGTTGGATTGGAATTGATTTGGTTGAGTTGAATTGAATTGATTGAGTTGGGTTTAATTTGGTTGAGTGGGCTTGATCAAATCAAGTGAAGAGAATTTGATTTGGTTTAGTCAAAAGTTCATTAAATGGATTGGAGCTGGGTTTGGATGAGAATTGGAGTGGTTGGGTTCAATTGAATTGATTTTGGTCTAAGTTTGATCAAATCAAGTTGAATGTGGTTGGACTTGGATTGTTTGGTTAAATTGAGTGGGTTAAGACTGATTTGGGCTTGGTTTGGATGTTGGGCTGAACCAATTCAAGGAAAATTTGGGTTCAGTTGAACCAAGCTTGTTCAATAGATTTTGTATAAGAATTGGAGTTGGTTCAAGGCTGGTTGGCTAGATTGAGGTTGGTTCAGTGAAATTGAGTTTGGTTCAGTGAATTTGAGCTTGGTTCAGAATGGTCTAGCCTAAATTGGGTTTATTTAAATGCAATTGGAAACCGGTTTAACTATGCAAGGTTGTGTTTTAACTGATTGGAGTGAGTGGGCCTAATTAGAAAGTCGGTTATTGATTTCTTGTATTTTCTGTTGGGTTCAATTATGTTTTTAGTTGTCGTATTTATTTATTTTATTCTATTCTCCTGTTAGGTGTTGATTAGGATTGGGAGGGAGTTCCAGGTCTAGCAAGAAAACCAAGGGAAACCAGATGAGTTAATAGTGGCTATTATTTAAATTATTAGATAATTATTATTATTTTGAAAATAATTATTTAATGGCTAGTATTTTGGAAATTATGGTTTAATTATTTCATTTAATTATGTTTAATTGCGTATACTATTGAAATATACTTATATTTATTATTATTTATTTTCCGTTGATGTGCCATGACGATCGTATTGATATATATGATTTTGTATAATTATATGTATTTTTAAATAGTAAAAATACACGTTTATATGATTTAATTATTTGCTTCATGTGTTTATTTTTGATGGTTACATATGTTTTGATTTGGAATGATTTGTGAAACCATGTGAGCATATTAAAATGTTTTATTGGCATTGTTTGTGGAATTAGTTTTCATTCCTGGTATAGGAATGGTATCATGGATCTAGACTTTACTGGTTTATGCATTGTTATACTTTTGGCATTGGCTTTCTGGAAAATAATATTTATTTCCGAGATGTGAATGCTTGTCCTGGATAAAGATCCTGTGATATGATTTATACCGATTGTATTATTGTTATATCTACTTGATGGTTTCGACGGTGATTGCGGGCTAAGGCCCGACTACTGCAGTAGTGGGTCCCCACGGGCCACCTTTAGAGGTGGCGTGGTGGACCTGAGTGTTGATTTCTACGAGGGTCAGTTCAGGTGGGAGCGTAGAACCCTGACTGGATATTCATTGTGTAGCCGGGGTCACCGACCGGCGAACTGATGGGTCAACGTTAAGGACATGAGTTCCTTGACGACTTTGAACCTAGCCGCGGCCATAGCGAAGGTCAAAGAGGTTTCTAGACCATGTTATGCTGGGTGAGTGTTGGGTATTATTTTATTTTGAATTTGAAATTTATGTTATTTTGAATTGTGGTGAGGGGGCGAAGCCAGCTGTCGCTCTTAGGAGGGCAATCCCTCACAAAATTTGTGTTTTCTGAGAA
This sequence comes from Dioscorea cayenensis subsp. rotundata, assembly GCF_009730915.1. Classification (NCBI taxonomy): domain Eukaryota; kingdom Viridiplantae; phylum Streptophyta; class Magnoliopsida; order Dioscoreales; family Dioscoreaceae; genus Dioscorea; species Dioscorea cayenensis. The sequence goes on from NC_052478.1 coordinate 12,188,176, forward strand.
ATCCGATTTGATGTTGATTTATGATGAATTTATGTTTCAAAAGCTCTTTAAAGTTGTATTTTTTTTTTCTAAAATTCTGGTATTTGTAAAAGTTGGGAAATTATTTGAGAATTGATGTTTATACACTTTATGTACACTACACTTAATTATTTGAAATTATTGAGCCACTATCGACCAACTGAACATGTTGTAGTTGCAGGAGCAGGACCCTAGTAGACCACTGTTCGACTATAGAGCTAGTCAAGGTTGAGTCCAAGATTGTAATGGGTCCCATACCTTTCTTTGTATTTGTTGTTGTCGTGATCTTGTAGCGGTTGTACCCGCAAATTTGAGTAATTATATTTGTTGTATTTATGTATTTGAATCCTGTAGTTGGTGTAAAGTTGTAAATTATAATCTGTAAGTCTGATTTGTTTTTTTGAGGGGCATCAGTTTCCAGTTAAAAATGGATTTTTAACTGATGGGTGCCACATTTACCTCGGTAGAAGGGGTGGGTGTGACAGCCATGGTCATCCACTACCACTCTGATCCACCACCACCACCACCACCACCACCACTACCACCTCTTTTCTTTCTTCCTTCCTCCTCACCATCACTCTTGTCCACTACCATTGTAACTCTCATCCATAACTGTCATCACTATCGGCACCATCATCATTATTACCACCACTACCACTATCATTTACCACTATCACTATCACCATCATCACTATTATAGGCATGGACACAACCACTTCCACCTTCTTCTTCTTCTTCTTCTTCTTCTTCTTCTTCTTCTTCTTCTTCTTCTTCTTCTTCCTCCAACATCAAACTTGCAAATTTTTTTGGCAAAACCCCACTATAGTTCATTAAACTGCTAGGTTGAGGTGCTAAAGTGGTGCTAATTTACAAACCAATAAACCACTAGAGTTCGTTGAGTTGCTAGATAAGGAAACTAATTTGCAAAAATCTAGGTCCAAATATATATACATTTAGACATAAGTGAATCATATAGTATAGTTTGGTGGTTAAGTTGTTGGTATTGTTGATAAGTGCTTGTGTATAAGTAATACGAAGTATTCTTTTCTTACATTGAATATTACTTTCCTCAGATTTTATCGCTTATTCGTGTGTATATGTGCTCTTTTGTGCATATAGGGTTATGGAGACAATTGTGGAAGAAAGAAACCAAAAGTAGATCGTGGATGCATTTGTTGATAAAGTCTTGGAGTGAACAAACGTGAAGACACAAGTTGTGCTCAAAGACATGTGAGTGTGTGTGCCAACCTCCATTGTGCTCAAGCGAATACGCAAAGTGAAGGGGCATAAAGGCAGTCACACTCACGTGTTCCGACTTGTGCAATACTAGCAAGATCTTCGTCAATGTGATTACATTGATGACACAACGTGATATACAGCATGGATGTGTACCCATTCATATGGCCTCGATGATAAGAGTGGATTCGGGAGCATTTAGCATACTGTAGTAAATCACTGTAGTAGTTACTGTTCACATCTCACAGGAAACCAAAATCTGGAAATCCACACCGCCGTGTGGAAATTCCACATGTCCGTGTGGATGCCTGATTCCAACCCCTATAAATACCGCGCCTTTAGACGTTTTGAAGGATCTTTTCCCTATTTTTCTCCCATCTTTAGAGGTGCTCGCGGCTAGGTTTTGGAGAAGCTTTGGCTAGGCCTTTAGAGCGGTTCTACGGCCTTCAACATCGCATTCCTTTGGAAGAGAGTTATTGGGGGAGTTTTCGTTGGCATCGATTCGGCGAGATGTGCCCTAGGCTTGACAAGGGAACCTTTGGAGAAGACGAGATGGATCCATAAGACCATCGATATGGACTATAAGGGGGTTTTATCTACGGATTGCATGTTTTCATTATTGATTTTATTGTTAATTGTGTATTGCTCCATGGAGAGGTGTACCCCTAATGGGTGCTTGGACTTATAAACCCTAGGATGATTTTGTTTCATTGACCTTTATTATGATTCTTTAATTGATGCTTTAATTGAGTTCCATCCTTGAATGCTTGTTGTATCGATTTTTCCTTAGAATGACACTAGGGTTGAGAATCCATCTTGGTAATCCTTATTGATGGGTGACACGCCTTTAAGATTAGATAAAGCTAGGCTGGAGAAGGTGGAGAGGGTGAGTCGAGAGGTAGCGGAACGTCCCCTTTCCATTCCGGTGTGATTTATCCTACCTCCACGTTCCAAGAGTTCTTTGTGGTCACAATAGAGTGAAGTACTAAGAGACAAACTCCACTGGGGCTTAGTGGTCACAATAGAGTGAACAACAGAGTGAACAATAGAGTGAAGTACTAAGAGACAAACTTCACAATAGAGTGAAGTACTAAGAGTTCTTTGTGGTCACAATAGAGTGAACAACAGAGTGAAGTGTTAAAGTAATCCTTAATGCTGGGGCTTAATCGTGACTAGGGGTCTTTCGCTTGGACCAAAGAATTAGATCTATATTACGGAATATGGTTTATCACTTGGAGTCCCTAGAGCTTGAAGCAACCTTGCCTTGTGTGAGGCATCGAGAGTGTTCCTTTCCGCCGGGGCATAGTGTAGGGTTAGTCACGGTTGACCTTAGGTTTGAGACCGTGTGTTTTTGAATTTCCACGACTCATTAAACATCAATTAGGAGATATAATGATTGGTCTTACACTTGAAACAATAGTCCTATGGTGAGCGATTTCCGAGTGCCCCATTTTCTATCGATTGCCTCTCTTTATTTCTATTGTGTCTCTTTCTTCTTTTCTTTATTTTTACTTGTATTGATATTGTTCATACCACTCTTGAATCATCTTCATTATAGTTAAACAACAATACTTATATTTCTGATCACTATTCCTTGTGGATATGACTACCCACCCATCAGGATACTTTATTACTTCGATAACCTTGCACTTGCGGTACACACACGGAAAGGGTGTGTCAAGTTTTTGGCGCCGTTGTTGTGGAATAGGCGTTTTGGAAGCATTTTGCACTTTGCTATTATAGTTATTCATCACTTGTTCTATTTCATACTTACTTATTCTTCCATTATTCTGATTTTTTTTTCTTTCTTTGGTTGCAGCTTCAGGTTATGACTCGAGGAAATCCTTCAACATTGGTTGAAGGTGATCTGGATATTAGAAGAAGAATTTATAGAAAGGGAAAGAACATGTGCAAGAACAGTCAAATCAAGCTGAGATAGAAGGTGAAGGGTCTGATAATATGGCAGATCAACATGAGTAATAGAGGGCACTCTCAAATTATGCAAGACTTATAGTTCTTGGCACGCAATCCAGTATTGTGCGGCCAATGATCACATCTCAGAGTTTTGAGCTCAAGCCAGGCTTCATCCAAATGTTACAGCAGTTAGCACAGTTTAATGGTTTGGCGATGAGGATCTCAATAATCACATTAACAACTTCTTGGAAGTGTGCGACATGCTCAAGATTAATGGTGGAACAGATGATGCTATCAAGTTGAGGGCCTTCCCATTTTCCTTAAAAGGGAGAGCAAAGCAATGGCTACATTCATTACTAAGAGCATCAATCACTACATGGGAGGAGATGACAGAAGCTTTTCTTGCCCAAAATTTCCCTCCCGGAAAATCTGTGAACCTTAGGAATGAGATATCTTCTTTTGTACAAACGGAATTGAAGTTTCTTTTTGAGACATGGGACAGGTTCAAGGATCTCTTGCGGAAATGCCCTCAGCATGGGTTCCCCGAGTGGATAACCATTCAAACTTTCTACAATGGTTTGAACCCAAGCATAAATCAATTACTTGATGCTGCAGTAGGAGGTACCTTAGGAAGCAAGACCCCCGAAGAAGCCCGACATCTTATTGAAGAAATGGCTATGAACAGTTATCAATGGAACACATGAGACAGAAAGAAGGTAGTCGGACTTCATGAGATTGATGCAGTCATATCATTAGCGGCCCAGGTTGAGTCATCGAGCATGAAGTTAGACACTCTAACTTCTCCTAGAGGGGCAGCAATGATGAGTTGTACTGGGTATGGGGGAGGACATGCTCCATCTGATTGCTCGATTTCTATTAGTGGTACCACTTCCGTGAAACAGGTTGATTTTGTAGGTAATGCAATGAGAGGCCAAGGAAATCCGTATAGCAATACCTACAATCCAGGGTGGAAGAGCCACTCAAACCTTTCTTGAAGTAATCAAGGGCAACAAAAGGCCATAGCACTACCGGGTTTCCAACAACAACAACAAGCTCCGAACATGGAGTATAGAGTTTCAGGGTTGAAAAACCGGATGACCGATTTAGAGAAGGCTTTGACCAAGTTCATTCAATCATCGGATACAAGATTTTAATCTGTTGAAGCCACACTTCGTAACAACACCGCATCATTGCACAACTTAGAGAGTCAACTGGGCCAAATTTCAAAGTCACTTTTGGAAAGACCTCAAGGGAGTTTTCCTAGCAACATGAAGACAACCCTAAGAGAACATATGAAAGCAATCACTTTGAAAAATGGTCATGAAGTTGAGAGTAGACTCCTTAGTAAGAAGACCAATTTTGAATCACCCAAGGTCGTGGAGGTTGAGGATAGAGCCAAAGAGAAGGAGGTGGCACCCTCACCTTAGAAGCCAAGAATCCCTTATCTTTCAAGATTGAAGAACGACCAAAATGATGAGTAATACAAGAAGTTCTTGGGTCTATTCAAGCAATTGCACATCAACATCGCATTTATGGAGGCATTGTCTCAAATGCCTCGTTATGCAAAGTTTCTTAAGGACCTCTTGACCAACAAGAGGAAGTTGGAGGAGAGTGCATCTGTGATTTTATATGCTTCATGTTCGGTAGTATTGCAAAAAAAATATTCCGAACAAGAAAAAAGACCCCGGAAGCTTTATCATTCCTTGTAATATTGGTAACTTGGGTGAAGATAAGGCATTGGCGGATTCAGGGGCTAGCATCAACGTCATGCCTTATATGTTCTTTCAGAAGCTAGGCTTGGGAGAGCCTAGGCCTACTCGGATGACACTTCAATTGGCCGACCGAACAGTTAGATATCCGAGGGGCATCATTGAAGACGTACTTGTAAAAGTTGACAAATACATATTTTCTGTGGACTTTGTAGTGTTGGGTGTTGATGAGGATGCCGAGATTCCATTGATACTTGAGAGGTTGTTCTTGCGCACTTCCAAAGCTCTCATTGACATGGACGGTGGGGAGTTGACACTAAGAGTTGGTGATGACAAGTTAACATACCGCCTCACCGAAGCCATGCGACATTCTCTTGACTTTGATGATACTCTGTATTTTCTTGACACTACTGATGAGCTAATTGATGAATACGTGCAGGAAATGTCATGTCCGGATCCATTGGATGGGTTGCTAGATCAAGAAGTGGAGAATGAAGAATTTATGACACTTGGTATAGAGGACAAGTTGCAACCTACCCCGGGATCATGAAGAGAATGGTCCAAAAGATATACTAGTGGGGATGTGCATGCACAGAGTAAGGGTGATGAACCCTTGTGTGGTAACAAGCTTCATAACTCTCCCTCTACCTTGAAAAGACTATGTTCATCGTGCTTTCAAGTTGTAAGTAAGAGGGCAACCTTCCTCTATGAGGCCCCGTGAGGTAAGGTCAAGTACGTCAAGCTTAATAACGTTAAACAAGATATTCTTAGGAGGCAACCCAAGTCTTTACTATTTTTCTAGCTTTAGTTTAGTATTTGCATAAATAAGAGCTTTAGTGTTGGTGTTATGATTTTTAAATGCTTTTACTACGTTTTTTCTCGTAAATTGTTGGTGTTTTAGTATGCTTAATTGTAATTGGCAGAGTTTCTTGGTCGTTTGAGCATGTTTTCCATGATTCTCTGGTTAGTTCTTCATAGTATACGCAGGCTCCGCGTGTGTATAAGTGTGCAGAAATTTTCTACAGAGTCTGTAATTTTTTCTAAGTCATCTAGAGAAGACAAACAGCCATGTGAAACCTCCACATGGGCGTGTGTTTTCGTTCAAAGCTCATCCCAAGAGGACACAGGGGCGTGTGAGTGCCCCTATGAAATGCCTTGTGATGGTCACACGCCCGTGGGTAATTTACACGAGCGTGTGGGTCTCTGCAAAGTTCTCAGACTCCATCCCGAGAAGACACAGGGGCGTGTGAATGCCCCTGTGGATGACCTTGTGAACAACACATGAGCGTGGGTAATTTGCACATACCCGTGTGAAACTCTACAGAGACTTCTCTATCATCCCGAGAGCACACAGGGGTGTGTGAGTGCCCCTATGAGTACCCCTGTGAGAATCCACACGCCCATATGGAATTTCCACAGGGGCGTGTGGAACACTTAGCCAAATTCTCAGGAGAACAGAGAGGCCACAGGGGCATGTGGGTGCCCCTGTAGGTCAGGTACACGGGCATGGGGAATTTTCACACGCCCGTATGAATGCATTCAGAGACAGTCAGAGGCTATCTCGAGAGCACACAGGGGTGTGTGTCTGCCCCTGTAAGCTCTCCTGTGGAGTCATACAGGCGTGGGTAATTTCCACACGCCCGTGTGGATGAACAGAACGCCAAGAGGCACAGCTTTTCTTCAAAACCTACTCGCGCCCCTTCATTCTATAACTCCCAAACGCTCAAAGAAAGCCTATCTTCACTTTCTTTGAGTAGGGAGCCATATTTGCAAGAATCAAATATGGATTCATTGTCTTTGCATATTCCATAGTAGTGTTTGTAACTTGGTGAGTTTTGATGAAATCATTTTACATGTTCATATCTAATACCTGTTTGCCACATTGAAATTATTTCTACATGTTCTAATACTTTTCAAGATGAATTTTTGTGCTTACATGCTATCAATTTCCTTTAGGTGAAAAAGCTGGAAGTTTCATCATTTCAAAACTATTTCGTGATCATCATATGCATCAATTTCTAAGTAAACATAGGAAGCTAATTTAATGTTATATTGTCCCCCAAAATCGAGAAAGTTAATAAGATTTTGTAAAAGAAGCATCACAACTTGAATCTATTCCATGATACAAAACAAAAAGACTATGAAACATCAATGGCATCAACCTAAAAATAAGAAACAAAAAATCAATCGATATCGCATAACAACACACAGAACAAGTCGTAGGGAAGTTAAACCAGAGATCACAAACAAATTGAAGCATACCAGTGGAATAAGAACCCTAGAATTGATATGGAGGTTTGTCAAGGATCGATCAGCACCGCCTCAAGCTGAGAAATGCAATGACGAGCAAATGGCACCGCCTCATGCTAAAAAAGCCACGGCGAGCAAATGGATCTGAGAAAACTCTCTCCGGATATGAGAAAACACACACACACACACACTCTCTCTCTCTCTCTCTCTCTCTGACACACACACAGCACAAAAGATTGGTTTTATTTCCCTAAGTAAACCACATCCGTTAGATCATAACGATCTAACGGCTGCTAGGGACGTCCTCAGAATTGAATTCTGAGGACGTCCCTAGTTGACGTATCCCCTATATATATATATATATATATAAACTTTGCGAAAAAGTCTCTATAAACAAATTAAAATGTTTAATAACTTGAGTTGTTATTCTATATTTTAAAAAAATTAGTTAAGATTATATAATTTTAAATAAATATTAATTAAAATTTTTTAAGATCTTGATTTATTCTAATGAATAATTGTCCCAAGGGGTCATCAATATTTTACAATTTTAAAATTATTTAAAAAAATTAAGATTTTAAAATTAATGATTAGGGATCTAAAATTAAGAGGCCTAAAGTAACTACTCTAATCGGCTTACCTTGGAGCCACCCCTGTGCTTTATTTTTTTTTAATTTTTTTTAATTCGCTTGAGCAAATACATCACAAAATCTTTCGATTAATATACGTTAATGGATGTGCACCGAGAGTAATGATATATTTAAATAATAGACTTTCTAATGATTTTCTAGAATAACATAAGTGTTAAATTGGTACCCATATCTTCTTCGTTGTTTTTTTTTATTTTTTTTTAAAAAAAAACCTAATTTGTTTTAGAAGTTTATAAGAATAAGGGGCCGTTTGGTTCGTGTTAATGACATATTACCACGTAACAAGATTATTATGGTAATATAAGTGAGAATATTATATGGGTGGGAATATTACGAAAATTTAATATAACCATGTTTAGTTGGGAACTTTTATTACTTTGATTTTCATGGTAATCAATTTGTTAAAATATAAAAAGTTATAAGATTACCACGGTAATCCAAGATAGACACCAAATTTGGTGGTAATAGTATTACCACTTTCTTGGTAATATTTATAAGTTGGTAATGTGATATTACCATACAGATTACCACTATCTGATCGCCAAACGTGGTAATATTTTTCAGATTCTACGTAACATACCTGTAATCCTTCTACATTCTGCTGAACCAAAAGCTACCTAAGTTTAAAGAAATAATTTATCAACATTAATTAAACTAAATATTTTAAAACTAAAATTTTTAAATATACATTACAAAATTTAATTATTTAAATTAAAATATTTAATAAATATTTTTCAAAAAAGTAATACCAACGAATGTTTATTAATATATATTAATTAAAAAGTCAAAACCCATATCAACTCGCTTTTGGCCACAATCAACAAAACTTAACTTTGCCACTCATCTTCTCCATCTCAAAACCCTAGCACCACGCTCCAGCGGCGGCGGTCATGGCCGGCGGCAAAGTGCGGAAGCAGAGGGAGCACGGAACTCGTCAGCATATGCAGGGAGGTATTCCCTTCGAGAAATCCAAAGGACAGCACATCCTCAAGAACCCCATGCTCGTTGACACCATCGTCCAGAAATCCGGCATCAAGCCCACTGATGTCGTCCTCGAGATCGGACCAGGTACTGGGAATCTCACCAAGAAGCTCCTCGAGGTCGCCAAGTCCGTCGTCGCTGTTGAGCTTGACCCCCGCATGGTGCTCGAGCTTCAGAGACGCTTTCAAGGCACACCTTTTTCTTCCCGGCTTAAGGTACTGTGGCGTTCTGATTTTGATGATTCTTATGCGCTTGTTAGGGTAATTTTAGGGCTTATATGTTTGTTTGATTTGTTTCTAGTTGTTTGTGTTTCTTTTGCTGTAATTTTGACATGAATTTAATTAAAAATCATCAATTTCTCCATAAGAATTGACAGAATAGAAAGGATATGTGAATTCTGCAGTAAATTTCCATGGTGGTATTAAATCAACATTGCACCTGTTTTTTGAAGAAGAATTATTTTTATTCAACATGAATTCCATATACTCTTTGGCTGTACCTTGCTATTTTGGTTCCATATTTTTGTGTACCAATGGAATTGTTCCGTCTGTGTTATTTTCTTCATTTTATTGGTCTATAAAGTGGCAATAGTTTTCTAATGAATTTGATGTGAATATGGCCTTTGGAGCATTAGCAAATATCAGTTGCACCAAATAGTTGATCTTGCAGTTGTTACTTGTTACTGCTTTTTGGGATGATTCTTGTATGTGTTCTTTCACACTTCTGGTAGAGGATGATTTTTAATGGCCAACTAGTAATGTGCATAATTTAACTATGACTTTGCTATTCAATTTTCAATAGCTAAGAAAATGTGACCAATTCACTGAGCAAGAGAAAGATAATTATTTTTGGACCAACAAATCACAAGTTGTTTTGACATAAAGAATGTATCCATCCCTACCTTGCATTCTCTCATCAAAATAATATTTTGGGCTAAATTGGGTATTCCCATATGCATCCAACTCATATGAGTTTCTTGTGTGTGAAGAAGTTCTATCTAGTTTTTTCATAGTCATCTAGCCTTTGATTGAATCATTGCTATTGGCTGACATTTCTCATACTAATAAGTAATAATTTTTAGATTTTGTTAAATCACTGGACAGTTTGAGTATTTTAATAGAAATATGATTTTAAATTGATGCCTACTCTCTTTGAATCTACTATGTCATTGGGTAGTTTGCGGCAATGTTTATCTTTGTGAGATCCCTTTTGTATGTTTTCTGATACAGTATCTTTTATCATGTGCATGTCTGGTTTAATGTGGTCTTTACGAATTTACTATTTGACACACATATCTGTTCATCTAGTAAAGTTTTAACGAATTATGTAGAATGTTTGATAATGCTTATTTGTGTAAGATTCTAATGCTGGAATTGAGGTCTTGTTTTCAATACAGGAAAAATATAGAAGTTTATTGCAAATTCATTTGGTTCACATTTTCATGCAACTCTGTAACTAAAGCCTTCTTATCCACTGTGCTTCAAATTCTGACAGGTCATCCAAGGAGATGTCCTCAAGTGTGATCTTCCATACTTCGACATCTGTGTGGCTAACATCCCCTACCAAATCTCATCTCCTCTCACTTTCAAGCTTTTGTCACACACCCCACCTTTCAGATGCGCTGTGATCATGTTCCAGCGAGAATTCGCCATGAGACTAGTCGCCAATGCTGGCGACAACCTCTATTGTCGGCTCTCCGTGAACACTCAGCTTCTAGCACGTGTCTCACATCTCCTCAAAGTGGGGCGCAACAACTTCAGACCACCACCAAAAGTCGACTCCTCTGTGGTGCGAATAGAACCAAGGCGGCCTCTCCCTCCTGTTAGCTTCAAGGAGTGGGACGGGCTTGTTCGCATATGTTTCAACCGTAAGAACAAGACCTTGGGTGCAATCTTTCGACAAAAGAGAGTCCTCTCGTTGCTGGAGAAGAACTACAAGACCATCCAAGCTCTGCAACACTTACAGAACAGCTCGATCAATGAACAGAATGTAACCTCAGAAGATGTCTTAGTTTTGGCAAATATGGTTGACGATTTGAGCATGGACATCGAGTCTGGGAAGGAGGATGACGATATGGAGATCGAAGATGGTGATTTGTGTGGCGGAGAAAGGTCGGCTTTCAAGGAAAAGGTGTTGGAGGTGTTGAAGCAGGGAGACTTTTTGGAGAAGAGGGCTGCCAAGCTCACACAGGTAGATTTCCTGTATCTGCTCTCCCTGTTCAACAAGATCGGCATACATTTTTCTTGATGGACCTATGAACATGATGGATACGATTTCAGATGTTCATCTGTTCATTTGGTTCCCAGTTTTGTAGGATCTTTTTATTTGAGTTTGTCCTTAAGTTTATCTTATGTGTCACACTTGTGTTTATAGGAGATTTTGAATACCTGTTGTTTTGATCAGAGTTTTTGGTGCTATGCGTGAATTTAGGTTTAAATGCATTTTTTTATTTCTGTATTATGTCTCAATCTTCATTCTTGTTGATGTATTTTTTAAATTATAAAAAATGGTTCATGGATTTTTGATATTTTATTAATTTTGGTCTATGTATTGTTAAAAATGTTGAAAATCACTCCTATATGTTTTGTTTTTTTATTCATTTTGATTGATGTATTTTGAAAATATTTTAAATTGCTAAATCCTATGATGATTGTTTTTTTTTGGAAATTTTTTTTATATAAGAAATCTGATATTAATAGATTAAGGAGAAAGTTTAGGTGAAGTTCTATGAGTATAGTTTGTGTTGTTCATTATTGAATTTTTGATACTTGTCTTGAAATAAATAATGTAATAAAAAAATAAAAATATTATGAAAAAATTATTATATTTTAATATATTTTTGTTATATGTGTCAAAAGTTTATTGGACACTATACAAATAACACTTATTGTATTACACTTAGGGCCCGTTTGGTATTTTGCATGGAAACACTTTCCCTACAAAGTATTTCTATGCATTCATTTTCCCTGCATTTACTTTTCCTGTAACAATACGTGTTTGATATGAATATTGAAAATTGCAATTGAAATACATGCAAAATGAATTCCTTTGTTTGTTATGAATAACCTTTCCATGTAAAGTTATGTTTATTCTCAATTTTATCCTTCAATGAATATCAATTATTTTAATTTTAACTATGTTTTAATTTTCACATTAATCAATGGTTTATATATAAATAAATTAAGAAAATTGCTTATATACCCGGCAAAAGTAGATATTTAATTCTTGCTTTTTTATTATGAGAAATATGATTACCCGAACTTTATCCAAGAGGCACGCTTCCTATATGAATTTTGGCAATCTTTTTGTGGATAGATCTCACCTAAAGAAAAGGTATTGTGCATGTTTCTTTCAATGAGTTTTCAATAAGAATCCATTATCAATAAAACAATATCAAAGGCAATAAGAAAAGATTCTTAAAAAAATTACAAAAAATTATATGACTTACTGAGATTGGCTTGCGCTACGGTTTTGAAAATGAAGACGGTGGAGAAGTTCTTTGCTAAAGTTGGGGTTTTTAAAAAGAAGACAGGACAAAAGATAAGAATTTTAATGTTAGAAAAGGGTGAAATTAGAATTTTACATGTCTCCTACTTTCCCACCCATGATGTAATCCGTTTCACACCCCCTCCCTCTATGAATCCTTTTCATTGGCCAAAGGGAAAGTAATTACAATTTGACCATTACTTTACATGGTCTTTTTTTCAACAAAACATATGAAAGCTTTTCACCACATCAACTTTCCAGGGAAAGTTGTTACTTTCCCCCATACCAAACGGCCCCTTAAATCAATCTCTTTCCGATTTCCATAAATATGAAATCGGAAATACATATTTCGATAAATAATTAAAAAAATATTATTTTAATAAAAAAAGCCTCATATGGGTCATTATTGCCCATTTTAAAAGTACAACTAAAACCAATAAAAAAAGAATATATAATAATGATCATTTTCATCATTTTAAAAATATATTAATAAAAAATAATAGACGCGAAATATGAGACGAAACTAAAAACCATTAATCTATGAGATTGACTTAGGTGTAGTTTGTGTAGTGTGTAATGAACTTTTGACACATGTAACAAAAATGTATTAAAATATAATAATTTTTTCATAATATCTTTATTTTTTTATTAAATTATTTATTTCAGGATAAGTGTCAAAAATTTAATAATAAACTACACGAACTATACGTATAGCACTTCACCTAAATTTTATCCGATCAGAAAAGATTGGCTTAAGTGTAGCGCAATAGGTGTAGTTCATGTAGTGTCCAATGAACTTTTGACACATGTAACAAAAATACATTAAAATATAATAATTTTTTTTATACTTAATGCGTATTTTTTTTTTTAATAAATTTTTTCTATAATTTTATTAGTTTCCGTAAATACATATTTCTATAAATAATTAAAAAAATATATATTATTTTAATAAAAAAAAGCCCCATATTAGTCATAATGCGTATGCAATAGGTGTAATGTGTGTTTTCTATTTTTAATAAAAAAGGCCCATATGAAATCGGAAGAGATTGACCTAGGTGTAGTGCAATAGGTGTAATGCGTGTTTTTTATTTTTTTAAAATTAAAGGTCCCACTAATTTTTTAATATTTAAAATTTATTTTTTTTAAAAAATCAGGGGTCCCATTAGTTATTTAATATTAAAATTTATTTTTTTAAAAGCTGCCGACCCGGTAGTTTTTTAAATTAAAAACCAGTTTTACAATCAAACCCTTATAATTTTTGTAGTTTTTTTTATTTTCTTGTAAAGTTATTTTATTTTATTTTTACATTAAAACTAGAGAAATTCATATTCTTGTCATATGGAATGAAGGAGACAACCTTGGTCGAGAGGAACACCGATCACGAGCCGCATGGACTCTTGACGAAAGAACAAGCTTCTACTACGATTGTTAATTACTCAATCTTGATCAATGGACTTAGGTATGTTTTTTGATCCGTGTTGATCAGTTGACTTCCATATAAGCTTCCTCCGTTTTTTAAATAAATTTTTACACTCACTAAACTCACACTTTTTCATTTTCTACAATGGCAGAAAAAATCACTTGCTTTAGTTTACTATAATGGTTCAATCACTACAAGTGAGGAGACGGCAATATTTTCATCGTATGATCATTTTTTTTTTTTATATAGAAAATGATATCGCTTTAGCTAATTTAAGAGAATCATTAAAGAAAATATAGAAATTACAGATGATCAAATAATTACACATATCAAATACCGTATGTTTAGAAATTAATGAAAATTATAAGAGCTTGAATGTAAAACCGTTTTTTAATTTAAAAAACTACTGAATTCACAGTTTTTAAAAAAAATAAAATTTTAATATTAAATAACTAATGGACCCTTGGTTTTTTTTTTTAAAAAAAAAAATTAAAATATTAAAAAAATTTGTGGGATGTTCAACTTAAAAAAACTATTAAAAAAATAAAAAATGTATTTCCGTAAATAATTATGGAAATATGTATTTCGATAAATAATTTAAAAACATTATTTTAATAAAAAAGCCCCAATACATTGGTCATGCAAACATTTTGAAAATACACAAATATTCAAGGAAAAAAAAAAATTTCTAATAAATTTGGGCAAACCATGGATTCGAATATGGCATCTTATTAAGAGAATATAAAAACAACACATTACATTCAACATTTAACATTTTAGAAAGTATATAAATAAAAATAAATATTACTCTCTCCGTTCTTTTTTATATATCACAAATAAATGTTTTGTTATCTGTTATTTTTTAGCATTTATTATTTTTACCCCAAAATTACCCTTAACACTTTATTCAACTTTTTTGTTAAAATTAAATATGAGAGAGAAATATGAACATATAAATTAGGGATAATTTTAAAAAGATAGCTAATTTTGTATAAAATTTTGTGAAATAACTAAATTTCTTGGTACGTGAGATTCAGTTAATCACAACATAGAAAAAAAACAGAGAGAGTAAAACTTAAGCCAAATAATTTCATACATACGCAAAAAAACATTATTTCAAACATTATTTAGAAGCATATTTTATAATTGTGATTTATCTATGTAATTATTTAAATTTGAAGTCAACTTTATTGAGTTTGTTTAATGGAGGGTCTATGAAATTTTTTAGGAAATGCAACCGCGATCAAATTTAATAAAGTACCAAAATTTTACTTAAGAATAAACTCAAATTTTTACAATTTTTTTTTTATTTTTTTTAAAAATATATTACACACACACACACACACATATATATATATATATATATATATATATATATATATATATATTAGCCTTTTTAACTGCATTTACCATGCGGACCTCCCATTTCTCTAGAAATTGGCAATCTCTTGATAACTTTCCATATTTGCTCTTTCTCTCACTATTTTATTGTTTTCAAAAGTACAAAATAAGTATAAGCTCTCTTTTTTGTGTTAAGGAAACTAGCAAAATTAAAGCTTCTCATGATCCATCTGGGGAGATCCCTACCCTGGTGAAACATAGTAATGGAGTGAAGGATGCGGCCATGAGCTGCCAAATTGTTGGCGGGTCTGATCCAATCAGGAGGAACGAGATGAAGGCGGGGGTTCCCCACTCTGTCAAGCAGCGAGTTGATAGATGAAGTCAACTGGTTAATGATCCGAGCAGGGAAGCCATCAATCTGAGTATTGCCGTTGAGAGCTTGAAAAACATCCCGATTAGCTGTGAAAACATGATGAATGTGCATCTGATATCTGGAGACTTCACTAAGGACGGTCTGGACGGCTTGAAGCTCAATCATGGTGGAGGGGTTTGCAAGAATGGGGCCACATCCTAGAGTAATAATAACTTTGTTATGATTAGAAATAAAATAACCGAAACCACTTACCTCACAACGCAGCGCAGAGGATGACGAAATAAAAAGGAAGGGACCATCAGCATTTGAGAAGTTGTTTAGTAGGAGTTTACGACCCAACAACAAGCAGTAGCAGTAGAATACTCTCTGACATGTGCAATAGCTTTCGCCACGATGATAGAAAAATGAGGAGCAATACCTTTAAAGATGATATCACATCTGTGCTTCCAGATGAACCAAGATATTGCAGCAATAATTGATTTATGAAATACAGTATGACTATCACATGTAATCCAAGAGCCATCAAAAAAACCATTAGGGAAGTCAAAATTGTGATCAGCCCAAATGCTAATGTCATGCCAAATAGACCGAGCCTTGGGACAGAAAGCCAAGAGGTGATCAGTATTTTCATAATCGAGGCCACAATGAATACAAAGGTTACGGGGTTCCGAATTAATGTTGTGAAGAAAATCATAAGTCGCCAACTTACCATGTAAACAAATCTAGATAAAATGTTGAACCCTCGGAGCTACATTAAGCCTCCAAATATTACTCCACCCATCCCAAGAATTGGAATCATGTTTGGTGCTATTAAAAAAGTGATAGGTTTTAGCAAAGATATTCCTATTGCTGTATTTGGGAGCCAAATCCAGTGACAGGGAGCATTGACATCAACGATGCCAAGACTATCAGTAAGGCCCATCATGGTAGCACCAAATAAATTATGGAGTTTATTGACATCCCAAGAGTCCTGTGAAGTAAACTCTGATATGCAAAGACTCTCAAGGTTCAGGCTAAAATTACAAAATGTAGGATTGAAAGCAAGGGGGATAGTTGAAAACCAAGGATCATAAAGAAAAGATGTCAGATTAGGGTTCACCGAGCTCATAGTACAGTAGGGCTTAAGAGTATTAGCAGTGTAACATAACCCCCTAAAGAACCAAGAGCAACCAGGAGGGATAGGGTCTTTCCATAAATTAATTTTGCCATATTTAAAAGTAAGAAAGCTAACCCAAATGGACTCATTTTCATTTAAATACTGGAAGACATTCTTAGCAATCAAGGAGGTTTTAGAAATAGAAAGATTCCTTATACCAAGACCCCCAGGCTTGGGAGCAGTTAAATTAGTCCAAGCAATCACATGGATGCCCTTTCCATTGCCACCTTTATACCAGAGAAAATCCCTAATAATAACATATTATTATTATTATTATTATTATTAATATTATTATTATTTGTTAAGATGAGAAATTAGACCGATAAAAAAAGACAAAAACGTGTACAAATCTTGGTGGAGCAAGTGGGGACGAGGCCTATATATACATAGGTGTTGGAATCACCCGTATATAACCACTACTCACACTTTAAAAAATATGCCCTCATTTATAGTTCAAATTCTCACCATTTATGAAGGATTTTAATAAGATCAGATTACTAATAGACCACTTGGTCATTGGTAATCCTACTTTCGATTGTAAATAAGATTATTAGTGAAATGGTTTATGCACAGAGATGGTTATTTAAACCAATTAATTGGTCACCAGATCTCAATGGAGTGGATGTGTGCTAAATTCAGTTTAATAATATATTGGTGACATAGACAAGAGTATAATAAAAATAATAATAATAATAATAATAATAATAATAATAATAATAATAATAATAATAATAATAATAATAAGTTCTGACTATGAATAAATAGTTAAGAAATTCTTAGAATTTACATTTGATAATACATTGTCAAGTCTGATTTTGTGTCGATATAGAAGATTTGTGAACAATGTGGTTTTGACAAAAAAAGATGAGGGATATGAAGCATGAACATCTCATTATTAATAGTAAAATGTAAGATTATAAGTTCAATAATTAATTTAATAATAAACTTAATAATGAAGGTGATTAATATAATAATTAAAATAATTTATACATATGTTTGATATAAATAAAAAATAAAAAATAAATAAAGGACACGAGGGTAATTTGATCAAGAGTGATCCTTTTTTTATTTTGAAATATGAACAAACCATCTTATTAACACATTTTTTTTTATTATTAAAACATTAGCGATGTATTGGGAAAGAGTCAAATCCTCAGACTCCAGTATGAAAATTAAGTGTCCTAATTATTAGGCTATGTCACGATGGCAGTGACCTTATTTTTTAAATATATTAAATGAAACATATATTTTCTGAATTTATATTTACAAATTCTATCACTCACTTCTAACCAAAATCATAATAATATCATTTATCTTATACTCTCTCCCGTTCTTTTTATTTGTCCCATTTTAGAGGGGTTTTTTTTGTCCTTTTTTCATGTCCATTTAAAAAATTCATGAAGCATTAAGTTTTATTTTTCTAAATTTACCATTTATATTTAATGGATTTCTACAACTTCCAATAAATCATATTCAACTACACATTTTATTAAATCATATTTTAGATAAATGTAATCTTGAAAACTGATGTATTTTTTTTATAAATTTTAAATTACCAACAAAGTTTAACAGCATTTTTTAATCCATATTAATTAGTTAAAATGGATAAGTAAAAAGGACTGGAGGGAGTATGATATAAAAGAGTTGCATGAGCCAAATATGTCAAAATCAATATCACGCGTTTTGTGTGCTATATATATACCCCCTCCGTTTCATATTAATAGTTACATTTAGAAAAATTTCTTTCTTAAATCATCTATCACCTTTAAGAATTCTATAAGCATTAAATATTATTTTTTTCCAATATTACCCTTTTTCTCGTTTTAAAAAAGGGTCTTTTTAATATTGTAAAAATGAAATTATGCATGTTTTGGATTATTTACCAGAATGCGCCAGTTGGGTGAAACACAAAAAATTTCCTGTTTTCAATTTTTTTTAAAAAAAAAAAGAAAAGAAAACTAGAGAAGCTCACCCGTTTTCAATTTTTTTTAATTTTGTTAATAAAAAACATTGAAAACGGGAGATGCTATTCCTTTTTCATGCTTATTTTTTTAAAAAAAAAAATAAAATTCTTAACAACAGCTTAGGTAGCTGCAGTTAAGAATTTTTTAATTTTTTCAAAAGTTGTATTGGAAAATAAAAATCCATTTATATTTTTTTAAGTTTTATTTTTTTTAAATACAAATCCTGAAAATATTAGAAAATAGGACGGTCAAATCTGCACCAATCAGAAATTATTACGAAGTTGGTTAGTTCAATCTGCACCAGTCAGTAATGATTACGAAGTAAGGCGATCAAATTTGCATCAGTCAGACAGTCTAACCTGCACCGATTAGTAATTAGTACAAAATAGGATGGTTAAAAATGCAATGTTGGTCAAACCTGCATCGGTTAGTAATTAGTACAAAGTAGGACGGTCAAACCTGCATCAGTCAGTATTTAGTATAAAGTAGGACAATCAATCTATCGGCTAGAGATTAGTATAAAGTAGGGCAGTCAAACCTGCACCGGTCAGTACTTAGTACAAAGTAAGACGGTCAAACCTACACCGGTCAGTAATGAGGACTGTCAAACCTGTAATGATCATAAATGAAAATAGTCAAAATTTGAACTCTATATATAAACAAATCTTTAGTAACCCATTTTCACTCTTGTACACCATTTACTCTCTTTCAACTCACTCACCTATACTTCTTCTTCTTGTCTTCAAAAATGGCAGAGACTTCACTTGTTTTGGTTTACTATAATGGTTCAATCATTGCAAGTGAAGACACAATTATATTTTCGTCGGAGGATCAATCATATTTTTATGTCGAAGACTTATCTCTTACAAAAACTTAAAGAGATCTATTGAATAAAGCATTGAGATGATGGATAACCAAAGATTTTCACGTATCAAATACTGGCTCCCAATTTCTTTAGGATTCGGTAAGATTTGCTATCAGTCATTCAAATTGCATAATAACCGAGATGTTTGGATGATGTTCGACTACCACAAAAAAATCCTGATATTAGCATTGTTGAATTGTATGTAGAGTTTAGCATTGCAACTTCTGAGGGTGCTTCTTCCTGATAATAAACTGCTATAGCAATGCAACATGGGAAGAGAGAAGACTTCATCACCATGGCAAGTTAATGAACCTGAAAGGTTTTTTACGGAATGGAGGGCATAGGATGATCCACCACCCCAATATTGATTTCATTAATTCACAACATCCAAAAGGCCGAACGAGTTCCTTTCATAATGCTCCATGAAACCAAATTTAGTGGGTACATGCGATCTAGTGGAGACGATGATGATGATGACAATGGCAGCTTTGGGCAGAACAATGAAGCAAGCGTTGATGACATTCACTTAGAAGACCGCAATTTCGAAGATGTCCCTATGCGCGGCTATAATTTCAAAATGGCACTAATGGAATCTCCAGCACATATGCGGACCCTTGATTTAAAAGCAATGCCCACACTAGAATCCAGGAGTATCCTTTATTGTATGCTAATATATTAAGCGGAGTAACAACAAATGGAGATTTGCATGTAGGCATGCAATTTCAAAGCAAAGATGATGCTATGACCGCGATTAAGCATTATTGCTTACTGAATTTGGTGGAATACATAGTCATCGAGTCTGATATGACTCGGTAGTTAGGTAAATGCAAGTCATATGACAATGTATGCAATTGCAGGGTTTGCGTTGGAGGACTCAGTGGTGACACATCTACATTGGCTGTAGGAAACGCTTTCAGTGGCACTGAAAGAGTGTTCCCTCTCATATGAGGATCCAACAGATCCTGATTTGTCGATAAAAATAGTATGGTGGTAGTGGTATACAATTCATAATATTCTACCGACATTGTGTTATTCTTGGCAAGAACATGAAGGGTGAGGCAACGTGATGCTCTATCTCTCCAGTATCCAATTCATCTCCCGTGCATAAGTGCCCAATCTGTGTCACTTCTGCGATGAAGATCATGATTATCGGCCGGTCTAATGCAAACTAGAGCAAGCTGAACACCTTGGGTGAAGCCAAATTGTCTTGTCATCACATCGGTTTGGTACCACTCAACAACTTCAAAGCAAATTAATGACTTAAACATAGTTCACAAAGGTCTGTCCGCAAAAATGTCGAGTGTCACTTGTGATATTATCTCGTCCGCATCATAAGGCCTCCATATAAACTGTTCAAAATTGTTTACCAAATTAGCAACACTTATTAATACCTAAAATATGTGCATGTATTATCAAATTTTTTTAACAACATTACATGTTGCATCTCTAAGCGATCTAGTAATTGCCTGTACACCTTCACATTGTGCTTGTTGTTGCCGCTATCGTCATCCACTTCAATGTGCACCCACCTAAAAAATGAGAATGAATTACAATTCAATTTATTATAATTAAGTATAAAATGAAGCATCAATTTAATTTGTTCTCACCTACGGGCCAGAGGAAAGGATACGATAGAAAGGGTTTGAGGGGATATATTTGAAATCTTGTACCATGCCCATGATTAAAATAATATCATCGATCCACTGATATTCTTCATATCCTTGTTGGATGCACTGCATAAAGACCAGTATAGGGTTGCTAGACATGCATGCTAAATCCCAATTCTATCTTATGACTTTTGTAAAATCCCTCAAAAGTGGTAACCACTTCAGATGAACCCTATTCTAGGACATATCCGGCATGAGGAGGCAATTGATAATCCTTAGGATATAGGCATATGCATAACATTCTATTGTTTGTTGACCTGCATCATATGACAAAATGCCAAATATTTTCTCAAGCCACGTTAGTGTTATACTCTGACCTTTCCTTTGCTAGCCGGTGGGACAACTCCGAGAAACTCCACAAACAATAAACTCTTAAACCTAAACACTAAGATCTAAACCCTAATTAGATAAAAATATTTTAATAAAAAATAATATACAATTATTAATAAAAAATTAACCTAAAAATATAGTAGGTTATCTAAATAAACAAGCTTCGGCGCTAATATAACAATTATTAATACAATAATTAATTATGACATAATACAATTGTTAATAAAAAAAAAACCCTAAGAATATAGTGGGTTATCTAATTAAACATGTTTGGGGAGCTAATAAAACAATTATTAATATAATTAATAATTATGACATAATATAATTATTAATATAAACTAATGACTTAATACAATTATTAATCAAAAGTAAACCTAATAATATAGTAGGTTATTTAAGTAAAAAAAAATTACATTTTCTGGTAAAATGGATGAAATGTGGTCACTCTATAATCTTAACAACGCTATCGAAAATTATCAACAAAAATCTTGTACACGTGAAAGTATAAAAATACTGAATAATTAAAAGTTGAAATAGGATTAGAAGGGGAGAAAATGAAAAATGGAGGGGAGGTGGTATATAATGGGGATTATATAAGAATAAAATAAAATAAAAAATAAAATAGTAAGAAAAAAGGGTAACATTGTTACCATTTTTATGGCCGTTAGGGCCCTATTTTTTTTTTAATTTAAAAAAAAGTGAAAACAGGAGATGCTCTTCCGTTTTCATATTTTTTTTAAAAAAAAAAGAGAAAACAGGAAAACTTCCCTCCTTTTTCCCCAAAATGCGTATTTTGGTAAATAATTCAGAAAATGCTTGATTTCGTAAATAATTTCTTTGCAATATTTTAAAAAACCCAAAAAAAAAGGTGTGTATTAATTGAAGTAAATAACTCTAGTAAGGGTAAGAATGTCTAATCATAATTTTTTTATTATATTTTAAGAGCTTTAATGACAGTTTTGATATTTGTGTAAAGCTCAAATGTGACCGTTAATATGAAATAGAGGGAGTGTATCGAAATTCTTTTACAAATATGTTTTTCTAAAAGATCCACCTATAAAACTAAACAAAGAAAATGCAAGAGAGACATTTGGTGTTTAAAAAAATTATTAAACAACAACAACAATAGAAGATACAAACCTCGCAGTTGGGAAAAAGTAAGGGAGAGAAAAATACAGACACAAACAGGTGCACAAATAGTAGTATGAATAGTACCAAAAATAGAAATCCGGTTGGACAGTTGCGATTGATTTACTATTAGTGCTCCATGATCACTATTCACAAGGAGAGATATGTTACAACGACTGGATTTCACAATTCTACGGATGTTTATAAAAGATGCGTCCTAATAATAATAATAAATTCATAATAAGAGATTGGTAACTCATTAATTTCTTGTTAAGGAGTTGAGAGTTCAATTTTCTTTTACAACAATATTTAAGAGTCCTAGATTATATATATTTATAATCAAATAATAATAATAATAATTATAATTATAATAATAATAATAATTATTATTATTTTTATCATTTAGAGAACTACCTCAAAGCACAGTGGTTTCTCATCTTTATAATGAGTGGGCAAGCGTAGGTTCAAAATCCCGAGCTTATAGTATTGTGGAGCACTATTTACTCACAGTTCATTGGAATCAGGTATTGTATGCTGGGTCCCCACATAAGTCTCTTGTGGGAGGAGTTGTATTTTCCAACTCTCCAGATCGTTATTACTCTGCATATTTGCCCCGTCCTATATGGTAAATTCTTGGAGCATTTTTAAACATTATAAGTAGTATACTTTACCTATCCGATCTTATGATATCTTTAAGTGCGGGCCAATTGTTGCGTATTTGTCAATCATCATAATAATAATACTTATTATTATTATTATTATTATTATTATTATTATTATTATTATTAAAAGAGAAGATGATCAAAGAGTTTGAGCTGAGGAATACTCCTCTACTAATGGGCGGTGTTTTGGGAAGAATCTAATCCTTAACAATTTTTCCAATATGGATGGGCCTTTTTTACTCACTGCATCCTTTTGTTCCAGGAATTTGGAGCTGGGGGGTGTGGGTTTCCTTCTTGTTAATTTTGATTATGTGATTTCCATGGCAGGGTGTTGTCCGATTATGATTAATTCAGAGATTGATGCTGAGATCAAGGGGTTGTCATTGGCTTTATAGGTTGCT
This sequence comes from Dioscorea cayenensis subsp. rotundata, assembly GCF_009730915.1. Taxonomy (NCBI): domain Eukaryota; kingdom Viridiplantae; phylum Streptophyta; class Magnoliopsida; order Dioscoreales; family Dioscoreaceae; genus Dioscorea; species Dioscorea cayenensis. Next base: position 12,211,727 of record NC_052478.1, read on the forward strand.
GGTTTGCATGGATGTCACTTCAGGCACATTTTCTTGAGTTGCTCTGCGTTACATTCTTCTCTGATGTCAGACGGAGCGGCGGTGGATGATTGGAGAGCAGCTGCTGTCTTCTCCAGCCTTAAGAGTCAACTTAGAGATTTGGGTTCTCCTCCAGTTCACGTCATCCCTAAAGTTTGGAATTTGTGTGCGGCTCGTCTGGCTAGTCACAGTGTCTTTCTTCATTCCCTGTCTCTGTTTTTTTTCAGGGTAGAGACCTTCCCAGGTGGCTTATGAAGGTGTTTCATGCTAATGGTTTTAGAATGGACTAGGTTTTTCTGGTCCTGGTTGTTTGATTTGTTATGTGTTTGTTTTATCTTTGCTCTTGGTTGTCTGTATTTTTGGATTATGTATTCTTCTTTTATATTTTAATAAAATAGCTTTTCGAGCTCTTTTCCAAAAAAAAATATATATTTTGGACTATGTATTCTTCTTTTATTTTTTAATAAATTAGCTATTTGAGCTCTTTTCCTGAAAAAAAAATAAAAATTGACCTGAGAAGTTATAAAAGAGAGGTTGGCACGCATATCAAAACGTAGAGGCAACCTCATTTACCATTCTGCTCAGCTGCTCCCCACTTCACTTATTTTTCTTTCTTTCTTTCTTAATTATTATGCTTGCTTATTGCCCTAACCACCACCTCTTTTCTACTATTTTTATTCATTAATTTTTTTGTTTATTTGTACACATATACTAAGTGCTAAAAATTTTCTTTTCTTCATAATTTTAAATTCAACTCATGTTGTTAAAGGAAAAAAAAATTAATTAAATTTTTAGATAACTAACTTGTCCTATCTGCTTTATTAAATAGAAATTAATGCTGGCATGTCCAAACAACAAGTTTTGGAATTCCAAGAGGTATTTAGCCTTCTTAGCAAGTCACCAACATTTCCAAACTGTATATATATATATATATATATATAAAGCTTTTTACCTTGCATTCCTCCTGAAAAAAATATCTAATTTCACATTCAACTTTTAAAATATTATGTTAAAAAAAAAAAGAAATATAAAAGAATAATGGAAATAGATTTTTTTTTTTAATTTCACCTATATATGGATTTCAAAATATATAAAAAACAAATAAAACTTAAGTTGAGATTTTTTATGTTTATAAATCAATAATAAGAAATTGAATTTAAGCTATTGAGAAACCCTAATATAATTTTTGTAAGGGTTTATAGAAAATGCATTTTTCTCCTAAGGTAAATAAAAAAGAAGTTTAAAAGAAACACTTGTTACTGAAAATTTTGAAAATAATATATTTGAGACTAATAATCTAAAACTAATCATATTTATTAATTGAAAAACAATTTGCACATGGACTAAGAATAAGAAAACCTCCTCATAATCTTTTCATATATACTATGCACACTTCTTTGTAATTGCTTGTATATTTGTACATATTTTGTAATTGCTTCTATAACGTATATGTACAACTAAGATTTTTATAGATTGTACGGTTACATTAATCATAGATTTTTTTTCACCCACATATTAAAGAATCTTGATTTTAGAGGGTTGAACACGTTATTAGCATTTAAGGTTTTCAATATGTATAAATATTATATGGAAAAATTTTTAGCTTTTAATTAATAAAAAAATTATTAGAGGTGCAAGGAATTCCAATCATAAAAAATATATAAAAAATAACCAAAAACTTTCATCAAGCTATAAATGCTAAGCAACCAATATTTACATAATTATGCATGCAAAACCTTTTTAAAATAATAATAATAATAATAATAATAATAATAATAATAATAATAATAATAATAATAAAAAATAAATAAATAAATTTTTTCTTCTCTTCTTTGTTGCAAGCAAGAGAGAAGGCAAGCTTGCACCCTCATCGTGAACCATTAGAGAGTGTGTGTACATGCTTTCTTGTTAAAGTCTAGTCCCCACCCACCACTTAAACCACTCATATTTCTTTTGTTTCATGCCTTGCCACCCCCACCACTCTTCTACTTAAACCCCCCCATCTTCACCAATCATTACACACCCATCAACAACAACACCATTCCACTTCTTCTCCTTCTTTTTCTTCTTCTTGTTCATATCCTTGATAAGCAAACTAAGAACCAACAAAAAGATGAGCATGTTGTGCAAACTAGTAGTGTTGGTAATGGTGATAGCAATGCTTGTTGATGTCTCACAAGGACAAGCCTTGGTCCCTGCAGTCATCATCTTTGGTGACTCAGTCATGGATGTGGGAAATAACAACCACCTTCTTACCCTTGTCAAGGCCAACTTCCCACCCTACGGCAGGGACTATACCCATCACAATCCCACCGGAAGGTTTTGCAATGGAAAGTTAGCCTCTGATTTCACTGGTAAATATTAAACAAAGGATTAAAAAAAATTTATTTTTTTCAGCTCTTAGAATTATATTTATTTTATTCATGTTTAGAGTTATATGTTATTTATTTATGTTTTAATTGATGCAGTGGAGAATCTTGGGTTTGACTCTTATCCACCAGCTTACCTTAGTAAAGAGGCAATTGGATCTCATCTTCTTAATGGGACTAACTTCGCCTCTGCTGCTTCTGGTTATCTTGACAGCACCTCCAAACTTTATGTATGTATATTTTCATTATAATTTTATATAAATATAACCATTAGGCCAAGTATTAAAAAAAAAAAAAGCCTTACATCATTGTTTTCTTTAATTTATTTCTATAATTTTATGTAATGTCTTTTTTTTCTTAGAAAACGTTATTATTATTTAGAGCAAAAAAATTACAACGGGTTGTTTTATTTATTTCACATATGCTTGGTAGTTGGGAAGAGTTTCTCTTAGGGAGCAATAATTAATTAACTTTATATTTTTCAAAAGAAATATAATTATAAAAAGGATACCCTTTTTCATATAAATATGTGTATGTAGATTTCTTCATCTTTTTCAATGTAAAAATCTATTAGTCAGAGAATTTTTTTTGTAATAAATAGTTTTTATTTTATATAATTAACTCTGCATGTATATATATATATATATATTATGATAAAAAAAACAAGTGATTAAATGTGATATATATATTTTGCATGGTTATGCATGGATAGAGTGCGATATCACTAAGCCAACAGTTGAAATACTACAAAGAATACCAAGAGAAGGTGACGAAGATGGTCGGAAAGAAGAACGCGTCGGACATCTTCACCGGCGCGCTGTACCTGCTCAGCGAAGGCAGCAGTGACTACATTCAGAACTACTACATCAACCCTCTTCTTTACAAGCTCTTCACACCTGATCAATTTGCTGATTTGCTTCTCCATTCCTTCACGTCCTTCATTCAGGTAATATACTAATATCACATACATACATACATACATACATACATATATATATATATATATATATATATATATATATATATATTAAGATGATATGTAAATAATCATTTGGTCCATTTCATTTTAACTAATTTGCACGAATTAAGATAGTCTATTAAAATTAGTTAAAAATCTAAAATTTATAAAAAAATTATATTAATTTTTCAAAATTACTCTTATTTAAAATATAATTTAATAAAATGTGTAGTTAAATATATTTATTAGAAGTTGCAGAAGTATATTAAATATACATAATAAATTTGAAAAAACAATATTTAATGCTTCATGAATTTTTCTAAATGGACAAATAAAAAGATAAAACTCTAAAATAAAATAAATAAAAAGAGTATATATATATATATATATTTTACCGGGTCTATGCAAGAGATATATATATATATATATATATATATATATATATATATATATTATTTTTATGTGTGAAATTATATATTCTATGTTTTGGATATCAAAGTGGGTGGGGAACATATAGACTATTTGTTCACCATTAATTACTACTTGCAATTACTCACTACTTCGGATACCCTTCATAACTAGAGACATTAAAAGTATGTGCTAATGTTGACCAAACTGATACAAGCACAATTGCACTCAATTTAAAACCTTAAATTTATATAGAAAGGCTTCAAAGGCTTTTAAGAACAGAATCCCCTTCTAACTTAGGTCACCATTCATTACTATTTGGGATTTACTTGATCACTTTGACATCCTTCATAAATAAAAACATTAAAAGCATCTGATAATTTTGACCAAGCATCAATAGTAATCAACAAGTACAAATCATATATTGATACACTTAATTTTAGACACCGTAGGTGTGACACACACACACACACACACACACATATATATATATATGAATCAGATAGGCTTCATGTTATCTTTGAACAATAGTTAAAAGGGTTAATTTGATGGTTTTCAGGAAATCAACATCCAACTAGTAAGACTTTGACATGGCAAAATGACAAAAAATAAAACTTATGGTACCAAATTAACAAATATCTCAAATATCTCAAAACATGAGCATGCAAAATGAATTAAACCATATATATATATAGCACCTTAAAACATACCTGCATTTCTATTGACACATTCACTGTTCGATCAGGACCTGTACAAACTCGGTGCAAGGAGAATCGGTGTAACATCATTGCCCCCACTTGGCTGCCTTCCGGCCGCTGTCACCCTGTTTGGCGAAGGGGCCAATCAGTGCGTAAAAAGGCTCAACAACGACGCAATATTGTTTAACAAGAAGATTAACAATACTGCAAAATCATTGACCAAAAAACACTCTGATCTTAAGCTTGTGATTTTTGACATCTACAGCCCCCTTTTGGACTTAATCAAGCACCCTGAACAGAATGGTAAATATAACTGTTAATGATCTTCTAAATCTATGTGAATGCGACTGAGATTTTGTACCTATGAAGGTTTCTTTGAGGCGAGGAAAGCATGCTGTGGAACAGGGACGATCGAGACGTCGCTGCTGTGCAATGAGCATGCACTGGGAACATGCGCAAACGCCACCAGCTATGTGTTCTGGGATAGTGTCCACCCCACTGAGGCCACCAACAAGTTCTTATCCGACAACCTCCTGTCTCAGGGCATTGATCTCATTTCCTAATGCCTGTCTAATGGCACAACCTTATCTTTGTCTGGTTATATCTATATTCTGTAACGTTAAGATAAGCACCTAAGCTCTTTGTGATTAGATTTTTCAACCACAGCTACCCAGTTAAATAACAGTAACTTACGGGCAATGATTTCCAGGCAGTAACTCTGCATGATTTCAATTTGAATTGAGCAATGTTTGATAACAAGGAGATTCATATAAACTTTCATCGAAGAAGTTGTCTGTGCTAAAAAACTATGAATTATTGAACTTTCAAATGTACAATTTATATACACGTTTTGACACAAATAATAATGCTTTCGTTATGCAACTGAAACACAAATGTTATAGTTCATTCCACACTTGCATGAAATCAGTATGAAGATAAAGCATACGATGATGTTCCACTGAGTTGGAATAAATACTTGGAGCTCTAGGAAAGTTCGAATCCAGCATGAGAATTGATGGCATAGAGTAGCTTGCTCCTCAAAGTACTCGGTCTTTTGTATGTTGGCAGCTGAGAGATAGAATATGCACGAGAAAAAGACTAGCATTAAAACATAAAACTAATTTTTGCAGGATTATTTGATAAGAAATGAATTAAAAAGATTAGGTTAGTTACTGACCTTCAATGTATTGTAACATGTGGAAGCTGAGGGAAGGCGATCGACATCCTGTCCACGAAATGTGGCCCACAGTGGTGCATCACAGGGAACCTGAATATACAACTTCTGTATCAGAATCAGCAATACTATGCATTAAGTTTCAAGGAAAATGAGAACATATTGCAGATGCCTGGAAAAAGGAAAATTGTTCATTGCCGATTCTTTGGTTTAAGAGCTTTAACAATAAATCATTTTAGATGTCCACACTGCTAGGAGAATTACCAACAATATGGGTGCTTAAACTAAGTATGCAATTGGTGGAAACTGAAACTAGGTATTACAACAATCATAAGCAGGGATCAAGACAGAATTGTAGTCATTTCCTGCATAAAGTATCTCACCAAAACAAGCAAGAGTTGCTTCGGATTGAGGATTAGCAAGCGCGAAGTATGAGGATGTAGATGACAAGACCATAGTACTGAACTTGAACATAAACATGTCATAGATTTATGTCGCTTATTTAGAATTTCGATCTTTTCCGGACACAGCTACCGTGTTATCATTAATCGCTATGTTGTACCGTAAGTGAAGAGAAGTCACTCCTTTTCTTTGAAATAAGCAGAATGGTAAACCATTGAAACAAAAGGCAGTATTATGTGAAATGCCAAAACTTAGTTGGCAGTTACGCATGCTCATAGACTTGTCAAGAAAGGCAGACTGTTGAGATAATCATACAATTGGGATGTGTCTCAGACTCTCAGTAGAAACTCGTGCCTTAGTTTGAACTTTGAACAACAGCTTCCACATGTGGGTATGATCTATTAGAGTGACTAATAGTCCCACTGTGGTTAAGGTAGTAAACATGGATCTAAAAATGTTTGGTTTGCATCTAACACAATCAAGTAAATTTCACCCTCCATAGACATGGTACTGGTGGGAAACTCACACAAACTAGGTCATTCTAAATGAAATTACATTCTTTTCTCTAAAAAAAACATTCTGAAAATCAGCAGCGTTCCTTAAGAGCTGTAATCGACAAACTATCCAATGACAGAAAAAATGAAAAGGTATTGTGTCAGTACATGACAGAAGTCAGAAATAACGAGGTTATCAGATAATACAGCATGCCAATGATGACATCATTCATATCTTTAAAAAACAGAGCATGGAATCAAATCTCGCATCTAGTGTTGACCACCAAAACATTAAAGATCCATTTTCACCATGTTCATAAATAAAAACACTTAGATGAGATGTTACCAGTAGTATCAATCTAAATAATGTATTCTGTCAACCAAACCCCAAAACCAAAGATAGAAGTCCATATATCACATTCTGCATACCAAATACAGCAAATAATGGAAGATCCATGTGGTTGAAGTCAAGTTCCAGTACCACTTAGCTGCCTATATTTGCAAAATAGTTGTACTGCTACAACAAAATAATTTGCATGGTTGTTGTCAGCTTGTGTTAGGAGATGTCGGAAATTACCAATTAAAGAAGCATTGGATGTATAGATAGTTTATCCCTATGAAACTGTTGGGTTTTTTATTGACCGAGCAACAAAACCAAACAGAGAACAATGAACTCAAATAATAGCAATAAAAATTAATCAAAAGAGGAGAAAAGAGTCAAAACCTTATGGATTGTGAAAGAAGGATGCAAGTACTTGAATCCAAGTAATGGGGCTCGAGAACAACTTGTGACAAACTTTAGTAGCATGCATCTTTCAGTTGATTTGAATCCTTTAATAACCTGCATGAATGACTTTAATAAGATAACCAAGAACCTCCCTCTCCATTGTCATGTACTGTAACATTCAAATAACCATAGCAACCATAAAAAGGTTATAAGAAATTCATATTCATTTGATATCAGTTCACAAGAATCACCTAAACAACAATTTCTTGCTTTCAAAGGGTCATGTGAGAATAAATAGCAAAGTTCTTCAACAATTAACTTCAAGGCCCCAATCTGTACGTCAATGTGGTTAAATTCCAGATAAACTGCCCACGAAAAACTAACCGCATACTAACAAAAAACTATCACTAAAAGCAGGCCATTCAATGTACCACATAATTTCTTCATTAAATGTCATAAAAAAAAAGAAAAAGAAAATATTTGTGTACATTAAAGACTTGCAATTGACATTCAGCTTCAAAAAATTGGAACCATGCTGCAAATATGTTTCAGAAAATGTTAGGCTCAGACTAATTGAAGTCAACTATGGTTGCCTTGCATTCTTAAAGCTCATATCAGTTCCTGAGAACCTAAGATATCATTTTTAGACCATGACATTGTCAGTTGTAGAGAGGAAACAAAACTTGCCCCTTTGGAAACGTTTCTTGGACTCATATAGATGTATTGAATAACCTTGGTTCATCAAACCCAACTTCATTAGCTCAAACTAAATTATGGTTAGCATAACAATGCAGGACACGAGATATAAAAAGTAAATGCCTGGGGAAGTAGCAAAAGATGGAACGATAGTATCAAAGTAAAAACAAAAGAAAGGTCCTGACCCTTCACAAGACTCATTTATAACCATCCAAAGTGAACTCCAAAAGAAACAAATAAAAAAGTTCCATAGTAGGTTAAATTCAGCTGCAATCAGATGATTATAAAAATTGATATGCCTAACCAATATCCATGCTGGCCACTCACTGTTAACGATAAAGTGATCTATTTCTGAAGATCACGATAAAGTGATCTATTTCCGAAGATCACTGTTTTATAACAGGTTTAACCCAAGTTTGAATTTGTCAAATGTTACCTAGAACCTATGCAGGCAGCCAAATTATTTACAGGTTTTTTGTTACTTTAAACAAAATTACTCACAAAGTGTCAACTCCTCCCAATAAATATTCTGACCACTTAAAACAAGATCAGGAAAACAATACAAAGTAAACAGTATTGCAATCATATTTGGCATGTATAATTCTTCAAGTGTTTTATGTGTTCTATGATTTGCACATAGAAGAAAGTGTTCATCAGTCATCACTGCATTTCTCAGTCATAAAAATAAACACAAAATCATCATAACATATCACATCAAAGTATTGATAAGATAAAAAGAAACTCCAGATAAATCAGCTTCCAGCAAAGAAACAAGAAATTCAAAAATTTCATTGTGTGATACCTCCCAAAAGAGTTTAACTGTGCGGCTTCCTTCAGAATAACCACCAGTATATTTAGTATTGATCTTCAGGTCTTCAACATCAAAGTCATGTTCTCCACCAGAAAGCAACTGAGAATGTATTTATAGATTAGACAGAGAGAACATGTCTGAAAAAAAAAATAGTAATAACCAGCGACACCATAAGGTATTTAATTGTAAAACTTTCGATAAGAGGATAAGAATAGGAATTAAATAGTAAAATACAAGAGAAAATTTTCTTATAACAAAAATCCACAAAGAGTCTGTTTTAACCAACACAATAGTTTAATCAATTTGTGTGACAGGAAAATTCATTTACAAGTGAAGCTAAAGAATAATTTTCTTTCACTGCTACAAAATAGGAGTACCTGATAAACTGAATATCAGCAATAAACAGTCAGGTTAATCATCATTTAGTGCAAGATGAAATTCTATCATGTCTTACCCAAAAAAGCATGCTGATTTTATTTGAACACAATATCAATTAAGGAATGCAAAGTAACTTAATAATTGATTAGCCTTGACAAATAAATGCTGAGAAAACATTTAAACAATTTGGCAAAGCATGAAAAGACAACACATTCAAATGATATGATGTAAAAATCATATGTGTTCTCTTTAATGCAGACGGACACCATGTTTTGACATCGAACAACAGAATCAGTCACTTATCACCCTTAAAATTTACAGAAGAATAAAAGATTCAACATCACCACTGGAAGAAATCAGAAGAACATGGAAGAATGGTGATGATTGGTATATGACCCTAAACTTGAGCATCAAAAATTAATAATAGTAATAATAATAAAATAATAATAACTTTTGTTAAGGATAAATCTTAGACAAAAGTGATCTTTGAAAATTTTACTTTGAAATGAGCTTATTATAAGATAACAACATTTTCTATCCGCAAATTTGAGTTTGGCAAGTGTGTGGGAAAGTGACCATGTGCAATTTTCTGAAGAAATTTTTTTTCTCAGCAAGACTCAAGCTTTTGACGAAGCTCATCAACGACCAGGGTTGGGCAGGAAAGCAACCTGGATGATAATTTCTGTGGACACACCACAAGCTATACATTATGCTTGTCATATGGATATGTTCCTACAAATCTTACTCTTATTTTAAAGAGCTTTTTTGTCAAGGATGTGGATTAAACTCCAAGAGCAAACCAAATTCGTAGCTGACAGTGGCTGAAAAAAATCATACCACAAGCTTCCATGCCAAAACAGAGTCGCACAGCTTCTTAGCCCTAACATGGCCAACATTATTGGGTATATTTGGAAAAATTTAAAAGGAAAAAAGAAAACAGGATCAAGAAGATTATACAACTATTGGCTTCAGTTTCAAATAAGCCAAAGAAACCAGCTCACTTCCTAAATCACAGGCAGTTCAGTTAGTCAACACATGCCAACCAATCAGTTAATTACTAGCTTTTAAATGAAGTCAGATGTGATCTTAGATTTTTTGTTCATATGATGTGATATAACCATTTACAAGGGCTTCAGTTTCAAATAAGGCAAAGAAACCAGCTCACTTCCTAAATCACAGGCAGTTCAGTTAGTCAACACATGCCAACCAAACAGTCAATTACTAGCTTCTAAATGAAGTCAGATGTGATCTTAGATTTTTCATGCATATGATGTGATAACCATTTACAAGTTAGTTATAAATTTTATTCTAAATCAAGGACTTGGTAAATCAAGAGACCCATCACACTCATGTTACAGGTAATGACAGGTGTAGTAGGCATGGCTAGCAATTTGCAACAATAAAAAAAAAGGTACTTGAACAACCAAAATTAAGTACCATATAAAATCTAATAGGGAATTTATTCAACTCTCGCATCTCCTACACAAATCTCCTTAAATTTGTAGAGAAGGACGTATTATGATTATGTTGACAGTATCATGTAATAAATTTAATTATTTTCTTCAAAAACACTTATTTATAATCACCACTAGTGTTTTGCAAAAGTAAAACAACTTTGAAGCATGTTGAGGGGAATTTTTACCTGATTGAATTCATTAGCATTAAATAAGCTCAACCATGATGGTGATATCAAATCAATCAACCCTCTATAAAATGCGTTGGCAAACGGGAGTACCTGCATATTTAAATATAAAAAAAAAGAATAAAGTTCCAGTGAAATCAATAAAATGCTGAAGACCAAATCCATGACTTACTTGGCGATTAAGCTTGTAATCTGCAACTGCATGAACATATTGTCGCTTGTTTTCATTTGTGACGCACACATTCTTGCCATCAGGTTTAAGCTCACTAACAATCCGTTTTCCACACAGCTCTTCAGTTACAGTAAAATCTAGAGATAATTCCGCAACATCGCCATCAAAATTCTATTATAGAGAGTTATGGTTAATTATTGGCCTTTTAGATTAATATTTATGCACATTCAAAGTAAACATCAAAGATGATGGTCCATCAGGATTTTTCACCCAAAAAAACAAACAAACAAACAAACAAAAAATTGTTAAATGTAGTAACTGCTAATCATACCCAAATACCACCACCTACAACTCACAGCCTAAAACTCTCGTATTAACTAGAGCAAAGTTGTCTTGATCATAAGATTTCAAAGCCTAAGCAAATGCACACATCATTTTTCAACTGAAAGTCATCAATAGATGTTTTTTCTCATCACTCTACTTTCCGTCGCAAGCACAATTTTTACAAATTACATCGTCTAAAAAGACTGGTGCTGCTCTTTCTAAATTTTGCATTCTTATGAGAGATTCCAATTTCCCACCATTAGTACAAAAAACAGAATTTGTGTAAACAATAAATAAAACAAGGGGTACAAAAGAATGCTACATGAGATGGCATGGCTTCAAATGCACATAATTAGGAGGAAATGGTAAATATCAGCAGAAAACAACAAAAGGCAAAATAAGTAATCTCCCATAAACTAGAGCAAGAAAGTTTACCTTGACATAAATCAGGTTCCTATAAAGTTCAGGATCAAGGGCAGATAAGTCATCAAGAAAACTATAACGGCCTAAAAGCTTTTGCACGAAAACAAGTGAAAATGAATAATCTAATAATATCCCTTCATAGAGAGCTTTTCCTACAATTCTACCAAGGAATTCAATCATCTCAAACCCATTCTCTAAAAACCCCGCTGACATATTAGGGATTAAAAATCTCTCTGATGTGGATGTCTGACAAAATATTCCATACCTGATACAACAAACATAAAATAAATAAATGAAAAATTAAAAGAATCAGTTTAAGTAGACAAAGGTTCAACTGACAACTGACAAGGGCTCATGAAATCACTTTCACTTACTGAGGATCAAAGGCAGCCCTTGCTAAATCAGTTAAGAACTCTTTTGAAAGACCTCCATAGTCAAGTCCTGCCTCAGCGAGACCACTTTGATTAATGAATGAAACATTGATGGATGACCGCAGTTTTGAACCAAGAGAGTTCAACTGCCGAAATCCATCTTCAATGATATGTCCCCGACGGACAACAACCTCTATAGACCCTAAACCAGCACCAGAAACTTCGCCAGGTCGTCTAGAGCCTTTGTCTGATTTAATAAATTCTCTAAATATCTGAACCCTGCAAAACAAGAAAAGGTGAACATGAACAAATCAGGAAATACAACATCAAAGTCCAAAAAGACGGCAATCTCATGTAGACAATTCCTGTTGCCATTATGGTTTCAAAGTTTGGTTTACAACGATTTTTTTTAAAAAAAAAAATAAGAAAATTAACCATAATTTAGGAGAAATTTTGCATGACATGAAGAAATGGGGGAAAAAATTAACAGAGTAACTAAGCATGATATTCATCCAAGATGATAATATCTCATGAACATCTTTTACAAGATAGTATATCGAACACAAGTCATAGAGTAGCCAATAAGAGCTTAGCGACTCTACTATATTTCAGCATAAGAAGGGGCAAGAAATAGAAAACCAAGAGATGTAAGAATTAAGTAAAGGAATCTCAAAGGCATAAAACAAACCGATCAAGCGGTTTTACTTTGACAGATGCTCAAACTTCATTTTAAGAGAACTGTCAAATTGTGCCAATAAAATGACCAAATATAAATCTAAATATGACTAAATCAGACGACAATGGTGGAATTGTAGTGCTACAAATACTTACAGAAATATAACAATGGTGAGAGCTATGAGAAGCACAAAATGACCAAGAAGAATGACAAATAGGCAATCAAATATGTGCAACCTAGACAATCAGTTGTGTAATAAGCTAAAGATAGATGATAGAGAGAAAGGTACTGATAAACTCACTTGATGGGTACAAAAAAAAATTAAATTAAATGTTGATAAATATATTAAAGATGAATAACCAAAAGCTTTTAGCAAAAGATGTGGCTTTAAAAAAATGTTCTTTTTGGAAGGTACTTGATGAAAGTAATACAAGGTTGACAATGAAGATACAATTTCCTTAAACAGGAAAACTACATTTTTTTTTATAAAATTGTTTAATAAAAATGAGGGAGGATATGAGGAAGATCAAAAAAGGATATTTCATAGGGCCAAATATTGTCTCAGCATTCTCTGTAAAGTGTAACCTTAATTATAACCAACCCACAAAATACCTAAGGGGAGAAGAAAATTCACTCTAATGCCTATTAATAAAAGTTTGTATTATTATAGGATGCAACTCAAGAGTCATGAAGAAAAAATGAAACCCTTCGAAAAAAGTGAGCCTACATAGATTAAAATACCTATAACTGTAAGTCTCATATGATTTACAAAATGAGCGGACAATTTCCATCTGGAGATCAATAGACCAAAAACATAAGCTTTAAAGGATGAAGCACCATTCAGTCTAAGGATTAATACGTAATAACATCCCTGAGAGTTCCGAACTGTTAGTTATCTCTTCACTTTTCCAACATTATCTGTAACCAATTTATTGTTTTTACTTTTATGCACCTCTTATGTTACTTTACAAACATTTACAAACTATTCACAACCTTTCATGGACATGTAGCCATTCACCACCTTTCCTGAACATGTAGCTATCACCCTTCTAAGACTGACACCTACCTTACTGATGCCTAAGTGAAAGAGGCATAATTCAGAGCACTTCAAACCATAGGTAAAATATCAATCCCAGTTGTTTAGCAAGAAGTCTTTCATCATAGCTCTTACAATAACCTTTCAAACCATGTAGCCAACACCTAAGCACAAAGTTTACCAATTCTGAAATACAATCCAAGTACAATTATATATGTATGGTATTAAGTGAAAAAAAAAGAGAAAATCCCACATATTGCATGCTCATTATTATTCAATATGGAAAATAAATACTCAACCTTGAAAAACCAGCCTAATGATGCAAAAAAGTTAATCAATGTAAGTTTTCTCATAATAATCAATTTCTTGCAAACTTCATGAATAACCTTTCTTCAAATGGATATATGTGCGGTACACTTGTAAGGATTGAACGCAGACTTGAAGTGGAGACACCCCCAGAATGCAAATTGGTAAAAGCAGCTTCATGAGCTTTAGCAGCAGCAGCAATTGGAATACGGGTTTTCCTGGCAGGTGCTAACCACAGAGAAGACGGGCAGAAACTACGCCTGCAATCCCTTTCATATAGTAACTGAAGGCATCTAATCCCAACATCTATTGTAGGTCTATGAGCCTCTCTAGCATTGTAGCTAAAAGCATTATATACAAATGTATTAAGTACTGACGTGATTCTTTGTTGCTGCTGAAGAGAAAATGGTACCTTGAATAAAGGAAAAGTAAAAACAGAGATAGTGAGGATCCTTCAAGGGACCTGCAGCAAGGAAAACAACTTAGTACACTATAAGCGTACCTGTTTCTCATAGAACTCTATGTCATCTAAAACCAACAGTAGGTGTGCATATATAGCACAAAACAGATGCAGGATACATGACATGCCTTTTGAAAGACCTTGTGGACCTAGTCTCATAGGTTCAATGTCCCAAATATCAGAATCATCCTCACTGGCATAAGAAGAATTCAGGGCATCATTGTTCGAACATGATTCTTTAACATCAGCAGACTTTCTTGCAATCTTTTGCAGCACATTCACCCACTTGTTTCCAGTTTCCTTCGCAATTTGTTTCTGCTTTTTGTCCCAGGCTACTTCACTGTTATATACAGATTTTAAAGCTTTGCATGATTTATCTTCACAAGACAAATGATGAGTCCCATGGAAAATAGAGTCTTCTAATAATTTCCATAGTTCAATAAGAAATCCAGGTGTGAATGCAAGCACATTAAGGATAGATAATGACCCAAAAGGGTCCAAAATAGAATATATTCTGAGCATGTCGTAATAAAGATATACTATGTCTTGTAATTCCATGTTCCCACAATACTCAACACACTCATGTGCACCATAAGTATTTATCTCTTGGGCTGGACCTTCCTTCTTTACCAAGGCAAGAAGTTTCAGGAGATGCCATTGCTGATATATAGGTTTCAGAAGGCTGACATAGGTTGTCTTTACCCTACTGCAAATATCTGATCCGATAACTTCAGATGAACAATCACCCAACTCCTGGCAATCATTATTTACTCTTTGCAATAATTGTCCACCTTTCCCAGGAAAACCAAGAAAGTTCTGCGAAAGGCAGTTTATGACATGAAGGTACAGCTTGCAATCTAAACCTTCAAGAAAGCATCCAGAACTGTAAAGATTATCACGACTCTCCGTGGCCAAGTTTATAATGTTGACAAGAGCCCAACCAGACAAGGAGATCCCACAATGTGGAGAAGAGGATGTCTCTAAGTGATCCAATTTTGACATCTCCTCAAAAACCCTATCCTTAGAAATCTGCCACCACCTGCCATAATCTTCTTAGTTTCACACACTCCCAAATATGATATTTTTAAGCGAAAATGAGATAGAAATAGCAACATGGCAGCAACATAAATGGCTTTTGCAGAATATGATAAACAGAATAGGAAATCGAGAAATGTTGGAGTGATGTTATGCGAAATCATGTTATTCTATAATTAAAACTGATTATATTAAGTTATAAACAACATCAAATTATTGCTAAAAAAGATCAAAACAGTAAACAGAAGGAAAAGATTAGGTTCAGACATAGGAAGTTGCAGAAAACTACAACTGACAAGTCATAAAATTGAGAGACCACTGTGAGCAACTACATTACAATGATAACAAGGAAGAGATCACAGCCATCTGAGTTAGAATAATTTAAAGTTTCCTAGTGTATAGAGCACTGACCAAGTAAACAGTCCTTAGTTGAGCTAATGGTAACACATCATTGACTTGGTTTATGGATGAATATTAAGTAAACAATAAAGATAGCAAACATCAGAAAATACTAAAGCAATCTATTGAAGTAATTTAATACTTACCAATAACATTTTGAGGCTTGGAAACAGTACACACTCATGTTTAAGAGCTGCTAGGAGAAATGGTGGCAGGCACTGAGTGAGGTATGGAATTGTTAGTATAAGTGTGAAGAATAGCTCTGAAGCATCTCTCACAGCAGCATCACCCTCATCAGGGCCTAAGTACTTAGCATGAAAAGGACGTAAAGCTAATGTTACTGCACTTGCAGTAATCAAGACATGGTCGCTCGCTTTTGATGTCATGTTGCTTTGCAGAGAAATTTGAGCTCCAAGCTTCATGATGTATTTTCGAATGCAACAATAGCTACCACTTTTTTTGGTGGTCATAAATCCTATTAGTTTCTTTGCAGCAGCCTCTACTTCATTTAAATTCTCACCTTTACAGCACTTCCAGCTTTTCGGATCAGTTAAAGAAATGGCCAAACGCATTGCTAAAGAAGTAAGTGGAACCATATGTTCACCCTCAAGTCTGGAAGGATCACATTCTGAGAGCACAAAAAAGCATAACAAAAGCAGTTTTCTTGACTGATAAAGCCACGTAGACCTTTCATCAGCTGTACCCACAGCTAGAGAGCAGAAATTTTTCACTGATTCTACAGGTCAAAAAGGAATAAAATATTGGTAGACTTATCATTTAAAAATTAAGGATAACATAACATATATATATATATATATGTATGAACATGAAAGATGAACCACAGAAAATGCAATTTTCATCTCAAAAAAAGAATGTCATGGTAAATATTGTTCACATTTTTATCAATACTAGTTTTTTTTTGGGTAATTTTACCAATAAAATTCATTTAAAAGTACCTCATAAAAAGCATTGAGGCACTTTACAATGAGTGCTTTCCTCTTCTACCTTCTATAAGCATTAGACAACCAAATAATTTCTTTACATCTGTAGGAAGAACATGAAGGTTGAAATGGTGCTTGATAAAGTATTAAGGATGTTAAGAGAAGTTATTAAAAGTCTGTCCAAAGTAACCTCAATGGTCATGCTAAAGTTACAAACTATACCAAGAATTTGGAGATTGTATGTGCAGGGGTTGTTTGCTTGGACTCTGGAGTGGAATAAGGTCGTGTTTGAAATTTGATTTTGTTTTAGAGGGAAGCTTTTTTTTCTCAAATTGGCTTAGCCTCGACTTGAGTAAAACAAAATAATATAAATACTTAGTGGCTAAAATTATATACTTTTCTAATTATTGTTTAATATTTATTAACCATTGAAAATTGCAAATATTAATTAAAGATAATATCTATTTAATTAAATAAATTATGTTCAAAGAGTTATCATTGTTGCAAGTTATAGCAAAAGTGCTAATAAAAACAATTCAGTGATGATGTAGTACAAGGCCATGCAATCATCGTTACAGCAGAAGAACATGGACACAATTGAGAGAAAGGAGCAAATCAATACTTAAGCCAATTTAAACATTCAATGGAAGTCCAAATATATATAAATCTATTGATAGCACATCATTGATGAAGGTATTGGGCACTATACTAATGATCAAATAGAACACTTTTTCTCTTAAAAAAAAAATCATAGAAAGCTAAAAAAAGGTGGCCAAAATGAACCAACTAGGTCCTTATTGATCACAGATAATAAAAAGAAAAAAACTAAAACAAAAATACAGGGCCCATTTAAGAATTGGCATATGATATTTAACAGGTTTGAATTAATAAATTGATTTCATTAAGATGATATGCACATTTAGCAAACTTGTTTTGGCGAGACTCATAATATCAAAGTACACAAGGCATCACAACTTTTGCATCAGTCAGAAAAGCATAACATGTGATTCACATATAGATGCAAGGAAAAGTTGCATGTTATTGAAACTTGAAATATTCCCTTTAAAGAAACCAAATATTAGAGAAGAAGACACATACCAGGTGAATCGATGCTTTGCAGAAGAATTTTGAAGCATGTAGAAATACAGGCTACATTTTTTAATTGCATCTTATAGCGCAAAGTTGATGGTTGAGTAGCAATGAAAAGAAAAAGTCTTAAAAATCTTCCAGAAATCCATCCACTAGATTTGCAAGTAAAATTGTCTTTTGATAGATTTTCACATTCTTCATAGAGTTGTTCAGTCACCATTTTCATCACATGGAAACGCCGCCAAACACGCTAAACAGAAAGGGGGAAAAAAACCTCATATCAGGACAAAAATCTAAATTAGAAGTAATTTAAGCAATTATACCCTGAGGAAAAATGGAATCACTAAAACCAGTGTACATATAATTCAGTTAAATTCATTTTGGAGGGTTTTCAAAACCTAACAAAAGAGATCAAACTTTTCATTTCCAAAACTGAGCATAACTTATTTTGCTCAAGGCTTGGCTCAGTTTAGTTAGAATTCTTTTGGCTTATTAGGGTTTCTCAAAAAATGTTGAAATGGTGCATGACCCATTAGATTAACATCAAGTATGTTATAAATAAATCTTGAATTGATTATTTTCTTTTATCTCATTTGATTTGACTTCAAGAGGAAAGGCCATTCAAACCAACTTGTTTCATTCTATGGTAATGATTAAAGGAATTAGGTCTTCTAGTTTTAATGCTTTTATTTGAAGTCATTCCATTTGATTAGTTGATTTTGTAGAAGTCCACGCCTAACGTGAACAATATGAAATTCATTTTGCATTTGCTCAAATTGAACCAAACCATAAGCAAAATAATACCCAAAGCAGACAGAATCAAAAGCAAGAGTTGCATTTAATTAGGCAGTATCTCAAATTCTAGCACAATGTAAACAACACAACATGAAAAATCACTACATAACGCTCACTGGCAACACATTTTTAGACAGGAACAGAAGGAATCCTCAATGTGATCACTATGGAGAAGATATCCTATTAGCCAAATCACAGTTTATGTTGTCTATAAATTAAAACATGGGCATTGTTTGAGAGAGAGAGAGAGAGAGAGAGAGAGAGAGAGTTTTGAAGTTGGCAATGTGCCAGGCTGCCACCTAAGCTTAATATCTTACAATGCTTTGAAGATCCTGAATTAGGTTTGTTGGGTCAACCAATGTCTTCTTAGCTTCATATAAATCATACTTCAAACTTTTCCACAACAAAAAGAGTAAACTGGATGAGAAATGGGGAATCACATGCTAAAAATTAGTCCATCAATGTCCACTACAAAAATCTGATGAAAGCCGCAGTTAAAGATAGTGGTTTTCTAGATGACTAATATATTGGAAAGCCATCTTTTGTTTTTCTTTAACTTAACAAAAGAAACCTACGTGAAGCAGGCTGGTCCAAACTAAACAGCTTGACTCAAAAAGTTTATGGAAGCCTCTACAACCAAGTGAATTAAAAGCTTTGAAGCATATTAAATGACTAAGCAGTCAGACCTCAGGCCCCAGTTATACCTCCAGCTAAGATTGTCGACAGGGTTCCCTCTTTAGACACCAGAAGGGAAAAAAAAATAACCATAGACATGGTCAGCACAATTTACATGTTCTAAGAAATTAGGAATCAAAAGTTAACAATATGCTTCAAGGTTATAACACACATCACAAACAACTTAGCAATGCCTATAATGATCTCGTGTTTAACTATGGTCTTCAGCCACCATCTGTAGAGGAAGGAGCATTGCAATTATGCGTTTGATTTGTTGGGAATCCTATGGTAATCAATCTGTACTTAGATATCCAGTGTTGTATAGGACTCTAGAATGCCTAATAGCATCACAAGGCATATCTGCACTAATCATAATTATTCCCAATAAGCCTGCAATGTGGCAGTCAAGCTTAGAATCCATTTAAGGAGCATGAAAAATTTCAGGTGCGATAATTATCTATGTGACATTTGGGTTCAAGTATAAAAATTGCTCACTGGATGTTTTACACATTCTAAATTGACGCTAGGTAAGAATTTTCTCGCATGTTCAAAGCTATAAAGTTTATTATTAATAATTTTAATGTTTAATTGTTTTAAAATCCCTTTTCATTATATTACTAATGAAATTTTTTTCCTGAAAACTAGAATTATATGGTTAAGTCAAACCAAGTAAATAAGGTCATCTCTAAATCATGGATCAAACTAATAATTTTAAGCAACCTACTTATGAATAACTCATTATAATGTGCATTTTGAACCCACATTAAGCTCTATGGTAAGAGCCCTCAAATCAAGTGAATAATTTGACTGCAAACGTTACAAAGAAGCAAGATGCCCACACAATGAAAACCTGCTTCATTGTACGGTAGGACATGTAAAACGTAAAAATCGACCAACTTTTTTTTTTTTTTTTTGCCAAGAAGGAAACTACAAAATGAAATCTAAAACTCCTTTAATATTACATATGAAAATTAAATCTAAGAAATCATATATCAAAATTAATATTATAACCTAAGAGTTGTAGTGCTTTAACTATGAAAAAAATCTAAAACTATAAATTTGCAAGATGTTTAAATTATCAAGTTTCAAAAATCTGACATGAAAACTACTCAGGGAGTTGCACATGCCAACTCCATATCACCTTCAACTTCTCAGAGAAGATAGAGTGGCCCCATACCATCTTCAATTTTGCGGATAATGTAAAATCACCATATATCATCTTAAATTTTTCAGTGTGTGTTGTAGCTCCAAATCATCTTCAATTTTCCATATAGTGTAGAGTGGCCCTATATCATCAAATTTCAAGAGAGAATACAGTGGCATGGTCACTACATGAGAGATACCATGATCCTTGATTAGATAAGAGATAGGATACCTTTGGTTAATGCTCTCTTAAAAAAACAAAAAAGAAAAAAATACAGATTTAACAAAATCTAATTGTTTCTAATTGGTGTGCATCACTTTCTTGATGAGGAATATCACCACTAAGAATATTGTTGCAAAATTCCCCAAGTTAAATAACTAATTCCCACCAACACCACAACACCCCCACCACACACACCCACACACCCACACCCCAACTAGGCTGACCAAAGTCAATGAGTAATTTCATCCTTCAAACAAGTAAAAACGACAGAACCATAAAGACAATACTGCATCTTATGGAAGGTCCGGTGACATTATCACTACCAAAGAGTTGCCGAAATCCTTCAAAAGATCACTACACGGAACACCTCTTTTCAATGCTATTTTGTTCTTGATGAGAACACCACCACCACAGAGATGGCAAGATTTCACAAGTTCAAGATTCAAGAGCGATTTCAACATAATCCCTTATAAAAAGGCATCTCAAAATACCAAGAAACGTAACAAATTTTCAAAGAGAAAAAACTTCGCATTTGATCAAGAGAACCCCAAAGGGACTCAATACCTGAATGAAGAGGGCCGCTACGGAGGCTCGGCGGGCGTAATTACGGAGTTCCCGTTCATGGGAAACCTTCTCGATAAGGGCGTCCCTGGAGATCTCCTTGGCGCTGGCGCCTCTGAGCGACACCTGATGGGATGGTGCATCAACAGGGCAAGATCAAGAAGGAGACGGGATTGGAACGATGGGGTGAAGGAGACATACCTGTGGACGCTTGGACATCTCGCCGGAAGATAGAAGGCCGGAATCGTCGACGGAGAAGGATGAACCGTGAGGGACGGGAAAAGGACGAAAGAATGCGAGTGCTGTCTCAAAGTTGTTCATTTGTAATCGGATCCGGATCCAGATCCGCTTTAAGTTTAGACCCGTGCTCGCATATATAAGATAAATAATGATATATGAAGGTAAAAAAGCCCTGTCATAGTGAGGAATGCTACACGGGATAAACATCTTGTCCCAAATAATGTGCTGAATGACGTGGATGGCTACATGTCATCCACGTCATTCTATTTTCTCTCTCTAAAATTTTAAATTTAAAATAATAATAATTTTCCCTTTTCCAAATCATTTGACTCCTCTCCGATCCTGGCGGTATCTCCTAGCGATACCTCCTCTCTAAAGCATCTCCAAAGTATCTCCAAACCATCTCCGAAGTAGCTCTGAAGTATATCCTCTCTAAAACAGCTCATCTCCGATCTCAACAATACATCATCTCCGAATTGAAGCCTCTTTGAAGCATCTCCAAAGCATCTCTGAAGCCTCTCCGAAGCAAATCCTCTCCGGTCCCGGTGATACCTCCTTTTGGAAGCATCTCCTCAAGCAATAGTGATACTCCTCTCCGAATTTCTTTTAGTGTAGATCCACTTCACATCAATATTAAGGTATTAACTCATCTTTTTTTTCTGCATCAAAACATTTTTATTTATATTTGGACTTGAGCAATCATGATAACAAAAACAAGGCCTTAATATGATTAACCAAGTACAAATTTCGAGAAAATAAACATGACCAGAAGATAATATGTTCAATCGAGAAAGCACATCATAAAACCCTAAATATGATAAATCAAGGCCTTGATATTAAGGTATTATTAGACATGTGTGACCAAAACATTGGTTTGTAGAGAAAATTTTTGCCTAATCTATATCCTTGTTCTTAGCTTTCATCCTTGAGAGAGAATTTTTCAAATTTAGTTTGTTATGTGGAAGATTTTAGTGATTGTATTTTGTTTATTATACATTGTTGTTTGTTACCAATTTATGTTTGTTATAGAGAAAAATTCATTTAGCTAAAATGTAGTTATTGTATCAGAAGAAAATTTGTTATAAATTTTTGCTGGGTTATCGTTATTCTTATCCTTATCTATTAATCAACTTTAGAGCAAGATAAATTTTCAAATTAGTTTGTGAGTAGAAGATTTTAATTATAATTTTTTGTTTGATTTCAAACATGTATTGTTTGTATACTATTTGTTATAATATAATTTAACAAATATATTGTTTGATCTGAAACATGTAATGATAATTTCAATGATAATTTATGTTGTTTGTTATTATTTTAAATATCTTTCACTTTTTATCACATTTAGTTTATAATATATTTATTTTTTAGTTGTTACTTGTTTATTATAGATCCAAATCAAAAACATTATAGTAGAGTAGGAACTTTAGTCTTCTGAACAAGTGAAGAATGGGAAAGAAGTTGGATCTTCTAATATAAAAATAATGAACAAAGAGAAAGAGAAAATGGTAGGGTTTGAGAAGCCACTATCTGAAAAGTTATTCTTAAAACATGCATGGTATTTATTTCTGAAAAAAAGTTTATATTCTCTATACTGAATATGTTCGACAAGAAGGTTTTGGTATTGTAAAAAAAAAAAATACAAAGGCAGGAGATGATGGAAAATTAAAGTATTATGCTCTTGCATGTGTAAGAGGTGGTAAAAGAATATCTAGTGCAAAAAGTGCCTTCAACCCAAGGTTATCTACTAAAACAAATTGTGAAGCCAAAATAAATATTATTGTTGGTAACGATGGGTGTTTTACCATATCTAGTGTCAATTTGGAGCATAAGCACTTAATCCACATAAGGCTCGCTTCCAAAGGTGAAATTAAAAAAATGGATGGATATGTCAAAAAAAAAAAGGGTTTGAATTAAACGACCAAGTAGGTATAGGCTTGAGTAAGAACTTTCATTCCTTTCCGTTGAAAGTAGTGGTTATGAAAATTTAACTTATACTGAAAAGGATAAAGAAGGTCATTTATGAAATGTATTTTGGGCAGATGCAAGGTCTATAACAGCATATGAAACTTTTGGTGATGTATCTTTTGACACAACATATTTAACAAATAAATATGATAAGCCCTTCGCTCCTTTTGTTGGAGTAAACCAACATAGGCAAACAATATTATTTGGATGTGGGTTATTGTCAAAAGAAGATACACAAACCTATATTTGGTTGTTTAAAACTTGGTTGTAATGCATGTCCTGTAAGCCTCCAAAGGCAATAATTACAGATTAATGTATGGCTATTCAAGGTGCAATCATGACAGTTTTTCCAAATTCTCATCACTGACTTTGTCTTTGGCATATTATGAAGAAGATCCCCGAGAAGCTTGAGGACTAACCCTGTACAAAGCAATAAAGAAGATTTGAAGAGTATTATTCACGAGGCAGTAGATATTCAAGAATTTGAAAACATTTAGTTGAAGATGATAGAAGATTACAACATCGGGAAAAATGAATGGATGAATTCTTTAAATATAAATCATCATCGTTGCCATCTTGTATATGTTAAAGGAGTTTTTTGGGCTAGAATGTCTACCACGCAAAAAAGTGAAAGCATAAGTGCTTTTTTTGATGGCTATGTTGGTCCAACAACATTCTTAAAGCAATTTGCGGAGCAATATGACAATGCATTAAAAAGTAAGATTGAGAAAGAAAACAAGGCTTGCTACTTTTAACTCAATTTTTTTCAATGCTAACTAATTGTTGCTTTGAGAAGCAACTACAAGAAGCCTATACCAATGAAATTTTTAAGCTATTCCAAGATGAGTTGAGAGGAATGATATATTGCAATCTTACATTTATGAGATCAAAAGGGCCAAGAAGTATATTTCAGGTGACAAATATTTTAAAAGGAAAAGATGGAAGAGTCAGACAACAAGTGGGTTTTACTTTTTATCAAAATGAGTTTGAATTTGATATTAAATGCACATGTAGTCTATTTGAGTTCAAAGGAATTATTTGTAATATATGCAAATTTTTTATTGAGAGGAATGTCAAAGAGATTCCTTCTCAATATATTTTACCCCGTTGGAGAAAAGATATTAGACATTGACATACTTATGTGAAGAATTGTTATGATGATACACAAACTAGTGAGCAAAAAGTACAGTATAATAAATTATGATCTCATTTTTCTAAAGCTGTTGAAATTGGAGTAGAATTCATTGAAAAATATAATTTTTTGATGCAATGTGTGGATGAGGCAATAGAGAAGCTCATGGATAATGCAAAATACTTGGAGTCACTTGAATCAAGTTATACCACAAATTTTAATGTCAAAGGATCATGAGCACCACAATCAACATCTTCAAGTTCCTAACTCCTTTAAAAGTGCGTAGTAAAGGCCAACAACCATTGAAGAGGAGAAGTCAAAAGTTAAAGAAATGATCATTAGAAATAAAAAAAAAAGGTACTTACATTTCACATAATTTTATTTTAGTGTTTTAATCTTTTTTTGGACTAAAATCAATATTTTCTTCAAAAAACTCAAGTAAAGAGGAATGTACAAATGTTAAATGATACACAAGTTGAACTTCACACTCAAGCAAGTGTGGTAATGTTCTATTCTTATATATTTATATTTATTATAGTATTACATAAGATATTTTTAATAAATTGGACAACAATTTGTCTTATTAGGTGAATTCTATTTTTTCCCCAAATATGCTGAATGTGGATGTATATAACTTCAATTGGCAAAATGTTGGCATTGATACTTCATCATAAGTAATTAAAAAAAAAAAATGAAATACCTCTATTTTTTAGTGCATGGTGTAACACCATCTATAATCGCATTTTTATTTGTACAATGTTGAACACATGAATTTTTGCGATTGAATTATTTGTGACAGGGTCAACCATCAAATTATTCAACACCTGTTAATAGTGCAAAGATGCTTGCAAAAGAAATTGGAAAGCCTACTTCATTAGGACATGAATCAAATTCAACTTCGTGACCCAATATCCAGTTTAATTCAGGTTTTATATCATTTGAATCATGTCCCATGACTCTTTATTGAAAAAAACTAAATGGGTTTTCTTATTAAATCATGCACTACTGAATTTTTCAGTGTTGATGAATTTTCTATTAATCATGCATTGCTGATTTTATTTTGCAGGGATATAACATGGACATTTAGGGGTTTTATTAATTCTAGTTATTGCTTTGGGAGTTAGGAGTGAGGATGTTCTAGTTGAAAGAAAACTAATCAAATTCAACTTTTTTGGGCCAATACCCATTTTAATTCAGGTGTTATACCATTTAAATCATGCATTGTTGATCTCTATTGAAAAAAAAAACTATATGGGTTTTATCATTGAATCATACACTGTTGGATTTTTTTTTCATTAAAATCTTGATGGATTTTCTGTTAATCATGCACTTCTGATTTTGTAGGGAGATAACAATGGTCTCTCAATGTGTGAGGATGTTCATACAATGCTGATTTTCTCTTCATTCTGGGTGTTGTTTTGGGAGTTAGGAGTGATGATGTTCTAGATGAAAAAGAACCTTTTCAATGTGTGCTTTCAATTGGAGAAAAACAGAAGATTGCTAATTTGAACAAAATTTTCTGGTGTATAAAAACATAACATGTTTATTGCCAGTACTTGTTATGCAAGCATAACCATTTGAACATGGTATTAACAACAATGTAGTGAAATCTCATTCAGTGAATGGACTATCCGATAGAATTCACAAACTGGTATATAGTTCAACTATCTAAAGTAGTGGAAATCTCATCCATGAGAAGTGCTCTTACTTGTCCAACAACCATCTCACCTGGAAAAGAATCGAAGAACCAGAATATCAGCATGGAGGAAATAGAACCCCACCAACATATTGAAGGATGCAAGCATATGAATGTTAGTCTATCAACCTTGGAAGTAGTTAAATACAACTCCAAGGTTCTTGATAAAAGAAAAAAAAACCTTTCCAAGAAAGCTGAAGGATCTCTAGCAACCAACCCAACACATAATTACAGGTAAGTAATTAAATGCATCTTAAACAGAGAGTTCAAAGATGAAATAAGAAACTAATAAAGGCTCATGATAAAGCAAAGGGGATCAAATGCGTATTGATGTTAACCAATGCATAAACACTATGGCTACCCATCAATTTATGGTGTCCAGCTATATGCATCAAGTAATGTGTCTAGTATGTTACATTGGGGTCTGTGAAAATATTGTTCAAACAGATTTGATTTAATTAGACATGAGTGATCAAAACATTTTCATTTATATCTGGACTTGAGCAATCATGATAATAGAACAAAGCCTTAATATGATAAACCAAGTATAAATTTCAATAAGATAAACATGACTAGAAGATAATATGTTCAGTTAGACAAAGCACATCATACAACCTAAAATCAAGTAAATAGTACCACTCACATACGAAAAGCAAGCAATCATCACAAAGTTCTCTGGTGATAATAGCTATGAAAGCATAAAAGACTATTTTACAGCATCAACTTTTTCACATTCTTTTCAAGGCTTTTTTTCTTCCTACACTCCAAGATTGTCTAATGCTAGATGTGTATTTAAGCCAATGAACAATGTAAATTTCACATATATTCTAGGATTATACAATGTAGAGGAACTCAATATATATTACAACACAAAAGCATCATAATGTTCACATAACTTCTCAAATTAAACAAGATTAAGCAATCATAACTGGAATCCAAATATATAAAAAGAAAAACTAGGTTTGTCAATGTCACTATAAAGTTATGGAATTCACTGGCACACGAACCAATCTATCAAGCAAATGTTCGTTCATGAAGGCCAATGTTCTTAACATCCATCTCCTTACATTCTCCAGCAATCCACTTGAGAGCCTCTTTATCATCCTCTTCCCTCGATGATCTTGAGAAGATACCATACCCTAACCTTCGCAGGAGCTGGTGCAGGCAAAGGCCCTGGCGATGAATCTTGGGATTGAACAAGAAGTGCATTGCTAAACTCTTCCTCATCATGGAAGATATTAAGAAGCCTCAAGATTCCAGTGACGGCAGCAGGGTTTTTCTTCAAGGCTAGGATGATGGCAAGGATGATAGAAAGGTGGGGGAGGGGCCCGAGAATGAAGAGGAGAGGCTTCTATCGGAGAGGGAGACAAATGATTTGGGAAAGGGAAAAGTATTGCTATTCTTAGGTTTAAAATTTTACAGACAAGGAGAGAGAAAATGGGATGACTTGGATGCCATGTAGGCATCCACATCATTTGGACTAGATGTTCGTCCCAAATAGCATTTCTCCTTACATAGTCTCTCTATTATAGCCACTCCACCTTTTTTTGTCCCTATATCATGAAAATTATTAATTTCATCCCTCTGTTTTTTCAATTGAGCAAATCAAGTCCTTCTAACAAACTGCAATCAGTTTCTCTGTCAGATTTTGTGCTTAAAATATTAATGAAAAAATATTAAAGTACTATAAAAATTATTAAAAAATTTGTAAAATATATTAAAATTATAAAATATTTATTAGAAATTATAAAAACCATTAAAAATTAATAATTATGAAAATCATTAAAAAAATTTAAGGTCTAATATGTACCATGTCACGTATTGCCATGCCATTTCATATCCGAGTATGAAACTCCCCAAACCTAAACCTAACTTCTCCAACCCGAATCCTGATCTTCTCCAAGCACGTGGTGTTCGGATTGGGGTTGGAGAAGATATGCTGGGGAATTAGTTTAAGGTTTTCGGTTCGGAGAGTTGTTATATATAAAAAAAAAAAAATGAAAATTTAGTTTTAATAAAAGTTCAATCTTATTCTTACTCGGATTAAAAAAATTAATTAAATATGGGTTTTAATAAGAATTTGATTTTATAAGCCCGATGGAGATCAGAGGGGATAGTGACCCAAGAAAAAAAAATAAAATTAATATATATATATATATATATATATAGATATATAAAGACACATGCAAGATTATATAAGGATGAAAAAAATAGTAATTCAAGTTTTTGAATAAAAAAATCCCATATATCAGGAACAAAAAAAGGGAAGATTAATAGGGGATGGGGGAAGTTGTTTTTTAGTGGTGGAAGATCCCGGGATAAAAAAGTGTGGGGAGAGAAGAAAAAAAAAGATGGCAGTGGTTGTAATCGGAGAAAGAGGTCAACAGCTGTTGTCGGGACAATGAGGTGAAAGATTGGCCAGATATTGCCCGTTGTTAATGAATAAAGGCAAGAGAGTACCAAAAAAAAAAAAATTCAAGGAGGCATGCATGGATGCATGCTCTTGCATGCTTTTCATTCTCTCTCTCTCTCTCTCTCTCTCTCTCTCTCTCTTTAAAACCTCAATTGAGAACTCGAAGGGGAAGCAGAGATCTATGAATCGAAGCGACGATTGAGAGAAATTTGGTGGGATAAGGCTTCCGATCTCCGGGGGAGTGATATCATTGTTGTTTATTTAAAGAACAATTGGGCCAAGAGAACATTGCTCTACTTGCATGGCAACGCGGTGGATATCGACCAAATGTTTGACTTCTTCGCTGAGCTTAGTACACACCTTCACGTTGCTGTCATGGTGTATGAATATTCTGGATATGGGTAATCCACTGGTAAGCCCAGTGAGTATAACACCTATGCAGACATAAAAATAGTATATGATTGTCTAAAGACACAATATGTTGCAAAAGATGAGGAACTAACCATATATGGCCAATCTATCGGTAGCGGTCCAATTATTGATCTTGCATCGTATCTTCCAAACTTAAAAGCTGTAGTTCTGTATAGTGGCATCCTTTCTGATATCCGAATGCTAAGTCCTGTCAAATGCATAAATTGGCTCGGTGTGCTGTTCTATTATGGTTATTCATGGTGCAGCAAATGACATTGTTGATTACTCCCATGGGAAGCAGCTTTGAGAGCTTTACAAAGAAAAATATGAACCGCTTTGGTTTAAAGGCGATGGCCATTGCAATGTTGAACTTTACCCTAAGTACATAAGATATTTGAAAAATTTGTGTTAATAATCAGTAAAAGGAATTCTGAAAAAACCAACATGGATACAACATAGGTGAACATAAATGGTCAAAGTTAATAGATTTTATTGACATAAACAAGAGAAGCAAACTATCATCAGAAAAAAGGTATGTAGCTTAGGAACCAAATTATATACCATCTTGCATATATTCCCTTGTACTAGCCCTATTGCATAAAGAGGATTAGCGGTCTGAGTTAAGTCAATCACTCAAGTTGTTGATTGCTTCGTGTTGCATGTTATTTAAAAAAATTAAAAAAACCGGAAGTTGTGTCCCCCAAAACAAAAAGGAAATGAAAATGGAAAATTTATGAAATTCATTTTCTACTAAGGGTATTTATGTAATTTTTCAGGTTGGAGGACTTTCTGAACTTACTTTGAGATCATGAACCCTCTTAAGAGTTAGAGAATTTCTAATGTTCACTTTGTGGTCATAGACACTCATTGGAGTGGAAAATTTTCTTATACTCACTTTGAGGTCATCAACACTCTTAGGAGTGATGGAGGAATGTTAGAGAGACCATTGTGAATTTTGAACTCGTGAACCTTCTTAAGAGTTAGAGAATTTCTAATGCTCACTTTGAGGTCATAGACAATTATTGGAGTGAGAAATTTTCTTAAACTCACTTTGAGGTCATAGACACTCTTCGGAGTGATGAAGAAAATTTAAAGATGAAGACCTTTTTGAACTTACTTTGAGGTTGTGAACCTTCTTAAGAGTCATAGAATTTCTAATGCTCACTTTGAGGCCATATACACTCTTAAGAGTGATTGATGAATTTTAGAGATGAAGACCTTTCTAAACTTACTTTGAGGTTATGAACTCTCTTACATGTCAGAGGATTTCTAATACTCACTTTGAGGTTATAGACGCTTGTTGGAGTGGGAAAGATTCTTAAGCTCACTTTGAGGTCATAAACACTCATTGGCATTGAAAAAACAAAATTATAAAACTTATTTTGAGGGCAAATACATGGAGTAATGAGATATTATGAAATTTTAAAACCACTTTGAGGTCTTGGCATTCATTTAAAAAAAATCAAATCCATTATTATGCCTTGAGAATTATTAGAAATCAAAATCAAAGCATTGAAAGAAAAATTCAAAGTAAAAGCAGTCAAGATTCAAGATGTGAGAGAGTCAAGACTTAAAAAAAAATATCAAATTAATCAACAACTGAACTCAGCAGTCTCAAGACATCAAAAGTCAAAGATTCAAAGAGTTTTACAAGTCAAGACTTGAAGGAAGATTTACAAGAACGAAAGCCGAAGCTTTTGTAAAGTTAAATCATGTGAAATCAACTTTGTGATTCATCAACATAGAGAATCTGCAATTCTAAATCCAAATCAAATCCAAGAGGCAAACTCAAATGTCCAAGATAAACTCAAATGCCTAAGATACAAATTTCAAATGAATCAACAGATGAGCTTAACAGCCTCAATGCATTAAAAGTTAAAGGGTTGAAGAGTTCACAAGTTGCAAAAAGTTTCACAAGCATGAAAGCCGAAGCTTGTGAAAAGTCAAATCATGTAAAATCAAGTTTGTGACCCATCAACATAGAGATTCCACAACTTGAAATCCAAATCAAATCCAAGATGCAAACTCAAATATCTAAGATACAAGTTTCAAAATGAATAAAAAATCAACAGCCTCAAGACATAAGAAGTTTAAGGGTCGAAGAATTCACAAGTTGCAAAAAAGTTTCACAAGCACAATATGGTGAAGTCCTTTTTGAAGAATCAAGTTGGTGAATCTCAAAATGTGGAGGATTTACAACTTGAAGCCTAAATCATGTTCGAGATGCAAATTTCAAAATTTGATGAAGACCAAAAGTCAAAGCGTGTTTTTGGGCGAAATAGTTAGAAGGAGATGAAATGCTATAATCACTGTTTAATTACGCACATTAGTCAAAGTTGCATAAAGATAAAAGAAAATAAGTAAAGTAGGGTCAAGATGATTAAATTTCATACCCCTTGTACTTTCATTGAAGTATATGATTCATGTTTATTATAATAAATGAAATCGATTATTCTAACTTGTTTTCTTGTTCACACTTATTTTTTAATCGGAGGTTCTTGCAATAGTGTCTAGGGTAATTAACATTAGGGGCTTGCCCCTAGTGGAAGTTGGAAACCCACAATCCCTTGGAGTCACCAAAAAATGAAAAAAAATTGATTTGTGAGTCTTTATTTTGGTCGATTAATCATATTAAATACCATGTAAGAATAAAGGACTCCACAAATTTTACCACGCCAGGTGGGACTGATTTTCCCTTGCATCTTTGAAAGATAATGTGAATGAAAAAAAATATGCAAAATCAATTTGTGTTGTTAATGAGATGTGTTCCTTTCGGGTAGTTGTAATGGCATCTACAAACAACACTAAAAAAGCTGCAACATGCACGATTTTTCTTGGAGGAGGCACTCAGGTTATGCTATTATATCCCTCTATTTCTATGGGTCCTGCTTGAGCTAAGATCAAGTTTGGGATAGTTTCAGACTATGTCAACTTTTTAATCAAGTCCACCACCATCACTAATTGAAATTCATGTCCCACGCTTGCCATTAAGGGGTCATCATCCAAATGTCATATCACCTGCTAAGATCTAGGAGGATGGTTTTGCTCTAAGAAGGTCTTTTTTGACTAACTCATTTTTCTGAAAGGGAGTGTGAATGTCAAGCAAGGAGATGGTGAAGAGGAGCCTTCATTCGTATCACTACTAAAGGGGAAGAATGTGACATTTAAAAAAAAAAAGGCCTAGTACCCGAGGAAAATCTTTTATAATGGGGCACTAAAGGCTGACCAAGAGGAGAATGACCTTAGCCAATGTGAAAGCAAGTTTTTTTTACTTTCAAAATCCAAGGAGTGATTCTTTAATCTCATTTTCAAACTCTTTCAAAGCAATGAGAATGGTGAAAAAGAATTCCATGACTGGTGAGCTTCGCTCCTAGTCAAATAATAAGATCAAAGGGGGCAGACCACCAAAGTCTCATTGTTTGAAGGAGAGATTTTTGAAGAGGATTTATAACAACTACAACTCTTATAGGAAGTTGAAGACAAAGAAAATAACACCAAAGGAGTTTGTGTTAAAGAAAACAAAATTACTTTTGGAGTCACGGGCGTCTGTCTGTGACAGACTTATCCTACCAAGGGGGCAAGCCCATAAGAGGATAAGAGGCTAAAGGGGGCATAAGGTACCATGCTCGCAGTTATTGCCAAAGTTTCAAAGGAAAAGGAAAATAGATGAAGAAATGTGTGACCTTAAAGTACATATTGTACGGGTAATCACTGAAAACTTAAACACCCACTTGAGCCAAAATGTCCTTCATATCACCTGCTAAGATCTAGGAGGATGGTTTTGCTCTAAGAAGGTCTTTTTTGACTAACTCATTTTTCTGAAAGGGAGTGTGAATGTCAAGCAAGGAGATGGTGAAGAGGAGCCTTCATTCGTATCACTACTAAAGGGGAAGAATGTGACATTTAAAAAAAAAAAGGCCTAGTACCCGAGGAAAATCTTTTATAATGGGGCACTAAAGGCTGACCAAGAGGAGAATGACCTTAGCCAATGTGAAAGCAAGTTTTTTTTACTTTCAAAATCCAAGGAGTGATTCTTTAATCTCATTTTCAAACTCTTTCAAAGCAATGAGAATGGTGAAAAAGAATTCCATGACTGGTGAGCTTCGCTCCTAGTCAAATAATAAGATCAAAGGGGGCCGACCACCAAAGTCTCATTGTTTGAAGGAGAGATTTTTGAAGAGGATTTATAACAACTACAACTCTTATAGGAAGTTGAAGACAAAGAAAATAACACCAAAGGAGTTTGTGTTAAAGAAAACAAAATTACTTTTGGAGTCACGGGCCTCTGTCTGTGACAGACTTATCCTACCAAGGGGGCAAGCCCATAAGAGGATAAGAGGCTAAAGGGGGCATAAGGTACCATGCTCGCAGTTATTGCCAAAGTTTCAAAGGAAAAGGAAAATAGATGAAGAAATGTGTGACCTTAAAAGTACATATTGTACGGGTAATCACTGAAAACTTAAACACCCACTTGAGCCAAAAATGTCCTTTCACTAGCCTCCCGTTAAAAAAAGGCATGACAAGAATAGACAAAAAGTCAATGTCAAGTTAAGTAAAGATCAAGGTTTTGCAAAGTGTGAATTATAAATGATTTACCATGAAGAACTTGACTCTTTGATGAAGACACATCAAACATGAAATCCAACTCACTCTTGCACTTGGGCCCCTTCATTATTCATGCTATTGAGATCACAAAATGTTTAAGAGATCATGTTAAAGATTTTACATTTAGAAAACTCATTAGATCCATTGCTAGGACTGAGCTTTCTGAGTGTGAAGAAGGTCATATATATGGAACAAAGTTATACCAAAGATTATGCATTCCAAGACTCATCAATGTGATGGTTCTCTGAAGTGTTTATGCTTCAAATATGAAAGCTAAGACTATGTGAAGTATAATTTACTTTGAAGCTTGTCACCTCCATCATTGAGGACAAGTACAAAAGGCTCTAAGCCTCACCTCAAAGATCATAGACTCAGTTATTGAGATTGAACCAAATGAATGAAATGGCTTTTAAAACAATGTCAAGAATTCTCTCAACTCCATCCCTGAGAAGAAGTAGAAGAAGATACAAGTCTAATGTTTCACACATGACTCATTAACTTCATCCTTGAGATTGAGTCAATCAAGTGAAAATATTTCTAAAAAAAAAAAAATTATATTTTACTTCAAAGCATATCAACTCCATCATTGAGGTTAAGTGGAAGAAATGTTAGGCTTGAATACTGATAAGTGCTTGTGTGTTAAGAATGCGAAGTGTTCTTTCCTTACGATGAGTATTACTTTTATCAGGTTTAAGCGCTAATACATGTGTATTTGTGTTCTTTTGCACATTTAGGGTGGTGAAGCTGAGTATTAAGAAAAAAAGCTAAAAGTAGATCGTGAACGCATTATTTGCTGGAATCTTGGAAGGAACAAACGCGAAGACACAAGTGGGGCTCTAAGATATGTGAATGTGTGCCAACCTCCATGTATTCAAGTCATTACAATGAGTTGGAGGGGCACGAAAGCAGTCATATTTGCGTATCCTGACTTGTGTATTGATAGCAAGATCTTCACCAATGATGACTTTGATCGAAGAAGAGTTGCGATCTACGGCATAAATGTGTGCCCGTTTATGTTGCCTCGATGAGAAGTGTGGAATTGGGAGTGTTTTGGCAGAGTATTGTAGTAGTTTACTGTAGCAATACACTGTAGTAGTTACTGTTCACAGCTGGCCGAAAATCAGATTTCCAGAGAATCCACACGGCGTGTGGAAATTTCTCACGCCCGTGTAGAAATTCCACATGCCCGTGTGAAAAATCCATAAGGGCGTGTGGATGCCCGATTCCAACCATATTTAAGCCGTGATTCAGCCCGATTTTAGGAGGATCTTTTCACCCTTCTCTCCAACTTCTCTCCATCTTTTGAGAGGCCATCGGCTAGGGTTTTGAGAGGCTTTTGGCAAGTTTTTGGAGTGGTCCTACGGATTAGACACCGTGCTTCTCTTGGAAGAAGGTTGTTGGGGGAGCTTTTGTCAGCACCGATCCGGCGAGGTGTGCCCTAGGTCGGACAAGGGGACCTTTGGAGAAGAAGAGGCTACTCCATAAGACCATCAACATGAATACCGAGGGGGTTTTCCTATGGATTACTTGTTTTTACTTTCGATTTCATTATTGATTGTATCTTGCTCCATGGAGAGCTAAACCCCCTAGTGGGTACTTGGATTTTGTAAACCCTAGGATGTTAATGTTTCTTTGACCTTTTATTATGCCTTCCTTAATTGATGTTTTAAATTGAGTTTTAATCTTGAATTCTTGTTTAATGATTTCTCCCTTAGAGTGACACTAGGGCTGAGAGTTCATCTTAGTAACCTTTGTGGATAGGTGACACACCATGAGAGTTAGACAAAGCTAGATTGGAAAAGGTTAAGAGGGTGAGTTGAGAGGTAGCGGAGCGTCCCCTTTCCCCTTCGGTGTGATTTATCCTACCTCTAATTCCTAGAGTTCTTTGCGGTTACAATAGAGTGAAGAACTAAAGGATGAACTCCGTTGGGGCTTAGTTGCGTGAGCAATAGAGTGAAGCGTTGAAATGACTTTAGTATCTAGGGCTTAATTGTGACTAGGGGTCTTTCGCCTGGACTAAAGGGTTAGATCTACACATAGGAATAGGGTTTATCACTTGGAATCCCTAGAACTCCATGCAACTTTGCACAATATGAGGTGTTGAGACTGAGAGATTTCTTCGCTGGGACATAGTGTAGAGTTAGTCACGGTTGACCTTAGGTTTGGGACTATGTACGTTAGGATTTTCACGACTCATTAAGCATTAGTTAGGAGGCATAATAGTAGGTTTTGCACTTGAAACATTAATCCTAGGGGGAGCATTGTCCTAGTACCCTACTTCTATTGATTGTCTTTCCTTTCACTTACTTGGGCCTCTCATTCTTGTTTCTTTTATTTTTTCTTGCATTACACTTTATCAAAACAATCATTATTCATCTTCGCTTGGTTAAGT
This sequence comes from Dioscorea cayenensis subsp. rotundata, assembly GCF_009730915.1. Taxonomy (NCBI): domain Eukaryota; kingdom Viridiplantae; phylum Streptophyta; class Magnoliopsida; order Dioscoreales; family Dioscoreaceae; genus Dioscorea; species Dioscorea cayenensis. The sequence goes on from NC_052478.1 coordinate 12,247,985, forward strand.
AGCAATTTTAGTATTCATTTTCTTGCATTACACTTACAGAGAACACTTTTTGATTACGTTAGACCGTCAGTATTGGGGACATAATCTAGCATTGTGCGGCCCCCGATTACAGCTCCGAACTTTGAGCTAAAGCCAGCATTCATCCAAATGATACAACAGTCGGCGCAGTTCAATGGTTTGGCCGATGAGGATCCAAACAACCATATCGAAAACTTATTAGAAGTTTGTGACATGCTGAAGATTAACGGTATTACGGATGATGCTATAAGATTGAGGGCTTTCCCATTCTCTCTAAAAGGAAGAGCAAAGCAGTGGCTATATTCTTTACCACGAGCATCCATCACGACATGGAATGAAATGGTCGAAGCTTTTCTTGCAAGGTGCTTCCCTCCGGGGAAATCGGCGAAACTTCGTAATGAAATATCGTCATTTTTTCAGATGGTGCTTGAATCCTTATTTGAGACACGGAGCGATTCAAAAATCTCTTGTGGAAGTGCCCACAGCATGGTTTCCCCGAATGGATGATCATTTAAACTTTTTACAATGGGTTGAATCCAAGTATGAGACAACTTCTAGATGCCGCCACAGGAGGTACAATGGGGAACAAGACCCCTGAAAAAGCCCGGCAGTTGGTAGAGGAAATGGCCATGAAAAACTACCAATGGAATGCAAGGGAAAAGAAGAAAATGGCTGGACTCTATGAAATTAATGCGGTTACATCCTTAGCAGCCCAAGTAGGGGTATTGAGCAAGAAATTGGATACATTGACTTCACCGAGGGTGGCCGCAATCACGAGTTGTGATAGTTGTGGGGGTTCACATATGCCATCTGGTTATCCTATTTCAATTGCTACTTCAGCCCCGACTGAACAAGTAGACTTTGTGGGCAATTCGGGAAGGGTACAAGGTAATCCTTATAGCAACACCTACAACCAAGGATGGAGGAACCACCCCAATTTCTCATATAGTAACCAAGGGCAACAAAAGGCCGTAAGACTACCGGGTTTTCAACAACAACAAGCCCCGAACATAGAGAATAGAGTTTCAGGCTTGGAAACTCGGATGATCGACTTAGAGAAACCCTTGACTAGATTTGTGTAATCATCGGATATACGGTTCCAATCGGTCGAGGCTACACTTCGCAACCACACCACTTTATTGCACAATTTAGAAAATCAAGTGGGCAAATTGCAAAGTCTCTATCGGAGAGACCACAAGGAAGCCTACCGAGTAATACCGAGACTAATCTGAGAGAACATGTGAAGGCGATCACTTTGAGAAGTGGTCTTGAGGTTGAGGATACGTTTCCAAGTGAGAAGACCAATATTGAAGCACCCTAGGTTGTGGAGGTTGAGGAGAGAGCTAACAAAGAGAAGGAGGTGGTACCCCCACCTTACAAGCCAAGAATCCCGTACCCTTCAAGATTGAAGAATGACCAAAATGATGAGCAATACAAGAAGTTCTTGGGTCTATTCAAGCAATTGCACATCAACATTCCTTTTGTGGAGGTGTTGTCTCAAATGCCTCAGTATGCCAATGACAACGACTCTTGCGTATGTCCTGCAAGTATACGGGTTTGTTGGTTGCTTCCCCGCAAGCGTACGGGATCGCCAAGTAATACCTCATGTGAAGACACGAGGATCATATTCCATGGGGATAAGGATCTCCTATTACTCCTTCTTGAGCTATTATCTAGCCTAAGATCTCAAGCGATGGATTTTACTCTACTAAATGTCATTAAAGCTAAAACGATATTTGCCAACAAATTAGAGAGAACAAGCAATGAGCAAGCAAGAGAATCGATGAAATGCAAAGGCCTATGGATGTGGATCCCCTTGAGGGGTTATCATGCAACATGGATGATGATCTAAAGATGCAAGGGTAAAATGGACCATGATATTCCAAGATTAGAACAACCCCAATTTCTCGGCGATTGAACCCTAATCCCATACGAACATAGAAAGGAATTTCTCCCAAATCCATATCCCTACGATTGCATTAAGTACGAGGAAATCTCACTTAGGAGTAAACCTACTCTTCTTCGGATTAAACCTACATGGAGGGCTACCAAACACCCGATTTCTCGGCGTGATGATACAAGTATCCCCTTCTAATCCATTCATGATCTAATACATGTGAGCAAGTCACATATACATGCATCACTCATAAAAGAGCTACGGATTTCTCCTTAGTGTAGCACTTAGCATGAAAACAATGGATTAAATCTCAAAATTACCGAAACATGGAATTAACAAGTTATCATCCAACAAACATGATAAACCCCCCCAAGGTTCACCAACACCCGGTGGCCTTGGGGGTTTAGTGTGTCATCATCCCACAACAAGTAATACAAACAAGCAAAACATGAAACAAAAGCAAAAAATGACACTTCCTAGATGAAATGGTGGAGGAGGAGGTGAAGAATATGTCGAATGATGCTTTCCCCGCCAAAGGAGTGCCCAATGATGCTTCCTCTAGCCGCGGGTCTCCTTCCTTCAAATAGTGGTAGATCTCCCCTTGAATGAAGTTGCCTTCTTGCCTTGAGAGTCTTGGACCTTGGGCTTGGATGATCTTCTAGCTTCCTTGCCCTTCTTCTCCTCCCCAAGGTCACCATAAGCCTCTCAAGTGTCTCCCAAAATATGCCCAGCAAAAAGTCTAGCCAAAAAATCCCTTTTCTGCCCTAAAAGTCAGTATAGCACTCAAAAACCCTAGATTCGCATTCCATATGGGGTGCATACAGCCTCCATACAGCCCCATATACTGGGTAGTATGGAAATCTGGGCAGACACTCTGAATCATTCCGCTGCTACAATGCATACGACCCTCATACTGGGTAGTATGGGGGTAGTATGAAATTCCTGTTTTCTTCTCTTTTCGCCCAAATGATATCTTCTTGTTCTTCATGGCTTCCTTATGCCCTACAAAGCAAATAGTAGACGATTAAGCATAAAATGGGCATCAAACCTCACAAAATACATGCAAAGTGAATACGATATATATATGAAAACACCTGCATTTAGACACTTATCAAATATCCCCACACTTAAGCGTTGCTTGTCCCCAAGCAAACAACTCATGAAAAACAAAGAAACTAAAAAGTGGCTAAATGCATTACCTCTGGCATCAAGCAAATATAAGATTCCAAACGCAATGGACAATGATACATAGATGTTGAGTCATAGTCAATAAGCATAATAAAAATATCCTGTCTCACCCCTTATATGTCTGTGTCGTGAAAGTGAATCTTATATCTCATTTACCCTGATCTGGTCTAGCCTAAGGACTTCAATCAGTACAGTTCTAGTTGCTAATCACTCCACGTACAAAGAATACTATGTCTTAAACTACTAAGTGCTACTTCAATGACCAAATAAGATCCTTCTAATTCTATACCTTGAAACTAAGTCCACTTTCTACTCAAAACCTTTGGTAGGTACTCAAAAAGATCACTAGGTTTTATTTTCATTTCATCATTCTTTTTTCTTTTCGAGTCCGACTAATGTAGACTGTAAGAAAATCATTTTGAAATCTTTCTGGAGGGTGCACATGCTGGTTAGGCATAAAAGCCACCCAACTACTCGATTACAGTCCACATAGACGCATTCATGCTTCAATAACAAAGGAATACTGACATAGACTCTTTTTTTTTTTCACATTCACCCTAGATCACATCTTCAGAGTACACTACATGCCACAAAACTAGGATTAGCTCAACAAGACTTAGAAGTTCTTAAGAGTCCATTGAAGGAAAGAACTTAGTTTTCTAAGGCCAAGTACTCAAAGTAGTGTGTTACGCATACAAGATAGTTAGAGAGTAATCACATTGTCTATTCCCAGGGCATCGACAAAAAATTCAGTGCACATGACAATACTAGGGGTAAAACAGGATTCAGTAAAGCATAGAAACAAGTAACTCACATCAATCATTAGTCCAAGCTAAAAGAATCTTACAAGAATGAACAAGCCATCATAGGTAACACTAGCATGTAGCAAATGATCCTAATACATGAAATACACCCATCCCCACACTTAGTGTTGTACATTGCCCTCAATGTACACTAATCATGAAAAACATGGCAAATCGGCAATGAGAAATAAAAGAGGAGGGTGAAAATGAACTTCCCCGGTTACTCTTGTGCTTGTCGGGAGGTGTGACCCAACAAAAGGTATGGCTAGTTATACATGTCGGGTCCGGCTCCCACCAAATGGAAGGAGGGCACACCAAGCTCCCTTAATGCTCTGCAAAGCATAAAGGGGACATCATCATTCCACAAAAACTTACAAAGGAGAGATGGGGAGTAATCATGCAAAAACTAAAACAAAATACAAAGAGAACACAAAAACTAGAAAATAAAGTCTAAACAATAAAATAAAGTCTCCATGCTCTTCCTTGTCCTTAGAATTAGGTCTCTCATCACAACATGACATCTTGTTCCATGTGGTTACCCGTGTGGTGCAAATATCACTCCATGGTTGATTGTCAATTTCTTCATCCACAACATTCCTAAGAAACATGAAAAACCCAATCAAGCATAGAGGAATCTAATATAATTCAAAATATAGTGCATGGGATGAAGAAACAATGAAAAATATGATGTATCGTGTCCATACGGCCGTATGGGGGCCGTATGGGTACTGTTCATTTTGAAAGAACCTCCCCAAAAACATGAAAATCGAAAATTTTTTACATAAATTTAAGGGAGACTTCATCCATAACAATCACACCATCCAAACCAAGCAAAATGCTAAAGAAATTGACACAGGGGCTGAGTGTATCTATATGTTCAGGAATTTTCTGTAGAGCCTGCAGAGTTTTCTAAAACATCCAGAGAAAACGCACGGCCGTGTGGAATTTCCACATGGCCATGGGTCTCTACTGCGAGCTCATCCCGAGAGGACACAGGGGCTAATCCACGCCCCTGTGAACGACTTTGTGACGGTCCACGCCCGTGGGTAATTTCACACAAGCGTGTGTCGTCTTGCAGAGACTTAGAGATTTTTCCGAGAAGACACAGGGGCATGGACTTGCCTCTATGGATGACTCTGTGCTAAACACACGGGCGTGGGTAATTTCCACACACCCCTGTGGATCTCTGCAGAAGAGCTCTCTTCCATCCTAAGAATACACAAGGCCGTGCGAGTGTCCCTGTGAGCTGGTCCTGTGAAGGTCCACGCTAGTGTGGAATTTCCGCACAGGCGTGTGAAACACTTAAAGATTCTTCTCGGATGGACAGAGAAGCCACAGGGGCATGCGTCTGCCCCTGTGGGTCGGGCACACGAGCGTGGGTAATTTCCGCACGCCCGTGTGGTTGTGCAGAATTCCAAGAGACGCGGGTTTTTCTTAAAATCTCCTTGCGTTTCTTCTTCATTATACTCCCAATCTCTCTAAGAACACCCTTTATCATTCTCCTGACCTCGCACTGCTGATTTATAGGGATTTTTACTTGATTTCTTGGCCGATTTTGAAGTTTGTATCTTCATCTCGTCGGTAAGCCTTTAATCCCTCTTTTATTCACCATTTCTCATTCTCATTTGGATTAAAACTGGTGGTTATGCTTCTGATTTCATCTAGAAGGGTAATTGCTTGCTTAGAAGTAGTTTAGGAACATCTTGAAGTTGTATACTTAAACTCTTGGTGCGCAACCGTGCGGTTTTCACGCCCCGTAAATCCACACCGGCGTGGGGAATTTCCACACACTCGTGTGGATTTCTGTAGTATTAATTTGTGAGCTTCTTTGATTGTTTCTTCTTTAATTCTTGCAGTTATGGCACCCTGATCGTAGAAGCAAGCTGACAAGCGACTACGTGAACTATCCCCTGAGCTGGAGGATATGGGATTCGCTAGTCCTGAGCACTAGGCCCAATTTGAGAGGTTATCAAAAATTAGGTTTGGACAGTCTCGGTTTTTGGATTTGGATATATTAAGAGAGGTATAGCGTGGCGGTGAACAAGCCGCTGAGATTGAGGAGCTGTTGGCCATGGGAAGCTAGAGGAGACTATTATTGATTCAAGAGCCAGCTATCTGCGTATAGACACTCGAGGTTCTAGCGTCCTTTTAGTTTGATCAGTCATATTCCAGATTTGATAGTGTTGACACCATACAGTTTCGAGCATTTGGATATTATTATAGTATGAGTGTTACACAGTTTTCGATCAAGATGGGATTGTATGACAAGGCTTTTACTGACACGGAGGAGTACGGGCGCCTACCGACTGATTATCATGATGGGATTGTATGTTATGTGGACATGATCAGTACGAGGCAGGAGTGTCTAAGGCCACGTGCCTGACTCGGCTGAGCTATAGATAGATACACATAGTACTCAGTAGATCAGTGAGCGGCCGAAGTGAGAGCACAGGTGTGTTGAGTCGGCAGGATCTACTTTACTTATTCTCGATGGTCTAGAGAGTGCCAATTCATCTAGGACATATCGTGGCAGACTATCTTCGTCATCAGAGCCAGTATGCTAAAATTGGTGCTCTTTCCTCAGGCCCCTACATCACTAGACTTATCATGGGGATGGGATTATTAGATGCTATCAGGAGGGCCGAGAAGGCCATTATACCGACTCCACTTGGCATAGATACTATGAGATTGATGGGGATGGTTTAGAGATGTGGACCAAGAGTGTATATTATGATCATGCCTCCTTCTGAGACAACCGAGGTCAAGGGCAACACCGGAGAGGGTTCTCAGCCAGTGCTAGAGCCACAGACAGAGCAGGCACAGGCAGAGGCCCCCCTATAGAGCAAGAGCCCTCACCAGTTTGGGTATTTTCTCCACCTCAAGCCCATGATCGATTGGAGAGGCTCGAGAGCGCTGTAGGGGTGCTACAGGCAAACTTGGTTGAGGTTCGCGCTACACACGCCGCGAACCACATAGAGGTGATGGCGTGTTTTAATATTTTACAGCAGTTACTCGAGCGCGATGCGTCTTCACTCTTCATCGTGAGACTGAGGACTCCTCCGGCTCCTCCAGCATCAGCATCACCAGATCCACCGGCACCATTTGATCTATTTCCACCAGCAGCAGTAGTAGAGCCGACCGCCGATGATATCGACGCTTGAGACGTATTTTCTTTTATTTCTTTTATTTCTCATATTTTATCTTTTACACTATCTTTTGGACTTGTACACTCAGAAAGGATTCTCCTTCTGAGTTTATCTTTTATTTTGTCTCGAGTTGTATTCTATTGCTTTATCTTTTATATACTTGAGTTTATTTGGTTTTTATTTATTGAGCTTCATTGAACCCCCTTGTGTATGTGTGCAGATGGTCTTGTCAGTATGAGAATTGAGAACTAGTCATGGACACAGCCAATGTGGGCCGTGTATGCTTCACAACCCTTTGGAACTTTACTCCCAAGGATTTAGCTTCATCAAACGCAACATTAGGAGTCAGGGGAGTATTGTTTCAGTTGCCCACTCCCACATATTTGCTTGATTGCTATACTTTCTATTGTGCTTGCATGGTACATTGTGGGCAATGTACATCTTAAGTGTTGGGGAGAGTTCATGTTGCACATACCTTTTACACAAGTTTTAATTGACATACATGCTCATGTAGCCAATGGTAGTTCACCTTAGTTGCAATGTTTATATTCTTGAGTTTAGGAGAAATTTTAACATTGAATATTCTCAGGCTCTAGTTTTTACTTGAATTTCTAGAAATTTTCGCCCGATTAATATTTGTGCACCACTCACTTATGAAACTCTTTTGGAAACTCAAGTTCAATGTTTAAGGGACTAATTAGTTTTGTTTCATGTTCCATTTTGCTAAAAAAAAAAAAATAGATTGTTTAGTTGTACATTGAGGTTGGAAAGAGCTACCACCTATGAAATATGAAGCTACTCTCATAAGTCGGATACTAGTTATGCCATAATGAGAGAAAGAGCTGTCTCATGGGATGAGTGAAAGCTACCACCCCGGTAGAAAGAGCTACCACCTCGAAAGTGTGAAAGCCACCTTAGCGGCCGCTTCGGAAAGGGCTACCTTAAAGGATGTGTGAAGCTACTACCATCCTTTTGTTTTGTTATGCTTGTAGATAAATAAGTCCCTTGTACTTAGAACTTTGAGGAGTATACTTTGGGTTTACTTGAGTGAGTTTACCCACACTTACACGATGTTGGGTTTGTTGTCCTTTTTTATTCAAGTTTTTAGCTAGAGCATTGATTTTTCGTATTTAGTGCTGAAAGTTCCCTTTCTTGTGGAATGCTCTCCTTCCATGCTTTGGTGAACCTAAGGCCAAGCACTTTCAATTTTTTCCTTCTTCTATGCTTCAATGTTTTATTTTTGCTTGAGGACAAGCAAAAACTTAAGTGTGGGCGAGTTTGATAAGTGCTTGTGTGTTAAGAATGCGAAATATTCTTTCCTTACGATGAGTATTACTTTTATCAGGTTTAAGCGCAAATACATGTGTATTTGTATTCTTTTGCGTATTTAGGGTGGTGAAGCTGATTATTAAGAAAAGAAGCCAAAAGTAGATCGTGAACACACTATTTGCTGGAATCTTGGAAGAAACAAACACGAAGACACAAGTGGGGCTCTAAAATACGTGAATGTGTGCCAACCTCCATGTATTCAAGTCGTTACAATGAGTTGGAGGGACACGAAGGCAATCACATTTGTGTATCCCGACTTGTGTATTGATAGCAAGATCTTCACCAATGAGGACTTTGATCGAAGAAGAGTTGCGATCTACGGCATAAACGTATGCTCGTTTATGTTGCCTCGATGAGAAGTGTGGAATTGGGATGTTTTGGCGGAGCACTGTAGCAATACAATGTAGCAATTACTGTTCACAGCCGGCTGAAAATCAGGTTTCCAGAGAATCCACATGGGCGTGTGGAAATTCCACAGGCCCGTGTGAAAAATCCATAGGGGCGTGTAGATGCCCGATTCTAGCCCTATTTAAGCCACGATTCACCCTGATTTTAGGAGGATCTTTTCACCCTTCTCTCCAACTTCTCTCCATCTTTTGAGAGGCCGTCGGCTAGGGTTTTGAGAGTTTTTGCCAAGTCTTTAGAGTGGTCCTACGAATTCGACACCGCACTTGTCTTGGAAGAAGGTTGTTAGGGGAGCTTTTGTAGGCACCGATCCGGCGAGGTGTTCCCTAGGCCAGACAAAGGGACATTTGGAGAAGAAGAGGCTACTCCACAAGACCATCGACATGAATATCGAGTGGGTTTTCCTATGGATTACTTGTTTTTACTTTTGATTTCATTATTGATTATATCTTGCTCCATGGAGAGCTAAACCTCCTAGTGGGTACTTGGATTTTGTAAACCCTAGGATGTTAATGTTTCTTTGACCTTTTATTATGCCTTCCTTAATTGATGTTTTTAATTGAGTTTCAATCTTGAATTATTGTTGAATGATTTCTCCCTTAGAGTGACACTAGGGCTGAGAGTTCATCTTGGTAACCTTTGTGGATGGGTGACACGCCATGAGGGTTAAACAAAGCTAGATTGGAGAGGGTTGAGAGGGTGAGTCGAGAAGTAGCGGAGCGTCTCCCTTCCCCTCTGGTGTGATTTATCCTACTTCCAATTCATAGAGTTCTTTATGGTTACAATATAGTGAAGAACTAAAGGATGAACTCCGCTGGGGCTTAGTTGTGCGAGCAACAAAGTGAAGCGTTGAAGTGACTTTAGTATCTGGGGCTTAATTGTGACTAGGGGTCTTTCGCCTGGACCAAAGGGTTAGATCTACATATAGGAATAGGGTTTATCACTTGGAATCTCTAGAACTCCATACAACTTTGTACAGTGTGAGGTATTGAGACTGAGAGATTTCTCCACCAGCACATACTGTAGAGTTAGTCACGGTTGACCTTAGGTTTGGGACGGTGTACTTTAGGATTTCCACGACTCATTAAGCATTAGTTAGGAAGCATAATAGTAAGTCTTGCACTTGAAATATTAGTCCAAGGGGGAGCATTGTTCGAGTACCACACTTCTATCGATTGCCTTTCCTCTCACTTACTTGGGCCTCTCATTCTTGTTTCTTTTATTTTTTCTTACATTACACTTTATTAAAACAATCATTATTCATCTTCTCTTGGTTAAGTAGCAATTTTAGTATTTTTATTCCCTACTTTCTGTGGATACGATACCCGACTCACTTGGGATTTATTACTTCGACAAACCCGTGCACTTACGGGTCACATGAAAGGGGCGTTGTCAAATACATTTTACTTCAAAATTCATTTATTTTATCATTGAGTGAAGAGCCTTCAAAAAAAAAATTATCTCTCACTTTTAAGCTTGTCAACTCTATCACTGAGAACAAGGGGAAGAAGTTTCAAGATTAAATATGTCTCATATCAAGATTCATTAACTCCACCATTGAGATTGAGTCAATCAAGTGAAAAGGCTTCTAAAATCATATATCACTTTCAAGCTTGTCAAAGCCATCATTAACGACGAGAGGAGGGATTTTATGCTAAAATATTCTTCAGTTCAAATTTCATTGGCTTTATCATTGAGATCAAACCAAGGAAGTAAAACAAAGCATAAAATATGGAAGTTAAAACCATGTCAAATATCTTTTACTTTAAAGCTTGTCAACTTAGTCATTGAGGACAAGCAAAAGAAGTCTCAAGTTTAAGTATTATAGATGGCACAAGCTTACAATGAAAAGGCTTGCATTTAAACATTCAAATAAAACCATGTCAAGTATCTTACGCTTTGAAGCTAGTCAACTCAATCATTGAGGACATGTGGAAGAAGTCTCAGGTTTAAATATTATGGATGGCGCATGCTTACAATGAAGAGGCTTACATCCAAAAATTTAAATAATGAAACATTGTTTGGGTATTAAGAAGATCGACCATAATCAACAAACATGCTTTGGGCAAGTTTAAGCAAATTTGGAAGGTTCATATACAATTGCAATCGTCTATGAAGGAGGAGCTTATCAGTTAGTTGATGCCTGTGGACAAAAACCTATGCCACCTATCAATGCATGATTTTTTTTAAATATATTATTCATGATGTATATGTAGTCCATGATGTGAATAAATGTATAAAAAAAAAGAAATAACTCGTGTTGGTCTACCGTCCAATGCTCAAGTTTGAGCAATTTGGTCAAACATTATGTATGCTTCTTGAGGCACAACATGAGTTCCATTATCCTATTTCTCTTTCCAAAGCAAATAAATAAATATGTGTTTTCGTACACAAAAAAAAAAACTTATGGGTGTTGAAGTGATGAAAGCTATAATTTTCTTTGTCGGTGTTGCTTCAGTCAAGGTGTTCATCAAGTGATCAAATTATCTTTGAAGTCTATATGATTTATAGAAGAAAGTAGGACTTTGAGCCATGATTCAGAATTTCATCTCTTTATGCTCAGTGTCAATCAAGGTGTCAATTGAACAATGCCATAGATTTAGATCAGCCAGAAATTTTTTGTGAAGATTCCAAACCTGACAATGTTTAATGTGAATGGTTACGATAGAGCCTCAAGGTCACTAATTTTTGGGATAAAATCACAAATCATATATCAAATTCATTGATGATTGTCATCACACCATGCTTAATTTCCAACTGAAGATCAGATCGTTGAAAGAGCTTTGATCATTCTAAAATTTTTCTACATGGTCAGGGTGTTCTAATTTTCAATATGAATGGTGAAGATTGAATTCCAAATTCATATGTCTATCAGAACAAATCTTGCAATTAAGAGGCAGAATGTGTCTAAATTCCTGTCCAGCTATTTTATAATCAAGTTAGGGATCACCTTATCAAATCATGCTCAATCTTGGTGAAAATTTTTATAGTTGCTTGTAAGGTCCTTGTCTCCAATATGAACAGTGAAGATCAAATTTTGAGACCATATGCTCATCATAAAATTTTCAAGTTCAAGGACAGAATCTTTCTAGTTTCTTGTCCGCCCATTGTGTTATCAAGTTGATGATCAACTTATTAAATCATGCCAGATCTGGGTAAAAATGTTTATAATTGCTTACAAGGTCCTCATTTCCAAAAGGTATGATGGAGATTATATTTGAAGCTTGAGATATTCATAAAGAAAATGAGAAAGATTTATTAAGAAAAAGAAGATTACAAAGAGATAGAATTTTATTCCATTTATTAGATTGAGCTAAAAAAGATATAAAATAGATAATGTCTAAAAAAATCATAAAGGAAGATGAGTTAAGCTAAAGTTGTAATTTTAATCTCTCAAAGTTAGATATAATCTCTTCAAGAGATGATGATAAGTGTGAATTGTCATCCCCTCCGAGTGTTCTAAGCTTTTCTAAGACAATAGCCAAAGATTTGTTTATTTCTTCTATTGAAGCAGTGGATTTTAATAAATCCAAACTTGAGTTGATGAGATATTTGTCTACTTCTTCTAGAGCTTTCAACTTTTCTCTTTAGGCTTCAAACTCTTGTAGTTTCTTTTGTGTTTGCGTGAGCCTCATTTTAGCCTCGTCGATACTTTGGATCATTACCATGATGGTTGTTCTTGTTTCTTTAATGCTCTCTACACTCTTTATCAATTCCTTCTTCTTAACCATGTTGGGACTTTCTTCTTTATTTTTCATGTCTTAGGCAAGCTTTACGGTGTCAAGCACTTTGTATACCTTGTCCCTTGTGGCTGAAATATCAATCCCAAGCAACATCATAGTTTTATGAAGTTTGATGGTTTCTTCTCTTAAGGATTCATGTTCATGAGGTTGTGATGACTTCACCTTGTAAATAAGCTTCTTTACCCAAAAAACTTGTAAGATATGATTTTTGCCACTAGATTGGGGATGAGATGGGTTCACAGATATAGTTCTTGTGGCAAAATCTTTCCCATATTTGGGTGAGCCTTTCAAAGGAGGGTTATCATCAGCAAAAGTAGCCTTTGGAGTTGAATCTTCTAGAGTTAGTTGAGCAAAAGGGGCGGCTTCTACTTGAGGGCTTTCAATAGGAGAGTTGACTTCAAGGAGAGGTGTGTAGTCATCATCATCATGTGCAAAGTCTGAGTATAAGAAGTCATGCTCAGAGGGAACTGCCTTTTGAAGAATAAGCTCTATGAGAACCTAAAATAGATAGATGAGCTTTATATAAAAAAAAATAAACTTGTAGGTTCAAACTTGGGTTTTGAGATGATGTCTTGTTCTTTGTCACTCCTATCTAGATCACGAGCATCATCTTAAAATAAATAAATAAATAAATAAAATAAAATAATTAATAATAAATAAATAAATAAAACTAAAAAAATATAAAAAAAAGAAGAAAAAAAGAAAGGAAATAAATAAATAATAATAATAATAAATATATGATGTGCATGTGCTCCGTCAATTCGAGTCCTTATTGAAGAATTCCTTGACTCTATTGGGGAAGAGACATCCAGTGTAGAAGATCCAACATAGCTTTTTCCTATTTGAATTCCACGATTATATTGTTTTCTTTGTGGAAGAGAGGCTTCTCTTTCAATCGGAGCTTTATCCTTAGGGATTTTAGGGGAGATGTCTTGTTCATTAAGATGATCATGGATGGTCTTCAAGATTGTGTGTAGTTGGGTGGACCAATGATGTGCATATAAGTATAAAGGGTGTCCTTCATGCTCATGAGATGGGATGTAAAATTTTGATCCTGACTTTCCTCGCTCAAAGTGGTGGCAATAACCCACCAAGAGACCAGTATCTTGAGGATGCTTTGACACTTGAATTTATTTTTGGAAACCCTTGATCGTAACCAAATTGCTAAGCAAATCGATGAGAGTTGTATTGTTGAGAGAAGATATCTTTGTTTAAGTGTAAAGGAAGTATACTCTGACGGAGGGCCATAAAGTATTCAAATTAAGTTGTGTTGAGCATGTTATTGTCACTAGGTTCTTTATAGTCTTCATACCAACCTTCACTCTTAAATTCATCATAAATGAATGGGAACCATCTGAGACGTCTATCATTTCTTGACATACTTCGAGCCCTTTTAGAATTGAAGGTGCTTACCCCTACACCCAAATATGTAGGCCACAGTGGGAATTTCTCACAATCCATTTATATTTTTGATGTTATCACTTGGTGCCGTATGATGGGTATAAGTTTCTGGAAAGTGGGATTCGATCCAACCATAAAAGTAGTAACATGGGAAAGGAACAAAAATGTTGTATGGCCATTTACGGTGTGAAGCTATGATTTCTAGGTTGGTGCAGATATATGCTAACATAGTAGGGGCTAGTGATAGTTTTGTTCCTTTAGCCAATTTGGTCACCATTACAAATGCTTCAGGACAAATAAAAGAGCTTCTACAAGGCATGATGAAATGACCAAGCCATATGGATAAGAAAGCATCAAGTCTGCACTCTTCTGGGGCTTGAAGAATAGCATAAGCATAGGCGTATGCAAGTTTCCATTTTCTATGTGAATCCCTGAAGAAAAAATCTACCCACTGAGTAAAACTAATTCAACCAATTTTTTTTAAAGCTGATTAAATGATCCATTGGTAGATATCGAAAAAGTCTTTCTAAATAGAGGCATAAGCTTCTTTGGAGTAGAGCATGTTGTTTAGAGAAACATACTCTTCATAGAAATCTCTTATAATCGGTAATCCTCTGATGCACCTAAGTTCCTATAGAGAGATTCCGATCTCTCTGAAAAGATTTACAAACGTGTTGGTCTTCGAGCACCATGTTTTAGTAATTCTATTCACAACTAATGGGTCAAATATGTATGGTCCTATTGATATTGCATCGACACCAAAAATGCCTGCCCTTTTAAGTGTTTCAAATGATTTCCTTATGACTTTAAAAGCCCACTTTCTATAGTCCGCTAGGTAGGGTGTGTAGTAATGGAAATGGGTCTTCCTAGTCCATATAATTGCTGTGAGGTCAGTGTTCACCCGACAACCAAGTGTATCCAAATTGAGATCTGGCAGAGTGGATTCGCATGGGTTCAATATTATAACTTCCTGTATCTTTCACTTGCAAAAATAAGTGGATGTTAGTTCACTAGTGTCACAAAAGGCGGTTGGTATACTGGTTCACTTGTTGAAATCGCTTCCCAGATATCGAATTGGTTTTTTTGAGTTTTTTAAATCAATGGGATAATATCTTGGAATTGATATGCCGTTTGAAGCTTTATCTTGATTATCTTATGGCTTGTAAAAAGGTTCTACTAGTTTGGCTTTTGTGGTGGGAGCTATTGGAAAAGTTAAAAAGAAAATAATGAAAAAATTATTTTTAAACCAAAAAGAAAAAAAAAATCATGGCTGCAAAATGGAAGGTGGCATGCAAGAAAGATGGTTAAAAACAAATTGGTCCTTCTTCTTTGAGACCTTCAATTTGTTTTGTGGTTTCTTCTAGAATTTTGTTTCTCGTTTGGTGTCAAAAGACGGGAGACGGTAAAGACAAGCATAAGGAGGGGGAAGGTGACAAAAGCCTATTTTCACATGGTCACTCTAGATATCCACCTGCAAGATGCCCTCCACAACAAGGATCCCACCTCATTCTAGTGGATCTTCTCATGGACATGAAGCCATGGGAGGCAGTTCTAGCTTTGGGAGTAGCGGCAGTGGCAGCTGCTATCGAGGCACATCACTTATCCCATGGTTCCCATGGGGCTCACAATCCTTGCCATGGTCACCATGGAGGCAAGTTCAAGAATGGAAAACATAGAAAGCATAGGATGTTTGGCGGTGGCAAGTTCAAGAAGTGGAAGTAATTAATATATTTTCTATTGGTCTTGAATCTTACTAATATGATCCTATTGTCTAAACCACCACTATTTAGTTGTGGCCGTATTGCTCTCAAAGACCTGGATGTTTTAGTTGTTTCTGTTTCTCTAGTTTATATAGGCAAATAAATCATCTTTGATGCTAGGAATAAAAAAAAAATTAAAAAAAAAAGGGGATGGCGTTCAAGATGCCCCCCAAAAAGATAATAAAAAAATAAGAAAAAGAGGTGATGCCGTTTAAGGTGCCATATATAAAAAAAGTGACGGAAAAGAAACTAGGGTTTGTGGTGTTGCAAAATATATACGTATAAATCTTCCAAAAAATAATTGGAGGAGTTACTTCCTTTGAAAATAATGAATAAAATTCATGGGAGGAGGAAACAATAAGCAGAAGAGTTAGATTATTACCATGAGGTTGTTGGGATGAAGACTATAAGGTTTAAGAGTACTTGTAGCTTCCTCTCTTCACTAGGTTGGGTGAGGAAACTACGAGGGGGACAATTTGTTTATATATAAAAAAATGAAATTTTAATTTTAATAAAAGTTTGATCTTATTCTTACTCGGATTAAAAATAAATTAATTAAATATGAGATTTTATAAGAATTCGATTTTTATAAGCATGATGGAGATCTTAGGGGATAATAATCCCCGGAAAAAATTAAATTAAATTAAAATAAATTAATATATATATATATATATATATATATATATATATATAAGGCATGTGCAAGATAAGATAAGGATGAAAAAAAATAGTAATTCAAGTTTTTGAATAAAAAAATCTTGAATATCTGTAACAATAAAAAAAAAACAGGAAGATAAGTAGGGAATGGGGGAATTCGTTTTCTTGTGGGAAACATTAGAGGATAAAAAAGGGAAGAGAAGAAAAAAATGATGGACGTGGTGGTGATCAGAGAAAAAGGTCAACCGCTGTCGTCGAGGCAATGAGGTGAAGATTGGCTAGATATTGCCTGCTATTGATAGATAAAGGCAAGAGAGTACAAAAAAAATTCAATGAGGCATGCAAGCATGAATGCTCTTGCATGCTTTTCATTCTCTCTCTCTCTCTCTCTCTCTCTCTCTCTCTCTCTCTCTCTCTCTCTCTCTCTCTCTCTCACTATCCTCTTTTTCTCTATCTAAAACCATATCCGAGAACTTGAAGGGGAAGTAGAGATCTATGAATCAAAGCTGTGATCGGGGAGATTGGTGGGATGAGGCTTCTGATCTGCCGTGGTAGTAAGATCATTGCACTTTATTTAAAGAACAATAGGGCTAAGAGAATGTTTCTCTACTCGCATGGCAACGAGGCGGATATTGGCCAGATGTTTGACCTCTTCATTGAGCTTAGTACACACCTTTGCATTACTATCATGGTGTATGACTATTCTGGATATAGGCAATCTAGTAGTAAGCGGAGTGATTATAACACTTATGCAGACATTGAAGTAGGATATGATTATCTGAAGACACAGTATGTTGCAAAAGATGAGGATCTAACCATATATGGTCAATCTATCGATAGCGGCCCAACTGTTGATCTTGCCTCGCGTCTTTCGAACTTAAAAGCTGTAGTTCTGCATAATGGCATCCATTTCTGGTCTCTGAGTGCTGAGTCTTGTCAAATGCTCATATTGGTTTAACATTTATAAGAATATCAATAAAATTGGCTCAGTAAACTACCCTGTTCTAGTTATCCATGGTGTAGTATGTGACATTGTTAATTACTCTCATAGGAAGCAGCTTTGAGAGCTTTGCAAAGAAAAAACATGAACCTCTCTGGTTTAAAGGTGCTGGCCATTGCAATGTTGAACTTTACCCTTAATGCATAAGTCATTTGAAGAAATTTGTGTTAATAATTAGCAAAAGGAATTTTGAAAGAACCAACATGGATACAACACAGGTGAACATCAATGGTTAAAGTCAACAGATTGCATTTTGAGCATCTGCTTGTACAAATGTAGACATTTACTTTCCTAAATCACCAACAAGAAATTTTGTCAATTGGTTTAAAAGGTTGAGTGATGAATGATCGCTGATCTTATTGATATAAACAGGTGAAGTAAATTGTCATCCGAAAATGGTATGTAGCTTAGGAGCCAAATTATATACCATCTTGCGTATATTCCCTTATACTAGCCTTGTTGCATAAAGAGGATTAGTGGTCTGAGTCAAGTCAATCACTTAGGTTGTTGATAGCTTTGTGTCGTATGTTAGTAAAAAAAATTGAAAACTGGAAGTTGGTTCCAAAAGAAAAAATAAAAAAATGGAATGAAAATGGAAATTTTATGAAATTCATTTGCTTCTGAGGGTATTTATGTAATTTTCCAAGTTGGAAGACCTTCTGAATTTATATTGAGATTGTGAACCCTCTTAAGAGTTAGGGAATTTGTAATGCTCTCTTTGAGGTGATAGACGCTCATTGGAGTAGAAAATTATCTTAAACTCTGAGGTCATAAACACTCTTAGGAGTGATGGAAGACTGGTAGAGATGAAGACCTTTATAAACTTTGAGGTCCTGAGCCCTCTTAAAAGTCAGAGAATTTCTAATGCTCACTTTGAGGTCTTATGCACTCTTAGGAGTGATGGAGAAATTTTAAAGATGAAGGCCTTTTAGAACTTACTTTGAGGTTGTGAACTCTCTTAAGATTCACAGAATTTCTAATACTCACTTTGAGGTTATAAACACTCACTGGAGTTGAAAATTTTCTTAAACTCCTATTGAGGTCATAGACACTCTTAGGAGTGATGGAGGATGATAAGTGCTTGAGTAGACATATTTTTCTATATGTTTTACATGCATTGAGCATCATTTTTACCATGGTTTATATCTCATATAGTGTATCTAGTGTTTTTTTGTGCAATTAGGTTGTGAATGCCTTGAAGAGAGAAAAGGAAGCAAAGATAGGCTATAAAGACACATTTTGGGAGTTCTTATTCAATCCAAGGATCAAGACACAAGAGGAGCTCATTAACATAGAGGTGTGTGCCAACTTTCAAGAGGATTCAAGCCAATTTGCTAGTTGGAAGGGTACAAAAGCAGTCACATCTCCATGCTCTTACTCTTTGTGAAGAATGCAAGATCTTTCAAATGATGAGTCGATGAAGAAAACTCTCATAGCTTACCACATGGAGTGTGCCCGACCATGTGGCCTCAAGAGAAGAGTGTTTGAACAATATTTATGAAGAGGAATGTAGCTAAGTACTGCAGCAAAATATTGTAGCAGAAACACTGTTTACGCAACCTCGTGAAAATTCCACGCGACTGTGTGGAAATTCCTATAGCTCACGCGAGCGCGTGGAAATTCCACGCGGGCATGTGAAGGCATGTGACTAACGTGGTTTGTGCTTATAAATAGCCCTCTTGCCCTATTTTTTGACATCTTTTGTGCGGCTCTTGAGGGGTGAGACGGCTAGGGTTTAGAGAGGAAGTCTTTGTGGCTTAAGAGGCACTTCTTCACCAACTTTGATCGATTCCTTCTCCATCATAGCTCCAAGAAAGCCACCGGTGATCCTAGCTTCGGAGTGGATCCTTCAAGACATCGAAGCTCTCCAAGGCCATCAGTTCATATATAGAGGGGTTTATTTCTATGGCTTTTATATACTTTCATTCATTGATGGTTTGTTTTGTATATTGCTCCATGGAAAGCTAAACCCGTAGAGGATATTTGGGCTTGTGAACCCTAGGATTCTAATCTTTTGTGGATTTGCTTTGTATTTCTATTTAATCCGAGTTTGGTTGAGCTTCAATCTTATTTTCCTAATGCTTGCTTTCCTTATTGATCTCATGGTTGTTTGGTTTGCATGATTTGTTGCCTTAGTGAGAGAGAGGTCTCCATTAGGGTTAGAACCCCAAGATTGAAGAAGGTTGAGAGGGTGAGTTATGAGATACTGGAGTATCCCCTTTCCCCTCTGATTGATGTATTCTGTCTCTGTATTCCCTAAGCTTTATGCAACCATATTTGGTGTGAGGCATGAGATTGAGAGATTTCTCCACTGGGATCTTGTAAGGGGTTAGGGACCTTTCACCTAGAGGTAGGGTTAGGTCTATCTTTAGGAATCAGATACACCTTTTGGAATCCTTAGAGTGTTTTGTGGTCATATGTGGTGTGAGGTGTTGAGATTCTTCACCGGGACCTCATAAGGGACCAGTATCAGTGATATGGAGGCAAGATCTGATTATCTTTGGATTTCCATGACTTAACCTACTCATTCTAAATACTCTTTGCATACCTAGTACCTAATACCTGAATCCTAGGGGGAGCATTACCTGAATGCCCCACTTTTACTGATTGTGATCTCCCATTATTTTACCCTTGCATATTCATCTATGGTATTCATTTCTTTGCACATTAGAGCATCACATCATCCCATTTATCATTAGGCTAGATAGTAGAGAAGCAGTTAGTACTAGTAACCCTGTTCCTTGTGGATTCGATTACCCAACTCACCGGGTATTTTATTACTTTGACACCTATGCACTTGCAGTACACACACGCAATTCGGACATGTCAGAGGAATTTCAGAGATGAAGACCTTTCTGAACTTACTTTGAGGTTGTGAACCCTCTTAGGAGTCAGAGGATTTCTAATACTGACTTTGAGGTCATAGACGCTCGCTGGAGTGGGAAAGATTCTTAAACTCATTTTGAGGTCATAAACGTTCATTGTGGTTGAAAAAACAAAATTTTAAAACTTATTTTGAGGTCATAGACATGGAGTAATGAGAAATTATGAAATTATAAAACCTACTTTGAGGTCTCGACACTCATAGGAGATATAAATAAAAAATCAAGGCCATTATTATGCCTTGAGAATTACTAGAAATCAAAATCAAAGCATTCAAAGAAAAAATTCAAAGCCAAAGCAATCAAGATTCAAGATTTGAGAGAGTCAAGACTGAAAAAAAAAAAAATCAAATGAATCGACCATTGAACTCAGCAGTCTCAAGGCATTAGAAGTCAAAGACTTAGAGTTTCACATGTCAAGACTTGAAGGAAGCTTCATAAGCTCGAAAGCAGAATCTTTTGAAAAGTAAAATCATGTAAAATCAAGTTTGTGATTCATCAATATAGAGAAAAGGAAATAAGTAAAGTAAGATGATTAAATTTCAATCCCCTTGTACTTTCAATGAAGTCTATGAATTTGTGCTTATTAAAATGAATTAACTTGATTGTTCCAATTTGTTTTCTTGTTCACACTTATTTCTTAATTGGAGGTTTTTACGACAGTGTACAGGGTAATTAACATTAGGGCTTGCCCCTAGTGGGAAACCCACAATCCCTTGAAGTCACAAAAAATAAAAAACTAAAAAAAATTGATTCATGATTCTTTTATTTTGGTCGGTTAATCATATTAAATATCGGGTAAGAATAAAGGACCCCACAGAGAGGTTTATACCAAATTTAAAATGGCTTAGGAACACATGGCATGGTATGTGACAGTCTTTTGATTTTTTTTTAATAATTGTTATAATTTTTAATAACATTTTTTATAAAAAATTTTAAGGTAAATTATTTAAATAGTCAAATAACTATTCGCTTAATCCTATTTGAGTCAACAAATTATAAAAAATTTTAATTGAGTACCCTAACTTTAGATTCGTGTTCAATTGGGTCACTTAGGCTAACTTTGTTAACGGCATGCTAACGTGGCATGCTATGTCATGCCCTCTAGCCATATCAACATGGATCAAATTAAATAAGGAACATTGCTGCAACCTATCTGACTAAAAAATTTAAAAATTCAAAAAAACAAATTACCTTTTGTTTATTTGACATGAAGGACTAATCATATGAGTTGACTATCTCCAAGGTAAAGAGGATTTTTATCCACGTGACATGCTGATGTGGTAAGGGGGCATACCAGTTCAGCACCCTATTTGGTGACTATTTAGAGTTAAGGTATCCCAATTGAATGCAAATCTAAAGTTAAGCTATCCAATTGAATTTTTTTTTTAATTTAGTGACTCAAATAGGAGTAACCGAATAGGTCAGTGACTATTTTAATAATTTACCCTAAATTTTAATATTTTTATAATTTTTAATAATTTTGTTAAATTTTTGTATGTTTTTTATTTTTTTTTTATAATTTTTAATAATTTTATAATATTTTAAGCCATGCTAGCCGAATCTAATGGAGAAGCTGATGGTCGTTTAGTGAGGGACTTGATTTTCCCAATTAAAAAAAAAATAGAGGGATGAAATTGGTAACTTTTATAGAGGGGCCACAAGGGGCTAAGGGCGTAGTAACTATAATAGAGGGACTATCTTTGGGATTTTACCATGTATAAATATATATTTTCTTGAATCATAATTAAAATAGATATGTGTATATATATAGATATATAGGCGATTCATCATCTACGGATGTCCGTAGAGCATCTGTAGATGGAAAATATAAACAGAGGGTGAAAATAAGATGGATGTGTGGGATTTAGTGTTTTATTGTTGTGCTGAAGATCAGATGGTTGAGATGAAAACACTATTTATCCAATTTTTTTTACTATAATACTATTCATAAAAGCACTATTATCCCACTTAGTTCACTCAAATGATGATGTCAACCATCGGATTCAAATCTAACGTTTGATAAGGGGGCAATTGAAGATAACTTAAACGTCCCTATAATATCGGTCTTTATATATATATATATATATATATTAGATCATGATTTAAAAACTTTTCAAATTTTGTTGTCCTCAATTAGATCATGATCTAAAGATTTTTTTCAAATTTTGTTGTCTTAGGTTAGATAAAGTAAAAGTTTCTGGGGATATCATTAATCTATTTTTTCGTGTGCGCTTAATTAGCCCCTCATTGTACGAATCAAACTTTTTTTATGTATTATTTGGAGCAACTTAGTCTTTTTTTGGAGAATTCCAAGAGGCTATATTATGTATTTAGGTTCTAGGAGTTTCTGGTTATTCTCGATTAGTTTTTTCAAGAAAGAATAAAAAGGATCTCTCTCCCTGCTTGAGGACGTAGGTCATGTTGACCAAATCGCATAAATTCTTGTGGGTGTGTGTGTGTGTGTGTGTGATTTATAATCTTCTGGTTGTTGCACAAGAAGTTGTAGCAAAGATTGGCCCCTTTAATTCTTTTTTTTTGTAGTTTTTAATTTTTTTTGCTGAAAGAATGGCTTCTCGTAAATTTAAAATTGAGAAAGTCAATGGTTCAAATGATTTGACTCTGTGGAAGATTAAGATAACGACGATTCTAATTCAGTAGGGATGTGTAATAACATTGGAAGGAGAACAAAAATTATCAATAGACTTGAATGTGAAGGAAAATGTAAAGATTCTAGCAAAGGCGCATACCTCTATTCTATTGAGTTTGATTGATGAAGTCTAGAGAAAGGTTTTTGATATAATTACTATTACAGGATTATGTACGAAGCTAGAAAGCAAGTTTCAAAAGAAATCCCTAATAAATTAGATTTATCAAAAGTAGTGTGTGTATACCTTATGGATGAAAGGAAATAGGAAAGTAATAGATCATCTTCATAATTTTAACTGAATTATTCTATAAATCTACAAGGTGTTGGTGTTAAAGTCATGATGAGGATCATGCTATCATTCTTTTTTCTTCTTGCCAAATTCTTATGAGAATTTTGTTAATGTTATGTCATATGGTAGAGATAATATTTCTCTTAATGATGAAAAAGATGCTATGTAGTCAAAGGAATTGAAGAGAAAGGTTTCTAGTTTTAATGAAGATGGTGCAGATGCATGTCTAATTGTCTACAAAGGCAGGAACAAGGAAATGAATGATAAGAGAAGGGAAAAGTCCTGTTCCAAATTGAGGCTTGGAGAAATGCGTTGTTATCACTATAAAAAGAAAAGGCACTTGTGGAAGGATTGTCTACAAAGGAAGAAAAGAAATGAGAAGAAGAAATCAAGTAGTAATGTTATTGCTACTGTAGTATGGGAAAGAATTACAGTGGTGCAGGATAATGATGTTGTAGTAGAAGATAGCTCTAATGAAGAAGATGGCGTTGATGTTTTGATTGTCAATAATTCATGTTCTACAAATACCTAGGTCTTAGACACTAGTGTGCATCCTATCATATAACATTCTTGAAGGAGTTGTTTACTTCTTTCAAGGAATGGATAGACAGTGTGAAATTAGGTGATGATGAAGAGGTTAGTGTTGAGGGTAGTGGTTCTATATAAATTAAGATGTATGATGGAATAGTAAAAATATTTAATACTTAGTATGCCCTTGGTCTACGCTAGAACTTGATTTCTATTAATACCCTAGCTAAACAAGGGTACAGTTTCTCTGGTGATTTGATAAGTTAAGAGTTTCTAAGGGTATTCTAGTAGTGATGAAAGGTAAATTTTAGCATGGAATTTACTTGTTGATAGGGTATTTTGTTGATGGGAATAATAACTATATCTTGTTCCTTAGAGCAGCATGATGACCATGCAGAGTTACGGCATCGCAGATTGGGTCACATGAGTGAGAAGGGTTGGTAGTGTTGAGCAAAAAAGGATTGTTAGGTGGAGTACAAACTATAAAATTAAAATTTTGTGAGGCTTGTGTTGTGATAAAGAAGCATAAAGTGAAATTCAGTTTTACCAAGCACATTTGAATGGGTATCCTTAATTATATTTATTCAGATTAGTGGCCCTCTCCAATTAAGTCTCATGGCAGATGTAAGTACTTTATTACTTTCTTTGAGAAAAGGTTTGATTATATTTTCTAAAATTAAAAATGAGTTGTTTAGATAGTTCAAAGGAGTGAAAGACTATGGTTGAAAAATGGAACGAAAAATGAGTTAAGACACTTATAATAAATAATGGTTTGAAATTATGTAATGCATCATTTGATGTGTTCTACAAGAAAGAAGGTATAGTGAGACACCACACTGTATGCCATACATAATAGCAGAATGAAGTTGTAGAATGCATGAACTTAACATTCTTGTAGCATGCTTGATGCACGTGATTAAGTGCTAGCCTCTCCAAGTAATTTTGCACTGAAGCAGTTAACATTGCTTGTTATCTAGTAAATCGATCCCCATCAACTACAATTGATTTAAAGACTCCTCAGGAGGTATAGTCTGGTAAAATTATTTGGCTTGCCTATATTTGGTTGTCTTGCTTATGCTCATATGAATGATGGTAAACTAGAGTGAAGGGCAATGAAATGCACATTTCTTGGGTATGCTACTCTAGTTGAGGGATATAAATTGTGGTGTATTAAAAAGGATAGAACTCCAAAATTTAATGCTAGCAAAGATATTAAATTTGATGAGTTTGTTATGTTTGGCCAAAGAGAAGAGCTTGATAATCTTTCAATAACAAAGATTAGGATGCTAACCAGAAGATAGAGTTCGAGATTAAAGCTTCAAAAGAATGGAAAAATCCCTATAGAATAGTTTAGGGAAGGAGAATGATAAAGTATAGCAAATCAAAAAGCCTTCAAGGTATGAAAATTGTGTTTGACATTGTTAATGCTAACTCTATGACTTATGCCTTTGCTGTAGGAAAGAATATTGATTCTGATGAACTGAGGTCATATAAAGAGGTGGTTCAGAGTAAAGAAGCATCATAATGGTTGATTGACATTAATGAGAGATGCAATCTCTTATAAAGAACAAAACCTGGGAACTAGTACCATTACAAAAGGGTACCAAATAAGTGGGAAGCAAATGGGTGTTCAAGAAGAAAAAAAGTATTCCTAGAATTAAGCTAGAAAGGTTCAAAGTAAGAATTGTAGCAAAAGGCTTCTTGTAGAAGGAAAGAATGGATTCTTAGATTTGTCACGTCCCGAGCCTGGTGCACTGATAAATGACTGCATACCTACAAAGCTAAACATGCAAGACCTTAGAACTTATCTCACAGTAGACAAGAGTTTAGAATAATAAGGTTTGGAATACAATTATTCAAAATGAAAGTTCAAGGTCTATATATAATTTTTTTGACTTGCTAAAATAGTGGATGTTATCACTCAATAGCCCCCTAAACCGGTGGTCGATCTATGAATTTTATGCAATGGGGTCCATATATAATATATATTTATTATAAAAATATTTGTTGTGCAAGTTTGGTGATGATAAACAAATCAAGCCATAAGTATATTTAACAATGCCAACAAAAAAAATCAAAATGACATTCTCTAATACAAAAATAACATTATTTTACAACTGTCCTAGACGAGTTTTCATATCTTGAAAATAATACATAATAGCATCATTAATAATGCTATCAAAAACATCTTTTTCAATATATTTTATCAAGCAATCATTCAACCATTGATCACACATTTTATTTCACAAGTCACTTTTAATCAATTTCATTGCAAAAAATGCTCGGTCCAGAGTTGTTGTAACCACTAGTAAAATTAAAGCCAACTTTAATAACAACTATACCAATGGATAAGATATTATGCTTCTTAATCTCTACCATCTTTTGTGAAAGCTCTCCTATTCCATTCAAATGAGCAAACCTTTTATCTCCTTGTACATCAACAATATAGTTGATTTTTGAGAGCTATAAGCTTAACAATGGAAAACTCACATGGATAAAATTTAGCCATTCTTAGTAAATTTTCCATTTAAAATTGTTTAATGAGTTTCTTGGACTTAGACAAGCAACATAAAGAAGTAATTCGGTGTTTACTTCGTTAAAACGATTATTGAGCTCTTGAAGTTCCATATCAATCACAGTATAAAATAGATCAACTTGGTAATGGTGTAAATTGTTAACTTGTCAAGCTTTACGACGCCTACCTTTTACATATACATCTTCCATATCCGGCATTTGAATTTTCATTCTATTTCAAAATGAAGAAGCATCATTCATCAAATCTCTCCACCCATCATCTCTCATTTGTTGCAATCTTCTATTTGCAGTTTTAATAAGTGACATGGAATTTACAATTTCTTCATCTTTATTTTGTAAAGTGAAATTCAATTCATTCATAATTCCCAATACTGCCACCATCAAATTTTTGTAAAATAAAATAAAATCAAATGAGTCAAGTAGTTCCAAGAGGCGATGTGCTTCTATTTTTTAATCTTGATAAGTGCCTTCTTTTTAAATGTTTCCTAGTACATCAATAATTGAAGAAAACATAGCCATAATATTCAAAAGTGAAGCATAATGAGAACCCCAATGAGTATCACCTGGTCTCTTAATACTCATTTCTTGGTTCAAGCCTCTACTAGTTTCCACCTCACCATTAATTAATGATTCTATAACTTTGTTTGCACGTTACTCTTTAAGCTTGTCTCGACGCTTACAAGAACCTCCAATCACCTTTAGCAAATGAACAACTAAATCAAACAAATCATTAATAACAAAATGATTCTTTGCAACAAACACAAGGGGTAACTGTAATTAATAAGCAAAACAATGAATATAATAGGTATATTTTCTTTTTCTCATAATCAAAGTTTTTAAGGCCTTGAACTCTCCTCGCATGTTACTAGCACCATCATAACCTTGCCCTCAAATTCTTGAGAAACTTAGTTGATGCTCTGAAAGCATCAAACAAATAGCATTTTTAAGTGATTTTGCTGAAGTATTTGAAACATGAGTAAGGCCAATAATTCTCTCCATAACAAATCCCCTTCTATCCACATAACACAAAATAAAAGCCAACTACTTTTTACATGACACATCACAAGATTCATCAACTAAAATCCCAAAAAATCATCCCTGAGATCATCAATTATAGCCTTGATAGTTTCTTTTGCAGCTGTATGCACAATGTTTTTTTTTTTTTGAATTAAAGGGGCAATCACTTTTGATTTCTTGGACAATTATACAATACAACACTACCCATTTTGTCATTACGTTTTGCATAAAAGTGTAGAAGCTCGAGAAAACCCCCTTTGTTACTAGAATTTCCATGCTCATCATGACCACGAAAAGGTAATTCTTGTCATAAAAGGAATTTAACACAATCAATAGAAACATTTAAAGGATTTTGTACTCAGTTTTAAACAAGTCTGTTTGCCTATCAAATGCAGAGTAAATAGATTATGATTGCTTCATCGAAGCTTGACATTTTTGAATAGCCATATTATGTGCTCTTGTAGCATCATGAGCGTTAATCATTGACTTTTATTCCAAGCTTTAAATTCCTCACTTGCAACGGAGTCGGATCCACCTTGACTTTAAGTTTAGCTTTAAATAGATAGCAACATAGGCAAAATGCTGCTTCTTCTTTTATGCGATACTCCAATCAGTATTTATATTCATCAAACCAAGTAGAGCTAAATCAGCGCAATCTACCTTGAATGTTCCTTTGTTGAAAATCATGTTGATAAGGGCCTTTGGAAGATATGCTCTTCTACTTTCATCTCAATCATTTGGATGATAAATTTCAATTCCTAGACATTCACTAGGATCAACGGGAGGGGCATTCAAGTCAAGTTCTTCTTTCTTTGTTAAATAAGTTTGTCCTTTGATATTAGAATTAATGTTCTTGTCAAAGCTATTTTCTTAAGTAAAAGGTTGTTCATCTACCAATTTAGATGGTTGTGTAACTGATGATCCATCTATAGCTGGAGCATTTTTTTTTTATAATATCTGAGCATAATTCACTAATTAAAAAACATGAATATAACTAAATTATGAATATATGAGTAGATGCATGCTTCAGTAATATATAATAAGCAAATAAATATATCACCTATAATCGTTGTGTTTAATGAAAATCAACTAAACAAATATTTAATTGGAAATCTCTAATCAATTAATAAATTAAATGAAAGAATGAAAATCATATAAAAATCATAGAACTAAGTTACTAAGATAACCACTTGGCCAATTTTTTTTAAATAGTTCAAATTTTCAAGAGCCATTGAATTGAATCAATTGATCTCCTGGCAGGCTCGTAGCCATGGATTGATCCTCCTCTCAAATAAAGTATTGAAGCCCACAAAATGATAGAAGCATTACTCATTTACTCCAATTATAGATTTAACTATGAAAATCATTCTATAAATAATAATTAAGTGGAAAATCACTTACCAAAAGCTTTTGGCTAATCATAGCTTTAAGCTTTTGCATCCAAATTACTATAAACAAAGTATGTTGATTTTTGAGTAGTGGCTAGTGGGATAAGGATTGTGGGCGATTACGACTGATGAGCAAAGGAGCTACCCTGGAAAAGCTTGAATAACCAGGGCAAAAGCAAAACAAAAGTGAAATCTGAAAAGGTAGTAGTTGCTTTAAACTTCTCATTAGTTTATTTATTTAATTGAAAAGGTATGGGTTGGTCAACAAGTTACTCTATTGATTAAAAAAAGGAGGCCCACTTTACTTAAAAGCCATCATCGGCTAATATTTTCCAAATTGCATAGAGAATGAGGTCCCTATTTTATGTTGAATGGGGTCCATTTCCCATTCTTTATATTATATTATATAATTTTTTTAAAAAAAACTGGGGCCCAAGGACCCCACTTCAATACATATGGATCTGCCATTAGGGCAAACACACATTAACCTCTGTGAACTTTTCCTATTATAGTAATACTTAAACTTGTCAAACCTCATGATTCCTATTTGTAATAAATCTAGACTCACAAGGCTACATGTGACCAAGTTCCATAGTATTCTTAGAATTCCTCAAATTATGGCGTTAATTTCAATCTCACCTAGTTTTTGCACATTTATATTTCAGGAAAGTCTTATCCAAAGATATTTTATAGACAAGTAGCTAAGGCCATAAAAAATATTCTTTATATTTTACACATTGGCCAATTTTGCCTCCAAAGTCATGAAAAGTACCATTTACTCTTCAGGTCCAACATAACAATAACATCAGGGATACACAAATTCATAGGAACATATCTCTTAAGCTACAAATTTAATAAATTTGAAATTATGCAAGTGGTAAGCCATGGAAAAATAATACAATTGTAGTACCCAATATTTTATATGTTAGGCCTCACAATTTTGTAAATTTAGCCGAACCCATTACTGTTCAGCTATAGCTAGTTTGTGGGAAGGCAACTCAATAATTTTTAATTTATTGTAGCTAGATTTACTATATTAATTATTATAGCATATTAGGATTAACCCTTAAAATTTTTATTTTTCTTCTTCTTACCCTTATTCTCATCCAAGAGAAGAGAGGGCTAGGAGAGGGAGAAGTACAAGTAATCCCTTGATTTTTTTTTTTTTTCAAATTTCTTAGTAGAAATCTCCTCCAAGGTTGGATTATTAGTTGGAGTTCATTTGGATTCCTTGGATCTTTTGTATTCTTAAATTTAAAGCAGTTTTAATCTCTTGAACTCCATATCTGGGAGCTCTTTGAATTAATGTTTAATTTTATGGCTAGAATGACACATTTGAAATGTTGTGGGGGAGTTACTTTTAAGATCTAAGTTGTATGCCTTATTTAAGCTATATTTACGCTTCTTGGGCTACAATTCTCTACTTTTGATCTCGATATTGTAGTACTGATTTTGGTAAATATTGGTGAGTGCAATGTATAGTTTGATCATCTTGATTCTTGTTTAATTGTTTTACTTGGGAGGTAGAGTGGAATGGTGATTTGGGAAAGGTAGGGGAAGAGTGTGTTGGACCTTAGGATAAGGTTGAAGGCGTATATATTATACATATACTTAGAGTGTAAAACTTGCAGAGAAGATGTTGAATTATAATTATGTTTGGCTTAATCATGATTATTGGACTTTCCTTGGATGCTTAATGTGAAGCCAAAGAGGAGGAGTTATTATAGAATTACATTTGCATGTTTTATAGAAGCTAGATGAATTAAAATTGAGTTGTTCTTGTAATTATTTCCATATCGGTGATCTTGATAAAATTGTTTTAGAGGTGAAAATGAAATTGTCATAAGTATGAACTGAGTTGTAGTGGTTGGAAGCTTAATAGTGAGTATATGCGAGGTTAGGGGCAAAGTTACTATAGCTTCTACAATAGCACCGAATTTTGTAAGTGTTGTTTTGATCTGGTTTAAGCTAGTTGAGACTGGCTTAAGTAATCTTAGGCCAACTTGAGCTAGTTTACCTTTAGTGGGTTGTAGTATGAGCTACTTAGCTATGGTTATTGAAAACTATTGGTTGGTTAAACCTTTTTAAGATACATTTCAATTAACTATAAGTTAATAGCCCTTCATAGATTTCATTTAGCGCTAAGATGCATGTAATACTTGCTATTTGGACTAAATCAGCAAGTCTCTCATTTATTTTCTTTTAGGTGGTGAGAACTCTAGCAAAGGCTAGGCACCCGTGGAGAAATAGAAGATTTCTTCTACTTTTTTGGCCAATAGGTTGTGAGTGGATTTTACTTTATTTTATCGTGCTTGCAAAAGAAAATTTATTGTGGCTTTGTTATATGTATATATATATATATGTGTGTGTGTGTGTGTGTGTGTGTGTGAATCATTTTGCCAAGGATTCTTAAAATGTTTTTTTGGGTTCAAAGTGAGTATTTCATAGCAATTTGAACACAATCTTACTTATTATGTTTTTTTCTTGGGATTTTATATGAAATTTTTATGACCATTTGATTGTATGATTCTAATTTAGCAATGCGAATATGTGTGTGTGACACTAGGATTATGGTTTAAATTATTTTTTTTTAGTATATATATTTTTTGTGATAGTATGATGCATGATTTCGTTAGTGACTGGGAGCCTAGAGCTACGCCTACTATAGTAGGGATGGGTGCTCGCTGTCCAACTTATTGAGAGGCGACGTGGGTGGCCAATATATTTGAACCCATTTAGGCTTTGCTTAGGCTGAAGGGTTTAGGAGGTAAGGGTTATTTGAACCCTTGCTTGGGGGTGAAGGGGAAGGGTTTGGGAGGTGAATTGGAAGGGGAGAAGGGAGAGGGTGGGGGGGGTGTTGAAAACACCCTATTTTACCTCTACTTCTCAACCCTCCAAATTGGAGGGTTAGGATAGGTTGATTTTTTAAGACAAAAATGCCCTTATTGTAAGATTTTGATGACCTAACATACCCTTTATTACATGGTGGAAATGAATGATAGAAGAACTAAACCCTAACTTTGAGAGCTTTATCTCCTCCTCCCATCTCTGGTGATCCACTAGCATCTCTCATTGGAGATCCACCAAACCTTCGATGAGTAAATTTCTCCTTGCTTCATTGTTCATGTTTTGGTTTTTCTCTTCTTTGATAAATCTCTATTTCTTTCTTGATTTTATATTTGGTTTTCAATTTAATTTTGGAGCATCAGATCAAGCTTTTGGAGGTGATAATTTCAAATTTTAGAGTTATAAATCAGTTTGGTTTCAGATTAAGGTAATAATTTATGCACTTTGTTCTTGAATTCCTGGTTGTCTTGTCTGTAACTTAGCTAATTTTATTTGTACTGTTAAAAATCATAGCATTTTCTTCTGAATCTTCTAATAGGAGAGGAGTTTGTTCGATGTGTTATTTGGATAATAGTTTGTTCTTGTGCTGAATACTTGTCTTGCTTATTCTATGATTTTTGATTGTTGGAGATTAATTCTGTGAAGGAAAGGTTTCAAGATCAAGTAAAGGTTAAGGTCTTTATAAGTCAAATGTAGCACACCTTGTCGAGGTATGAATCCAAGCATAACCAGCTGTGCACAAAATTTTGAATTTTTATCAGATCTGTATTGTGTAGATAATTTTTCTCACAAATAAAGTCGTGGCCTTTTGCTTCATAATGTTAATCTAAGCAGAATGTTATACCAACCAATATTGAAAGTATGCTATTTTCAACAACTGATTGTGCCATAACAATATGGAAGTAGCATTTTCTAGGGCTTTTGATAAAGATTATATCAAATTTGGCATCCTATGTGCAAATAGCCCTGATTATTGTTGATGTCTATATGCAATGCACTCAGTCAAAAACATCCCATAAGTGAGTACATTTGTTCTTTGAAAACTCCATAATAAATAAGGTAATAATCAATCAATTTGGTTACATTGAACCCAATGGAGATCATCGATATAAATGAGTGCTAGTTACCTGCAAAGATTTCATAGAATATAGATTCTTTTCCAAAGAAATCATAAAAAGATATCTAGAGAACAAACAAAATACACAAACAAAATTTATCATTACTAGAATTCACAAACAAAATGCATCATTACTAAAAATTGGCGGTATTCATCAAAAGCTTCAGCATACTCCTAATCAAAACTTCATATGGATATTTTTGAGAATTAGCTTTAGTTATATGTGTGATCAATGTTGGTTGATTAATTTCCTAACAACAGCATACAAAAATTTTAGAATTTCATACTTGGTAACTTGATATGAAATTTCCAGATGGACAACAATACTTACTGTTATGAGAATATGAGCACCAAGTCAACCATAGTGATTAACTGGGCACATTGGCCCAATTTAATTTTTGAAGTTATTAGCATTATACTTAGTTAAATTGGCTTCTTGGATTGCAAGTTCGCCAAAATTCTTTGATGCTGTGAAATTATTTGATTGCAAGTTTGTCGAAATTATTTGATGCAAGATTATGAGCTGATGAGTTCAGTCTGATTTTATGCAAAACTTGAAAATTTCTCCTATTGACAATCATTGCAACTTCTTTTTATGCATTATTTCATCATTGCTTTTCAGTATCATATACATCATTCTGTAGATTGTGAATATATGTCCATTAATATTATTAAAGTGGGACACTTTCTTTGATTCTAATAGACCGAAACACTTATGCAGTGTTAGAGGCAGTTATGTTTCCTACAAATGCAAACTTGAAATAATGTGCATGGGTTTTTCCCAAACTAAAGTCATATATAATTGGAGTATATTAGGATGTACTGAGGTTGTTTATTATGTGGCTTTGCCATAAATTTTTTATGATAAATCACTTTATCTCACATTTTGATAAATCTTTATTGAAACATATTTCATTCAACAATTCTCACATTTTGATAAGAAATTATTTATGTATAGATGGCAGATGAAATTCAATTGTTGGCTAGAATTCTTTTTAATGCATGTTTTAATGAGCAATCCTTTTTCATAATTGCAATAACCACACCATTTAGTGGTAGTTCAAGTTGTTGTCAATGTAATTGTTTGCATTATGAGAATTGTGAATGAACTTAAACAAGTTACTAGTCAAATAACTCTTAAAATACGACTTTAAGGAGACCAAGCAAAGAATGAACTAAAGTCACATTTTCTTTCAAGTGATCTATGCTATAGCATGATAAGAATGAGCCTTACAACTTTCCAAAGGCTATGTGATGTATTAGTTAGAGATGGTGGCCTTAGAACAACTATGTAACTATCTGTCCAGAAACAAGTTACAAAAACAATGTACTTGTTAGGTCACAATGTCTCACATCATGAACTATCTTTTTTCCTATCTTTCCCGTGAGAAAATCTTTGTCATTTCCATAATGTTTTACAAGCTTTCATGGAATTAGAGGACAAATTCCTAATACAACCAGATGGCTCACAAATCCCTCTCGAAATTTTTAACAATAATAGATTCTATCCATATTTTAAGGTAACCATATGTCCAATTACAACTTGAATACAACTATGTCTATCGTTACTATGAAATAAAAAATTTATTATCAGGACTACGTTAATGCAATTGATGGAACACATATTTGTGTAAAAGTCTCTAATGTAGAACCCCTAGGTATTGTGGGAGGAAAGAATACCCAATATAAAATATATTGGCTGCTTGCATATTTGATTTAAAATTCACATATGTGTTACTTGGGTGGGAAGGCACAATATATGATTCAAGAATTATGAAAAATTCATTAACTAGAGTGGCTCCACTTAAAATTCCAGAAGGTGCTCGTCAAAATATTATAATATTATATAAACCCCCATATACATATACACACACATACATAATTTAATAACAAACTTTGTTTTAACTTTGGGAAAATATTACCTTGTTGTTGTAGGATTTATGTTGAGAAGTGAGCTTATTACACCATATGGAGGGGATCCGTATCACTTAAAAGAATATTCAAAGAAATCCACCACAAAATGCATGTGAATTATTTAATCTCTATCATGCATTTTTATGGGATGCTATTGAACAAGCATTTGGTGTCCTTAAAATGTGTTTCCCAATAGTAGGAAGCTTGACGGAGCCCCATTATGGATTGGAAACACAAAAGGAGATTATTTTTACATGTTGCATTTTGCATAATTATTTAATGAACTTAAGGAAGAATCACATGAAGAACATCACTATAGCGGGGAAAATAATGAGGAAATTACTCAATGGGAAATTATTAGAGATGCCATAGCAGCTGAAATGTGGGTTAATTATGTTGAGTGTGTTGAATGACTAGTGTGACTGGTTTTATGTCTTTCTAATTACTTTGTAATCAATTAGATGAAGAACATGATTGATGTTGGAGTATATTTATTAGCTCATCCATGTTTCTTTTGAGTCTTCCTCATAATTTTTTTAATTAAAAATTTAGCTAATGATTTTGATATATTGCATGTAATTAATAGTATGTTTTATTATTGTCATTCTTAACAATGTTTGGTGTTGTTGTAGTTTACAATATGTCAAAGAGAAAAACTCATGATGGCAATGCTACATTGACATGGACTTCTACTATGGAAGACGCTTTGATTGAGGCATACTTGCATCTACATACAATAGGGAATAGAGTTGGTGGCATGTTCACTACATATGCATTAGACAACATAATTACTAAATTGAAGAGAAAATTTTTAGATAAGCTAATAGACAAGTAAAAAGCTCAAAATCGTATGAAAATTATATATAAATTTTTTTTTTCTGATGCTATAACATTTTTAAGAATGGAATGAGTGGGTTTGCTTGGAATCCAACTACAAAATTGTGGGATGTCGAACCTGAAGTGTGGCAACATTTAATTAAGGTTAGTTTCCTTTATTAATAGTAATACAATATAATATACATATTGGTGGACGCCATGTTCTTAACATCGTGTTCATAAATAGATTAAACAGGAAGATACTAAGTGAATGAAAAAAAGTGTTAAAAATTACTAGAAGTTGGTTCAACTATATGGAAAAGTTAGGGCTTCTGGACAATATGCCAAAACTGCTTCAGAGATGAGATGAAGAAGAGCTCAAATTTGAACAACACAATTGATGAAATTGACTTTATGGTTACCCAAAACATGGCAAACTTGGATAATGTGAGTGAAAATGAAAATGTGGACGTACATCACAATGGGGTGGTAGATGAAGTCTCACCAATGCCTACAAATCAACAGTCTTGCTTTGAATCTCCTAGTGTTTCTAGGTCCAAGAAAGTCATTGGAGTTGATATTAATGACAATCTAAACATGTTGTATGTAGCAGTTGATTCGGTTGCTGATGCTTTTACCCAATCAACCAATGCAATGATCGAAGCATCTCAAGTGGTGATGGAGTTAATAAAAAGTGTTATAAGGGAATGCTTTACAAACCCAAATCCAATCCAAGAGTATGATGTGTGGGGCATGCTTACTGATTTAGGGATCTTACAACCTTTTTTTTTTACCAATGCTTATATGTTCCTAATTAGAGATTCCAAGGTGTTGGAAGGTTTCATTAGATGCTCTAATGAGCATTGTAAGTCTTTATTGTTGAGGTTGAAGGGCCATGATCAAGGACCACAAGTTTAAAGTGGAAGGTTAGCATTTTCTTCCTTGGCAACATTGAATAATTTTGAGACATATTTATTTAAATCCTTACATCATTTGTGTTGTTTTTTTGTAGGAATTAATGGATGCATATTGACAAAACAATGGTTCATCATTAAATGCTAAGCATTTTTTGTTTTAACTTATGAAACAATATGTACTTTGCTTTAACTTGATGAAACAATGTGTATTTTGTTTTAACTTGATGAAATAATGGTTACCTTGCATAAACTTTATGAAACAATGTTTATTTTGTTTTAACTTGATGAAACAATGTGTACTTTGAATATTTTGATGAAACAATATGTATTTTGTTTTATTTTGATAAAAATTAAGTATGTGTATTTTGATTTCTTATGGTGAAACACTGACTAGTATTTTTTTAAATTTATAACTATTTTCAATTAAACAAGTAATACTATTTCTTATTGAGTCTATATCTCAAAGGGTAAGTATTTTATTTTGGTGATATTATTTTATGTTTCTTAATTTAGGATATCCAACATTGAAATCACAAGAGACATCAAGCATAAACTTCATTATATAATATTTGAGACTTAAAGGGTATTTTGATAATATAAGCACAAACTCTTACCTTCCTTTACCTTCAATCAAAACACAAAATTTGCATAACCTTCCTTTAATTTGCTCTTGCCCCAGGCAAGATATAAGTTCAACCCTTACATTCCCTTCCCTTACTTTACCTTACCTTACCTTACCTTACCTTACCTAATGAACCTTCACTACACTCCATCCAAGCAAGGTGTTAAAAGGCTTAGAGAAAACCTAATCAGGAATATGAGTGGATAACTCTAGTAAAATTGAGGCACCATGATTCACTATGTGTGTGGTCTCATTGGTCAACGCCAAGGGTAGCAACCTTGATGGGCCTAGACATAGCTGCAACCAAGGCTAGGTTCATTGTAAATTTTGATAAACCCTCAAAATTGGTTTATGATTTTTCTTTTTGTTCTTGTCTCCTTTCAGTATTTGGAATTTAAAAAATATATATATGTTTTTAAGTTTTCTTGTTTATCTGTAATTATTTATTTTGCTATTTACATATCTACACACTCAGTAACTTTGTTACTCATAATATCTCCTTCTTTATATTTTTCAAGCTTTCCCTCTTAGTTTATTGTGTTATTGTGCTAAGTTTTTCAACATTTTGGTTTGCCTGCATTATAGGTTGATTTTTGTTAGTATTGCAATGGGGGACCTACAAGTGTGATTTAGAAATTTGTATTCTTATCTTCATCAAGTGAACTTTATGTATTCTTTGTACTTAAACTTACTTCATATGCAAACCTTTTTCACCTCAATGGTTTGAGAAAATCCCTATGTTTTGTATTTATTACTGTTTTACAGAAAATTTGTTCACAGTATATCAGTAGCCCAGCAATGTTTTGGAGTGGTGAATTTCTTCATCACCTATTTCAGGATATCATGGCGGTTGCCACGTGTCTAGCTTTGGGTTTGGGCGTGACAGCAATTCCCTAGTTGTAAACTTCTCCAAATTCTATATCTATAGTATATGAATTTGGGGTAAAATTTCAACTAGCTCAAAGTCAAAACACTAAAAGTAACAATCCCTACATGTCTGTGAGTTTAACTCTAATTTTGTTTTTTATTCCAAATCATCATATCTACAAATTTCATGAATCCTATATTCTCTTCAAATATAGATAGCCATGTCCAAAGAAAATTAAATACAATACAATCCTACAACATTTAATCATGAACTCCAAACAAAGCAAGAACCATAACCCACTCACCTTGGGGTTTCCCAACTCTTTCTTCCTTTATTTTTTGAAAATTACTTTGTTCTTTTCTCTTTTCTTTATTTTTTTTTTTTGGTGAAAGATTGCTAAAACTTAGAGAATTTTCTTATGGCTATAGTAGTAATACTATAGAAGAAAAAGAAAGACACCATCTTACCCCTTGCAACAATTCTCACATTTACAATTCTTCTAAAACCTAGAAATTTCCAAATGAATCACCCAAAATTTTTCACAATCATTCAAACATTAGAAGTAAATCCAAAAGAGACAAAAACCCCAAATACTTCCAAAAGTAGTGGAAATAGACCAAAATAACATGAAACACAAAGTGCATACATGATTGTAAAGTGTACAATCACAACAACAACACACAAGTCACTACAGTGACTACTAAGCTTATTGAACAGAAGCAACATAAGATAGGTAGGACATGGGCTTAGCAATTTAGCACACTTAAAGCTATACATGAACTTGAAAGTAATTTTTCTTAACTCTAGGGTATTAGCAGCATCCATAACTCTCCCGGTGGGAGCTCTCTTCATCAACAATGATGGCCAAAGTAGAAAGCATAGCTTGGCCTTCCAAAGCAGCCTTCCTTTCTTAGACTTTAGAACCACCGAAAATCCTTGCATACTCATGTCATGTGGGTATGATTCATTGCATTCTCTTGACGGCCTATAAAACTAGCCTCGAGAGCCCTTTCTCCTTGACTGGTGCTCTTGCCATGCAAGATGGCTTAGGATCATCACCAAGTCATCATATGAAATAGCCTCTTTCAAGAAATTCCCATCTTCACTCCTTTACTTTGCTATGACAATTCGTGGCATGTAGCATTCTTCTTTGTATAGCTTCCTCATAGTCCTTGCTACTAGCGATCTAAAATCCATGGAATTCATGCTAACCACTATAGAGGATGATGGAATGAGCACATGAATAATAGCTTTACTTGCCCATTTAGCTTTCCTTGATATCTTTAGTAGCTCACCTAATCTTCACTTTCCTCCAGGAAGTACTCCTCTACCTTTTCCTTGTTACCCAGGCATTGGTTACAAATAGCCTCACCCTCATTTTGGGGACATCCTCCTCCTAATAATCATAAAAATTTCAAGGGCACTTAAATAAGAGAAAACTACTCAAATGGTACAAGGTTGACAGTATTAAAAGGCAATAAGACTTCCCTAAATAAAAATCTCTACTAGCTACTCCAAATACTCTAAGCCCACTAACTCAACTTATACATAGGTTCTAAAATCACTAAAAATAAGTAGCTTGGGCAAATTTTCTTTGATACCACTTAGATTTGTCACTCTTGAGCATAATACACTAAAAAACGGTTGTATACCTACAAGATCGACATCAAGTAGGTATGCGGGCCTCAAAACATGTCTCTAAGTAGACTATAAAATCTAATGGAAGCATAAACTTCAAAAGAAAAAGTACTTAAGTTTCAGAAAATAAGAGTTCAGAATAAGAAGGTTTGGCATACAATTATTCAAAATGAAAATTCAAGGTCTACGAGAAATGAAGAATATTATTAATTTGCTAAACTAGTGGATGTTGTTGTTAGGATTATGCAAATGAATGGCAACAAGGATACTTGTATTAGGGCTTTTCATTTGTATTATATATTCTTATTATTAATAATATGCATTTATTTTGATGTTCATATAAATCATGTGATGACATTTTAATTAGTTTGAACATTATAGTCCTTGTGTGTTAAGTTAAACCTTCTATTCTTTATGGGATAATAAGGAGGACACTAGAAGGGTTTAGTATGTATACACTTAAATAGTTCACAAATTGGAGAACCTTTAATTTATTAAATATTCGTAAGGATTTGTATGACATATTCTTTGACAAAAAGTACTAGTTGAACACAATGGGATTATAAAAGCATATGTCATAAATACATTAATGCATGGCTCGCAACAATCCAATCACACTGGTTTTACTCATTAATCAACAATGATTGAGATTATTAGTTATGATCATATGAGTGAACCTTAGACCTGAGGTATCATGATTACAATATGTTTGTTATGCCTAGTATGTTACTAGAGTCATTAGGCTTAGTTTACCCTTTAGTAGGGTCAACCTTGAAGTGTGGCTATGTCAGGTAAGTAGCAGTTGTGAGTGATCACCAAGAAAGAATTCGTTCTCTCAAAAGTAAGCGAGTTAATATCCTATGTGATTATGAATGAATGAGAATAGAAGACCTTGGCCAAGGCAGGCAAAATACTTGTGTGGGACACTGATAAGTTCTTGTGTATTAGTAATACGAAGTATTCTTTTCTTACAATGAGCATTACTTTTCTCAGATTTTATCACTCATACATGTGTATTTGTGTTACTTTTGTGCATGTAGGGTTGTGGAGACAAGTATAGAAGAAAGAAGCCAAAGTAGATCATGAATGCACGTTGTTGATAAAATCTTGGAGTGAACAAATGTGAAGACACAAGTTATGCTCAAAAAC
The DNA here is from genome assembly GCF_009730915.1 of Dioscorea cayenensis subsp. rotundata. NCBI lineage: Eukaryota > Viridiplantae > Streptophyta > Magnoliopsida > Dioscoreales > Dioscoreaceae > Dioscorea > Dioscorea cayenensis. The sequence continues at coordinate 12,288,509 of NC_052478.1, forward strand.
ATATGAATGTGTACCAACCTCTGTTGTGCTCGAGTGAACATGCAAATTAGAGGAGCACAAAGGCAGTCACACTCATGTGTTTTGACTCGTGCAATGCTAGCAAGATTGTCGTTAAATGTGATTTTGTTATAGTAGCAACACGATCTACCGCATGAATGTGTGCCCATTCATGTGGCCTCGATGAAAAGTGTGAATTCGGGAGTAGTTTGGCGGAGTATTGAAGCAGACACTGTAGCAAATCACTGTAGCAATTAATGTAGTAGTTACTGTTCACAGGCCGCTGAAAAATCAATTCCTGCAGATTCACACAGGCGTGTGGAAATTCCACACGCCTGTGTGGATGCTCGATTCCAGCCGTATTTAAGTCACGATTTCAGCCCATTTGGAGAATCTTTTTCCCATCTCTTCACCATCTTTGGAGGCCCTCGCGGCTAGGGTTTAGAGGGGCTTTGGCAAGGCTTTTGGAGTGGTTCTACAGCTTTCAACACCATGTTCCTTTGGAAGAGAGTTATTGGGGGAGCTTTCGTTAGCATCGATTCGGCGAGGTATGCCCTAGGCTTGACGAGGGAACCTTTAACGAAGACGCGGCCACTCTACAAGACTATCGACATGAATACCAAGGGGGTTTTACTTATGGATTGCATGCTTTTACTTTTGATTTCATTATTGATTGTATCTTTCTCCATGGAGAGCTAAACCCCTAGTGGGTACTTGGACTTGTAAACCCTAGGACGATATTGTTTCTTTGACCTTTCTATTATGTTTCTTTAATTGATGTCTTTAATTGATTTCTAATATTGAATGCTTGTTGAATGGGTTTTACCTTAGAGTGACACTAGGGTTGGGAGCCTACATTGGTAATCCTTGTAAGTGAGTGACACACCATGAGAGCTAGACAAAGCAAGATTGGAGAGGGTCGAGAGGATGAGTCGAGAGGTAGCGGAACGTCCCCTTTACCCTCCGGTGTGATTTATCCTACCTCCACATTCCAAGAGTTCTTTGCATTCACAATAGAGTGAAGTACTAAGAGACGAACTCCGCTGGGGCTTAGTTGCACAAGCAATAGAGTGAAGCGTTGAAGTAATCTTTAGTATCTGGGGCTTAATTGTGACTAGGGGTCTTTCGCCTGGACCAAAGGGTTAGATCTATATTAGGGAATAGGGTTTATCACTTAGAGTCCCTAGAGCTTTAAGCAACTTTGCACAGTGTGAGGTGTTGAGACTGAGCGATTTCTCCGGCTGACCTTAGGTTTGGGACCGTGTATTTTAGGATTTCATGACTCTTTAAGCATCAGTTAGGAGACATAATAGTTGGTTTTGCACTTGAAGCAATAGTCCTAGGGGGAGCAATGTCCAGGTGCCCCACTTTCTATCGATTGCCTTTTCTCTCTTTTTTTATAGCATCTTTCTTGTTCTTTTTAATTCTTTTCATATTGATATTGTTCACACTATTATTGATCCATCCTTATTTTAGTTAAATAGAAATGCTTGTGTTTCCTGATCACTATTCCCTTTGGATACGACTACCCACTCACAAGGGTATTATTACTTCGACAAACCCGTGCACTTGTGGTACGCAAAAGGCGTTTGTCTGACACGAATGAAAATTTGGTAATATTACTCTACTATGATTATTTGTATATGATCAAGTTTAGTGAGTTTGATGATTACCATGACTCTCCCCTGTTTGGGATACAAGAATGAATTGTTTACACACATATTAATCGAAAAGGTTCATACAATCTACTCATTCGTGTTCAATTGGGTTATGACTTGGGACTACGGGGATGGCTAGGTGTCACTCACATCCTTTGTTATCCTCCCATTACCAATCAAAATGAACCTAGAGAGTTACATTTCAGGGAATTAAAAATCAATCTCATTTTGAGTGTAATGGTAAAATTTTTAATTTTCAAGTTTACTTCATGGGATGAGTGAAATTATAAATTGAATAAGGGTTTTTGTGTTAAGTTAAATTTTGGTTAGAGTTTGATGGAGTCAAATAATTAATTAAAATTATAAGAACTTGAAGACAAAAGTGGTTTTAGTTTCTTTAAGACTCATATTTCTAATATAACTTTATAATAGGATAATTTTTATCATGTTTATGGAGTTTCATATTTCTGATAGGACTTTATAATAGGATAATATTTATCATTTTTAATGAAGTTTTCATAAATATAACTCCCCTCTAATTCTAGAACAAAAAGAAAAATTAATTCTATTCACTGGTGAGATAAATTCCCAATCTCTCTCTCCTTTTTTAACCTTAGCCGCAATTTGGATAAGAAGAGGAGACTGTTTTTGAATTCTAGCATAATTTGTGGGACAATTTTGACACATCAAAGGAAAGGGTTTGGAACATCTAAAGGTAATTTCCTAGGCTTTTTTAATTAAATTAGGGTGTTAATCTAATCAATTAGTTTATATCACAATTTTATTTTTGTTTCCCGATGCTTTTGATTGTTTTATACAATTTTGTGATATTTTCTAACAATTATCATTCAACAACCCTGGCCAAGATCTCCTCCAATCAGTCATACTCTTGATTTGAAAAAGGAATAAAAATACATTTATGAGTTGACAACGGACGGACCTCTAATGTGGTGTGTGTAAATATAAATATAAATATGCAAATAATATTACAATGAATCTTTGAATACCACAAGTATACGGTCATCAAGTAATATCTCGTGGTGAGCAAGAGGATTGTATTTGCCCGGGAACGGTGAAAGGCTCCTATTACTTTTTTTTTTGCTTAATCAATAGCCTAAACGTTTACGTTCTTTATTTAGTCTACATCTACGATTTATTGAACAATACAATTGAAGAATCGTTAAGAACGATTGGAAAGAGTTGTGTGGTTTTATATTAGTTATCTTATTTATTACTTATGATAGCCATTGAGTATAACAATCGTATTCTAATATTGGACCAAGGGAATTCAAAGGCCTACTGCTCTACTGGTCCCAATCTCTTGGCAATTAGGTCTAAATCACTAGGAACTTAAGATGTAATCTCTATGTACTCCAATTTCCTATGTTTGCCTTAAGTACAAGAATTCCTCTAGAAGGGACAAATCAAACCCTAAGCCTAAGGGGCAATCGATCCCTAATCCAAAAACCTAATCATGTCTAATTTCTTAGCGCATGCATAAATCTAACATGGCATGTGTGTTCTAATGTAGGGGCATATATTCCTCCTCCACATTAACAATAATATCATTCAAGAAACATGCAATGAATCACATAAACAAGAAAGATTTATTGAATTTAACAATTAAGATTCATAAACAATAATCAAGGGGCCTAGACATACAATTCCTCTTGAATTGGGTTCTTATGTATCACAAATAGAGATATAAATAAAGATAAAATCATAAGACTAAAGAATAGCATTAAAGAATTTTAAAACTAACTCAATCCAACAGATCTGCGATGGTTGAGGTTGAGAGGATCCCAAGATTGACAAGACGGTGTCGAATCTCTTTGCACGCTCTCCTCTAACTCCGACCACTCTACCTTATTCAACAAAAGAATCTTTCCTTGATCAGAAAATTATAGGGTTTGTATAGAATTGAGTCCTCCACAGCCTCACCATGGGCATTATGATGCCTGTGGTGAGTAAGTTATTGTGTGGGCTCCAAGTTGCATCCTGACATAGCTTCCCCAGATGTTGTGTGGTTGAATCACAGTCGTGATGGGTTCACAACGCCGTTGTAAGACCGTTGTGGCTTCTGTGTTGCTCTTAGTGATTCCACACTACCACAACATGATAACAACAGTGTTGAGTGTGGACAACGCTATGGTAAGCTATCACCACAGCCATTGTGAGCCATGGTGAAGCTCTGATTCAGCAATTTGGTCTACTTTGCTTCAAAAAGCCCCAAATTCACTTATTTTGCTTTAAAACTGAAATAAAGGTCATGGTGAATAAATTAATGAAATCTCATGCTAATTAGGTGCTAAACATGTCAAATTCCATTTTAAATGTAGTGTAAATGATATGAAAAATATGATCTTTTTAGCACTTATCAAATATTCCCACACTTAAGTGTTTAATTGTCCTCAAGCAAATAGAAAAGATAAAACTAAAAGACATGATAAGTGCTTGACCTCAGGCAACAAGAGATGGAGTTTCAATAGCATAAGGGAACAATCAAATGCTAGATAACATGCATATGCTTTATAAAGAGTAATCTACTCTATGGCAAAAAAAAATACTCTCGCAAGTGTCGGTCTCTTGGTCCACTATCTTATGGTCTAGGTTATGTTGCACAAACTTTTCAAGGTTTTATTTAGCTTAACCATATACTTTTCATAACTCCTTATACATGAATACTCTTTTGCACAGTTAGTAGCTTTAACACTTCCCACAAGGCAACCCTCTCTCCCAATAGGGCATACTTTTTGTATCCAACTTGTTGGGAGAGATTACACACTACAAAGGAGGAAGCTCTTTTTGTTGTCAACACATTTTAACTAAAATAATAAAATGACTAACACTAATTATGCCCTTACTATAAAACATCACTTTTCTAGACATAAGGTGCAAGGTATAATCAAGAGGGACACAAGATAGAGCAAAAACTCGCAAAGTAGTCAAACTCTTAAGAAGCAAAGAAAACAAAAATGCTAGTCTAACATATATCATGTTGCTAGACCAAAGAAACTCCAACAAGTAAGTGCAATGCCTTCAAAAATAAACACTAGCATGTATATAAAGCACAAAGCACTATTTTTGAAAAAAATTTCCACAAATATAATAATAATTTTAAAGGATTTTCCACAATTATAATAAAAAAATGTTATACACTCCCTCCCCACACTTAAAGATATACATTATCCAAAATGTACGCATGCATGCACAAGTGTAGTCAAATATAATAACAAAAGAAAATTAAAAAGTGTATGGACTCTAGTACTCCCTTGGTTTCTTAGTTTAGCCGACAAGGACTGTGAAGTTACCCTTGTCCAGGCTCCTAATTGTGCTGGCCAAAACAACATCCAATCATCTCAAACCCTGATGGAGATATAAATGAAATAATTACATACAAGAATAAGGTGAAATATTGAAAGTAAAGCCCACTATGATAAAAAAGGTGAGTACAAAAGCAACAGGGTAGACGTGCCTTGCTGAAATAAAATGTATAATGTATAACTGAAATGAAAACATAAAAGTGATGAAAAAAAATTAAAATAGCTACTATCGATATAAAAATGCTATCTCAATGCATGAGTGATGGAGGATAGGTAGTGTTCATGAAGCAAAAGGAGACTCCGGCGCTACTGGAGCTGAAACTATCGGTGAAGTAGGCATCAGAGTGGATGAGGGGTCCTAGCACTGTAGATGCACCAGGATCTACCAGAGAAGACCCTCAATCCTCAATTGACCCACCTCAAGATGAGCAAGACACCCCTTAATAGTTGGTTGTATTGATGAAGTCACTGTCATAGTCAAGGGAAAAAGAGGAGTAGTAGCAGTAGCAACTGGAGTTGTAGCTGGGAGAGACTCCTCATCATCTAAAGACTGAGAGCCAGTCCCATGGACAACTCAGTATTGCACCCCATGAGGTGTGTCCCACCGCTCAATCATGCACATTGCTAGAGCGTGGTTACCCTAACGCTGCATATTTGCTACACAATGAATGCATATGTAATGGTCGATCAGGCCAAGTCCCAGTGCAAGCCTGGTGATGTAAGGACCAAGAAATATGGTAGCCAGGTGAGGCATTGTGGGATTGATGTTGTATCTTACAAGCTAGCATGTGATCGATGTGAATTGGCTCCCTAGCTACTATGCTCCATAAAAAGAAAAGATCTCGGAGGTCCATGACCTCTATGCTGTCTCCTCGCCAAGTCAATGTTTGAGATAAGATGGAGTGAATATAGTGGAATGCCGGGCGTCCTAGGGTAAACGCTTTCGAGGTCCCGCATATGTAGGTATCATGGCCCCAAAGTATCTGGGTCCATACATGTTCTGGGCTCAGGTGGACTGGCAGGTCAACATAGAGCCGCGAGCATGACTCGGTGTGAGTATACTCTATATCGGCCAACCCCATCTGCAAGGAAAAATCCATATATGACATCATGACCTTCTCTCCGAACATCTGGAAACTGATAGTCTCTTGATGTCCTAGGCTGAGGATGGTACGGTCAAACTCAAATAAGTCATGACCTCCATCATGAGCTTCCAGTAAGTCAGCTTATCAATGCCGAAAACCCATTTTTAGCCCTAAACAGAAATATGATCTCGTACCTCATCGGCGAGACCTATCCTCTTGAGTGTCAGTAGTCAACACGCTGGCCCTCAATGAATCTCTGTTCCACGAGCCTCCTATATCATGCCCTATGCTTGAGGTCTCCAAAGCAAGAAACAACTGGCCAAGAAGACTCCCTGGTCTTTTTCTTCTTCTCGGCTTCTGCTTGTGGGTGATTGGTAGTTCTATTTTGACCTATAACGTGCAATTCAAAATGAACACAAAAAATCAATCAATAGAGTATGAAAATTCCAATACATGAATGGACAACATGTGCACCATGGCTATTGTCACGGCCTTCCCGATCGCACCAACAATCATCGCGCGGCGCTCGTCACACCACCAAGGCGTCGAGCCAACCTACGGCCAAGGATGAGCTACAACGAACAAGATACAAGCAACCATGCACACAAACAAGGAGATTAGAGAGAAAAACATAAACTCTCTATATTGAAACCAAGATTACACCATGAACATGGATAGCAAAGCCAAGATCTCCACCCCACCAAGGATGAAGAGGAACCAGCCCATGAACCAAGAGGAAACTCACCAAGAGTTCATCTCCTCCTCCCCATCCTAAGGGAATGAGCCATATTTATAGGAAAAACCAACGAGAGGTTGAGAGCAACCAGATCTCAACAAGAGGCTAAGAATAAGTCACCTGTCACATCAAGACAAGCACAATGCTACAGTGCTACAGTGCCAAGAAACACAACACTATTCACTGTACACACCCGGATCACGCTACAGTGTCAACCAATGGCACTGATCATCCAGCCAGCCCTCTCCCGGTCATCCTTTGCTGATGCGCTCATCCGGCCTCGATAGCGCGCACGGCCGCCCGGACATACCGATATCCATTAGTAATGCTCCTAGCAAGGCTCCTCGGTAACGGCCGAGTACCCACTCTCGGTAACTCGCATCCGCCACGGCGCGCACCCACGCGCATTCCTCTCGGTAAAGGCTTTCGGCACCGACCCAGCGCCCACATGCTATCCTGCCCACGGCTGGGCTAAGAGCTCCGCTCCGCCCACCCGATCAGCTGACCGACCGTACATGTCCCTTGATCGACCGTACCGTCCGTGCTTACGCTGATCCGGCTAATTGGCCCATACTTAGCCAATTCTTAGCCTCCAGACCGTGATCACACGATCACCCGCCCATTGATCGAGATTCCTCGGCCACGCGCATCACGCCACGCGCGCTGCCTAGCGAGCCCTCGGCAATGCGCGGCACCATGCCCCCGCATCCGCTCACTCGGCACCCCCGGCTAGAATTCTCAGTCATGCGCAGACTCAACCCGCGCATAAGATGATCGGACGGACAACGCCTATTTGGACTTGGAATTTGGCCAACCTTGGCTTCATTGGCCATCTCCCTCGGCCAGGGACCACCCTATGCCAAGCGTGTAAGGTAGAACCCTTACAAACCTCCCCCACTAGAGAAAGTTCGACGCCCTCGTCGAACAGAATGCAAGTCTTGTTGCTAACCTCACACGGCCAAAGTAGCATACATGTCCGAATTTCCCACATGCTGAAATCCAACTTCATCCCCTCGCCTCTCGGCGCTAAAGCTGAACTTCAGACCTTTCATTTTGGGACATTGCCATCCATAACATATGACAGATTTGGCACCTTGACATGAGGAGCTGCCCTACGCCCCGTTTCACCTCACGCCAATACCACCACAGTCCACCTGCCCCTGCTTGTCTTCATTGTAACGGAACAGCAAGGCCTCTCAACTTGCTCTTGCTCAAGCAACCTGTGCCAATTCCCGTCCCTTCCTCGGCCAAGCATATCGCTCTTGGTCAGCTAGTCAAGCAGCCTATGCTCCTGCCTTTCTCGACGGCCAAGCGATACTCTCTTTCTCCTGCCTCACAAGCCCCCTGCCTCCAACTCGTTGCCTTGCCTACAAAAGGACTACCCAACCCTCTTGCTTACAAGCACAAATATACAATGAAGAGGTGACTGCCCTCATGGTTTACATGTTCACATACATAGTGCCAAACATACAAAAGAGAATACACACCTCCTTTGACACATTCAAAAGAGAATAAGCACATCCCTTTTGGGTATACAAAAGACTCGACCCTAAAAGCACTTGGATGCCTCTTCGGACTCCGCCTAGCATCACAAGCAGCCAAGCGCCATCCTCCGGCTCCGCAACAACTACTCTTCCCGCAGCTGCAGAGGAGACAAACAAACATCTGGCTCATCCTCACTTGCCTCCGCAAGGAGAAGTGCAGCCAGATTCCCCCTCTTCGGACACTCCCTTGCCCGATGCGGACCATCGCAGATGAAACACCCCGGCCTCATCGAGCTCTCCTATTTTGTCTCGACAGATGCTTCCCGAGCTTTTGTATCACGAGCCTTGCCACAAGCTGGCTCGCGGGGGAAGTCCCTCCTTACCTCGGACTTCCACAATCAAGACTTCCCTTTTTCAGCAGGATCATCACGATAATCCACCAACGCCTCCGCGCGTGCGATGGCGGTCGGCAAGTCCTTCACCCCTTGCCGCTGTAATTCGGTTTGGGCCCATGGTTCCAGTCCACTAAGGAAGTTGAACAACTGATCTTCCTTGGACATATCGGTGATGTCGAGCATCAAGGATGTGAACGCCTTCACATACTCCCGGACGGTCCCCGTTTGCTTCAATTCTTTCAGGGCGACTCTTGCAACCCACGCTGTGTTGCAAGGAAGAAACTGATCCTGCAGCTCCTTCTTCAACTCCTCCCATGAACTGAAAGTCTTCCGTCCCACTCGAGCATCGTCGATCTGGCGACTCCTCCACCATAACTTGGCATCCCCAGACAAGTACATGCCCACCAAGGCTACTTGTTCATTCTCCGGGATTTTTGCAGCTATGAGATATTGATTCATGTCCCATAGGAAACTCTCCAGTTTCTTGGCTTCTCGAGCTCCATTGAATGATGAAGGTTCAGGGAACTTGATAACCGTACCTCGCTCCCTTACTCCACCGAGAGTCCTCCCATCCTTCAACGCCCTCAGCTCGTCCGAGAGAGATTGGACCTTCAAAGCTAGTGCCTCCACGGAACGTCTCATCTCCGAGCCCATGAATGTCTAGGGTCCACCAACCTAGCACAAGCGAGGTTTAGAGGGTCTTTGCTTCCTCGTGAAAGCTTCCCAAAGCCTGCTGTCGAACCACGCTTGCATCTCCTCCAAGCGATCCAGACTTCTCCTTAGTCCCTCCGACCATCTAGAGAAACTCTTCTTGTTTTGAGATTGCTTGTCCGGCGTGATCCGCTACTCCCAGCACTGATCTTGCACGGTAACGAGCTCAATAGCTCTGATACCACTTGTTACGGCCTTCCCGATCACACCAACGATCACCGCGTGGCGCTCGTCACACCACCAAGGCGCCGAGCCAGCCTATGGCCAAGGATGAGCTACAACGAACAAGATACAAGCAACCATGCACACAAACAAGGAGATTAGAGAGAAAAACATAAACTCTCTATATTGAAACCAAGATTACACCATGAACATGGATAGCAAAGCCAAGATCTCCACCCCACCAAGGATGAAGAGGAACCAGCCCATGAACCAAGAGGAAACTCACCAAGAGTTCATCTCCTCCTCCCCATCCTAAGGGAATGAGCCATATTTATAGGAAAAAACAACGAGAGGTTGAGAGCAACCAGATCTCAACAAGAGGCTAAGAATAAGTCACCTGTCACATCAAGACAAGCACAATGCTACAGTGCTACAGTGCCAAGAAACACAACACTATTCACTGTACACACCCGGATCACGCTACAGTGTCAACCAATGGCAGCGATCATCCGACCCGACCCTCTCCCGGTCATCCTTTGCTGATGCGCTCATCCGGCCTCGATAGCGCGCACGGCCGCCCGGACATACCGATATCCATTAGTAATGCTCCTAGCAAGGCTCCTCGATAGCGACGAGTACCCACTCTCGGTAACTCGCATCCGCCACGGCGCGCACCCCGCTGCATTCCTCTCGGTAAAAGGCGCTCGGCACCCGACCCGGCGCCCACATGCTATCTACGTCCACGGGCTGGGCTAAGAGCTCCGCTCCGCCCACCCGATCAGCTGACCGACCGTACATGTCCCTTGATAGACCGTACCGTCTGTGCTTACGCTGATTCGGCTAATTGGCCCATACATAGCCAATTCTCGGCCTCCAGACCATGATCACACGATCATCTGCTAATTGATCGAGATTCCTCAGCCACGCGCATCACGCCACGCACGCTGCCTAGCGAGCCCTCGGCAATGCGCGGCACCATGCCCCCACATTCGCTCACTCGGCACCCCCGGCTAGAATTCTCGGTCATGCGCAAACTCAACCCGCGCATCGGATGATCGGACGGACAACGCCTATTTGGACTTGGAATTTGGCCAACCTTGGCTTCATTGGTCATCTCCCTCGGCCAGGGACCACCCTATGCCGAGCGTGTAAGGTAGAACCCTTACAGCTATTATGTGATCATAACGGCCTAAACACGCTCGTGACCCCAACCGTGATAACCCTCTGGATATGTACAACGAGCACACAACGACCTGTTATGTGATTCAACAGCTCTGTTGTACACTTCTCTTCGTCACTACGGGCACACAACACCTGTGGCACATCCGTTGTGTACTAAAATGGGGCACTGGTTAGCTGACAAAACGAGCACATAACGCCTGTTGTGGCTCACTTGTCCCTCGGTTAACAATTTGAACACAACGGTCTTCACAACGACCATTGTTCATCATGGAACGACCATTATGAAGCCCGACTATGGTGAAATAATTTTTAGACAATGGTTATTTTGATTGGAATGCATGTAAAAACATTCATCAAGCACCCCTAAACTAGTTCATGCCATTTATACATCATAAAATCATGATTTAAAAGGTTTTAAAAATTTCTTACGAAATTGGCCTAGAAGAGAAGATTGTTCCATGGTAACAATGAAATGGGTCTTGGGCTAAATCGTGCGGGAACAGTTCCTAAGCTCTTGGAAGCAAAATACGAGCATCGGGAAAGGTTTCTATGATAAAGTAGAAGAGAGAAAACAATGGTTCGAGTGAGAAAAGCCAAGGGTTGGCCACCGACAACCCTATATCATATCATAACGGCCTGTATAATGGTCCTACAATGGCAGCTGTTCATCAATCCTGTTCCCTGAGGCACCACAGTAGTTACGGGCTCGTTATGGGGCTTTTGCAACTCAGTTATGGCTCAAAATTTACAAGTAATGGCAATGGTCATTCTAGAGCTTGTTAATCTCACAACGGCATCACCACAGGCATGGTAAGGTCATGCAAGAACTATGGAAAGTCTTGATAACTGGGATGCTTTAGGGAACAGCCGTGATGAGTAACCACGGCCGTGACAATGGGCATGGTGAGCCTGTGGTACACTCACTCAATTTTTTCAGAAATCATAACTCACTTCTTGTACATCACAATGTGTGCATAGTGGTTGGACCACGGCCATTGTGATGTACACAGTAAAAACTAAGGATTCTCCATGTGCAAAATGGCATGAAAACAATTCCTAACAATAACACTAGACTCCACAAACAAATTTCACCCATAAAATAAAAAAAAATGAGTCAAATTCACACTATTCAATTAAGCATCACTCTTTATTCAATCACTAAATGACAAAAACTAAAAACTAAAAATAAATAAACTAAGGCATAATAACTACTTCAGTTGCCTCCCAAGAAGCGCTTGTTTTACGTCACGAACCTGACGTACCTGCTCTTACCTCAAGATGACTTTGGTTTGCTTGGAGTAAGTAGAGAAGATGTTTCTTTGTTCTCTTCTTTCGTAGTGATGGAGTTTATTACCTCAGTAGTGCGTTCATCTTTAGGTTGTACCTTCCTTCATACCTCTTTGTTGTTGTGGCTCTCGCGTTACTCCTCCTATTGCTCTTTTGGAAACTGTGTTTTCATGTGTTGTGTTGGCTCTTCCTCAAACTTACCCTCAAAGTATTCACGAAGGGGGTTCACCATGAACACATCCTGCACAAAATCAGAAATAGAAAAGTCAGGTTCACGTGCAAAGTAGCATTCAAGATCTTGGCCCATAGAGTGTTTCATGGTGCTTGGGAGTTTCTACACCACTTTTTCATCTCCCACTTTCAATGTCATCTTTCCATCCCTCCAATTGATGAAAGCCATGGATGTGTTTAAAAATGGTTATCCAAGGATAAGTGGGGTCTCTACATCCTCATCTATGTCAAGAATCACAAAGTCCACGGGGAAGACAAGCTTTTTAAACAAGTACATCTTAAACAATTCCCCATGGTCTTCTCACTAATCTATTGGCCAATTACAAGGTCATTCTTGTCAGCCTTAATTCTCCCAATCCGAGCTTCATGTAAATAGTACATGGCATCATGTTGATACTAGCCCCAAAATCAGCTAGCGCATTCTCTTCCATGCCATCACCTAACTACCATGGGATCACGAAACTTCAAGTATCTCTTACCTTCATTAGCATCATTTTGTGCAAAATAGTGGAACAATTTCCCTTAAAAGCCACTGCAACCTCTTCTAACTTCCTCATGTTGTTAAGCAAGTCTTTCAAAAATATAGCATATTTCGGCATGTGAGACAATGATTCAACAATGGGGATGTTTATGTGGAGCTACTTAAAGATAGTCATGAACTTCTTGAATTATATGTCCTCCTTGTTGGGTTTTAATCGGGAAGGGTAAGGAACTTAGGATTTATACTCCAGAACTGCGGCCTGAACTGGTGATGACTCTCTAGGTTCTTCCTCAACTCTCTACTCATTCTCCTCAATAGTTTCCAGTAAAACACTAGGGTCTTCCTATACGGTTGTCCTCTCTATCTCAACACTTGGACCCTGACTTGTCCTTGCCTCGTGGTCTTACCATTGTTAAGTGAGATGGCCTTAAGCTGCTCCCTTAGATTTGCTTCGGTGTTGCTTGGTAGACTACCTTGAGGTCTTTCTGTACTAGCTCTTGCCAAATATCCAACCTGATTCTACAAGTTCTTGATTAATGCTTGGATGTTTCTTAATGTAACACCAAACTCATCCATCCTAGCATCATGTTTGTCATATGGCCAAACCATCTTCTGTGGAGAACTTCCTCTCAGACTATTATTGGTGTGACTGGTATTGGTAGCTCGGTTGCTAATGAGGACTCTACTACTGACCTTGATTCTAGAAGTTAGTATGACTCTTCCATCCTGGGTTGTAAATACTACTGTAAGGGTTGTTCTTGTTCCACTGACCTCCTGTAATGTAATTAACCTGTTCCACAAGAGCTACTGCTGAACTCACAATTGGGCACAGGGCTACCCTCCTCCTCCACAAGTCTCACAAAGCATAATAACCCTAGAATTCAAACTAACACCCTAACCATTGCTCATAAGTAGATCCAACTTCCATGTGAGTGCATCCATTTTTCTGCTAAAAGCGGTATCTACGTCTATCTCATGTAACCCGACTACCTTTAGCTGCCTGCCTCTTAAACTTCAATGTGACTCATTGTCAGCCATGTCCTCAAATAACTGTTCTGCATCTTCAAGGTACTTGTTGCTTAATGACCCACCTACTACGGCATCAATAATCTGCTTGGTCTGTTAATTTAGCCCATTATACAGAATCTACAATCTCATCCATAAACTAAACCCATGATGTGGGTACCGCCTAAGAAGGTCCTTGAATCATTCATGTGCCTTGAATAGTATTTTAGACTCTCCTTGCTTAAATGTTGAGATTTCCTATCTGATATTTACTACTTTTCTTGGTGGAAAGTAATGTCCAAGGAATTTTTCCACCAAGTCATTTCATGTCTTGATCAACCCTGGTACTAGAGAGATAAGCCACCTATATGTTGAAACTTTCAAAATGAATGGGAAGAGTCGCAGTGTGATCGCATCATCTATAATTGTGCTCATCTTGAACGTCGAATAGATCTGTAAAAACTTTGGGAGATGGATATTTGGGTCTTCATCTGCTAGGCTATCGAACTGATAGAAATTCTGAATCATCCCAACAGTGCTAACTTTGCTTTCGAAGTTGTTATCTGCCATTGCTATTGCTTGAACACTGAACTCTTCTCCTATAAACTGCGGCCTCTCATACTATGAAAGTGTTCTCTTTGGTTCAACCATGGTAACAGATTCTCTGTCATCACTATCATTGTCTGCTTCCACAACTGCCTTACTTCGAAGCTTTCTCTCAACCTCACTATCTCCTTCCACTAGATTAGTAAGATTAGCTCTGGTCATAAATAGTCACCTACAGAAGAGGGTGGTGAGAATAATTTATTGTCGTTATAAGATAACAAGTAAAATAATATAAAAGAATAATTTGGCTAAAACACTAAGCTACAAGTTTTCATAGAATCTCTCGACTTGGCTTTCCCCAACAACGACACCAAAAACTTGACGGACCTCTAATGCGATGTGTGTAAATATAAATATGAATATAAAAATAATATTACAAGGACTCTATAAATACCGCAAATGTATGAGTTGTTAAGTAATACCTCGTGGGTGAGCACGAGGGTCGTATTTCCCCAAGAATGGTGAGAGACTCCTATTACTTCCTTTTGCTTAATCAGTAGCCTATACATTTACGTTCTTTCCTTAGTCTACTTCTACAATTTATTGAACAATACAATTGGAGAATCATTAAGCATGATTGGAAGGATTTGAGTGGTTATATAATAGTTATCTTGATTATTACTTATGATAGGCGTTGAGTATGACAATCATATTCTAGTATTGGACCAGGGAAATTCAAAGGCCTACTAGTCCTAATCTCTTGGAAACCAGGTCAAATCAGTAGGAACTTAGGATGGAATCTCTTTCTACCCCAGCCTCCTATGTTTGCCTTAAATACAAGAATTCCTTTAGAAGGGACAAATCAAACCCTAATCCTAAGGGGCAATCGATCCCTAATCTAGAAACCTAGTCATGCCTAAATTTCTTAGTGCATGCATATATCTAACATGACATGTGTGTTCTAATGTAAGGGTATATCTTCCTTATCCACATTAACAATAATATCATTCATGAAACATGCAATGAATCACATGAATAAAAAAGATTTATTAAATTTAACAATCAATATTCATAAACAATAATTGAGGGACCTAGACATATAATTCCCCTCGAATTGAGTTCTTATGGATCACAAAAAGAGATAAATAAAGATAAAACCATAAGACCAAAGGATAATGTTTAAAATTCCTAAACTAACTCCCTCCAATAGGTCTGTGAAGGTTGAGGTTGAGATGATCCCAAGATTGACAAGACGGCGCCGAATCTCTTCGCGCCTTTCTCTAATGATGATCATTGAATCTTCTTTGGAAAACTCACCTGAATCGGCTAAAATATGGATGAAAATAGTCTCCAGCCACTCAGATCTCTAGAACTCTGGCCGCTCTACCTTATTCGGTAAAAGAATCTCTCCTTTATCACAAACTCCTAGGATTTATATAGGATCGAGTCCGCCATGGCCTCACCATGGGTGTTGTGATGCCCAGGGTGAGTATTGTGTGGGTGAATCATGGTCGTGATGGGTTCACAAAGGCTGTTGTGAGGTTGTTGTGGCTCTGTGTTGCTCCCAGTGATTCCACACTGTCGCGGCTTGACAATAGCACTCTTGAGTGTAATTCGCTTCAAAATGCCCCCAAATTCGTTTCTTTTGCCCTAAAACAGAAATAAAGGCCATGGTGAACAAAAGAATAAAATTGTCTACTAATTAGGTGCTAAAAATGTCAAATTCTATGTTGAATACAGTGTAAATGATATGAAAAATATGAACATTTTAGCACTTATCAACAACCCACTAAATAACCACTAAAAATATTTAGGACCATATAGAATTTAAAAAATTCAGAATTAAATACAAAATATAAAACATATACTAGAGTATAACATATCTCAGAATATAAATTAGAAAATCAGTGTGATTCAATAGAAAACAATTTATCGAGCAAATAAAGTATAGGTCTCCCAATTCTCTATGGCTAAAAAAAATATCAAAGATCATTTCTTTAAACTCGGTACCCTGAGTCAAAATTTCAAACTCATTTGTTTACCATCAGTGACTCAAATCAGAATATCAGAGGCTACTATTCTTTCACCGAAATAGTATGAAACTAAAGTCTCTTAACAGAGTTTCATGTCAATTTGAGTTGATGTTAAAACTACTTTCTTACATGAGAATCTAGAAGAGCATATTTATATGTCATAGCTAGAGGGATTTCTTAATTCTATAAAGGAAGATTGTATGTTTCCTAAAAAAAATCCTTGTATAGTTGAAGTATTCTCCTAGCCAGTACTATAAGAAGTTTGGTGCATTTATGCTTTCTTATGATTTTATGTATAATAAGGATGACAACTGTGTTTATTTTAGAAAGATGCCAAAAGGTTTCTTTATATATCTATTTCTATATATGGATAACATGTTAATTGTTGCTAAGAACAAAGCTTAAATTGATAGCTTGAAGACCATATTGAGTAATGAGTTTGAGATGAAAGATTTAGATGCATCCAAGAAGATTTTGGGCATGGAGATTTGGAGCAATAGGAAAGAAAATTGTTATATGTTACATGACAGAAGTACATTGAAAAGTTCTTGCAGTTGTTTTAGATGGAACATTCTAAGCTGGTTGATACTCCTTTGGCAGCATAGTTTAAACTTAATTCTAGTGTCTACCATGTATAGATAGGGAAAGGGATTACATAAGTAAAGTTCCTTACTTTAGTGCTTTTGGAAGCTTGATATATGCCATGGTTTGTATGAGGCCAGATTTAGCTCATGCAATTATTATGGAAAGCAAGTTTATAAGTAACCTAGGTAGAGCTCATTGGAGGTGGTTAAATGGACTGTGCGAGATTTGAAAGATAAGAGTAAAATTTGCATGGTTTATGATATTGATGATTGTGCCAGTGGTATTGTTAGCTATACATATTCTGATTATAGTGGTTGCTCTACATGTCACAATTCTTGATGGGCCATGTGCCATGAGCTTTATTCTCTTATCAATAGTGTTTGCCTCTACATTGACCTTTGACACAAAAATGAAAACTAAATGAATAATGTTTATTAATATTATTAGAAAAGATATTATTCAATTCATGTCACTCACATAGTTTTTTAACTAATAATGGAATTCTTTGTCAAGTCTTTTTTCTAAGTTACCTCATCAATATTTTGATTAGAATCCATAATATAGGTGGTAAACATCCTATAAACAAGAAATTTTCAATTAGTAAAATATACTTGGTATATTCCAATAATCAAATAATAATAAGAATATATATATATATATATATATACTTACTAAACAAAAGGGTTGATTTCTTGACAATTCAACAAAACATATCTATGTATAGCATCATACTCATTTTGATTCAAAAAGCCTGTATTCTCTTGGTTCTCCTAATGGGTGACCTGGATAGATGAAACCATAAATGTCCTTGGGATCTACATCGTCTCCGTCATCATTTCAAGGCACTCTATTCAACTTCGGTTGTATATGTGGCTCAAAGTAAAAGTAATAAAAGGTAGACATCTCTTCAATGATATAACCCTCACAAATAGAGCCTTCAATTTTGGTTGTATTTCTTACTTTTTTCTTCAAATGATGCATATTCCTAAAATTAAAAAAAATAATAATGTAATGCTAGAATAAATAAATTAATTAAAGAAGATATAATTTCAAGAGTTACCTCTCAAACCTATACATCCATCTATATTGTACTAGTCCCCGGACCTTGGCTTCATAAGCTAAATGTATTGGCAAGTGCTCCATAGAATAAAAAAACCGTTGGAGATATTTTCTCCAATTTGCATAAAGTGATGACAATATTCTTCTCAAGCACCTTCATGTTCTTAACATGTATCTCTATTGAGCATAATTCTCTGAAGAAACTACTAAGCTCAGTCAATGCATCACAAGCATCATTAGGTTCAAGATCACAGGTGACAATAGGAAGCAATCTCAACATAAACACATGATAATCATGGCTCTTCATCCCAATAAACTTGCAATCATCCAAAGAGACATATCCATATGGAAATTTTAATTCCTTCACCTATTCACATACATCTTTGATATGCTCCTTGGTTAATGTATAAGACGCATTAGGCTTCATCAGTTTTCCATTAACGTCTTTCAATTCCAATTGAGGTCATTTACAATAGTTTCTTATATCAATTCTTGCTTTCACATTGTCTTTAGTTTTCCCCTTCACGTCATAACCATATTAAAAACATTGTCATATACATTTTTAATGATATGCATTACATCAAGATTATGATGGATAAGATTAGTTCGTCAATAAGGAAACTCCCAAAATATACTTTTTTTTAACCCAATTATGTTCCTGCCCAAAACCATGTATCTTTTAAAAGCTTGATTTTTTGCCAAATGTGATATCTATGAGAATGGATATGCATCTAAACATTTCCTCACCAGATAATCTAGGTCGTATGTTAGCATTCCCAATCCTACCCTTAATGAATTTCTCCTTATTTTTTCAAAAAGGATGATCTGCAAGGAGAAATTGACGATGACAATCGAAAAATGATGTCTTCCTACCTTCTTTTAGAACAAAGGACTGAGTGCGCTCCATACAATAAGCGCATGCCATCCTTTCATGAGTGCTTTATCTTGATAGCATACCATAAGCAGAAAAAATCATTTATTATCCATAAAAATGTTGCTCTCATTTGAAAGTTTTTGTTACATTGAAATATCATAAGTGCAAAACCCATCAACCCATAAAAACATAAGCTCAACTATCAAAGGATGAAAAAAAAGATCCAAATGCTTGCCTGTACCTTTTGGACCTGGGACAATCAAGTTAAGAAAGATAAAAGCCCTTTTCATGCACATTGATGGTGGTGGAAGATTATAAACATTGACAGATACTGGCCAAATAGAATAAGGAGTAGAAGAATAACCAAATGGATTAAACTCATCTGTGCATAAGCCAAGACATACATTGTGCTTTTCAAATGCAAATGAAGAGTGAGAATAATCAAAATGCTTCCATGATTCACAACTAGTAGGGTGAGTAACAACTTCAGGATCGTGTGTTGAAGCATGCCATGTCATGTGTTCAACAGTCTTTTTGACATATATAGACTTTGAAGTCTTGGTGTCAATGGTAAGTAGTAATACCTTGTAAGGTATGCATTTCTTCCTATTTGATCTTCCAATTTATATCTTGGATGACCACAAAATGTACATTATGTTTTCTTCTAATTCTCCTTATAATACAACATGCAATTATTCAAGCAAGCATGTATCTTCTCATAACGAAGCCAGAGTTTGCTCATCATTTTCTTTGCTGAATAAAAGTTACCAACTAAAGTTTCATCTTCAAGCATCATGCTTTTAACTGCTGACATCATGCGATTGAAGGCATCTCACTCATATTACTTTTAGAGATCCAACAAAACTATTGTGGCCTAAAACTTAGTATGTGTTTTGCAACCATTCCATAAAGGGCAATCAACATCATTTAATAAATTATAAATTTTTGTACATTGGAGTTAGGCAACTCTTGTTCACACATGGGTTCATGACTCTCATAAATTTGTGGACCTATAGCATCAATCACCATATCCTTATATAGATTCGAAAACTCATCTCTCATTGTGCTTGATGATTTACCAATATTGATTTCACTTCGGGAAGGCTCCCCATGTGCATCCCATCTAGTGTAATTATCCATAAAACCTTTGGAATACAAATGAAATGTGACTCCCTCTTAATCATGGAATACTTTGTGCTTGCATTTGTGACATTGGCATCTAATTTTGTCTCTATGCACATACTTTTCTTAAAAGAATGCAAAACTTTAGAAATTCTCAACACCATTCAGAAAGTCATTATAAAGAATGCCATTAAAAATTCGATTGTACATCCAACTATAATCATTGGCCATGCTACTTCTTAAACTGCAAAATGACATATATTAAAAATGACAAGGTGCACTACACAATGCACTAGATTGGATAATTATCAAATATATATATATATATATATATATATATATATATATATATATATATATATATATATATATATATATATATATATATTTATCCTCAAGCTCCACATAATTAGAAGGATCAAGGCATATATATTATATGTGATGAATAAAGCATGTTTACATATCAAACTTAGATAAATTACCTTTTGGGTTGTAATAGATACCATCTACATGACTATTGTGAACGAAGAACGGAAAACACAATAGTAATGATCCAAGCAAAAGAATAAGAGAGACACATGGTGTTCAATATTAGTCCATGTTATTCAATCTTTTTAAATATTGCTCCATGTTATTCCATAGTTCATGAATAAAGGAACAAAAATGTAAGTAGGAAAAGAGAACATAAGAGTTTAAACATATGAAAGATAGGACTAATCTCCTTTGAATATCTTGACAAGCCAATCAATTGTGGATCACGAACTACTCTATATAAATCTCTCATAATTATCAATTTCCAAAAATGACTACAAATATTAAAAAAATTAGCATATTTCAAAGGTAAGAATATCTCTCTCTCTCTCTCTCTCTCTCTCTCTCTCTCTCTCTCTATATATATATATATATATATATATATATATATATATTTATATATTATGTAAATATTTATGCATGAATGTTTCATATAGAGATAAAAAAAATAAAAAAAAAAAAGGAATTATCAATGAAAATAGACAAGTGAAGTACAGTAGCATATATTGTGAATTTTGGATGCTAGAAAGAATCACATATAATATCTATGGCTACACATTGGATTATGTATATCCCATTCCAAGTGTTTATGTATAAGATCATACACTAATTACTGAATACTATGGTTGAATAATGAATTATTAGAGTTTAATTTATTTTTTATATGTATAATGCTGTAAACTTATATGACAACAAATATAAGTATATTAAACAATTTTAATAACTAGAATTTTCTATTAAACCTCATATTAAAATAAATTCATAATTAATTTTTTAAAAATTATTAATAGATTTAAAACAAACAAAATTGATCTTTTAATTGTTATTGTAGTGAAATTTACAACAGTTGTTGCATTAAATTATTATATTTTCTTGATAGCCCTTAATCACATGAAAAGTTCAAAATTGTTCCAATAACATAAACCCAACCCAAATATTTTAGTTAAAATATTAATTGATAAATTAATAAAAGATAAAATGTTATTGAAGCTAAATATTGATTAATTAAGCTTATTAGGCAGTTTAGAGTCAATGATGTTACCAAACTAAAGTTACTAAAGAGTTACTGTTAAACTTGAAATATGAAAGATACATAACTAACATAACAAAGTCATTATTGTTCTGTTATTATTAAATTAGAAAAAATATATTAAATATATTCCAATGCAACTAGCCAACGATGATAGAGAATTAAACTTCATTCTATTATTATATGTGAAAGGGAAAATTACTGTTTACCCCCAGAAATTTCAAAACTTCATAAACAACCCCTATAAGTTATGAATACCCCGGACAACCCTTCTATTATTGTTTCACTTCCTTTTTGCTCCTGTAGGTCACTCAAATTGGGTCCATGTTGTGAAATTCCATCGTTTTCCTTGAAAATGGTGGGGAAAAACGCCTAATCATGTCATGGCCAACCTTTTTGCATTCCCTTTTTTTTTTCCTTTTTCTTAAACAAACTTTGGAAGACTTCTATCACCTTGGAGCCTTGGAGTTTTTCAATTCATCCCCATTTGGTGTGTTGGAGTTCTGTCGGTTGCCTGATAAGGTGACAATCTTTTCCTTGCCCTCACCTTGATCACCCTGCCAGAGAGAGTAATAATTTATTTTTATGTAGGTTTACTATGGAGAGTTTTTATGCTATTGCTAGATACAAAGGGGATGAACGAGTGCTAGTATTCACGGCGCTGACTTCTTTGGAATCAATGTTAGTGGAGATATCTGAGCGATAGGGTCTCGATGTTCCTATGTTAGGGTGACGTTTATCACACTTGATACACATAAAACGGTTTGTCCAATAGAAAACGAGGTTGACTTTCACCGCATGTGTCACTTGTACTCCTCTTCAAATGCACTGCAGTCGATCTCGTGGTTGAGATTTCTTCTACTAACAATGATTTTTTCTCATTGTAAAGTTCTTCTCCTTTATGTTTACATAGTTGTACAAATTAATTATTGATTAATTATCCTAGTTTCTGCTTAAAATTATATGTTTTCGCTTAATTATTCCAGTTTCCACTTAAAACTTATGTTTTTGCTTAGTTATCCCTGTCCCTGTTTTCGCTTAAAGTTATTTAGTTTTTTGTTTAAAATGTTATTTTTCCACTTAAAATTATCGAGTTTCTGGTTAAAATTTTTTCTTGTTGTAAAGTTCTTTGATTTTAGTAGGTATTCAGATTCTGCGAGCGTATCTGTTCCACCTCAAGGTGACCTTGAGGTGGATATTGGACAATCTAAATTAGATCTAATGTGGCAGGCCTTCCTTCCTCATTAGATCAATCTAAATTTTTGTCATTGGATATTGGACAACATTTTCTAGGCGCTGACCATTTCAGAAACACACTTCAAAATTTTACAATTAAGCAAAATTTTGACTTTAAATTCATAAAGAATGAAAAACACTAGGTGACTGTAGAATGCGCTGCCGTTGGTTGTCAATGGCACCTTCATGCATCAAAGGAATACAATAAAAATACTTTTAGAATCAAGATAATGCACCCGTCACACACTTGTGGTGGTGGAATTGTATTGGTGTCACATCCGAAAATGCAAGGACCAGCCCTTGTACAAGTCCATCGACATTCAAAAAGACACGTTACGGGAATATGGTGTCCACAATCCATACAAGCAACCTTGGTTAGGTAAAGAGTATGCCCTGGTGATCCTCAACGGTAGCAAGGTCTCCAACTATGATTTGTTGCTTTGGTACGTAGATAAGGTGGTTGAGACAAACCTTGGCAGTATTGCGTTTGTGGAAAGAGACGGTGAGCATTTTAAACATGCATTCTTTTCTTTCCGTGCATGTATCATGGGATTCAAGAAGGGTTGTACGCCGATGTTGTTTCTTGACAATTCCCACCTTCTTAGAAAATATCGGGATACTCTATTGAGTGCCACAAGCAAAGATGGAAACAATGATTTTTTCCATGTGGCCTTCGGTATTGTCGACAACGAGACCGATGTCAATTGGACGTGGTTCATTTCCAAATTAGGTGATGCTTTATACGATGACAGAGATTATGAAGAGATTATTACATTTGTGTCGGATAGGTCTAGGGGCCTTGTAAACGCCATTGCAAAGGTCTTCCCTTCTTCCCAACATGCATATTGCTTTCTACACTTAGAGGCCAATTTTATGAAAGGCAATGTTAGACTTGGGAAGGTATTGAAGGAAGAGTGTGGGTTCATATACATTCGTATTGCATATGCATCTACGACTAAAGAATTTGATGATTCGGTGAATGAACTGCAGGCCACATCACCCGATGCCTATCACTGGTTGCTTCATAAATCAGATATGTCACATTGGTCGAATTATTTGTTCAGAGGTGAACGTTAGGGCGAGATGTATTCAAATATCTCAGAGGCATTCAATGCACGGATCACAGAAGCTCAGCATTTACCAGTGATGAAAATGGTCAACTCCATATGATATTTGATTGTTGATTTTGTTTAACGCTTAATATTGGTTGTTATCATTTAAACATGTTTGTTTTTGTTTAAATTTCAGGGTCTTCGCTTAACTGTGTTTTGTTATCATTTAAAATTGTTTGTTTCTATTTAAATTTCAATACCTTATCTTAATAATGACTTATAATGTTTAATTATACGTGTTCTACGTCATACATGTTCAAGCTGATGCGCATATTATGTACCTGAATTAAGCAAGCGAACAAATGGGAGACCTACTTATGCCCCGACATACATAAGAAGGTAGAGAAACTTGTTGCGGAAAGCTGAAATCTTCATGTTAGTCATTGTGTCAATAATTGTTATGAAGTGATTAACCAACATAGTAACTCCATAAATCTATCAGTAAACTTGTTCATGTCGTAGGTGTCAAGTTTATGGTATCTTGTGCAAACACGCTTGCACTGCAATAATGCAGACAAACAAGAAGGTTCATCGATTTATTAGTGTCTACTTCACAATCGACAATTACAAATTGGTGTATAAGGAAGCTATTTTCCCCATACCCAACCATGACAAGTCTATGGACAACAATCAAGAACTGTGTTTGCGTCCGCCTATAACGAGAAGGTAACCTAGGCATCCTAGACGGAAGAGGATCGAGTCACAAGTGTCCGAGATCCACAAGTTACATTGCAGTCACTACCACTAGTCCAGTCACAATCGTAGATCTTGCAATTAAATTGTCACTGACTAAGCATGGATGACAACTTATATTTGTTACATATGTTTGTTACAAATTATCGCATAATGCTATAAATTTTGCTCGTTATTTATGAAAATCATTTTTGCAAATAAACACAAATTTAACCAGAAACGACGATATTTGCGTGCCAATCATAGATCTTTAAATAGAGACAATGATATTTAAGCATTTTCTTAAACGTAATTTATTATCTTAAATGTAAAGGTAATATGTTAAATAGAAACATTGATAGTTAAATAGAAACATTAATAGTTAAAAAGAAACAACGATATTTACGTGACAAATTAAACCTGGGCATCCTAGACTAAAGAGGATCAAGTCACAAGCGTCCGAGATCCGCGAGTTACATTGCAGTCGTTTCCACGAGTTTGGTCACAATCGTAATTCTTGCAATAAAACTGTCACCGACTAAGCATGGATGACAACTTATATTTGTTACATATACTCGTTATAAACTATCGCATTAGCCTGTATCTTTTGCTCGTTAGTTATTAAATTATTTTTATAAATAAACATAAATTTAAATAGAAATGATGATATTTACGTGCCAATCGTAGATCTTTAAATAGAAACAATGATAATTAAGCATTATTTTAAACGTAAACATAATATGTTAAACAGAAATATTGATAGTTAAACAAAGATAGCCAAGCATAAAGACAAACATAATGTATTAAACAGAGACAACAATATTTACATGATAAATGAAATAAGTTAGTGGAAAAGAATTTAAGTTAGCATGAGAGTACATTATAATGACAAACATGCTTGATGTTTTTGCCCCCAATTGATGTAGGTTATCGCCGTCTGGCCAAACTCCATCTCAACCCAATTATCTAATAATTTCCACCATCAAGAAATACAATTTGAAGTTAGAATTCCAATTAAGAAACTACGATGTGTCTTTGTCGTACTCCTCACTCTCGCATGAAGAATAATGCTTGTACTCTTATTTTTCGTTATCCAGAACAAGATCATGGAAGTGGGCATTAAGGATTATTGGCATAATGACGATATCAACATTATACAAGTTACGAGCGGCATCGTCGATCATAGTGAGAGTCGTCTCAGATGCGTCCTCCTATTTGGACATAAATAGCACTAGTGGCCGTGTGATGGAAGCACGTTTCTTATACGGATATGGTACTCTCTTTAGTGACTTCTAAATTATGTAGACAAATGTCCATGACATCATTTGTGACCATTTCCTTCCTATCCAGCAACGTGAACAGGCTAGCTCATGTGGTGCTAACCCAATCATTCTTCTAGACGACAGTCCTGATATTAAATGGTAACACATATATTTAAATGATAACATAAATACTTAAGCGAAAACTACATATATTTAAATGATAACGTAAATGCTTAAATGTAAACTAATATTGTTAAATGGTAACACGTATATTTAAATAATAACATATATATTTAAGCGGAAACTACTTCTCTTAAATCGCAACACATATATTTAAATCATAACTTCATACTTACGAGTATATCCAGTAGTTTAGGAAGATCCTTATTATCTCCTGCTCGAATTTGTCAAGACGTGTATATCCGGCGTATCTTTTCTTCTTAGGAAGAAAATTCTTCCCCACATCGTCATATTATTGGTTTGCAAGGATTATACTATCCACGTCAGTAATCATTGTTTCTTTGTTGATGTTTCTTTATCCTTTATTAGCAGCATCTTTCACTTTTGAGTTATCACCAGAGGGTTCATCACCAGGAATAGCGGAGACATCTTCGACTCCTAATAATGGTCCTTTGGCTGATGTTGTTGACTGTTGTTGGTGTTCTATGCTTGGTGCACAAGTTGTTTCCTGTTGGTCCAATAATGGTTCGCTGCCAGTAGTTGCTACTTCATGTTATTGGAGGATTGTGTCTTCCTTCGATGCGACATTGTCATCTGCCAGTTCTATTAAGACAGGGTTTTTATTAGCAAGAGATTCAATGATCCTATCAATATCGACCGTGATGACATCATCAACCGAAAACACATTCGCTGGAGATTGGCCCACTGCAGGTAGAGCTTCTATTGGGGTAATTTCCTCATACACTAAACTTGTATCCTATCGATCAACTGCGGGTAGTGCTACTATTATTTCAATGTCAACCTGTGGAGAGAGAGACATTGTTGGTTTTTTTCTCTCGTCGCAAGCCTCTTCCAACATGGGCCTCTTTGGATGGCCATCCCAATTATGTCGTCGGCAAACGTCGGGGATACATCAGTAGCATTCGGGCTATTCCTAGTGTCGTCGATGCTGAGTACTTCATTTGTTGGTAGGGATGTAGTATTCGACTGTGAACGTCCTTCTAAAGCCTCGACACAAGAAACAAGCCAGGGGAGCTCTTTTGTTATTATTTTGCACGCCTGCAACAGACGTGTAGTGACGTCATCGGCTGTTGCCCTAGAGGGGGGGTAGGAGGCTTGTCTGGCACCGAGAAGTGCATGAGTGAGTTGGATTGGGAGAACGGGAATGGCCTCGAACTTGCCTTGAAAAAGTTGGCCTCTCATCTTTCCTTCGAGCTAGAAGTGCGGGAGCAATATCATCTCCGTGGCAAGTGGCCCGAACAAAGACTTCTTCATATGTATTCGCGGTAACCAGTTCAAGAAACTAACATTTGTAAACAACACAATCTCAGTGAAACCCCTCAACTTAAACAATAACTAATGTTTTTAAATACTAAACAAATATTTTTAAACGGTAACCCCTAAACTTAAACAATAACGAACACTGTTAAACACTAAAACATTTTTTTAAACAGAAAATACTATTGTTAAACGATAACGAGTAAACTTAAAAGAATTAAATTTTTCTACACAAAAGTGTCACTCCAGATAATTGTTAAAGTACAATGTAAAATTGTAACACACATTGTTAATGATTTATTACCTCCTTTCTTTCGAGAGATGACAATATGGGTCCTATCGATGCTTGCTTCTGATAATTATTTTCACCATAACACAGTATCCTTGGGGTCTTACCAAAACATAGTTTCTTGCCCCTGCCGGTGAGCTCATAAAATCATATGTTCAGTGTGATCGTGCAACCTTTAAGGTACCTTGTGTTGGTTTTCTTCCCAGCATGTTTTGCTTGCACTAGAGCAGCTATTTGTGGAACGTCCTCCATAAGCCACTTGTGCATTGCCTGCACCCATACGTATTGTCCCATGCCAAGTAGGTCATCGACATAATCAACAATCCAATTCGGGACCGAACATGAGGTGTTTGGGAAGAAGATAGTACCCATGAAGTACACCATAAGGAGTTTTACAAAATTTTCTTCTTCTCTCCTCTGCCGAACAATTTGACAAGTGCTCCTGATGGAGTCTCTGTGTCTTTTGTAGGTTTTCGATAAATACTTGTCTTCAAAAGTTGAGTGTGTTTTTCTCTTCTGAAATATGACTACATCTCCATCACATTATAGACCAAGAATGAGAGCCACATCGTCAGGCTTGAAACTCAGCAAGCTTGCCCCGATCCTGAATTTATTGGTGCGGTCATCATACCTTTACAACAGAGAATCAAAGTTCCTCTCTTGGAATATAGTTCCATTTTAGTGAGTGTTGCAAAAAGTGTTCTTTGGATGATCTCCCAGTGTCATCCACTCATGTGAACTTTCAATTCAGCCATAGTCTCCACTACTGATGTCAAGTAGCATCGCCCAATAACTAGATTGACCACCATAATCACAAGCCTACTACAATAGCAATACATTATGCAGTATTTAGAACTCTTAAATGGAAAGCTATGTTTTAAAACAGAAAACTCATTTCTTAAATTGATACTATTAAACACTACATAATGCAACCATATCAAATTAAAGGAGAAACATACATTATAAACACTACACAGCATAATGAAGAACACACACATGTGAGATTGCATAACAATCAAAAAAGCTATTCAGAACTCTTAAATAAAAAGCTAAATTTTTAAAAGGAAAACTCAATTCTTAAACTATAAACTCATTTGTTAGACTGATACTATTAAACACTATATAATACAACCAATCAAATTAAAGGGGAAACATACATTATAAATATTACACAGCACAATGAGATTGCATAACAATCGAAAAATCTCCTTCAGCACAACATTATCGCTTTCAATCATGTACACAGATGAAAATGAAAAATAAAACAAAATCCTAGCCGAAAAATCTCCCTGCAAACTATAATATCATCCAATAATCACACCATAAAACAGAAAAATCCCTCTTTCTAACAGAATACTTTACAAATCAATCCAGGAAAAAGAACCCACAGAATGTAAAAACAAAAGAAAACTGCACAACTTTTTCAACGGCGTCCACCTGACCTTAATACCTTAGAGTGCAAACTAATGAAATACCGAAGAGTTGAGCGGGAGTTCTCCTTCGAGACAGTGGTGGAACAAAATTCTGGCCCTACAGAAGATGTCCAGGCAAAGACAAATTTAGAAAGGAAAAAGCTAAAGAGGCGAAGAAAGAAAATAACCGTCGCCAGTAATGGTGTTCTCTCGGGATTACCCGAAAAAAAAACCACTTCCTCTCAAAGCGGGATAATCATTGCAACCAAGGGTGTTATGGTCAAACCATGTCACACTTGCCACAACTTCCCATGCAAGAGACAATTTCATCCGAAAAATTCAAAACTAACTCTGTCAATCACCGTTACATGCTTGGAGGTTTCAAAATCATTGCATTTAAAAGGAAGGCCTTTTTATGGATACTCAAATTTAGGGGAACAATTTGTGCATATTGCATACTGTAGGGGTGTTTTTGGCAATTTCTTGTATGTGAAATTGGCATAAAATATTTATTTTAATTTACAAAATATAGAAATAAGTATAATGGATGTCATACGTACAATATATTCTATAAAAATAGTTGTTGATGTGATGATACATGTGTAATGAAAGTGCCTAAACTAAACTTCTCGTATTTAGATGGGATGAATCTTAACTCTAATAAATTGCATTGATCTATTGTATAAAAAAAAATTATAATGAAAAGAAAATCCAAACATTAGAGTTTACAATATAGACACAAAAATTTGAGCTCAAACTACACCATGGGTAGGTTTACTACTTGTTCGCCCCAAGTAAACTATTATACTCTTGATCTAAAAAAAAAATTTCAACAACCAGATTATGAGCTTAACACCCCAGCAAGTAACCCACTAAAAATAACTGGGATCATGCAGGATTTCATAGATTCAAAATCATTAATGAATAATAAAACATAGATAATGTTTACAAAATATAGTTCAAGAAATCAGACTGAGTCAACGGAATAAAAATTATAAGATATTAAACTTGGTGACCCGAGTCAGATTTTTAGAGCTCATTTATTTACCCTTGGTGATCCGAGCCAAATTATCGGAAACCTTTATTCTCTTACCGTCAACACAATGAGAAACTATAGTCTATTATCAAAGTTTCATGTCGACATGGTTAGTATTTAACCCCTAATGACAAGGTTAGTGCCTAGTTAATTGGAGACTAAACGTATTTAAGTCAAAATAACTTTGTTATCCAAAAACAAAACAGAATATCATAATTTCAGACAGAAATTTTGACAAGGATTTGCAGAATAATTCATCAAGCAAACATACTAACATATGCACGATCCCATTTTTTTTATAGCAAAAATAATTTAGTTATATTCAAAACAATTTACAAATATAATAGTTCACAGATTAACAAATATAATCAAAATGTGGCCGTTGATGTTTCAATGAAAAATAACGAGTTAATAATTTCATAATATAATAAACAATAATCGGCACCGAAATCAACACTAAAACCAATTAAATATTATATGAATAGTTTTTGAACAAACTAAAATAATTAAATAATTATGTAAATAATTGCCAATAATCATAAATTTCATATATATACATATATATAGATTTATATGTGGTGTTATTTACCTAATTAACACCCAAAAAAACAATTCTAAATCCCAAATCAAACAAATTTCTTCAGAAACCCCTATATTTAAGAGTAATTTCCAAGAATATTAAAAATCCTCTCACACAAACAACAAGATTTAATGGTTCCTAATGAACACAATTGCCAGAGCATCTAATCCTAAAGAAAGATTAATAAATAATAATAATAATAATAATAATAATAATAACAATTTCAATCAGTGGCACACTTTCTTAACTATGGGTTCTAATGGCAACAAAACAAAGGTTACCTGAGGGTGCTGGCAATTTGATTTAAACAAAATTTTTAAAAAATAAAAACCCAAGAAATAGTTGGAGCAAGCCTATTAACAAATATTTAGAAAAAGAAATGATAAACATTAGAGTAAATAAAAGGCTGACATCAAAAGAGAGGCAGTAATGCCTTCTACAATGTGTCATATGAGATGAAGCGCTAAAGGTTATCTTTTCATATCAGTCTTTATCAAAACATTCCATTTTCTCTACGATCAACTTTCGCAACAGTTAATAACGTAGTCTTAATATTTCTAGATACCAACTTTGGATCAATAATGTCATCCAACTACGATCAGATGAGCACAAAGACAAAAATACCCAACTAGTTACTGTTCTTCCATCAAGTACTAAATTCAAGAAGCTTGCAAACTATACAAATTGTCAACCTTAGCCATTTATATACAACATCTATGATTGACAAAAATATTAACATGCAAGTGTTTCAACAAAATTCCAGAGGTAATCAATTGGCGTTCAACGGATATTTTGGTTAATACTATATGATAAAAATGAAATAAATCAACTTGATCCCTTCTAAACATTCAAATAAAATTTACTTTAGCATTGCAACCCTTCAGTCTTGCAATGCCAGTGATTTCCAATTCATGCTGATTTTGGATCATTCAATTACAATTTCTAAAATTACATATTGGAAATAAGGTTCCACATAAAAATCTTGACATTTGAACATAGTATGAACAATATTCGAGGAAATCCTCCAAAATTTGAATAAAACAAGAAAGATTAGATCCTCCGGATAATGACAGAGCAAGTACTCTTGTACTAATTATGATAAAGTAAAAATTCTCCTACCATACGAACATAACCAATCCTCGTATATCCTTGTCACTGGCACCACCACATAATGAGAGAGAGAGAGAAAGAGAGAGAGGAGAAAAGGTTTAGTACCAAGATTAAAGAGCTCATGTGATTACAAGTTGGGGGTTTTAAAAAAAAATTAAATTTATAAGTAACTAAAAACTTAAAATTAATACTAATAATGAATATAATGATATTATTACTAAATATAAAGGGGTGGGTCCACATTTAGTTTCAATAGCAACCCAAAAATTTAACATTGTTATTGAATATAGGTAGCAGATTCAATCCTTTAGTGAGTAACCAATTTCAGTTGCAGATTAGCGACTGAAATAGTAACTTAGCGACCACCCAATTTCGGTCATTGATTTGTGACCGAAATAATGACCATAATGTGATTGCTTAGTTTGAGCTTAATCTCCCACAATTCCCTCCAAAATTTAGCAACAACATTTGTGACCAAATTGTGATAGTCACAAATTTTGGTCATAAATCAGTGGCAATTTTTAAAACATTTGCTATCTTAGTGATCATCCAATTTATATCACTGATTTGTAACTGAAATAGTGACTGAAATGTCATCACAAAGTTAGCGCTTAATCTCTGACTATTCCATCCAAAATTTAGTAACTACAACACCGACTAAATTGTGATAGTGGCAAATTTTGATCATAAATCAATTGGAATTTATTAAACATTTGCTACTTTAGCGATCATCGAATTTTGGTCTCCGATTTGTGACCAAAGTAGTGATTGCAATGTTGTCGCAAAGTTAGCACTTAATCTCCTTCTATTTTCTCCCAAATTCAGTAACTACAACTATGATTGAATTGTTACAATGGAAAATTTTGGTCGTAAAGCAGTTGTAATTTATTTAAATATTCGCTACTTTAGTGACTGACTAATTTTGGTCGCATATTTGAGATTGAAATAGTGAATGACATGGGGTCACTAAAATGATACATAATTCATACTCATTCGCACCAAAATTAGCGACAAAAATAGCATAAGATTTTTCTCAGCGACCAAAAGTGCAACCAAAATTGCAATTGAGATGTCACAGAGTTGGTGCATAAATAACAACCAAAATGTGGTCATTAAGCGACTACTTTTATGCTATGAATATACTTTATTGTTTTAAATGTGAGAACAGACACAAAATCATGACAAACATGTTGCAATTAGCTACGGAAATAGCTGGTTGGTAAAAATCGGTTGCAATAGCCTTGATTTTTAGTAGTGAGAGATATTGTAACTACCTTTTTTGAAGCAAGAAGCAGCTCATGTCTCATCTCCCCAAACCATTGCCTCTAACTCTTTTATTTTATTTTATCTTATTTTTTGCTCGGAGGAGCGAAGCCCAAGTCAGGCCGCTAAATAGTGTGTGCACGTCTTTGCTATGGCATGTGGAGCCCCTACATATGTGGACACAGTGACCACCCACAGTTTCACGTTCACAGCTCTCAAATACGCACCCTCACCTTATGATTTTGTACCCTTGACATTTGTTAAGAACCCTCTCAGGCAATGGCAGGGCCATGAATTATAGATAAGAGGAGCAAAAAAAATTTAATAAATTAAAATTCAAATATAATCAAAATCATATGATTGTTTTTAGAATATGTTTTTCACATAAGCAAGTACAATAAAACATCAATAAAAATAAATTCATAATTGACCTCTACCAGTTTTCATATTTTAAAAACAATGAATAATTATTTCATTATCTATACGATTAAAGATATTTTTCTCAATGTATGTGTCACACTCACCCCTTCTATCAAGGTAAATGTAGCACCCATCAGTTAAAAGCCCGTTTTAATTGGAAAACTAACACCCCTAAAAGACAAAATTAGACTTACAAAACATAATTGACAACTTTTAAACAAACTATAGGTTCAAATACACATATACAAGACACCTAAATACTCAATTATGCGGGTACATAGAATTTACATTGCTTTCTTACCACTTTTACTTAGCGCTCTTCTCATTTGTTCTTCAATTTAGCGTTCTTCATCATCCTTCCCCCCGTTTGAGTCTTGGGGACTGTCTGGCATAATAAAGGACTTACGAGCTTTTTACCTTCTTACACATGGCTAGCTATGGTAGAAAACAACCGCTACAAGATCACAACACCAACAAATAGAAAGAAAGGGGACCCACTGTAATCTTGGAGTCAACCTTGACTGGCTATATACTCATACAAGTGGTCTACTAGAGTCCTGCTCCTGCGACTATAACACACTTTAGCTGGTTGATACTGACCTGATTATTTTAAATAATTAAATATAAGATATATACAATGTAAAAAGATCAATTTCTCAAATAAACTTTCCAATTTTCACAAATATCATAATTTGGCAAAATACAAGTTTTGAAAGCATTAAAGCAAAAACTCATCGTGAGTCATCATCAAATCAATTCTTTCAAGGAATATAATTTTTGTGAGAGATTTACCTCCTAAGAATGACACCTAAGCTTTGCCCCTCATCATAATCCAAAATAATAGGTAATGCAACAGCGTTCTCAAATCAATGGCCTAAAAACACTCTCTGACTTAGCCGCCATCGCGTCTTAGTTGAGAGTCGTCAAGGTCTTCATAGCCATGACATTGGCCCACTGAGAATCTGTGTGATGACCACGGATTTCTCACAAATGAACCTTGTCAATTGCTCTATGGACCTCTTGACTAGGGGTAAACTTAGGGTTAACCATGCCACCTCCCATCAAGTGGGACCGTGGGAACCCCCACTGCAGTGTCGGACTAAAGTCCGTAATCACCATAAAAAACTAGTGAAAGCTCAAAAGTACAATTCATGCATAATACCCATAAAGTCCAAATTCACGACACCATCCCTATACTAGGAATAAAAACCAATTCGACAAGTATTGACGGTAAAAGCACATCGATAAACACACACGATTTCACAAATCATTCCAAAGTCAAGGCATATGTAATCCATTAAAATAAATACTTGAAATGAAAAATTAAATCATATATCCATGTATTTTCCACATTTTAACCTATGTATGATTATACAGAACCAGATGTACTAATATGATTTCTATAACCTAGCAAATGGCAAATGAATATAAGTATCCTTTAACACTATAAATTATTAAACATAATATAATGAAATAATTAAACAATTATTTCCAAATAGTAGTCATTAAGCATTTGTTCCAAAATAATTAACCAATTATATCAAAATAGTAGCCACTACCAACTCACCTAGTCTCCCTTGGGTTTCCCGCTAGACTTGAAACTCCCTCCCAAGCCTAAATCCCACCTAATAAGAGAACGGAATAAAATAAATAAATTTTATAAACTAAATATAGAACTTAACCTTAAAAAAATACAATAAACAAATAATCGACTCTCTAATTGGGCCCATTCACTCCAACCGGTTTAAACCCGACCTTGTATAAACAAACTAGCCTCCAACTTACACGCAAACCAACTCAATTTGGGCTAAACTCTCCTGAGCCAACCTCAATTTTATTTAACAAACTTCTATTTAACAAACCAACCTTTAACCAATTCCAATTCTTATACAAAATCTTTGGAACCAGCTTGGTTCAACTGAACTCAATTCTCCTTAAATTGGTTCACCCCAAAATCATTAGCTCAAAACATGAACCAAGCCCAAATCAATCTCAACCAATTTAACTTAGCCATAACAATTCAAGCCCAACCACAACTCATCTTGATTTGATCAAACCTAGACCAAATCAATTCAATTGAACCCAACCACATCAATTTGGTTAGCCAAACCCAACTCCAAAGTCAACCATCTAGGTTCAAACACAATCAAAAGAACTTGACTAAATCAAATCAAACCCACTTCACTTGATTTGATCAAGCCCAACCCAACCAAATCAATTAAACTCAACCAACACAGTTTACATCATTATGATCATCATCTTAATCATCATCTTCATCATCGTCATCATCATCATCATCATCATCATCATCATCATCATCATCATCAACTTAAATAACCAAAACAAACCCTAATTCCGGTGACTACAGTAATCTATAGTAAATCCGAGAATTCCTCCACCATTCCAAGCAAAATCATCTTAAATACAAGGGTTTTTCGAAAAACAAATTTGAAGCATTCATCATCTACAACAATAAATTATGTTTTTGCCACTCAAATCCAAGCCAAATCTCAAAAAAAAAAAACATGTTGAAAATAAAAATCTAATATGTTTGCCCAAGCTTTTGAACCAAAGATCATGCATTATCCAAACCAAGAAGACTCTTACCAAGCAAGCAACCACTCTATCGAACTCCCTACGGCGATCTCTAACCCATCTCCTCAAAGCCTCACATTTTTTTTTAAGAAGGCCATTAGTGGAGAAGAAAGCTTTAGATGAACCAAACAACCATTCTTTTCTCTCAACTTTAATTTATGTTGAAATTCACTTCCAGCCCCTATCAAGAAAGATCATACAAAAGGTCCCTGCAAACTCTCCAACGGTTCCTATGTCATAAAGTAGTATTTCAAAAAGGTCCCTGCCAACTTACCTTTCAGTCCTTGGTCTTTGAAAAAACTTCAAATCAAATCCTCTTATTTACTTGTGAACCCAAAATCTTCTATAAACTCTCACATATAAGTCCTTGTGTTTTCCATTTGGGCTTCTTCATAGAACTGCTCTACAGAATAGTCTCACTACAATTGTAATAATATCTTGAATATAATTTTTAATAGGTATCCAAAGGTTTAGGGTATTACAGTATGTTAATAGACAGTCGGCTAAGAATTGATCACTAATTATATTGCATAGTCGAGTCTTCACAATTTTCATTGCAAAGAAAACCCTCTCCATAGGTGCAATTGAAATAAATAAAATCAAAGCTAGAGTTATGAGCTTGTAAACCAAAGGATACAAATTAATTCTTCTTGTTGTCACCAATCTCTTAGCAAGATCATTAATTCCTTGTAGACCATTAAAATTTGTGTTGGACCTCACATCAATATATAAATATTTAATTGGTTCTCAAGAGTAAGGACTTCCACCTTTGAAAAATCATCTGGATATAGTCGAGCAAGTTGAGCTAACCTTTCTTTATCAAAAGCTGAAAATGAGTCCATGGGGCTCAAGCAAGCAACACAAATAAGTAACTTGGTGGATACTTCATTAAAACAGTTATTGAGCTCTTGAAGTTGTAAATCTATAATATAATCGATAATGATGCATATTTGTCATCTTTTCTACATTGAGTCGAGATTGCCCACGAGCAATATACCCATCATCCATGTTGAGTTATATCATGTTTTACATAAAATAAGGAGACCCCATCTAATAAAGAACTCCATCCATCTTCTGGCATAGATTGTAATCGATTTTTAGCTATTTTAACCAAATTCATTGCATTCACAATATCTTGATCTTTTCTCTGTAGTGCTAGTGATAAATCATTCATGATTCCCAATTTGTTATTCATCAAAATAATACAAAATACCATATCAAATGATTGTACTAAATCTAGTGAATGACTTGCTTCATCTCTTTTTTCAAACTTTGGATTTTCTATGATCACATCAAGTATTTCAACAATAGAGGAAAACATTTTCTCCAAGTATTATAATGAGAACTCCAATGTATTTCACTAGGTCATTTGATAGCACTTTCTTGATTTTGATCATGACCACTTAAAAGCTCACCGGTTTCAAGTGCTTCAAAAACTTTGATAGCTTGATTTTCAATGGGAATATCACTAAGCTTGCAAGATCCCCCAACCACATTAACAATATTATTCACCACTATAAAAAGCACTTCAATAGAAACATTCTTCATTGCAATAGCTACAAGTGTCAATTGGAGTTGGTGCACAAAAAGTGTATATAATGCACTTTTATTTTCTTTCAAGGTTAGAGTTTTGAGACCATTGTATTCTCCTTGCGTATTGCTAACCCCATCATACCCTTAACCACGAAATTGAGAAAGACTTAAGTTATGCTTGAAAAGCAGGCTTTCAATTGTTGTTTTTAGTGACAAAGCGATAGTATCAATAACATGAATAATGCCCAAAATAGGTTCAATCACTTGGCCATCATTGTTCACATACTGTATTACTACATACATTTGCTCTTTAGTTGATACATCTCGTGCCTCATCAACTAAAATTGAAAAAAAGAGAATCTGTAAGATCCTAAACAATGATTTATAGTGGTGCATAAACAATATCTTTTTGAATATCTAGTGAAGTCAACTTGAGATTTCTGGGATATTTATCCAATGCAAAACTTCTAATATTGTCATTATGATCACAAAGAAATTTTAAAATTTCCAAGTAGTTCTCTCAATTTTTTGATTCTTCATATTCATCATGACCACGAAAAGCCAGGCATTGTCATAAAAGAAATCGAATACAATCAATGGAGGCAGTTAAACGCTTATGGAGGGAGTAGAACCAAAACTCGGACATAAATGTTTCTTTATGTTAAAAAATGACAGATAAAAAGGGACATAGATTTGTGACAGATAAAAAAGAATGGAGGGAGTAGAACCAAAACTCGGTAACATTTCCCTGTTATACAAGTATCGCATTGCAAGAACATCAGAGTTATGAAAGTAAGATATTCAATTTACTTGTGATTTTTATAATAACACCAACAATAATAAGCAGCACCAGTTGATCACTCGGTAGCCTCTACCGAGAAATGGTAAAAAGAAGGAATGGTGTGATCGGTTTCCAAACAAATCTTTGACCGACAAAATTTCAATAAAATCTTGGGGCAACAAAACAATTTGATGAAAGACAACTATTGGTTGCATGTTGGCAACTTACAACTTCTAAAATTTTGTCCAAAGTGCTAAACACAAGTATAGTGATTTTATTCTATATTTGACTCCTTTACCAACCCTTTGGACTAAAAGTATGGTTTTTAAAAAGATATATATATATATATATATATATATATATATATATATATATATATAGGTTTAATTACTGTACAGGTCCCCGTAATTGTGTACTTTTTGCCCTTTTAGTCCTTGCAATATTTTTAGGTACAATTAAGTCCTTATATTTAGTTGAATTAGGTCATTTTAGTCTGATGTGTAGATAGGCAAGTATAAATTGCAAGGACATAATTGTACCTAAAAATATTGTTGTGGACTAGAATGGCCCAATTCGACTAAATATGAGGACTTAATTGTACCTAAAAATATTAGAAGGACTAAAAGGATAGAAAGTACACAATTATAAGGACCTATACGCCAATTAAACCATATATATAATACCCAGTTTAGTCCTTCTATTATTTTGAAATAGCCCTTTAATCCCCCTATTATTTTTTGTCTTTAGGAAGTCCCTCTATTATTATCAAATTTGGAAAAAAAGTCCCTCCTCCTCACAGTCATCTGTTCTCCATCTGCGAGGTAGACGTGGTATTTTTTATGATTAAAAAACTAAGGTATAATACTCATCTTAGTCCCTCTATTATTTTGAAATGGCCCTTTAATTCCCTTATTATTTTTCGCCCTCAAGAAATCCCTCTATTATCCAGTTTGGAAGAAAAGAAGTCTCTATACCACTTGACACAAGGGTTTCACTCGTCGCTCAGACCGGTGCTGCACTTGCTCGGATGCAACTCAGTCTAAGCCCAAGAATCGTTCATCCATGCTCTTACAAGCAAAGATACAAACAACCAAAGCCACAAGACAAGAAAATAAGGAAAGACCGGAGATAAGAGAGAAGATAAACTCTCTATAATGTAATCAAGGTTACACCATGAGCCAAGACAACAATGACCAAGACCTTCATCCACCTCTCCTTAAGGATGAAGGTGCTCCCCAGCCTATCTCTCACAGGCTAAAGGTGATCAGCAGATGCCAAGAGATGATCCGGACTTCTTTTTTCTAAATTGGATAATAAGCGACTTCCGAAGGGCGAAAAATAATAGGAGGACTAAAGGGGCATTTCAAAATAATAGAGGGACTAAACTGTAATTTTTTAATCATGAAAAATGCCACATTAGCCTCCTTTTTCCCAATCTTAATGATAGAGGGACTTTTTGAGAGTGAAAAATAATAGGGGGACTAAAGAGCCATTTTTAAATAATAAAGAGACTAAATTTGGTATTATACAAAAAAAAATATGGGAATACCCAATAAGTCGAGGGTTTTGGTTTAAAATTATTGTATATCAATTGAATATGTTTTCCAAAGTTGTGCCCCTAAATAGGGTGGTAATGGGGTTGGGAATCCCCGATCCCCACAGAGGCCCAACCTGACGGGGACAAGGACTCCCCGATTGACGGGGCCAATTCATCCCTGTTTCTTAAATGGGGATGAGGGTGGAGAATGCCCTCCCTGCTCTTCGGGGATTCCGAACCCGATGAAAATTATATATATATATATATATATTCCCCAATATTAAAAAATCTAAAGCCCTAAATAATGATACAAATAACTTTAATTTTAAATTGTACTTCCTACTTATATGAATTTCAAATTTTATGTTTTCCTCTATATTGAAAATCATTTGGAGTTATATATATATATATATATATATATATATATATATATATATATAAGTTTTTATATGTTGGTTTGAAAAGTTTGTTGAGCTATATATATGTTGAGTTATTTTCATGTTTTTCATGTATATATCTATGTTGAGTAGTTATATTTTTCACAGATGTATTGGTATTGAATTTTTTTTATAAATTTAAAATTTATAAGTAAAGTACAAAAATGCAATAACAATGTTTGCAAATGGGAAATCCCTGTGGGTATCTTCGAGAAGACTGGGATGGGGAAGTAATTTCCCATGTTGGGGGATTGGGGATGAGGACGGGGAGGGGCATGCTCGCCCTCACCCCATTACCAGCCCTACCTCTAAAGACGTGCATGGTGTCCAGGGACGGAACCATGACTTATTCATAGGGGGCTTGAGAGTAAAATGTCAAAAAAAATATTTCAGTCAATATAACAATTGTATTCGATACAAAATAGTGCGATATTGTGACATTTAATTAAATCAATTACAAAAAACATAAAACGTTTATCTACGCACGCTCGAGCTAGAACTGTCATCTGTGCGACACATGCTACTCAGAGGAGGTAACTGAATACTTTGAGTTTGCATTTTTTGAAAATATTGTAGAATCGCCTCATTGTCAATAGTTGCAAAAACTTCTTTCTCAATATAGACAATCATGCATTTTGCTATCTAGATTTAACACTAAACATTATTTAGTTATACATATATACATTATGAATTTATGATACATATTAATATTTGATATTTGATATTTTCAACATTTTAACTCATTAAGGCATTTAATCGAACACATTGTAGGCATATTTATAAAAATGAAGTTTGTCATTCATGTTCTATTTAATTCACCCATAAATTCAATTAATAAAATTTTTATAATTTTTTAAATTTATTTAAATGTTAATTTATATTTTAGTTTATAAAAATTAAGTGTCAAACAATAATTTTTAAAAAATTATACTAACAATATAATTTTATATATTATATAAATTAATTGGTTTTTTAAAGTAATTTATAACATGTCCATAGATTAAATAATAATTTTTGTAAATATTTTTTAAAAATATTATTATTTTTTAGACTATAGCTATTAATGTGTAAAAAAATGATTTATTTTTAAATAAAAATAAAAACCTAAAAATTATTTACAAAAAACAAAAAAAAAATTCTATGAAGATATAGTGATAAAGAGAGAGATTTAAAAAATAAAAAAAATTCTATGAAGAATTAAAGATAGAGAGAGAGATTTAAAAAAATAAAAATAAAAAAATCTATGAATATATATAGAGAGAGAGAAGTAAAAAGGTGAGAGGGGTCGGCTGAGGCGAGGGGACGGACTCGGCGGAGAGAGATTGAGAGAGATTGTATGTGTGTGTGTGTGTGTGTGTGTGTGTGTGTGTGTGAGAGAGAGAGAGAGAGAGAGAGAGAGAGAGAGAGAGAAAGAGAGAGAAGTATAAGGGAGAGAGGAGGGCCGACCAGCTACAGGGGGTCCGGGCTGCTGGTCGAGGAGTGGAGCTGCGGAGGTTCAGAGGAGGGGCTGCTGGCCGGGCTGAGGGGGGGCTGATTCTGTGTTTTCCGGCCAAGCAAAGAACATCTCCGGTGTCGAGGGGGCTGAAGCCCCTGCTAGCCCCCCCTTGGTTCCGTCCCTGATGGTGTCCATATCAAGAATGTTGTGGCCTCCACATCACACCTAACATCTTTCATACTCTCTCATATCTCATAAAACCCTAGAAATTAGAGATGGGTTACTAGCAAGCCAACAACGTGCTTAATTGTCTGAGAAACTTAGGCACCATTACTATCCACGATTCATCAGCTCATGAAGTTCATCACCATCCACTGTCTCCTTATCTATGTTAAATATTGGCTTGATATCTTTGGAATGTAATTTGATCATTGGGATGAAGCCAAATCCTTATCTTTTTTAATCCAACTGTCTAGAATACTCTATTGTTTATATAAGATTATGTTTGTTGGATGTTGTGAAATATTGAGAGAAAAGAGTGAAGAAGGTGTAAAGGAGAACTCTTGTTCTTGCTTGATCTCATTAAAGCAAGCTATAATCCTTATTTTTGAGGTGAGGCTAAGTTCTTAGAGTTTAGTTATCCTCTTGTAGCTTTATACTTATTTTTTGTACTCTTGTACTCATATTATTCCCCATGATATAGTGAGCATTGTTCTTCCATGGATGTAGGCTTGCTCTTAGCTGAACCATGTTAAATTGGTATCTCTTATGTTATTCTTGTGAGATTGGTTGTATGTTGTCTTTGCATTGTCTATTTATTGTGCCATTACTAGGTATTGTGATATTGCGCATCAAGTGTTCAACAAATTGCCACACTAGTTTTGCGCTTCCACACATACAACAATCTACAATCATCACTAGCATCGGATCATCACTCATTTATCTCTATTTGAGCATTGGGCCCAGAATCTCATGTTTTGCTTTAGGACGTTATAACAAAAGAGACCAAAGAAGTTTGGGATCTCACTAGAGAATGGAAAGATGGAGATTGGGGTGTTGTCAGACAAGAGGGTTTCGTGGTGGCATTAGTGTGAACTTTACTGAAGATTCAAAGATAATGATAAATTTGAAGTCTTCGCATCTATAGGAGAAGAAAATGAGTAGTGAAGCTCACTGTTTGGCTTTGGCTTTGGTGTCAGCAGGATTTTATTCAACGGATAAAAACGTAGCTTTATTTTAGTATGTTTTTGGACACTATGCCATTGTGACAGGGATACAAACCATTCACGTCATTCAAGACACAATTTTGTCAAACTTATGCGGTAGGTATAACATTACTCTTTTATTAAATATTTAATTGGCTATATCATATTCATATTGCTTTCCTCTCATAATAATAATGAAAATATAATAATAATAATTAAAAAAAATTTGAATCGACCCTAAGTAAAACTAATAAACAGCCAGAGGCAGAAGAAATGAATTTAGTCATTCAATCAACGTAAGGAATCTTTATCAACACTGAAATCGATACATACATGCAAAGAGAATTTATTGTCTTGCCATATATATGTTGTCAGGCCGGGCTTGAATCAAAATTACTAAAATTCAACATTGCCCAAACCCGGCCCGATCCGAAAATTCGGGCCTTAATCCTTGTCCAAGCCCGCCCAAGCCCGCCCAAATAGTTTTTATTAAATAATATATAAATTATAAAAAAAATTAACAATATTATTAATATGTGGATATGACCAAATATTATTCTACAAAATACTTAAAAATTAAAATACCAAATATAAATCTTTATTTAATTAAAACAACTAAAATTCAAATCATTATAATTAATGGCAATCAAATATATATATATATATATATATATATATATATATATATATATATATATATTGTATAAGTATATACCAACTTAATTAATAAATATATTTTATAAAACGGGTCGGGCCGGGCCAGGTCGGGCTTTTAACAACAAAACCCAAACCCGGTCCATTTTTTAAACGGACTTCTTTTTTTTGTTCAAGGTCCGAACATCGGGCCTTATATATTTGTCTAAAACCCGCCCAAATTTCGGGCAGGCTTTTGGGCTTGGACCGGTAGAACGGCCCTTGGACAGGTCTAGTTGTTGGGTGCTGCGAGAGATAAAAAGAAAACAAATAGTTGAGAACCTTTAAAGAATTATTAGCTGTGATCCACACGTGAATCATGATTCACAGGATTTTTGTCCATCAACCCTTCTAAAGTTGAAATTATACACATTTATATAAACAAATTCATCTTGAGTTGGGGTTAACCTTAAAAATTATTAGTTATTGTCCGCACATGAATCATGATTCATGGGTTTTTTGTCCACCAACCCTTCTAAAAGTGGAAATTACAAACATTTATATACAAACTAAAATATTTTGAGTTCTAGTTTTTGTTTTTTTTACAGGTTATTAGCTATTA
This sequence comes from Dioscorea cayenensis subsp. rotundata, assembly GCF_009730915.1. Lineage (NCBI taxonomy): Eukaryota > Viridiplantae > Streptophyta > Magnoliopsida > Dioscoreales > Dioscoreaceae > Dioscorea > Dioscorea cayenensis. The sequence continues at coordinate 12,332,654 of NC_052478.1, forward strand.
TCGTCACATGAATCACGATTCATTGGATTTTTGCCCATTAACCCTTGTAAAAGTAGAAATTGTGTACATACATATATATCATTGATTCATAAACCAATACATTTGAAGTTAGAGGTTTTTCTTAGGTGGTATCTTTGGAAGTTCACTTAGGCGGTGTTTGTTGCTTAGTATTTGGACTTGCATACAGGAACAGAGCCAATAATTACCCGCCGCGCGGCCGGGGGGGGGGGGCTACAAACTTTAAAAAAAATTAATTAACAAAATTTTTATAAATTAAATTTTAAAATAATAATCACAATAATTTAAAATACAAAATTCAATGCAATATGATTATTGCATTAAATTGAATAACACATTCATATATTTATATGTGCATTATGTTGTTGAGAGCAATGCATACTTATTCTTTTCGTCTTTGATGGTAATTGTGTTGATCTATTTGATAGAATTTCATGATTATCAAGAAAACAATGTTTTATGTGTAATATTCTCTGTGTGAAGCAATGAGTGTTTGGTTTGAAGGGTTTAGAGTTATAGGAAATTGTAGTTTAATGGATTTGAAAATGTGTATTACATTAGCTTTGTGTTTGATTGGAAGATTTATAAATTTGGATTTTTAGAGGTTTATATTTTATTTTTAGAATATGAAAATTTAGATTTAAAAGTATTTGTATTTGATTGAGCATAGAAATTTATATTTTGAGGTCAGAAGAAATTTTCTCAACTGTATTGTGAATAAAATAAAAAATATAATTAAATAAACAGTAGTTGATATTTTTATTTTGGTGATCATTATGAACCAAATTTGATATGTAGAAAAATTGATTATGTTTCTCGTGAAGCATAATAATTTCAAACATTATTCACCGGATAGCCATAAATCACATGTCATACAGTCATTGGTTAAAGTATTTACTCAATAATTACGAGGCCTTTTTAGGTTGCCATAAAAAAATAGTTACTAAATAATTATATAATTTTGTAAGGTAAACTAGTAAAATACCCCTTATTGAAAGCATATTAAATAATTTTATCATTGTCTAAGGGTTAACAAGTAAAATTTGTCTTTCTTGGATGCGGATAATCTTTCCAACCCGTTAACCCTCCAAACCATCAACCCACTATTTCTCTACATATATCCAAAGTATGCAATTCATGATCATTTGCGTCTCTCTTCCCCTCTTTGTTGATAATTATATAATTATTTTCCAAAGGCAATGAATGAAATACCCCTTATTAAAGGGTTATTAAGTATTTTTATCATATTCTAAAGGTTAACAAGTAAAATTTAACTACTAGAAACCCTTGCCCAGATGGAGAGGGAAATAGTTGAGCAAGAGGGTAGGCGGGTAGGGGATGAGTAGGGTGGAACCATGGAGGGACACCGGGGGAAGGGAGGGGGCGGAGGGACTGGAGTAGGGGGATTGACTTCGCAGGTGACAAAGGGAGTAGGCACCCCCTGCTCTTCTGTCCCTCCATCCTGGTTACATGTAACTCTAAATCCATTGTTTGTTTAATGAATAACTTTTGGAAATTGGAATCTCAAATGTTTTCAAAATGTACGCATAGAGAATTTGGTTTTATGACTATGGGGTCTATTACTCGGTCATTAATAAGATTGACCAGTTAAAAATGATGGATCACAAATCAATTTTTAATTATTTTTATATTTCAGACGATTGTATATTCATGACTTCCATTAGGAGCAAACTCCTAATGTAAATTACCCCAGACTCTGGCATGGGAACGTCCAATTAAGAAACAAGTGTGAATGAGAAATGATTAGACAAACATAAAATTAATTTTTATTGATTTCAAAAGAACATATGATTACATGAACAAGAGCGAGAATACAAAAAATACTAGGAAAACTATATATATATATATTTGCAATTTTGCTTCTCAATTTTTTTATATTCGCTCGATTTGAATGACACTCTTGGCTTCTTCACTAAAAGCACATTGAAAGGCTCTTTTTAGCTCGGCGACTGTGGTCTTTTTTGATTTTTTTTTTTTTGGGTTGCATCTTGACATATCGCATAGCTCTCAAGTTGTGGTAACTCTACATTTAAGAGTCACATACTTGATTACCTTTGACTTTTTTAATGCTGAAAACTTCAGAGCTTTGTGCTTGTGAAGTCTTCGATTAGGTTTTCGAGTTGTGGAACTTTTTGGATCTTTAACTTCTTCATGCCTTGAAACTTCAGAGTTACATTTGTCATTTATATGAAATATTTAGGTCTTGACTCTTCTATGGTTTTTAGCCTTGACCGTTATATCATCAAGTTGTGACCTTCCGCATGATTGGGTTGCTAACTTGATTGTTTTAACTTGTTTTGTTTTAAATTGATCTCAAACTGTAACAATAAACTTGATCTCCTTTTACTAGGTCATCAAAATACTTTTCAAATTCACCTCCATGAATGTCCAGTATTGGACTCCATAGTATGTTTGAAAAAAAATGATCGGAGATTTTTATCATCCTAGTGAGTGTCAAACATTAGACCTCAAAGTGGGTTTGAAGAGAGATCTTCAACCGTTTTCCATCACCCCTGTGAGTGTCGAGTATTTGACCTCACAGTTAGCTTTAAAGAGACTACTTCAAGAATTTTTCATCTAAAGTTAGAGGTTTTTCTTAGGTATTTACTTTTGGAAGTTCACTTAGGTGATGTTTGTTACTCAGTGTTTGGACTTACATATAAGGACAGAGCCAGAAAATGCTGGAGAAGGGATCGAGACTACAAACTTAAAAAAAAATTAATTAACAAAATTTTTATAATTCAAAAATTCAAAATAATGCAATAAGCACGATAATTTAAAATACAAAATAAAATTTAATGCAATATGATTATTGCATTAAATTGAATAGCACATTCATATATTTAGATGTGCATTTATGTTGTTGTTGTTAGTTCCTCCGGTGTGGTTTGTGGGTATTAAGTAACACTTAAACACTCATAGAAGTCTCACACAAACCAATAAAGAAAAAGCACACAAACAAACACAAGGAGACACACAACGTTGGTAACCCAGTTCGGCGTCCACTCGCCTACGTCTGGGGGGCCAAGCCCGGAGATAAACAATCCACTAAAAGAGGTAAAAATAGATGAGTACAAACACTTGTCACTCACACTCTCAACAATAAAGATCACTACCCTCTCTAGATTGTCTGGTGCTCACACACTCTCCTCAAAGAGTCACTCAAGAGTCACACCTACAATCTACGAGCAAGGTAGCTTATATAAACGCCTCAACGTCCCAAATATAGCACATACCTCTTTTTAGAATCTCCATGCTACTAATTTAAAAACCCGCTAAAAATTAGTCATTGCGAACTCCCGTTGTAACATAAGTTGCAACATGGCCCTCGATCACGACTTGAGCTGAGTTTTGGTTACGTTGCGGACGACCTCAAGACCCATCAACCTCCCGGTCATGCTTAGTGCGAGTCGATGCGACCCAAATCTCCCGATCCCGATCGCCGGCAACTAGCCTACCTCCTCAGTTCCTCATCACGCAGTCCCCTCGCAAGAGACGCACGTCCTTGTGCGTCTTCATGAAACTTGCCAAACTTAGTCTTCAATCTTCCAAGTTTGGTCTTCAAAGATTTCTCCAAACTTGATCTTCAATTCACCCAAGTTTGGTCTTCAAATCTTGCCTTCAATAGATCTTCAATCAATCAATTCAATCATCAAGGATTTTTCAAATCATATCTCCTTCATGCCATGAATAGATCTTTCTTTAATTAAGCTCCACCATATTTAGTCTTCAATCATATCTCTCTAAGTATGGTCTTGATATGATCTTGTCTTCATGTTTCCAAGAATAATTCCACCAAGATCTTTAAGATAGCTTCACCATGATCTTCAAGATATTTGGCTCCATGTTAGAGACTTACTAAAAATAGCTCCACCAAGATCTTCAAGATGTTTGCCTTGCACTCCAAGTCTTCTTGCCATGTCACCATGCTTGCCACATCATCAATTATGCTTTGTCACCTTGGTTGCCACGTCACTTGGTCTAGGTGACAAATCATGCCAATAAATAGTGCGGTTGCACTAACAACTGTGATCAATGTACACTTATTCTTTTCGGCTTTGACGGTAATTGTTTTGATCTATTTGGCGGTAGTTTATGATTGCCAAGAAAACAACTTTTTATGTGTAATGTTTTTAGTGTGAAGCAGTGAATGTCTAGTTTGTGGGGTTTAGAGTTATAGGTAATTGGAGTTTAATGGATTTGAAAATGTGTATTATATTAGCTCTGTGTTTGATTGGAAGATTTACAAATTTGGATTTTTAGAGATTTTTTATTTTATTTTTAGGATATGAAAATTAGATTTATAAGTATTGTATTTTGATTGAGAGAGTCCATAAATTTACCCGGCAACAAGGGGAGCTGGCATCCCTTGTTTTTGTGTTCGTGATAGCAATTTTTCCAAAATCAATGAGGCCAATTTTAGCTTGGTTAGTTTGAGTTAAGTTGAAAGCATGGCAGAGGATAACAATCATTAGAAAAAGAAAATATAAACCAAAGGAAAACAACATAAAAGAAAAAAAAAAAGAAAAAAAAGGAAAGAAGTTGAACCACAACAACATATGAAACATGAATAGTTTATCTAAGACTTGAGCAATGAAGGCATAGGGTACAGGATATGAACATGTAAGAAAACTAATAAACTATTTACCAAAAAATTAAATAGTTATTGATAGTTCCGCGGGGTGTCTATGGGCTTAATCAATCCCAATTATGAGCTTCTACACTAATAGTTATATCCCGGGATAAAGCTAGCTACATATATCAACTACATGCATATAATTCTGAACAGAGTTGTAAATTAGTACGTAGTTACACCTAATACTAAAAAATATGTTATAATCTTAAGGTGCAAAGCAATGTAAGAAACAAAAATGTAAAATTTTGAGCACTAATAGTACATTGGTTATGATTATATGCTATAGTTATGGGGTAACAACTTTTTTTGAATATTTCACATCTACAATAAATAATACAATTACTTACTTCCCTTCCTCGGAGTAAATCAAGCTTATCCAGGATTGTCTGTCAATATCTAAGCTATCAATCTAAGGTGAAAAATTGAGGATCATTTTTCAAAAATCATGTTTTAATTGTTAATCCTATTGTGCTGATTGTTAGTTCTATAGTGCTGATTGAAAAACATTAATTATTTTTAATTATAATCATTATGCTTTTTTTTATTTTTTATGTAATTTTATTAATCATCTATTTTAAAATATAAATTTATAATTAATGTATTAAGTTATGTAAATAACATCTATATATATATATATATATATATATATATATATATATATATATATATATATATATAGGCGGTTAGAATAATTACCCTTGTAAAAATTCTTTCCCAAACACAAAAATTATCATTAAAAAAAAATATAATTAATTTATTCTTATTTTTACAAAAAAGACTAGTATATTATATTTTTATAATATAACATTAGACCAATGACTTCTTAGTTTATTGGTACCAAGTTTTTTGTTTAGGATGTTCATGTTCTATTGATGATAAATATATATAACATTGGTACATATTATTATAAAAATAATTATATTTATTGTATTTTATCAGCAATATTAATAAACGATATAATTCCAAATAAAAATTCAAAAAAAATACAAAATCGTAAATAAGGATGGAAGATATAATTGTAATTTTCATAATCTTAATTTTGTATTAATAAATCTTATACATTATAAGGGGGTTGCTGCAAAATTTCCGTCTAACTTAAAAATACCCTAAAAAAATTCATCTCCCCTCTCTCCTCTCACCTTCTTGGTCGCCATCTCCCCCTCGTTGTTGTCATCCCCCGCAGCCTCTCGCCGGAGAGGCGGTCTCCGGCGCCTCTCCCTCTCTTTCTCTTGTTGGGGTGACTTCGCCGCCATCACCTCTCCTTCACTCTCCGGTGAGAGCTTCTCTTTCTATATTTTTGTGTGTTTCCTTTGTTTTTCTTTGTATTATTCTTCATCGCCATCGGATTTCGCCACCGTTGTTTTTTCATTGTGTTGAGTTTGTAGGGGTTTAATTAAGGATAAAAATGCCGAATTAATTAGTAGAAAATTGACATTTAAATAAATTTTTTACGAGTTTAAATAATAAAAAGAAAATTTGAAGAGATGGTGGTCCCAAAATAGAAAGCTGAAAAACAAATTTAATTAAAAAAAATAAAATTTTGGGGAAAAAAAAGTACGAAACGACTAATGAGTAATAACAGGAACTTTTTAAAAATTTATTATTTTTATATTTTTAAAAATTTTAAAAATATAAATAATGAGATAGCCCATCAATCAAGTCTTAAGAATGTTACATATGAAAGGTCCGGATCCTCACCCAACTTATTCATTGTATATTGAATTTCTGTGTGATTTGTCATGGAAGATTTAAATACCAAAAAAACTTTATTATTGCATTCCAGTGTGATATCTCGCGGAAGATTTAGTTATCATAAAATTAGATGGTGTATTTTTACATATGTTGTTATATTTTTATTTTTGTAGTTATTAAAAATATTTATATATATAAGATTAGTGATCTAACAACTTATGCTAATTTCATTCTTTGAGGTTATATCAATGTTTTCAGAATCGGACCGGCCGGTCAGACCGGCAGAACTGGGAACCGGCCCGTAGTCCGGTCCGGTTCTATAGAAATGGTTGACCGGGAGTCAACCAGGTTAAACCCGGCGAACCGCCCGGTTTGACCAGAACCGGGTTGACCCCGGTTCTAAAAATTTGTTTTAACTTTAATTGTTTCACAACTTTCACGGGCTTCAATTCAGTGAATCACCTACCTCCAACTCCAAGCTCTGAAAAAGGCTAAAAAACTGATGCTTGCTCCCTCTCTCCAACTCCAAGTTCATTGAACTGAGCCCCTTTTCTCTCTCTCTCTCTGGTATTCACGGGCAAGCAATCCCTTATTCATTTTGGTTTTCAACTTTTTATTTTTTTCACTGCATTTCAGTCCATATAAAAAAAATTTCTCTCTCTCTCTCTCTCTTATTCATACAATCTCTCTCTCTCATGCAACCCTTTTCATTTTGCATGCAACTACTGCACATGCAAATCCTTTTTCATTTTGGTTTTCAACTTTTTAGTTTTTTTTACTGTATTTCAGTTTATATAAAAAAAAATTTCACTACATATCAGTCCATATAAAAAATTTTATTTATAATTTTTTCATTTGATTAAATTGGACATGGAATATATATATGTGAGTTTAGAATTTTAGAAAAAATATATATATATATATATATATATATAATTATTACATCATCCGGTCCAACCGATTGATCCATAACCCAGTTGCTTGGCCGGTTCATTTTCCGGTCCGGTTCTGAAAATATTGGGTTATATTTATCAATCATACGATTTATGTTAATTTCACATTCATGATTATATTTATAATAAAATAATAACTGTCAGATAATAATCCAATCGAATATTGATCTATGTATATAAAATTTATAATAATTATAAAAATTGTAATAATTAGCACGTGTGATTATATAACGCCGCCGCTGACTGTTGGAGTTTGTTTCCACGCTAGTGCTCTTCCTTCCGACTGCCAATGGACTCCATCGCCGCCGCCCTCCCCCATGCTTCCATGGCGGCCATTCACGCCTTCCAAGCCCCTCCACGTCGCTTGCGTTTCTGCATCTCCGCCTCCACCTCCTCCCCGGCGGCCATTACCCCACAGCTCGAGGCGTCGCGCTCTCCGGCGCTTCCTCTTCTCAAGGTGACCACGGAGTCCTTGCAGTATGAAAGTGGCTACCTTGGTGGTATATCGGAGAAGACTCCTCTTCGTTCCGGCGAGAGAAGCGGCGAGGATGGTGCCCTTAACCCGATGGCGTATCTTACGAGCATTCTTTCGTCTAAGGTTTATGATGTCGCCATTGAATCCCCCCTTCAGCTTGCTTCGAAGTTGTCTGAGAGGCTAGGGGTTAATTTGTGGCTCAAAAGAGAGGACTTGCAACCTGTAAGTAATGCTGCCCCTTTTTAATTTCTTCTTTTTTTAATTAGGTTTTGATTCTGAGTAGTATGAAAGTTTTGATTTTGGTTTTGATTTTGATTTTAAAGGTGTTCTCGTTTAAATTGAGGGGAGCTTATAATATGATGGCAAGGCTTTCAAAAGAGCAGTTGGAGAAAGGGGTTATCTGCTCGTCAGCTGGAAATCATGCTCAAGGTGTTGCATTGTCTGCTCAGAGACTAGGCTGTGATGCTGTGATTGCAATGCCAGTCACAACACCTGAAATTAAGGTTTCTTGTAAATTACTTTTGTGATAGCATTGCTTCTAGTTTGTTTGCTATTTATATTTTAAATATTGGATTTTAACACCTCTGATGGCTAAATGAAAATTTGTGATGAATTGAATAGCAAGTTGTACCACAAAAGGACCTGGTGTTAGTGGTGGAATTAAAGCATTTGAAAGAATTATATAAATGATCTAGATTTCACTGAGGTGCAGGCACCTAATATGAGTCTTTTTGGTCTATCTTTTAATGTTGTTTTTCCCATCTTGTAGACTGATCTTTATTATGTTCATCTGTGTGCAGTGGAAATCTGTTGAGAGGCTAGGTGCTACAGTGGTTCTTGTTGGAGATTCTTATGATGAAGCACAGTTATATGCTAAGAAAAGGGCAGAGCAGGAAGGCCGCACTTTCATACCTCCTTTTGACCATCCTGATGTAATTATGGGGCAGGGAACTATTGGAATGGAAATAATTCGGCAGTTGAAAAGCCCAGTGCATGCAATTTTTGTACCTGTTGGAGGTGGAGGGTTAATTGCAGGAATCGCCGCATATGTAAAGCGAGTTCGCCCTGAGGTTAGTTAGCAATCTAGTTTGTTCTCAAAGTTCTGTTACGATTTGCTTGTGCTTGTCCTAATGACTGTGACCTCTTAAGAAGTGGCGTAAGTAGTTGCCAACAGCATTCACATAAGGGAAGCTTAATAGAAAGGATCACTGAATTTTCCTCGTCTCTAGAAATCATATCGTGCTTAGGGATATGCCTAAAGTTATCAATTTTATTTATGCTTTTCTATTGTTAATACAAGCAAACATCAATGTCCTTGTTTATTTGTTCCCAATGAAAATGCTGAAAGAAGATTGTACTCATTAGATATCTTCTGAAGTTTTTTACTTGTTTTTTGATTGTCTTGTTTCACTTTTTGTGTTTTACATCTGATTATTTTGTCTATTAAAAGTCCCTTCAAATTGAATTTAGTGTGACCGGGGAACTATGGAGTTTTTTCTCAGCATATGCTTCACAGACAATTGGTTGGAATTAATCTGAATGATGCCATAATATGATGTCTTATTACACTTTGTTTTGTCTGAATAGGGCTTGAAAGTTAGAATTCATGACTTCTCTCCGTTCTAGCGCAGATAAAGATAATTGGAGTGGAGCCATATGATGCAAATGCAATGGCGTTATCTTTACATCATGGGCAGAGAGTCATGCTAGAGCAGGTGGGGGGCTTTGCTGATGGTGTGGCTGTCAAAGTTGTTGGAGAAGAAACTTTCCGATTATGTAGGGAGTTGGTAGATGGAGTGGTTCTTGTTGGTCGTGATGCTATTTGTGCTTCTATAAAGGTGAAATTTCATTTACCTTCCAAGCATATACATGTACATATATATATATACATATACATATATTTATATATATGTATTATAATTCTATTATATATTACTTAGCCATGCAATGTAGTTCACTGATTTCAAAATGTTCGATATAGTTCCTATACTTTGCTATTTTTGTTCATTTTTCTCATTCGGATTGTCGCTATGAGCTCTGTAATATATGATTATTTTATCCACTATCCCCAATCTGGAATATTTATATTTATAGTTTTTAAAACAACTTATGAGCTTGTAATGTGATAAAATCTGATAAGCTTGGAAGCATTTTACTCCATTCACTTGTGTCCTAAATTTCATGTTGACATAGAAAATGGATAAAATAATTGTGGCAGCCTAAGTCATTCCTAAAATGAAAAGTAAGAAAGGGTAAAAGGACCATATTGAATATTTTGAAAGTGCTTGGATGATGAAAATTAACATTGAGGCAAAGCATAGAGAGTCCAAAAATGGCTTTATCCCTTTTAAGAATATTAGTTCCATTTATTTTATATATTGTTAGGAAATTACACTAGAGAGCATTGTTATTAGACTTATTTGTGCAATTATTTTAATTATTCTTGTTCTTTTTCCTCCTTTTATAATGTGCTAAGCATGTTTTTATTGCTATCTTAATGGTATATCAATACAAAGATTGATGTTCTAATATTTGTTGTTGAATTATTTTTTTGATTTTTGTAGAATATGTTTGAGGAGAAAAGGAGCATCTTGGAACCAGCTGGTGCTCTTTCCCTAGCAGGTGCAGAAGCATACTGTAAGTACTATGGCTTGAGGGATGAGACTGTAGTTGCAATTACTAGTGGAGCAAATATGAACTTTGATAGGCTGAGGTTAGTTACTGAACTTGCTGATGTTGGTCGGAAACGAGAGGCTGTTCTTGCAACTTTTCTTCCAGAGGAGCGGGGAAGTTTTAAGCATTTTGTTGAAATGGTAGGATGAGAATAAACTTGATTATTTCTGCTTTTGGTTTTACACAATTATGCTCTTTGATTTTAAATTAAATGTGACTTTCTAGGTTGGTCCAATGAACATCACAGAGTTCAAGTACAGATATGATGCCCGTGGAGAAAAAGCACTGGTTCTTTACAGGTAAGCAGTTGCTTTAATTTCTGGTAAAATAAAACTATAGCCTTTACAACTCATTTTTGTTAGTTTTGGCCATTAAATGGATTGCCACAGTGTTCCTAGATCTAGTTAATCTCAGGTTTGAAGGAACTAGTCAATTCAATTTTTGTGTTCGTCTTTGTTTGCCTGTTCACTGTTTATGTGGATTTTGTGGAAAAACCCATTTTGATGCCATCTTCTTTCAACTGTCCTCTACTTTAAGTTGAGCCTCACTTACAAAGGCTAATTGCTAACATATGCATGTATCAATACAATGTCTAGATAACATTGTCTTTTTTCTTTATCATTTGTTGTGCAGTGTTGGATTACATACTGAAAGTGATCTAGGAGCTATGGTAAATCGCATGGAGAGCTCACAGCTCAAGACGGTGAACCTGACCAACAATGACTTGGCAAAGGATCACCTACGGCACCTTGTACTGCCCTTGACTGATTATTGTTTTTCCATCCTGTCACTGTTATGTGCATATCTTCCATCTTGGTTTAACTTGAGGGACTATGTTAAGAATCACAAACATATAGAGAAGTCCTTAAGGCTATTTCTTGAAAACATTTCCATGGTCACCCTATATTCATTAAGATTTTTGAGGCAAATACACAGAGATACTTGTTCTTTATGTTCTCAAAATATGAAAATGGTAATGGCTTCAAATTTAATTCCCATCCAACCTGGAGTCCTAACTAATACCAACATGTCCATTTTATGGTTTTCTTGCTATCTTAAGCTGGTTCTAATTTTTTTTGGACACATGATTCTGCTATGGATGTGGTCATTCTGTGTTATTGATGTATATTTTTTTTTTTTTTGGTCATGAAGAACACCAAAGTGATTTTGTATCCTTTCATGATTTAATTGCCCAGTAGAATAGTTTCAGGTTCACATAATGGATTCTTGGATTCAGAAGTCTCATTATTTACTTGTCATTTCAACTGTGTTCATTCCAAATCCTAGGTATCTTTCTTGCCTGATGATTAGTAGCCTGCTTCTGTGTATCCGTTAAGTTCAACACATACCTTGAAATGTACATTCTAAAATGCATTTATTTGGACTAAAATATTCTAGATAAACTTTATAGTTATTAATGATTCTTTTAATTGTGACTCATGCCCAATTATTAAATGACCTAAAATTTTTTCTGACCATTCCAGATAATTTTCTTTGGGGTTAACTTTTTTTTTTTTTAAACGTATTTCAAGGCCTCATTGGAGGTATTTATGTTTCTTATTTGTATGCTTGCCCCTATACTGATGGTGAGATCTGCATCTAGCATCGAAGCATCTAACAAACTGCAGTGTTACCTGTTATCAGTTTCTCTCCTTTTCTTGCGTGGATGCTCTTGCATTTGATTGGGTCGAATTTTGAGATAAACATGTCCTATACTGTAACATGTTTCATTCAGTTATTATCTATCAAATTCTTTTACATAAATCATTCTGTGATAACTATTTTATTTGATTTGGTTGCTTTGCTGTAATGTATGACAATGGTTCGACACATATTGCTGCAAGATGAAAAATTTAATGAGATGGTTAATTGTGTTACTTTAATTCTTGCATCATTTATCCAGATGGGAGGCAGGACAAATGTGGGCAATGAACTTTTGTGCCGGTTCGTATTCCCCGAGAGGCCAGGTGCTCTTATGAAATTCTTGGATGCTTTCAGTCCTCGTTGGAATATTAGCTTGTTCCATTATCGAGCACAGGTATGGAGCTTCTTAGTTCTTGATCGTTTCAAGTGCTTTAAAATCCTTAATGAGCTGGAATATGTGATGCTACAAAAAGTGCAGATTTCCACCAGATGAACAAGATTAATTTATACAGAAAAAAAAGTTTTGAATTATGTATAAAGATTCATGCTACAAAGGGCTTCTTGTTTTATGCCTTTACTATTTGTCCTTGTGCTTTGTTTAACATTTGTTCTTCCATCTTCATGTTGCCAGGGTGAGACAGGTGCAAATGTGTTAGTTGGAATCCAAGTCCCGAATGAGGAAAGAAAAGAATTCCAAAATCAAGCTCAGACCCTTGGCTATGAATATGCCTATGAGATTAACAATGAGGCGTATCGGCTTTTGATGCAGTGACTGCCAAATCAAGAATTATAACAATTGATGCTGGTAGTGTTTTTGCTCTAAGATCAAACTGCCGGAATCTTGATACGCCTGCCAACACTGAAGGTATTTAAGACCAAGTATCGGTTGAACTTCTTTTACCTCTAATCCTATATATTATCTGATAATTGCCTCGATGAGTATCGGAAACCTTCTCCTGTTGTTGTTCTTGTTGTCATTAGCCTTTTCGTTATTATGTGACTCTAAAACTGTCCATGATGGTAATGTTCTAATTTGCCAGGCCACGATGCAAGTTAAACATTCCAAATTATTTAACTTAATGTTAAACCTGGCAAGCTACTTTGCAGAAAGTTTTTATACATTTGATTTGGAGAAATCTGGATTCTTTGTTTGGGGAAAGGTGATTAAAAATGCTGCATCATCAAATGTGACTAATTTCCGGCAGTGTGGTTTGTATTCGGGTATTTTGGAATAAATGTCTGGTTGAATATATGTATTTTTTTCGCGTAATGGTCGCAGCAGTATTTCATGAACTATTTTATTTTATTTTTAAATATAGTTTTATTTTAGTTTTCAAAACATTTTATGAAATACTAGGTGATCAAATTTTAATGAACTACTACTGAGAGTACACTCAAACCCAAAATGTTTTGGAGTTTTATTTGTGTTAACAGAGGAATTTGCACCGTTTATTTATACAAGTTATCATGAACTTTAAATTTTATTTGTTTTGGTGATTTAGAATCATTATTAATCCAATCAATGATTAATATAAATTAATGATTAATGCTTTTAATTTTATAGTGCCAATTAATAATTGCGTAATCTGATCCTGTAAAGAAATAATTCATTCCAAAATTATGATTTCTTTGGTTTGATAGTTTGGGACAATCAAGTTATTCCAATTTAGAATCAAGAAGTTTTCTGAAAAAAAGAGGTCAAATATTAAGATGCTTTATTTCCTGATCCAAATTGAATGCATGTTGAAAATTATCGAGTCTGCGCTTCTGGTGAGAGAAGGGAAAGGTAAATTGTAGAAGTGATACATAATTGGAGTTTTGAGGATTTAAAAATTTATATTAGAAAACACGTATTTCATTGGAAAATTTGCAACTCTAGATTAAGATACGTTTCTTGAAAAGGCAGAATGATTTTTAAAAAAACTTGTAGTAATATTGGGGAAAAAATAATATGTTTAATGAGCCATGAGTAATGGGAGAAAAAATAATTATTAGTGAAAATAATGTTAGAAACAATTAGATTATTAAAATAAATACCATAAAGATTTAAAAAAATTCACAAATTTAAAATAATTAAAAAAAAAAAAAAAATCTTGATTTCCTTTTGTAACTTGGCATGAAGAAGAATTTAGAAAAAATCCAGGAATACAAGTAGGATTCCATATATAACTAGATATAAAAACTAAAATGGAAGATTTTATAAAAAAGGGTGATTTATTCCAAGACTTTAGGAGTAGCCTATGAATTGATCCTAAATAATAAATTAATAAGAATAGATTTTAAGGATTTAAGTGTAAAACAAATAAAACAAATATATTATCATATTAGCATATTAATTAAAATAATTAACGGGTATGGATTTGAATTTAGAGAAAAATATTTGGAAGAATTAAAAAACATAAGAATTTTTTATTAACAAACATTTGTCTTCTATTGCTACAAGGGACTTGGTTACATAGTTCCCACAATTAAAAAAAAATGCAAATGAACATGCTTGTATTGTAGTCACAGTTTTCTCTAATGCTTATGGATAAACTATGGGGTAAGGTTCAGGTTGCATGACTCCCATGGTGATAAGAATACTGAAGATTCTGCTGGCTGTGTAGATTCCATTTCTAACATCGCAGATGAACAAGCCATGGGTTCTAAATAATTATCCATTTCTAAATGTCTTAAAATATTTTATATTTGTTCTATATCTTTCTCTATTTTTTTTATTTTTGGGATATTGTTAAATTTTCTCCTTATTTTCACTGACTTCCCCATTCATTCTTGTTTGTTATTTGTATAGAGTCAACAATTCTATTTCTAGAATATGAAAGAGAACATTTTAATATTATGTTATCTTTGAATTCTCTTAAATCCTTAATCATCTTTCCTAATTCTACGGGATTTATTTGTTTCTCGGCTTCTATTTTTAGGCATTACTTTTAGTCTTTTTGTATTATTATACTTTTCCCTTTATCTTTTATAATTTTTAGCTCTTCGTGTAACTTGCTAACTTCTTCCTCTAAGGTTTTTATTCTTTTTAATAATTGTTCTATTATTTTTTTTATCTTTATTTGGTATGTTATTAGACCTTTCTATCTTTTGTTCTTCAAAATTAAAATGATAAAAATCTGAGACGCATTTTCTGCATAAAGATAATTCACATTTTTTTACAAGTTGCTCTATGTCTTGGTATATGGAATCTATAGCATTTATCACATTTTGATTTATAATTTATTTTAAAAGGTTCAAACTCGAGTACAGTTTTTAAAGTCTTCAACTTGATTATATCGTTCAAATAAATATTTTGGATTTATATCTAGATTATATGTTTACGTAATTATCGTATATCATGAAAATCTATTAAATCTTTAGAGAAAATATTTGGTCGTTCATTTCCATCAAATATACTACACACATCACTATCATTTTCACTATCATTGCTGTCAATACTTACTATGTCTAGCTCATCATGGATTTCTAAATTTTGATATATACATGTTTAATCTTTCTTTTTTAATTGTGGATTTTTTACATTCTTTAGCATAATGTCCTTTTATAACACATAAATAACATTTGCATTTTCCTAGGGGTTTATGTGTTTTGAATTTTTTAACATGATTTGGTTTATATCTTCTTTTTTTAAAATATTGGCTTCTTTTAAGTCCTTTATGTTTTTTTATATTCTTTATTAAGAGATAGTACATAAATTTTACTACAATAATTATAATTTGAAATTTGTCTATTTGCTTCTGTTTCTAAATATTTATCTTTTAAATAATTAAATGTAAACATTACTGCTGGTCCTATTCCAGTTAAATTTTCATGTCCTCTATCTATCCAATGTTTTAGAATTATATCAACTAATGGTTTAGAGAGTTTATTAAACCATCTTTTAGTTAATTAATTATTTGTAAATGATCTTCCTATTTTAGCTGCTAGAGTGATATATGCTTGGCTAAATTGTACTATTTCACCAAAATTATTATTCTGGAGTCTTTCTAAATCTCTAGATGTCATATCGTGTAATAATGTATCCCCTCTGGATGGATTTGTTCCTAATATGATTTGTCTTATTTGTCCTATTACATTATAAATAATATCCGTCATCTGTACCATATGTTGATATTCTTCTGCATAATTAATTCACGATCATATCTACATTCTATTTAGAAATTTACATCATCTATATCTTCTGGTAATTTTTCAAAATCTACTATCCTGTCATATCCTGAATATATCTTTTTAATTATTTCTTCCATTTTAATCCGTACTTTTGATATATTATTTTGTCTTTTATGTTATATAGATTTGATTCATATTATAAAGGGAAATATCTTATTTTTATGAGTTCTATTTTATAATATTCCATTGTTTCAAGCAAGTGCTTTATTTTTTGGGAATTTTAATCTGTATTTTGGTGGTTTTGCTAATTCTTCTTTAGTCCATATTTTAAAAAGAGTTACTGGTTTTCTAATTTTTTTGATTTGATCCTATTTAGATATTTTTTTACTTATTGCATATCTATCTCAATTTTGTGATTTTCTTTTTCTATTATACTATTTTTCACATAATCAAGATTATATATGATAGTTTCTAATTTTAATAATTGTGTTTCTAGATTATTTACTTTTTTAAGGATTATATCTGTTTTTGCATCCATTATCTTTACTTATTCTGTTAATCTTACTTCTAGAATTTGCATTGTTAATTTTAAAATTGTTAATATCTTGAAAATTATTTTTTCTTTTTTCTTAATATTTTTCATTTTAAAGTTACACTGATTTTTCTTAAGATTATTAGACTGTTAATTAAAATAGCAGTAATTACAAAGATACATACTACTTGCATTATAATTACTATTTCTACTACTTTACGAATAATTGGTATTAATAAAGGATACATACTACTTATAAATACTATTTCTACTACTTTACGAATAATTGGTATTAATAAAGGATACATACTACTTGAAAGTTAAATATTAAGTAATTCAATAATACTTAATTAAATATTACTTTGATTACTTTGTTTACTTCAATCAAAAGCAGTAAATATTTTTTTGATTGCAAATAAATTTTACTAAATGCTAAATGCTAAATACTAATTTGCTATAATTTAAATACTACTTGTACTGAAATAAAATTTCAATAAGTAAAAGAAAGAAAGAGTTCTTATAAGCAAACAAGATCCACAATATGTAGTATGACAGATAATTTAACTTAGCTAACAACTTTAATTGATCCATGCTTATTGAAATTAAATTTTTTTTTTTTAGTTCTTAAGTTTCACTGTCTTGATATAAGAACAGTCCAAGTTGTCTTAGGGACCAAGCATCATGAATATCCTTAATATGAGAAACAATTCTTCCAATTTTTCAGAGTTAAGACTTACCTCCACACTCTTTCCCCTAAACGGATCCTGTTCTCTGGCGGATACTATTGGTGTTCTCCAGTTCATCTTACCTTCTTATGCCAGTCAGATCAGCTCTTTTCCATATCAAAGATCATTTCAGTTTTAATTTTTCATATATTTTTTTTTCTTTTTTTAATAAAGTTTAGGATCAATAAAAGTCATATAGCCAAGCCAAAGCTTACCATCAACATGTTGGGGACTTTGTTAAGGGTTTAGCCATGCATGATGAACATTATCTTATTCCTGAGGAAAAAAACACAAGCTCTGATACCACTTGGGTTTGGGAATGCCTTTCAACTTACTTTGGTCTCCGTCGGTGATAAACACCGATGAAGGATCTAGAGAACTAAGTGAAGTATAAGTTAGGGTCGAAAGCTTATAGAGAAGGAGAGAGATATATGCAAGAACAAGATGAGATTTAGCACAAAAGCTTAAGGAATGTTATTCATTCAAGGTGTGTCCACCATACAAATACTAAAGAACCTTATATAGACTCCATGGGACTCAAAACCACTTACAAAACCATGGGCTAAAACCACTCAATCCTAAGGTTTTACAACAGGGCTATGACAAGATCCTGACAAAACACTAACTTGACTGACATGATGTGGAATACAAAGATTCTCCACTATCAGTAATTGGAGTAGTAAACAGCTGCAGCTCCTTTGTGAATACTTCTATAGAAACATGTATTTGATATCTGTCGGTGATGAACGCCGGTGAAGGGTCTAGAGAATAAAGTGAAGTAAAAATTAGGGTCGGAAGCTTATAGAGAGGGAAAGATAGTAGTGCGGAATTTAAGATTGAATCCTAGTGGAAAGCCAGGGAGATGGAGAATAGGACCTAGTGGAGGTTGTTCTTGAGTCAGAGAGTGTTTTGATATGAACATCT
This sequence comes from Dioscorea cayenensis subsp. rotundata, assembly GCF_009730915.1. Lineage (NCBI taxonomy): Eukaryota > Viridiplantae > Streptophyta > Magnoliopsida > Dioscoreales > Dioscoreaceae > Dioscorea > Dioscorea cayenensis. The sequence goes on from NC_052478.1 coordinate 12,351,060, forward strand.
GCAAGACAAAAATTGATTAATTTCTATTTATCTATTTTTTTTACTAATTATCAAAGAGAGGTAATCCAAACTCCACCATAGTAAGAACACGAATGTACCTACTGGTTTGGCAGCCATAGTCTCACTATGCGGATAGACAAATCTTTCGTGTTAATTATATCTATTTTTTTGAATAATTCTAATAAATTGATCCGCTATAATATTATCTTTTCCTTTGATATGTTCTATAACAATATGAAAACCATTTCCAACAGGGTCCCCAACATGTAGACAATAAACTTTAGCTTAGTTATATGACTTTTATTGATCTATAAACTCTATTAATTTTCCAACTATTTAATAAATTTATTACAGTGGTTCTTAAAAGATTTTCAATAAAATTTGATGTTCCAATTGAGTATAATGTATGAGGTATTCTTTCTAGTGCATTTATGGCATTTGATTCCCATCTATCTATTAATTCAGGCTATTTCTGTTGATGAACTATACTTTATACTAACATACTACCTTCATTGTTTTGTTTTGCCATTGTTTTTATAACGTCTAAAGGGTTTGGTTTTCCTTTTGTTGTAGGGCTGTAAACAAGCCGAGCTTGGCTATGTTCAAGCTCGGCTCGTTATTATTTTGATCGAGCTTGAGCTCGAGCCGAGCTTATTTCGAGTTTCATTAATGAGGCTCAGGCTCGGCTTGTTAGATCGTTTAAGCTCGATAATTTTTTTTAATTTTAATTTTTATATTAAATAAAATATCATTGAGGCTTGTTTAATGCAGGCTCGGCTCGGCTCAAGCTCGGGAATCATTTAAAGCTCGGCTCGAGTTCAAACTTGTCAAAAGCCTCATTAAACAATAATAACAAAATGAATAAGGATTACAATCATCAAGCTATCTATGCTCAATTGCTCATCTTTCAAATCTTGGTGTGAAACACTAAAATAATCAAGTCTAAAATTAAAAAAAATAAAAAACCATCACATAAAGATTCAAGTCATACATAGCATAATTAGATATCAAAATAAACCATGTTCAAAATCAAACATCAATGAAGTCTTGCCATAATTCAAAATCAACATAATTAAGTCTACAATTATTCAAATAAGAAGAGCTTCATTTTAATGATAAATTCGTTGCTTCCATAGCTTGAAAATTCCTACAAAACAATAAACATAACACTTATTTACTTTTGTTAATATTAATTTTATTAATTTTTAGGGTTTCACCTTTTAACCCCTCAAAAATTAAAAATTGCTTCTATTGTTTTTTCTATCCAAACCTAGAAGCCCTTGCTCAATGAATAAATTATATTTAAAAAGTAGAAATTTAAAATGTTCAATAATTTTGGAAAAAATTTATTAATTCATGGTTTCACCAGATTAGTGATCTCGTTTAAGTAGAGTTTTAAAAAATTCTTCATAAATTATAAAATTAATTAAAAATGTTTTTTTATTTATGCTATCTTGCATCATTTCAAAAAGTCTAGTGGAAAATAAAACTAGTTTATAGTTTTTATAATATTATTATCGTATATATGCTCGATAATAATACTATAAATAATTTTATTCATAATTTTTTGTAAATAAACATGTAAATGTATATGATACATTGATACTATAAATAAATCCCTTAATGATTTTTATAAATGTGCTATTAACAAGATGATAAACAAGTCTTTTAACGATTCTTATAAACAAGCTTTAATTGATACATTATACAAGTTCTTTAACAATTCATATAAACGAATTTTTAACGATTCATATAAACGGGTTTTTAACGATTCATATAAACGAGCATATAAACGAGCTTTTAACGATTCATATAAATGAGTTTGCTCACGAGCCTTAACGAGCCAAGCTTGATGGTGTTTAGGCTCGGCTCGGCTCGTTTATTTCACGAGCTTAATAATTGGGCTTGAGAATCACACATTTAACTTAACGAACGAGCCGAACCGAGCTTATAACGAACGTATTGGCTCGTTCACAACCCTATTGTTTTGTAATTTTGTTCATAATAATGGAATGCAATTTATTTCTATTATACCTCTCAAGTTCAATATAATTTCCAAAACACTGATTTTTAAAATTTTAAAATAAAAAATTCAAATATTTTGTTGAAAATAAAAAACATTTGAGATTAACATTTTTTAAATATTAAATGATTAAATTTAAAAAAAATACAATTTTTAAAATAATTAAGTTATGTTTTATTATTATTTTTTATAAAAATTAATTATTTCAAATTTATACACTAATAAAATTAAATAATTTAATATTAAAACTTACATTTTTTAATAATAACAAAATTTTATTATTAAAAGAATTTCATATTTGAATTTGTAAATGTTAAAAACTTTAATTTAATTTACACTAATTAATTAAAAATATTTTAATAAAATGATAATTTATAATGTAAAATTCACCCTACCCAAAATATTATTTGGGTAACATTAGATTTCAACTATATAAATGTCTTCTCAAACAAGAAACTGCACATATTCTTATTAAAATAACTTATAAATGATATTCTTAGTAATTCTATTTTAAATAATTATATAAAATTTCATAAAAATTTATACAATTAAACAGCCCATTTTACTGAAAAATTCTTAATGGAAAAAGTTTTCATAAAAAAATGGCCAATTAAACACAGCCTAAGGGTTCTACTGAGAGGATCAAACAGAGTAAATAAAACCAAAATCTGATAAAAACATTCTTAAAAACAGAATTACTTTAATACCAGCATCTCGCTCCTATTCAACTGTCCAGATCATCGATCATGCAAAAGCATAAAATTCAGAAAGCAATCCAGAAAACAGCAGGTTATGGACATTTAAGATTTCATTTAAATTAAGAAAATTTAAGAAAAGGAAAAAAATTTAAAAGTTTTTAAATTACAAAATTTCAAAAATGAAGAAATATGAAAAAAATAAAAATAAAAATTTGATAACTTTTTCACAATTTTTTAAATATTTTAAATATCATTCATAATGTAATCGGAGGTATTCACAAGATATATAAAGTCATTTAATGAGCAACCTCGTTTTATGTTTCTCTATTCTTTATTCTATTCAGTATTCACTGCCTGTTACCAAAATAAAAACCACATAAATGTTCTGGAAAAAAACAGATACCACAGATAAAACTAAGGACTAGACTTTGTTACAAGAATAAATAGACCATATAAATGTTCAGGAATAAAGAGACCAGGACATAATTGGTAAGGTTAGAGCAGCAATTTTCTCAAAAAGAAGGGAGAAAAACTTTCAAAGTAACACCTTTTTAACTTTACTATACAGATTGGAAAACTAGTAGCGCATGATTTCATAAATTAGAAAATAAATAGCATCAATTTCTACAAGTTACTCCAGGTGGGTAACTTTCCGTGTCTCGTATTTAAGTTATTCAATTGAATTAACATCATGGTGATATCATTCTATTTGGCACATACCTGAACAAGGATTCAAGGAATCAGTAAATCATAAAGGAGAATCCCATTGCAAAATGTGCAAATTGAACAAAATTCTTCAATCCCAAAAAAGGAAAATATCCTCCGTATGCTTCTCTCATGGATCATAAACAACTCCTGAATATTGAGGACACAAAACATCAGCATGAAGAATGGGCAACCATGGCATGCACCAAAAACAACCACCATAAGAAACATGACTGAAGTATATAAGAAGAGAATAGATGGATTGAAAGAGAAGAAAGTTCAGAGTATAAAGAGCATAAATGGTCTAAAGGATCATATATGACATAGAACAAATATACATTGCTGTAATATAAAAATGGTTCTCAATTTTCATATCAAACATTCAGCAGATATAGATCCTAAATTTCACCAGCTAACTCCTAAGAGACATTATATATTTTGTTTGGCCCTATAATTGTCTATTTTACTCCAGTTTCAATGTTGAACAAAGGAATTTCACACTGTTTCAGATTACTAAAGAAATTAGTGGGTGAGGATGTCATCTTCTTAATCCAAAACAAGAAATCGAGATAGCTCCTGTAAAGAGAGCTGAAAGAAAATCCGGAAGAAGCTGCAGCTAAACTTTTATATGAATCTGATGGCATTTACTCCTGGAAATGACAGAGAAGCAATCAACAAAAACTAAGCACAATTAATATTTGAAAGTGAAAATATTGCTATTCTTTATTTTCCATTGATGCATGATATGGAAATTAATTTGGTAGAGGTTCAAACAGTTGAGGCATATCTTAGTCCAGATTTGTAAAAATGACAAGGTATTAGAGAGAGATGATTTGATTCTGCAAATTCAACCAATCACAAGAAATATGACCAAAGGTTTGTGGACAAATAGTGTATCAGGCAACCAAATTATTGGTATAGATATTCCTTGGACAATAACTGATAAACACTCTTGTTGATTAAGATTCGGATTCCAGCATAACTCTATAAATAAGGGATCATCGCACGTGAAGAAATTGGATCAATAGTAAAGTAATTTTCCATATTTTTGCAAGTACAATACAATTTAGATTACATTAAGCAAAATGATTCGTCTTATCAGTGCTTTCATTGATTAGTAAGTTCATATAATCTTCACAGTGAGTTTGCTTTTGTGAGGACGCTCTTTTTATCATTCCAGAGAACCCGTGCCTACATGACCTAAATTAGATAGAAAAGAGCACAAAAATACATTTCTGATAGTTATTTACAACAGACTATTTAGAAGAAAATTTCCAGTGGGTGTTCAAATGTAAAGGTTAATCATATAGTAACTTATGGACTGTCATGTAGCATTTCCTACTTGATTATTGTGCAAATACAAAATTCAAATAGGAACAAGGAAAACCCACTTATAAACCATGGGACGGTTCCGCACATATTCCAAGATAGGCATTGAATATCTAGATATGTTCATAAACATGAGAAAGATGATTAGTTGAATTTGACTCTCACATACCAATACTGTGTAGTTGGGACCAACCTGGATGTGGCAATCATTGCATTGATGGGATCAAAGTTGGGGATTTCTTATTCACTTGACTTTGTAGAACTCTAGCATCTCCTCTTCCACAGGATGAGTCTCTCCAACAATAACAAGGCAATGGAGTGGAGCCCCAAAATCCACATCAAGTAAATCTGTCATAGAACCAGCAGCTATCAACTGATCCTCATTCCCAAGGCGAGCAATTCCAACACATTTTGACTTCTCACTATAAGCTGCAAACAATGAGGCGGCAAATTTTTAAGCTGTAAATTAGTTGTTCCCCACATTAAGAAAACAATGTAACAAACTAAGCTATGTAAACATCAAATGCTCATTTTGCTGGTATGTAAAGAGGGAAAAGTAAAGAATGGCATCAATAATAATTCTAGCACAGTTACAACTCCTGCAGTTTATTACATTGTCTACCAATGTTTGACTACGAAATATGGATATCCTCCTTTCTAAAATGAAATTGTACTAATATTTCCAGGGAGTTGCTGATATATTACCAGATCCTTTTCGCAAGGCTTCAACCTCCAAGAGTTGATTTATGGCAGTATGGATTGTCATATATTTTGGAGGTTCATAACATTTCTTTCCTCTGATAAATAGAGAACAAACAGAAATACCACAATCAGTCCAACGAATTATGTTAATAACATGAGTTCAAGAGCGTAGAATATCTCTACATTTGCAGACAAAAGAACATGATAACACAGAAACTGGCATGCGCGATGACAATAACAGTGGTAAGGGAGCTCAAATTTATCCCTGAACATGTTGTCAACAGAATATAAAGATCTTCGACATGCTTACATGAACATTGCCAGAATATCAGGATTAGGAACATAATTTGTACTAGCTAGATGCATACCTGCATAAGGATTCCAATGAAGGTTCCTTTACGCGGATATCTGCAAAATCAGGGGGAACCCAATAAAAAAAAACTTTAAGATAAATTCACGTTATAAAAAATTTCTCTATGTACCTAGGTGTGCTATCTTCAAAAAAGACTACCACATACCAAAAACAGAATGTTGATCAGAACTAATTTGCATTTTCAATGCATACATATACACATGTATATTGCTGCATGCACACAAGAATGCTAAATAAATTTACAGCAAAACAATGATAAAGTTTCCTACATGCAAAATATATCAACAGAAAAAATACAAATGCTAACCAAACCAACTTCCTGAAAATGGAGCACCAATGCAATTTGGTCTTCAATGCAACCACTACATTGTTGGGAATTAAAATATTTTCCAGAGTTGTTCAATCTGAATTATGGATTTTTTATTTACCACATACTGCTATATTGAGAGTGAACCTAGGGCACTACTATGGCTGGCTGACTTGGCATATCATTTAAAATGTATGAAAATGTATTTTATACAGAAACCATAATACTGGTCCTATTTAGGATTCAGAAACATCTGATTCAACAAGAGAAGCATAAGCGACAAAAGCAACAACCATATTACAAGAGCCTATAAAAGCTTCTCAAAATATTAGGTAATTGATTATTGAGCCAGCAAACTTGGTCTGCCAGGCTGATTATTGCTGTTCAGAGAATAAATGTTGATCCATTCATGCCAAACATTGCCTTTCTATAATATTAGAATAGTGAGGTATTGTACTGAAGTTAAATACTTCAACCAACACTGTACAATAATTTTATTATTCTTTGAATCCTCAATTCCTCATATTCTAAGACATAAATTATTCTATGTCATGTTGGACCACTTTTTATTTTATTTTATTTGAATTTGAAAACAGTTTTGAACAAGTGATAACCATATATTCTATATCAAAGCAAGGTGCAAAAAAAAAACTTTTCTTCTCATACCATTTCTTCAATTCATGAGTTTAGAATCACCTGTATATGTTAAAAATAGAAATGAAATTCAGTGTTCTTCCTATAGAAGCTCACACCATGGTGCAAAAATGAGTCATCTAATGTTGTTTGTTATGTTCTTTATGGCATTAGACTATAAGAAAGAACATAGAAAGCCTTGTGACCATCAAACACCTAAAATCATCCTGTACAGAAGTGCTATTAGCCAATTTCCCTCTTTAATCACCACGAAGATTAATGGAAGAACCAAAAGATGGAATAATAATTCCATAAAAACTTCATCAATCTGCCTAATGTAACCATGAAGCGTTTACTCCGAAATACTGGTACAGAAATGCATCTAATTGCAGAGTTTTAAGTAAACTATAAGTAATCTAGTGAGATGAATTATTATAAATTAAAAAAATTAAAAATAAAAGAACAGTATAGAACTTTTAGCCAGACAGGTCAGTATGCTATAACTATATTATCACCCTTTCAACATCAAATGAATATCAGACATGAGCCAAATTTTACCTAATAAGCAAAGAGTGTGTAATCCAAGCTCCCTATTTCTTTGTATCTTCTCATAGAAACTGTCTGGCCTCCATGTCTCTGTGAAAAAAGGTATTGAAACTGTCTCTCCATAGCGGTAAAGCTGCAACCCACAAACTCCAATTGCATTCATTACAGATGCATTGTGTATCACTTTAACATCTATACCCAGTTGCTTGGCCCGCACAACTAAATCTGTATGTGTTGTAGCTCTGCATTTTATATTAAAGCTTAACATCAGATAGAAAAATATAGGAAGTAAATTCTATCTTAACAAGGAAACTGGAAAATGGACATAATCAACTAGAAACTAATCAACACCACCCAAAAATCACATTCAACCCATCTCTTGCTTATTGCTCATATAGCAAATAATCCCAAAATATTCTTCCTAGTGCTTCTCCTGTTATTAACGCCAAACTTACATTCTCAGCACTTATTTCAACATTGAGGTACCTTAAAGCTATAAAATATAAAATAAACAAACTCCAATCTACACATAACTCACAAGATATAGTTGGTGAAGATGATAATAGTATCAAAGTCTATTCACTCTAGTAAAGAGAGTGGAAGTGTTGTGATTGCTTATTTTGAAGAATTTGCCTTCAAATTATTTTGTTGACACCCAATTTATATCAAGACTTAAATTTAACAGCATTTCCTCCTCAACAATATTAGTCTAAATAACCATTACCACAAACAAACAAGCTTATCAAACCTTCATACAGCAAACAAGCTACTAACTCCTTAACTTAAACTCCAATTAACACATTGTAACATGAAACATCATTCAAACTATTAGAAAAATGAAATCTTTTCTTGAAACTCCTGACAAGATCAAGAGATAACCCCACGAAAATTAGAATCTCCAATAAAATACATAAATCCATAGATCAAGGAAGCAGAAAAGAGAAATTAAAAGTACCCAAACGGATCACCAACAACCAGAAAAGCCACATCAGACTCTGAAGCTTCAGACAAAATCTGATCCGCCCGTTCCTCCACCATCTCTCTATCAGCAACAATCACCGGCTTGCCATACAATTTCTCCTACTCAATCAAATCCCAAAACCATTGTAGATCGTCAACAAAACATCACAACTGAATCAAAAACGAAAGAAAACTTCGAGGAAGAGTACCAATTTGGAGAGGCCATCAGAGGTAAGGCCGAAGGAGAGAAGAGAGGTATAGGCTTCAACGTAGACCTTCGTCGAGGCCTTGACGGCTTCGAGACCTCGGAGAGTGATATCTTTCTCGTCGCCGAGGCCAAGTCCGACGATGTAGAGCATGCTGCTGCCAGTCTTCTGCGGCCAAGCACCGAGGAGAAGGAAAACAGTCAAGTCGGCGGTGGATGGGGAGGTTTAACAGCACTCTGCATAAAGGGTAAATTACGTTTTAGTCCCTGGAACGTTTTTAAATACCCAAAAAATCCTTCTGGCATGCAGGTAGACTATTCAGTCCTTCCTTTTTGAAAGGTGGTCTTCCTGATCCCTCCCGTTAGGTTGCACCTTGAGAATTTTGTGAAACGCCACCAATTGCCCTTTGTCCTTTGAGGTGGGAAGCATGAGTCCGGGTCTTTTCAGAGGCAAGGTTGTATGAAGAAGGAAGGCATGATGGTTGTCGTACCATCTCTCCCTTACTTGAGAAGTTTCTCTTCCTCATTCTTCTTGTTGTTCTTGTCTTCTTATTTCTTGTTGTTATTCTTGGGTAGTGGATATAAAACTGGGTTTCTTCTTCTTCATTGAGAAGCTTCTTCGTCTTCTTTATTGAGAAGCTTCTTCTTCATTCTTCCTGTTAGAGCAGCTTGGTGGAGGTGCTGTTAGGTGTTATCTTCATGGTCTTTTGTTGACATGATACTGGGCTTTTTTTTTCTTATTTGTTGAGAAGCTTTTCTTCTTCATTCTTCTAGTTGGAGGAGCTTGGTTAAGTTGTGGTTAGGTGTTATATCTTTGTCGTATTTGTGAAATACTCATCTGTTTCGGTTGTTTCTTTGCTATGAAGCATAGTGAAAGTTGTTTGGTAAAAGCAGTGAAGGTGAATATATATATATATATATATATGCGCTATCTTCATGTTAGATTCCAACTGATTAGATGTTTGAAGGTTATTTGATTCTCACTTTTGCAGGTCTTTAATGGATTCATTTTGTGGGATCGTAAGGTATAACAATGATGGATTCATTGTTTATTTTACTATGTTGACCGGATGGGAATCTATCTTGGGCGAAATATGTGCACGTTGGTCTCTTGAAGCTCCTCTGGTTAGACTGAAGTATTTAATCCCAAATGCGGTTAGAACAACTTCTTGTATCAACTCTGAAACTGACTTCACGAGAATGTGTGAAGTCCACCATATGTTTAAAAAAAAATGTAGTTGATATGCTTATTGAGAATATAAATGAAGTCACAGAAGAGCCTAAAGGCAGAGGAAGCCCATCAATGCTACGGTAATTGTCATTAGTGTATTTTTTTTGGTTTACTGTTTGCTATATTCTGCATTAGACTATTTTCCATGGTATTTGTTTATTATTTTAATTACCGGTTTACTATCATGTGTTGAGCTTTAACATGTGTATTCATGTTTACTCCTAAATATTCCTGTTTATAAATTGTTTTACATGTTTATCTGTCATGGTTCATATTTACAAAATTTACTCCTAAATTGTTTTACATGTTTATATTCATGTTTATAAATTGTTTCATGTGTAGTCATTCACGGCATCTTACACAGGCAACCATTATCTAAAAGCACTTCGTTGAGTCTATGGCCGCTGTTGTCATCAAGTTCACAAAGGGGTGTACACTCGTATCGAATGCTCAACGACCCAATGATTCTGAAATAACTACAATCAATTATCGTTATGAGGATGCGAGGCACTTCAAGGATGCTTTGTCCGACTTTGCCATTAGGTGCAATTTCAACTATAGGTTCATAAAAAACGATAAAGAGAGAGTCGCAGTGGTTTGTGCCACTGAGGGATGTCAATGGCGTATCCATGCCTTGCGGGAAGGTAACCTTGCCACTTTCAGAATCAAAACATCGCACGATGTACATTCATATGGTGGTGGTATTGGTTCAACATCACACCCGAAAGCTTCCAAAAAAAATGGGTTAGCAGGAAAGTAATTCAAAAACTCCGCGATCGGCCTCTATACAAAGCAGTGGATATACAACGAGATATGCTACGCGACCATGGCGTTTGGCTACCATACAAACAAGTTTGGAGGGGTAAAGAATTAGTTCGAGAGATTCTACACAGATGTGATAAAGCTAGCTATAATCTGTTGTTGTGATACGCAAGTAAGGTAATTGAAACCAATCCTGACAGCATTGTTTTAATTGAGAGAGATGGTGAGCGGTTCAGATGGGGATTTTTTTCGCTTCCACGCTTCCCTTGATGGTTTTAGGAAGGGATGTTGGCCCAAGTTATTTCTTGATGGTTCTCATTTATTGGGCAGATACGGCGGTATTCTATTAGGAGCAACCAGGAAAGATAGTAATGAGGAGTTCTTTCACCTAGCATTTACCATCGTGGACAATGAGACAGATGATATTGGACATGGTTCATATTGAATTGGGTGATGCACTCTATGGCGATGACGAATACCACGATATTATTACATTCATTTCAGATTGGTCCAAGGGCCTTGTCAATGCTGTTGCCAAGGTATTTCCATCTGCCCCACATGGTTATTACTTACGTCATCTTTAGGCTAACTTCCTTAAATCAAATAGCCAGTTAGGGAAAACATTAAAAGATGAATGCTGGAGGTTGATAGCCAAAGTCGCATACGCATGTACATCGACAGAATTTGACGCTGCCACATATGAATTACAACAAATGTCACCACAGGCACATAGTTGGCCGCTTTACAAGTCGGATGTATCACATTGGTCCAACTACTTGTTCATAGGTCGATGATGGGGAGAGATGTACTCAAATGTTGCTGAGTCATTCAACTCCTGGATTAAGGAAGCACGTCACTTGCCAATATGTAACATGGTGGATTCTATCAGGTATGCCAGCTCCCACACGATATATTCCATTTTGGTAGGTTATGGCACAATAGCTTCCTATATTTGGTTTCCACTTTAAGAAATTATGTATTGATGTATCATTGGTCACTACATATTAATTTTGTGTTTAACGCTTTAGAATCTAGTATTTCGGACTAATATCCGACGATTTGGTTTAATATTTATTGTTTCTGTTTACTATATGCTAGACATGGTTAGTATCTATCATACACTGTTACAATTATTGTTCTTTCATGTGATGCAGGTTCAAGATGATGAACATGATATGCGATTGACGTGAACACTTCCAGACGTGGGACACTTACCTTTGCCCCACGATCCACAAGAAGATTGTGGATGTAGTTGAGGAGAGTAGGGCTTTGGTCGTAGGCTGTTCAGATGGGGAACATTTTGAAGTGATTGATAACCAAAGCAATTCTGTTAGTCTGCGCGACAGGGAATGTTCTTGTCACAGGTGGCAGGTTTATGGTCTCCCTTTGTAAGCATGCGTGTGCTGCAATCATGCTGACCGATACAAATGTGCACCGCTTCATTGAAAGATACCACACTGTGAACTTATTTCAGCAGGCTTATGCCAATCAGATTTTCCCTATTCCAGATCATGATAAACCAAGGGATGACAACCGCATGCTCCAACATCGGCCACCCATTGCCAAGAAAAGGCTAGGTAGGCCGAGACGTCGAAGGTTTGAGTCACAAGCATTTGGGGTACGAGAATTACGATGTAGTCGATGCCAACAGGTAGGCCATAATAGGGCTACTTGTAACGAGGTTATCTCGGACTGAATTTTGGGCTTATATGTATATTGCATAACTATGACTTTTGCTTGGGGTATTCACAACCAATGTATGTCAAAATATGTCCTTTGTTTTCAGTAAATGCATTTCTAATGTCATTTTGGGTCCATATAGTTCATTACTTGAAAAATCCATTAAAAAATATACATAGTTTATAATATTGTAACGCTATCGCCTATGCCAAAATACAGTTTCATATCGTAAAGTGAAGTCCACAAACATAACCACAAACATAGTAAAGTAATTAGTTATAACAAATTATAAACTGAAACATCCGTTAGTAAACACAAGTTCCCAATATCCAGTTCACTAAGAGTTATATAAACTGTAACACATATAATTGAACAATAATTGCTAAAAGTAGAATGCATATCACTCGTCTGTCTCATTATTCGCCCGTTGTTGTTGATCCTCCACAAATGTTTCTGTAGTTGCTGTTGTCTCAGGTGGTTCGGCTGATTCAATTGTCTCGGGTGGATTCTCCATCTGCTTGTGCAAGGTTTAACTCGCCTGTGTTATCCTAGCCTGTTCCATCCACGATGGTGCCAGAATTGTTATCTTCCTTGAGTAGAGGTTTTCGAAGGATTCCATCAGCCAAAATTCTCATTGCATACTCTAGTCACAAGAACTCAATATCACCTGGTGGTACACGGAGGTCCTCACCATTCAATATCTGTTCCATAAATCACATCGTATATATACTACAATCAAGACTACCGGGCCTCTATTGTGGACATTGTTTCACATGTGTGAGTGGGTACGAGACGGTGTCTCCAAGACCGGGTGCTACTTGAATATATTTGTCGAATAAGACCCACTGAAAATGTGAACACAATGGCAATGAGTCACATATCATGAAAGGGCACGTAAAGAAGTACAAGAGTTGGTGGATTTTACCATGTCCCTTGTTGCCTGATCATGTACAACACTTCTAGTTGATGAGTAGTGCAAGTATTCTTGCTTGTCTTTCTCGAGAACGAGGAGGTGGTAGTGCTTATGCGAAACTATTGGCATAAGTACCACCTCAATTGAATAATAGTCATGCAAAGCGGGGGCCAGCATCTTGTGCAGGTTCTTGCTTGAGTGTTCCCTTTTAGAGAGAGCAAGGGCCATTGGTCTTGTCATGGTTTCCCTCTGCTTAAATTGTCCTAGATTTATCTTCAAGGAATCAAGCATCATCAAGACGAAGGTGTCGACAACGTCCTCGGGTACCATGTGCTTGTCATCTAACAAGGTGTACAAATGGGCACGACTTGTGTTCCCCAATTCATTGACCCAGACATATGTTCTGATTCAAACAAAAGATTTAGCACAAAAACAAAAAAATAACATAACACAGATGCACCAATATGGACAAAGAAATGCTAATTGTAAACACATACTTCCAATATTGAACATCAAAAGAAAAGAACAATACGAATGCAGGTTCTTACATAGGAAAGTTAAAATTATAACTAATAATGAGTTATCTATACTTAAACTCCAGTTTGTACACTGTTAAGTTGTTTTTTAAACTATAAACAGTTCATGCATCATTGCAGCAAAAAATAAGTACCAATCAATATAACGAGTAAACAAGTTTTTCAAATTGACTTATTCATCCATTCGAGTGTTAAGGAAGACAGAAAAAGTCATCTATTGCAGTTTGGTCAGCCTTTGAAATCCTGCAGGCCTTTTATTCGGTGGTACAAAGTTCGTTGGGGGTTGAGGTATGTCACTGTTGGAATCAATGTGCGCAGCTGTTGCTTCTTGTTGGATGATATCGTGGTTCAATGCTTGCATGTTATCTGACCTAATGTTTGCTACATTGGGTTCCCCGGTGCCAACTTCAATTTGTGCTTCACCAACTTGTACAGAGTCAACCAATTTGCCGATGTCATCCATTGTTTCCTCACCTACTGCAGTCAATTGCGATGGAGGTAATGCGGCTTTCTTCTTTCCTTTTATAGGTGCTATTGACTTCTTTAGCGTGGCAGGAGTTGCCGAATGAGAAGTTGCTGCTGCTCTTACAGCACGGGTGAGAGGCCTCTCGTACTGGTTCTCATCAAACATTTCATCAGCAACAATGTTACACTGGGCTCGCTTTAGTGGGAGTTTTTTTCCCATACTTCTGTAGCACGGGGGATGCTTCCTTCTGGAAAGGTATGATATCATTCTTTGGGTTTGGCTTCATCATGTCCTCACTATCCTCGTCCTTATGCGTCTGAGATGTTCCCTCCAAGACGCTAACCCTTGCTTGTAGTGACCTAATCTCATCCCATAGACGAGCAAACTTATTCTCGTCCGGAGTCGATGAGGGAGAGGAACGTCTACGACCACTATGTCCGATGCTAGCTAGTATAATCTCTCGGTTGTGTCTTTTGGATGATGAAGTCTCCCTTACTTTATCATGGCCTTTTATGTGTCTTTTTTTGATGAATTTTGAAATTTGGGGGTGGGTAGATGACTCCACCAGGCTGTCTTATAAGGCCCTATAGTCAACTTTTCCGGAATCAATGACTTCAAATTCAAATTCACCCTCTGGGACCAATGGATGGAACTGTGTCATAATAATAACCACTCAGTTATATGTTTAAAGATATCCATAAGCTACATGGTCAGGGGATAAACATAAACTAAAATTTTTAAATACAATCAGTTATTTTTTATATTGAATATGACTTTCTTTTCAGGATTCAGAAAATTTATCCTACAAAGTTCAATAGCAAACTACAATCAGTTTTTGTAATCGGAAACGTCATTTTATAAACAGAAACATAAATATTTGACATTAAAGAGAATAATGTGAACTTCTATGTTGTTAACCTAAACAATTGACATTAGGAAGGGAACTGACATGAAAGAAAAATAGTAAGAATAAACCACTCACCTCTTTCCTAGTAAGTGCCTCCAGCAGGCTCCCCGAGCTGGATTGTTTCTTAAAGCTATTCTCGCCATAGCACATGATGCGTGGCAATCTTCTAAACTGTGTTTTCTTTCTTATCCCCGTAACGTCGTAAAACCAAATATTCAACGCAATGACTCATCCTCGCAAGTACCCTATTGATGAAGACCTCCCAGAACACATGTCTTTAACTCGTGTTGCAGCCACATATGTGCTGCATGGGCCCAAGAATATTGATGTAATCTGGGTAGGTCATCAACATACTGTGCTAGCCATCCTGGTGCCGAGCATGACGTGGTAGGGAAGAGCATAAATCCCAGGATATACACTAACAACAACTTCACGAAGCTTTCCTCTCTGTTGCCATCTTTCCTGATCACCAATGTAAATAACATCCTCATAAGGCAGTTTCTGGTTCAGTCTACCCCTTTAGGCAGGAACTCCTCAAATTCGCAATGTTCCTTCTTTCTTCTGAAGTCAATAGCCAACCCGCTACACTGTAGACCAAGCACGATTGCCATATCCTACGGCCTGAATTGGATGTGATTGTCACCAAGCCTGAATGTATTAGTTCGCTCATCATACACTTGCATCAACAAATCTAACACAATGCGCTCTTGGACTACAGCCTCCATTTCCAAGAAATATGCAAATGGTGTGCCTCAGATTAACTCCCAATGTTTCCTTGTCATATTCTCCTTTAGCTTTTGTAAGGTGTCCACTAGTGGTGTTAGGTAACACCTCCCATTCAAGAGGTTCGCAATTTGGTTAGGCATGTTGTTGATTCCTACATAATAATAATAAAAAAAATAGGATTACATGAGAAGGCAGCCGTGGTCTTAAATAGGTGCATACCATGGTAAACAGGAAGAACAATGTCCTTGCGATTTAGAATGAAATTGTGAACTCTAAAGGAAGAAAATAAATATATAACACAGAACATAAACATCACGGGTGATTCATGCTATATTGTCATTTAGGTTTCAAAAGTAAATCTTCGCTGTCCACCATAAATTGCTCAAAGTGATGAAAACCGTATTTAAACGAAGAAAACACATAACAAAATCAATAAACATCACATCAAGTGTTTTCATTGCCATATAATTTCAAGATCTTGTCTTTGGGGGTGAATATCTAATTGCAAGCTTGACTAATCCCCAAAACACTACAATTTTGCTCACATGCCCAAATCGAACACAAGATAGAGATCAAAACCACAATGTCTACTATGAAATAATAGGGTTTCACCCCATACCGTCAATGTGTGGTGGATTTTCTCGCGTTCTTTTGGGTTTACGGAGAAGAACCTTACAAGCTTTTTAACCACAAGGCCGGTGATGTCTCCGGCGCCGGCGTTGTATCCTCCGGTAAAACCTAGAACTATGGAGATGGAGAAGATGATAAAGAAGATGGTTTCAAGATTAACTTAGTGTCAGTGTTCTTGGGATGTGAAAGGATGTGATGGGAAAGTAACTTCCCTCTTGAAACTTGAACAACCAACATGGGTAAATGAGTAATTTCACAACCCAAATTCTTCTCTTCTGTAAAACATCCAAACCACTATGGGCAAATGGGTAATTTACAACTAAATTTAACTCCGTTAGTGGTTAGTTGCACTGACAAGTCCATATTCTTTAAAGGAGGGGTTTTTTTGGGTTATGACAAAGTCAAAGGACTTAATGGTCATTGAGTAAAGATAGAGGGATGGTTTGAGCAATTCCTTTTTTTTTAATAAATAAAGTGTTTTTTAAAAAATAAAAAATAAAATAATGTATATAGTATAATGGGTCTAGTATAATTGTTAACAAGAGAATATAAAAAATAAGTAATGCTATTTTAGGCTGAATAATAGATCGAATAACGTGGGTGTGAAGTTAACATTTATGTAATGTTATTTAGGTTGAATTGATAGGCCAAATGGTGTGAATGCTAAACTAGCATCATGTCAGCATTCACGTCATTTTTAATCTATCTCTTTTTTAGAAAAAAAATTATTTATTTTTATAATATAAATGTTTATTTTATAATTTTTAAAATTTAAGGATTTATCCTAAACTCTAAACCCTAATACCCAAAAATTTTAAACCAAAATGTTATAAAATCTTTAACCCAAAATTCAAAAAACATAAATCCTAAACTATTAGCCCTAAACCCTAAACCCTAAATCCTAAGCCATAAACCCTAAATATTTATAATTTAAAGTTTAGGGAGGGTTTTTATTTACCATTTATAAGAAAGTTTAGATAATAAAAAAATTAAGTTTTTTTAATTAAAAAAATAATGGCGTGAATACTGACTTGGTATCCACGTCATTCAGACTATTAATTCAACTTATCTATTTAGACTAAATATCATTATTCATTAAAAAAATCATGATATATTTAGAAAAGAATGACAAATAGCGTCTCTTTCACATAATTATGTCAGTTAATACAGCATATACTCCTCTTGCCTATTCACTTTTTTATTGTAAAAATCTCAAAAGAAAAAGGAAAAGTATACAAAAACGTTTATACATATAAAATGCAATACTTTTTTATAAGTTTTTGGTTTTAGTCTTAGAAGTAAGAATATGATGATATACTTACCACTTTTTATGATACTACCAACATTTAATAAAGACCTTCACAACATGTTCCTTCTCTGAAGCTATCATCACTGAAATTGGTATGATTAATTATTTTGAGAAAGATTTCTTTTCTTTTTTTTCCGTATATTTTGCTAGAAATTGTTGGCTTAGCCGAAGAACTCCCTAATTTGTTTTGGTAATTCCATATAATTAGGAGGAGTTATGTGAAATTACAACTGTAAATTAAGCTATACACTAATCTAATAAAACTTATAGCAATATCTGAATAAAACAGTTCAAAACGAATCAAAGCCATTCATTCATTCTTCACTTTCCCACAAGCATAAATAAAATAATGTGATTAAAAAACTTCTCTGTTACAATTTATAAATTGTTTGGCAATTGAACAAAAGGGCTAACAAATAATGAAAAATTAAATTTGGTATTAATGTGAAATATTATTGGGATCTTGTAATATTATGGGAGATTTATGTAAATATAGAAAGTATACCATGTAAATATAGGAGGTTTTGTGATTGATGTTAGGAGAATAATTTTAGGAGTTATTTTTGGGTGTGGAGTGATTCTAGGAAGCAAATTCTTAGAATGATATATATGTACTCTTAGCATGGTTGAATAAAAAAGCAGAGAGAAAAAGACTTTCATTAAAATTTTACATGGTACCAGAGCCACAAGGTTGCCATGGCAAGAGAAGATGAGAGTAAAGAGAAATATGAACAAAACAAATTGAAGTCGACCGATCCTCGATCACCATATTACATCGGCAGCCAAGATAATCTCCGAGTGATGATTACTCAGGTGCAGTTGAAAGGAGAAAATTATGAAGAATGGGCAAAGGGTATTTGGAATGCCCTTAGAGCGAAGAAGAAGTTAGGTTTTATCGATGGGAAGATCGATAAGCCTACAGATGAAGCTGATCTTGAAGAATCGTTTAGCGTCAATGCTTTACTAGTTGCTTGGATATTGAACACAATCGAGCCAAGCTTGCGTTCTACCGTAGCATATGTGGAGAATGCAAGAGACCTGTGGGAAGAATTGAAACAAAGATTCTTGGTAGGAAATGGGCCAAGAATACAACAAATAAAATCAGATCTTGCAAACTGTAAACAAGGAGGACAAACTGTGATCTTGTACTACGGACACCTTAAGAAGATGTGGGATGAACTTGTGAATTACTAGCCGATTCCCACATGTAGCTGCAGTGAGTGCAAATGCAACATCATAGCTAAATTGGTGAAGAGGCAAGAAAATGAGAGAATTCATCAATTTTTGATGGGGCTAGATGATGCGGTGTATGGGATCGTGTGTTCAAATATATTGAGTATGGATCCATTGCCAAGTCTAATGCAAGTATACTCCATGATCATACAAGAAGAAAGACATCGTGATATTGCGAGAACAAGGGAGGAGCGTGTGGATGCGATTGCATTTGTTGCACAAACTGGTCAAATCTCAAGAGCAGCAGTAATTAAAGGGAAGGAGAAGACAGGAATATGCACTCACTGTGGTCGAATTGGGCATGATCCTAAGGAGTGTTTTCAATTGATAGGGTATCCTGAATGGTGGGGAGATAGACCTCGTGGAGGAGGAAAATGAGCCGGACGTGGACGGGGGAGATGCAGGAGCCATAGGACGGGGACGTGGTAGAGCTAGAGCTAATGCGGCGCAAGTGAGTTGCATTGAAGGACAACAACAAAACAATGTAATTGATGCTGACAGAAGTGGATTTCCTGACCTCAGTGGCGAGCAATGAACAACTCTTATGAATTATTTGAACACTCACAAGCCAAGCGCAATGGAGAAACTCATGGGTAAGACATATGACTGGTTGCTGGATACAGGGCTTCACAACACATAACTGGAGATATCTCTTTGTTGAATGATGTGAAGGAGATTGCACCTTGTTTGGTGGGAATGCCAAATGGGAATATACAACAGTTGTGAAAAGGGGGTCCATATGTCTAGGAAGAAATATTTATTTGAATGATGTTTTATTTGTGCCAAGCATGAATTGTACACTTATTTCTGTTGCTCAGTTGGTGAAACAATTACATTGCATTGTCACTTTTTTTGAAAAGTTATGTGTGATACATGACCGACTTTCAAGGGCTTTGATTGGAGCGGGTGAGCAGTGCGAATGGGTCTATCTTTTCCGAGCGATGAGAATAAAGCAAGCAAATAAGGCTAAGACAATGGAAGCTCATGATTTGTGGCACCAAAGGTTGGGTCATCCTTCAAATCATGTTTTGAAATTTGTTCCTGAAGTTTAGAATAATGAAAGTAGTAGCATTACTAAAGCTTGTGATGTTTGTTTTAGAGCAAAGCAAACTAGAGAGATGTTTGTTGACAGTAACAATAAAGCATGTGATTGTTTTGAATTGATTCATTGTGATTTATGGGGACCCTATCGAGTTCCTGCGTCTTATGGTGCAGTTTACTTTTATAAAATAGTTGATGATTTTTCACGAGCAGTATGGATTTATTTGCTTCTTGAAAAATCTGAAGTGCCTCAAATTGTGAAAAATTTTTGTGTGATGGTTGTGAGACAATTTGGAAAACAAGTAAAAATAATTCGAAGTGACAATGGTAGTGAACTTGATTGCATGAGAACATATTTTTCGGAGAATGGAATTGTTCGTCAAACCTCATGTGTTGGAACACCTCAGCAAAACGGCCGAGTTGAAAGAAAACACAGGCACATATTGAATGTGGCCAGGGCCTTAAAGTTTCAAGCAAATTTGCCAATAGAATTCTGGGGGGAGTGTGTATTGACAGCTGGATACTTGATAAATAGAACACCCACTCAAATGATTGATGGTAAAACTCCATACGAAATATTGTTTGGAAAGCTACCTCAATTTAATTTGTTGAAGGTGTTTGGGTGTTTGTGTTATGCGCATCGTCGGTCACGTGACAAAGATAAATTTGGAGAGAGAAGCAGGAAATGTATTTTTGTTGGGTATCCATTTGGAAAGAAGGGATGGCGTCTTTATGATATTGAAAATAAGGAATATTTTGTATCCCGTGATGTGAAATTTTTTGAAACAATATTTCCTTTTCAACAAGATAATGAAATCAAAGATGGGAGTGATTTTGGTGGGACAACATCTCCTAATAATTGGCAATTTGGTGAGGTGGATTTGCATAATGGTGTTGGGAATGATGAAGAAGACTTTCAGAGGATCCACTTGAATGCACATGGTGTGGAACATAGGGGGAGTGATGTGACACAAAGTTATCATCCTGGGAGTGATGTAGAAAGGGAGAGTGAGGAGTATGACATGGAAAGGAGAAATGAAAGACTTGTGGTCATTCAAAATGTGGAGACTACAGAATTTCAAGATGGGCAAATAATTGAAGGAGCCAACACAGAAGAAAAAAATGAAGAAGAGCAAGCAAAATTTGGAAGGGGACAACGACATAGGCAACCATCCGTCAAGTTCAAGGACTATGTGATGTATATCGCTCGCTGCATGAAAGACCCCTTTGCACTTCTTGCTTCTCCATCAAAGACCTCAGGTACTCCTTATCCCATAGCTAACTTTGTGACATGTAACAAATTCTCTGCAAAACACCATATTTTCTTGGCTGCAGTGACAACAAAAATTGAGCCCACATGTTACTCAGAAGCAGCGAAAGATGCAAGGTGGAGAGAAGCTATGCGAAAGGAGATCGAGGCGTTGGAGAATAATGATACATGGACGTTGGTAACATTGCCACAAGGAAAAAAAACAATCGGGTGCAAATGGGTGTACAAAACAAAGTTTAATTCCGATGGGACTGTGGAGAGGCATAAAGCCTGTTTGGTAATATTGGGGAACCGGCAAGTTGAATGAGTTGATTACAACGAGACTTTCACTCCCATTGCTAAGATGGTGACTGTATGAACTCTCTTGGCAGTGGGAGCAGTGTTAGGGTGGGAACTACATCAAATGGATGTACACAATGCATTCTTACACGGTGACTTAAAAGAGGAGGTGTAAGCTGAACAAATCCCTCTATGGATTAAGACAGGCACCAAGATGTTGGTTCTCTAAACTAGTGACAGCCTTGATAAATTATGGATTCACTCAATCATATTCGGATTATTCTTTATTTAATTATACTCAAAAAGGTGTTCATTTGCACATACTTGTATATGTAGATGACTTGGTTATTGCAGGAAATGACTCAAAGGCAATAACAAAGTTCAAGGAATATCTCAGTGATTGTTTTCATATGAAAGACTTGGGGTCACTAAAATTTTTTCTTGGAATAGAGGTTGCATGTGGATCAAAAGGGATATTATTGTGCCAAGGGAAATTTGCTCTCGACATACTCACAGAAACAGGGTTGTTGGGGTCGAAGCCAGCTGGATTTCCTATAGAACAAAATCATCAACTTGCATTGGCTGAAGGACCATTTCTTGATGAACCAGAGAAGTATAGGCGATTGGTTGGGAGACGCATTTATTTAACCATAACTCGCCCTGAATTGAGTTATGTTGTTCATATCTTGGCTCAGTTTATGCAAACACCAAGACAAGATCATTGGGAAGCAGCTCTTCGAGTGGTTCACTATCTAAAAGGCAATCTCGGGCAGGGTATATTTCTTAGTTCAAATAGTGACATGAGTGTGTTTGCATATTGTGATTCTGATTGGGCAAGTTGCCCGTTAACACGATGATCTTTGACAGGGTACATAGTCTTGTTGGGGAACTCACCCATCTCGTGGAAGACAAAAAAGCAACACAATGTCACGTTCCTCAGCTGAAGCAGAATATCGATCACTAGCGATGACTACTTGTGAATTAAAATGGTTGAAAGGATTGTTGGCTTCATTGGGGGTCGTACATAAGGGACCTATGCAGATATTTTGTGATAGTCAAGCAGCTATGCATATAGCTGCTAATCCTGTATTTCATGAAAGGACAAAGCACATAGAAGTTGATTGTCATTTTGTTCGAGATGAACTTCAACGGGGCAATATTACTACATCATATGTTCGGGCAACTCATCAACTTGCAGACATATTGACAAAAGACCTTGGCAAACAGCAATTTAAGGTATTTCTTGGCAAGTTGGGTGTTTGTGACCTATATGCGCCAACTTGAGGGGGAGTATTGGGATCTTGTAATATTACTGGAAATTTATGTAAATATAGAAAGTATATCATGTAAATATAGGAGGTTTTGTGATTGATGTTAGGAGAATAATTTTAGGAGTTATTTTTGGGTGTGGAGTGATTCTAGGAAGCAAATTCTTAGAATGATATATATATGTACTCTTCTCATGGTTGAATAAAAAAGCAGAGAGAAAAAGACTTTCATTCAAATTTTACAAATATTAGAGCAAACCAAATAAACAAACACACACCCTCATTAATTTTAAAATAGAAATAAAATGAATATATAATAGCTAGGGCAAACGTCATTCTCTTCTCTTAACCACATGTGGTATATTATAAAAGCCTAGTTATAATTATAATTTAATACAATTTTAAATATTTTTATTTAAGGACTGTTTTTTTATTCATTCTCTTTTCTAAACCGCATGTGGTATATTTATTTTGATTTTAGATTTACCTATTATACCTTTGGACAAAAATAAGTAAGCTGAAAATATCAAAATTCAAATTTTTTTTTTTCTTACACATCCTTTTCATTTAATTTTTTTAAACAGTTTAATCATATTTTAACATTTTGAACCAATTTTAATTTTGAAATTTTATTAATTATTACTGATATATATATATATATATATATATCATGTATGGATGTTTTTATTTAGAATAATAATTTAGTATTTTAGAATATAAAACTTAGCTTTTCATTCACAAAGTAATAAACTTAAATTTAAATCGTTATATTTAAAAATATAAAATTTATGTTTTCTAAAGATTAATCCAATCTTCCTATTGAAATGAAATAACACATTAAATGACATTCAAATTATACTCTTGTTGTTGTTTAATGAAACTTTAATGAAACTGATTACACAACAAATTTGCTATCTTGCAATTAATGTTGATTTTTGAAATTATATAATGAAGTTATAGTAATCAAATTTATGCCTTAATAAAGTGAATAGAGTGTTAAGAATTTACCCTCTACATTGTCTACAATGTGTGGACTGACTTTGTTAGTTCATGCAAATATAAATAAAATTTGTCTCAATAAGGAAAATAATATTAATATTAAGTCTCTATTAATAAAATTAGTTCATGCAATTGCCTCTTAGATATTGCTCAATTTTTTTATTTATTAATAAATTGTTAATTATTCTTTAATTTCAATATAGTTTGAGTCTACTTTAGTCTACAAATAACCAACAAAACTTGCGTAAATTTGAAGATACTTAGTCAACTAACTTATAATTCAAATTTTCCCTATTATAAATTGTTTGGGGATCAGACCAAAGGGCTAATAAATAATGAAATATCAAATTTAATAATAATAATAATAATAAACAAACATACACCTCTATAATTTTAAAATAGAAATAAAATAAATATAGAAAAAACTTTAAATAATTTAAAAGGTCATTTTTACCCTTCCAATAATTATAAAAATCTAGTTATAATAGTAATATATTTTGTCTGTATGAGTAAAATGATCTTACTTAATCTTGGCTATATTATTTCAAAATAATTCTCCCTTTCTATCTTTATAAAAAATACACTCAGATACAATTGATGATTTGATTTTGATGCTAAGCCTATTACTAAATCCATTAATTAATATGAGACTGTCTCTACTAGAAGCATGTGTAATCCAATATTTACAAAACAAATTAAATTAAACTATTATAAAAAAAATTGTCTTGTTATTTATCATGAATATAGAAAAATTAATTTCCTAATTATCTAATTAAAGTTCTCCTAAAATTACAACTAGTTGTATTTTCAGTTTTGTTGCTTATAACCATCTGAGCGGGTAAATTTTTTAGTAGGTCATTAAACTTTAGCTCATTTTCACTTTGATGATAGAACTTCAATTTGCATCAATTTGGTTACTCAATTTTAATTTGATTTTACTTGATAGTAAATCAAGAGATTTCGGCCCCCAAATGAATGATGTGGCTCTTTTTCGATGACATAGACACCTCCAACAGACTTAATAATGCGTCATGGGAAGGACTGACTCAAATTTTCAAATAGCCATGTAATCAATTAGGGGTTGAAATCCTTGATTCATTGCCCAAAGAAATCAAATTAAAGTTGAGTTACCAAATTAATGTAAATTGAAGTTTGGTGATCAAAGTGAAAATGAGTTAAAGTTTAGTGACTTAGTAAAAAATTTACCCCTACATGAGCCCTATGGTAAATTAATTAATTAGTATTTTTTTTATAAAATTCTACTTTTACTTTTATTATTTTTCTTATTCTCTTACTCCAAAATCACCATCATCATTTTCCATCTCTCCCTCATTGTTTCTCCGAATCATCACCTTCTTACTTTGTCACCCTCACCATCATCAAGCTTTCCTACATCAAACTTCTATACCTACATCAAAGTTTTCCTTCTCTCAACATCCTCCTACTTTAGTTGGAAATCCTCACCTTCTTCAATGTCTACCATCTTCCTGAAGCCGTCGATCTCGTCTATCTCTTATTCTCCTCCTCCACTATTGTAGCCTCATTCTCCTACTCTTTATATCCTCACTGGCGGCTTTAATTCTATATGAATTTCTTGGCGCTATCGCTCCAATTCCTTGCCAATGCTTGCGTCATCCTCTAACTTAGGATACTTCTAGATCAAATTCAGTTGTGTCACGCTATTGCTAATGAAATCATTAGCATTGTCAGTGATTAGGTCGGCATCTTACACCTTACTTGGATGGAGTGTAGTGAGGGTTCATAAGGTAAGGTAAGCTAAGGGAAAGGAAAGGAAGGGAAGGGAAGGTAAGGGTTGAGCTTATATCTTACTTGGGGCAAGAGTAAAATAAAAAAAAGGTTATGCATCTTTTTGTGTTTGGATTGAAGGTAAAATACAATAAAGGTTTGTGCTAGCATTACCAAAAAACTTTTTAACTCTCAAATATTATAAAATGAAATTTATGCTTGATGTCTTTTGTGTTTTCATTGTTAGTTATCCTAAATTAAAAAACATAAAATAATATTACCATAATAAAATGCTTGCCCTTTGAGATATAGACTCAATAAGAAAGAGTATTAGTTGTTTAATTTAAAAAAGTAATAAACTACATTAGCTATTGTTTCACTAATAAATGACTAGTATTTTCTCTAGTATAAATGATTTGTAAAAAATGCTCTGTATTTTCTTTCCATTCTTGAATAGTATAATTGATGGTTTTTGTTCAATACTATTGGAAATGGCAACTTGTTGGTAGTCATTTGTGTTGACGTTATGAAATTTTACTCTTCCAGCATACTCCCATGCGATCTCCTCAACACCTGATGAGCCATTTTCCATGGTTTGCACCATGACACCCAAAAGTCAACAAGAACTGGGGCACCACTCAAGAGAATAGCAGTATTTCAGGAGGATGTTCTGATCACTTCAGCTGCACAAGTCCAATAGGAGATTAGAATCACACAATGAATCTTTGAATAAGTGTTACTTTTAACTTGTCACAAGTTCAGTTAATCTCTCTGTTGCACAACCCAAGCAAAGGCTAAAAAATTGGACTTCATCCGATCTTATCAACTAAAAGAAAAGATATCAAAGAGCTTAGACTACCATTAGACAACTTTTCAATGACTAAAAGACACAATATTAAAAAATGACAAGATAAATTTCTACTGCTCACTATATGACATATTTTGCTAAATGAAATAAAAAACCAAATACTAAATAAACTAAGGCTAAGGCTAAGGCTAAGGCCAAGTGTTAGAATTTGATTGGGAGCAACAAAAAAAAAATACACATTGTTTCATCAAGTTAAAGCAAGGTACACATTGTTTCATCATGTTAAAGCACTGGTTCATCACCCAGTGCTCATTTGGGCATCTAATGAAACCTTCCAACACCTTGGGATCTCTAATTAGGAACATATAAGCATTGGTCGAAAAAGGTTGTAAGATCCCTAAATCCGTAAGCATGCCACACACATCATAATCTTGGATTCAAAGCATTCCCTTATAACACTTTTTGTTGACTCTGTCACCTCTTAAGATGCTTCGATCATTGCATTGGTTGATTAGATGATAGCATTAGCAATTGAATCTATCGCTACAGTCAACTTGTTCAGATTCTCATTAATATCAACTCCATTGACTTTTGTGGACCTAAAGCATTAGGAGATTCAAAGCAAGACTGTTGATTCGTAGCCATTGGTGAACTTTCATCTTCAACTCCATTGTGATGTACGCCCACATTTTCATTTTCACTCACATTTTCCAAGTTTGCCATGTTTTGGTTAACCATGAAATAAATTTCATCGATTGTGTTTTGTTCAATTTAAGCTCTTCTTCATCTGATTTCCAAAGAAGTTTCAACTTATTGCCCAGTTACCCTATGTTTTCCATATAGCTAAAGCAACTTCTCATAATTTTTAACACTTTTGTTCATCCACTCACTAGCTTCCAGTTTAACCTATTTATAAACACAATATTAAAAACATGGCATCCACCAACATGTATATCATATTGTATTACTATTAGAAAAGAAAATTAACCTCAATTAAATGCTGCCATATTTCAGGTTCAACATCCTGTGTTTCCGTGGTTGGGTTACAAGTGAATCTACTGATTTCATTCTTAAAAATGTCATAGCGTCGAGTAAATTTTTTTACATATTTTTCATGTGGTTTTGAGCTTTTTTCCTTGTCTATTAGCTTATCTAGAAATTTTCTCTTCAACTCAATAAGTATTTTGTCCAATCCATAAGTAGTAAACGTTCCTCCAACTCTATTCCATATTGTATATTGATGCAAGTATGCCTCAATCAAAGCGTCATCCATGGTAGAAGTCCATGTTAATGTGGAATTTCCATTATTAGTTGTTTCTCTCTTAGATATATTGCTAAGTACATCAACAACAAAGATTATTAACAATGACAATAATAAAACACACTATTAACCACATGTAATATACCAAAATCATTAGTTGATTTTTTTTTAAAAAAAAATTATAAGAATGAAGACTCCAAAAAACCATGCATGTGATATTAAATATAAATATACTCCAATATTAATCCATTCTTCATCTAATTAATTACGAAGAAATTAGAAGATATAGAGCCATTCACACTAGCCATTCAACTCACTCAACACAATTAACCCACATTTCAGCAGCTATGGCATCTCTAATAATTTTCCCTCGAGTGTTTTCTTAATTATTTTCTCCACTACAGTGATGTACATCATGTGATTCCTTCTCAAGTTCATTTATCAACGTGCGCAAGTATTGCATCATCTGGGTCTACACCCATTAAATAATTATGCAAAATGCAATTTACAAACATAATCTCCTTCTGTGTTTCCAATCCATAATGGGGCTCCGTGGAGCTTTCCACTATAGGGTAACACTTTTTAAGAACACCAAATGGTCTTTCAATAGCATTCCGTAAAGATGCATGATGGAGATTAAATAATTCATCTGCATTCCATGGCGGATTTCTTGAATATTCTTTCAAGTGATACCGCTCCCCTCTATATGATGTAATAAGCCCACTTCTTAAGTATGAGTCTCCTATCAACAAGGTTATATTTTCCTAAAGATAAACCAAAGATTGATATTAAATTGTGTGTGTATATATATGGGGTTTTATATAATATTATTAATGGAATTTGATGGATTTCATAGGAATAATTCCTATGAAAGCCAGGATCTCCTTGACTAAAAATTATTTGGAAACAAAGAAAAATAGCAGAAGCGTACTTGCACTTCAATCTATTGATGTTGATGATTGGACCTTGTGGTTCTTCTAACTGATCACACTCAGAAGGGGAGATGGGAACTGATGAGTGCATTTTATATTGATATTTCATGTATCCTATTATGTGTTTTACTTGTCCTTTTAGCATGTTTTTATGCTAAACCGATGCTACTTGAGGTATGTTTGCTAAATGTTGCAGATAATTGGGGTTCAAACTAAAAGGAATGAAAAAAGACTAATTTTGAGGCAAAACAGTGCTGGAATACAAGTTTCAGGACTAGCATGGTCAGAAGCACACCTGTGCTTGAAAGCACGATCGGAAGCATGGATGTGCTGAGCCCCGTGTGTTTTATTGGAGTTTGCACATAACTGAGAAGCACAGTTTCACTGCCCCTAGCACCATTGTGTTGAGGGAGCACGGTCGGTAAGCATAGGCGTGCTTACCCCGTGTATTTTACTGAAAATCTTTTGGGTATATGAGCATGGTCACTGTGCTCCTTCCACGAGAGTGCTCTTAGAGCATAGGCATTAAGAGTGGACATGCTTACCCCGTGTGATTTACTGGTATTACATTGAAATCAATTCCCAGAATTTGGAACCAAGCACAGTCATCAGCATGGCCATCAGCACGACTATGCTTACATCGAGAAGGGTTATTTAAGCACTAAAGTTAGATTTTAAGAGGATCTTCTTCTCTCTTTCTGGATGCGCAAGTTAAGGCAACTGTTGGTATCATTCAAGGCTGGATATGGAGTGAAGACAAGTGTGGAAAAGGAGGATTGTCGATGACAACCATTGTTAAGTCTTGTCCGACGTGATTGTGAAGCAAGAAGGGAGTTTAATGGACAATCTTTATTTCTATTATTGCTTTCCTAGGATTGATTCTAAGACTATGAAGGGCTAACCATTTTTCTGTGCCCCGAATTTTGAAGCTTGACTTTTAATGTTTTGATTTTAGTGATATTGATTCTTTAGTTTCCTTGTTGTCTCCCTTTTGTTCATATTATTTATTCATCTTTGTGTTGATTGTCTTTTAGCAGGTTCATTGTTAACTTGATGTGGCGATTGCTGATAATCGTGATGAGTGTACAATGTTCATATATTTCATATCAATTTGTACACGCAATTGGCATGTATTAAAATCATATTGTGGAGTTTAATGCTAAATACAGTGTGTTATGTATTAAACAGGCTTAGGGCAGTATTTAAAGACAAATGAGAGCCAAAAAATGCATTCTAGACCCAAAATGATGAGTTTAGAGCTATCTCAGCATCATTGTATTAAGGACAAGGCAAACTGTGTGGCTTACAGCCAGTTTACGGCCTGTCTTACGGTCGTAAGTCAAATTCAGAACCTTATGGGCATGCTTATACCTGTAAAGATGCCCATGAGGACCATCTAGAGGAGCTTACGACCACAGTTTTCACTCGTAAGGGCAGTCGCAAGAAGCAAAATAGTGCAGTTTAAGGTCCAGCCCTTACAGCCATATGTTGGACCGTAACACAAACAGAAGACCTTACGAATGTGGCTTATGGCCAGAAGTGTTTCCATAAGGCTTGAGACCATCTTCTCCATCTCCCTTATAGCCTAACCCTTACGCTCGTAAGCAACATGTAAGCAGTTGAGTATAAATAGAACTTATGAGGATTTTTCTGGCATCTTCTATTCTATCTCTCTATTCCTTTTGGGGTGATTATTGGAGGTGAGGTTGAGGAAGAAAAGAGATGAATCTCTAGTACTCTAGGAGTGATTTGGAGAGGGATTCAGATCTACATTCAAGGGGATTAAAGATCGTAGCCGTCAAGCAAATCTCGGCTGCATATGTAGAAGCTTCTTCGACAATTCTTCATTTGAGGGATTAAAAGGGGTTTTTATGGTTTTTGTGTTTTTCTCCATTCTTTGTATGTTGAATGCTTGCCCTCCATTAATGGAGGGCTAATTTGTAGATGTTTTGGCTTATTTGAACTCTAGGGTTTATTTTCTTAACTTTGGTTGTTGGATCTTTGATCCTTTAATTGACTCTATATTTGCAATCGTATCTATTTGAGTCTAATTGTGTGATTGAATGCTTGACTGCTAACGAGGTGAAAACCCTAGCTATCATACTTTGTATTGCCACATGATGAGAAGAAATTCTCACCTAGCATAGACTTACCACAATTCGAGAGGATAGTGGGTACAACTCTGGTTAGGGTATCTAGGAGACTTTGTCTCACACAATCCTTTCGAGTGGAATGATGATAATTTTTGAGTTCTTTGTAATCATGTAGAGTGGATTTTAGGAGAAATTGCATTTCTGCTCTATATTCAGATTAGGGATAATCTCTTTTTAGGGGAGATTATCTCCTTAAGAGATTATTGATGCGCACTCTGCAAGTGTACGGGTCGCAAACAAGTAGTAAAGTGGTACACCGTGAGGGGTAGAGTTGTCGAACCACAGGGACTGGAACTCAAAGTACTCAGTTTTCCTCTGATCTCTAGTGAATGAAATATTGAGTTGGTTATAAAAAAGAACAAGGAAAGAATTAAAAAGAATGGACGGAAAGAACGGGTAGACTAAGGTTGAGTATTCGACAATAAGAGAGCAATGCCCCGAGGTGACCCCTACAAGTTATAGTATGCTGAATTGCTTCTAATGCCTACCAGGTACATCCTAAGGTTTAAGTGTGTGCTCAAAAGCAATGTTGCATCTATAGTTCTCAAATACACCAAGGTCTGCTAGGGTAACTGTGGATCTCAAACACATTGAGTTTTGCAATCACAATAAGCAATCACAACTATGGTCATCCATATACCAAGTTTTACCAAAGCATCTGTGTAAATCAAACACATTAAGTTATGCAACACAAAATTTAACACTAGAATCCAAAGAACTCCATAAACATTGAAAACAATTAGTCAAAATATACAAACATTGTATTTCAACACCCCCGGGCACCGTGGACGGTTAGCCGCTCATGGATGAGAACAACAAAGAAGAAACAAATGAAAATTTAGAGAAAGAAGACATGTTTCTCCCATTTCTTCACAAGATGATCTTCCTTGGTGCCAACTCCACTTCTCTTGTGCCTCTAGCTCGCACTTGATCTACCTAGATGGTGTGGTAGAGCCTGATCTTCGATCTCATCCAAGTACTCCTGGTGGAGAAAAGAATCCTTGAACAAAGATGATCTCAAAACCCTAAAAGTCTGGAGTTATATAGCAATTTTCGGGCTCGACACAGTCGGCGCACGGTCGTACAATGGCCGTGTCATAGATGATGATTCTGAGTGATACGAGCCTGGAATATTTAGGGGAATGGGACACGATCGTGTCATGCCCGTGTCCTGCCTGTGCATGGTCCTGCGAAGGGCTTCCAAATAGTGCTACCCTTGTTTAGAAGAAACTATCTTCAAGCTGAGATTTTCAGGGGGATGCTCATGGTTGTGCAGAGACCGTGCCAAGCCTGATTGCACGATCATGCTTAAATTCTTTCTTGTTTTTCTCAAGACTGGGGTATTCAGGGGGACAACACACGGTCGTGCGCTCCCCATGTCAATCTTGAAACTTAGCAGAATCCTATTTCTTCTGCTCAATTACTCCCTGAATTCGCTCCCCTTTGCTTTGAGTCCCTAATTTCTGTACATGAAGCAAAAATACCCAGAATAGCACCCCAAATAGATAGAATTGTGCTAAAAGACAAGTAAATAAGTGCAAAGAGGGTGAGTGAATACAATATGAAATGCACTCATCAAATACCCCCACACTTGAATGTTTGCTTGTCCTCAAGCAATCTCACATCACTCAATAAAAGGGAAAATGAGTGCATTACCTCTGATCTCAGGGGAATGGCAAATCCTTAAGCAAAGAGGGAACAACAAGGGTTAACTGAAACAAGAATGCTCTATAAAGGACTACACTTTTACTTT
The DNA here is from genome assembly GCF_009730915.1 of Dioscorea cayenensis subsp. rotundata. Taxonomy (NCBI): domain Eukaryota; kingdom Viridiplantae; phylum Streptophyta; class Magnoliopsida; order Dioscoreales; family Dioscoreaceae; genus Dioscorea; species Dioscorea cayenensis. Next base: position 12,383,444 of record NC_052478.1, read on the forward strand.
AACGACCTTGTGTGTGTGCAAACCCTAAAATGAGTTTCCCAAAGTCTCCAAGAGTCAACCTAACACTATATAACCTTTATTTCACTTAGAATAGTGGGTAGTAGCTTTATTCACCCTAGGGTAGCCTTCTCTCCTGGTAGATCATCAAATGTACAATTGTAATGCCCAAAATTTGACTATTCAAGAGTGGCTTTCACTCCTCTAGGATGATAGCTCTTTCTACCATCTTTTAACACTCAAAATTTTAAAATTATGCTGGTAGGGCATCTTAAAAAGGAATTCGACTTCCAGTTTTTTTTAACACTAGAATTAACACAAAAATGTGGTCTTAAGTGAAAGGTTTTCGTCCTAAAGTAAGTAGCTCTACAATTAGGGCAACGTGATGAAGTCTTAGGTCCTTAGAGTAAAAGTGAGTCTATAAGTTGCTCCAAATAAGTCTCTAACATGATCATGTCCCCCTAAGTTTAAGAATTTCTAACAAAATAATCATAGATTGTCATTAGCAAGGTACTCATCCACAAAAGCAAGCATGCAACCCTTCCCCACACTTGAATGATACATTATCCTCAATGTATAAATATAAGTCATGCAAAACAAAAATTTTGAGAACAATAAAGGAAAGAGAGGTGTTCACGTGACTTCCCTGAACACGGAGAGTGGTGTTGTTGCTCTCAATGTGTGTGCAAGTCATTGAAATCCTTAATCTGGAACATGAAGAGTGGTGTTGTTGCTCTCAACGTGTTTGCCACTCAAAGCAATCACACAATTCCTGAAAGTAGTGGAGGACACAAGTAAATCTCAAGAAATCCCAAAAATGATACTATAAAATAAGTAAAACTAAAACAAACAACAACCATTGCAAAATAAAGACCAACAAGCTAAAATGTAGCAGGGGACTCCCATTGCTAATTGACTACAAGAGATGCAATAAAAGGAAATACAAGTAAAGTAAATAAAGAGGAGTAGAAGATTACGACTGTGCTGATGTGATTAGAACAGTGCACTCTCAGCCTTAGAATCGGTACTCGATGAAGTATAATCCTCCTGAGACTTCCCCAGATCAGAAGTGTTGACCCCGATATGACGAATGGGTTGCTTAGGAGATAGCCTCACACCCAAATGCTCAGCGATCCGAGTGACACTCCTCTGCAGCCATCGGAATGCTTCCGAAGAACAAGTAATATGGTTCGGGGCGCCAGGTGGTGAACGGGATCTCTGGTGTGGAGTGGTGGCAAGCAGTGGTGGGGTAGAGGCATCATCATTTGCTGGGGGTACACTAGAAGCAACAGTCAAAGCAGTGGACTGCCGGACCCAGTACTTAACCCCCCTATTGGTATGAACCCGATGTAGCATCCCCATCGACTTCAGGGTGTCGAAGGACATAGCTGTAAAGCCCCCTACAATCCTCATCCGATCGTTCCCTTGAAGTAGGCCCATATGCATAATAACATGAGTGATGTAGGGGCCGACAAGCAGGGCCCCGATGCAAGGGCTACTCCCTTAACGTGCAATTGACACATCCACCTCATAGCCTAAATGGAGGTGGAACCCATCCACCATGCTCAGTAAGAAATCAAAATCACGACGACTAACTACCACGGTATTATCGCAGCGTCTAGTGAATGTTTGACTGAGCACGTAATGAATGTACCGAAGTGTTGAAGAGTGGAGTGTGGTGGCCTTGGTCCGACGAGGGTCATTAGTCGGTGTAGTGCTCAGTCATCGTCAGGCTTCCTCTATAGATTCCCCAGCCGGCTGGGAGGTCAGTAACTCATCATATACAAGAGTTCATGTGAACTCCGCATCATATAGTCCCAGCTGGATTGAGAAGTCCATGAAGCTTATCCACTGTAACACGCCAAATACCTGAAACTGAATGTAATCGAAGTGATGGAAGGTGATGGTGCCACGTGATAACTCGAAAGTAGCTAACACCTTGAGCGCCAACTACTCGTAGGTGTTGTCTATGATCTGGAACAACTGTCACCACGCCCCAACACTAAATAATCTTTGGACCTTCTCCTCAAGTCTGATCTCTCATTGAACATCTCAATCAATTTCCCGAGTTTCGCCAAAATGGCGACAAGATAACTGTGCGTAGCACTCCATGTGCGTCGGAGTGTGAAACGTAGGTGTGTAGTCTGTGCTAGGAGTGGATGTCTCAACTCAGGGCCGTTTGGAAAGCCTGACTATAGTGTGTTTCCTAGGCATTATCTACAAAAGAAAAGAGTGCAATTAGTACAGAAAACAGAGAAAACAGGCTAGACACGACCGTACAAGGAAGCACGAAGAGCGTGTCCCTCCAGAGGACACGATCATGCACTTCCCCCTTCACCTTCATAAATGAAAGAATACGATCGTGCTAGGGATGAAGACACGATCGTGTCCCAAGGCAGTCGTCTTCCTCGAAGAGTTGCGTAGGGTTTTTACTCAAAAATCTCACAAAAATTGGATGGCAAACACTAAGATTGATCATGGAAAATCAAAACATCCTAAAATCAAAAGGAGGACAATCTAAAACTCCCAAATAGAACGAAAGGCAAGACTAGCGGCTTACCAAAGTTGAAGAGCACGACAAGGGAGCTACAAGGTGGACTCAGTCAAAATCCGATGAAAAAACCACAAAAATCTCGGCAATAAATAGAGGAGGAAGGGATGTGAGGCCGGGGGTCATGACGAAAAGTTTGAAATAAAAGGTTGTGGCCGAAGCCGGTTGAGATTTGAAACATAGGGTTTGGGGCCTAAAGGGTCAAGACTGGACACGCCCCTGACATGATCGTGCCAAGATAACCACGAAGGACACGATCGTGCCTAGGGCGTGTCGCTTCCCCTGAAGATCTCAAGACAATTTCCCAAGAGCTCAAAAGGATAAGACACGATCGTGCGAGGAACAAGTGAGCCGTGCGACCCTTCTTGGCATGATCGTGTCCGGCTTGTGTCTTCTTTGAGTTTTATAAAATGCAAGCCAGTGAAAATCAGTGGCATATGCATGGGCGTGTTGACCCCGTACGCAGGCAGAAAACTCCAGAAAAATTGTTTTCTTACTCCAAAATAAACGATTAGGCCACATGAGATACGAGATAATGCCACCGAAACATCAAATGCACTAAAAAAAAAATACCTCAAGAGACACCAAGTAAAGGAAACCACAACATACAAAGAAAGATTAAAATACAAAGAAGGAAAACCAAAACCAAAATTACACAAACAAAAGGAAACAAAACAACTTGGGTTGCCTCCCAAGAAGAGGTTGTTTTATGTCACTAGCTTGACATACCTCTCATTGCCACCTAAGACACAGGTACAAGAATATGGTAACAATGAATTAATCAAACTGTTCTCATTAAAAGTCCAATAAGATGAATAATTAGAGGTTTTAGGACAAGATGGTGATGTGGGTGGCTTCTTCCTCTTGGTGATCACCTTTTTCCACCATTGAGTTGCTCGGGAGACTTTCTTCTTTGGTAGCTCAGAGGGCATAGATGCCTCAACCATCGCCACTTCCTGACATTGTGATTCATCCACTACCACCTCCATGACCTCATCCTCAAGAGGATTTTTCTCCAACTACTCAGATAGCTCATCATTCATAAAGGCGTTATGCACAAAGTTAGAAACTAGACCATCAATAACATCCACACAATAACAAGTATCATCAAAATCCATGGTGTGCCTCATAGAGTCTCAAAGCTTGAATATGATTTCTTCCTCGCCCACTCAAAGTGCTAACTGACCATCTTTGACATCAATGGAAGCTTTTGAAGTTGCCAAAAATGGTCTCCCTAGGATTAGTGGCACCTCTACCTTGTCATCAACATCCAGAATGACGAAATCCACTGGGAATATGAATTTTTCCACCTTCACTAGAACGTCTTCAATTATTCCTGGTGGTTGTCGAATGGCCCTATCTTTCTTGATGAACCCACCAGGATCCTTCTCTTTCTTGGGGAGTTTGTTAGTGATCAAGGCCGATTATTCTTCACTAAGTGTCACCGAAGATACCTCTTCAAACTTTCTCTTGTTCGTGAGCAGTTCCTTCAAGAACATAACATATCTTGGCATTTGAGCAAGAGCCTTGACAAATGGAACATTAATGTGCAAGGTTTTGAACATATCCAAGAATTTCTTATACTGCTTTACTTGTTGATCTTTCTTCAATTTTTCAGGGTAAGGAAGCTTAGGTTAGTATTCAGGTAGATCAGTTTTCATTTTATCCCTTCCTTTTTCCATCTCTCTCACATTTTTACTTAAATCAATTACCACCGGAATTGTAACATTTTCTACCTCAGGCTCCTTCACAATAGGACTAGAAAGTTCCTTTCCACTTATCAAGATGACACCCTTCAGAGAATCCTTAGGGTTGACTTCGGCCATTTGGTGCTCAAGGTTCCTCATAGTAGCATTCGTATTCCTCATCATCTCTTCATGACCCAAGAGACGGGTCTCGGTGCTCTTGATGAATCAGGTTAACAACCCGACAAGCTTATTGGACGGCTCTACAGAGGAAGAAGATGATGGTTGTTGTACTTGGACAGGAGGTTTATACTGTTGTTGTGATCCTTGCCCCTATGATGTTGGCTCCATGGGAAGTTTGGATGATTTCTTCACCCTGGGTTATAGGTGTTGATGTATGGATTATTTGGGAATCGACGATTCTGCCCCACAAGGTCCACCTGCTCGAACTGTCCAATACCCTCTTAAGTAGAACAACCAGGGTCACCAGTAGGCCCCGAACAATCATTAGGAGGTCCCGACATGGGAGTCAAATGCATGGCATCTAATCTCTTGTGTAGCTAAAGTGGTGAAGTTATCAACTTGATAAATCCCGGCTGCCTTTGCTAGTTTGTTTATCTCAGAACTTCACTGGTACCCATTGTTTGCCATTTCCTCAATCAAAGTATAGGCTGCACTTGGTTGCTTGTTACATAGTGATCCCTCAGAGGTAGCATTAAGCATCTGCTTAGTTGCATTGTTAAGCCCATTGTAGAAAATTTGGATCTGCATCCACTCAGCTATTCCATGCTATGGACATTTCCGCAACATCTCCTTATACCTCTCCCAAGTGTTGTACAAGGTTTCAGATTCCATTTGTAAAAAGGATGAAATGTCATTCCTTAATTTAGTAATCTTGGTGGAAGGAAAATAGCTTGCAATGAAAATTTCAGAGACTTGCTTCCAAGTTGTAAGTGCCCAGCGGCAAGGAACTTAGCCACTGCTTGGCCCTTCCTGGCAAAGAAAATGTGAAGAGTCTGAGACGAATAGCATCCTCAGACACATTACTCGCCTTAAAAGTGTCGCAAATCTCCAAGAAATTTCTCAAGTGTTCATACGGGTCTTTGTCCTGAAACCCATCAAACTGGCACATCTGTTGCACCATCTGGATAAAATTTGCCTTCAGCTCAAAATTTTTCACCGCAACAGGAGGACGAACAATACTGGACCCTACTCTTTCCAAGTTTGGTCAGGCAAAATCTGAAATACTCTTTTGCTGTTGGTTCCCGGCAATTTTTTCCTCTTGACCAAGTTCCACATTGATCTCCACTGACCCTGTTTCACCCAAAATTAATCTGCCTAATCCTTCTTTGAAAATATCTCTCAACTTCTGGATCCGGGTTAGCTATGGAGATGAGGTGCATCCACGGGTCATACAAGTGTGCCTACTCACCATAGATATGTCAATGTAAGCTCAAGAGAGTAAAATGAATGAAATGAAATAAAAACCAACAAGAATGAGTAAGAACAAAGGGGAAAGACAAATATTCACAAGAAAAGATTACTATAAACAAACTAGATCACCAGATTTCAAAATTTCCTAAAAGTTGCCAGTCCCTGCCAACGGCGCCAACAACTTGATGCGCTCTCTGCAACTGTACGGGTCGCAAACAAGTAGTAAAGTGGTACTTCGTGAGGGGTAGGGTTGTCAAACCATAGAGACTGGAACTCAAAGTACTCAATTTTCCTTTGATCTCTAGTGAATGAAAGATTGAGTTGGTTATAAACAAGAACAAGGAAAGAATTAAAAAGAATGGACAGAAAGAACGGGTAGACTAGGGTTGAGTATTCGACAATAAGAGAGCAATGCCCGATGATCCATACAAGTTATAGTATGCTGAATTGCTTCTAATGCCTACTGGGTACATCCTAAGATTCAAATGTGTGCTCAAAAGCAATGTTGCATCTATGGTTTCCAAATACACCAAGGCTTGCTAGGGTAACTGTGCATCTCAAACACATTAAGTTTTGCAATCACAATAAGCAATCACAACTATGGTCATCCATACATCAAGTTTTACCAAAGCATCTCTGCAAAATCAAACACATTAAGTTATGCAACACAAGATTTAACACTAGAATCAAAAGAACTCCATAGACATTGAAAACAATTAGTTAAAACATACAAAACATTGTATTTCAACACCTCGGGGCACCGTGGACGGGTAGCACCTCATGGATGAGTACAACAAGGAAGAAACAAATGAAAATTTAGAGAAAGAAGACATGATTCTCCTCTTTCTTCACAAGATGATCTTTCTTGGTGCCAACTCCACTTCTTTTATGCCTCCAACTCACCCTTGATCTCCCTAGATGGTGTGGTGATGCCTGATCTTCGATCTCATCCAAGTCCTCCTGGTGGAGAAAAGAATCCACGAACAAAGATGATCTCAAAACCCTAGAAATCTGGAGTTATATTAAAATTTTTGGGTTCGACACGGTCTAAGCACGGTCGTGCGATGACCGTGTCCTAGATGAGGATTCTGAGTGACACAGGCTTGGAATATTCAGGGGAATGGGACACGATCGTATTATGCCTGTGTCCTGCCTGTGTATTGTCCTGCGAAGGGCTTCCAGATTGTGCTACCCTTGTTTAGAAGAAACTGTCTTGAGGCTGAGATTTTCAGGGGGACGCTCACGGTCGTGTAGAGACCGTGTCAAGCCTGATTGTATGATCATGCTTGAATTCTTTCTCATTTTTCTCCAGGCTGGGGTATTCAGGGGGACAGCGCATGGTTGTGCGCTCCCCTTGTCAGTCTTGAAACTTAGCAGAATCCTGATTCTTCTGCTCAATTACTCCCCGAATTCGCTCCCCTTTGCTTCGAGTCCCTAATTTCTGCACACGAAGCAAAAATACCTAGAATAACACTCCAAATAGATAGAATTGTGCTAAAAGACAAGTAAATAAGTACAAAGAGGGTAAGTGAATGCAATATGAAATACACTAATCAATTATGATTAGCCTACAACAAGGTTTCATATAGTGTATATGCGATTGTATGGATGTCTGTATCAGCTATGCACCTATTTAGTTACACTTTGCTTGAGAAATAGGGATTTTGTATATTTCTAAAAACCTTTTGGGTCAAATAGGATTGCATGTTTAAATAACCATTGTCATGTACTTCATAACCCTAGAGGAATGCTATGCCTGGACATCGCTTTCTTCCTTGATTTCTCTCCTGTTATTTCTCATATTTTCTTGTTTTCATTTGCTCTTGTTCATACACAAAACACTCCACTACTAAGGCTATTTTTCTTAGTTAGAGTTATTACTAGTATTCACTTTCTTCCCTGTGAACCGACACTTTGCACTTATGCACATTTTATTAAGCGATTGGCACGAACACTTGCGTCCATGTTAAGCCGCGTGAGGGTTGATTTTTTGTTGTTAGTTCCCTTTCGGTACAATCTAAATTTAAGTTGCTATTTAATCTTAAATTGCCTTCTTGCTGTCTAGGGGATAGATTCTATTCATCTAGCTAGGGCACACATTAGGGAAGGTGTTGTGTTCGCTCTGAGTCTTGAGTGAGGATGTACGTTATCAAACCCTCCGTAGGTGGTCACCACGGTAGAAGAAGAAGCTCTTGAATCATTGCCTAGTCATTGCATTTGTTAAGGGGATTAGTTTGGGGCACTGTCCTTTCTATTGATATATTTTCAACCCAAAAAACCTTGTCTCTTCTTCCTTCTCTATTCTTTTCTCCTTTAGTAGTTTAATCAATTCAAACTAATCTTTGAGTCAGCTAGATATTAGAAAATGAACAAGTATTGAGAATTAATCCAGTCTCTGATGATTCGACTAGCCGATCTTGTTGAGTACATTTTACTACTTATATGACCCATGCACTTGCGGATACACAAAGGGCGTATCAAGTTTTTGGCGCCGTTGCTGGGGACTGGCAACTCTTCAGAAAGTTTTACTTTCGAGTAATTTAACCATTCTACTTTATTTTAGTTATCTTGCTTTCTTTTATTTTTTGTTTGTACCCAGTTGATTCTTTTGTTTTTATCATGTTTTAATCTTTTAAATCATCCTTTGTTTCAGGAGGGCCACAATATGGAAGAGTTGTTGGAAGTTTTGAGATATCATCCGAATGTTCTCCACGAAGAATCACATCTCGCGGATCTATTATCTCTGTTTGAACAGGAAAGTTATGTTGTTTGTATTAGGGAGTACCAGGATGATAGTAGTTTAGGGACAATGATAGCCACAATACATGAGAAATCTTTGTACTAGAGTAACATAGTGTCAGAGGGACAAGGAGAGAACCTTGTTCATAACAACTCATGTTAATTTCATTAAATATGGTGCTAAATACAACACATATCTTGGAGGAAACCAAAGTTAAGAATGAGAAAGACAATTTTCAACCTATAGAAAGGCAAGATGATGGTGAAGAAAGGTACGAAGCCGATAACTCCGACAGAGAATACTCGATTTTGGATTAGGACAAATTGAAGTCATTGTTCAAAGAACCCCCGGAGTTGGAATTAAAGAAGCTCCCTGAGCATTTGGAGAATGCATTTTTAGGGAGTGACAAGAAGTGGCCAGTAATTATAGCAACAAATTTAGGCCTAGCTCAGAAGGAGAAGCTACTTCAAGTGTTGAAGAACCAAAAAAGGGCAATTGCTTGGAAAATTTCTGATATTAGAGGGATCAGTCTGTCATTTTGTACTCACAAAATTTTGATGGAAGATGAAATTCAACCACAACAAAAATTGAACCCCAACATGAAGGAGATAGTCAAAGCAAAAGTAAAAAATCAATTGGATACAAGAATAATCTATCCAATTTCGGATAGTTCATGGGTTAGTACTGTATAAGCATAATGAGTTGATTGTAACTCATACAGTGGCAAGATGGTTCATTGATTAGATCCTTGAAAGTCTGTCTGAGCACATGTATTACTGTTTCTTAGATGGAATATCGGGGTATCTACAAATCTCGATTGCACTTGAAGATCAAGAGAAGACGATATTCACTTGTCCATACGGTTCATTCACTTATAGGAGAATGCCATTCGGGTTATGCAACGCGCCCACTACATTTCAATGTTGTATGATGTCTATATTTGATGAATTTATAAAAAAGCATTATGGAGGTATTCATGGATGACTTTTCAGTGGTTGGGGACTCATTCGAGTGTTGTCTTTCCAATCTGGAAAAGGTGATTGCTTGCTGTGAAGAGACTAATTTGGTGCTCAGTTGGGAGAAATGCCATTTTATGGTGAAGGAAGGAATAGTTTTGGGGCACAAAATTTCACCAGCAGGGATTGAGATGGACAGGGCAAAGCTAGAAACTATAGAGAAACTTCCACCTCTAGTGATGACCAAGGACATTCGAAGTCTCTTGGGGCATGTGGGGTTTTACTGACATTTTATCAAAGATTTCTCAAAAATTTTTAGACCAATGACTAAGCTTTTAGAAAAAGGATGTACCTTTTCATTTCAATGATGAATGCTTTAAGTCCTTTCGTGTGCTTAAGAGAAATTAATGAGATCCCCAATATGAGAGAACTGGACTAGAACCTTCCATTTGAGCTTATGTGTGATGCAAGTGACTGAGCAGTGGGGATTGTTTTTGGACAGTGGCATGATAGGCATTTTCATCCCATTTACTACACAAGTAAGATGTTGACTCCGGCTTAAGAAAGTTATACCACTACAAAAAAGGAATTGTTAGCTATTGTGTATGTTTTTGACAAGTTCCATCCATATTTGGTGTTATCTAAGGTAGTGGTGTATACCGATCATGCCGTGTTACAATACCTGTTTATCAGTCCAGATGCTAAGCCATGCTTGATCAGATGGATTCTATTTATTCAAGAATTAGATTTGGAAATTAGGGATTAAAGGGGATCTGAAAACGTAGTGGCTGACCATTTATCTTGTCTTGACCATTCCAAGGGTGAGTTCAGTCCAGAAATAGAAGTGAATGATGCTTTCCTATAAGAGTATCTTTATTTAGCATAAGATTAGAAATGTCAACATTTAGATATTCCTTGATTCTGGACATTACAAATTATATGGTGGGAGGCATTGTTCTAGCACAGTTTTCATATCAGATGTTAAGCATTATGTTTGGGAGGATCCATTTCATTACAAAATTTGTGCTAACTTGATAATGAGATGGTGTGTGTCGCACGCTGAAGGGTGGAAGATCCTACATCACTGTCATTCGGGAGTTGTTGGAGGATATTTTAGTGCGAATCAAACAGTTGAAAAATTTTTGGAAGCAGGGTTTTTTTGGCCATCAATGTTCCATGATGCCCGAAAATTTGTTGAGGGTTACTATAATTGTCAGCGGAGCAGAAATCTAACTAAACACGATCATATGAAGCAGACTCCTATTCAACAATGTGAAGTATTTGATGTTTGTGGAATTGATTTCATGGGACCTTTCCCCACCTTAAATGGAAACAAATACATTTTCGTGGGGATGGATTATGCGTCAAAATGGGTGGAGGCACAAGCAATGCCAACAAATGATGCTCAAGTTGTAGTAAAATGTCTAAAGAGAGTGTTCTCACGGTTTGGTAGTCCTAGAGCAATTATTAGCGATCGGGGACACATTTTTGCAATGCTCAGTTTGAGAAAGTGATGAAGAGATTTGGAGTGAATCATCGGGTGACCACCATATATCATCCCCAAACGAGTGGTCAGGTTGAAGTTACAAATAGGGCATTAAAGCACATTCTGGAGAAAACTGTGCACCACAATCAAAAGGATTGGTCTAAGAGGTTGGATGAAACATTATGGGCTTACAGGATAGCTTGTAAAATGCCATAGGCCACACCCCATTCCACTTGGTCCATGGAAAGGTGTGTCATTTGCCGGTTGAACTCGAACATCAAGCTTATTGGGTGACCAAACTTCTAAATTTTGATCCAGTCAAGGTTAGGGAAAAATGAAAATTCCAGTTTCATGAGTAGGAGGAGTTTCGACAATCGGCTTATGAAAATTCAGTTATGTATAAAGAAAGAGTTAAACGCTTCTATGACAAGCTCATCAAAGGTAGCAAACAGTTTCAACCAAGCAATCATGTGCTACTGTTCAATTTGAGGGCAAAACTGTTTACAAGAAAATTAAAATCTCAATGGCCGGGCCCCTATACCATCACTCAAACTTTTCCTCATGGCCCAATTTAAATCTCACATCCCGTAAAGGACACACATTCAAGGTAAATGGTCATTGTTTGAAACCTTATTCCCTTAGGGATAAATCATTCTCAGCGTAACCCCATGAGCAACTACTATTTGTGTCATCCAGTTGAGGAATAACCAGGTATGTCAAGCTAGTGATATTAAACAAGCGCTTCTTGGGAGGCAACCCAAGTGTTTTCTTTTATCTTAGTTGCATTTTGGTTTTCTTCAGTTGTTTGTCTTTGTTTGGTTATTGCCACTGTTGGACTTAGTTATTTTTCCATTTGGACCATTTTAGGGGTACTATAGTGTTCACATTTCCACTCTAAGGCTCTATTTTCATGCTAATGGTTGTTTAGGAGTGTATTTATTCTGTTTTGTAGCTTCTTTTTTGTCTAGATCAAGCACGGTCATGCTTGTGGCCGTTTATTTTGCGAAAGTTATAGAAATTCCATTTTTTGGAGCAAGTACTGCTTGCTCTTGCTTATGGTGGTGACCATGCTTTTACAAGCACGGTCATGCTGCCCCTCGCAGGATCATGCTTTGTTGCGTTTTGTGAAGTTTTCCAATAAAAAGCATGGCCTACTGTCTCAAGCATGACCATGCTCTTTTAGGGTTTTATTTTAGAGTGTGAGCACGACCTTGAGCAGGGGTCGAAGCACAATCATGCTTCCCGTTTTTTTTAAAGATCCACATTGTTCTTTCAAGTATTAGGTATACAGTTGGCCCTTGGCTTTTTAGTTCCCTTCCTCTCTTCATTGTAGCTCAAGGTATCTCTTTCTCCCTAGCTTGTTTCATTCTACTCCCCCTGGTTTCTATGGCTAGTAGGTTGCGCCAATCTTCTATTTCCCTTTGCGAGATTCGTGCATTGCTTAACCCTTGTTGTGCGCCTTGTTAGTGTAAACCCTAGGCCCAATACATTGTATGAACTCTTATTATTTAGATAATCATTATGAGGTATCATTTTATCTATTGTTATTTATGTGTATAGTTAATAAGATAAAACATCATTGAATATTGGTTCTGCTTAAGTTATCAAATGCGTGATTTGGATAGTAAATCTTGGAGCATAAACTGGAACAATATTCTAAATGTCCCTAGTCGATTATTTTCATGGGAATGAAAATAAATTAAGACTAGTACATCTTTTGTGAGATGGCCTTGTTTTATGGGTCATAGGATATGGGATATCAATCAAAGGATATAAATACCTGTTAGAGAACAGTGTACCTGGATCGATCCGATCTTGAGAACACTACATGGTTGTAAAGTCATAAGTGTTTTTCTTAAGCAATTCTTGTACTTGAATCCTTCAACTTGAAATCACTATTGATCTCAGATGAATCCTTACATGCTTTGACTTACTTCTAACATTATTCATAACTGAGTGGCAAGTACGGGTATGCTTAGGCATGTCACAGTTCATGCTGAGAGACATGAGTGAAGTTAAGGGATTGCTCCTTTCTGTAGAGAGAGTGAATATCATTGGCTACTTGATTAGTGAGACTGAGTAGTTCATGGCCATGCTTAAGGGAAATAATAAGAGTTATCATTTACTTGACCTAGTCAATTCACTAAGAGATCAAGAAATTAATTAGCATTAAATAAGGGTGACTCGCTCCATGCCTAATGCTAATTAAGATATTCAGTGGCAAAGGATTGTATGAGTTTGCGATAGGTTCTATTAATTCTCGAAATTGACCATCGTTTAATATTGCGTAATCGTATTATCTTGCTAAAGAATAATTTTGATTTATGAGCATTAAAGTTGTTTAAGCTCATTGCCTATATTCAATGGACCTACAGGATCATACACTTAGAATACTGGGATCAAGGTTCAGTAATTGTTACTCATTGGACCACATAGTTAGGGTTTTGGTGAAAAATCTAATTATGTGGACCGAATAGCTTATTTGGCTTGGGTCTTATTAAGTGTTAATTCAATCTAATCGATTTGGTTAATTAAAATAATTTAATTAATCAAGTAAAGAAGAGAGTCCTAATTCGATGTCAAGAAATAGTATAATGCAAATAAGTATCTATCTAATAATAAAAAGTGAAGGACCAAATAAAAAATTATTGCACAATTGATAATTAAATGAATTAGGACTTTTGTAAGTAACTCCTCTAAATTATATGGAAATTACTAAAACAAATTGAGGAGTTACTTTGGTAAGGCAAAAATTTTCAGTAAAATATATGAAAAAAATGTTTGTATAACAATTAATGGTACTCATTTTAATAATGGTATTTTCCAATATGTTGTCAAGAAGGTTTTTTTTCTAAATATTGATAGTGTTATTAAAATATAATAAGTATATCATAAACTTAGTATTTTTTGTTCTTTGGGACAACCCACACTATCATTGACAGTGGCGGAGCTAGAAATTTTTCAAAAGGGGGCAAATAAAATCTTGTATATCAAATTTTGAATACAATCAAAATTATATAATAACACAAGTTAAATATAATAACTAGTTAAAGTCTTTTACATACATAACTAGTACAAAACATTAACAAGAAAAAATTCATAATTGACATCTACGAGATTTCATATTTTGAAAACAATGAATAATAGCTTCATTATCTATGCAATCAAAAATATCTTTCTCAATGTACGTCACCAGGCAATCAGCTAAGAATTAATCACCAATTCTATTGCGCAATCGAGTCTTCACAATCTTCATTGCAGAGAAAACCCTCTCCACAGTTGCAATTGAAATTGGTAAAATTAGAGCTAGTTTTATAAGCCTATAAACCAACGGATCTAAAATATTTTTTCTTGTTCTCACCATACTTATAGCAAGATCATCAATTCTTGGTAGATTACTGAAATCTGTACTGGATCTCACATCAATAGTATAATTCTCTTATTGATTCTCAAGAGCAAGGACTTCCACCTCTGAAAAATCACTTGGATATAGTTGAGCAAGCTGAGTTAATCTTTTCTTATCAAAAGATGACACTACAAGAAAATTTCATTTTACCCACGGTAATTTACCCAGGGACACATTTCGTTGGTATATACACAGAGAATACCCACGGAATAGAAAGGAATTCATAAAATAAAATATATCAAATTTACCCAGGGAATAGATTGGGATTTACCCACAGATTTACCCAAGTAATAAACATCCCTGGGTAATTTGTGGGTAAATAAAGCGGGTAGTTCCAGCCTAAAAATTACCCACGATATACCCAGAGAATATTTGTGTGGGAGAATTGTTCATGGGTAATTCGTGGGTAAATATAATATTCCCACGGATTACCCAGCAAAGTTGTATGTGTGTATTATAGTGGTGGGTAATCCCTGGGTAAATTAAAAAGAATTTAACTTTGCAATATTACCCACAAATCACCCAAACATGTTATTCGTGGGTAACATATTTGTGGGTAATCCCTGGTTAATCAACATATTAATTTTCTCTTAATATATTATTTCAAATTTTATTTAATTGTTATATTTATATTTGATTTAACATAATATTATTAAAATTGAATTTTAGATTTATATTAACAATCATAATTAAATTAAAAAATTAAATATTATAAATAATTATAAATAAATAATGTCATAATAATTTATTCTATAAATTATATGAACATCATGAAAAAATAAGATGATAAAAAAAAATCAATTGGATATAAAAATTAATCAATTAATTTACAAACTTATGAGAATTCCTTAATTTACAAACAAATAAGATTATTATTTGCACTTCTATTCAAAATCTCAGTAGACAAACTATATAAAATATAAATAGTACATATATGAAAAAAAAATAAAACAAAAACCAAGATAGTTAAACATATATAAACAAAAAAAATTAAGAGTTAAGTCCTAAATAAATGCGAATGAAATCAATCAACTTGTTATTTTATATAAATCAAGTTATTACATATAATTTTTATGTGATTATATAATTTAAGATATTATGTATTAAAATAGGTTTTTTAAAATATTAATATTAACTATTGACATTATTAAAATAATGAATGTTTTTTTTTTTTGGCCAATAAATATTTTATTTTAATAATTTTATAATATTTTTAACTAAGATCAGTTAAAAATAAATAAATAAAATTATTGTTATTATAATATTTATAATTATTATGCATATGAAATAATAATATAAATTTCATGATTCAAATTAAAAAACAAAAAGTAGTAAATATTTAACAAAATAGAATCAAAATATTTAATTTTTTTTTAAAATATAAAAATCACAATAAATATTGAGAAAGTAAACCAATATATTGATTTCATAATTATCTTTTATTTTCAAAATCAACCCGAGCAGTACTTCATTCCCCTTCTATTTATAAAATCAAATAGTTTCTTGAACCAACGCTAAAATTTTAAAAATTTTCTAATAAAACATACGGATTTAAATACTTATTTCAAAAATTAATACTCATTTTATTTAAAAAAATAAAATTCTAAACTACCATAATAAAATAAAATTAAATTAAAATTTAAAAACAACATATAAATATATTCATTCAAATTTTGAATCTTAAAAGGTGTATATATATATATATCTAATTATAAAGAAAAAAAAGTCCATGATAAAATGTAATTTTAGGAGGTCAGATTAACAAAATAACCCACTTTTGTCCTTTTTTTTAGTTCATTAACCCCCTAACAAAACACTACCCTCATATCTCGCACTGTTCCTTGCTCGTTGCGTCGCCTTCGCCGCCGCCTCTTCTCTCTCGTCATCCTCGGGGAAAACCATTGCTGTCTCATCTCCTCAGGTCCCTAACTCCCTAATTCCTAATTCCCTTATCTTCCCATTTATGAAAACCCCAAATCCCTAATTCCCTTCGCTGCCGCTCACCCTCATTGTCGCGTTCTCTACCGCGCTCCTCTCTCTATTTAGGACTCACCACCGGCGTTGCCGCCGCCTCAAACCTTTCCGGCGTTGCCTTGTGCCTAAACATTGCTTCAAAGCTCATCCGATTCTTGTACTTCATCGGCGTCGGTGGTATGACTTTCTCCTTGATCTCTTCTCCTTCTTTTCTTCATCGCCGATTCGCTAAACTAACCTAGCAATTCATTTAGTTATCACTATCACTGAGAAGACGCGAAGAGGACTGGAGTTCATCGGACTTTGAGAAGCCGCTGGTCGTGACTGGTGAGATCCCAATCCTTCTCATTTTCATTCAATCAGCTTTGGAAGCTCCTCAATAGTGCTTAATGTATGAATGAACTCAACGACAAGAAGAAATATTTTGCAATGAAACTGATGATCTGTTAAAATTGGCGAGATTTGTCTTGGTTTGTTGATTTCATAATTCATTTAGTATTGATCTGGATCTTGAGGGTGTGGGATTTATTGTTTTCCTTTTGATTTGGATGTTTGTTCTGTGTTGTAGTTTTTTTTATTGCATATTTTTTTTTTAATTTTGTAATTATAATCTTCACCAACAGTTGTATATGCTAATTTCTAACATTGCCTGGCATATGAGCGCATGTGATGCATTAATTAACAAAATCAAAAAGCTAAGAAAAGAAGATCTCAGTACAATTAGTTTGATCATTAGCTTTTTGATTTTTGATTTTGAAATTTATACAATTAGTACGCTTGTTAAGGACTGCCAGTCTCTTCTAGACATGCTGTAACGAGATCAAGTAGATATTATCAATTTAAATGTACATGTAGAGATTGTTGATTTAAATGTACATGTAATTCAAGGTTTAATTTCTTGTAGATGATTAGCCAACATAAATACTTATTCTTGGAAGTAATATATCAAGATCACTTGTGAGCTTTAGTGATTTACTTTGACTGGAATTTGAGCTCTGTAGTTTGATAAAAACACAAAGCAGAAGTTTGCCCTAATAAAGTCCACCCAATCTTTATTGATATTAAGTTTTCAGTGCAATGGAGAGATGAGAAGGAAGATCTCCCAACTATTATAATGAGGTTGAGTCAAACAAATTTAACTAGGTAAATATTTATTTATTTATTTGGGAGAACTACATGGTAATTTATCTCTAGTTTTCTTATATGATGTTACTGATTCAACAGTTCTTAAAGTTATCCAATGCTATCACGGCTGAAGAAGCATATGGGACCCTGAATTTCAAATTTTTTTTTTTCCTTCTGAGAGTTGTGTAACTAATTTCATAAATGTGAAACAAGTAAATAACATGAAATAGGGATCCTATAATCTGAAAAATTCAATAGTCTTACTCAATGTCGTGAGTCTGTCACATCCACATGTTGGCTAATAAATTAGCCAAAAAAGGAATCGTTTATTGAATCTATCCACTCACTCAGCTAAGGTCTGAGAAAAACTTGTGTTATTGTGGAGCTAAAAATTTCAACTTCTGGTATGTGCCAGTGAATAAGCATCTTCCATTTGTTATAATCTAAACTAACCCACAAAGCATAATTGTTTCACTAATTGGTGTTGATGACAAACTTAGATTATCTTAAATTTTATGAGATGGAACCTGATTCACCCATCATGAGCTTTAAGCTTAGTTCATAATTGATTTGCAAATGAGATGATTGAGAAATTTCACTTAACTTTGATGTGGGCAGATATTTTAGATTGCCAGTGAGATCATGGAAATATAACCATTTGAAACAGAAGAATGTGAGTGTTGCATGTTTTACTTTCTTACAGAAATTTGTCCAACTCTTCTGTGTATAACTATAAATTAGCTTTATAAGTTCTGTATATCCTTTCATGTACTGTGGCAACTGCTTTTTTTTTGTTTTTTCTTCACAAATTTAGCCAGGGATAAATTGTGTTTGCTAATGTGAAGATATTTGTTTGTCATCTTATGAAACTTGAATCTTGACCTTTTAGTTTTTCATATTTTATTTTTGAAAATATTTACTTCTTATTAACTTAATAGGGATGAGCCTTCACCCTGTGAAGGTTTTTTAGTTTTTCATATTTTCTTTTTGAAAATTTTTTTACTTCTTATTTTCTCCTAATAGGTTTTCAACCTAATGGTTTATTTGACCATCTATAGAAAGGAAAGTTATTTTATTTACTCCCCCAATCTATTTTGATCTACCATTTGTTCAGATTAAAAAAAAATGTTCATTTATTAATTTGATTCAAATGAAAAAATACTTTTTTTTTTCTTTCTTTGGAGCAATCAAGCAATTTCACCACAACAATTAATGATTTTAGAAGCCGGAGGAGATCATGATATTTGGGAACATCCACAAGTAGTTTATGGGGGACCAAATCGTTTATGCATACTACTTTCACCTATATACATAGCTTTGGGAGAAAAAGAAGACTATGAGTTGTTCTTTGAGATGACTATTCCAAATAATCTGCTAGACACATATTGCCATACTAAAATTTTTTCATACAATATTATCAGTGAGAACTACCGAGAAATACTGCATGTTTCACACAATGCAAAAGCAGAAACATTTTATGGAGCTGATCCTATGAAGATTTATTATCCCATGCTAACAACTCCATGATATATAATGTGGTCTATTACTTTCTTTAGTGCATGAATATTTCTTTTTTATTTATTTATTTATTTATTTATGATAATAAAGTCGTTGACATTATTGCAAAATAATATGCTGATGGTGCAAATAAATGTGAAAAATTTTATGTTAGAAGTACAGTTTGACTTGACATTGTTGCCACCTGCGGGAGAAAGAGTAATGCTACTCTCACAGAATTCATTGCCCGAATTTGCTTCCCGATCGACGTGGACAACCACGTGTCTCACCCACTTATTCTCTCTCTTTTACCCACTTATTTTATTCTCTCACCCACTGATTCTCTCTACTTAAAAAAATTAAAAGCATTGTCAAGACACTCACGGGCTGAAATTTCTCTCTCCTAACAACCCACTAATTCTCTCTCTTATAATTATAATTTTACTCTCTCACAGTGCTGAAACTCAACTCCCCAAAAGACCAGCAATGCATTTTGTTTTTGTTTTTATTTTTTTATTATTTTTATTTTTAAAATTTTTATTTACATGTATGTGATATGATACATTATATATATGTGAAAGTGGTGCTTTTAATTGGAAATACATCACAGGTAAACAAAATTCACATATATTATGGATATTGTCTTCTTATATTGATTGGTGTTTAAGGTGATGCAGTTACAAAAACTTCAACAGTAAGAATGGTAGGGCTTCTATATTGTGCAGTAGGAATGGATTGGTTAGTGTAAGTTATAACTATCCTTTTCTTATTGGTGTGTTCTTTTTTTGTTGGAGTGTTAATGAAGATGTTATTTTTGTGATACAGGGCATTGCTTTGCTAATATGGTGGATAAATGGAAATCAAATTGTTCTAGCAGTTTGTTTTTTTGGCCTATGTCCAACATCAGGTGTATCTGTACTGCAGTTTGTGATGTGTTCTTCAATGCTTGAGTCTTATGTTCTCTATTTTTGGCCTATGTTCTCTATCAAATTGTTCTAGCAGTTTGTTGTGTGTATGAATTTTTCTCCTTGTGGGATTGAATTAACATCATGGCATAGCTTTATGTATTAAATGGTTAAGACTGTTATATAGGTGAACATGATGTGAATTTTGCAAGTGAACATGATGTGAATGCAGGTGAACATGATGTGAATTTTACAGGTGAACATGATGTGAATTTTGCAAGTGAACATGATGTAAATTTTGCAGGTGAACATGATGTGAATTTGTAGGTGAAATGAGCATTTGATTTATGTGGATTCTGTTGAATTTTTTTATGTTAGACTTTGTACATTCTGTGATCTAGACTAATTTAAGAATGGATATTGATTAGCTGCTAGATCAGTTTTACTCCATTGAACTCAAAATGTTACTTTGATCTCAGAATTTGCTTCTCGATCTAGACTAATTTTATGTAGACTTTGTACATTCTGTGATCTAGACTAATTTAAGAATGGATATTGATTAGTTGTTGCTTTCCCTCAAACCCAAATACAATCACTCCCCATTCATATAACCCCATTTACAAGTAAATATTATGTATGCATTAAACCCCATCTAAGTTAAGTTATACAGATTATCATCCATATAACCCCATTAAACCCCATTAAACCCCAACTAAATTTAATAAGGATTCAGGTTATATCACCAATTCTTGATTTTGAGTGTGGATTATCATTGGCCTTTGGAATAAAAAGATTAACAACATATATGTATTTCCAATTAAAAGCACCACTTTCACATATATATAATGTATCATATCACATACATGTAAATAAAAATTTTAAAAATAAAAATAATAAAAAAATAAAAACAAAAACAAAATGCATTGCTGGTCTTTTGGGGAGTTGAGTTTCAGCACTGTGAGAGAGTAAAATTATAATTTTAAGAGAGAGAATTAGTGGGTTGTTAGGAGAGAGAAATTTCAGCCCGTGAGTGTCCTGACAATGCTTTTAATTTTTTTAAGTAGAGAGAATCAGTGGGTGAGAGAATAAAATAAGTGGGTAAAAGAGAGAGAATAAGTGGGTGAGACACGTGGTTGTCCACGTCGATCGGGAAGCAAATTCGGGCAATGAATTCTGTGAGAATAGCATTACTCCGGGAGAAAGGGATTGCTAAATTCAACATTTTAATTATGATAATTAGATAAATTGATCTATTTCTCTTTATTAAAAATAAATAAATACTAATTCTAGTATTAATTTTTGAAGAAGTACAATACGTACAACATCCCATTAATTAAAATTAAGAAGTACACATGTAAATTAATTTGAAAGGACCTCTGTAATCTATCATTTAGAGAGCATGACAAATACATACAATTCATGAATAAGATCTATAATTATTAATTACTCTCTCAAAATTTGTCATTCCCATAAAATACATATAACATGTTATTTTGTATTTCTATTTGAAGTTGAATAAGATGATCAATATCTATTGTGAATTGTAACGTTTAAGTACATTAATTAGTTAATATGATTTGACATGAAAAAGGTTGGATCATGCTTAGGTTTAACCCTATTTATTATTATTTTTTTTGGGGGGGATTTAGGAAGAAGGCCACTGTTTGTTGCTTAATGGAAAGGGCTATTTAAATTCATGACACTTTGACAAAAAAAATTTCACCAAGTTCTGTATATCCTTTCATGTACTGTGGCAACTGCTTTTTTTTTGTTTTTTCTTCACAAATTTAGCCAGGGATAAATTGTGTTTGCTCATGTGAAGATATTTGTTTGTCATCTTATGAAACTTGAATCTTGACCTTTTAGGTTTTCATATTTTCTTTTTGAAAATTTTTTTACTTCTTATTTTCTCCTAATAGGTTTTCAACCTAATGGTTTATTTGACCATCTATAGAAAGGAAAGTTATTTTACTCCCCCAATCTATTTTGATCTACCATTTGTTCAGATTAAAAAAAAATGTTCATTTATTAATTTGATTTAAATGAAAAAATACTTTTTTTTTTCTTTCTTAATTTGGAGCAATCAAGATGAGAGTTGTATTAAATAATTAATTCCAATTGTTGGCATGTCTCTGACTATATATATCATTGATGTATTTGTGAAAAAAATAGTAAAATAATTTATTATTATTTTTATGCTATTTAGATGGGCTTATTTATTCATCTAGTCATGTCTATTTAGGGGCAACAGATTATACAAGATTGAGATAAGCTAAAAAACACTTTGTGCTTTACCCTACCTTCATTAAAGACTAGTACTCTATGTGTTCGTTATAGCCAAAAGAGTTACTATTCTTGCTCATCACTTTGCATTCCATTATGCGTTTTGGTAGATGTTGCTAGGACCATATCATGTTTCCTATCTTCATGGAGAGAGATTTATCATGCATATATGAAAGGCCTAGCTAGCTAAAGCAAGTGGTGAGCTATTTTTATAGCTTTGATTTAACTAACCATATGCCAAAGGATAAGCCGATAAGGATGTTCTTGTGTCTTGTAATTAAAATAACGTTTTAATTATTAGTTGAGCATAGTGAGAGTTTTATCCATTTTCTATCTAACATAACATGTGGGAAGATGTAGTTGATTTGAAGGAAGAAGAAAAGGACATGTATCAAACAATTGCGCTAGCTAATTTATAATTTGTATTCTAATTAAATGATTCTATCTTCACTTTAAACCTTATATACTTAATTATTACATATGAGGGAAAACAATGATGAAAATCAATATCTATCAATTAATTGATTATTGATAAAAGTAATGGACTATTGAATTTTAATATAAAGTATTGGGCCACTTATCTTCGGCCTTATGTCTTTAACATCAAACGTCTATGGGCCTATTGGGCTAATATGAAACTGGGCAGCCCGAACGTCCATGGGCCTATTAGGCTAATATGGGCTCTATGAGTCTCATGGGCTGGCCCATGTTTATGCGCACAGCTTTGTAATGATAAACCTGTGGCACAAGGGACCATAAACCCCATTAAATCGCAAACAAAACCCTAGAATTGAAAGAAGTAGTGAAATTTATTTTGTGTTCCCAATCCTTCTCATTTTCATTCAATCGGTTTTCACTCAATGTAGCTTTCATGATTTGTCGAACCTATATTGATTTATCTCTTTTCTTATCAAATCCCATAAAGTCTAGTCATGTGACTATGTTCCCATCAATAGGCTAGCTCTATGAGAAAAATTGATTTTTGTATGGTGTTATTTCAATTTGAATTGTTTCTTGATTTCATGATTAATTTTATTAGTTAATTTTTTTGTATTGTTATTCTAAATGATTATTTCAAATGTTTTATTTTTATTAAAAGTTGACTAATATTTGTATTATATTATAATCAAAGTGGTATTAATTAATGCTATGTTCATGTATTTTTGGCATCTATCTTTAGATGATTGACATAAGGATTGTTTTTCATTATTAGGAGGGAATTAACTAATGTTATGTTGATTTTTATCATATTTGTAGAAGTCATAAAATGAGAACTGATCGGGAGTGGATGTATAACAGGCTTGTAGATGGGCGTAGATACATTAATCCTGAATTTTTGGTTGGAGTTGAGACATTTGTTGAATATGCTTGTCATCAACCAGCATTTATGGATTGTGATAAAATAAGGTGTCCCTGTTGTAAATGTCAAAACCGAAGGTATCTTTTAACTGATGAAGTCAAGTTGCATCTTACTAGAGATGGATTTGTCAAGGATTACTATCAATGGGTTTGCCATGGAGAACCTTTAGATATATCAAATCCTATGCAAACACAATGTAATTCATCTTTTACAGAAGAAGTAGAAGGATCAAATCTATATCGCAACATGGTCATGGGTGCCATTGGTTCTAATTTTGACCCAAACTATGGTGAAAATGAGGAGGAAACACCAGATCCAAAAACTCAAAGATTATATGCCATGCTTCAAGCAGCCGACGAGCCATTGTGGGCAGGTTGTTCTAAGCACTCACAGTTGTCAGCTATGACAAGATTGTTGAATATCAAATCTGAGTTTCATATGTCTGAGAAGTGTTATGATGCAGTATCGCAATTAATGAATGAAGCATTACCAACGGATAATAAATTGGTTGGTAGTTTTTATGAAACAAAGAAGTTTGCTGCAAAGTTAGGTCTTCCTTGTGAGAAGATTCACTGTTGTATTAATGGATGCATGATATACTGGAATAGTGATATTGATAGAAGAAGTTGCAAGTTTTGTGATCATCCTCGATATAAAAATAGACAAAGAGCATCTCCAAGAGGGAAAATTGATATACCATATCAAAAGATGTACTATTTTCCTCTTACACCCAGACTACAAAGATTGTATGCTTCGGAAGTTACAGCTAAGTATATGAGGTGGCATGATGAACACAATAAAAAAGATAGTGTTATGTGCCATCCATCTGATGCAGAGGCATGGAAACATTTTGATCGAACAAGTCCGTCTTTTGCATTAGAGGCTCGAAATGTAAGACTGGGATTATGTACAGATGGATTTCAACCATTTGGGCAATCAGGGAAGCAATATTCTTGTTGGCCTATTATTGTGACACCATATAATTTGCCACCATGGATGTGCATGAAAGAGGCTTACATGTTTTTGACTATTATTGTACCTGGCCCAAGAAATTCTAAACAGAAGTTAGATGTGTACTTGCAACCTTTGATAACAGAATTAAAAGATCTTTGGGAAGTTGGTGTTCTCACATATGATGTTTCTAAGAGGCATAATTTTCTTATGAGAGCTGCACTTATGTGGACCATTAGTGATTTTCCAGCATATGCAATGTTGTCTGGGTGGAGTACAATAGGCAAAAAAGCTTGTCCATATTGTATGGATAAATCAAAAGCATTTAGCCTTTTGAATGGTGGAAAAGTTTCTTGGTTTGATTGTCATCGTCAATTTCTACCAGAACATCATACCTTTAGAAGAAATAAAAATGATTTCATGAAGAATAGAATTGAAGATTCTCCATCTCCTCTTATGTTGACTGGAAAATAATTTTTAAAACAAATTGAGGATTTAAAATTGAAGAAAGTAACAGATCCTGGTGCTGAACAATGGAATGCTCCTATTTGTAAGTTATGTGGTTGGAACAAACGCAGTATCTTTTGGGATTTGCCATATTGGAGTACTAATCTCGTCCGTCATAATCTTGATGTCATGCACATCGAGAAAAATGTTTTTGAGAATGTATTTGATACAGTGATGGATGTTGAAGGAAAAACAAAGGATAATGCAAAATCAAGAGAGGATATAAAAATTTATTGCAAGCGTAAGGAGTTGGAGAAAAATGATTCAACGGGTAAATATCCCAAAGCTTGTTATAGTTTGAGCACACAAGAAAAAAAGGTTGTGTGTGATTGGGTGACAAAACTCAAGTTTCTAGATGGGTATGTTTCAAATATGGCAAAGTGTGTGGACATGCGCAAATATAAGCTTTTTGGGATGAAAAGTCATGATTGCCATGTGTTTATGCAACGGTTAATTCCAATTGCTTTTCGTGAATTATTGCCAATGTCTGTGTGGAAAGCATTAACTGAGTTGAGCTTGTTCTTTAAAGACCTTACATGCACTGTGATTAAAGAAGAAGATATGATTAGACTCCAAGAAAATATTCCTATGATTTTGTGCAAACTAGAACGAATATTTCCACCTAGCTTTTTTGATTCTATGGAGCATCTTCCTATTCACTTACCTTATGAAGCAAGAGTTGGGGGACCTGTTCAATATCGTTGGATGTTTCCTTTTGAGAGGTATGTGAAAGTTAATAATTATCATTTTTATTAATGAAAATGTTAATTTATGAACTAATAAGCATATTTAATCATGAGTTAGGTTCTTGCGGCAATTGAAGTTAAAAGTAACCAATAAAGCAAGGGTTGAAGGTTCAATTTGCAATGCATACTTGGTTCAAGAAGTATCTACCTTTTGTTCTCATTACTTTGAGCCTCACATTAACACAAAGTTAAGAAAAGTACCTCGTAATGATGACGGAGGTGAGATGGAAACATGTGAAGGAAATCTTTCTATATTTACTTATCCCGGTCAATCTTATGGGCGACAAAAATCAAGATGGTTGACTGATGAAGAGTATAATGCTGCAGTAACTTATGTCTTGTTAAATTGTGATGAGATTCAACATTATGTCAAGTAAGCTTCTTAGTACTAATTTAATAAACATATAATTCTATTACAATCATTTTTATTAATTAAGATTCTTAATTTGAAGGATATTTGTGGAAGAATTAAAGGTAAATGTGCCAAATATGATTGATGAGCAAGTTGATATGAAGCTCGAGACTGAATTTGCCAATTGGTTTAGATGTTATGTAAGTAACTTATAATTCTTTTATTATTTTTTTATGTTTTCAGGATAATAATTTTATATTTATTTAATAGGTACATGATCCAATCAATAATGTCACTAGTCAAATCATCAAGGATGTTGCTTTGGGGCCTTTAAGAAATGTGATCAATTATCCTATATATTTTGTTAATGGGTTTAAATTCCATACAAGTGATTATAGTGTGGGAAAATCAACCATCAACAGTGGAGTGTGCATCAAAGGTTCTAATTACAGTGAGCTATCAAGTGATTATTATGGTATTTTAAAGAAAATTATCGAATTAGAGTATCCAGCACTTCCAATTAAAAAAGTTGTCCTCTTCAAGTGCGATTGGTTTGATCCAACTCCAAATGTTGGGAAGAAAGTTCATGAGGACTACAATCTTGTTGATATCAACCATAAAAGAAGGTTTAACAAATATGAACCTTTCATTTTGGCGGAACAAGCACTTCAAGTATATTATGCACCTTATCCAAGTATGAAGCGTGACAAAGTTGACTGGTGGGCTGTGTGTAGAATTAAATCAAGATCAGTTATTGAGATCCCTATAACTGATTTGCCATTCCAAGATGATGAAGTAGAAGTGCATTCGATTGATATGATTGATGATGCAATAATACCTTTAAATGATTCAAATGGTGCTTTTGTTGATGTAGATGATGGACATGATGATGTTAACTTAGAAGATGCTGCTGAACCTGATTTACAAGAAACAGAAATGGAAGATGATGAAGATAATGATATGTCTGTTGATAGTGAATAGTGTTATTTTAGTTCTAATGCACTGAATATACTTTGCTTTTAACTTCACGTAGCATTTTTGAAGTCAAGTTTTATTTTATCTATTGAGTATAATTTGCTTTAAACCTTATGTAGCATTTTCTATGTTATGTTTTAATTTACCAAGTATATTGCTTTTAACTTTATGTAGTATTTTCTAAGTTTTTCTTTATGATATTATTATGCATTTGCAATGCTTTATTTGAATTTTTTTTATTGTTATTATGTCAATTTAGTCATTTTTGTAGACATGCCTAGAGGTAAAGGAAGGATTGGGCCATATCGAGGAGAAAGGTCTTGCGGGATGTACACTAATCCTACAAATGAAGAGAACTTAACAAATCCTGTAAATGTCATTCAGCTTAATGATATAGCAACTGAGGCCACTAATCCCACAAATGCATCTTGTGATATTGCAAATAATGACCCAAATCATACAATTTCAACTCCTACTATATCCCAAGCTAGTAATGATCCATTTGATGCAATAGCTAATGGAGGTAGACTTCGCATCGTGGTTTGTAAGTATTTTTTTTTTTAAATATGATTATATGTTATAATATATGAACACATTTACATGTTTATAATTATAACAGGTTAGAACCCTCTAGCAAATGTTCACGTGTGATAACAAAGGTGTTCAAGCAAAAGGTGGACACTAATGGCTACATATGGAAAACAATTTCACAAGCTACAAAAGATTTTTATTTTGAGGAGTTTAGGGTATTTTTATTTTGAATTCAAGTTATTTATTTCATTCCATTTTCATTATGGAATATCAACAAGTTTATTGTTTTGTAGAAGCATTGTGTGTGGGATTCTTCAATGGAGGCTCAAGTGAAGGTGGCATGGGTTGTGAAAGCTTCACAACGATACAGTGATTTTTTGCGAGATATAAGAAATTCTGAAAAGAAACCAGAATACATGTCTGATGATGTTTGGAGACATTGGAAAGCCTCTTGGGATAAACTTGAATTTAAGATGAAACAAGAAAAAAATTCAAATAACCGAAGGAGCATTGCAGGACCATCATCTCATACTGGAGGGTCAATATCAAATGTTGAACATGGCAAAAGACTTGTAAGTATAAATAGAATTTATTTGTATGATGAAGGAATGCAATATAATAAAATTAACTTGCATGTTATATGAGTTTACAATTGTTGTAGTATAAGGTAAAGTACTTTATTTATATTTATGTCTAAAATTACATTTGCTTTTATTGTTAACTAAATGATTATATCTAGTCAAAATGTATATGTTGTCAATGTTATAAGCATCTTCATTAGGATGAATGTGTTCACACTCCCGGTTATTTTTTTTATTATTCATTATTACTAAAAAGCATGATGGACAAACCTTGTTTACATTTGTTTTTTTTTTATTAATGTCTAAAATTTCATATGTTTTTACTCTTAACTAAATAATCATAGCTAAAGCGCATATTTTGTGTATGTTATAGGCATCTTCATTAGGCCGTATGCCTACACCACATGAGTTGTTTCTTTTTACTCATACTAAGAAGCATGATGGGCAAACTTTTATTGATGAAAAATCAAAATCACTCAATGTAAGTTTTTAAAGTTTTTTAAACCATTAAGATTTTTCATTTTTCATAGTTTATTTGTAATTATTTATTTACATATTTTATATTATGCATATAGGATAAAGTATTGAGCTTGAGAGAGGCACCTCAAACAATTTCTGGATCTAGAAATGATAATTCTCAACCAATAGATGAGGTCGCACTTTATTATGAGGCAGTTGGTGGTGAAAAAAAGAGAAGGGTGTATGGTCTTGGATCTCAAGCATCTTATTATTGTGGTGGTAATACAAATGCAAGCAAATCAAGTACTAGCTCTTTTGAATCACAAAATCAAGAGGAGCTTCAAAATGAGTTGGCAATTATGAAGAAGAAGATAGAGGCTCAAGATAATTTGATAGTTGATTTGAAAAGAACAATTGAGATATTGTGTAAACACATCGGTATGCCTCCTCTACATGGAACACAAAATGCAAGTAACAATCAACCAAAGGAGAGTGAAGGCACAAGAGATGGAGATGGAGATGGTGGTGAAGATCCTTGACTTTTATAAATATTAGTGCTTTAATTGCTACTTTTTTTTTTTTGCTTGTCTAACTTTGGGTATTTTTTTGTATTGTTACTTGTTGTTGATGTCTTACATTCTTATGTAGTGGTATTATTGATATCCTAAATACTTATGGATTCCTATATTTTATTTATAGTATAATTTATAAAAATATTGGAGATTGCTATTTTTAAATTATATTGAATTTGGGATTGAATGGATGTAGGTTCAATTAATTGCTTATTGAATGCCCAGGAATTTAAAAATTTTAACATTAGAATTACCCAGGTATTACACGGGGAATCTATATAATTCACAAAAGCGTTACCTAGGGATTACCCAGGGATTTTATATTATTAATAGATATTTACCCAGGTTTTACCCAGGGATTTTCTATTATTAACGATATATTTACCTAGTACTTACCTAGGGATGTTTCGTGGGGACATTTACCCAGCGATTCCCCAGGGATTAATCCATGGGTAATTCCTGGTATTTTATTAAATCCCAGGAATTAATTAGCTAGGGATATCAATTATGTACCCAGAGATTGATCCGTGGGTAATTTACCTAAGTATAAGAAATTTCGTGGGTAATGTTTTACCCACGAGCGATTTAGCTAGGGCCTCAAATCCCTGGGTATTTTCTGGGTAAACAGATTTACCCAAGGATTTTTATAGTGTTACCCACAAAATTGTCCGTGGGTAAATTGTTACTTTCTTGTAGTGTGAAAAAGAATCTATTGGACTCAGGCATAAAACACAAATAAGTAGCTTAGTAGACACTTCATTAAAATGATTATTAAGCTTTTGAAGTTGTAAATCTCTAATAGAATAAAAGAGATCAACCCAATAATGATGCATATTTGTCATCTTTTCTACATTACGTCGAGATCATCCACGAGCAATATACCCATTATCCATGTTAATGACATTTATATCATGTTTTACAGATAATAAGGAAAACCTCATCCAACAAAGAACTCCATCCATCTTCTCGCATAGACTGTAATCGATTTTTAGCTATTTTAACCAAATTCATTGCATTCACAATGTCTTGATCTTTTCTTTGCAATGCTAGTGATAGCTCATTAGTGATTCCCAATATGTTCTTCATCAAAATAATACAAAACACCATATCAAAAGATTGCAATGTATCTAACAAACGACTTGCTTCACCCCTTTTTTCAGACTTTGGATTCACTATGATCAAATCAAGTACTTCAATAATAGAAGAAAACACTTTAACCAAGCTAATTAAGGTATTATAATGAAAACTCCAACATGTCTCGCTAGGATGTTTAAGAGCACTTTGTTGATTTTAGCCATGACCACTTAAAAGTTCACCAGTTTTAAGTGCTTCAAAACTTTGATCGCTTGATTTTCAATAAGAATGTCACGACGCTTGCAAGATCCTCCAACCAGATTAACAATTCCATTCACCACTATAAAAAGCAATTCAATGGAAACATTTTTGCAACAACTACAAGTGCCAGTTGGAGTTGGTGTGCAAAACAATGATGTAAAATGCACTTTGATTTTCTTTCAAGATTAGAGTTTTAAGCCTATTGCACTCACCTTGCATATTACTGGCACCATCATATCTTTGACCACACAATTGAAAAAACTCAAGTTATGCTTGAAAAGTAAGTCTTTAACTGCTACTTTGAGTGATAAAGCAGTGGTATTAGTAACATGAACAATGCCTAAAATGCGCTCAATCACTTGTCCATCATTGTTCACATATCATACTAGTACACCCATTTGCTCTTTAGTTGATACATCTCGTGCCTCATCAACCAAAATTGAAAAAAATGAATCTTTAAGATCTTGAACAATAATCTTAGTGGTCTCAATTGCACATGCATGAACTATGTCTTTCTGAATATCTGGTGAAGTCAACTTGAGATTTCCAGGATATTTATCCAATGCAACTCTTTTAATGTCTTCATTATGATCACAAAGAAATTTGAAGATTTCGTTCCCTTGATTTTCTGAATCTTCAAATGTATCATGACCACAAAAAGCTAGGCCTTGTCATAAAAGAAATCGAATACAATCAATGGAGGCAATCAAACGCTTACGGTAGTCACTTCTAGTTTGATCATTGCTCACAATTGTTTGAATATGTTGTTGTTGATTCATTAAAACTTGACAATTGTTCGAAGCATTGTTGTGTGTACTTTTAGGACCACCGACATGCTCTCGCAAGTTTTCTTTTTTTTTCCAATTAGTGAAACCTTCGGCAACAAAAGCATTTGAGCTTCCTGAATGTTTCTTGTTATCCATTTTAAACAAATAACAACACAAGAAATATGCCACTTCTTTGATAATGCTATACTCTAACCAAGTAGGAAATTCATCAAACCATGAAGGATTAAATCGCCGCATCACATTACCTTGCATGGTTTGCTTAAAAGTATGGTTTCGAGGTTGACATGGCCCTTTTTTGCAAATATGATCTTCGAATTTGATCTCTTAAATTAGGATCATATTCAATAATAGGCTTTTGTAATCCATGATCAAAGGGATGATTTTCTAAATCAAATTCCATGGGGCTCCTCTTTGAATCATGATATTCAGAATCCACCATATTGTCTTCATTTTTTTTATTTTTTTTTATTTTTGAGACATTTCTAATTCAATTGTTGTTTTTTTCTTGAAATACCGCTCCATAAAATCTCTACATAAATAAGAATAAAAAAAATTAAAGTCCATTATATTGAAATATCTCAACACAAAATTCCTATACTTAAATTTCAATTAACCCAAATTCTACACAAGATCAAAGAATAATTAGAAAGGTGTGAAAGAATCTAATGATGAGAACCCTAAAATCTAAATAATGAAAAACCTTCTTCTTAACCCTAATTGAAGACAAAGATGAGAGAGAATGAGAGATAGTGTACCAAATATCGGATTCCGGAGCTCGGTGGTGATGACTGATGAGTGATGAGGGCTAGTAATCAAGGTGAAGATGAGAAACAAATGCCCAAAGATTCCTATGGATGAGATGAGAGTGTGACTAATTGAAGATGAGAACCTTATTCTTAACCCTGATTGAAGATAAAAATGAGAGAGATAGCGTACCAAATCCCGGAGGCCGGACCACTAGAGCTTGGTGGTGATGATTGATGAGGGTGAGAAATCAAGGTGAAGATTAGAAACAAATGCCCAAAGATTCCTATGGATGAGACAAGAGCATGACTTCTTTGGTTTTGTCTTCCAAAGACTCTCAAATAGAAAAGTAAAGGGTAACTAATAAATATTTATGTTTTGTGACTTGTGAGGATGAACATGTAAATATAATTTTATAAGAGCATATATATAATTATATATTTTTATAGGGGTGAAAATACAAATATTCCTCTTATAACTTATAATAAATAAAAATAGAAGAGGGCAAATGAAATATTAAAAAATATATTATATAATATAATAAAAAAACCTAAAAGAAAATAAATTTTTTTCAAAATTAAAGGGGGGCAATTGCCCCCTCTTTGAATAGGTAGCTCTGCTCCTTATCATTGAGTTTCTTCATTGAAAGAAGCATATACAAGTATTAAACTACCACGTTCCCTCACCCTTTACGATAAAAACTTTCATCTTGAATGCCATCACTGCATTGTGCGACCTTACCAAATGTCCTTTGGCTAGAATAATTCTAAAAGCAAAACTTCTATATAAAAGTATTGTATTGTATTATATATATATATATATATGTATATAAACATTTTTTTTTTATATGAATAGCACACATTAAAATGGCTTCCAAATTATAGTCTTCTTACTTAGTTAAGCTTATTATATGATAAATTTGCTATCTTATAATTATAAATGGATATACTTATTAAATCGCAATAAACTGGATGAGATGGTAAGTATATATCTGTGAGATGGTGAACCTGACTTTCGTTGTTACCTAATTAAAAACAAAATTAGTCTAGGTAATTAAAGTAGTAGGAAAAAAATATATAAAGTATAATTATTTTGTATATTAAATAATAATTTCAGATTTTACTTTATAATATAAAACTTTGCACGCTAAAGCTACAACTACCCAATTTTTAAGGTCCAAAAGTCGCTTTAATTTTTAAAAAATATTATATTAAAAATCACCAGCTATTAATAAATCTATGTATCTTCTTTTAACAAGATCAAAATAAATTCAAATGCACAATCAACGGCTCTCCATAGAATCATCCAGCAGCCAATTAAGTTCCTAGGTAATTTTCATATTTTACAAAGTAAATCATTCAAGCATGCTTTAAAATCAGCATAGAATTAGCTATGAAGCAAGTTACAAACAACATTTCGCTTCTGATTATGACTATAAAATCACAGACAGCATAAGCCTAGAAAGTGCCAGAACTTTAAACAACGCAAATACCTCGCAGCTAAGTGAACATTTTTACAGTCAAATTTACACAATGATCGTGCCGTCAAATATTTTTCCTGGAAATGTTGAAATTAGCGTATGGTGCTCAATCATTAGCAATAATATGGCAGAGAAAGACCACCAGATTTGAGAAGCATATGAAGCGAAACCAACAGGGAGTACCAAGGGACTGCTTTTGCATTTTTGAATGATGTGCGAATCACCTGCGATAGCGGTAGCGTTTGAAGTTGAAATATACATGCAGAATACCGCGCTCAAATGTGCATTTGAAACCCTTCTTGTGTGAGTACTCCCACTCTTTGTTAACAATCCGAAATGCCTGTTTCCAAATAAGGCAAATCAAGGGATGCGTAGATAGAGAGGTAGATTGTGTAAAATAACAAGGGTTCCACGGAAAAGCACAAAGTACCGAGTAAACAACACTTACAATATCCTCATAGGGAGGCCCCGCATGGAATCTGATAATGCAAGTTTCGCCATTGCTCCCATCCTTCTCAACAGTGTAATAAGGAGCCTTGGATTTATCCACAAGATCAGGATAAAATATATTGAATTTGTAACCTTGCACAATTTTCGGTGGCGGGTTGTCATGGTCATAATGTGTCTGGTTGTACTTGTTCCATTCATATCCTGTATGAACCCGATTGAAGTATTTTGGCTTCCTCGGACGGTATTTATCATGCCACCAGTACACCTATAATAAGTGCACGAGCCAACAATTAGCACTGTATTTGGAAAAAAGGCTCAGAGCTACATTAGCATATATAATAATAAGTGCACAAGGATGATACTTGCCATCCATTCACAACATGCTGCAAAGTAGACAAACCTGTGAATCAAGATTTACTTCAGATCCAGAGCCAAATACCGCATCACCTTCATCCATAGCTCCCATTGCTTTCATTGCTTTCAGTTCCATGCTTTCTTCAGGAGCAGCTGCCTTCGCTGCCATTGCTTCTTGTATTCTTCTCTGCTGCTCCACCACAACAGCTTCACGTTTTCGGTCCTATACCATGTCCCAAGATGAATCATCACTCATGAGCAACATTTTAGAAATGTAACTTATCAAGTGATTTCATTTCTTAAAAAAATTTATGTATAAAAAAAGTTCAGAAAAAAAAACGATTGAAGTGAACTGGAAAACAATTTGAATAAGTTAGACAGCTGGCCTATGCTGTAGAAAATGAACTAGCAATATGCAGAACTCAGAAGGGCATTGCTGGATAAAGCTCTACTTGGACAACAGACTAGCTGACTGGGGACCTAGTGCTTGGCATCCTTGTTGGACAAATCATGGATCATCAACACATGACTCTATGGAAGAAGATAATTAACAAAATGGCACACGCTCACACACTTCATATTGTGAGCAAACCACCAGGAAAACATCAAGGTGAAGGAATGCAAGGGACTCTAACTTAAAAAAACCAATCCAATTAGTTCATGATGCACAAGATAAATGACTATAAGAGAGTGCTACGAACCAT
Source organism: Dioscorea cayenensis subsp. rotundata (assembly GCF_009730915.1). Lineage (NCBI taxonomy): Eukaryota > Viridiplantae > Streptophyta > Magnoliopsida > Dioscoreales > Dioscoreaceae > Dioscorea > Dioscorea cayenensis. The sequence goes on from NC_052478.1 coordinate 12,418,372, forward strand.
AGCAAATTAATAATAGAAACAATCAAATTATTACCAGCTCAGCACGATCCTCCTCAGGATCAATTGCACCTTCGTCTTCATCACCATGCAAAAGCTCTGGTGAAAATGAACCAGGTTCTTCTTCAAGTTCATCTTTATTCTCATGCGCGACAGGTTCAGGTGAGTAGACTTCAGCATCTATTCATGGAATCAAGATCAATGTCATTTAAGGAAATACATAATTTGGGCCAGTGTATTGTACAGGAAAATTCATACCCTCAAAATGATGAATTGTATCTTCCTCATCCAGATCAATCTTCTCAGCTATTTCTTCGTTTTGTTTTGTATCCATGGGCTGTTCTAAATGCTGAAGATGCTTCCTTAAAAGACTTGCATGAATTTCCTTCAAACGTGCCTGTGTAACATAAGTTGAACTGATGAATTACCATCACTTCTGACTATAATTACTGTAACAACTAAAAGAACATTTAGGTTTTATGATTTCAATCATACAACTATGACCAAGTTTTGCTGTCACAATACATTATCTGAAGTCAAATAAAATATTATTGAGCAATCCCACAAACAAAGAAAGAAAAGTTGGTTTTTATTCTACAAAATGCATGAGGCCAGATAGAAAGATCCTTGCTTATCCTTGCTTATGTCATATTCACATACTCTGAACATTTTATGGCTTTGGTATTTCCATAATTCACCCTTAATTGTTTGCAAACTTATGACAGTTATCTGCATTTGCTCTAAGGAAATTTTTATGAAGATTGCATTCATCTCAATTCTAGGAAAAAAATGGATATACATAATAAATTCAACATGGAAGAGGTTTACTTGGAGTGATGCTACTATTCCAAGCAATGGCACACGCATGTGTGCAGACACGAAGACATAAATATGTATATACATAGATATTAGTTGTGAATTAATCTTAGGAATTAGTACTCAGAGGGCAGTTAGTTCAGGAAATCAAAATTTATACACCAACAATAAGATGATTGTTTCTGTTTTACATGGGAATGATGCTAAAATGAGCCCGAAATCAAGAATCGAGAATCTCATGTTCGCCACTTCATTAAAATGAATTGATAAAATTGAGTACGTTCAAAACCTATAGTTTTATTCAGATTATTACACAAGAATGCAATTTTAATATAAATCATGAAAAATATTTGATTGCATAGACAATCCAAGAACTTGAAAGAAAGAAATTATATATTCAACAGAAAACTTAAATTGAATATAAATTTCCAAAGAAAAGCATGCATAGTTTGCATAAATACAACACAATCAGCAAAAGCCAAAAGATATATCAATTCAACACCAGAACTTCGGAAGAGATTCTAACTATGGAAAAGAAGGCCCACTGTTATCCAAATTCAAATTCAAAACTTGTCATAGATTTTTTAATAGACTATGAAATGATTTATTGATTTTTGACAAATATTTTCTTGATATATTATTTAGCATTAACAAAAGTGTGAGCTGATTATTGCCTTTATAAAATAATTAAAAAGCAGTTTAAGCAGCAAATTCTGAATTTGTTTTGTTAGCCTCAATAATCATACCACGCATATCCTAAAAGTCTCTGGTTTAATAAAATTATAAAAAATAAAAATAAAAAAATAACATTGTCAAACCAATGACTTGGACTTTTTCTAGTTTAGCGGATTAGGTTGAACACACCTTCGCCTTATATATTTGAAGCCGTTTCAGCACAGCTTCCCAGTATTCCACCACTTTTGCAGTGCCTGAACGCATTTCTGACTCAATTTGCCTATGCATTGCCTCTAACTCATTCGATGACTTTGCTTGCAGAAGTAGTTTTACGTCTGTTTCAATGCTAGAATGTAACCCTCTTTCTTCAGCAAGAATCTCAGCTGGAGGTTCCTCGCCACGAACCCGAGCTCGATCAAGTGCTTCTCTTTTCCGAGCCTCAGCAAGTTCCCAGTTACAAACTGTCATTAGAGCCTGATGAAATGCAAATTTTAATTCAAGAAGGAATAAAAGAGAGAAGCACAACTTGAAATTCATCAGTCTATATAAGAGACTTCTCTTTCTTACTATAAATTATACAAGGTTAGAGGCACATCATCAGTTATCTTTAATAAATTTGGAGAAAGTTTTTAATACTGCAATAGAAGGATCAGTTCTGATCATCCACTTATGACAAGACAAACCCATAAAATAGATAGATAGAGGAAAAACTGTGATAAAACCTGTGTTCTGAACACTTTTAATAATTATAACTATGAAGGTCAAAACAATAAAGTCTGCCTATTTGTATTGCTCGCAATGATATTTTGTCCGTGCCAATTAAGCAAATAAAGAAACCCTCAAACCACAATGAGTAAACATTTGTTTAATATGACCCTATTCTGGAAGGCCTTGCAACATCTTTACAGTTAAATAATGATAAAATTAAATTTCTCCCACTTTCATAAAATAAATTTTAATGGAAAAGGCATTTTGCAGATTAGATGCCTGCATTTTAATTATTTTTACTAAAAAAGGTAATGAAAATTTTATTACTTCCTATACGTGAAATAAGAAAGAATAAATTAATAAGTATAAGATCCTAGAGAGAAGATAGCATACTGACCTCCCAAAACTCAATATGTGTTGGAGTCGCTCTGTCCAAATCCAGATACATTTTGATGTCATCGTGGAGCTCTTCTAGTTCTTTCACAGTCAAACCCTATATTGCAGCATGCAAAACACTAAACATGAGCTGAATGCTATTCATAAAAAAACTAAGCACTTAACAATAAATACATTAGCCTACCATTAGAATGTCAAGTTTTGCACATTAAAAATAACAGAGCTCACATAAAAATGATTCAAATGGGTAAATAAGGCCCACTTAGCTGGTTGTCGTACTGTAATTAAAAGTGCTAATTGCCCCTAAGGCAATGAGAATGTAAATCACCTAAGGAGCTAAGCGCCATCCTAGGTGCTTGCCTAAGCGACATAAAGCACTATTTTTAAAAAGTTAAAAAAAAAATAATAATAAGAAACAATGTTGAAATTGCATAAGATTGAATTTAAATTAATATAATGATCATCTACGAAAATATTAAAGACCCAAAATAAAAACATAAACATAAAACCATAAAAGATAATCTACACTTTCAAGTTGAGCATGCAAGACCTAGTTTAGAATCTTTCCCGATTAAACATCTTTATCTTTCATGTGAAATCTCTTAGATTTTCCTCTGGTTTTCTTTTGAAGTTTCACGTTTTTTCTCTCTTTCTTTGTTTTGTTTAACTAATAACATTATTCTCTCCCAAAAAATCCCTCTATGTTCCTCTTGTTGCCTTAATTTTGTTTTGAAAAAATAGAAAACCTCTTTCCTCTTAATTATTGCACATTCCAAGTATAATTATTTATAACGTTGTTCTCTCTTAAAAAGTCTCTCTGTATTCCTCTTATTGCCTTAATTTTGTTTAGAAAAAATAGAAAACTTATCTCCTCTTACTTATTACTCTTTCTACGTATAATTATTTATATTTTCTTTATATACGTGTATTTATCACTCTCTAATATAATTTCCTAAAAAGGATTTAAAAATCTGAAAAAAAGGAGAAAACTAACGAAGGCAACGCTTTTCTTGGCATTTTTCTTTTTCTTTTTGCCTTGCACCACCTGGGCTGAGGCATTCACCTAGGCAGCACTTCTTTGATGGCTCCCCCACCTAGAGGGTCATAAGGCGCTATAGCCTCACCTCGTCTCGTCTGGGAGCCTAAGTGAGCACTATTTGCGTTTTTAATAACACAAGGTTGCCAATCAATTTTTATACAAATACGCAAAGACCAATGGCACGAAACTATCTAAAGCACAAAAACATTTCAAAATGTAGGTGAAGGTTGGAGTATGAGGAACTGTGACCAACTCACTTTCCACATTCAAGTTGCAGTCTCAATTTGACCACACATTGGCAAGTCAGACAAGATTCTACATCGTGTGATCTAATTTGCTGGACAAAGAATTCCCAATGGACAGGACGCCATCAATAATTTTTCAAACATTGGTTGGAACTATTTATGTTCTGATTAAATGAGGTTGATCTTTAATTCAAGGAAAATGCTCATCATCAGTGCATAATACATACATGAAAAAATGGTTAGGAAGCATACTGCTTCTCTGAACCACTTGCTATTGGCCTCATTTCTCTTCATCAATGCCAATATAGAGATCAATGCTTAATAATAGTAGTCCAACCTATGATTTCAAAATTCTGCTGACCGCAAAACAGGGTAAATTTTTTATTTAGCCAAATTAAATCCCAATGGGCAGAGGGACTCATCCAACACCAATGGAGACAAATTCAGCACAAATAAGAAAAAAAAATCTCACTAAGGAAAAAATCAGCCTGCATTGAGTATGCCAGGTTGGAGGTTGGGATAATGAGGTTGAAGTTTGGTTGTTTGAAATTGTCTTGGAGAGAACTTTTATCATGCGAATTGAATTATCTAGTGGGGTTCCATGTAAGTTTAGACACCCAATAGGCAATACTGCAATCAAATCTCAACATACGGTGGCTAAAATGATAACAGTGTAAGACCCACTTTTTGGAGGCACCACTACAAAAGTCAATAACATGCTATGATGGATGCAAGATTTAACATTAACTAAAACACAGCCATAAATAATAATAATTGATTCAGTACCAATTCAAATCTTAAAGAGGCATGTTTACCTTAAAAACCATGTACGGTTCATTTATCTCAATATCCAAGTCAAAGGAACCATTCAGATTGTTGGATAGAATATCAATGGGTTTTGTCCGGCCCTCCCGTAGCCTAATTTCTGATCTGACTTTGCTTTGATCAAAGTGAAACTGTTGAACAAAAAAGAGTGTGGTAAGTCTTGCTATTGCCATTGGAAGTTGGGCAAACAAAAAAGAAAATAATACAAGCAATCTGCATACATTAGAGAACTATAAAACAGAGTCAAAAGCAGATCAATGATGCTTCTATCCTAATAACAAATATTTAAGTATCAGCTGCAAACCTCCTCTTCTTTCTTCTCCCAGTCCTCAAATTCAGCCTTAGCACGTTCCCTTGCTAGCAATGCCTGCAACCAAAGACTTTGCTTTGTCACAAGAACTTGAGCCACAGCTGTGGTTTTTCATAACAATGGCCCTAACTTATTGTCAAAATAGATCAATGAGTAGGAGAAAACCATTAAATTCATCAACCTACCATTTCTTCCTCATGTCTTGCCTTTTCAAGTGCTCTTTCCTCTCTCCTCTTCTTTACTTTTTCAATCTCCTCCTATATGGAAATATAAACACTTAAGAATTTCATTAGTAGATCAAAGGTCAAATTCCATTAATTCACAATTTAGCATGAAACTACAGAGTACATGCTACAAAATACAAACAAGCAGTTATGTGCACAGCAAGAGGATAGGTTTTACAATAAGCATATATTAGAGAGCTATATGCAATGGGAAAGATAAAAATGAACTAAAGACTACTAGAATCAATAGAATCTCTTACCCCGATGCCTTTAACGAAGCCTATGTTTTCTTATAAACATATACATACAGTCTTTGCTGTATACCTTTTTTTCATTATTTTAATAAGAGCCTAGAAGCATGAGCAGATAGGTTATACACCTCATATGACTCAAACCAAGGTTCAATTATCTGACATCACTCGAACAATAAAAGCAATGCACCTTGGTTTAATAAACTCATTAGGTCAAATTAGCTTTTCCTGGTTATCTGTGTAAAACCTAATTTAGGGTTTTTTTTTGGGGAAATTGTAAGTTTTGCAAATTTAACAGACAAGTTAGAATGGAAAAGTTTAGCTCAAGACTAGAGAAGATAATAAGAAGGCCCTTTTCTAGCAGAAAAAAGCAATTCAAAATTTGCAAGGGTATAAATGTAAACACAGATTATCCTAGGACACAAAAAGAAAATGGCCAATTCAGTAATGTGTATGTGTGTGTGCGTGTGCTCCTAAAATTGAAGATGGTTTTTATCCTATATACCCTAGTCCCTTGATAAAACCCATGTCTTCTTATATAACCAACTATTGTCTTTGCCTTATACTCTTTTTTTCGAAACAACCCATGACACACCCTATATCACTCAACCCAAGCTCAATCTTATTATATCATGTGAATAAACAAAAAGCCTTTGAATATAAACTCCTATCATCAACTAAGCTTTTCCAGGATATAACTGGTGGTTTTTGAGGATCTTCTAATGTTCTATCCATTTAACAGATAGGCCGGAATGGAAAATTTTAGATCAGGGATATAAAAGCAATTAATGAAGCCTTGTGGGGTAGCAAATTCAATGCATACAAGGGTTTCAAAGTAAATAGGGTTCTTTACAGGGCAAATAAGGAAAAAAATGTTAATTCAATAAGACAATGACAACAATATAAAATCCAACAAAGGAGTTATACTAGTGTCCTCACTCAGAATGGAACTATTCATATATGAAATGGATCTTAATTATTCATATATGCACACCATATGTTAAGTCAATCACGCTGAGATCTAAAATTATTTCCACAAATACCTTTATGTCAAATGGTTGAATGTGGAACAATGCATTCTAGTCCAGTCTTTCAATAATGCAAAACCATTCAATCATCCTAGATTCACAACAGCCAAAGACAAGGCGAAATTTGAAGAAAACATTGTAGGTGCCACATTTTCATGATGCCATTTACAGTTAGCTTAAGAATTATAAGTAACACTAGCACAACATAAGGCACTGGATAATGCATAATGCTGTTGATTTCAGTTCTTGATGTATTCATGGTGGCATAAATCATACAGCTCAGAAGTGTCTAATTTGTCTAAAAACTATACATAATTAGGTTATGTAATGTATAACAAGAACACTCTATTTTAAGAAGCAAATTCAGAAAATTACTAGCGTTCCAGCCATTCATTATACACAAAAGTAATATCTTATCATTTACATTTTTATAGAAGGATATCCTTTATAAGACTACCTTGCTTTGATTTACTAACTGTGTTGCCCTGTGTTGGCATGAGCAATAGTCTATATCTTATGCAGAACAACGATAAACCTAGCAGAGGCATATATGGTTGATAGTTAAATAGCAGTGCGCATACCTAATGGCATAAAACCTAAAATATTGACAATTTAAACCAAGAAGAAACAAGAAGTTCGTATCAAAGAAAAGCTTAAGCATGGCAACATAATTTTGGCTATTGGAGTGAGGAAAATGATAAACAAAAAGGAAAATTATGCCAAGAAAAATTTCAGCCAATAAGTGGCAATAGAACAAGTTCCAATTGCACTTTTTTTTTAATCATTAATCATTTCAGAAAAAAAAAAATAAGCAGTGTGTGTTCTCTCATGCAAGTTTTAGGATAAATAAAATTCAAGCCTTCATAGCCTTTGTTTTACTTGGACAGACTAGGAAATATCACATTATAAATGGATCAGAATTGCAAAATTCCAGAGTGCCCCATGATAAAATATATTGGTAAATTGAGAACTTCAGATAATTGCCTGAGAAGTTCAATTGTAAAACAGATTTAGAAGGAAATAGATGCATTTAAACAAGAATCAAGAGCTTCTCACATTATCTCAATTCTGCCCACACCTCGTTAGATGCATGCACATTCAAAAAACAAAACATTATATGCTGAAAAGAGGGAAGAAGCAAAAAATGCACAAATTGGCAAGTAACGCAAGTCATATATTGCAATCTAAGTCTGCAACTATATTGACTGTTATATAACATGCGATATAGACAACGAATTGAAGAATCTATTATCTAATATAAATTAGAGTACTTCACAATAATAATGAGTAAAAATATGATCATCATAATCAGAGAATCGTACTAAAATATTTGCCTAGTTGTACAAAAACAACAGTAACTTGAGAAAACTTCATCAAGGGAATAGAGATTTCTATCTACCATCATAACTTACAAAGCTTGTTGCCAAAATTGATGCTAGAACAGCCTTACAAAGAAAAAAGATGTTAAAAACCAAGAAGACCATTTCCACAAAATATTGTTCTTGAGTCATAACTAATAACCATGCAAGATAATTTTTATTTTCATTTTAAATCTTTAAAACCAATAGGTGGAAAAAAGGAGTGCTTCCACGTGTTAGTTACCTGGCTAATGGACATAAGAAGAATGACAAAAAAACACAACATTAAAAAGTTATTGCTTAGATTAATGATAAAATACTGGAAGAAGTACAGTGGTTAATGCAATTATAATGCATACCATTCTTTCTCTTTGCCTCTTTTTTTCAGCCTTGACAGATATTTCTACAGGCTGCCCTTGGGCAACATCACGCTCTATCTTCTTACGCCACACAAACCTGACAATTCTCAGAAGGAAGTGCTAGCTATTAATGTAAAGGAACACACATAACTCACATTAACTGCTAACATATAATTATAAAGACAAATTACATATACATTCTCTGATTCTCATAAACAAATGAAGCCTTCTATAGACAAACACTAGTGGCTACCACTCGAGTAAAAATGTTATTTGAGTTGATGTTTAATTAAATGCTCAACTATCCATAAATTCAATTAGCATCTCTTTGCATCTCAATTTATTTTCATTAAGTTATGCATTCTATAAATTTAATGTCACATACGCTCATAGTAATTCATTTAAACAACTTTGCACAACTGATAACAAGCTAGTGAAAGGTTAGATGGCACTTGGAAAGGTGGACTATTATAGAATTTACACACACATTTACAAACAGAACTAAAGCCTTTTATATGTCACATCAATATAAGAAGATAAATAGATAAAGAGAAGAAGCCCTGACTGAACTATGAATTTTCATCTTAGCCGTTTGGTTTTGCATATTATTTGACAGATTGCTGTTAACACCTGTTTCAACTTGTCTTTTCATGGGTGCACAACAATAAGCCTCTAAAACGCAAGCTTGAAATGTTTTTATATGTCACAACTATGATTGGTTTCGCACCTCCACAAATACATTCTTTCCTTGGAATAAATCCAAATGGTGTGATCCATGACATTGATTGTCATCTACTCATCCAATAAAAAAGAAAACAATTGAATCAAATCCTACTTATGTTTTCATGAACAAAAGGGCATCTCCATGATTTGCTAAAATTACTACAACTGCAGATGACTCAGCTTCCCTACTTCACAAGACTTATTTTCCTTGCAATATTTATTGCTATTATTACCAACTTTAAACACATCCATAACTTGAAATTCAGGATTATGCTATATAGCAGCAATAAAAAGGGTGTTACACAAGTAATATATACCAATAATTTTATGTTTTACTATCATTAAATCTAGAGCATATCATTTCATTGACCTACAATTTTAACTACAATAAAAAATACAAAGACTATCACACAAATTACTTCTTCCCATTTCTTTTTTAAATTCCAACAAAATTAGATCAGATATTGTAATTTTCTTGTAGTAAAGCAGATCAAATGTTTTCACAATACAGAGATATTAAAAGAATAAATAAGTTAAAGATCAAGAAATCTAAGAGATGCACAATTAATATACAAGGGCTTGCATCCATAGGCAAGAAAATTAAAGAAATGACACAACATTTGCTTCAAGTTTCATAAATATACATGTATAAATCTCTTGTATGCACGAATCTCTAAGTGAACTTGCATAAACACCCTAGAGCACTGAGGGCTTCACCCTCTCTTGTATGCATGAATCTCAAGGTAAAGTTGTATAGACACCCTGGAGCACAAAGGGCTGCACCCTCTCCTGGATGCATGAATCTCAAGGTGGAGTTATATACACACCCTAGAGCAGCTAAGGCTTCACCAATTTTCCCTCAAAGCAGTGATTCAAGGACACGTTATAGTATAGGCTCCTTTATGTGGTCGGTTTCCTTAGCCTCCACCGCAATAATGAAAAGGAAAACAATCGAAAAATTTGAAAGGGCACACATCCAATATTCTTTTCCAAAATAACCTTAAGATGACTACAGGGCACCATTATAGATTTTGAATTCCAAATTCCAACCTATGAATCGTGAAATGTTTCTCTTTGGATAACACAACTACTTGGATTGTCTGAAAGAACATTTTGCTCCCATAGAACTGCAGTCCCTAAGCATGATGTTCATGAACAAAATGACTAGGTCCGGACAATCTACAATAAGTGGATCTACCCTAACATGGCCTCTTCTGACAAAATCAAGGATAATATATTAATATATTCACTACTAAGAAAGCGTCCAATATTGTAAGCAGAAAAAGGTAATATGGTATAATTTCCATTAATTTTAATGCTAGAGGAAACATAAAATCATATGGGCATTTAAAGGTCTCAAGCAATCCAAAACTTCAATAGCATTCCAATGATCATCAGAAACAAAATATGAAACTTCCAATCTTACTTTTCAGTCAGATTGGAATCACCAAAGGGGTTAGAATCGTTGGAATAACCATGAACCTGCTGATTTTTTAGCTTCTTCGCCACCATCAAAGCCTAAAAGAGCAAACAAAATCAATAAAATTAAGAAATTGAAAATCGAATAAAACCCTAGAGAAAAAAAAAAAAAATCAAATACCTTCTTCTGAGCTTTCTTGGCCATATACTCCACTATCTCCTCCTCCGTGATCTCCCTCGCCGAAGACTTCTTCTTATACTTCCCACTGCGGTCGTGATCCGACCCAGCATCGGAATATTCGTCACGGCAGCGTTTGGAGCTGCGGTCCCGGCTTCGCCGGCGGGAAGGGGAGCTCCTCCGACGCCGGCGAGCGGATTCAGAAGCGGTTTCGGATTCCGATTCCGAATGCAAAGGACTTCTCCGGCTTCGAGAGGAGCTATCTCTCCCGCTGCGGCCACTTTGTCTCCCCATTGAAACTTCGCAAATGCGCACTCCTGGCTGAAATCAATATAAAGATGACATTTTTATCCGCCAACCCCTGACTAATATCGAAATTACTTGCCATTAACCTATGAAATTTCAAATCTTCCTCATTATGCAGGTAAACATCCATATTATATTACGGTAAATTTTGATAAGTTATTTTGTTTCTCCATATGGTCTTTTTTCTTTTTTTTTTTTTATAGTTGAGTATTTTTTAAAAAAGAATTGAATCTAAACTAGCTCTGCTTTTTTCTTAATTCATCTTTGTAATAACACATTAAACTATGGAGGTGATATCTTGTTATCCATTCGTTTTCATACCATTTCTTTGTTTTTTTAGTGGTCTTAGTTATTTTCTTTTGTATTGTCTTTTCTTGGAAGTGGAAGGGCATTTCTGTCCTTATGTTTATCTAATGGCATTGTGATGGTTAATTTGAAGTGGTGAGGGTAAAAGGGTCATTTGACTCAACTTTATCCTTTTATCACTTTATCTTCTCCTTTGGGCTGGACTTCAAAGAAATTTTCCCAACTCTTTGGCCATTCATCTCTTCTTTAGAGTTTTCAAGCTTCTTTGAAATTAAAGAGCCAATCTTCCTTCATTGAAGTTGATTAGAGTGAATATCTTTACAAGTTGGTATTTTTATTGTCTTGTTTATGTTCTTTGGCACTTTATAGTGAATCTTTAAGCTTTTTAAGTTTTAGCTTCTATATAGAGGTTTTTGGGTCCTTGTTTTGAGTAGAGAAGAATCTTTCTTCATTGAAGTTTATTAGAGTGAATATCTTTGCAAGTTGGTGTTTTTATTATCTTGTTTATGTTCTTTGCCACTTTGTAGTGGTTCTTTAAGCTTTCTAAGTTTTAGCTTTTATATAGAGGTTATTGGGTCCTTGTTTTAAGTAGAGAAGTGTTTAATTCCATGTTTTCTTTATCTTGTTCTTGATTCTATTTAGAGAGTTTTGAATGTCTTCATGTAGATGGAATTTTGAATTGAAACCATGGGCTTTGAATGCTCTAGAAGTTGTTTATACATTCCTTTATTGCTTTTCTTGAAATTCTATTGGATGAGAGATGTATTCTAAGGAAACTTGTAGAGTTTTAACTCTCTATTACTGTAGCTCACCCTGAAATTACTGTAAACCCGAGCGATTATTTTCGAGTACTGTAGAAAATCACGCATTGGTGCATGCCTTTTTGCAATCTTTGAAGTTAGGATTTTAATCCTCATCGAGTCGTCATTCCACTATCTTAAGTGCAGGTCAAAATTCTTAGTGCACAGCTTTGGAATATGATTCTAATATTGAAGTTAAATAACTCATGTTTGTTTAATGTATTCAGATCCTTAATCTTCTTTGTGAAAAAAAAGGTTATATTATTGAAAATGTGACACTTCTTATGGAGGGAAAGTCTTGTGCTCTATTATGCAAATGTTGTGCAAATGCTTTCATGTGATTTGATGGTGACATGCTTTTGTGTGATTCACTGTAGTGGAGGTCCCCACAACTGCCCTGTAAAGGTAACGTGATTGACCATTATATTACCCATATCCAGAGGTGCGTAGAGAGCCTGAATGGGACAAATTTAGACTGAAACACTCGGGGTCACCACACAAGGTTCTCAGAGGCTAATGCCAAGGAGGGCTTCTAATTGATTATGTTATACTTAAAACTAACCTTAGTGGGTTCAAAACCCTAATTGTGGCAACAATTAGGGTGAACATTCTTTGAGGCTAGCTCGATGAGTTTTCAAAAGAATGATTTGTTGATAAAATACACATTCTCCAAACGATTATCTTTTCTTAATCTGTTTTTGAATTCTACTATTTTTAAATTTGATAGTGAATATACCTATTTTAAAGCTAAAAGTATGTTGAGTATTATTGCTTTGACTTTAATTATACTCATTGGTTTCATTTTGATCCTATTCGAATTATGTAGTTTATTCACTCATTGAGTAATAGTATTGCTATCACTCTTCTCTTCCCCTCCTTAAGTTAAGTAGTGAGTGCGGCATTTCCTTGTGCTGGGCAGCTGCTTTTGTGTTGTGTTTTAAGTTGGGTATGTGCATTTTTTGGAGCATATTGTGTTTTAACCATCCTTGTATAGACTAGACATGTTGGGTTGTATATTTGAGTTGTATATATCACATTGTGTGCTCTCAATTTTGTGTGTGTATATATATAACTATCTTTTGTGCTCTTTCTAGTTTTTGTTTGATGTATTCCCTAGCTGTAACCCAATATAGGTTTGCTCAGGTTCATTGTCAGCCTTGTGCCAATTCAAGGAAGGTGTTGTTCAACCCACTTAAATTAATGTGGCTGTTGTCCCGTGCCTAATCGTGAGCCAGGGCGTGACAATGGATATATAAGTATTTAATCTATTTTACTTTTAATTTTTTTAAAAATTATCTTTTTTTTATATATACAAAAATTTAAATTCAAAACAGCTCAATTGTCAACTACTTGAATCAACCATCTTCATAAAATTAGTTCATTCAACTGAATTTTACAAATAATAATATATTATATTTTTTTTATAATAATCATCATATATATATGCTTACTCTTAATTCTATCCCCTAAAAATTTTCTTTTCCAAACTTTTATTATGAGAGGTTATTTGGTAACTCTTAATTGGTTAACATGTCACATCACGATTCTATCACCTAGAAATTTTTTCTTCTAAACTTTCACTTTGGGTGGAGATTTGGTAACTCTTAATTAGTTCACATATCACATCATGGGAATTCAACCATAAATTACTGAGAAATACAAGTCCCACCACCCAAATAATTTCCAAGCGAACCATTTATTTCTTGCTGATCATCTTACTCCAGTTATGTTACAGAAGATTTTTGCAAAATTTCAAAAATGACTAAGACACGTTATATTAAAATGATTGATTTGTTACCTATGGTCAGTTTAAAAGGTCATTTGGCGTTTTATAATTGGTTACATGTTTAATACTCATGATTTTTAAGAATAAACACCAATTAAATCCCTCTCACTGTCCTCTTAACTACCCATCCATTTCCAAATCCAAACCCAAGCCCGACCCTTCTCCTCCACCTTTCTTCCTGCACCGACATCCTTCTCGTCCTCTTCCTCTTCTCCCGCCACCACCACCTCTCTCTTTCTATCCTCTCCACCATCGGCTATATCTCCTCCACCACTCTCCTCTTCCCTTGCTCAAGTTGGTCATCACCTTCCTCTTTGTCCCAGATCGCGTTTAGTTTGTTAAGAACTCCCTCGCCGCCTCCCTTTTCTTTTCACCGGTAATTTTTTTTTCTAATTTTTCACTTTATTAATTTGTAATTGGTTAATCCTTTGATTATTGTGGATAAAAATTAATTGACTAAACACTAACCATGAAATTTTATCTTTCAAGTTTTCATTCAAGCTATTTATTTTTTTATTTTTATTTTTTAAAAATGTGTAACAATTTGAAATTGAATGATTGCAATATTTGTTTAGTTCTTAGGTGGTATGCAATGTGAAAGCATTCTAATCACTAGATTAGATCTCCTTAATTTAATACCCCTCTATCATAAAAGTCCTCCCATATCTTTCTCACACTCTCACCCTCTCCCTACTTCAATGTGTCCACTTGGCAATGCAACTTCTCCAAGGTATAACAAAGTAAACATGTATTTTTTGGAAGAACTAAGAAGGGAAAAGGCAATGGAAAGCCCAAGCATCTTGTGAAACATCATTTACCTCACCGTCACCAAAATCAGTGTAATGTAGAGCTTGACAGCCAAGCTTCCATAAAAGCATCCCTTACCTTATCGTTGGTATGTCAGTTTAGTGCAGAGCTTATAAATACTCATAACCGACCTATTTTTCATGTCCATGTGCCATAGAGTTATTTAGTGGTGAGCATGAATACCCCGGACTTTAGCTCTATGATAGTATCAGAAATCCAAAAAAATTATATGGAGTGATTTCAATTAAATTCTAGCCATATGACGGAGATTATAAGAAAATATGGTGTTTGTGAGGACATGTAACAATATTTGATGATGCCCAAGCGGTCTTACTCTACGGTGCTGCTGTAGAACAATGGAACTTTGAAAGGTTGCACCAGGGACATTGATAGGTATAAAATATTGTAAATTAGAGAAAAAAATAGGCTTTTTATTCAGCTTCTCTCATTTGTATCTCTTATGTAATATTGCACTGAACACAAATTTGATACTATATATCCTACTAGTGAATAAATGGCTTTCTTCCTTATGGTTATAATGGATTTATTCTTTAAATATTATGATGAAAAAACACTAAAGTTGTGATAAAAAAACATCAGGTTTTTTAAGAAAATTTAGAAATATATTCTTTTGTGCAAAAAAAAAATATTTATTCCATTCAAATATTTTTTGATGTGAACCTCATGGATTTAAAACTATAAAAATTATATATATATATATATATATATATTATATTAGTTAATGTGTGGGTTTGTTTGACCTTGAGACAAGGACATCTCTTTCTTCCTTACACATGAGGCTATTAAGTTTGAAAACAAACTAAGAAAAATAAAAAAAATAAACAAGGGAAAAAAGCTAGGAATAGGAAGACAAGGAACAAGAGACACAAGAGTGGCATGTAAATGGTGCAGGGATCCCAACATATAGGCCAAGGAAAGCACAACAACTATACATTGTAGGCAAAGAAACATATGCTATGTCCTAACTAATTAAAGATAAATAATGTTTCCTTGCCTATTGACAAAGGACCTCTCTAGGGTTTGTCATGGAAACAAGGACCTCTCTTTTTTGTTTGCAAGACATTTTCTTAAATCGATAAAAAACAACGAAGATAAAAACAAAGAGAATAAGAAATGAAAGATAAAGAATAGAAAATACACAAATAGAAAGGGGGGCAAGGACCAGCTCACCAAACACTGGACTCGACCAGTGCCATAAAACATCGGGTTGACCCAACAAGCACGCCTGGCTAGGCTTACCCCACAACCCACCTGGTCCAAGCCATGAGGGTAGGTTTTTAAGGTTTTTTAATAATTTATTATTATTAAATTATAATTTTTTTTATAGTATACTAAATCCCAAAAACACACGGTGCTAGATGAGAATCGAACCAAGGACCCAATTTAGTGATGGCAACGGGTAGGGTATGGGTAGGGTATGCCAAAACCCTTACCCGTACCCGTACCCGTAACTCCTATCTCATACCTGTACCCTCCAGGGTACAAAAAATCATACCCTTACCCTTACCGGCAGGGTACCCGCTTACCCGCTGTTCGATAATAATAATAATAATAATAATAATAATAATAATAATAATAATACAATGTTTAAACACATATCCATAAATTGAAAATTACAAGTTGATATGTATTTGTTTATCTTAAATTATATAATCACATAAAAGTTATACGTAACAAATTAATTTATACAAAAATAACAATTTTGTTGATTTTCATTGGCATCTATTTATGACTCAATGATAACTCTATCTTTTTTTTTTGTTTATGTTTAACTATCTTGGATTTTGTTTTAAATTTTTCTATATATCTACTATTTATATTTTATATAGTTTCAAATTTTATAAATGTCTAGTGAGATTTTAAATATAAAAAACATTATAAGTAATCTCATAACCAATTAATTTTTTATTAGTATCTTATTTTTCAGGATGTTTTTATAATTTATAGAATAAATTATTATAACATTATTTTTTATATTTGTTTTATAATGTTTAATTTTTTTTAATTTAATTGTGATTCTTAATATTTATATCCAAAAAATATTATGTTATATCAAATATAAATATAAAAATTAAATAAAATTCAAAATAATATTTTAAGAGAAAATTTAAAGTATTATTTTCAAATTAATCACAATGAAAATTTATCTTTGGGTAAATTGTGGGTAAATGTTTAGCTTAATAAAAAATTATATATATATATATATATATGAGGACCCATCATCTAGGGATGTCCTTAGATTTCAAATCTATGGATGTCCATAGTAGCCATTGGATAGTAATCTGACAGCTTTTATCATTATAAACAGTAGAGGGTAAGGGTACGGGTACGAGTACGAGTTTTACCCGCATCCTCTTCAACGGGTAAAGGTACGGATAGGGTAGGGGCATATCTTTACTCGATCTGTACTCACTCAAAATTAACGGGTAATACCCTTACCTGTACCAGTACCCTGTCAAAGAGGGTAATACCATCGGGTAGGGTACAAATTGCCATCCCTAGGATTCATGTATCAAAACGAAACCCTACAATCATTTGAACTATAATTGTTTTATGTACCAATCTTAAAAATATATAAATAAAAAGAAATCATAAAGCGATTTTCTTTTTAAATTATAATCTTAAAAATAAAAAAATTAAAAAGAATTTTTAATAATTTAAAAACATTTGAGACAAGTTGAAATGATTTAAGAAAGATGACAGACTTGCACTTAATTTATTTATCTATTGAATTAAGTTATGACATATTGTCTTAAGTGAGAGAAATTAAAATTTATATAATTTTTTTACTTTAGATCAAAGTTACAATATAATTATCTATTTGTTACAATCAAGATTGATTTTTGACATTGTTGGGCTGTTTGGTTGGAAGGATTGGAATGAGAATAAATCCTTACATGGTGTAAGCCTTTATTTGGATGTGGAGTATTGGGAGTGGGAGAGGCATGGATAAAAAATAGAGAGACAAGAAGGAGGAGTCCCCATGCCTTTCACTTTTAAGGGGAGTGGGAGGGGAGTGGAAGTTATGAGGGGTAAATTACCTATTTATTCATTTACATATTTAATTATAAATCTATTGATCTAAATAATTTATTATAATAATTAAATAATAATTAATCCAAAAATACTTAAATATAATATTAATTATAATAAATAAAATAAATAGTATTAAAGTGTAATATTTTAATTTGAATACTTAATTATTGTAATTAAAGTGAATAATAATTGATACGAATAGTTATTATGAATTAGTTTTCTTAATTAAAGTTAAATAGTTATTTATAATAATAAATATTTTAAAAAATGTAATTAGTTATTTATTATGGTTAATTAATTGTTAATTAATGATATTAACAAAGATTTGGATATTAACAAATAGTGTCACATATGTGCTAATCAAGTTAAATATTTATTTATAATAATGAATTTATTTTGATACTTAAATAATTTAAAAAATAATTGTCACAACTAATTACTATATATAATAATAATATTCATTTACATAAAAGATATAATAGTCATTTTATCATATTTTCTTTTTTTTTAACTTTTTCATTTCCAATAAACTACATTTCCAATCCTTCCAACCAAACTTAGTTTTTTATTTCATGGCTTTTTCCAATCCCCCTCATTTTCATTACTCTTTTACTCATCTCTATTCCATTCCTTGCAACGAAATGATTTCAAACTTTAAGGGTTTGTTATTGTTATACTCATCATGTTGTCATTTGTCATTAAAAAAAAATCATCAGATTTAAGACTTTCCATCATTGAACACCAAAAAATATATTTTATAATTAATTAAAAAAATATAGTCCAAGTTCTCATTATTTAGCTACTATTAAAAAATATTGGCAATCATTTGTGGAAATGATAAAGTCTATATTGTACAACTATCTACATATATAGTTTCTTTTATGGCATAAGTGGAATTGTAGCTTAAGTGGTTAGTTTTTGGGCATTCAACAGGCTTGGTGGGTTTTCTACAAATCTTGATGGAGGTTTTTCTTTCTTTTTTTTTTAGAAAACAACAAATTTGTGAGGAAAAATATAGGAATAATTTTTTAAAGAAAATTAGAAAATATATCCATCTGTGAAAAAAAAAATATTTATTCTATTCAAATATTTTTTTTAAGTGAACAAAATGGATCTAAAACTATAAAAATTAAATACATATATACTCAATTCCTCTTTGTTTATTTGTATATAATTAGAATTTCTATTGCAGCATGGTTGATTAGTAGTATATATATTTATACATATTATAATGGTTAATGTGTGGATTTGTTTGACCTTGAGACAAGGACACCTCTTTCTTTCCCTGCTCACGAGGCTATCAAGTTTGAAAAAAAAAACAATGAAAATAAAAATAACAACAAGAAAAAAAAATTAGGAAGGGAAGACAAGGAACAAGAAACACAGAAGGGTGGCATGTGAATAGTTCGGGGATCCTAACATATAGGGGAAGAACTTAACAGAATAATTGCTTGATTTGTATCTTTAGTTGTATAGCATAATAATCATTGTTCAAGTCAGTATTTTTTGGATTTTTTTCCCTAAAATAAAAATTAATGGATTGTAATACATTTCTGATATTTTCCCCCAAGATATTTAATATTTATTTAGATTTATAATAACAATAAATAGGTTATGCATATTTACATTCATAGTAATTAAATCATTTTTTGACATAAAGTGGAGAAGCATAAGAATTCAATAGGTAGATATTATGATTTCCTTTGTTAGGACAAAATATTGTTTTCAATTTATAAAACTCTTTCTCATAAGATTCATATCTTTATCAGACTTAATTCAATGGTAACTATATCTAATAATATAGAACATTTGTGTTGATGGTGAACTTTCATCATTAATGAAGTATTTTTTTTCATCAATACCATATACTGCTTAAGAATATATATTGACAGTGAATATTTTTATGATGCTACCCAATCATAGTATATGGGAAACATTTTTATTACTTAATTCCTATGTAATGATTAGAGAATGATCATAAAATATTTTCGGTTTTACGTAATATTTAGAGACAAATCATTATATTTTATGATAAATTATGACAGTATTATGTGACAAAAATAAATGTCATGTCATGGATGATTGTAAAATGTGTAACATTATTGTTTTATCAGGGGGAAAAATAATATTATATGACAAAAATGCAACATTGGGATAAAAACAAATTTTGATTTTTCTCTTTTAATGTGAATAAGATTGTATCCTCTTGGACAAACTTTGATGAAAAAAATTGATTTTATTACTGAAATTTTAGTTTTTTTGTTATATTGAGAAATCATATATTGAATTTAGTCTTCAAATAAAAAAAAAGTGTTTTTTTCTTTTTAATGTAAAGCAGACATTGATTAAAAAATTGGTTAGTAGATTCAAATAGGTATTTAGTTCATGAGTTCATGCATTCCAAATATAAAGGATAAGTATCAATAAATCATAGAATTTCAGTGTTAATGTTATAGTTACTAATAGATCATAATTAGCAATAGGTACATTCCCAGCACTTAATGCTCAAGTGGGTCATTAACACACAAAACCTGGGATTAATTAAAAAAAATTAAAGCCATATATATAATGATGCTTGGATGGACTAGCATGCTCCACATTCTTTCACATGGCTGTGAGATCCGCTAAGCAAACTTAAGGGAAAAGACTTATTTTTAGAAACATGTTACTGAAATGTGAAGAAAACCAAATGTTTTACACTGATAATCAGATACAATTCTTAATTGTATGCCCAAATATCTCCCCTTCTAAATTCTTTACTGATAAGAATATATGGTCTATTTTCATCAATTGATATTTTCTTTTCACTTCTTGATTTTAAAAGTTGTTTAATTTGATTATTAAATTTAAATTAAACTAAACAATTAGTTAATACAGTTGAATTATTGGAATATTACACAAAATTCAATAATTTAGATTTTTAATATTTTGTTGATCATTTTTAATTGCATGAAGCTCTCTGATTTATAAAATTTTTCTAGAGTTGGAATGATCATGTAAATTTGGTTTGATAAATAAATTTAAAATATTTTCCTTTTCCAAATATGATTTGTAAGAATTTTTTATTCAATTAAACCAGATGATTCATAAAATGTATTTGAATAGAAATTAGTGTATATATATATTATAAATAGGGAAAATTATTATTTACCCCTCAAGAATTTCAAATATTTCTAAACAACCACTCCAACTTTTGCACACCACGGACAGCCCTTCTGTTATTGTTTAAGTTTCCTTTTACCCCCTATCGGTCACTTCAACTGGGTCCATGTTATGAAATTTCATTTTTGTCCTTGAAAATGGTGAAAAAAACTGCCTAATTACATCATGTTCGACCTTTATGCATACAATTTTGCATTTTTTTTTTGTCTTCCTGCTTGCTTTTTGTTAAACAAAGTTTAGAAGGCTCATCATATTTTCTTCTTCTTCTTCTCCTCATTTGGTTTGTTCGATTTGAATTCTGCCGGTTTCCCGATAAAGTGAGAATTTTTTTGTTGCTCTCACTTTGATCATTCTGCGGGAGGGAGTAACAATTTATAAAAATGCAGGTTTATTATGGAGAGTTTTTGTGCTATTGCTAGATACAATGGGGAGGGATGAGTGTTAATGTTTACGGCTGAGAGTTCTTGGGAATCAGGGTGAAGTTTATCACACCCGATGGATATAAAACAGTTTGTCCAATAGAAAATGAGGTTGACTTCTAGCGCATGTGTCACATGTACTCCATCTTCAAATGCACTGTAGTCGATCTTGTTATTAAGACAGATGATGTGCCATTGTCATATCCTACTGAAAACGATTTCTTCTCGTTGTAAAGTTCTTCTCTTTTATGTTTATCTAGTTGAAGAGGTTAATTATTGTCTAATTATCCCAGTTTCTGTTTAAATATATCAAGTTTCCATTTAAAAATTGTCTTCTCCGCTTAAATTATTTTGTTTCTGTTTAAATATTTGTTTTAACATTTAAAATTTCAAGTTATCGTTTAAAAATTTTATGTTTCTGCTTAAGATATTGATCATTTTCGTTTAAACTAAAGTGTTGGCAGAAATTCGGATTCTGCGAGCGCTTCCGTTCCACCTCATGATGACCCTAACGGTGTGGCACACCTTTCTTCATCGTAGATCAATATGAAGTGTTGTCGTTGGATACCGGACAATGTTCTTAAGGCATTGAATATTTCAGAGACGCTCTTCAAAATTTTGCAATTAAACAGAATTTTGACTTCAAATTCCTAAAGAATGAAAAACACAAAGTGATTGTGGAATGTGCTGCCGATGGTTGTCAATCGCGCCTTCATGCATCAAAGGAATATAATAAGAATACTTTCAGAATCAAGACAATGCACCCGTCACACACTTGCGGTGGTGGAATTAGATCGGCATCACATCCGAAAACGTCCAAAAAATGGGTAAGGCACGAGTGATTTAGAAGCTCAAGGACCAATCCATGTACATGGCCATCGACATTCAGAAGGACATGTTGAGGGAACATGGTGTCCACATTCTATACAAGTAGGCTTGGTTGGGAAAAGAGCATGCCCGGGTGATCCTCGATGGCAGTGACATCTCCAGCTATGATTTGTTGCTTTGGTACGTGGATAAGGTAGTTGAGACAAACCCTGGCAGCATTGCGATTGTGGAAAAAGACGGCGAGCATTTTAAACGTGTATTTTTTTCTTTCAGTGCGTGTATCGTGGGATTCAATAGGGCTTGCAGGCCGCTACTGTTTCTCGATGGTACCCACCTCCTTGGAAAGTATCGAGGTACTCTATTGGGTGCCACTGGTAAAGATGGAAACAATGGTTTTTTCCATGTCGCCTTCGGTATTATCAACAACGAGACCGATGCCAATTAGGCGTGGTTCATTTCCAAGTTAGGTGATGCTTTATACGATGAAGAGATAATTACATTTGTGTCCGACAGGTCCAAGGGCCTTATGAATGCCATTGCACGGGTCTTCCCTTCTTCCCCACATACATACTATCTTTGACACTTGTAGGCCAATTTTATGAAAGGCAATGGTAGACTTGGGAAGACATTGAGGGATGAGTGCTGGTCCATATACATTTATATTGCGTGGGCATCCTTGGCTAAAGAATTCAATGATACTATGAATGAACTGCAGGCCACATCACCCGAAGTCTATCAGCGGTTGATTCATAAATCGGATATGTCATATTGGTTGAATTATCTGTTTAGAGGTGAACACTGGGGCAAGTTGTATTCAAATGTCGCTGAGTTGTTCAATGCTTGGATCAAAGAAGCTCAGCATTTACCGGTGACGAAAATGGTCGAGTCCGTAAGGTATTCGAATGTTGATTTTATTTAACGCTTAAGAATTGTTCTTATCCTTTAAAATATTTTCCTTACTATGCAAAAATCATTATCTGTGTTTAACTATTTGGCTCTTCATTTAATTTCGTATCCTACCGTTTAAAAATATTTGTTTCTGTTTAAATATCAGTGTCTTTGCTTAACTTTGTTTAAGTGTTCGTGTTCTACGTTATACAGGTTCAAGTTGATGAGCATGTTATACAACCGTCGTGAGCAAGTGAACAAAGACCTACTTATGCTCGGACATACATTTGAAGGTAGAGATACTTGTTATGGAAAGCCGAAATCTTCATGTTGGTCGTTGTGTCGATGATCGTTATGAAGTGATTAACCAGTGCAGCAACTCTGTAGATCTTGCCAATAGAACTTGCTCATGTCGCAGATGGCAAGTTTATGGTATCCCGTACAAACATGCTTGCGCTACAATAATGCAGACAGACACCAACGTTCATCAATTTATTAGGGGCTACTTTACCATAGACAATTACAAACTGGCGTATAAAGAGGCTATTTTCCTCATACCCGACAATGAGAAGCCTACAGACATAAATCACGAACTGCGTTTGTGACGGCCTGTGACAAGAAGGTAACATGGGCATCTCAGATGAAAGAGGATCGAGTCGCAAATGTCTGAGGTCTACAAGTTAAGTTGCAGCTGCTGCCACGCGTCTGGTCACAATTGTAGATCTTGCAATGAAACTATCGCCGACTACGCATTATAAATAAACAAATATTTAAAAAGAAACAAACTTATTTGAGTATCAACTTTTGATATTTAAACAGAGACATTATCTCTTAAACGGTTTACTTGAACATTTTGAGAAACAAAAAGACATTGTAAATAAACAAAAAGTTAAACAGAAACTCTTAGAATTTAAACAGAGACAACGATATTTAAACAAAAACAATGATATTTAAACAAAAGCAATGATATTTAAACAGGGAGACAATGTTATTTATAGGGTAACTCTGAAAGATAAACAGAAAATAAAGAATTTAAATAGAGAAACTTGGATATTAAACAGTGACAATGATATTTAAACAAAAACAATGATATTTAAATGAGATACAATGTTATTTACACGGTAACTTTGTTTTACATAATTACATATTAATCTTTTTTCACCTCGGACGATGAATCCCCTTTCTTAGTAATGCCGGCTGCGCTCCCTTCCTTAAGTATGCTGGTAACATACTTTAAGTGCAAGGGACGTCCGCTTGCGGTAGCCGTAGCTTTTCCCCGTCGAGTAGCTGTTCGATAAACCGCATGACATAAACGGCGTAGTCGACATTTCCTCGTTTCTGCCTTGGGTTGTCAATGTCGCGAACAGGGGGTATGTTCGAGTCGCCGACTTGTCGAGGTCCATATCGACATAATAGTCGAATAGTCTCCGCTGTTGAGATTTAAAATTTGATGTTAGAATCTCGACTAAGAGAGCACTATTTATAAAACTCTAGTTATCAAAGCACTTACCATCTCTCCGGCGTCTCTGTCGTACTCCTCACTTTCGGCAGAAGTATAGTGCCTGTATTCTTGCCTGCCGTTATCAAGAACGACAAATAGAAGTGGGCGTTTATGATGATTGGCAGGATAACTATGTCAACATCATGCAAGTTATGCACGACATCTATCATCATAGTGAGAGCCATTTCACTCGCGTCCTCCTGCTTGGATATGAATAGTGCCAACAGTCGCGTGATGGAGGCGCACTTCATATATGGATATGGTACTCTCGTCAGAGATTTCTGGATTATGCAAACGAACACGTCTATCACATCATCTGTCACCATTTCCTTCCCGTCTAGCATCGTGTATAGGCTAGCTCATGAGGTGCTGACATAGTTATTCTTCCATATGACAGTCTTATGGTTAAACGGTAAAAGATAAAGTTAAACTGAGACAAAATAATTTAAATGGTAACTCATAAATTTAAACGGTAATGTAAATATTTAAATGAAAACTAACATAATTAAACGGTAACTTATAAAGTTAAATGATATCATATATATTTAAAGTATAACGGAAATACTTGATACTTATGAATCCATCCAGCAATTCAGAAAGATCTTTAATAACTCCTGCTATAACACGTTGAGGCGCCCTTGTCCGGGATATCTTTTCTTCTTCGGTCGAAAGTCCATCCGCACCTCATTGTATTGTTGGTTGGCAAGGACCATACCGTTGACCACAGCACTAGTCATTGTTTTTTCACTGACGTTTCCTTGCCCCTCTCGTCAGCAGCATCTTTTGGTTTATCACCAAGTGCTGTTGTTGACAGTTGTGGGAGAGTTTCTCCCTTCGATACAGCGGTGTCGTCTGCAGGTTCGACCGAGACAGGTCTTTCATTAACAATACTGTCAACAATCTTGTCAATCGCGGGCATGATGACAACATCAACTGGAGACACAATTTTTGCTGGTTCTTGTTGTTAAGGGATTGTGTCTACCTTCGACGCAGCACTGTCGTCTGGCGATTCCACCGAGATGGGGATCTCTTTGGCCATCATATCGACTACAACTACAGCTTTTTCTGGAGCAATTTCCTCAGACGCTACCGTTGTAGCCGGCCGATCAACTGCAGGTGGTATTGCTATTGTTTCATCATCGGCCGGTGGAGGGAGAGACATCATTGTTTTTCTTCTTTTGGCGATTCTCTTCAAATGTGGCCCTCTTCGAACGGCCAGCCCAATGACATCGTCGTTATCAAAATCCGATACCATCCCACTCACGTCCTCAGCAATCACATCTGGGCTTTTTTGGGTGGTGTCCGTGCCGGGTGCTTCATTTGTTTGTAGGGACGGCGCATTCGATTGTGCCCGTCCTTCCAATGCCTCCACCATAGCAATAAGTTGAGGGAACTAGGTCATCAGTACCTGGCAAGCCTGCATCAGACGTGCAGTAACATTATCTCCAAGGGGGGCCGTAGCTATCGAGGGGATTATTATAATCGGGAAGGGGGGATGTTCCGGTAGGAAGGGATGTTGCCGTTGGGAAAGGGGGTGTTTCAGCCGTGCGGGGTAGGGCGGGGCTCCTCCGGCACAGAGGAATTCGTGCGTGGGTTGGGCTGTAATTAGGTGAACGGCATTGAGGGCGCCTTAAAGAGGATGACCTCTCATCCTGTCTTCAAGACAGTGGTTCGGGAGCAATAGCATCCCCCCGGCGAATGGCCCAAATGAAGATTTCTTCATCCGCATTCACCACAACCAGCTCAGAAAACTAACATAGTTGAACAATACAATGTTAGTGAAAACATTCAATTTAAACAATAAAAAATGGTTTTAAACAGTTAACTCAATTATTTAAACAGTTTACTTAGGTTTTTAAATGATATCCCAAATATTTAAACAGAAAACCACTATTTTAAACACTAAATCATATTTTTAAACATAAACGTTCGATATTTAAACAGAGAATCATGATTTATTACCTCCTTTTCCTTCGAGCGATGACAACATGGCTTCTGTCGACGCTTGCTTCAAGTAACTATTTACACCATAGCACAACATCCTTAGGGTCTTGCCAAATCGCACCTTCTTTCCGGTGCCGGTTAGCTTGTAAAACCAGATGTTCAGTGAGACAGAGCAACCTTTGACGTACCCCGTGTTCATCTTCTTCCCGGTGCATCTCGCTTGCACTCAAGCGGCTGCTTGTGGGCATTCTCTATTAGCTACTTGTGCGTCACTTGCGGCCATGCATATCGTCACATGCTAGGTGGGTCATCAACATAGTCAACGATCCAATTCTAAACCTAGCAGGACGTGTTTGGGAAGAGGATTGTACCTGTGAGGTACACCACCAGAAGTTTAATAAAATTTTCTTTTTCTCTCATCTGCTGAACAAGATGCTCAAGTGTTCTCTTGATGGAGTCTCTATATCTCTCGCAGGTTTTGGAAAAATATCTATCTTCAAAAGCGGAGCGTGCTTTCTTCTTTTTCTGAAATATAATTGCGTCTCCATCGTAACGCAGTCCAAGAACAAGAGCCACATCTTCGGGGCTGAAAGTTACCAAGCTTTCCCCGATCCTGAATTTGTTGGTGCGGCCATCATATCTCTGTAGTAAAGTATCAAGGAGGGCCGTCTCTTGGAACACAGCTTCAATCTCAGTGAATGCTGCAAACGGTGTCCTCCGGATTATCTCCCAGTGTCGTCTATTAATGTGAACTTTCAACTCAGCCACAGTCTCCACTACCGGTGTCAAGTAGCATCGCCATAAACTAAATTGACCGCCATAATCACAAGCTTGCGATAATAACCTTACATTAAACAGTATTCTGATAAATTTAAGCAGAAAGTAAAGTTTTTTAAATGGTAACCTAAATTCTTAAACGAAAACATAAATATTTAAACGGAAACAACTCTTAAACAAAAACATCAAATGTTTAAATAAAATTCCATTACTTAAACGGAAATCTCATTTTTAAAAATTGCAACTATATCAACGTAAAGGGAAAACCTATATTGTAAACATTGCACAGCATAACAATAAAAAAATATCTTTCAATCGTGTACAAAGATGAAAATGAAAACCAAAACAAAACCCTAGCCGATAAATCTCTTTGCAGACTTCAATATCATCCAATAAAAACAGAATCACAAAACAAAATGGAAAAATGTCTTTTTCTAGTAGAATCATTTATAAAAAAAAAACCTTAAACACAACTTCTTCAACGGCATCCACCTCAGCTCAATTCCTTAGACTGCAAATTGATGAAATGTCGAATTCTTGAGCTGGAATTCTTCTTCGAGATAATGGTGAAAAGCGAAGTTCTTCTTCGAGACAAGGATGCCTAGGTAGAGACAACTTTGGAAATGAAAAAGTTGAAGAGTCGAAGAAAGAAAAAAGTATAACCGGCGGCAGCAATGATTGTCTCTAGGGGTTACCAAAAAAATAACCCCCCACTTCCTCTTAAACTGGAAACATGGTTGCACTGCCACAACTTCCCATGAAAGGGGCAATTTCGTCCATAAAATTCAAAAGTAACTCTGTTAACGCAGGTTACAACCTTTGGGGGTTTGAAAATCATTGACTTTAAAAGGAAGGTGTTTTTAGGGATACACAAATTAAGGGGGTGTTTTTGTGCATATTGCAAAGTTGGGGGTGTTTTTGGCAATTTTCACTTATAATTATTAGTAAAAAGAGGAAATAGGGGCTAAATTTTATATATTTTAGAAGAAAACCAAATGGAGTAATAAACCATAACCAATTTTTTCTTGATCCTATTACTATTAAAGAGACTTCAAGTACATTAATGTATATTATTTTTAAAGTAAAATTTTTTTATATATTGAAGCTCGCAGCGTGAGTGCATGCCCTTTATACTAGTACTATATATTAAAGTTATCCCCTAAAAATCTTGACTTTCAAATTCTTTTGGTGAGGGCATATAGCCATCTTCTATTGGTTAGCCAATTGACTTTTTTCCCTCTCGTGTTTTTTGTTTTCTTTCCAAATAAGGGTGTTTGGCTTTATATATATATATATATATATATAGATGTATATAGTATACAAACACTATATTACTATATAATATTATATGTTTATGTATATATATTTAAAGTTAAAAATCTCTAAAAAAAAAAAAAAACAGTGTGGCATAGCCACTGCAATCGGAATGCTGGTGTGGTATGCGAGCTTCGATAAGAACTCAATTATAACGATGGGGGTATAATGATACACATATTATAGAGATTCATTAACAAATTGAGATTTGAGCACCTCTTTAATTTCAAATACTATGATTTGTTTTGTATTTCATTAGTGTTCTATTTCTTATATATTTTATTATACCTTTTTATTAATTAATGTAAAATCATTGTTAATATGTGAAGAAGCTCAAACTTGCATTTTTTATATTCATAAATAAAATGTTACAAGGCTATTTATACAACTTTTCTCTATCTAAGAACATAAGTGAAAATATTTTAGGAGGATTACATGGCTAAAAATATACAATCGCATAACTAAAAATATACAAAGAATATTTTGTTAAATAATATGGAAGATATATTATGGGATATCAATCAAAAGGGATACGCCAGACTACATGAAAATATGAAAAGTAGATCATGTGTTATCAATATATGTGGGTGTTGATTACAAGAACATAGTTTGCAGATTTGAACATAGCTTTTTCAAATTTTATGGAGACTACAAACCAAGTGTGTGAATGTAAGACTATTGAATTAGGGAAGGGATTCCCATCCATAGTGTAAAAAAAGTCTCATAATTCGATTTTTTTACCATACTGTATAACGCAATAAACAAAACTCAAGATACCAAATTGACTACAAATGGTTTGAATGTAAAAGAAAATTAAATTTTGTTATAGTTTATTCATATGTGAATAAATCATTCTTAAATATGTGACTCTTATTTATTTATTTTGAACTTATGATGTGCTTTGTATAATAGAGGTTAAATTCTATAGTGTAAGCGTGGCCTTTTTACCCTAGTATATATTAAAATAGCAAAGTTTCATGACACTTGTCAAGCAATGGTAAAATATTTTTTTTTTTGCAAAAACCATGTATAATATTATAATAATATTAAAATTTTGATAATAGAACATATTAATACTAAACTTATAATAAAAATTTAATATATTAATTATTTTTTATCTTTCAAAATAAAAATTTATGTCCCTCTTAATTTAAAAACACATAAAAACATAATATAATTTAATTAAATATCAATTAATGCCAAACTTTTGAAAACCGAATTGAGTTAATTGGAATCGGTGATAAATCTGGGATTACATTTTACACTATTTTCTTAAATTATAAAAAAATATTTATCTTTTTATTCTTTGTATTATTATTTTTTAAATTTTTAATGATTTATAGAACAAACTATACATTTATATTTAATTAAGATTATAACAAAATATATTATTTATAATCGGGTCAACCCGACCACTAATTCGTGACCCAAGAGTTTTCAAGGGTTGTTTTTCCAGGTCAAATTTCATAACATTGATCAAAATTATGTCTCCAAGTAAAACATTATAATTAATTAACATCTTATATTGGGTCCATCCCTCCCCTTGCATAGCATAGGTATAACATTGGTGTTTATAATAGGGTTTTCTACTTGCATACCATTGTAAAATCATGAATTTGCTTAAATACCCTCATAAAAACGATATTTTCTTGTATACTCCTACAAATCAATTATATTTGCTTATATGCCCTTATTGTTAAATTAACTCGTACATAGTGTTTGGATTCAAAAGTCAAAGGGAAAGTAAGGGAAGGGAAGAGGAGGGAAGGGGAGGGAAAGTGAGGGAAAGAAAAGAACGGGTTCAACCCTCATTTGGATAGACAAATTTAATGGAGGGAAAAGAAAGGAGAGTTCTCTAATAAACCTTGTTTGGTTACGGAAGGGAAAGTAAAGAATATATAATAATATGATTTACCAATTATACCCTTATTATTAAATAAAAATTTACTTATTTCTATTTAAACACATGCATTAATGTCTAATCACATAATTTATAAAAGAAAATAAATTATTCGGAAATTTGAAGCACAAATAAATTATTGTCTATCATATAACCATATAATATTTGCATAAAGAAGACAAAAACAAAGTCGGAGATAAAATTGAGACCAAAATATATATTTTCCAAACATCAATTTTTAAAATACAAACAAATTATTAGTCATCAGAATCTATAGTTGAAAGAATAACCTACCTTTTGAATAGCACGTTATTCAATGTAGCACCACGCATGAACAATTAGGCGTGGGGATGCAAAGTAGCTTCTAACTATTCTTAGAATAGTTCCTCTCTCAATCATGCAACACCAAATTACTTAATTAGGATTTAAAGACCAATTCCTCCTACAATTCTACATGGATCATCACAAGATCACTTTATCATATTGTTAATAAACCTATTTTAATATTTTAATTCATAGCATAATAATCATGTTGAATTAGATAATTATTAATTTTTTTTCTCACTCAAAGAAAATTTTAATTTTATTTGTACTTCAAATAAAATTTGAATAGAAATAAAATTATATTAAGAATAGAATTCTATTAAGATAAATTATTCTAAGGATGAATTAAGAAATAAAAAACATAACATAAACAAATAGATAAAAAAAAATAAGCAAACAAAAAAGAAATACATAAAAACAAAGATTTGTGATGAGTGTCATGTGAATACTTTATTAAAATAAAATTATATTGAAAAAAGTAAAAGAAAAAATTTATGAAGTGTCGTTATGTAATTAATTTAAAAAAAATTAAGGGTAATAAGGTCTTTTAAAAAAATTTAAAATCATTATGAGGTTCTCCCTTCCCCGGCATCCCAAATCGGGGGTCAGGAAAAGAGGGTTTCGGAAGGTTTCGGAGGGTCAGAGTTAACCCTTCTTTTCCCTTCGTTAAATTAAAAATATCAATCCAAACGAGGGAATGACCGACTTTGACCCTCCAAAACCCTCGCTTTACTCTACTTTCCCTCACTGACCCTCAATCCAAACATAGCTTTAATGGTGTTAAATCAATGGATGGAATAAGGGTAAATTACCGAAATAGGTTTGCTTATATACCCCCTAATATTTTTTTTCTTATTTTGTATACATTACTCATTTCATTCAACAAATGACCATTATGAATTTGTTAATATACCTATCAAATTTTTTTATTATATTTTATAGACTTTAAATTATTTAAATTATAAATAACCAATGTAATTTTTTTAATATACACTTTAATTATTTTAAAAAATTATTAACAATCATGAATTTTTGAGTAAATTCATAATTTTAAAGTTTTTACAAACATCTCTAAAAAATTTTACATTATCACATGCTCTTTACAACCACAACCTAAAAATAGGTAAAAATTACGACATGTAACAATATATAACAAATAATTTCATATACCTACTCAAAATATAATCACATATGAAATTTATAATGAAGAAGTCCAATAATTTTTTTTGAACATCCATCCAATATCATAGTAGTTGTTGGTGTTTGGCCCGTCGATGATGAACACAAGTGCGCGATTCTCCGAGTAAGCTCTAGCGACGTCGTTGATCATGGCGAGACCTTTGACGGTGAAGGTAACGGCACATGCGCACATAGCCGGAATCAAGAGAAGGGGGGAAGGGGGGCAAGGGGACAAGGGAGTGCTTGAGCACCCCCCCTTTGCCCATGCGCACATAGCTGGAATCAAGAGAAGAGGGAAGGCGGGAGGGGGGCAAGGGGACAAGGGGGGTGCTTGAGCACCTCCCTTGCCCATTAAAATGAATATATATATATATATATATACATAATATTATTAAAAATTCATATATGAAAGTGATATTTTTTATTTATTTTAAAATTTTACCTACAATATTTAAAATAAATTAAATGAAATAATAAAAATCAATGAGTGATAATAACAACTAAATTTTATGGTTTACCAACTTTTTCAAAATAATAATAATAATAATAATAATAATAATAATAATAATAATAATAATAATAATAAGAAGAAGAAGAAGAAGAAGAAGAACAACAACAACAACTCAAAATAATTTTACAATAATTAAAAAAAAGGATGGAGGGAATGTACTTAATTCATTTCTCTATTAAATTAAGTTGTTAAGATATCTTTATGAGTATAATAAAAATTAAAACTTATGTAGTTCTTTTACTTTGATTTGTAGTTGCCACTTGCTAACTATTCATTACAATTCAGGTATGTCTCCATCTTAGCTTAATTATCAAACTTTACAAGATAATATTATTATGCTGAACATATTGTTAGTGCAAAAAAAAAAAAAAAATCACTAACTTCAAAATTTACCTTTTTTAAGCATATTTAGATTTATCCATTAAAATTTATAATTTAATATTTAGTTGTGACAATTGGGAACTTGTTATATTAAATATGTTTTCATTTGCATTTAATATTTATAACAATTAAAGCACACAAAAATCCAATTTTTACAGTGCGATGGTTGACTGTTTATGGACTAGTTGTACCTACTATTTTTTTTTGTTTAATATTCGTGACAATTAAAAACACAAAAATATTTTTTTTATAACTATTCATTTTTATTGCTTTCCCACCATTCAAAAATTCAAATGGGTTTAATTTACATTCATGTTGATTGATGAATTGGAAGTTGACATTCAACTATATTTATTTATATATATCTATTCCCAATAACATATAAAGGTTAGTATAGTCCAAGTAGTTAGGTTATCTTTTAGGTAAAGAGAGGTCATGCGATCCAAACCTATAGGATGCATTATCTTAAAAAAAAAATCGTATACAACTAAAAAAAAATTGCAACCCGCCAACGCGGCAGGTTGATAAACCCGGTTGACCCGCCGGGTCACGGGTTGAGAAAAATATAACCCATAACCGGGCCCGCTACAGTGCGGACCAATTACGGGTTTCCGACCCGGCCCACCGAGTCACTTGAACCGGCGGGCCCCCGCGGGCCGGGCCAAAAGTCGGCCCGTGCCCCCCTCTAACGGTGGTGAATGTTAACTAACGACAGGAATATATAAGTAAAAAAAGTTAGTTTTATGGGGTAGTAAGCAAATAGTATTTTTATAGGGATATACAAGCAATTTTCCCTATATAATTAGTTATATACACTTCAAAACCAACAAAATTACATATTTTTGGCCCCAAAACATCATAATTGCATATACACCCCTGAAAAATAAGATGAATTGCGGATATACCTCTGTTGTTAAGTTTTGGGGACAGAAATTAACTATATTATCTTAACTATGGTTAAAACATAGGTTAAAGTATGTAAAATATCAAAAATACCCTTACATACTCTCACCCTTTCTCACCCATACAACCGTAACTCACGCTCACCCTCCACACTGTCCAAGCTCTAGAGGATTAAACCATCTCCTCCCTCTCCGCCAAGGACCTTGTCATCCCGGAAGTCCCTTTCGGCCGATGGCCGCTCCAAGCCTCCTCCCTCTCCGCTGATGACCGCGCATCCCGAAAATCTCTAAACACCGACGGCCGCACATCTTGGAAATCTCCATTATTACAGATTAAACCATCTCCTTCCTCCCGGAAGTCTCTCTCTGCCGATGACAACTCCAAGCCTTCTCCTTCTCCGCCGAAGGATATAACTGTCATTTTGAATATTTGTTGTTAATTAACTGACCGAATTTTAACCTTAGGGGTGAATATGCAATTATGCATATTATTCAGGGGTATATATATGCAATTATGTTTTATTCAGGGGTAAAATATGTAATTTTAAAAATTATTCATGGGTATACTTTCAAAAACCCCAATATTTTATTAGCAAAGTTGATAATAAATGATATAAATGTAAATAAAACGCTTAAAAAAATATAACACACACGCAAGTGTAAATATCAAAAAAGTTGAAAGATGTAATTGTAATTTGCTATTATCTTAGTTTATTTATAAAAACCTTAACATCTCCCACAATCTTCTCTTTCCTTGGGCCGCCATCTCCACCTCGTTGAGGTCATCTCCGCTGCCTATCGCCGGAGTGGCGTTTGCCGGCGCTCCTCTGTCTTGCTGGGGTCAGTCTGCATCATCACCTCTCTCTCCCTCACCGGTGAGAGCTTCTCTCTCTATTTTTTATTTTTTGTTTTTTTTTATGTGTTTCCTTTATTTTTGTTCTATTCTTCTTGGTTGCCATCAGATCTAGCCGCAATTTATTTCATTGTATTTAGTCTGTATCTTGTGGTACAATTGCTGTAGTGAGAATTGAACTATGAATTATAAGGGGTTTGATGCAACTTGAAACTTTTTGGTCTATATAGGAGGCTTTTGATTCTTACTGTAAATTGTACAAGGTTAGAGATGCATTATCAATTATCTTTGATGAATTTGGTGTTTGGTGAAAGTTTTTAATATTATTCTAGAAGGATCAATTCTAATCATCCACTTGTGACTAGAGAAAACCATGAAATAGATATCTAAGGAAAAATAGTGATAAGATCCTGCCCACTTAATACTTGATTATAGTTATGAAGGTTAAAAATACGTGTATAACTCTCTGAATAATTTATCAATTTTTTCAAACTTATTATTTTAATTTCTTTACTGTAAATTGTAACTCTACTATTTTAATTGAGACTATTGAGTCCTATAAGGATCTCTTTTTGAAGGGTTTAGGGCTTAGATTTAGAGAACTCAATTATAATAGTTGAAAGATGAAAATAATACAATTTAAAGTAAGGAAAATTAAAAAAACAAGAAGTTTAGCAAAATAGAGGCACTATTCAGAAAATTATATTTAAAAAGAATTTTGTTCATTTGTATTGCTCACAATGATACATTGTCTGGTATGTAGGGTATCACATGCTTTTAGTTAATTTTAGTATTTTATATGCTTTTGGTTGATGTTCTTTATTGTTAATTTTAGGCTGTGTTTGATTGTCCTTTTTTTTTCTTGGAAAAATTTTCTACAGGTCATTTTTCAGCTAAATAGGCTATTTGTTTGCCAAAATTTTCCGTGGAAAATTTTTCCACAGACTCTATCACGTGATCCTATTTTTTTTCAAATCAGTGGAAAATTTTCCCGCCTCCACTCTGGGAAAAGTTTTCCCGGGAAACGTAAGGGGATATATGAAAAGATAACGTGCGATTGAAATATTTAAAATAACTTTTCTTTTAAAAATTTAAAAGAAAAGTTTTTCCTTTTATTTTAATTTTTTTTTAAAAAAATAAATTATATAACTTGATAATATTTTAAATAAATTTATCTAGATCAGTGAACAGATCCGGCATTTTGATGGTATGGTTCAATTCCACGTAGCGCTCTTTATAATTTTAAAATAACTTTTCTTTTTTTTTAAAAAAAAAATAGATAAATTATATAACTTGATAATATTTTAAAAAAAAATATTCAGATCAGTGAACAGATCCCGTGACATTTTGATGGTAAGATTCAATTCCACGTAGCACTAAGATTCAATTCCACTAGCGCTATTTATAATTTAATAATTTTTAAAAAAATTTCCATGGAAAATATGACTTTTTCCAGGGAAAATTAATGCAATTAAACAACAAATGAGGTTTTTTCTATGGAAAATGTTTCATTTTCCGTGTAAAATAAGAGCAGTCAAACAACAAAATTTAAATTTTTCATAGAAATTTTTTGATTTTCTAGCTAGAAAATAATGCCAATCAAACGACTCTTTTTTCATTGAAAAATTTTCCATGAAAAAATTTTCTTTTCCAGTCATTTTCCATGTTGCCAATCAAACACAGCCTTAATATTTTATATGCTTTTGGTTGATGTTCTTTATTTTTAGGGGTTCCCTATTATTCTATTCTGACTAATCAATTTTTTTAATTATATAATTTTTTATGATAAAAATAAAATAAAATAAGAAATATTTGTGCCCTATATTAAATTTGCATCCTTTATTTTATTTATAACAGCACACTATTATGGTATAAATTTTGCATTTTGTAAATTGAATTTTAAACATTTAGTTAATTGCGCAACTTATATTGCCCTTCTTGAATTTAGATATAAAATACTATCATCTTGGCTTGTGGTTATGGTATAATATATTTTGAAAAAAAAACATATGAATTATGGGAACTATTATAACACTGAATTTATTGTATGTATTATCAGTATCAATAATTATGCTTTATAGTTAGAAAACATTTAATATTTTTAAGATTATAATTGCATCGATTTAATAATAGCAAATGAAAATTTTAAATATATATATATATATATATATATATTTATATATTTTAAAAGAAAATATGAATTGTGGAGTTCAGAAAATTGTGGTGCCTATTATACGACCAAATATGTAATTACATATTGATATTACCATTAAGTTTTATAATTTTAAAAATATTTTAATTTTTTTAAATTATAATTATGTGATCGAATAATAATAAATAATTTTAAATATAATTTTAAAAAATAAATAGTAGAGGTTTAAAAAATTGTGGGGCATTAAATCTATTGGAAATTGATATTATTATAAATTAATTTTTACAGTTTAAAAATAGTTAAAATTTAAAGATTATGTTGATATTATAATGCCAATTTTGTTTTTTCTAAATTTAATTTTAAAAAAAATCAAGGTCTTCAATTTTTTTTAAATAGAAAAAGATGGGCTGCACGTGTAACACATGCAAGCGCATACACGCCACCACAATCTTTGAAAGCATGTATTTGTCCGTGTTGTCCATGTCCGAACTTAATTTTGAAAAAATATTCATATCAATAGCATTTATTGGCATTATGCAGTTGGTTTATTTTAATATTTTTTCAAAACAAAGTTTTTTTCTTCTTCTCATTCCTTCTCTATATATACCCCTTCACCTCCAACTAACCTCCAACCGAACTCTTAATTTTTTTTTAAAATTTTAAGCTTTTTTTAAATGCTCCTAATTTCTTACTAGCTCTTTTCACTACAAATTCCTCTAATTGCTAATTACCAAGCTTAGTTCTCTAATTTCACATTCCTTAACGAATTTAAATTTGTATGTTAATTATTATTTTATTTAATAAATTTATTTGAATATTTCAATTTTATGCTATTACTTAGTAGTTGATTTACTTCTATTTACTTAGCATGGTCAATTATTTAAATTTTTAGTTGTACTAGAATAATTTAATGTGAATTTGTTTATTTTAATTGTTATTTTCATTGGTATTTAATTTTATCTATGTTTAATTAGCCTATAATAAACAAATTCTCATTAAATTATTCGAGTATAACTAAAAATTTAAATAATTGACCATGATAAGTGAATAGAAGTAAATCAACTACTAACCAATAGAATAAAATTAAAATTAGAATATTCAAATAATTTTGCTATAAATAAAATGATAATTAGCATGTAAATTTAAATTCGTTAAAATGTAAACTTAGAGAAGTAAACTTAGTAATTAGTAATTGGAGGAGGTTGTAGTGGCAAAGAGTGCGTAAGAAATTAGGAGTATTTAAAAGAAACTAAAATTTTTTTAAAAATTAAGGGTTTGGTATGAGACTGGTTAGAAAGTGTTAAAATTCCTCACAATTTCTTCTCCTTTTATTTATGTTTGAAAATATACTCAAGGGCAATTAAGTAAATTCCTCACAATTTCTTCTCCCTTTCTTCTTCATCATCATCTTCTCATCTGACTAATGTTTCCACTTTTTCTTCATCCGAACAACTCTCTCTTCAGTTGAAGCAGCCGAGAAACGGAAGGGCAAGGAAGAGGCTTTCGTGACGCCGGCTCGCGTCCGCACCCTTGTTGATCTTTTTTTTTCACATCCGAACATCTCTCCCTTTTGTCAGTTGAAGCAGCCGAAGGCCAGGGAATAGGCTGAGGAGTTGGAGGAGGAGAACTAAGGTGGATCCTTCTAGCTGATGAGATTATAGGCAAGCAAATTGCTTCTGAATTAGGAGTTATTTCTTCAACTCAAAGTATGTGTGTTCATTAGTGATGCTTAATTAGAGGAAATTAATGAATGTTTTTGCATTTAAAGATGTTTGTTTTTCTGTTTTTGTTTGATTTTGAAGTTTGATGCTGAGAAAGATTTAGCTCATGGAATATATCTTAACTGAGATTTTGCTAAACTTTAGAGGAAGTATTGTTGGCTAGGTGTTTCTTTGTTGCTGCCATATTTGTTGTAAATAATAGAACTTGGGCTAGGAGAACACCACTCAAAATTAAATAGAGACAAGAGCTTTACTGCATACT
Source organism: Dioscorea cayenensis subsp. rotundata (assembly GCF_009730915.1). NCBI lineage: Eukaryota > Viridiplantae > Streptophyta > Magnoliopsida > Dioscoreales > Dioscoreaceae > Dioscorea > Dioscorea cayenensis. Next base: position 12,457,003 of record NC_052478.1, read on the forward strand.
AAATGTGGGAGATAAGTGTGGTTTTGCTTCTGCATTTGCTATGTTGGTATGCAACGTATGCTGAAAGAAACATGATTTGGTAACTCTGGGAAATGATTATCAAAGAGCTATAACCTCGATAAAAGCTGCTTTCTTTACTTTGTAGTCAAAATCACTGCTTTGTTTTCATTAAACCAGGTTGCAGGAAATGTCTCTATAATATTAGATGGCATCTTACCATTGCTACCAAGTACAAAATATTAAGTACATGTTTGTAATGGTTAATATTATTTGATTCCAATTACAATTTGTTATTCTATCTAAATGTTACGTAAATTTTTTTAGTCGAGTGTTAGTGAAGTTGAGAGCCTTTGTTTGAGACATGTCAAAAAGCATTAGCGAGTTCTAGTGTTGTTAATAGTCCTAATGTTTTTTTATTGATATATATATATATATATATATATATATATATATATATATATATATATATATTTTGTAGAGAATGGCAAATATCAATGAGATACACAATTTGGGTACAGAAGTATGGGAAATTGATGAGCTTATATATAATGCAAGGGAATTTGAGTCAGAGAAAGAAAATGAAGATCAACCTTCGGAAGAAAATGATGTCCAAGAACAAAATGAAGACCAAAGAGAAGATAATAACGAATATATTACTGATTATCAAGAAGATATTTCTCTCAAACCATATGTTGGCATGGTGTTTTGATTCTGTGGATGAGGCTTGCGAATTTTATAATAGCTATGCATACATAAAAGAGTTCAGTGTGAGAAAGGGTGCAATAAGAAAATCTGCGAAAGATGGTAGTATTATTGGTCGGCGTTTGTATTGCTCTAAAGAAGGTTATAGAGAAGAAAGATTTAAGAAGAATGAAGCCAACAAGAAGAAACATCGGGGTGAAACACGCTGTGGTTGCAATGCTAGACTTTTGGTAAATAAAGGCATAGATGGATCATGGATTGTTTCCATGTTTGTTGAGGAGCACAATCACATATTAGCAACTCCAAGAAAATACCATCTTTTGCCATCACATAGAAGAATTGATGAAAGTCAAAGAGGGTTGAATGATAAAATGAGTCAATCAGGCATCAGAACCAATCTTATGATGAAGTACTTTTCAGAAGAATCTCAAGGAAGCCAAAATGTTGGATTCATAGAGTTAAATGCAAGAAATTATTTGCGCACTAGAAGAAAATTAGAATTTTCTGTTGGAGATTCACAACGGTTGTTAGATTACATGAATTCAATGCAAATAAAGAACCCTCACTTTTTTTATGCAATCCAACTAAATGTGGATGGAAAATTGACAAGCATATTTTGGTGTGATGCAAGGTGTCGAATGGATTATAGCTACTTTGGAGATGTAATATGCTTGGATCCAACTTATGGAACAAATAAATATGGAATGCCATTTATTCCAATTGTAGGTGTTAATCATCATCTACAAACTGTATTATTTGGGTGCGCACTGGTTTTAGATGAAACAGAATATTCATTTATTTGGGTACTTGAGAATTGGTTGCAAGCAATGAAGGGATGTCATCCGAAAGTTATTCTCACTGATCAAGATTCAGCTATCACCGGTGCAATTGCACAAGTCTTACCAAGAACTATTCATCGATATTGTTTATGACATATTTTTCAAAATGCTAAAAGGCACTTAAGTAGACTGTTCAAAAGGGGATCCAAGTTTGGCAAAGATCTATCTTATTGTGTCAGGTTTCCTGAAACCATTGAAGATTTTGAAAAAAAGTGGAATGAATTACTTGCTAAATATGATTTGAAAGAAAATGATTGGATGTTGAGAATGTATAGGAAGCGACAACAGTGGGTTCCTGTATACTCGCGTGATTATTTTTGTGCAGATATGTCCACCACTCAACGAAGTGAAAGCATAAACAAATTTTTCAAGGGGTTTTTGAGCAGGAAAATGATGTTAATGGATTTTGTTCAAGGTGTTGAGAAGGCACTAATCAGACGTCGAGAGAAATAAATTGAAGCTGACTTCAAAATGAATAATGTGCATCCATCTTTAATGCTCCATATGCCCATTGAAGAAGAAGCAAGTAAATTATATACACCAGCCATGTTTGCAAAATTCCAAGAAGAATTACTTGGTAGTCTTCGTTACAAGTGTGAAAAAATTGAAGAGAATGAAGGTATAGTTGTATATAAATGTTGGATACCAGAGAGAGATGTTAGACTTGTTAAAATTTGCTTTGCATCAAGTCTTCTTGTGAGTTGCACTTGTTATAAGTTTGAGTTTACAGGGCTATTATGTCGTCACATACTTAAGGTATTCATTGTGGCTAATGTGGATAAAACGTTGGACAAGAGATGCAAAATATGGGAAGGTTTTTGATGAAAATGACCAATATATAGAAGAAGACTGTCAAGCTCATTTAACACTCAGATATAGTAGTCTTTCACATGAAGCATCAGACATTGCAACCAAGGGTTCTTGCTCTATTGAAGTTTATAAAGTGGCTATGCATTGGTTGAGGAGGACAAGGGAAGAGGTTGAGAAGGCAATTAAAATGCAAAACATTGAAATTCCAAATAGCAACAATGGAGAGGGATCATCACAACAAGCAATTACATCAACTGAAGTAACAATCCATGACCCTCCACTAGCAAAATGTAAAGGAAATGGCAAAAGGAAGAAAGCATTTTGGGAGAAAAATCACAAGAAGAGGAAGTCCAAAGTTGTTGATGATGGACTTAAGGTTAGTTAATGATGGACATAAGTTAGTTACATTGAAATGTTGCTTAATGTTCTATCATGTTTATTTTGTAACTGTGTTATGTGAAATAACAATTTTTCTTGTGTTGTTGATCCAGGGACTTGCATTGAATGGTCAAGAACTATTAGGGCAAGCCATGAGAGTAGATCTTGCCAATGATAGTGTTTCTTATCCACCAACAATGGGTGAATTGTCTTTTATCTTATTTGACAATGATAATTTAACATCTTATTTGGCAGTTCTTACATTTTTGTTGTATTTTTTGTCCATATAGGTAAGAAGATTAACTATTATTGAGAGCTTCTAATGGGCGCAATGAGACGACATGATGGAGTTGCATTGGGTAATCACTGTGTTGACGTGTATATTGTTTGTTCTTAGGGCTGATTGGTGCTAGATCTAAAATTTCTCTTTATGTGAATGATTGCAAAGTCTATACCATTCTCTAGTTTTATATTTTTATTAGGAAATAAATGAGTTGTATAGCCTATGTACTAGTTTGGTCAGTCCAATTTTCCAGTTTCAAACATTTTGTAGTTAAGGTGATTTTGTCCTGGAATTATATATGTAAATTTTCTTCCCTTTTCTATTGAAATTCAATGTCATCACTTACTAATGTAATTTATTTCAATATAATCATGTTGCAGGTCACAGTCCAGCGCATTCTTATTATTGATCAAAGTAATATTTATTGTAGGTGCCTAAACAAGTAATGAGAATCAAACACTGGTGACTCGAATAGCTTACTGAAATTCAGCAAAGTAGCTCAATTTTCTGTTCAATGTCTTCAAGACTCAGATTAGGTTTTCTCTCTTGTATTAGTAAGGCATTGATATGTAATATAATGTATTCATGTTACTTTTGTAATGCAATTCACTTTGTTTTCTTTATATTAAATCACTTTGTGTTCTTTGTTCATTCTTTATTATTGAAAAAAAAAATTAGTGCTTGATTGAACAAAAATACGAGTACTTATTTTTTTCATTCATTCCCTCTGTTTTTCTCACAATTCAGGTAACCTAATGATCATGATTTTTTTCATGAGCACATATACACTAAAATACAAAGGCACCAACATCAACCAAAACAAAAATACACCTTGGGACATCATTCAACTGAAAAAAACCGAGAATTGCAATATTTGCAACAATGACGAGCCCTACGAGACACATTATATTCGAGGGATGTGAAGAAATTTACATATACATACTCATATACAACAAAAGATGAAAAAAACAATCCATGGCAATGTTGATACGAGAGGTTCATCATGAAATGAAGATGACTTCATCTGTACACAAAATACAAGGCACCAACATCAACCAAAACAAAATACACCTTGGGACATCATTCAACTGAAAAACCGAGAATTGCAATATTTGCAACAATGACGAGCCTACGGACACATTACATTCGGGATGTGAAGAAATTTATATATACATACTCATATACAACAAAAAGATGAATAACAATCCATGGCAATGTTGATACGGAGGGTTCATCATGAAAATAAAGATGACTTCATACATGCTTTGTGATCGAAAAGCTGTGATCACTTGTAGAAGATTATCTCATGTGCCAATGTCTTCCACCTCCGAATTGAACACAAAACTTGGGAATGTTGTTGTTATATCCCTTCAAATTTTGACAAGATGCAATGTTATAAGTAGATTACAGGCATTAATTTCCACCTCCGAAAAGGTCTTCTTAAAGTGAACATGAAGTTCAAATTAAAACTATGGACCAACTAAACACAAGCACAACTACCTTATCTAATATCATCTCTATAGTTTCATCCGAAAATCTCATTTCTGACTCACATAGAAGTGCAATTAGCATCTGCTTCACCTGTAAAGTCAGAAAAACATATACTGAGAAATTTGTTGCAGCCTTCACATTCCACATGCTTTAAATAGGAATAATAAATAAAACACAGAATATCAGTTCTTATAACAAATAGGTTGCATTGAATTTTTAACACGACATGTTAATTTTCTTATGTCTTACACATCAATTAATGTGTTGATATAAGTAAGCAACAAATTCCATATTGATGAAATTCTTGCATCAATTGAATGCTCAATCAATTCAAAGAAAGATGCATTTAAAAAAATATATGAGAAATCATATGATAGAGAGGGAAAAACACAAGCTAGGGAAAGAATCAAATAGGTAATGGCCATGAAGTGAACCTCCAATTTCAACTTCATTTTGATGAAATCAAATTTTTGCATCAATGAAATGCCTAATCAATTCAATGAAAAATCCATTAAAAAAAAAGAGAAATCATATGATAAAGAGGGAAAAACATGAGCTAGGTAAAGAATCAAACAGGTAATGGGCATCAAGTGAACCTCCAATTTCAACTTCATTTCAATGAAATCAAATTCTTGCATCAATGGAATGGCCAATCAATTCAATGAAAAATCCATTTATAAAAAAAAATGAAAAATCATATGATAAATAGGGAAAAACACAAGGTAGGCAAAGAATCAAACAGATAATGGGCATGGAGTGAACCTCCAATTTCAACTTCCTTCCAATGAAATCAAATTCTTGCATCAATCATCAATGGAATGCTCAATCAATTCAATGAAAGAAGCAGCTAGAAAAATGGTTATTAATAATAAGAAGAAGAAAAGTGTTGCAAAAGATCAAACAGATAGTGGGTTGGCGTCGGCTGAAGGGAGTACTCATCGGAGTAGGCGCAGCCAGAGGGTGCCGGGGAGCGAGTGAGGGCTAAGTCAACAAGGATGTGGACGCGAGCCGGTGTCACGAAGAAGAAGGGGAAAAGAAAACCTCAGTTCACCTCTTCCAACTCAGCCTCTTCCTTGCCCTTCCGTTTCTCGGTTGCTTCAACTGAAGAGAGAGTTGTTCGGATGAAGAAAAAGTGGAAACATTAGTCAGATGAGAAGATGATGATGAAGAAGAAAGGGAGAAGAAATTGTGAGGAATTTACTTAATTACCCTTGAGTATATTTTCAAACATAAATAAATGATTTTAACACTTTTAAAAATCATGTGGCTGTGGTGATCCCACGTCTCGGTTCCACCGAGATTCCCACGGAACCGAGTCCGTGGGATCACCACTCGGTTAGAAATGGAGTATGTATATATGGGGAAGGAATGGAAAAAATGATAAAAAAAACTTTGTTTTGGATGCAAGCTGCAAGGCATGCGGTAGCAGTCATGCTAGTAATAATGCTATTGGTATGTCGTTGGCTTATTTTAATATTTTTCAAAATTAAGTTCGCACATGAACAACATGGATAAGCATTTGCTGTCAAAGATTGGGGTGGCCACTCGCCCGTGTGTGTGTGTGAAGTGCATGCGCTGGGCACACGCTTGCACGTGTTCAGAGCATCTACACTCCCTTGTTCACTATTCTACAAAAATTGAAGACCATGATTTTTTTTAAAAAATAAATTTAAAAATAAAAAAGATTTGGCGCCAACGAACCATTTGGTCTGTTGGCATCGGGTCCCTTGTATAGGGTGTTCACCTCGAGTGTCGAGCATGACTCCCCGAGTTCGATCCCCATCTCGTGCAAGGTAAGAGCACGGTTCGGTGGTGAGTGCTGCTCCGCCACGTGTTCATCCCTGGGTTCCGGTGCTTGTCTCCTTTCTCAAAATTTGGCGTTATAATATCAACATAATCTTAAAAAATTTAAATATTTTTTAAACTATAAAATTGATTTATAATAATATTAATATCCAATAAATTTGGCATTATAATTTGGCTCTACAGTGTTCTAAACCTCTACAATTTTTTTTAAATTATATTAAAATTATTTATTATTATTTTAGCCCAGTTATCATCTTAAAAACTTTAAAATTTCTTAAAAATATAAAATTTAATTTATAATAATATTAATATGTGATAAATTTGATCTTATTATAGTCACTAAAATTTTCTAGAGCGCACAACTCATGTTTTGTTTAATAATTTTTTTTCATTTATTATTATGTCTATATAATTATAATTTTGAAAACTTTTAAACTATAAAACATAATTATTGATGTTGATATTATCACCATGCTATGAATTTAATGTTATAATAGTCCTCACAATTTATTTATTTTTTTAAATTATATTTAAAATTTTCATTTATTATTATTTTATGCACATAACATTATTTAATCATTGAGTTTTTTTAATGCATTGGATGAGGAAATCAACATTCAATAGTTATATATATATATATATATATATTCATTTTCATTTCCATTTCATTTCCAAACATATACTAAAAACATCCCTAGCTAAGTTGGTTGGACGCTCATTTGATTTGGGAGAGATCATGAATTCCAATTCTAAGGGAAAAATATTTTTGAAATCGTATTAAAAAAAATAAAATTTGCCACATTGGCAGGCCTAGCCCGATGGGTTGTTCCGTCAGGCTACGGTTAAGATTAAATCTTAACTTATAACCGGGCTCATTACAGTGTGGGTTGATTACAGGTTATTGGCCCAGTTTGCCGGATTTGGCCGAACGAGTTCGGCCAGATCAGTTCTTGATTGGGCCGGGCTTAAAAATGGCCCATGCTCCGTATAAGTGATAAGTTAAGGGTGAGAGGAACAATGGGCTATGGAATATACAGCTGAAGATGTGAGAGATATTCACAAAACTCTTTATCAATAGCTATTTTTGTTGATTTTCTCTGTGAATTCCTGTGATTTTTTTATCTTTGTTTTTATTTATTTATTTATTTATTTTCTTAGTATCTCTTGCTTTGTATCTCATAACTTTAAAATTTTATATTATTTTGAATTGTTTTTTTTTTTTGAAATAAATGTGGATAAACCACAACTTTATTGAATAAAAAGAAACAGTGAACACAAGAAAAATCTCTCACCAGAAGTGAGGAAAAGAACTACAAACAACAGGAAAATAAAGAGCAGGGAGAGAAATAGCTAGGAAGGCGGAAGACACTGTCTGGTCCCTCAGACTTGTCCAAGCCATCAAAAGGGGCAACTACTCATGCGTATGATCAGGGTCCAACTCCCCAACAAGATTTGAGTTTCTAGCGCTGTAGAAGTTAAGAGAGCGCTTAATTTTCAGTGAAGCTTCAGTAAGGACTGGCTGCTGACTATCTGCTACAGTTGAGAACCAAGAGAGAAGCATATTAACAGTTTTAATAAAAATATTGTAAAGTGGTAAAGCAGTCAAATGAAAAATACGAGTGTTCCGTTCAATCCAGATATTCCACAAGATTGTATGGGAGATAAGATCCCAGAGGGTTTAGTGCTGAGGGGTAAGGGATGGAATCCAAGAAGTCCAAAGAGTAGAAATTGAATGTGGAGAAAGGTTGAAACAAAGGGCCTGTGAAAAAAACCCCAAAGGCGATTGGAGAAATCACAATCAAGAAAAAGATGGTTAAGTTTTTCTGAAGCTTTGTGACAAAGGACGCAGGTGTCTGTGGAGCTTTGAATGTTGCATCCTCTTTTGAAGAGATTTATGAGAGTGAGAATTTTATCTTCCCCAGCTAGCCAGCAGAAAAGAGTTATTTTGCTAGGACAGCGGATTTTCCAGAATTGAGAATAATGTGGACTACGCATTCCACCATCAATGAGGAATTTATAAAATGATTTGATAGTGAAAATCTCACTTTTTTCTAGAGCCCAGGAGTAGATATCTTCCTGACTATGAGAGAAATCAGGAATGATCTCTAATAGATAGGATAACATGTCTGAGGAAGCAGAGTGAAAGAGAATCTCTGGACTATTAATAAGTTGGATGAATTGTCTAATATTTATCCAAGCAGATGTAAAATCCGTAAAAAGTGTTGGCCAGAGATCTTTGAGCGGTTGTCTATCATGCCAACGATCAAACCAAAGGGATGTGCTTGAACCGTTTCTGATGATTTTGTGTATACAGGATCGGAAGGGAAGTAAAGTAGAATTTACTCCTGCCCAAAAGAAAGATTTGTTTCTAGGTGGGTTGTGGAAAAGTTTTCCGTTTGGGCTACCAATTGAGTAATTAGAGTGAATGATTTTAGCCCAAAAACTGTCTGGGTTACAAGATAATTTCCACCACCACTTCCCGAGTAAAGCTTTATTAAATTCCTGAAGGTTGAAGATTCCCCAACCTCCCATTTCATGGGGTCTGGTGATTCTATTCCAGGCAACCAGTCTGATTCCTTTGGAGCTCAGGTCAGGACCTTTCCAAAGAAAATCTCTTCGAATTTGGTCAATGTCTTTGATTACCCATGCAGGAAGTTTGAAGACCGACATCCAATAAACTGGGACAGTAGAGAGCACAGAATTAATGAGAGTTAGGCGACCTCCAAGGGATAGATAGTTTGCTTTCCAAGGACTGAGCCTATATCGAACCATTCCAATGAGTTTTGCCCAGTCAATACGTCTTGGCCTTCTTCCGGAAAGAGAAATCCCTAAATAAGTGATTGGCAAACAGTTTCTTGAACAGTTAAGAATTCTGCCGGAAGTGTGATGAGGTTGGTAACCATAGTGTGTAGAATACAAGCAGCTTTTCGAAAAGTTAATGGAAAGACCAGAAGACCCCTCAAAAAGATAAAGAATTAATTTGATGATTTGAAGATCTTCTTGTCCTCCAGCTGAGAAGATTAAAAGGTCATCATCATATTGAAAATGGCAAATGCTGAATAAATGATCCAAAGGAACACCCACTAACACTTTGGATCTAAGTGCATGGAAGAACATGGCGCTTAAGACATCTGCAGCAAGAGAAAAGAGCAGAGGTGAAGGGATCACCTTGTCTCAGACCTCTTTTACATCTAATGTAACCTTGAGTGGATCCATTTATGATGATTTGAGTTTTGGCAGTATTAAGTATAGCATGAATCCAGGAAAGCCATCTAGATCCGAAACCTCTAGCAGCAAGCACGTCTAGAAGAAAGTTCCAATCTAAAGAATCAAAAAGCTTTAGCGAAGTCCACTTTGAAGACATAACCAAGAATTTTCAGCTTTTGCAGATTAAAAATTACTTCCTGGGCACCAATGATGTTATCCGCGATGCATCTTCCTTTAATAAAGCCAGATTGTGAGTTGTCCACCAAATTAGTTATCACAGCGCTAAGCCGGGTAGCAAGGATTTTTGAAATAATTTTACAAGTGGAATTGATTAGGCTTATGGGACGATAATTCAAAACATCCTCTGATTCATTGTTTTTAGCAATGAGGGTAATGTGAATCCAGTTTAGACGTTCGAAGTTGATAGTACCCTCATAAAAGTCTTCACATAAATTGACTAAGGAGTCATGAAGGGTGGTCTAGTGTTTCTGAAAGGAAAAAATGGGGAAGCCATCTGGACCAGGAGCTTTATCAGAATTTAGATCAAAAACAGCTTGTTTTATTTCTTCAAGAGTGAAGGGTGATTCGAGCTGAGAGAGATCAACACTTTCCTTATAATCAAAGAGATACTGCCGGTCGAATAAAAATCTGTTAGGGATAGAAGTGCCAAAGAGGGAATGGAAATGATCATTGAAGATCCTACCAATTTGTTTGTTATCATCAAACCAATGTCCGTTATGGTAGATACGAGGAATATGATTTTTGTTTCTTCTTCCATTTGATACTTGATGAAAAAATTTTGTATTAGAATCACCTTCTCGGAGCCATGTGATTATAGATCTCTGTTTCCAGTAAATTTCTTTTTGTTTTAAAATAGTGTAAAGCTCAGAGCGAATTTGGGAGAGCCGATTGGATTCATCTTCAGAGAGAGTTCTACTTTCACTAATGATGTCAAGGCCTGAAGCCACTCATGCTTTTTTAATATTTTGTAAGTTATGTTATTTTTTTGAAGGATTTTTAAAAAAATTCTCTTAAATTTTGATTTTTTTTATAATTTTATATTATTTTTTAAACTATATTTAATAATTTTAAATTTTTCTAAAAAAAAGGAAATTGGCGGGTCAGCCCGTGAACAGAAGGGTTACGGCCCGGTCCGCTAGATTTGTATAGCTCAGAGTGAGTCCGGGTCACCGGTGATGAGCCGGTGTGAACAAACCCTTTTCGGTAGGGTGTTTTCCAGTGAACTTCATGGAAAAAGCTTGGTCCACCCTTTGACGCGATGGAAAGCCTTAATGCCTTGACAAACCCCGACCCTAACTCTCCATTGACGTCTCGTTCTTCTCGGCTCTGGAGACCGGCGGCGTAGCGGATCATTCAGAACCAGTGCTCGAAGCTGGTCTCCGCCAAGGACCGCTGGCTCTCTCCCATCTCTGAAGGCCGGGCACATGCAACATTCCTTGTGAATGCTTATCTCTTTCGCAGGTAATCAAGTTGATACTTTTTGAGTCTTTATTTTTGGATTAATCTTAGCATTTAAGGTGTTTGGATTGGGTGATGAATTTAGGTACTTGCCACACATGGAATCTGAGAGGAAGCCTGTGAGAAATTGACTCGCAAGCAGGTAATTCTCATCAAAGTTCTCATTTTTTTTGGAATTTTCTCCTCATTGTTACTTTTTTAATTATTACTCTCTATGTTCCTTTTTACTTATCACATTTACCTAATTCACACCGATTAAGAAAAGTTGGTTAAAGTTAGTTGGTTATCTATATTTTATAAAAAAAATATTATTACTTTACAAAACTACCCCTATTTAAAACCCCACTAGTGGAGTATATAATTTAATACTTAGTTGATTGTGATTTATTGAAAATTATACAAATACATTAAATTAAAGAACAAATTTGGAAAAAAATTATTTAATGTTGCACAAAATTGATAATGTGACAAGTAAAAAGGAACAAAGAAGAGCTTTAAAATGTGACAATTGAAAAGGAACGGAAGGAGTATTATTATTTTGTTTGTTAGCATAGTGTTGTTAAATGAAGTGAATTGTACCTAGATTATGATAATTCAAATACTATTTTTATTATTCTATGTTATTTTATGTTTTCTTGTACTTTGAACCATAGTTGTCAAATCGTGAATCAAATTGTGAATTAGAAAGCCCATTTTCTGAATCATGAATAGAATTGAACCTTGAATTTGATGATTTAGTAATAAGTGCTGAAATTTCATGTAAAATAGATTTTACAAATTTTTAACCCAAAAAAAAATTTGAAGTTTTACTATTAAATTATGATCATTCACCTATAATTACTTGAAGATTTAAATATATGTCAAGGGTATTTACATAATTATGATCAATGATCGCAAATAACAATAAAAATCATATGTGGCAATCAAAATTCAGCTAAGTCAAAGTCATCAGGATCTCCTCCCCATCTTCATCTTCGTCCAACAAGACCATTTCCTTATTTTCCTCCTTGTCCTCATCATCATTAAAATCATCTTCAACTTCTTGTACTTCTACAACTTTAGCTTTTCCTTTTCTATCTGCATTTTAAATTTATTGGGGCTAGTGAAAATAAAAGAGAGAGTTAGCTTATTTGTTTTTGTTGTGAAGATTGAATGAGAGGAAGTGTATGTTGGCTTGGTTCCTTTCTATTGAAAGAAGAAGGTCCTGATGGTTGTAGGGTTTTTTCAATGTGAATTGAGGTATGGGCATGGGATTTTAAATTATAAATTAGCTGAAATTTTAATTTTTTAAAATTTCGGCATCCCAACACAAAACATTTGAAATTTAGTGTATTTTCTGAATCAGTGTGATCAGTGAATTGGATGAATTGAATCGAATCGTCCATGAATTAGATGATACACACTGATTCCAAGGGTGACCCATTCACCCCCCTTGTTCCTGCCGTTTGTAGTGGGGTGGGGGGAAGTAGGGGTGAGCAAAAAAATCCGGATCTGATGATCCGATCCGATATCCAGTTTTTTTAACCGAATTTTTTGGGTACCCGATCCGAAAAAGAGGGTCGGGTACCCGGTCCGAATTTAAACCCAATGGTTTTTAATATATTCATTTATATATATATATATATATATATATATATATATATATATATAATTAGATATAATAAATTTAAATTTTTATATGGTTTTAAAAAAAGCAAAAAAAAGAAAAAATCCAAATCCCTCATTTAAATCCTTTTAGTTTAAATTTTTCCAAATCCCTCATTTAAAACCCTCTAAGATATATATACTTTTTTTAGACCATATAAAATTTAAATTTATTATATATATATTAATAAATTTAAAATTTTACAAGGACGTAAGTAGAAAAATTAAAAATCCCTTGTTTAAATACTTAAAGAGTTACTTATATAGTTACATTATTATTATATATATATATATACATTTTAATAAATTTAAACTCTTATAGGGTTAAAAGTAAAAGGAAAAAAAAATTCAAATCTTTATGTCTAAGATCGGTGAAACTCTTTATTATTTTTTTGAATTTTTTTGTGGGGAGAATAATGTAAGGTTTTAATCCTCTTTATAAGTTACAAGTTTCTCATATTTGTTTTTTTTTTAGGAATGTTGATGTTGTTATATATAAAAAAAAATCTATGGAGTAGATGAAACTTAATTTGGATCCGGATATCCGATATCTGATCCGGTTTAAACCGGTACCCGATTTTTAGTATCCGGTTTAAACCGGGTCGGATACGGGTCAAGCTTTTGCCGATCCGAAAAACCGGGTACCCGATCCAGTTTTAAAAACCGGGTCGGGTACCCGGTTTTGCTCACCCCTAGGGGGAAGGGGGTGGTTAATCGAACTTAATCGGCTGATTCAAGCAATCATGTTTGAACATCTACTTATGAATAATTGCTAAGAATCGGCTTGCGACCAAATGTTCAAAGTTTCCTTGAATTTTTCTACCTTTTGAACTTGGCAATATTATTTTTGTTTTTTGTTTTTTTTTTAATTTTGGAATAGTATCATGGACGGGGAGTATTTCCTTATTATGGTTATCTGTTTTGCTTTTATATAGTTTGCTGCATAATTTTCATTTTTCTATTCTGTGGGTCTGTGCTGTTTCAGGAGCTTTATTGTGAGAAGTTGTTGTCATCTTATAAGGATATGGTAAGTATGTATTATCTAATAGTGGTGTTTCACATTGTATGATTGTTATCAGTTCTGCATGTAAATTTAATTTCGTAGGTTATCCTTTTTTCTTAAGTTTTTACAAAAATGATTCGCACATGTGAAGTAAATATTTGTAGAATTTGCACTTTCTGATGACCCTAACTGGCTTTTGGGTTAATTTTCTTCTTCCAACATAATCATGGTTAATTTTTTTTTTAAATCCTGCTGTTGTTTCATCAACCATTAAATTATATGACATTGTGTTGATGTTGATATTGACATGGGCTTATGTTCTTATATTGCAATTTATATTCAAAAGTTTAAGAATGTTGGAAGGTATGTTAATTTTAACCGATAGCTTGTTTTTGCAATTTCCTATAATTCTTCTGCATCCACCTCTTAGAATTTTATGAATCCCTAACCAGTTAGATTTCACGTTTCTTTTATAATGTGCATGAATTGCAGGCTGAAGTGGTTTCTGACTTGTTCAAAGCGTCCAAATCTATGCAATGCTTCATCAAAGGATCAGCTAGCAGTTCCCTAATACAATTTTCTGATGCTCTGGGAGTTATGAGTGACCCTAGAGATGGAGGGGGGATATCGGTTTTTACACACTTTTCAGTGTTAGAGTTTGGTGAGGATCTAATTTTTTACCGAATTGAAAGTTAAAACACTTAATAAGAGTTTATGGTGTTAATTCATGCATAGGTGGTATGTGTTAAAGATTAGCTCAACTTTTCTATCTTCATTCCTTTGAGAGACCATGTATTTATGAGTTTGATTTAACAGTAAGTTTTTTACGTAGCATATATGTTTGTGAAAACACAAAATAAATCTTTATCATGACATTGAATGCATTATATTATTCAACGCTGCTGATTCAACCAACTAATTGTCAGAGTTTGTTATGTTCCTTATTTTGATAATAAGGACCCTGCATCTGAAAAACTCTTTACTGAAACTATCGTTATCTATAACTACTCTCAGAAAATCTGGCGCAAGAGATGGTTGAGATGTATGCATCAGAGCTGAGTTTGAAGGTACTACAATCACTTTATTGATTTTAAAACCGATAAAGATGTATGTTACAAATTAAAAACAAGGAGTTCGGCTTTTTTTTTTTTTTAATCTTTCCCTTTAAACTGCGTAATATGAAAATATATTCCATGTTCATACTATATGCTAGGCTGAGATTCTCTTTAGCTACTGTTCTCAACTTGATGAACAATGTGGTATCTTGTCCTCGTTTTACTATCATTTCCAACGGCTGATTGTGGTTGAACTGTTGTCTCTTAACAAGCAAGAAGCCATTGGAGAACAAATCAATGATCCTAGCTGGCAAATTGAGTTGTATATTGGAGAATTTTAACAATTTGCAAATGATCGGTTTACTCTCTGAAGAAAACTTTCTGCCTCTTCTGCCAAGACTAAAGGATTGGAAATTTAATGATCATTTTGGTGACAGATCTTGCCATAACAAAATCAGTGAGGTCTTACAGGTAATTTGATTGATGCATCTGATATCCTTGATTTTTTTAATATTTTTATGACAGAATTTTAACTTTTTGTTTCCAGTTTTGGTTCATTGTTACATGCGCTTTTGATTGTCATGTTTTTTAAAATTTATATACCTTGTTTCATTCATGACCATGTGAACGCTAACAACTAAAATAATTTTTAATCAATTATTAGTGTTCATTATGTACAAAGTTGGATACTATGTTTGCAACTCAGAATATCTTTTATATGCCTTTGGCCATCAGTACTTTATTTTTGATTATTTATTATTTCTTTGTGTTACTAACCATCTACGTTTTGCTTTTTATATATGTTAGTATGTGGTCCGTATTTCTAGATTTGTTATATTTGTTTTGTTTTGGCTGATTTATTGATATATTTATGCATATACCATCCCGTTGCTCTTCTACGTAACCAACCAGATTGAGCTTGAACCTTTGCTATTGTTACATTATTACATTGTTACATGCACTTTTGATTGTCATCAAAATTGATATTTTGTTTCATCATAACCATGTAAATGCTAACAACCAAAATAATTTCTAATCAATTATTATTGTTCATCATGTATAACCATGGATCATATGTTTATGCATATGGACATCATTACTTACTTTTTAATCATTTATTATTTCTTTATGTGGCCATCTTTGTTTTGCTTGATGTATGTTAATTCTGCGATTTGTATTTCAGGATTTGCTATATTTGCTGTATTGGCTGATTTATCTATATATTCTTGTCTATATATTTATGCATTTATCATCTTGTTTCTTTTCCAACTATCTAGTGCCCATGAACAAGCTGAGTGCACTTGAATCTATGCTATTGTTTTAAGTTTCCTCCCTTAGAAGGCAAGGAGAATTCAATAGAGATTGTGGAAGGAATGTTTGCAACATTTGAGCTGCTTTTGTTGTATGACATACAAAATGTGATACACGCTATTTATGATCTAGTTACATCTGCAATTAACTCATGGTTTTAATAGGATTGCTTCGTTCAACTCCTTAAAGGTTAAAAGTTTGCTCATCTTTATCTCAAATGTTAGATGTAGAGAAAGTATTGTACATTAATTTTTCGTTTTGCGCGTCATAAACTTGATGTCTGAATCTATCTGAGACATTAACTTAGAGCTTAGAAGGTACTCTTCTATCTCTTAAGAAGAGGTGTTCTTACTCACAATTGCTCTGACTTGTCTTGCAGGTGTACTTAACCGTATGGCTTACTGAAGTCAATATTAATATTAATAGGTAAGAAAACTAAATTATCTTTTTCTTTCTGTGGATGTCTTTCAACTGAGAACATAGTAAACTTCCATTTCTACATAGACAAAGATAATCTCAAAATTAAGATAAGATTCACTGATTTTGAGTACATTGGCCTTGTGAACCCCCTAAGAGATGAAGCATTTGGCTTTATGTTATGCCATTCTATTGAGCTTTTGTGTGCTTCTTTTGGCCTTCTCTTAATTCTGGTATTCCTCCAAACCTAATCCGTACTCGTTATTCACTGCAGGGTTAATGAAATATTTTCAATCATTGAGGGCGAGACACAAATAAAGCTTTCTTAGTGTCCCTGATTTGCATGCTGAAGGGATGCTGAACTTTGAACTTCTGTAATTGTGGTATGGAGCATCTGCAACATAAAATTTTTTCTCACATGATCATGCATTTTGTTCTGATTAATCGGTAGAAACTTTTCCCATAATATAACATTTCAGCATTAGATTATTTAGGTTCAATTTTTCAGCAATTTTGTTAATTTTGGTAGAAACTCAAAAATTTGTGAGGTACTCTATTGACCATGGTAACTTATAGGTTAAATGAGACAGTGGAAAATTTTATTCCATGTGATTCATACATTTAACCAACACTTTTGATCATTTTTACCAAGCACTGATTAGAATCCTACCTGGAAAACTAAAATCATGCCTCTGGCCATTATGGTCCACCTGTAAAACCTAGTTAACTATAACTCAGTCTTCACTTGGCTATATTAGTCAGGCATTAGGCAACCTGAGCGCAGGTGGATTAGATGCAAACCAAACTCCTTCCACTGGTCACTGCTGCCTGAATCTACCTTACAACTTCCTCGTTGCTGTTGTTTCTGCCAACAATAGCTGCTTATGGCCTTGTTGTCGTCATTGAAATGTTTGTTGTTTGCTGGCGTCAATATCTTTCTAATTAGGGCATGTTTAGTTGGCAGTGAGTGCAATGTAACATTTTTTAACATGTAAATTGTTGTTTAGTTTGATGCAAATATCCATTGTTTTACAGTCATTTGTAAGTGACTGTAAAACACGTCTCATTGCATCCAACATATAAAATGGCTATCAGTTGAAGTGTTGTAAAAGTTTGATCTTACAATCACATTTTCCCAAACCCTCATTAACTTGATTACATGAATCAAACCCTTGCACAATGAAGCTGTATGGTTGCTATGGCTGGAAAAATGGAGATGCAAGTGGAGGATCAACTAGGAAGATCGCCGCGGGGTTCACTAATGCTGCCGCCTCTACCTCTGCTGCTACCAAGGAGAGACAGGGACCCGAGTATGCAACGGGATGAGTGTGATGACCGGGGACTGCCGACTTCTAGGAGAGGTGACAGGGAGCGGGACTGTCAATGATGTGGCAGTGGCAGCATGCCCCTTTCAACATTACTTGCCTCCTCTATGTTGATATTTTTTTTTTTTTGTTTTTTTGTTGGTATATCTTTCAATTTGGATGCTAGTTTGGGAATTTCATCAACATTTAGGGTGCGTTTGATTTGGAAGTGTTCCATTAAATTGATGAAGTTTAGAAGTGCCACTTAGGGGGAAATGGAAGTTTCCATTTAAAGCACTAGTTTTGTGGGTCGGGTTGCAGGATGTAGTGCCACATGTTTTACCACTTTCTGTATTTGAATTGTGGAACTGAAAAATATGAAAAATATGACTATGATGGTTTTTGTTGATTGGTTAGTTTGAAGGTAGGGTTTCATTTACCAGTTTATGTTGGGGTGAGTTTACCTACTTCAATTTTGTTGGGTCAAGGATTTAGATGTTGGACTGTAACTTGATAATTATTTTGAAGTTGCATTCTAACTGGTAGGCTTTATCTAATGTCTACTTTTTTATTAAATTATTATTTATTTTATTTTATTCATTATTTTTTGTGTTACAAATAAATTTGTAATTAGATGTGGATGAAACGTATTAATTTTTTCATGCATTCAAACTTATAATTAAGCTTAACATTGCGGATTAACTTTTTCAATATAGTATTGCTTCCCTTATATTAATAATTGGACTGAACATATTAATTATAATGCAAGATTTCAAAATAAAATGACTACTTTATTCTAAAATATATATCGTTAAAGGATGTTACAAAAGAATTAAAGATAGGATTAAATTTTTTAAAATTTAACTAAAAAACAATTAAAGGGGTCGTTTCGCATTATTTCTAATTCCTGTTTTTTGTTTTCAATTTCATATTTTGGAAACAAAACTAAGAAAATATGTTTGGCACTCTGTTTTTGTTTTCAAAAATTTTGGCAACAATCCTCATGTTTCCAAAAAAAAGGAAACAAGATTTTTATGTTTTTTTTAAACTTTTTTGGAAACGTTTTCAAAACTTTTCCTTTTCTACTCTCTCTCTCTCTTTCCCTTTTTAATTTTTAATTCCTTTTAAATTTTTATTATTTTTATTATTTTATTACTTTTTGTTTTTTAAAGTATCACAATTTTTTACAAATCAATACTAATAATTTAAAAAATATATATTTAATAAAATATTTATAAAAATTTATTATTTGGATTTCATATTTTATAAATTAGTTTATATAGTATGAAAAATTATATTTTTATAATGTATTTATGAAAATTATTGTTTTATCCTTAATTTTTTTAAAACTAGGATAAAATATAGTGGAAATTGCTAAAAACACCCCAAAGTTTTCAATATGCACATATTCTCCCCCTAAATTTGAATATCCATAAAAACCCCTTCCTTTTGAATACAATAATTTTTTAAACCCCCCAAGCATCTAACAGTGATTGATAGAGTTAATTTGGATCTTTTTGGATGAAATTGTCCCTTGCGTGGGAAGTTGTGGCAAGTGTGACAGGGTTTGACTATAATGCCCTTGGGTGCAATGAGTTTTTATTTAAAACATGAGGCTTCTGTTTAAAATATGAGGTTCTGTTTAAAAAATAAGTTTCTGTTTAAGAAATGAGTACATGCATTACTCTTCATGCTAACCTAAATTCTTTTATTTATAGTTATAATGTAATCATGCTAACCTAAATTTTTTCCCACAAACTTATTAAATTTTTAATGTAAATATCGTTATCTCCATATAATAAAGAACAACCATCTTTATGCTTGTTTGTCTTTGTTTAACTATGGATGCTTCTGTTTAATATATTGCGTTTACGTTTAAAAAAGCGTTTAAATATCGTTGTTTCTATTAAAATATGTACGAGTGGTCAAGATTAATTGGTTTTTATACCCAGGATTAATTTGTTATGTAAATGTTGGTTTTTCTGTTTAAATATCAATATTTCTGTTTAAAAAATGAGTTTCCTGTTTAAAAAATGAGGTTTCTATTTAAGAAATGAGTTTTCTATTTAAGAAATGAGATTTCGATTAGGTTTCTGTTTAAAAAATGAGTTTTTTTTTTGTTTAAAAAAATGAGTTCTCTGTTTAAGAAATGAACTCTCTATCTAAGGAATGAGTTCTCTGTTTAAGAAATGAGTTCTCTATTTAAGAAATGAGTACATGTATTACTCTTCATGCCAATTTTAAATTCTTTTGTTTGTAGTTATAAGTTTGTTTGTAGTTATAATGTAATCATGTTAACCTAAATTCTTTTCCACAAACTTATTAAATTTTTAATGTAAATATCGTTATCTCCATATAATAAAGAACGACCGTCTTTATGCTTGTTTGTTTTTGTTTAACTATCGATGTTTCTATTTAATATATTGCATTTACGTTTAAAAAGTGCTTAAATATCGTTGTTTCTATTTAAATATGTACAAGTGGCCAACATTAATTGGTTTTTATACCCGGGATTAATTTGTCACGTAAATATTGGTTTTCTGTTTAAATATCAATGTTTCTGTTTAAAAAATGAGTTTGTTGTTTAAAAAAATGAGGTTTCTGTTTAAGAAATGAGATTTCTGTTAGGTTTCTGTTTAAGAAATGAGTTTTCTGTTTAAGAAATGATTTTTCTGTTTAAAAAAATGAGCTCTCTGTTTAAGAAATGAACTCTCTGTTTAAGAAATGAGTTCTCTGTTTAAGAAATGAGTTCTCTATTTAAGAAATGAGTACATGTATTACTCTTCATGCCAACCTAAATTCTTTTGTTTGTAGTTATAATGTAATCATGTTAACCTAAATTCTTTTCCACAAACTTATTAAATTTTTAATGTAAATATCGTTATCTCCATATAATAAAGAACGCCCGTCTTTATGCTTGGTTATCTTTGTTTAACTATCGATGTTTCTGTTTACTATATTGCGTTTATGTTTAAAAAAGTGCTTAAATATCGTTGTTTCTATTTAAATATGTACGAGTGGCCAAGATTAATTGGTTTTTATACCCAGGATTAATTTGTCACATAAATATTGGTTTTTCTGTTTAAATATCAATATTTTTGTTTAAAAAATGAGTTTGCTGTTTAAAAAAATGAGTTTTCTGTTTAATAAATGAGTTTTATGTTTAAGAAATGAGATTTCTGTTAGGTTTCTTTTTAAAAAATGAGTTTTCTGTTTAAGAAATGAGTTTCTGTTTAAAAAAATGAGCTCTCTGTTTAAGAAATGAATGCTCTGTTTAAGAAATGAATTCTCTATTTAAGAAATGAGTACATGTATTACTCTTCATGCTAACCTAAATTTTTTTATTTGTAGTTATAAGTTAGTTTGTAGTTATAATGTAATCATGCTAACCTAAATTCTTTTCCACAAACTTATTAAATTTTTAATGTAAATATCGTTATCTCCATATAATAAAGAATGACCGTCTTTATGCTTGGTTGTCTTTGTTTAACTATCGATGTTTCTGTTTAATATATTGCGTTTACGTTTAAAAAAGAGATTGGGACCAGTAGGCCCTTGAATTCCCCTGGTCTAATACTAGATTGAATCGTAACTCCTTAATGCTATTTCACAAGTAATCATTAAGGGAGTCTTCATATGATCTCCCAAACTCCTTCCAATTGTAATTAATGATCCTCCATTGTATTGTTTAGTAAATTGTAGAAGTAGGATAAAGAAACATCAAAGTTTAGGCTATTCATTAAGTGAAAAGGAAGTAATAGGAGCCTCTTGTAGTTCCTCGGGAAATACGACCCTCGTGTTCACCCACGAGGTAATACTTAAGGATCTGTACACTTGCGGTATTCACAGACTAATTGAAATAATATTTGCATATTTATATTCATATATTCACACACCTTAGAAGTCCATCAAGTTTTTGGCTCCGTTGCCATGGAGCACTTAGTCGAGAGATTCTATGAAAACTCGCAGCTTAGTGTTTTAGACAAATTATTCTTTTGTATTATCTTACTTGTTCTCTTATAACGACAATAACTTATTCTTGCTACCTTCTTCTGCAAGTGATTGTTCATGACTAGAGCTAATCCTACTAATCTAGTAGAAGGAGATAATGAGGTTGAGAGAACACTTTTGAGAAAGCTCTGGGATAAAGCAGTTATGGAAGTAGACAGTGATAGTGACGACGCAGAATCTGCTACCATGGCTGAACCAAGGAGGACACTTTCAGAGTATGAAAGGTCACAATTTATAGGAAAAAAGTTTAGTGTTCAAGGCGCAACAGTGGAATCTAGCAACTTTGAGATTAAAGCTAGCACTATTGGGATAATTCAAAACTCCTATCAGTTCGACGGCCAAGTAGATGAAGACCCAAATGGCCATCTCACAAAGTTTGTACAGATTTATTCAACGTTCAAGATAAGCACAGTTACAGATGATGTGATCAAACTGTGACTTTTTCCATTCAGTCTGAGAGATTCGGCACATCGCTGGCCTACTTCTCTAGCACTAGGGTCGATCAACACATGGAACAACTTGGTGGAAAAATTCCTTGGATGTTACTTTCCACCAAGCAAGGCAACAAGGGTAAGAAATACAACCACACTTGTTCTCCACACTTATCATCCATCTAATCCCTAAGATTTCCACCATTTTCATCGCAAAGAACTCATCAAAAAGAAAAGGAGAAAAGAATGGGTGAAGCTTACCTTCAAGATCCAAGCCCAAGGAGAATCCTCACAAGAGGAGAAGAAGATCTAACCTCTCCTAGCTTCCTTCTTGATCTAGAGTCAAGAGATGGGGAAGTTTAGGGAAAAGAGTATGAGGCTTAGCGGAGGAGAGGTGTGGGGGAGAAAGAGGGAAAGGAAAGGGATGAAAACCTTAAGAAAAAAGGGGTTTTTAAAACCTTAGGCTCGGGGGTCCATGCAGGCACCCATGCGGCCGCATGGCTCCTAGCCTAGTCCATGCGGGCATCCATGCGGCCAGCATGGTTGCCCGCATTGTCATGCCTGCCGTATAGGGAATGACTTAGGTGAAGTTAAATATGTGTAGTTAGTGTAGTTCACCATTGACATTGTGACACGTGTCCTAAATATATATAAAAATATAATAACTTTCCTATAATGTCCTTACCTTTTTTTAAAAATTACTCATCTTATGCCACGTGTCAAAGATCCAATGGTGAACTACACTAACTACACCCATCTAACTTAACCTAAGTCATTCCCTGCCCTATAACCCCTTTTGGGTCTAAACACATGGGAACACTTCTAAAAACACCCAAACAAGAGATATAAGCGGAGGACGGGTTAAAAACAAGGTAGGGAAGTAGGAAAAAGTCAGAATATCACAATATGCTTTAACTGTGTATTTACCACAAAATATGATTTAGATGAGAGCATAGAAAGATATAAGGCAAGGGCAGTGGCAAAAGGGTTCACCTAAACATATGGGTTGATTAAGAAGAGACCTTTGCACTTGTGACCGAGATTAATTTAATCAGGGTTCCGTTATCCTTAGAGGTAAATCATAACTAACCATTACACCAATTGGATGTTAAAAATACCTTCCATAATGGAAATCTAGATAAGGATGTTTTTGTGAATCTACCACCTAGGTTTGAGGAAAAAATGAGGGAAAACACAATATGTAGATTAAAATGTCATTATACTGCCTCAAACAATCCCCTAGAGTTTGGTTTAAAAGTTTTGGGAAAGTTGTGAAGAGTTTTAGTGATCATTTAGCCTAAATTGGAGGGCTTTCCAACACCTAATTTCTTGGTATGTTGATACCACAAAACCCATTCAATCCGTCTATGACCTAGTACAAGGGAATTCTCATTCACCAAGCATAATTCAAACAAGAATTATAGAATTTTTCATATATAATTCAAGATATGCAAGCATCATAGATTAAATCTCAAACTCAAAATTGCATTAAACAAAACCAAGCATCCAAAATCACATGTTTATCCCAAGTTTCACCGACATCATGTGGCCTTGGTATTTAGTTCAACATAGATGAGAAATCAACAAATTAAAGTATGTAAGAGAACAAGAAACTCATTTCTAAACTCCCCCTTGATGCAGAATGATGAGATGTGATGAAGGTCGTGGGCTCTTGATCTGGTATTTATCCTCACTAGGAATTCTAGATCAGTGTCTACCACTATAATGCACTTGTAACTCAAGTAATAAAGTATGTGTGAAAATGCAAGATGCAGATCCTACGAGGAGTATAAGTACTAATACTACCTACTTTCCTATTATCTAGTATATCGATTGACAATAATGCATAATATATGAAAATAGAACCCAAAAAATTATCATATTTTCATCTATGTAGAAGTAAAGGAAATTTGCATAATCCCACTTTTCAGAGAAATATTTCAATTATTTTAAGAATAAATAACTTCATAAATAAACTAATTAATGTCAGATAAAGTTAAATACACAAATAAATCAATAAAAAAAATTATAAAAATAATTAATTTAACCTCAAGTAATTAAATAATAATAATTAAATTACTAAAACAAAAGATTAATTTATATTGTATAATTACTTGCCTGACTATGGCTCAAAATAACTCCCAAAAGCTAAGCAGACACACTATGTTTTACAAACATAGTAGTGAAGGGAAAGTTGCCATTCTAATTGTTTATGAAGATGATATAGTTTTGACAGGTGATGACAAGGAGGAATAAGAGAAACTTAAAAGAAAGATAGCAACAAATTTTGACATCAAAGACTTGGGAAACTTGAAGTAATTTCTTGGCATGGAATTTGCTAGATCTAGACAAGGTATAATTGTGAATTAACATAAGTATGTCCTCAATTTACTTGACGAAATAGGCTTTGTTGGCTACAAACCCGCTGAAAGATCAATTGAACCCAATCTTAAACTGCAACCATCTTAGGCCAAGGAAGTTGCTGATAAAGAACAATACCAAAGACTTGTAGATGGTTGGTTTATTTATCTCTACTTGCCTTGATATTGCATTTGTAGTCAGTATGGTAAGTCAATTCATGCATTTTCTTAAGCAAAAGCACTTCAATGTGTTTATAAATTTCTCATATACCTAAAGGGAACTCTTCGAAAAGGTTTATTGTTCAAAATGGGGGCACCTATTTGGATCAAGAAACTATTAGAAGATATGAGGATTCCAAAAGCTTTACCTATGAAGTTGTATAGTGACAACAAGGCTGTTGTCTAATAGCTCACAACCAAGTGTTTAATGACAGGAAAAAGAACGTAAAAATTGACAAACACTTCACTAAATAAAAACTTAAAAGTTGGTTTATCTATATGACATACATTCCTACTAGCGACAGGCCTGGTCTTAACGGAAATGGGGCTCCAGGTAAAATCATAAGATTTTTTTAAAAATATTTATTAAATAATAAATTACGTAATAAAATTAAAAAAAATGTGAATTATTATTAATAATTAAGATAAATAAAGTATTAACATCTAAAATCTAAAGATATCCTTCTAGTCTTTTATTTAATAACCTGCACTACATAAAAAAAAAACACAGTTAAAGTTCACTTTTCTTGTCTTTTGAGTTGCAAAGCTAAAGATTATATTTTGATATTTCAGTTGAGATACCAATTTTTTTTTTTCAAAAGAAATATTGGAAAATTCATTTAATCTTTCTTGTGACATAAATATGATTATATTAACTCCAATTTTGAAAAACCTATTTCTGCTGAAGCAATAGTAACATGTATAGTTAATGATATTCTATAAGTAATCCAAGCATATGGAAATGAGTTTAAGAAGTGTCTTTTCGAAAAACTTCTTTTAAAACTTCTAACTCAGAAAATAAATCCAAACAATAAATATCAAAAACTGTGTTTTGTTTTGAAAAACCTTCAAGATTGAGACAATATACTTTCAATTGATTATCATCCTTTAAATTTTGTAAATCATGTAGAAAATAAAAAATATTTCATATATTTTGAATTTTTAAAATCTACTATTAAAAGGAATAATAGCGTGATCAACTATACGAGTAAAATAATTCAATCTAAAATCATCTTTTGGCAACTGTGTTACCTCATCGGTATCATTTTCCTCCATTATTTTTTTCTCTACGAATTATTCTTTTCTCATTAAAACTGGCTCTATATTTATTTGAATAGCTATTTCTTTAGCTAAAATTAATGCTGTTGAAATTTCATATTCTCTATAACTTTTAAGAAATGCAAGAAGAGTTTTTAATTAATTAATAGCAATATCAATTTGCATGTCTTTGGCTTGTAAGATTTTACTAATGATATTTATAGCAAATAACAAATCATATGAAATAACTATGGCCATAAAAAATTCAAAGTTTTTGAGCTCATATACAACCAAACAATTAGCTTCACTATTTGTTTGGGGTTCATCACTAGCTTTTGCTAACTCAAGTAAAATATCTCTTATTTCAGGAGCTTGAAACTTAATTGCTTTAACATTTACAATATGACTCTCCTAACGAGTTTGTGCTAGTGGCTTAACAGTTAAACTATGAACATGATTTTTTAAAATTTTCAATTTTTTTTGTGGAAAAGGGAAAAAACTGAATAAATATGTTGTAAAACTTCAAAAAATGTAATAGCTTTTGGACAACAATTAGCCATATCAGAAAGTACCAAATCAAGGGATGACAACCACATGGTGTATAAAAAGCTCTTGAATTGATATCAAGTAATTGTTTTTTACACCTTGATGCTTTCCCTTCATGTTAGATCCATTATCGCATCCATGTCCCCTTATATCATCAATATTAAGATCAAGCTTTTTTATTATATTCATGAGCTCCTTGAAAATTTTTTCTAGATGTATCAACCAATTTTAAAAATTTAATAAAATATTTTTCTATTTTAATTGGAAATGATGAAACATCTACACATCTTAATATGAGAGACATTTTGATAAGGACATGACTGGCAAAACACCTATTCAAGTTCCAATTCGTCTGGTCACTCATTCACGAAATAGGTAATTCAAGGAGACTTTGAATGGGCTGGTTAGAGAAGTTTGGCCCAAGCTAATATGCGGAGGCCCATTGAAGGTGATGAAGGTATGTCATATGGTGGGAAATTTATCATTCAAATTCAATTTTGTGAAGAAAATCTTCAAGGATGCAACATAAAAGGCACAAATCAAAATTAAAGATTATTGGCTATTTTAGTTTTACTAGATAATTAATGACACACCCCATGCGTGTGTGTACCGCAAGTGCATGGGTCATCGAAGTAATAAAATACCCCGGTGAGTGGTAGTCGAATCCACAGATAATAGATGCTCAGAAATAAGATGTATTGCTATTTAGCTAGAACGAAAACCAATCTATGAGTTGATTCAAAATAGCAATGCAAATAAAAGTAAAAGAGACAAGAGAAAGCAAATGGAGTACAAAGAGGTAATCAATGATAAAATGGGGCACCCGGACAATGCTCACCCTAGGACTATTATTTCAAGCACAAGACTAATATTATGCCTCCTAATTGAAGTTTAATGAGTCGTGGAAATCCAAAGGCACACGGTACCAAAACTAACGTCAATTGTGACTAAAGCTCAACACTATGCCCCGGCGAAAAGGGATGCTCTCAACACCTCACACTGTGTGAGACTGCTTGAGGCTCTAGGGACTCCAAGTGATGAACCCTATTCCCTAATTTAGATCTAACCCATTGGTCCAGGTGAAGGATCTCTAATTATAATTAAGCCCCAGCACTAAAGATTACTCAACACTTCACTTTGTTGCTCACTCAACTAAGCCCCATTGGAGTTTGTCTCTTAGCACTTCACTCTATCATGTCCGCAAAGAACTCTTGGAACATGGAGATAGGATAAATCACGTTGGAAGAGAAAGGGGATGTTCCACTACCTTTCGACTCACTCTCTCAACCCTGTTCAATCTTGCTAAGTCTAACCCAAGTGAAGTTGTCACCCCTTCAAAGGGTTACCTAGATTGATTCTCAACCCTAGTGTCACTCTAAGGGAAAATCATAACAATAAGTATGCAAGATTGAAACTCAATTAAAGCATCAATCAAAGAAACATAATAGAAGTCAATGAAACAAAATTATCCTAGGGTTTACAAGTCCAAGCACCCACTAAGGGTCTAGCTCTCTATGGAGCAATACAAGTCAACAATGAAATAAAAAATAAGTGCAAGCAATCCATAGAGACAATCCCCATTATCGTCCATGTCGATGGTCTTCAAGAGCCGCCTCATCTTCTCCAAAGACTTTTCCATCAAGCCTAGGGTATACTCCACTGAATCAAAGCCGTCGGAAGCTCCGCCAATAACTCTCCTCCGAAGAAAATCAATGTCGAATGCCTTAGGAATGCTCCAAAATCCCAGCAAAAATCTCTCAAAACCCTAGCCGAGCTCTCCCCAAATGATAGACAAAAGATAGGAAGAAGATCCCCAAAACAAACTTCTGAAGCGATATTTAAAGGGCTGAAATCGGGCATCCACACGTCCTTATGGATATTCCACACGGGTGTGGATTTCTAGGCTTCTCATTTCCTGCATGTTGTGAATAGTAACTACTACAAATCATTAAATATGTAATCAAAATCCAATTATAGCAAATGCAACATTAAAAAAAACATTAAATTGAGCACTCCAACCAAAAATTAAACAGGAAAAGAAATGTTGACCAACTAAAGAGATGCTGCAAAAAAGGAAAACTGTTGAAGATGTTCTACAAGAGAGGAAAACTATAGGCATCTTAATTGCAGTCTTTAAATCAATAAGGGGAAAACAAATAACATTTAGATCTAAAAATTAAAGACTTCTCAAGATTGACAAATAAAAGGGAAAAGTTTCTAACCTACAAGAGACGATGTAGACAAAGGATGAGTGTGGGGACGAACCTTACAATACCATAGAAGATGTGTTGTTGACACGAGGAGATGTCGACAAGGATGGGGATAGGTGTGGAAGGAGGGAGGGTCAAGGGGGTGCTTCAACATCCCCTTGACCCCATTCTATGAGATATATATTATATGTATATAATACATAATATGTGTGTATATATATATATTACATAATGTATGATATAATATATATATATATATAATATTATATGATATGCAAGTCTTGATTAAGATCAACTTGCATATCATGTCTTGATCCAAGACTCTTTTTTAGAACTGTCATAATTGGCCACTTGACTTATGGACATTTATTCCAATGCTTTATCTATATAAGATCTTCAAGTCTTAAAAAAACAACTTCACACCTACATTCATAATGTTATAATAACTTTTGCTTTTGTTGAATGTCATGTCTTAGAAATAATTAGAATGTGGCATACGACATCCAAGCTAATAAATATGATACATTGTAAAACTAGAGTCAGACATCTGATATGTCACATTAATTAATAATTAATAAATAGCGAAAGTAGGATCACTTACCTCTAGCCATAGCAAATTAGACAAGATAAATGAAAGGACTAAGATTTGTACTTGTAAAAACCAAGACTCTTCCAATCTATCCTAATTAGATTTAAATTAATATTTTCCGACTTGATCCAAACATTAATCATAAGTAATCTAATATCTATACACACTAATCCATAAAATGTTTGTGTTGACATTAAAAGAATCAACTACACAAAGCATGGCGGTAAGTTATAATTATAAATTGAGTATCAACTTCTATTTATGACAATGCAATCTCTCTCTTCAATACAACCTCCTTTATGGTATTTCAACATAATGAATAAGCAAAATGCTTATTCGGGTCCAACACAAAGATAATATGTAGTCATTCTCAAACTTAATGTAAACAGTAGACTAGAAGACAAATAAACACTCAAGAGTTTTAATAAAGATGTATAATATCCAAAATAGTGTATCAAATAAAAGTTTACAGAAAAGAACCAAGTCCTATTTATTCTGTATATGATCCTGAACAACTTAAGTGCATGCATTTCATATAAAGATCAACAACCATCAATTCAATGCTAATGTATTCAGGAACACAATATCTAAATTATCAAATGCAATGGCCTAGAGATAAAAATTCTCTATTTCATCCCAAACACAAAACTATTGAACTATATATACCCAACAACATTACCTCAATATACTCGACATCATGAGAAGAAATAACAACCAAAGAAATGCATTTCTTAAAAAGATAGCCCTATTTGCAACTATAAGAGTTAACCGATTGTTGATTTGAGAAGATCAACAAAGCCAACAAAATCTTAATTTGAGTAATCAACAATATCGAAGTTGTTAAACATAAGCATGTAGTCATAGTTCCTTACAAGTACCTCATCACTTTCTTTATGGTTTTCTCAAAATCTAAAGATTATAATGATATCTTCATAACATTCCAATAACAATTGCAATGCTCAAATTTCAACAAATTTGAACACACATAGGGCTTCCCAAAATTAAGGATATGGAATGTTTTCTAACAGCTCTCTTTCAAAACACATCACTATTAATAATAAACTATGCATTAGGTAAATAAGCTTTCATTAGAAATGCCTCACAAAATATATTCATATTGATTTCTAGAGATCAAAGTATAATGCCTCAAAATCACACTTTATAATCTTAATGTTGATGACA
Source organism: Dioscorea cayenensis subsp. rotundata (assembly GCF_009730915.1). Lineage (NCBI taxonomy): Eukaryota > Viridiplantae > Streptophyta > Magnoliopsida > Dioscoreales > Dioscoreaceae > Dioscorea > Dioscorea cayenensis. Next base: position 12,487,318 of record NC_052478.1, read on the forward strand.
TAAGACACATTAATTATCTCATTCAAATCAAAATTCTTAGAGAGTAATTACTTCACCAAACACATCAATATATCTACATTATCCTTGAATATGACTAGAATATATATGTGCTCCCACTAGCCTTATGGTATATATATGATTCATATTATTCTTTACAAAAATAAATGAAGAGATAAAATTATAAAATTTCAAATACTACCAACGAAAGAGTCATTATGCAGATTTCTTAAATTGCACATCAAAACCCTTACCTTCAATAAAGAGGAACCCTTGAGGTCATATACCTCTTTTCCAAAATCTTCATTGAAAGGTCAATTTTTGTATCTAAGATAAAATGAGCAACAAATGTGATAATAACATGAAGAGCTAATAGAAAACATAAGAAAATCCCTTATAATCTATTCCATTTATATGAGTAAATCCCTTCGCAAAATAGTATTATCTTATATCACTTAATGTTGCCAAATGAGTCCATTTATTTTTTAAAAATAAACAGTCTCTACACAATATGGCAACTCAACAAGATCCCAAATACCATTACATGCTATAGAATCAATCTCATACATTATGGCTTTATACAACAACTTAGATTTACTATAACTAATGCTCGTGAAAACATTTTTGGTTTATATTTAGCTCAAAATTGTGGATACACAACATAATCACCATATACCACTAATTCTAGGTTATTTTTTTTAAAGTTGCATCAATATGACCTTGAAGAGGTTGTTTCTTAACAAATTAGTTTAGTTAACAACTTCTAGTAGATGTAACCTACCCTGATCTACTAGATCATGCTTAAATCATTAATAGAAGTTATTCAATATTAATCTTAACTTGATAGATGCTATTTATAACAACCACATGATCTTCCTCAAAACTTGATAGGTTGATCACTCTCACTGATCAAGTCATTCATAGCAATTTACATTTGTCAACTCTACAATTCTAGTGATATAAGTTGAACAACAAACCTTTGAACCCATAGATCTTAGTTAAACTGCAAAAGAACATGCATTGATAGTCATCAGGTCTAAAGTTTCTCTCATATATAAAAAAAAAAATCCAAATGCACTTATTGGTCTACCTTCCCTTTATGTAATCTATACAAAAATTCAAAGTTTATAAAACAGGGGTATCAACTACTCCATAATCTTTGATTTTCTTTATGGATATTATCCTAACCTCCAATGCCAAAAATATAGATGAAAATTTATTTATAATATGTAGGTGAGGTTAAGTATACACACCCTATATTTAGAATAATCCTTCTTTATATGTGTAGATTTACTGTAGGAAATATTTTGGATTTCTTGTTATTCTTTACTTAAACATTGTCCTTTATTCATAACTTAAGTACTTTCACTATTCTTCATTATCAAACTCCTTTCCTTATAAACACATATGGTAACTATTTACCCTTACATGCCTTATAGGAGATTTTAAAACAATGATAAGATCTCCTATTAGAAAGATGCATAAGAAAACTTTAATACCTTAACCTCAAGAGATTCAAATGAGCCATTGTCCTTTTTAATGATGCCCTATTTTACACATTTATTAGTAGTAAACTTTATTGATGATAACTCTAATATAAGTATATGACACACCCCTTGCATGTGTGTACCGCAAGTGCACTGGTTGTCAAAGTAATAAAGTACCCAATGGGTGGGTAGTCGAATCCATAGGGAATAGATGTCTAGAAACAAGAAGTCTTGCTAATTAGCTAAAGTGAAAATCAATTGATAATTGTGATCCAAACTATTATTGAAAATAAAAAGACAAGAAAAGAGAATAAGCAAGAGTAATCAGAAGAGGTAATCAATGGTAAAGTGGGGTACTCTGACAATGCTCACCCTAGGACTATTGTTTCAAGTGCAAGACTAATATTATGCTTCCCTAATCAAATTTTAATGAGTCATGGAAATCCAAAGACACACGGTCCCAAACCTAAGGTAAATCGTGACTAGCCTTCTACACTATGCCCTAGCGGAAAGGAATATTCTCAACACCTCACACTGTGTCAGACTGCTTGAGGTTCTCGGAACTCTAAGTGATAAACCCTATTCCCTAATTTAGATCAAACCCTTTGGTCCAGGCGAATGATCTCTAATCACAACTAAGCCCCAGCGCTAAAGATGTCTCAACACTTCACTCTGTCCTTCATGCAACTAAGCCCCAGTTGAGAAAGTCTCTTAGCACTTCACTCTATCATTATTCCAAAGAACTCTTAGAATATTTAGGTAGGATAAATCACGTCGGAGGAGAAAAGGGACGTTCCGCTACCTCGCCACTCACCCCCTCCACCGTCTTCAATCTTGCTAAGTCTAACCTAATGAAGTGTCACTCATTCAAGAGGTTACCTATATGAATTTCCAACCCTAGTGTCACTCTAAGGGAAAAATAAAATCAATAAGTAAACAAGAATGAAACTCAATTAAAACATCAATTAAAAAAAACATAATAGAAGTTAATGAAACAAAATTATCCTAAGGTTTACAAGTCTAAGTACCCACTAGGGGTTCAGCTCTTTATGGAGCAATACAAAATCAAAGATGAAATAAAAATAAATGCAAATATTCCATGTAAATAACCATCTTGTTCTCCATGGTGATAGTCTTGAGAAGTTGCTTCTTCTTCTCCAAAGATTCCTCCATCGAGCCTAGGGCACATCTTGCCGAATCAATGCCGTCGAAGGCTCCCCCAACAATTCTCCTCCGAAGGGAATTGATGTTGAATACCATAGAAACGTTCCAAAATCCTAGCAAAACCTCTCCAATCCCTAGCCGCACTTTCTCCAAAGGATAGGCAAAAGATAAGAGAAAGAATCCCCAAAACAATACTTCAAAGCAGTATTTAAAGGGTTGAAATCGGGATTTCACACGCCCATGTAGAATTTCCACACGGGCGTGTGGATTTCCATTTTCTTCATTTTCTGAGTGCTATGAACAGTTACTGTTATAGTGAATTTGTTATAGTAAACTGCTAAAGTACTTCACTGCAGTACTCCCAAACTCATCTTCTTCCATTAAGGCCGCATGGTTGGGCAGACATCCATGCGATAGATCATGTCGCATCCTCACTTTCAAACACATTGATGAAGCTCTTGAAAATACTACACAAGTTGGAGCATGTGTGTGTGACTACCTTTGTGCCCCTCCAATTTTGTAGATTCACTTGCACATTTTTAGAGGTTGGCACACACCCACATGCCCGTGATCGCAACTTGTGCCTTGATACTTGTTCGGTACAAGTGATTCCTTAAAAATCGAGTTCATGATCTATTTTTGCTTCCTTTCTTCTAAACTTGTCTCCACAACCCTAAATACATAAAAGAACACAAATACACATGAATAAGCCATAAAATCTAATAAAAGTGATGCTCAATGTAAGAAAAATATACTTAGTAATACTTATACACAAGCACTTATCAAACTCCCCCACACTTAAGTCTTTGCTTGTCCTCAAGCAAAAATAAATCATTAAAGCATCTAAGAGGCAAAATTGAAAGTGTTCACCAAAAGTATACAAAAGAGGTATTTCAAAAGTAAGGAAAATTTAAACACCAAAAGAGAAATCGTTGCTCTAACTAAAAACTCAAATAAAAAAGGATGAAAAACCCAATATTGTGTAAGAGCGTGTAAACTCACTCAAGTCAACCCAACATGTACTACTCAAAGTTCTTGTTACAAAGGACTTATTTATAAACAGAAAGAAAAGGTAGTAGCTTCACACATCCTCTAAGGTAGCCTTTCCTAGGAAGCCGCCAAGGTGGCTTTCACACTTTTGAGGCTGTAGCTCTTTCTACCTGAGTAGTAGCTTTCACTCATCCTATTAGATAGCTCTTTCTCTCATTAGGGCATAACTAGTATCTGACTTATGAGAGTAGCTTCATACTTCATAGGTGGTAGCTTTTTCTACCCCCAATGCACAAACACAACACAACTTTTTTTTTTAAAAAAACTATTTGAACTAAAATAATGCTACTACAATCCTTTAAGTGTTGAACTTGAGTTTCCACAAGGTTTAATTAATGAGTAGTGTGACAAAAAGATAATCGGGCAAAAATTCCTTAAAATTAAAGTAAAACTAGAGCATAATGGTATTCAATGTTCAAAATTCTCCTAAACTTAAGAATACAACCTTTACAAGTAAGGTGAACCACCATTGGCTACATGAGCATGAATATCGAATGCATAAGTAGAGAGCATGCGTAAAGTGAACTCCCCCCCACACTTAAGATGTACATTGCCCTCAATGTATGCATACAAGCACAATAAAAAGATATACAATTAAAACATATGTGAAGATTGGCAATCGAAACAATACTCCCCTGAACTCCTAATGTTAAATTGATGGAGCTATATCCATTGAGAGTTGAGTTCCAAAGGGTTGTGGAGTACACACAGCCATATAGAATGCCATATGACCGTGCCAATGACTAATCCTCAATTTCAAGACTCACAAGACCATCTACACGTATAACCAAGGGGGTTCAGTAAAGCTCAACAAAAACAAAGTAAATCAAGTCTATAAAGATATGAAAATGAAATACAACTAGATACACATGAAAAACAATAAGATAAAATCAGAAGGATAAACCTTTATGAGGAATACAAGTTTAAAATGAAAAAACTGAAATAAAATAACAAAATGAAAATACTGAAATAAAATAACAAAAGTATAAAGATAAAGACGCCTCAAGCGTCGGTGTCGTTTGCTGGTGGTGGTGCTACTACTGCTACTGGTGATCCTGGTGCGGCCAGTGATGTTGGTTATCCTGGTGGTGCTCGAGGTCTTATAACAAATGGTAAGGACATGTCTCTCTCTCTCAAGAATCTGCTGAAGTATCATGAGACGTGCTATCACCTTAGTGTGGTTCGCAGCTTGAGTCGCGCGAACCTCTGCCAAGTCTGTCTGTAACACCCCTACAACACTCTCGAGTCTCTCAAGATGATCATAGGCTCAAGATGGAGAAAACATACACACTGGAGGGGGCTCCTGTGCTGTAGGGGGTGCATTGGTGTCCATCAGCTCTTGCTGTGGCTGTGGAGCAGGCTGAGATCACTCTGCTCATCACCCTCACCTCAGACGCCTCTAGTGATGGCATGATCATAACATATGTACTGGGTCAGTATTTCCTCACCATACCCATCAATCTCATGGTCTCCAGTCCGAGAGGGGATGGAATGATAGTCTTCTCGGTCCCTCTGATCGCCTCAAGTAGACCCATCCCCATGACGAGTCTAGTAATGTAAGGGCTTGCAAAAAATACTCCAACCCTGACATACTGGCCCTGATGCCACAAATAGTTAGCCACGATATGTCCCAAGTGAAGAGGCTCGCTCTGTACCATCGAGTATAAATATAACAGCTCCTGACGGCTGAGGACCCCTATACTGTCACCAAGACCGTTTACTAATCTATTGAGAACGGTGTGGATGTATCTGTATACCGGTTGAGAAAGGCTCGTAGCCTTGGAAATCCTAGGCTTATACTGACCCTCACCACACAACATCCTATATACGCGCTGTAGAGTCAAACTATGACGATAATCGGTCGGTAACTGCTCATATTCCTCAGTGTTGATGTAATCATCATCATACAAGCTGAGCCAGATAGAAAACTGAGTCATACTCATGCTATGGTACTGACCGAAAACAAGGAATTGAATGGTGTCATCTCTAGTGAAGCTGGTGTACGATCGGTCAAACTGAAATGATGCATGTACCTCTAGTGTCAACATACGAATAGCTAGTTTCCTGATAGATAGTAGGTGTTGCCATTTACCCACTGAAAGTAACTCATCGACCTCCTGTGCCATCTTGTCTCCCAACTATATCTCCCTCAATGCACTCAGGACAGGAAATCGAGACTGTTCGAATTTTACCTTCGACAAATGCTCGAATCTAACTTGATGTTTGGGTATAGAGAACTCAAGTTGTTCTGGAGAGGAGTCACGGGTGTGTTTGCCAGCCAATTTCTTCGTTCGGGGAGCTATTCCTGCAAAAGAAAAGTATAAAAATAATAGATCAATTAAACCTTGAAAAGTAATTCTATAGAAATCCACAAGGTCGTGTGGAATTTCCACACGCCTGTGTGGATCTTCCGAGTGCGATAATGGCTAGGCCGAATTCTATAAAAATTTTTACAATACATCTCAAAAGCTTCCTAAATACATAATTCAATCATCCACCAACATTTTAAACATGAAATCCATGCCAAATAGACCAAACCAACCAAAAGAAAATACGATTAGCAAAGAAATGGGAAAGAGAAGCTTACCGACGAAGAAGAAATAAAAAAAACTCGAATACGGCCGGAAAACAACCCAAAAACCCTTTAAATAGATGAAGAGAAGGTCAGGAAGATGAAAGGGACGTGAAAACAACCCACCACACGCCCTTGTGTCTTCTCTGGATGAAAACTTTTTGGTCTGTAGGAATTCACACGCCCCTGTGGAAATTCCACACGGGTGTGTGGGTTCACAAGGCCGCTCACAGGGGCACTCACATGACCTTGTGTCTTCTTGGGATAGAGAAGATGAGCTCTAAACAGAAACAAACGCTCGTGAGGAAATTCCACATGGCCATGTGTTTTCTCTGGTTTGCTCAGAAATCTACAGTTTCTACAGAACAAGTTTGCAAAGCTAATACAATGTACAGAAACTGCGAATACGAGGAAAAACTGACTAGAGACTCATGAAAAAACATTCAAACGACCTAAGACTTTGCCAATCAAGCATGATAAAACATTAATGATCCACGAGAAAAACACAGCATTAGCAGATTAAGTTCAAAACACCAAGATTAAGCAATTATTCATGCATAAACTAAACTAAGACCAAGAAAAGCAATAAAAGACTTGGGTTGTTTCCCAAGAAGCGCTTGTTTAATATCACTAAGCTTGACGTACCTGCACTCGGGGGTTCATAAAGAAAGGTTGCCCTCTTACCTACAACTTGAAAGCACGATGAGCACAATTTTTGCAAGTTAGAGGGGAAATGATCAAGTTTGTTACCACACAAGAATTTATCACCCTCAATTCATGAATGCTCATCCCCAATAGCATTGGGGCACTTTTTGTGGCATCTCCTAGTCCTCTTGAGATTTTTAATCATTCTCTTAATTACTCCCGGAGTAGGTTGCACGTCGTCCACTAAACCAAGCGATGAAATTTCTTCATTCTCCTATTCTTGATCTAGCCACCCCTCCAATGGTTTCGGATACAGAATTTCATGCATATAGTCATCAATCAACTCATTAGTGGTGTCAAGAAAAATACAAAGTATTATTAAAATCAAGAGAATGTCGCATGGCTTCAGCAAGGCGATAAGTCAACTTGTCATCTCCAACTCGTAGTATCAATTCCCCATCGTCCATGTCAATGAGAGCTTTGGAAGTATGCAAGAACGGCCTCCCAAGTATCAACAAAACCTCAACATCCTCATCCATATCCAACACTCCGGTTTTCCAACCCTGAAACTCTATTTTCCACATTTGGGGCCTATTGTTGGAAGCCTGGTGGTGCAGAAGTCTTCTGTTACCCCTGATCACCCCAAGAAAGGTTTGGGTGATTTCTCTACCCCAGATTGTAGGTATTGCTGTACGGATTTCCTTGATCTCTCATTGCATTTTCTACAAAATCCACATGTACCACTGCAGTTGTACCACTAATAGAAATTAAGCAATCAGCTGAAACATGTCCATCCCCACACCCAGTGTAATTCATCACTGTTGCCAACTCTAGGAGAAGTTAGAGTGTCTAACTTCTTACTCAGGGACTCCATATGGGCTGCTAATGATGTGACTGCATCGATCGCATGAAGTCCGGCTACCTTCTTCTTGTCTTGGGAATTCCACTGATAACTGTTCATAGCCATATCCTCAATGAGTTGTCGGGCTTCCTTTGGGGTTTTACTGCCTAAAGTACCTCATGCTGTAGCATCAAGTAACTATTTCATGCTTGGGTTTAAACCATTATTGAAAGTATGGATAATCATCCATTTGGGGAACTTATGCTGAGAACATTTCCGTAGGAGATCCTTGAACCTATCCCATGTCTCAAAAAGAGACTCTAATTTCACTTACACAAAAGAGGATATTTTAATCCTGAGCTTTTCAGATTTTTCAGGAGGGAAATATCGAGCTAGAAAAGTTTCCACCATCTCTTCCCAAGTAGTGATCGATGCTTGAGGTAATGAATGTAACCACTATTTCACTCTCCCCTTCAAGGAAAATGGGAAGGCCTTCAATTTTATGGCATCATCCGTGACACCATTGATCTTGAGCATGTCACACACTTCTAGAAAATTCTCGATGCGGTTGTTTTGATCCTCATCAGCCAAACCATTAAAGTGTGCTAACTGCTATAACATTTGGATGAAGCCTGGCTTGAGCTCAAAATTTCGAGCTGTAATCGGTGGCCTCATAATACTAGATTGTGTGCCAAGGGTTGTGGGTCTTGAATAATCTGAGAGTGTCCTCTATTGTTCATTTTGTTCAGCCATATTATCATTTCCTTCAACTTCTATCTCAGCTGGATTAAACTATTCTTGTACAGGTTCCTTTCCTCGTCTATGAATTCTTCTTTCAATTTTTGGATCACCTTTAACTAATGTCGAAGGGTTGCCTTGGGTCACAAAGTGGAGCTGCAATCAAAGAAAGAAAAACAAATTTAGTGACCTAATTGATAGTCGCAATTGTTGGTGGCTAAAAACATGGTAGCAAATATGTTAGCAATATATTGCATATTCAGTCACAAAGAGTTGCTACAACCAGTGTTTGTTGCAAATATCATAAATTGGTAGCTAACCAATATGTGGCACAACTTATTTTAGTTACTATTTTTTTGTCACTAATCAACCCTAGTATATCGGTTGTTAGTACAATGTACTTTACTAACTTCTTTTAGATCGCTATTTGGTTGATACATTTATAAATGTTTTTAGTTGTTAAATGGGTAGGTATTTTATAACTGTTTTTACTGGCTAACTATTAGTTTCTAACACAATTTCTAATTCAGTTACTAATATTAGTTGCTAATGCCTGTAACTTCTTGTTGCAGAATTGGTCTCTATTTTGTAACTGCTTTTTAGTGGCTAATTATCATTCACCAAAATTGTTGCAAATTCATTCGCTAACATTGGTTGCCAAGTTTAAAATTAAATGTAATTGCTAACATCAAAACTGAAAATAACAATTTGATTAAAATGCTACTTTAGGGAAAATATTCATTAGACTTATGGTAATCTTCTAAAACAATTCATAACAATTCTTGACAATGTTAAACATCTAATATTCCAAAAATTCAAATATCCAACCAATAAAACTACAAACAATGCATCACTACTAAATACTAGACATAGATGTCTTGACTGTACGGCGAGTTTGAAACCAAGATTTTAGTATATCTTCACCTCTTTTAGTACTTTTTCTAGTAAGTCATTCTTTGACTCCATCTCATCTAATCGTTGTTGTTGTTCTTCTATCTTCTCTTGTTGTTTTTCTATCTTCTCTTGCAATTCATATGCTCGTTGAACTTGCTCTTGATTCATAGATTGAGAGGGTAATCTATGAAAGTTTAACAATCAGACATCCCAATACCATATAGTCATCCTTTGCTTGGCCCACCACATTTTTTTGACCGCACAAGTTCAAAATTATATTCTTCATTACCCACATAGTCCTCATAGTACATTTGTTTAGCAATCTCCTCAAAATTTTTCTGTATTTAAATTTAAACATTATGAAATGAAGCAAAAGATAGATATATTAAGAGCTAAAAAAAATATAAACTTACTTAAATAATCTCGATTTATTATCAAAGGCCGTTCCTCTTGTCATTTTGATGAGTGCGATATGCACCTCTGCATATGAAACTTCACGATTGTATTCCTTTTCATACAAAAAAGTTCAAACAAATGATTTTTATTCACAAAAATTTACATTAGTGTAGTAACATCAAACATATAAAAGTAAAAGAAAAAGAAAAAATAACTAGTGCTACCTTTGTATTTTCAAATCCTCTTGATCCTCCACAATGATTTGCTAATGACCCTTCTCTTCTTGATTTTCTATTGTCAGTTGTTTTTTTTTTGTTGCCATTTCTTCATACCTCAGAAATTATCTATCAACTTGTTGCAAATGTCAGGTGGTATCTAATATGAGTTTTTGTTATGAGAAGCTGTAATGGATGTTTCATCTCACATTGCAAGTGCTCTTGCTTTACTTAAACCATCTTTGTAGGGGTTTGAAGCAAACTTATTCTAGATTTTCCTTACAAAATATTCATGTGACAGATCCCAATAGAATCTCTCCTACAAATTTTGATAACAAAAAAACATCTTAATAAATATTTTCTCATCTTAAATTGAACATTTTCTAAAAAACATCTGAACATCTTTAGCATTTTTTTTAACATTATGTAGAGAACATCTTAATAAATATTTTATGAGAAAATGTAATGTTTATACAAGAACATCCTAATAAACACTTAAAAAAAAATCAAAAACATATTAAATTTAATTAATGTTATGTTAAAAATGTTCTTGTATAAATATTACAATATCTTTAACAAATTTTTAATAAGTTCTTGTATGTTTTGTTAAGAACATAAAAAATACTATGAAATAATAAAGGTGCACTTTGAATGGTCTGATCCTTTCATATGCTTTTTACTATTTACAGGAAAAATTAAAATTTATGAAAGGTTATAAGACTAACCACCAAGTAGGACAATTTTGCACATATGGCTACATTAGAGCATTCATTTGTATATGTTATTATACTTGCATGTGTGGTAAAGAGTAATACAACAATAAACAAAGAACAATAAAAGAGATAAACAAGAGTGTGATTTGCTAAACAAAGAAGCTACAAGGATTTCCCCAAAAAAAAAAAAAAGCAATGTCTCTTAAACTTTATAAAATATTTATTTAACATAATGGTTTGAAGCAGTGGAGGTTATGAAAATGTATATAGGAACATCTTTAACAAAATGTATACAAGAGCATCTTTAACATTATGTAAAGAACATCTTAATAAATGTTGAACTTTTATTTAACAACTTTAATATATAAAAAATATATATAAATATATGTGTATATATATATATATATATATTCTCTCCTTAAATTTCATGAAGAGAACATCTTTAATATGTAGAGGGATGCTAGTCCATGTAGGCCACACATCATTTATGTTGCCCTTGAAGTCATCTATGATGGTTATACCAATTGTATTAGGAAAACTAAAACATGCAAAAAAATATATATATATTACTAGAAAATTTTAGTTGATCAACATAAACACTAAATAAAACTTCATAAATTCTAGAAAAAAAATTACAACCTTTTTTCATCAGTAACCAATGGTTGGCAAGCAGATGGATGTGATGGTGTAGTACCTAAATTTGGACCTCTTCTCTTTTGAGCTGAGCTAGACACACATTAAGGTGATTTAGGGGTTCATCATTCTCCAACCTTGTTTCATGAGGATTGGTTATAGAATCATCTGTTAGTGCATCATTCTCTTGCATCATGAGGATTGATTGTAGGATCATCTACTAGTGCATAATTCTTCCTTGTTGTTGCACGAGGAGATGTTGAGTCATGATATTGATCACGTTCCTTCCTCTTATTAGTTCCTCTTCCTTCTCTTAATTTGCATGATATAACGAGACTAAAAACATTTAAATAACAATATGTTAATCAATTTGAACAAACATAATTAAATTGCATTACATTACATAGCTATAGTTATTCAAGAAGTATACTTATATCAACGACTTTACTAAAGTTCAAAAATCATAATAAAATAAAAAACATATTGCTTATAATATCACCAAGTCATAAATAAAATCTAAAATACACACACACACACACACAGATATATATATACAAAATGACCAAGTCCATGCCCTTATTCTTCAAGTAAAATATTGCTTAATTCTGAAATCATGCATCATAATCCTCGTCATCAATAGCTTCGTCATTGTCGTCATCGTCATCGCTGTCGTCATCATCATCATCATCATCATCATCATCATCATCATCAAAACAAGGTATGCTATGTGTATTATTATTATTAGTCAAAGGTACTTCCACTGTGTAACCATCTCGAACAAGAGTATTATCATCATCAATTTCAATAGAGGACATCGAATCTATAGGTGGGGATGCCTCATTTTCTTGGTATTCAATCTCTTCATCATTTGTGACATCATCAATAATATGTTTATGTCTTATTTTAAATACTTCCCATCAATCTTTTCTCTTCTTAGAAGGATATTTGGTGAAATATACATCTTGAGCTTGTTGTGCTGACAACACCCCTTGCGCGTGACCTGCAAGTGAATTGGTTTGTTGAAAAAATAAATCCTAAGTGAGTGGGATATTGTATCTACAGGGAGTAAGGAATAAAAATACTAAAATTTCTACTTAAACAAGTGAAGATGAATAATAATTGTTTTGATAAAGTGTAATGTAAGCAAAAACAAAAGAAACAAGAACGAGAGGCCCAAGTAATTTAAAGGAAACGCAATCGATAGAAGTGGGGTACTCGGACAATGCTCCCCCTAGGACTAATGTTTCAAGTGCATGATCTACTATTATGCTTCCTAACTAATGCTTAATGAGTCGTGAAAATCCTAAAGTACACGGTCTCAAACCTAAGGTCAACCGTGACTAACTCTACACTATGTCCCGGCGGAGAAATCGCTCAGTATCAACACCTCACACTATGCAAAATTGCATGGAGTTCTATGGATTCCAAGTGATTAACCCTATTCTTATGTGTAGATCTAACCCTTTGGTCCAGGTGAAAGACCCCTGGTCATAATTAAGCCCCAGATACTAAAGTCACTTCAACGCTTCACTCTATTGCTCGGCAACTAAGCCCCAGCGGAGTTCATCCTTTAGTTCTTTACTCTATTATAACCGCAAAAAACTCTATAAATTGGAGGTAAGATAAATCACACCGGAGGGAAAAGGGGACGCTCTACTACCTCTCGACGTACCCTCTCAACCCTCTCCAATCTAGCTTTGTCTAACCCTCATGGCGTGTCACCCATCTACAAAGTTTACCAAGATGATCTCTCAACCCTAGTGTCACTCTAAGGGAGAAATCATTCAACAAGCATTCAAGATTGAAACTCAATTAAAAACATCAATTAAGGAAGGCATAATAAAAGGTCAAAGAAACATTAACATCCTAGGATTTACAAAATCCAAGTACCCACTAGGGGCTTTAGCTCTCCATGGAGCAAAATACAATCAATAATAAAATCGAAAGTAAAAACAAGTAATCCATAGGAAAACCCCCTCGGTATTCGTGTCGATGGTCTTATGGAGGAGGCTCTTCTTCTCCAAAGGTCCTATTATCCGGCCTAGGGCACACCTCGCCGGATCGGTGCCAACGAAAGCTCCCCTAATAACCTTCTTCCAAGAGAAGCGCGGTGTCGAATTTGTAGGACCACTCTAAAGACTTGCCAAAAGCCTCTCAAAACCCTAGCCGACGATCTCTCAAAAGATGGAGAAAAGTTGGAGAGAAGGGTGAAAGATTTTTTCTAAAAATCGGGCTGAGTCGTGGCTTAAATAGGGCTGGAATCGGGCATCGACACGCCCTTGTGGATTCTCCACACGGGCGTGGGGAATTTCCACAAGCCCGTGTGGATTCTCTGGAAACCTGATTTTCGGCCGGCTATGAATAATAACTACTACAGCGTATTGCTACGGTGATTTGCTACAATAACCTACTACCGTGCTCCTCCAAAATACTCCCAATTCCACACTTTTCATTGAGGCAACATAAACGGGTACACGTTTATGCCGTAAATTATAACTCTTCTTTAATCAAAGTCCTAATTGGTGAATATCTTGTTATCAATGCACAAGTCGGGATACGCAAATGTGACTGCCTTCGTGCCCCTCGAACTCATTGTAATGACTTGAATACATGGAGATTGGCACACATTCACGTATCTTAGAGCCCCACTTGTGCCTTCGCATTTGTCCCTTCCAAGATTCTACCAAATAGTGTGTTCACGATTTACTTTTGTCTTCTTTTCTTAATACTCAGCTTCACAATCATAAATGCGCAAAATAACACAAACACACATGTATTAGCGCTTAAACCTGATAAAAGTAATGCACATTTAAAGGAAAGAACACTTCGCATTTTTAACACACAAGCATTTATCAAACTCCCCCACACTTAAGTTTTTTTTTGTCCTCAAACAAAAATAAAATATTAAAGCATAGAAGAAGAAAAAATTGAAAGTGTTTGGCCTTAGGTTAACCAAAGCATGCAAGGAGAGCATTCTACAAGGAAGGGAACTTTCAACACTAAATACGAAAAATCAATGCTCTAGCTAAAAACTTGAATAAAAAAGGACAACAAACCCAACATTGTCTAAGTGTGTGTAAACTCACTCTAGTAAACCCAAAGTATACTCCTCAAAGTTCTAAGTACAAGAGACTTATTTATCTACAAGCATAACAAAACAAAAGAATGGTAGTAGCTTCACACATCCTCTAAGGTAGCCCTTTCTGAAGTGGCCGCTACAAATGGATCATTCAAACTCATTCTCTACTTATAAACAATATCAATAAAACCATGACGATCATACTTAACCCCTTTGCTGTGATCATACCAATAGCATTTGAAAATCACAACTTTATCTCCATACCCCAAGTATTCTAATTGCACAATATCTTCCAACATGTCATAAAAATCATCAATGTAATCTTTATAGCCTCCTCTCACCCACATACCGGAGTTCATTGTTTTTTTATAGTTCCCATATGACGTTGTGTGAAATTTGAACTAATTTACAAAATAACCATTATAACTTGTCACAATTCTTGATGGGTAATGTGCCATAAGTTTTATTCTCTTATCAATAGTGTTTGCCTCAACATTCACCTTTGACACAAAAATCGAAATTAAATGAATAATGTTTATAAATATTATAAGGAAAGATATTATTAGATTCATATTAATCACATAGATTTTTAACAAATGATGGAATTGTTTGTCACATCTTTCTGCTAGAGTTACCTCATCAATATTTGGATTAGAATCCATAATATGAGTTAAATATCCTATAAACAAGAAAAGTTCAATTAGAAAATATACTTAGTATATTCCAATAATCAAATAATAATAAGAATATATATATATATATATATAGACTTACTCAACAAAAGTGTTGATTTCTTGATGATTCAACAAAACATATCAATGTGCAACATCATACTCATTTTGATTCAAAAGCTTGTGTTCACTTATTTCTCCTAATGGATGACCTGGATAGATGAAAACTGACAAATGTCCCTTGAGATCCACATTGCCTCCGTCATCATTTCAAGGAACTCTATTCAACTTTATTTCTATATGTGGCTCAAAGTAAAACGAACCAAATGTGGAAATCTCGTCAATGATATATTCCTCACACATAGAGCCTTCAAATTTGGCTCTATTCCTTACCATTTTCGTCAAATGATGCATGTACCTAAAATTAAAAAAAAGTAATAAATGTAATGCTAGAATAAACGAATTACTTAAAAAAGATATAATTTCAAGAGTTACTTCTTAAACCTATACATCCATTTATATTGTACTGTCCCATCTTGGCTTCATAAGCTAAATGTATTGGCAAGTGTTCCATAGAATAAAAAACCGGGGGAAATATTTTCTCCCATTTGCATAAAGTGATGACAATATTCGCCTCAAGCACCTCCATGTTCTTAACCATCAGTCACCATTATTGGCATTTAACATGAATATTTTCTAGTAAACCTTTGGACACTAGTGCAAATCCCCCTTTATTATGTGCTAATAAAAATATGGGGTATTTCAAAATAATAATTGCTCTCATTCAAGAAATAAAGATATCTTATTTTGAAAAGAAAAATCTATAAACTCCAAATGAGAGATTACTTGTTCTATTATGCAACCTTTCAATAAATTCTTGAAAAAATAAAAATAAAAAAGAAACCAAGATCATTGGTAGAATCATAAAGCCAAGGGGGGAAAAATAAATATATTAGGAGTAAGTGGTGGAGCTAGGATTTGAATGAATGAAGCCCTAATTCCAAAGAGTTGGAAAGAGGGAGAGAAAAGGGGATTGAAGGGGAAAACCTAAATATCTAAATTAGGGATTCAAAGAAGGATATAGAGGAGCATGAAACACAATAACTGTCTGAAAACCCTTGTTGGAGGTGCCCGATGCCTACCCCAAAGCTCCAAGTGCGTACAAGAGAGAGAGAGAGAGAGAGAGAGAGAGAGAGAGAGAGAGGCTTGGAGGGAAAGTCTAAATCAAAGCATTAATTTATTAGAGTTGCTTTATAAATATATATTTCATATGGATAGCTTTAATAATATATATTTAAGTTTATATAAAATTAAAATCAGATTCAACTGTACTAAATAATTTAAATAAAAATCCAGTTGTGGTTAAAATTCTATTTATTTTATAATTATATCAGTTATTACATATTGTAATAAATATTAATATTTAGATAAGTAATACATATAATAATAGCATATTAAACAATTTTAATAACTTGAATTTTCTATTAAACCTCATATTAAAATAAATTCATTATTAATTTTTAAAAAATTATTAATAGATTTACACCAAACAAAATTGAGCTTTTAATTGTTATTGTAGTGAAATTTACAACAATTATTGCATTAAATTATTATCTTTTCTTGGTAGCCCTCAATCACATGAAAAGTTCAAAATTGTTCCAATAACATAAACCCAACCAAACATTTTAGTTAAAATATTAATTAATAAATTAATAAAAGATAAAATGTTATTGAAGACAAATATTGATTAATTAAGATTATTAGCAGTTTAAAGTCAATGAGGTTACAAAACCAAAGTTACTAAAGAGTTACCGTTAAAATTGATATATGAAGGATACATAAGTAACAAAGCAAAGTTATTATTGTTCTATTATTATTAAATTAGAAAAATTATATATTGAACATATTCTAATGTAAAACAGGCTATGATGATAGCGAATTTAAGTATTTATGAAAATAGTTATTGATGTGATGATATAGATTTAATGAACGTGCATAAACTAAACTCCTCATATTTGGATGTGATGAATCTTAACAATAATAAATTACATTGATCTATTATGTAGAGAAAAATTTATAATGAAAAGAAAAATTAATTTGAACATTGTTGTTCACGCTTTTTTGCTTAGTTTTAATAGCAACAAAAAAATTTAACATTGCCAGTTATTATTGGTAGTAAATTCAATACTTTAGTAACAAACCAATTTTGGTTGCAGTTTAGAGCTCGAAATTGTAACTTTAGCGACCACCCAATTTCAATCATTGATTTCACTAGTAACAATCACTAATTGGAGCTGATGAGAAAAACAATGGATATACCTTACATATGGATTTTCTCTTAGGATAAATTCTGTTAAACCATTGAATTCACCTCGAATATTTAAAGCCCCATCATATCCTTGTCCCCTCAGCATCGAAAGAGATAACCCATGCTTGGTAAATAGATGATCCATGGAATTCTTCAATGACATGGCTAAGGTATCAGACGCATGAACCATAGCAAGGAACCGCTTTATCATCTATCCATTCTTATTCACAAATCATAGAACAACCTACATTTACTTCTTTACTGACACATCCTTGGCTTTATCAATTATATGAGAAAAATAGTTATCTCCAATATTATCAACAATGATACATGTAATCTCTGTTACATTAGCAATTGGTAATTCCTTCTAAACCTTTTGGAGAGTCATTTGATTCCTTCTAGAAGCATTTTGAGTAACTGCCCTAAAAGCCTTATCATTCCAAAGGTTATACCACTAGAGCAACTCAATGAAATTATCTTGTTCTATAAGCTCGATGACTCATCATGTCCATGAAAAGTCAAACCTTGCTTTAAAAGAAAATGTGTCACATCCAAAACCACCGTTAAACGATTGTGGAATTCAACCTCCATCTCATGTGAATGCGCTGCTAATTAGTGTGATATTCTTTGCCTCTAATTTTTGAAACTTTGAAATTGTGCTCTTGCGTCATTATGCACATTGTTCATAGCACCAACATGCTCTACAAAATTTTATAAAGCCTTTTTCCAATTTTTGAAGCCCATTTTAGTGAATGCATCTTTTCTTATTTGATTTAAACCAAAAACAAAATGCTCCATCTTTGGTCACACAATACTCCAACTATGGATGCTATTTAAACCAAGCATCCTAAAAACTCCTCCTTTGCTTACCTTACTCTTTTTGAGGAAAATTATGGGCAATTGATTGACAGGGGCCTTTAGTTAAATACTTTCTTCTAACTTGATCTCTATTCGTAATATCAAAGTCTTAAATCGGCTTTTCTAGTCCCAGATCACTAACAATGCCATTCGAATTGTAATTTACACGGGTGTTTTTCTTATAAGATTTGGAGTTTGATGGCGCTTTTGGAGAATTAAAAATTTATCTAGTTCCAATGGCTATAAAAGTCTATAATGCTATTCAAAGATCAAAGTAAACATGTATGAATATAAATGATACGAAAATAGTGGCTAGATATTCAAAGGCAATAATATTGCTCATTTATTTACATTATAGGATTAAGATATTATGACAATTGAAAACATAGAATGGAATTTTGTGTAGCATAACTCATCTAAAAGGTTCTTTAGTCATTCAAAAAATAAAAAAAAACCACAATCGTCAAATTATTTGAAAATAAAACATTAGATAACAAGATTTTACAATTATTTTGTGCAGCATAACTCATCTACAATTATTTTATACACAAGATTTTACTTTTAACAAAGACAAATATAATTGTATATCATAAAATAAAACAAATAACTCTCCAATGTATGAGTGAATGACATTTCATCAATCATATAGCTAACAATTCAGCAAATTGAAAGTAAAAAGGACAACCTATTTCAAACAACAAAACCTAGATAACAATTCACCTATTACTGGATTGATATATATATATATATATATATATAAATTATATGATGAAAATTATGTTTTGAATCCATATTTAAGTTTTAGGTGTTATAGATTAGGAGTACAAGACACATAAGATTTATCTAGTATAAAGGGACATGGTTTCCTCAGAGCTAAAGGTGCAAGTGAACTAGTTGTTAAGTTTGATGTTAATAAAATATATTCCGTCAAATTATAAATAGAAGTGCGACACAAGAGTGACCCACAATGAATGATCAGAATCCATGTCAACATGTTCATGTATCAATGTGATCCAGCAAGCAAACTTTAAATTTGTCAGTCATGTGCAATTTATCTTATTTTGTTACTTATTAACAACACCAAATGACGCAAGTGCATTAGATAATGAGCCATGCAAAAAAAAAAAATCAAAAAGGGATAAATATTGGAGAAGATAAACCCCTTAACTTAATTGTGTGCCCTCTTGTGTTGACCCTTTGTTAGTATCTTGTCCTACTTCCCTTTTAAGACTTTAAATAATCAAGTTTAGTTGGGAAATTATATTATTCTTTTAATATAGAGGGAAACTATGAGGGTTTCAAGTTATATTTGTAATGCTTACAAATTAGGGTTCATGCACCTAATCCTGCAACATAATGTATCAAATGGAAAGGGGGATCTCATGAACAACTAGATTATGGTTGAGATTCCCACCACAACAAAAAATCATCATACATAATTAAGATTTATAGAATTCTTATTCATTTGTCAACAAAAACCAAAGTTAATTAACACGTCAACAAATGTCAAAAGCACAAGATAGTGATGCAATTCTAAAGAAAAAGAACAAAGATTTACAAATATGGCCCTCAAATTCAATCCTCAAATTTTTCTACTCAAAAAGCCAAATTTGGATATGCGATTTTTCAAAAAAAAAAAAAAACATAGTGATGAATCTAATGATCATAACCGCAAAATCCAATTCAAATAAAAACCTTAAAGAAACACTTACACTTTGGAGAAGCCTCAAGAATTAAGTTAAGATTATGCTCATGCTCATGGTTATAAGAATTGATTATTAAAAAAAGAAGAGTCACAATCATACAATCAAAGATCAAAGTTATCAATAATGAAAAAGGGATAGGGTAGCAAGAGGAGAGATTTTGAGCTGCTGAGTAGAGGCCTGAGTTTGAGCCGTTGAGGGTATACCAATTAGTCAAAAGCTAATTTTGTGTATTGGATTCCAATTGTAGTTTAAATTTGATAACCTGATAACAATAAGCAGATTTGGATTTGTGTATTACCTTATCGAATTTGGTTCCAAACTTAAATACCCACGAGGGTCACGACAACACCAGCCGCATGACGCATTCATCTTCCTCTTTGACTTTGGATCTTTGATGTTTTTGTCTTTGCTTGTCCACAATCCGCTCCTCTTTATACTTCATGACATCTCGATGTCATGTTGTCAGTGACTTGGCAGTGAGTTTGTTTGGACAGGAGTTCAGACTTCAAAACCCACATCATAGGAGACACTTCATTGAAAGAGAAGGGAGGGAGAAGGGGAGTCTTCTTTGGGAAAGCTTCAACGAGGCCAGCCTGACAGTGGCCTTTTTGGCACCGAAGGAGGGCTGAAGCTCTCACCCATCCCCCTTGGTTCCATCATTAAATGTCCTTGGAGTCAATTAAACAAATTATTTTGTATGAATCCGACTTGGAAAACTTAACTCTTAGCAGGGAGACATCAAGGGCCCAACGCTTACATATCTTGCCAAGCTCCGTCGTGCCTTTTGATCAAATGATGAGTTGAAGTTTGCGAGAAACTTCTAAGAGATAGTTTTGTGATGAAGGAGAGGAGAGTGTGATGAAGAAGATAAAGAGAAGAAAGAGCTTGCTTCTCTTTCAACGGCGCAGGTTAACATTTTATTTTTTTTTAAAAAAAAAGGGTTAAAATGCAAAGAATCTTAAAAAAAAAAATACTCCTTACAACCAGCCAAACAAGAATGACATGAATGGGAAGAAAGTTTCAATTTTTTCTTACACCGTCATATAGGCAATACCAGAATTATGTAAAAATAAGCTGATGGAGTTAACGATGTGGATGGAAGGATAAATACATGGAAAAAATATGGATTGTCCGGTAAAAATGAAAACTTTCAAAGACCTATAGATAGTTTTTCCTTATAAAAACCTTATTATATTTCTAAAAATATTATTAAATTATTGTCTACCCAATGTACACATGTTACATGCTTGTACCCAACGACTATTTGGTCTATTGGCATCGGGTCCCTTGCGTAGGGTGTTCGTCTCGAATGTCGAGCGTGGCTCCCCGAGTTCGATCCCCATCTTGCGCAAAGTGAGGGCACGGTTCGGTGGTGAGCGTTGCTTCCCCACGTGTTTGTCCCTGGGTTCTGGCGCTTGTCTCCTTTCTCAAAAAAAAAAAAATGTAGAAATTTAACCAAATTCACCGAACAAAATACCCCTTTAGTTTATTTCATACGTTTATATTTTGTATGTGCCCGTTGGATTAATCAAGAATACATGAACCTTGCTGGTTTATGATACTTTTATCTTTCCACCAACTACTATACAAAGATGGCTGGGTTGTTGGAGGGATAAGTACAAATTAAGCCAAAAACCAAAATTAGAACAACTTTATTATTTATTTCATCCCCTTAAATCAACAAATTTCTTGTTTCTTCTTTTCCAATTTTTTTTTATATCTATTTGAAAGAAAATGTCAAAACCCATAATAGTTTTCCACTTGAGGTCAACACCTCTTAAGATACTTAGCAAGTTCAAAAACCTCAAAAGTTCAGTGATGTGAATCAAGAAGTTTAAGCATCCCATTTTAAATGTAGAGAGTAAAAATTGCCTGTGAGTCATTACAGAATTAATTCTCCAAAATAGAAACAATAAAAAGTGCTTAGTCATTACAGAGATCATTTTAGCATTTTAGCAAATTGATAAGACAAAGGGGCCAAACTTCTCCTTTTTAAACATTTTAACTACTCAACGGAAATAAATTTGGCAGTCGTGGCATTCGTTGGTTTGGTTAACAAGGCCTATAGTGGTCTCATTCAACTATTCAAGCATGCTCTCAAAAATAAAGCAAGAATATAAAAAAGGTTGGTGATTGTCTTGTCTCTATGTCTGCTGAGAGCTCCATCCACTAATCTTGTCACCAAGAATCACGTGGTTAATTTAACATCTTCTTTGTCATGATGTATATTCTCTCTTTCCTCAATAATTGGGAAAGTAGCCATTGTGTATGCTTTTCTAAAATCACACGCTTTTATTATATATATGAAAGTAGGGTTTATAAAAAAAAAAAAAAGTTACCCATTTAATGAGATATTTTTTCATATTACTCTCTCTCTCTCTCTCTCTCTTCTTCTTCATCTTATCCGTCATAAATTCATATTTTTTATTTATTTATCATTTTTTTAATATTAAAAAATATTTATTATTTTTTTTCAAAATTACTTTTAACACTCATGTTTCTATTTATCTGTCATTTTCTAACATTAAAAAATATTTATTATGTTTTTTTCAAAATTACTCTTAATACTCTATTCAACTCTCTTATTGGAATTAAATATGAGAGATAAATGTGAAGTTATAAATTAGGGGTGATTTTGTAAAAATAACTAACTTTTTATAAAATTTTGTGAAATAATTAATTTTTATTGATATATGAGATTCGGTTAATTATGACAAATAAAAAGGAATGAAGGAAGTATTATCCTAATTAATAGTGGTAACTAACTCCTAAAAACCTTGGAAAGGCTTTTTGATTATGGGTACAAAAACAATTTAATTATATAAAAATATTTTTAAAATATAAATTTATTTTTAGTAAGGGTTAGAATAAAAAGGTAATTTTTATTATGAAAAAATAAATATTTAAAACTTAAAAATTTAGAAATGTACTTGTATAATGAGTGAACTTGGCGAACTCTCTCTAGTACTTTTTTACTCTGTTACTTGTATTTTATTAATATTTTATATTTTATCACCAAAAGGCAAAAGCTAGATTACCTTTTGGGTTTAAAACCACAATCATTTCTCAATGGAGGTCATCATTTGTTTTGTTTTCTCACATGAAAAATGACCCCTTTTGCTTATCAAATGAATGACTTAATTTATTTTGATCTTCACATCTATCTCCATGGGCAACCCATTTCAAGTGCTTTAGATAAAATTAGGATCAATTTCTTTTTCAAATTTAATAGTATACATCTTGAGAATTTTTTAGATAATGAGAATTAAGATGATCCATCGGGGAACAACCAAAATATAATAAATGTCATACAAAAAATTTAAAAAATGAAATTATTTGTTGACTGTTGAAAAATTTGAGGTTTCCCTGATATATAAAAATTATGGTGACATCGAAAAATAATAATAATAGGGTTGGTTTTTAAAATAAATATTTAATATAAATTAATAGTGATTTTATTTAAAATAAAATATTTTAAATGCATATTAATAACATTTAGTTTTCGAGTTCTGGATTCCACCATTTTTATGGTAAAATATCTCAAAGAAACATTGGAAGCTATGAAGGAATAAATATAGCTCCTCTATAGGCCTAAGGTTTGTAATGGATACCTACATTGGGAATTGTCGTAACTGTCGTCGATGAATACTTAAGTACTTAGAACTGGTCCAGCTTGATCTATTTGATCCACTTTAATCAAAGTGGATCCTAATCACTGTGGGTTTAGTTACACTGTATTGGTGATGATTGTCTCGTTGTTCTATTTATAGACGAAGTTGATGGACAAGATTGATTTAGATGATTTTTCAGTTGTATGCACACTTTGGTTGTTGATGCTAACTTATATACGGTTTGAATTCCCGAAGATGCATGATTGTGTAGTGCAAGTGGGAGATTATCGGGTTGTGCACTATACATGATGTAGGCATCTAATAATAAATATGCATTAAATAGTCTAGATGTACTTGGATCATATTAATAATTGTATATCAATTGTCATATTTGATTTAAAGGACCTAATTGTAGTGATCTAAATAAATATTGAATTGGGTCCTAATTATAGATGTATGGATTTATATAATAATGTATAGAATTCCTGGGGCCAAATGGTCAATTCTATGATGGGCAGGCTTGTAATTAGCCCAATAAGTTTTTTTTTATAAATAGGGTGTGGTACTTGACTAATGCATGTGAATAATTCAGATTCAGAAATAGGGGTTCTTTGATTAGGATTCTTATCTCTCTTTTGCATGTGATTAGTTAGAAGAACTATAAGACCTGATTGCTCACAACAACGAATTCAAGTGCAGGTATGTTTCTGCTATTTTTTTTTTTGTATCCTAAGCAATTTGAACAAAAGGAATCAGACCTTTACAGGGATTATTCCCATCAAGTTCCATTAATATCTTCTCAATATATGTATTTTTCTTGAGATAACCATATTTTTTTTGTTCATTCTATTATGAATGATTCTAATTACAAGGATTTGATTTACTGGTCCTAAATCATACATTACAAAAGATTTGAAAAGTTCCTTCTTTGACTTGTAAATTTGGGAAGAATTGTGAGTAACAATTATTATATCATCAATATAGACCAATAAGATAATAAAATCATTATCTGAAAATATTTGTATAGATACCAATGGTCAGTTGCGGACTTCTTAATTCTTAGTTGAGTTATAATGTGCTCATCATTTTGTACTATTGCCTTATAACATTCTTCAAACCATATAAACATAATTTGTTTTTTCTTTCACCACAAAGTCCTTATGTTGCTCCATATAAGTTTCTTTTTCCAAATCATAATAAAGAAAGCATTAGACACATCTATTTGCTTAATCTTTAAATTAAGATTGCTTGTCAAAGTTTTGCTGCATTCTGACAATCAGTGAGAATACTTCTTTAAAGTCAATCCCCTTTCTCCAAGTTCTTAATAGCTAATCTTGCTTCATATTGTGAATGTGAAGTATTTCCTCATGCGTCATCCTATAAATGCATTGATTCTTTAACACTTTCTATCGTTAGTAATTTGAATATATCAAATGTATGATTTTCAACTAGAGACTCCATGCCATTTCTCATTGCTTCAATCCACTCATTATTCTATTCAATTTTCCATATCTTCTTAGAAATTTCTAAGTTCTCCATGATTGCCCAAGAGTATATTTTTATTAGATGGTTATTTAGTAGAAAATCTTTATCTTTAGCATATCACCTAAGTGGCCTGCAGGTTGCTTAACACTATCATTTAAGTGATCACAAATTATCAGTTTCATATGATGAAAAATCCACCTCTCTTGCAACTCTATGGCCAACTTAATTTCATCATTATGAACTTCAATTTTTAAATCATTTTGATTTTTCAACTTTAGTGGTGTTAGGTGGTAGCACACCACAAGTACACGGGTTGTTCAAGTAATAAAGAGGTGAATAGGTTGTTGTATACCTTTAGGAACGAAATTTCAAATAATAACTACTTTTCCATTATCTAGCCTTAATCTAATGAAGGTGATTGAATTGCACTATGGTGCAGTGCGTTGCGTTGTGTGCACTAATTTGCAGGTGTACGAGTGATCAAGAAGTAGTGTTTGTGTGAGTAGGGTTGTCATATCCATAGAGACTGAAGATCACTAGTACTAACTCTATTCTCATTATCTAACTATGAATCAAGAGGTCGAGGTTTTAAAAAAATGATTAACCAATCAAAAGAAGGAGGTTTTCGGATAAGATTTCACTTGGGATTAATGACATAAAGTAATTACAATTAACATAGATTGAACCTAGGTGTTATCGGATAGAGGAGATTCAAGAATATATTGAGTGCTCTCTCGAGACGCTTCATTACTTGATCCTATACTAGGGTAAAATTGAATCTCTTCTAATTCTACTTTCATAAGACTGGAATGAGATCTAGGAAACCCAATTTAGAAATTGGAGCTCTCGCTATAACAATTTTTATTTGAAGAGCCTAAGTGGCCTATCTCTAGTGTGCACTATTGATTACCTTCATCTATGGGTGATTCTTACTCATTGCATCTCTCGATATCAGTTATGCAATCATAATGAAATATCCACTCTCATTATGCTAAATCAACAAGATAAGAACATAGATGAACCCAACAATTGAAAAAAAATCTATATTAAAAGCAATATGAAAATAAAAATATCCTAAGCTACATCAAATCCGAACACCCAAGGAAGTTAGCCCTCAATTGGGGTGATGTTCATCTCAAAACTAGGAAAGTAATGCCTTAGAACAAATTCTGTGAAAGTAAACCCCCTTCTAATTTCTTCAACAATGGTGAATCGATGTGAGCTGATATCTTAGCCAAGGATAGTCACTCTGGCGACTCCTCCAATCACCCTCTGTTTTTCTACCTTTCTCCCAAAACCCTAGCCATTGTCCAGAAAAGGTCTCCCAAAAGCCAACCTCCACAATACCACTTTTAGTCTCCTTTTTATACCCTCAAGAATCTGGTAAGTACATGGGCAAGTACATGGGCGTGCCCTTTGCCCGTGTAACTCTCTTGAAACACTTCAAAATACCAATTATGGGGTTACAAGGGTGTGTACATGGGCATGTATTTCAGTGGTAGCCCGTGTACTTTTCTTGAACATTGTGCTTTTTAGTTCTTGGATATACACCGACATGTACATGGATATAGGGCCTTGTAGTTCTCAAGACGATTATTGAGCTAGGGTGTGCATGGTCATGTACACGACCATGTTCTTAGCCCATGTATTTCTATGGAATTTCTCCTTACTAATGCTTGAGAGGTACACCGACAAGTATATAGGTGTTTACTTTGTCGGTGTATTCTTTTGAATGTTGTTTTTGACTCCGTTTCACTCCTGATTTTATGCATTGGCTCAAGTTGTGTTTATATTGGCTAAAAACTATAAATGGAAGAAACTGAGTACCGAAACACTCTTAAAAACACTTTTGAGGGCAACTTTAAGTGCAAAAGATAACATTGGCCTATATACAATCTAGAACTTATCAAATAATGCCCCACCACCCCCTTAAACTTTTGCTTGTCCTCAAGCAAAGAGATGATAACAAAAGATAAGTGCTTGATCTCAAGCTTTAAGAAATTTAAGTCTCAAGTGTTTCACAAAAAATGACAAACATGTAAAATACATATATAAATATCTTTAACAAGTATAATTATGCCATATTCCAAGTGTTCCATGTGTGTGTGTGTGTGTGTGTGTATGATTCAATTCATAGTGCTCCCCTAATAATAAAGATTTGGTTGGTGAAATTTTTTTGACATAGGTAGTTTTACCACTTAGGCTGATACTAAACTTTACAAAAATGGCAGCTTTCACACATCCATAGAAGATAGCTCTTTCTCCCATTAGGGCATACTAAAATCGGCCTTTTCGAGAGTAGCTTCACACTTCAAAGGTGGCAGCTTTTTCCTTTTTTTTTTAACTTGCAATATGAATTTTCAACTAACAATGTGAACCTCTTTAAGTGTTCAAGGTGATCAGCAAGAAGAATCACGTGCATTAACAATTGTACTAACTTCTAAATAGGGCGCATTAACAATTAAGCATGAAAAATGTAGCATTTCACACGTATATCGAATTTCTATAGAGGAGACTTCCAAAAAGTAGTAGCAATGCCGTCATAGATCACTACACTTAGCAACTAAAGCCCAAGATTCACCCAAAATTTACCCCTCCCCTCCACACACACATAGAGATGTATATTGTCCTCGGTGTAACAAGAACCTAGCTAACAAGAGAAACACAATAGAAAACAAGAAGTGTGGCAGGGTATATAAAAAGAAATGGTGCTTCCCCCATAAAATTTGGTGAATCTCGATAATAACATAAGGCGGGTGTGTTGTTCCTCTGGTCCATGCACAACAAATTCAGATCCACTACTCTTTGATGTAGGGTTTTAAAAGTTTGGGGAGATTCGAAGGGTGTGCCTTACATCATCTTGTGTATTTGAGAGGGTTCAATGCATAACAAAAGAAATATGAAATATAAAAAGGAAAATACAAAATATGAAAGTAATGAAAATAAAGAATACCAAAGTAGCAGGGAATAAACCCTTGTTAAATAAAAATAAAATAAGGGTACAACTATTATAAATGAAAATAAAAGTCATGTCAAGTCGCCGGCTCATCATCCTCCTGTATCATGTCTTGATCAGAGATGAGCCATCATGCAAAACTGCTGGAGTTGTTGGTGTCACTAGCAGTCTCATCCTCCATTTCCTCCTCTACCTCTGTTCATGATGTAAAAGTTGTAGCGAAAGCTATAGGTAGGGGGAGAAGCTCTACCCCTGTGTGTGCTGCTAGTTGGCACAGTGAATCAATGATCCAAACCTATAGATAGTACTAGATCTAGGGTGACAGACAATGTGAGTGGGGTTTAAATATGTAAATAAATAAGCCTAAGTTTGTGAATATTGCAAGTGCACGGGTCATCAAGTAATACCTCGTGACTCGTGAGTGGGCACGAGGGTCGTATTTCTCAGGGAATGGTGAAATGCTCCTATTACTTCCTGTTCGCTTAATTAATAGCCTAAATGTCTATGGTGTTTTTAAGTTTACTTCTACAAATTTATTAAAATAATACAATTGAGGATCGTTAAACACAATTTGAAGGAGTGGGTTAATACATGAAAGTTTTCTTAACAATCGTGTTCCAGTGTTAGACCGGGGGAATTCAGAGGCCTACTAGTTTCAATATCTTAGCAACTAGGTCTAAATCTCTAGGAACTTAAGATGAAATCTTTCCTATCCCAGCCTCCTAAGTTCGCCTTAAGAACAAGAATTCCTCCAGAAGGGCTAAATCAACCCAAACCCTAATCCAAAAACATAGCTATACCTAATCTCTTAGCGCATGCATAGATCTAACAAGGCATGTGTGTTCTAATGCAAGGGCATATCTTCCTCACCACATCAACAAGATAATCATTAAGTAATTATGCAATAACACAAAAGACTAGAAAGATTTATTGAATTGTCAATAAAGGTCCATAAGCAATAATAAAAAATACCTACACATACAATTCCCCTCAAATTGGGATAATATGGATCAATAATAAAGATGTAAATAAAGATAAATCCATAAGCACAAAGAATAAAGAATTTGTAAACTAACTTCCTCTAATAGGTCACTGATGGTTGAGATTGAGAGGATCCCAAGATTGTCAAGACAACGCCGAATCTCTTCACGTGTCCTCCATTATTGATGCATGTTGAATTGCCCTTGGAAAAATCACTAGAATCTACTGAAATCATAATTAAATTCATCTCCAGCTGCTTAAGGTTGTGGAACTCCAATCACTCTACCAGATTCGGCAAAACAACCCCCCTCTGATTGTAAAACCTAGGGATTTTATACTATCCGAGTTAGCCACATCTTCACCACGGGTGTTGTGATGCCTGTGGTGAGTAAGCTATTGCTTGGGCTCCAAGTCACGCCTGACATATTCTTCTCTTGTGTTGTGTGGATGGATCACGACCGTGATGGTTTCACAATGGCTATTGTAAAGGTTGTTGTGACTTCTACATTATTATCTGTGATTCCACACTACCAAGGCTTGATAATGGCTATGATGGGAGTAGACAACAGCCGTGGTGAGGTATTACCATGGCCATTGTGAGCCGTGGTGATGCTCTGATTCAGTAAGTTAGTTTCTTTGGCCCTAAAACAAAATAAAAACTCATGGTGAACAAAAGAATGAAATTATGTACTAGTTTGGTGCAAAACATGTCGATTCTTATGCTAAATGCCGTATCAATAATATGGAAAATATGCAGTTTTAAGCACTTATCATAGGGTCTCTACGAGTAGGGGAATTGATGTCTCTACCGACGATGGAAAAGATCACTGCAGGGGCTCTGGCTCAAACGTAGCAGCCCCAACCAAGATGTAGCTATGTTTCCTTGCCATCCATTGAAGGTGAATCATCCTCATAGCCCTCAGTGTGTCCATGCCCAGAGGGATGGTCCTATCCACGAAGGGCATGCGCTCGGTGTCCCATAGTCACCAAATCCCAAGGACCAGCCTGGTAATGTAAGGGCCAGTGTGGAGTACTCTGACTCTGGCATCGGAGGCCTGATGGAGGATCGACTACCCGGTGATGTATCCTAAGTGGAAGGGTGAGTGCTTGGTTATCGCAGAAAGAAAAATAATATCCACTGTGCTCACAACGCCCGTCAAGTCCCTGGATCCTATGAGGGTCCTATAGAGAAGGGCATGGATGTACCTCAAAGCTGGAGATCAAAGTGTTGACACCTTCGAGCTCATCATATGGTAGCGTGGATCCTGGCTAATCCTACGCCAGCGTGTCTGTTGAGGGATCCTAAGGGAGAGGTGTGTTTTCAGCTTCTCGTATGTTGGAGTCTTGGTGAACTCTCAGTCATATAGTCCATGTACAGTGAAAAGGCAGTGTAAGACATCTGAATCATCTCCCCCTAAAGTTGGAACTAGATCATGTCTCCTCAGCTCTAGCTTGGAGGTACCTTCATGACCAATAAGGTGGAAAAAACCTCTAGTGTTAGCTTCCTATAGGACGGATCATCAATAGAAAATAGGCGCTCTTATGGGCTATTTCACAGAAGCTCGTTCATGTCATGGGTCAAGCCCATTCAACTTTAGTGTTCCCAGTTGAGAATTTAGGTTTCCCTGAATTTCAATTAGGAGACCGAGCATACCGCTGATGGTGACCGGGTGGGCTAAACTTCTAGGTGACCAGTGGTATCTTGGAAAACTCTCCCTCTCTTGGCTCTGTACACAATCCTCTTGGTGTTCACCATCTCCTGGATAAACAAAAATCGCATTAGAATTCACTAGGAAACACAAAAAAAGCATCAAATAGAGATATACACGGTTGTATACACATGAGTGTATCCCTCGTTGAACCCATATAGTTCAGATTCACACTTACAAATATTCCAAACAGAGAACTACACGTTGATGAACAAGCTTGTGTAACTCAAGCTGGGACGGTGTATCTCTAGTTTTCACTAAAAAACTCTCCAACCAAAGAACTACATAGGCATGAACATGCCGGTATAACTCAAGGTGGAACCATGTAGCTCAATTTCTATTCAAAATCAACCAAACTAAGAACTGCATGGGCACGAACACGCCAGTGTATAATCGACTGGGACCATGTAGCTCTCATCTTCCTCTCTTGGGTGAGGGGTTACACGGATGAAGAACACGCATGTGTAATACCTCATTTTGCCTGTATTTCTCTCATCCTAGGTGAAATTGTCATATTGTCTACGTGAACATCCTAGATCTAGATTCTAAGATAGTCTACTGTTCATGCACAAGAGTTCTACAAAGAAAATCGAACTACAAACTATGGAAAATATAAGATTAAATTCGTGAAACTTACCGACTAGAGAAGGATGAGCTTCATAGGATGGATAAGAGCGAGTGCCCCTTGATGAAACGAAGGGTAACTGGCACCAAAATGTTCTAAAGTGACTATGGATAAAATTGGGAAAGATGTGGGGCTTGCAGAGCAATGTAACAAGAGGCGTGTAGAAGAACAAGAGTGAGGGAGTGAAAGAGGAAGATGAAGAGGAAAAGTAAAAAACCCCTTCACTTCACAAAGAAGGCCTACAAAAGAACATGGGTGTGTATCTCACCTCATGCTAGTGTACTAATCCACAAGTGTACGGGTCATCAAGTAATAGTGTTTGTGTGACTAGGGTTGTCGTATCCACAAGGACTGAAGATCTCTAGTATTAACTATATCCTTATTATCTAACTAAGAATCAAGTTTTCATGGAGTGAATTGCTAAACTAAGATTCAAAATTGCTAAGAACTAAGGTCAAGGTTTTGAAGAAGTGATTGACCAATCAAAAAAGGAAGTGTTCGCATAAGATTTTACTTGGGATTAATGAAATAAAGTAATTGCAATTAACATAGATTGACCAATCAAGTTCTCTCTCGAGACGCCTCAATACCTAATCCTATAATACGGTAGAGTTGAATCTCTTCTAATTCTATTTTTATATGATTGCAATGAGATCTAGAAAACCCCAATTTAGAAATTGAAGCTCTCGTTACAACAATTCTAATTGGAAGAACCCAAGTGGCCCATGTCTAGTGCGCACTATTGTTTCCCTTCATCTACGGGTGATTCTTACTCATTGAATCTCTCGATATCAATCATACAATCATAATGAAATAGCCACTCTCATTATGCTAAATCAACAAGATAAGAACATAGATGAACCCAATGATCCGAAAGAAACCTATATTAAAAGTAATATGAAATAAAAATATCCCATGCTACATCAAATCCGAACGCTCAAGGAAGTTATCCCTCCATTGGTTTGATGTTCATCTTCAAACTAGAAAAACAATGAACAATGCCGTAGAACAAATTCCATGAAAGTAAACCCCCTTCTAATGTCTTCAACAATGGTGAATCGATGTGAGCCGATATCATCGCCAAGGATCGTCAATCCGATGACTCCTCTGGTCTGCCACTTCTTCTTCTACCTTGCTACCCAAAACCCTAGTCGTTATCTAGAAAAGGTCTCCCAAAAGCCAGCCTCCACAATATCTTTTTCACTCTCCTTCCTAGGAATTAGGTAAATATACGGGCAAGTACATGGGTGTGTACTTTGCCCGTGTAACTCTTCGGAAATACTTTAAAATATCAAGTATAGGGTTACACGGGAGTGTATTTTGGTGGAAGTCTGTGTACTTCTTTGAAACATCATGCTCTTTAGTTCTTAGATGTACATGAGCATATATATGGATACACCACCGTGTAGTTCTCTGGACTATTGTTGAGTTGGGGAGTGTACGGTCATGTATACAGCTATGTTCTTGGACCATGTATTCCTCTAGAATTTCTCCTTCCTGATGCTTGAGAGGTACACGGGATCATACTTTGCTCGTGTATTCTTCTGGATGCTATTTTTGGCTCTGTTTGACTCCCAATTTTATGCTTTGGCTCAAGTTGTGTTTATATTGGCCTAAAATTGTAAATAGAATAAACTGAGTACGAAATCACTCTTAAAAACACTTTTGAGGACAACTTTAAGTGCAAAAGATATCATTGGAATATATACAATCTAGCATTTATCAAACTAAGAATGGCAATAGAAAATCCTAAACAACATAAATGAGGTCAAAGGGCTAACTATCATAAAAGAGTGGTATTTGGGTACTGAATCCCCTTAGGACTCTATCTTAAGCACTAGATCTAAACTTGCCCCTTAATTGAGAAGTTTGGACAGTTGATATCCTAAAGCATGTCATTCTCTTTCTTAAGGATATTGACATTTAATCCCCTAAAGAACTAAGATGAAGTCTCCTTCTACCTGGGTTCTATATTACTACTTGAACGATCTAGGGATTGCAAATATAATTATAATCTAAGGTTTTTATGGTAAGCTAGTTACCTTCTCAGTCCAACTAACTCCTAATCCTATACAAGATTAAGTGGTGATATGGGTTATTAATGGGTTATTAGTCTTAAGGGTTATTACTCAAAAGTCTCTTTGTAAAAAAAGTCAAAAGTTTCTTTTTAAGAAGTATTGGTTATTATGTAAAAAGTAGTCAAAATCTACTTTCAGATCATGAGGCACACCTTGTCACTTCAAGTGCTTTCATAAAACCATGGGCATCCATAGTTTAGAATAGTAATCTCTACTTGTATTTAAGGAGAAGACTGTAGCCATTGTAAGTACGAAGAGTTTTTGAGTAATCTCTTTGTGTAATCTCCTCATCTCTCCATTCTAATCTTCTTTGCTAGCTTTCCTTGCTCCACTCTGATAACCCTCACAACTCCTGTAGTTGTAAGAGAGCCCAACCTCTCTATCATTCATATGTTTGCTTTACCTCCACTAAAACTGGAAGGTAGGATTAACCTAATTACGAGAGTGGGGGAAATGTCTTATACCTCTAAGCTAACCCTCAACTCTTTTCATCCTTGAAGAATCTAACATCAGTGGGTCTCTATTCTCATCAGCTTGATCAAGCATGCAATCAAGCTCTCGCTATAAAGGATTGCATGTCATGTACAAGAATGATTCACAAAACTAAAACTCGATTAAGAAAAAACATAATCAAATCACAATTCTACCTAAGGTATAGGGTTCAACATACCCGAATACAAAAGAAAGTTTAGTTCCTCATCAAATGAGAGCACAAAATCAAATCTAAAAATGAAAATACAAATGAAATCATTATAAAAGCTACTTAATCCTCACCAACTCCAAACCTAATGAAACTCTGCCATGCCTTGATATCACACCCATTAGATGATGATATATGCCCTATGGAAAGCTTCCGGATGATCTCTTTCAAGTGTAGATTGACGTGACTCGAAGAAACTTATGTAAAGAACTCCTCTTTAAAGCCTCCTTGACTCTCTCTCTCTCTGACCCTTTGATTGGCTCCCACTAAACCCTTGCAAAGTCCCATAAAAACTCAATTATAGGGGTATTTACTGAGGTGTTACAAAGCCCACACACCCACAAATTGGGCTGTGTGGATCCATGAGGCCCAACTTGTGGGTGTGTTGTTGCTTGCATATTACCCTAATGTCTAGACAATACTCGGGATCAATGTCACACAACCCAGTACATGGCTATGTGGTTGCTGATATATCGCTATAGCATTTTATGCTCGAGACAAATCTTTAGGGGTGACACACTTTGTGAAAATCATTGCTCCTTTGTGTGGTGGTGTGTCATGGCTAGAACACCTTTGATTCTGCTACAAAATGCCAACTTTTGCCTTTATTTGCTTTATTCACCCTTTTCACTACTTGGTTGCACAAAATAACAATTTAAGTACCAAATCAAAGTGAATACATAAAACATACGTGCCAAATGTGTGTAAAATGAATACATAAATCAAGTATATTCAAGTTATCATCATAAGTTCATGTGACCAGGGATAGATCTAGAGTGGTGGCTGCTGTCCCCACTTAACTTTTAAAAATCCATTAGATAATATAGATTTTTTATTTTATTTTTCAATTTTCCACCACTAAAATCAAAAAATAAAATCTATATAAAAAAAATTAAAGAATTGTCTAAAAAAATCTATTATAAAATATTAATTCACTTTCCCATGTCTCAAGACTCAATTTTTTAACCCTATCCTGTTTTTTTTTCATTTGTTTGCTATTCTGAATCTTTGAATTGTAGGTGAGAATCATGGAATTAGAGAGTTTTAATTCTTGCCATTTAGCTGTTGCCTTCTATAAGCCAAGTATGTATTTACAATCCAAATTTTGATATATTTTAAGCCAAGTTATTGTTGTGCTTGAAATTGTTGTGGAAGATGGTATCAGCTTGAAGCAAAGAGGTGAAGTTTGTGCCTTACTAGATTTGGTGCAATTTTTTAACTTTATCTTCAATTTGTATTTAATGAAAAATATGTCAATGGCTCTACAAAAGAAGAGATCAAGATATTGTGAATGTAATGGCTTTAGTTAAAC
Source organism: Dioscorea cayenensis subsp. rotundata (assembly GCF_009730915.1). Lineage (NCBI taxonomy): Eukaryota > Viridiplantae > Streptophyta > Magnoliopsida > Dioscoreales > Dioscoreaceae > Dioscorea > Dioscorea cayenensis. The sequence continues at coordinate 12,522,742 of NC_052478.1, forward strand.
TAGCCAAGCAACGACTACAAACAATGCGTGACGATGGATGGTAATCTTTATATGATGAGATCTCTTTATTTTGTGAAAAGAACAATATTGTTATCCCAAATATGGATGATATATTTGTAACTCGAGGAAGGCCATGATGCAACATCAATGCAATGACAAATTTGTATCATTATCGAGTTGAGTTATTTTACACTATTATTAATATGCAACTTGACAAACTTAATAATCGATTCAATGAGGTGAATATGGAGTTAATTCTTTTTGTGACTTCTTTAAGTCCTTTTGATTCTTTTGTGGCTTTTGATAAGGAAAAATTAATTCGCCTTGTTCGTTCTTATCTGTCGGAATTCTTAGTTACTGAACCTCTTATTCTTGATAATCAGCTTGAGACTTACATTATTGATTTAAAATCTCATGATGAGTTTAAAAGCTTAAAAGGTATCATTGACTTTTCTATAAAACTTGTTGAAACAAAGAAGCACATTGTATACCTGTTGGTATACTTATGAATTAGCTTTGATATTGCCCTATTCTACTGCATTAGTTGAAAGAGTATTTTCTGCCATGAAGATGGTAAACAATTGCTTGGGCAACCGAATGGGAGATTCTTGGATGAATGATTGTTTGATTAGTTATATAAAAGAAAAAAAATATTTTATAGTATAGAGAATGAAAATATCCTACATCGATTTCAAATTATGAAAACACGCGAAAAGCAACTGTAATATGTTACATTCTTATAACAAACTTTTGATACACTTATGGATCCATCCCTGCATTAGACATATGAGCTAGACTAAAATCAATCAAGTCACCTTAAATATGATATTCTAACTGTTAGTGCAACTGCACTATTATTGGCATGATTTGACACCAAGTCAAGATGACGTGGCAACCTGTGTGATGTAGCAATGTTGATGACATGGCAAAGCATAGTGACATGGCAAGGAGTCTTGACTTGGAGGAAAATATCTTGAAGATCTCGGTGGAGCTATTTTTGGCAATATGTTACAACTTGAAGACAAGATCATATCAAGGCCATATTTAAGTGATTTGATGGAAGACTAAATATGGATGAAGCTTAATTGAGGAAATACCTATCAATAGTATGAATTAAGGCTATTGAAGGTATGATTTGAAGAAACCTTAATGAGGATGATTGAAGACTATTAAGGGAAAGATTTGAAGACATGCCTATTGTTGGCATGATTGAGATGATTGATTGAAGATCTTTCATGGGAAGATTTGAAGACCAAACTTGGATGAATTGAAGATCAAGTTTGGAAAGTTTTGTGAAGACGCACAAAGGACGTGCGCCCCTTGCGAGGGGATTGTGCGCCCCTCTAGTCGATTTCATTATTGATTGTATCTTGCTCCATGGAGAGCTAAACCCCCTAGTCGGTACTTGGATTTTGTAAACCCTAAGATGTTAATGTTTCTTTGGCCTTTTATTATGCCTTCCTTAATTGATGTTTTTAATTAAGTTTCAATCTTGAATGCTTGTTGAATGATTTCTCCCTTAGAGTGACACTAGGGTTGACAGTTCATCTTGGTAACCTATGTGGATGGGTGACACGCTATGAGGGTTAGAGAAAGCTAGATTGGAGAGGCTTGAGAGGGTGAGCCGAGAGGTAGCGGAGTGTCCCCTTTCTCCTCCGGTGTGATTTATCCTACCTCCAATTCCTAGAGTTCTTTGCGGTTACAATAGAGTGAAGAACTAAAGGATGAACTCCGCTGGGGCTTAGTTGCATGAGCAACAGAGTGAAGCGTTGAAATGACTTTAGTATCTGGGGCTTAATTGTGACTAGGGGTCTTTCGCCTGGACCAAAGGGTTAGATCTACACATAAGAATAGGGTTTATCACTTTGAATCTCTAGAACTCCATGCAACTTTGCATAGTGTGAGGTGTTGAGAATGAGCGATTTCTCCGCAGGGACATAGTGTAGAGTTAGTCACGGTTGACCTTAGGTTTGAGACCGTGTGCTTTAGGATTTCCACGACTCATTAAGCATTAGTTAGGAAGCATAATAATAGGTCTTTAACTTGAAACATTAGTTCTAGGGGGAGCATTGTCCGAGTACCCAACTTCTATCGATTGCTTTTCCTCTCACTTACTTGGGCCTCTCGTTCTTGTTTCTTTTGTTTCTGCTTACATTACACTTTATCAACACAATCATTATTCATCTTCGCTTGGTTAAGTAGTAATTTTAGTATTTTTATTCACTACTCCCTTTGGATACGATAGCTCACTCACTTGGGATTTATTACTTTAACAAACCCATGCACTTGCGGGTCACAAGTAAAGGGCGTTGTCATTGCCGGTAGTCAGGATCGGGAGATCGGGCTGTACCGACTCAGGCTAAGCGTGACCGGGATGTTGATTGGTCTTGAGGTCATTCGTAATGTAATCAGAACTCAATCAAGTCAACAGTCAGGGCCACGTTGCAATTCATGTTACAACAGGAGTTGCAACAGCTAATTTTAGAAGGTTTTTATATTAGTAGCCGTGGATATTTTGAAAGATTTATGTACTATATTTGGGATTTTGAGGCGTCTATATAAGCTACCTTGCTCTGAGATTATGTGTGTCTCTTATGGAGGAGAGTGTGTAAGCACTAGAAAATCTAGAGAGGGTAGTGATCTTTATTGTTGAGAGAGTGAGTGACAAGTGTTTGTACTCATCTATTTTCACCTATTTTAGTGGATTGTTAATCTCCAGGCTTGGCCCCCTAGACGTAGGTGAGTAGACGCCGAACTGGGTTACCAATCTTGTGTGTCTCCTTCTTGTTTAGTTTGTGTGAGCTTTTCTATGAGTGTTTGAGTATTCTCTAAATCACAAACCACATCGACGGAACTAACAAGTGGTATTAGAGACTTGGTCGCCATGTTCTCTTTGGTTTCAAAGTCAACGTGGTCCTAACAAGTTCCATTGATGGCCAGAAAAGAGGAGCTTCGGTCACATGACCACTGTTGCTTGATGGATCAAATTATCCATATTGGAGGCACGCATGAAGGCTTTCATCAAATCTCTTGATGAGAGTACATGGACAGCCGTAGAAGAAGGATGGTCTTCCCCAATTGAAGTTGATAAAACCATGAACGAAACTATGAAGAAGAAGAGTGACTGGAGTCCTGGAGATATGCTCAAAGCGAATGCCAATGGGAAAGCACTCAATGCTATTTTTGAAGGAGTAGATAAAACCATTTCAAGTATGTTGCAACATGTGATTGCGCCAAGAACGCTTGGGATATTCTAACAAAAAATTCATGAAGGTACAAATTTGGTGAAAATTTCCAAGCTCTAGATATTGTCAATCAGATATGAGGATCACAAGATGAAAAAAGAAGAGACTATCACTTTGTTCAACAACAAACTGATGGATATAGCAAATCAAGCATCTCAACTCGGTAAGAAGTATTCTGATAAGAAAACTTGTTCAGAAAACTCTCAGATCTCTTCTAAGAAGATTTTATTCTAAGGTTGCTACGATAGAAGAGGCAAGGAATATCACAACTATGAGACTTGATGAGTTGATGTGTTCCTTACAAGCCTATGAAATGAATCTGAATCTAAGCAAAAGAGAAGAAGATGTAGCTCTGAAAGCTGAAGCAACAAGGCCAAAAGGGTTACAACAAACTGAAGACAAAGAAAATGAAGAAGAAATTACCCTTTTAACCAAGGAATTGTGCAGGTACTTTAGAAAAATTCAGGAAGAAGACAAAGCAAAAGATGCAAAAAACAATCATACTTTTTTTACCAGCTATGCTAAAAAATATCAATGTTTTCAAAAATTTTAGTGCTTTTGCAAGTCCAGTTACAACATTAATTGCAACACCTGGAGTAACTGTTTGTGAAGAGGTTACTAAAAACGATCTTCTGCATGGGTGTGAACTCATGCTAAATAAACTTGATAAAATGTTCGTACAAAACAAAAAACTTGCAAAAGAGTTGAAAGAATGTCAAGAAAAGCTGAACAATGCTGAAAAGCCCATAAACAATATGAACAAAGAAAAAGCCAAGATTGAAGAGGTACATTTTCAAACAAGTGTGATACAACATCATATAAAAGAGACATCAGGAGGCAAGAAAAACAAAATTGAAGCAGGCTGTGTTCTATCAAATGCTCAATAATATAAACAAGGGAAGTATAATAAGGAGAAGAGATGATATAGAAGACAAGTCCCTATATGCTTTCATTGTGGAAGAAGATGCCATATAAGACCCGAGTGTTATCAACTGAAGGAAGATATGAAGAATGGTAGAGTATTTGGAAAAACAAAGAAGTGGATTCTGACATGTCATTTATGTGGTGTCAAAGGGCACATTCTTCCAAGATGTTGGAAGATGAAAAAAGACACAAAAGAAGGTAAACATATGAGGCAGACAACATATATCAGAGAAAAGAAGAAAGAAACCAAGAAGATATGGGTTAGAAAAGAAGATTTAGTGGGATACTCCTCAATAAAAAAAATCTTCAAAAGACAACTGGTATTTTGATAGTGGTTGTTCAAGACACATGACAAGTGACAAAGGCATTTTGATGAATTATAAAGAATGTCCAATTAGGCATGTCACTTTTGGTGACGGTCAGAAAGGTCAAGTAGTTGGAAAAAGAACATTGATGGTTCTTGGGTATCCAAGACTGAAAAATATTCTGCATGTAGAAGTATTGAAGTCAAATCTTCTAAGTATAAGTCAATTATGTGATCAAAATCTGGTGGTAAAATTTACTCAGGACATATGTGTAGTCTATGATGATGCTGGTCAGTGTATTTTAATTGGTTCAAGATCTTTAGATAATTGCTATTTGCTAGAGAAATTGAAATTCTGTTATGACGCATCTGGCAAAATCACTGAAATTTGGCATCAGAAGCTTGAACATCTAAACTTCCGAAACCTGATGAAGATTACAAAAATGAAAGCTGTTAAGGGAGTGCCCAAGCTTACAAAAAAAGGAAGATGGTATATGCAGACCTTATCAACTGGGAACGCAAAGTTGTGTTTCTCACAAAGTGGTGCAAGACATTGGTACAACAAGAATGCTAGAACTCTTGCACATGGATCTTATTGGACCTACGCAAATAGAAAGCTTGTCAAGTAAAAGATATGTATTTGTGTGTGTTGATGACTATTCAAAGTATACTTGGGTGGACTTTCCGAAGGAGAAATCAGAGACCTTTGAAGCTTTCAGGAAGTTATGTATGCAAGTCCAAAATGAGAAAGAGTGTCAAATAGGAAAGATTGTCAGAATCAAAACTGACCATGGAAGAGAATTTGAAAATGTTCAATTTGCAGAATTTAGCAGTATACATGGGATTCGTCATGAATTTTCAGCTCCAAAAACCCCTCAACAAAATGGAGTGGTTGAAAGGAAGAATCGCACTCTCCAAGAGATGGCTAGAGTTATGTTGAATTTAAAGAAGCTCTCTACAAGATTTCGGGTAGAAGCAATCAATACAATATGCTACATCATCAATAGAGTGTACATTAGGCCTTCAACCGATATGACACCATATGAAATTTGGAAAGTTAAAGGCCAAATCTCAAATACTTTCACATCTTTCGAAGCAAATGTTACATTTTGAATGATAGAGATCAGCTGGGAAAGTTTGACAAGAAAAGTAATGAAGGATTATCATCGGATATTCTACTACTAGTAGAGCATATAGGGTGTTCAATTCAAGAACCAAAAAGATGATGGAGACCATTAATGTTGTTGTTGATGATTTCTTTGATATGGAGACTCAAGGTGCATCAAGTGAGCCAAACAAGCTTATCACTCAGAATTGTGAATTAATAGATGAAGAGTTACAGGCAGAACAAGAAGTTGCAACACAGGTTACAACACCAACTGCAACAACATAAACTGCTTAGGATTCAGACAGACAACAGGGTATAACTGATGTTGCAACTAAAGTTACAACAGGAGAAATCATCTCAAGATCAGATAAAGAAGAAATTGACGATGAAGAAGATAATGAAGACAGTTATCTTGAACCATCCTCAAGAATAAAGAAGAATCATTCTATTCAGAATGTGATTAGTAATGTGACTAAAGGAAGAAGAACCAGAAGCATTGAAAGGATTAATTATTGAGAATTGGCTAGATACACATGTTACATCTCTTTTATTAAACCAAAAAAATATCAAAGAATCTTTAGTTGATGAATACTGGATGGCTGCATTGCAAGAAGAATTGAATCAGTTTGTTCGAAATGATGTATAGACATTGGTCCCATGACCAAAGGATGTGAATGTTATTAGAACCAAGTGGATTTTCAAGAACAAGACTGATGACAAAGGCAACATTACCAGAAATAAAGCAAGACTAGTGGCTCAAGGATATACTCAAGTTGAAGGAGTTGACTTTGATGAAACATTTAGACCAGTTGCACGCTTAGAATTCTTCAAATTATTGTTAGAAGTAGCATGTTGTATGGGGTTCAAGCTACATCAAATGGATGTCAAGAGTTCTTTTCTAAATGGAGTTCTAAGTGAAGAAGTTTTTGTTGAGCAACAAAAAGGGTTTGAAGATCCTCAACATTCAAATCATGTGTTCAAATTGAAAAAGGCTCTCTATGGCTTGAAGCAAGCTCCTCGGTCTTGGTATGAAAGGCTTACAAAATTTTTACTTAAGAAGGGCTACCAAAGAGGGGGAGCAGACAAAACTTTGTTCATAAAGAAGTCCAAATCCGATCTTATGGTGGCACAAATCTATGTTAATGATATCATATTTGGTTCAACATCACATAAGCAAGTAGATGAGTTTGTTCATCTAATGCAAGAAGAGTTTGAGATGAGCATGGTAGGTGAAATAAACTACTTTTTGGGTTTCCAAATCAAATAATGCAAAGAAAAAATTTCATTTATCGAACCAAGTATGCACAGAACTTGGTAAAAAGATTTGTCTTGGAAAAGGCTAGACATATGAGAACACCCATGAGTATGAATCAGAAGTTGACAAAAGACGAGCAAGGAAAAGATGTAGACCCAAGTCTCTATAGAAGCATGATTGGAAGTTTGCTCTAGTTGCAAGACATCTCTTTCAATGTTGGACTTTGTGCAAGATATCAATCAACACCAAAGGAATCTCATTTGAAAGTTGTTAAGCGTATCATCAGATATGTTCATGGTACTGCAGAATATGGAATTTGGTATTCAAAAGACTCCAACTCACATCTTGCAGGATATAGTGATGCAGATTGGGCAGGAAATATTGATGATTGAAAGAGCACCTCCGGAGGATGTTTTTATCTTGGTAATAACTTGATCACATGGTATAGTAAGAAGCAAAGTTCTATTTTTCTCTCCACTATAGAGGCTGAATACTAGCAGCAGGAAGTTGTTACACACAACTATTATGGATGAAGCAAATGCTTGAAGATTATGGCCTACAACAAGGGTTGTTGACTATATTTTATGGCAACAAAAGTGCTATTGATATCTCCAAGAATCCAGTCTAACATTCTTATGGCAAACATATTGATCTTCGACGCCACTTTATACGAGATTTGGTAGAGAACAAAACAGTTGTTATTGATTATGTTGCAACAGAAAAATAATTGGAGGATATTTTTACCAAACCCCTTGATGCTGCAAGATACAAAAAATTAAGTGGTGAGATTGGCCTTTGCCAACTTTAATCCATATCGTGGACTGCAAACGACCTGCATTTGCTAAAGTTTATCTATGTCATTTGCAGTAGCAGTAAGAAGGAGTTATGAAAATAGGGGGAGTTGATGACTAGAAATCCTGAAGATAGGTGGAGTTGTAGAAGAAGTTATAATAAGACTTGAAACAACTAGTGAAAACTTTGGCATCAATTCAGACACAAGGGGGGATAAGTTGACAAGTTTAAGAGCTTCAAAACCGTCTACTCTACATAGGTGTATTTGTTTACGTCTTTTGTGCTTAATTTGTACATCACTAGTTGCAGTGTAATCATATATTTGGTAAGCAACTGGATGAATTTTTAGTTTGTAAAGTCGTGTCCTAGGCAATGTTGTACCTGGAAGTTGTAACATGAGTCGGTCTGGGAGTAGAAACAGTTGTGTGCTAGCAGTTGTGTCAAATTATGCCAAATGGGAGATTGTTAGTGCAACTGCACTATTATTGGTATGATTTGATACCAAGTCAAGATGATGTGGCAACCTGTGTGATGTGGCAATGTTGACAAAATAGTAAAGCATGGTGACATGACAAGGAGTCTTGACTTGGAGAAAAATATCTTGAAGATTTTGTTGGAGCTATTTTTGGCAATATGTTACAACTTGAAGATAAGATATATCAAGACCATATTTAGGTGATTTGATTGAAGACTAAATATGGATGAAGTTTAATTGAGGAAATACCTATCAATAGTATGAATGAAGGCTATTGAAGGTATGATTTGAAGAAACCTTAATGAGGATGATTGAAGACTATTAAGAGCAAGATTTGAAGACATGCCTATTGTTGGCATGATTAAGATGATTGATTGAAGATCTTTCTTGGGAAGATTTGAAGACCAAACTTGGATGAATTGAAGATTAAGTTTGGAAAGTTTCGTGAAGACGCACAAAGGACGTGCGCTCCTTATGAGTGGACTGTGTGGTGAGGAACTGAGGAGGTAGGCTAGTTATCGGTAGTCAGGATAGGGAGATCGGGCTGCACAAACTCGGGCTAAGCATGACCGGGAGGTTTATTATTCTTGAGGTCATTCGCAATGTAATCAGAACTCAGTCAAGTCAGCAGTAAGGGCCATGTTGCAATTCATGTTATAACATGACTTGCAACAACTAATTTCGGAAGGTTTTTAAATTAGTAGTCGTGGAGATTTTAAAATACTTATGTACTATATTTGGGATGTTGAGGCGTCTATATAATCTACCTTGCTCTGAGATTGTGTGTGTCTCTTGTGGAGGAGAGTGTGTGAGCACTAGACAATTTAGAGAGGGTAGTGATCTTTATTGTTGAGAGAGTGAGTGACAAATGTTTGTACTCATCTATTTTCACCTCTTTTAGTTGATTGTTTATCTCCGGACTTGACCGCCAAGATGTAGGTGAGTGGACGCCGAACTGGGTTACCAATCTTGTGTGTCTCTTTCTTGTTAGGTTTGTGTGAGCTTTTTTATAAGTGCTTGAGTATTCTCTAAACCACAAATCACATCGGCGGAACTAACACTAACTTCTCTACTTGATTAAGAAGAATGACTACATCATGGCTTCTAACAAACTTCTTCTCTATTGAATAATAAAATCTTTTGCAAAATTCAGAGTGATTAAAACTAATGAAGACAAATTGTCTAATTTTGACATTAATTCAAGCCTATCATCTATGGGCATATGCAAGAAAACCTTGCAACAAAACACACAAAATGGTCATAAGAAACAACCTTGCCATGCCATGCTCTATCATAGCCTGCATTGCATTAATTGGATATGCAACAATATACAATGCCGCAACTCGAAAGGATCTAGTTTGTTGTACTTCTAAGATCAGACATCTAACTCTCTAACCACCAACATTCTGTTCATCCTTCTACCAACCAATTTGAAGAACTTTTGAATATATCTCCTAAAGTTTGATGTCATGTTTTTTTGTAACACTCATCAAATAGTCCATTATATAGACGGTCATAATCAGTGCAAATGCATTTCAATTTTTTCTAGTTTTTCTGGCCCTAAAAGCCTAAATTTTGTACACTCTAACCATGAGTTTGATCTATAAAATGGGAACAAAAGAAATGAGAATGAGAATGAAAATATTAATAAATATAGTATTTAGTTGGAAGGATAGGGAATGAGAAAAGTAGAAGGAAATATGACAAAATTATTTTAATACTCTTATAAAAATAAGGGTATTTCAAACAATGTTATGTGTAATCCATTATGTTAATTATTATTATTATTAAATATTTAAATTATTACAATTCAATATTTAAAGTAAAGTATTTCACTCAGAGAGGCAAAGAAGTCGTTTCCTTAGTGCTACACTACAACAAAAACTGCTATTTGCAACACATAAATTTGCGACGTGTAAAAGTGTTGCAAATTTGCGACACAAATTGCAACAATGCGTGACAAAAAAACCAAAAACGTTGCAAAAAAACCTAATTGTGTTGCAAAAAACGACCATCCGAGAACGTCGTAAAATATGTTGCAAAATTTTATGACCCAGTATGTAATTGGTTTGCGACACATTATTTGCAATGATCTATTGGCATTGCAAAATGTGTCGCAAAAGTTTGGGCTTGTTATTTTAAAAAATAACAAATAAAAAACTTAAATAAAAATAATAATATAATAGAAATGAAAACAATAATCAGAAAAAGAAGCATTCGTAAAAAAAACTATTAAAAAAACAAGGAAAGAAGATGACCTATAAGGAATTTTATCATACCAAATATTAAAAGCCTCCAATTCAATCCATAAATATCCCCTTTCCATATAATTTTCCTTATATTTAATAATATTCATCTGTTTATATATATATGTATATATTATTTTTTTAAACACTGTTTAATTAAAACAAATTAGCTATGCATAATTAAATTAAATTAAATTAATAATAATTTAATAATATAATAAAAAGATATTATATAATCTCCATCTTCTCAATCTCATCTCAAGCTTCTTGAACATCCTTGTCTTCCTCCTCTTCGATCTCGCTTTGCTACTCTCTGCCCTCCACTCTCAGTCCCATGCTTGGAGATCTAAAGCTCTCCATCAATGGCCTCTCCCCGGATCCTCCCTTCTTCTCTTATTCAGAAGCTCGTCGCCTTCAAAGCCCCTGCCCCGATTCTTCCGATCTCATCCTCCTCCCCTCTCGACTCATTCACCTCCGATCCCATCTTCTCTGCCTTCCTCTCACCGGACTTGGACTACGCCCGATTCTCCTCCAAGGCCCACAGCTCCAGATCCACGACTGCTTGCGCCAAGTCCCTCCATAAAGCCCATCATCGACTATATTATCAACGTCCGCGCTGACGACGATTTTGACTTTGGCGTCGATGGTGATGGTGCTTTTGAGGCTGTCGGTGACCTCCTTGTTGATTCCGGCTGCGTTGAAGACTACGAAGAAGGCCGATTGGTATATCCCTAGCCATCTTGGATTTTAATTCTTGACTTTCAGGATTCTTGTTTTTGATTTCATATTGAAACTTTTTTTGCTTTGCTTTGCTTTCTTTGAATTTTGTATTAGGGCTTTATAAATTCTAGAATCAGAGGTTTTTTGTAACAGAAATCCAATAATTGGAGGTTTAGTTTCGTTTTGGTTGTTTGGAAATGTATGTTTGTAGCAGAAGCCTAAGGAAGCCGTGTAGAGCCTAGCAACACCATTGCGGATGTTTGATGGGATGGATGATGGTGAAGCTATAAAGAAAAAGGTTGAGTTGTTGGATGGTTCTGTGCTGACTAAACGTGATTGAGTGAAGCTCGAGAGAAGAAAGCACCATACTGATTTTTTAGTGGTAGCAGTTTATCTAGATGGGAGGATGATATGGAATGCAAAATTGATTTTCTTTGGATATTTTAGGTGAAAATTATGTTTTTTGATTTGTTCTCTGCAATGGCTTATGTTTTTTTAGGGCCAATATCAAATGCATTTGAAGGAGATGGAAGCTGTTAAAACAGGAATGCCAGTTGTGTCTGAAAGATGCTATTTCAAAACGGCTTGAAGAGGTGTATAAAAGGCTCGAATTCATTGATGCATATTCAGCAGAGGCACGTCCTGCTTCAATTCTTGTGCTTAGTTTCTCAAGCCCTTAAAAATGTTAAATTCACCATGTTAATTTAACTTTGATTGTACTGTTGGCCATTACATGCTATGTGTTTTAAATTTTTATTGGTGCTCCAATTGAAATATTTTCTTGTTTTTTGGAAGGTGTAAATCAAATGTATAGAAGGAAACATGGTATACTTCCTTTTTTAAAATTTAATAGGTTTGCTCCACATCTCACATCCACAAGATTTGAAGATTAACCATTTTCGGAAGAGCACTACGTCTAGATGTAACTATATAACCTTGTGTCTATGAATGGCGTTCAAGTGCTATTAAAATGAAGCATATATGATTTGCAGAACCTTTCTAGGCATTGCACAACCTTTCTTGGCATGTGCAAGACTACTATATTTCAAGCCCATAAATTTTTTTTTATGAAAGAAGGTTTGGAGACGGAGAATTAACTTCTAACTGTTGATTTTATGCTCTTACGCATTCCCTTAGGCTGCAGCAATACTTTCTAAGATTCTTTGGAGATAGATACAAGGATAACTGTTCAACACAGCCAGTTCTAGTGTTATTAAAGTGTTAATTGACTGACTCTTCATTCACTTTACAATCATCCTTTGTGTTAATCAGCTAAAGGAACTGATGTGATTGTTGAAAAACAACCAATCGGCAGAACCTTGATGGTTTGTTCTTGTTTCTTTGGCCTCACTTTGATTTCAGCCATCTGATTTTTTATCATCTGTTTCATGATTCTGTTTTGTGATTTTCTAGTTCTTTGATTTCACTTTTATTGAATTCCTAGTCTCATAAACCGCACCTTGTTTAGACCTTTGGTTTTTGGTGGAGTTGAATTATGTTTAAATGGGTGTGGAATTCAATTCAGTATATAGGTGAGTTAGCAAGTTTCACTACTTCAAAAATGAGTCATTCTTGAATTTGGTAGATGTGATTTAATTTTCATGACAATGCGTTATGTGGACTGTCATCTGTAAGAGTTTCTATGGTATATGTAATCCCTTGGTCTCTCTCCTATATCATTGTCTTTTGACCTTGGGTGATTAATTCTTGGTTTTCATATTCCAATTGGGATGGTTATTTTCATTTGTTATGAATTTAAAGTGATTATTGTATCAATAAAAGGAAAATTTTAGAAACTACTAAAAAAGTTATTGTTTATTAAAGTAATTATTATTATTGTTATTTTTAAGTTATCCAATGAGTGTTGTAGATTCAACATGTAGAAGGATTATCTGAGGACTCATTGTAACACTAGAATGCTCACAAAGTAGGAACCATTGTATCATTGGAAACATTAAATTCATCTCTAGCTTAAAATTCTAGGAAGCTCTTAGTTTGTATCTGAATATAATAATACCTTAAAAGTTAAAATATTTTTAGGATATCTAATATAGGAATTAAGCAAACAAAGGATCTAGATTTGCACTTGGACTCTTGAATGGTTAATCTGAAGTTGTGTTTTATTTGACAATTTTTTTTTTTGAAATCATCAGCATGGTTAAAAACTTCTGTTGAAATGATTAAGTGATGAAGAAATGTGCTAATTCATCTACTTTCTTTTGGCTTTTCTATTTTTCTCTATCAATTTTGTTTTATTGTTAATACAAAGTTCAAAAAATTAAACTTTGTTTATGGTATTTTGCTGAGGATTATGGGTTAAAACCTAAACTTCTGAAATTAATGGAAGTCTGAATTTCACCAATGTATATGTTACACGTATTATAAAAATATAGTTGTTATGATGTCAATTCTTGTATCTTACTATCCCCATGTTGGTTCTTTGAGGAATATATTATGAGTAGCTTAGATGATGAAAGCGTGTGTGGCTTTTCATATTCTATGATGTAAGATGGTTTAGTTGTGTATATTTTACTTGTCATAGATATTTATGTATGTTTTAGTTTGGTGCTTGTACAAGTAAACAGTGTCAGGCTGCCTCATCATGTTTATGAAAAAAAGCATTTCTGTGGCACTGTTTTGGTTGAATTTTCTGTAGAAGAAGATGCCAAGATGGTTTTAGAGGGCAACCTAGTTTATGCTGGAATAGAGCTAGAGATAAAACCCAAGTAAGTTTTCCTTGTAAATGAAGTTACAAATTTTGGTTATCTCTTACAGCATGGTGTGATGCATGTATGTTAGATGATGAAATAACATGTCTTTCATTATTTGACTATTTACGTTAATCTCTAATGCCTTCTTACCTCTTCTGTTGATAATTAATCTATTGTGTACTATATTATCTTTACAAAATCGCAGACCTTATAGAGTGCCTTTCCTCATTTCCCCTTTGTAAATAAATAAATAAATTGCCAACTTAAGGACATATCTTTTTTTCTTTTTTTTTCAACTACTTTTTACAACTAATTTTATGTTTTCACATGATTCCAAAAGGAATTTGATACTGAAAGGGAAAAGCAGCAAGAGGAATATGAACAATCAAGGTCTCTTAAGAAGGATGGTTCAGATGGAAGGTAACTAAATCTGAAATCCCATGAAATATTTTACCCCTTTTTTTTTTGGCAAAGAGAATTTACAACAGGATTTTTGGTTATTCAATATAACATCTATTTATTATGGGAACTGTGGACTTTTATACTATGTTATATTGTTATTGCCATTGGATCCACTGATATCCATGATTTTTTGGTTGAAGTTTGTGGACTTCAAAATGGGGGAAGAATCAGTAATAGTTGAAAGCGGTTTGACTGTGAAGAATCGCACCATTACCTTAGAAGCACTTTCTAGTATGCCCCCTAGTATGCTATTAGTAACTTGTATTTATTTTTTTTATTTGGGCTTTATATAAATATTTACCCTTTATTTGTTATTTTAGGAGTAGAATAATGATCTTAATAGCATTGTTTGCAATGACAATCCATATGTAAAATATAAGGAATTCTTAATTTTGGTATTGCAAGAGTTTACTGTATGTTGCCCCATATATAAGTGAAGTAAGGCCTTAGAAGAACTCTAATTGAAGCCTTGAAACTATCACAACTCAAATGGATTAGAGCACATTTGTTCTATTGTTTTTTTACACATACAAGATGGATCTTAAAAAATTCATGAGAGAGCTTTAAAGGATGGTTTTTGTGGAGCTTATTGAGGAAAATAAACTTTGTTGAATAATTTGTGCTTTTCAGGTGAGGTTGAAAAGGAATACTGGGACTTGCACCAAGGAAATCAGGAAAGGTTTAGAGGAAACAAAGGCAACAGGGGAAGGTGTGACTATTCTCTGAGCTCAATTGTTTAATAATCTCAATCAAGGCTAATGCTAAACTCTACCATGTTCAGTCGAGAAAGTAATTATCTATGATCCAAGAACCTTTTTCTTAACTCAAAGCTTTGTTTGCCACAGAGGTAGAGGCAATAAGGGAGGTCGACCATTCGATGGCAAGCGCAATAGGCATACGGACTCACCTGCTTCAAGGCCAAGTAAGGTTCCTAAAGTCTAAGTCATGATACAACTTTCCGAACTGTGTTTTCCTCCCTGCATGGTGTACGAAAAATGTTTTTGGCATTTGTAATCTGTGTTTGATGCTTGGCAGTGAAATCGACCGATTTTGGATTTAGACAATTTACATGGGCAATTTGATCTTTCTCTTGTTGCAGGACAGGGTTATGTTATATAATTAATTATTAAGCCTTGCTTACCATGGCTTTTGAGTCTGAAAATTTAAGAGTGTTTTCTCATGGCACATATATATATATATATATATATATATATATATATATATATATTTTGCA
This sequence comes from Dioscorea cayenensis subsp. rotundata, assembly GCF_009730915.1. Lineage (NCBI taxonomy): Eukaryota > Viridiplantae > Streptophyta > Magnoliopsida > Dioscoreales > Dioscoreaceae > Dioscorea > Dioscorea cayenensis. The sequence continues at coordinate 12,538,218 of NC_052478.1, forward strand.
TAAACTTATGTTATATATGAAAATTGTAGAGCTTCTAATATTGACTTCTATGTTGTAGATAATTATGGTGTTGTTAACTTATGTAGAGTGTTTAGAGAATGCTTCCATGCTTGTATAATTTTCGGGTTTTCACTGATTGTATTTGGTTGAAATAGTAAGAATACATCGGTAAATCCTACAAATTTACGTTCAATATGAAAATTGTAGAGCTCCTAACATTGACTTCTATGTTGTAAATAATTATCATGTTGTTAACTTATGGAGTGTTTAGAGAATGCTTGCATGCTTGTATAGTTTTTGTGTTTTCGCTGATTGGATTTGGTAGAAATAGTAAGAATATATATCAGTAAATCCTACTTTTCACAGGGTATGGTAAATAATTTTTCTGATAGTTTCTAATATTGTTTGAGTATATGTGCATAATGTTATTGGATAGTCCAAATGCATTTTTTTATTTTCTCAAAATTTAATTAGGTATTAAATTTATTTTTCATTTTAATCATATTAACTGATGAAAAAAAAGTAGAAAATAAAACGGAATATGACTTGTGCTTTCTTTCTTATTGTTTTCATATATAATAGGAAAAGTTTGGTATGCATTTGGTACCCAAACATAGATACAATTTGGAATCTTTCTTGGTTTTTTTTCAATGAAATAACTAATCTCTTGCCATCATATGTTTGTCTCTAACTAATTCTTTTTGTTTCTGGTCAAATTTGATCTAGAGAATTTCATATTTATACCACACAAAAAAGTGTCTTTTATTGTTTGGTAGAATTTTTCCATTTATTGCTCAAAATATTTTTTTCCTTCTTTTGGCTTGTTGAAACTCACACCCATGGTTTGACCTTGGAGGGTAAAGACCAATAATTTCTAAATTTTAAAATATATATAAATTTAGAAATTATTTTGATCATTGTTGTCCTTAGATTTCTTTTGCATCTTTATTATTGTTAATAGAAATGACTCACAAAACTTTGAAAATAATTTATATAAAAAAAGTTATCAAATTTTTACCATAGTATTGATTTAATACATGTTTTTGAGTAAAAGTTTTCAAATATAATTATAAAAAGAGCAAGATTTTTATAGGTTTGGCCTTAAAATATGAAAAGAGGCAGTGTTAGGCAAAAGCAGAAGCTGAAGGCACTAAAGCCCACAAAGCTCTGCAAATATTCTTTGCGTCTTATGATGGAACACTCTCATTCTTTAATCTTTAAAAGCTTTATCTTTTTTTCTTTAAGTTACATAAAATGCATCCTTCTTGCATTTAAATTCATTTACATTTCCATTCATGAAACAAGCTATTTTTCCTTTTTTTACAGTTAAAAAGCTAACATTATTAGATACAAACGAAACATATTTGGATTCAACTCAACTTAAATGCTTATGGTGATAGAATTAGAAACTCAACTTTATTTCAAACTAACCAATCTTTCGTATCTAGCTAATCTTTAAGGATATACACAATTCCTCGCATGGGCTGGGTTGAGTTATCTTATAATTTCAGTTTCACTGTTCCTTGTTTTATCTTCTCTGCAGTGAGATGAGGTAAGCTGGGTTAGAAAATCACTGCCACTGATAGTGGCGATGCCATTGAACTCTGTACTACATGGATGCTTCTCATTGTGCTGTTGATACTTTGTCTGTGTTATTCCCTAGTATTAATTGTTTGTTCTCGAAGATTGCTCGTTTCATTTGTTAGTTGTAGCTGTCTTTGTTATCATCCCAAAAGTTTATAGCTAGTTCATACAAATGAGAAGAACCTAATTTAAAATTTGTGTTGCGTTTCAGGACTTGGATGCAGTTGAGGCACTTATCTGAGGCTTATTCATTTTTCAAGGAGGGGTTCTGATGGTATATTATTATCTCACTGAAACTCTTCATTTGAAGACCCAAAACTCAATTCCTTGCATAAAATCACACAATTTCCTGACCTATTTGCTCAATGTTTTGCAGGTGAGCCATGATGAACACTTGATATCAGGCAGTGTTGGTGAGCTGTGGGTGGCATCTGAAGGAAAGGTTAACCCATATTCAGGAACATTTCAGGATTATAAGAAGATGTTGAAGTCATATTCTTGAGCAATCTCCATCGTCTCCCCTTCACTCTTGAGCAATCTCCCATACAAAGACATTCTGAAACTCATTGCAATCATATATACTCGAGTTATTACTAAAATCTCTCTATTCGCCATGCTTATGTTTCAAGATGGACAACAAGATTATACAAACTTGTCATTCTACTTCAATGTAAAATGAACTGGATTTTGTTCTATTAGATGTTTTGACTATTATATTTTGTATTGGATTGTTATTTTGAATAATTATAGATCGGAATGTTTATTTTGCAATGTATTATAAAAGTTATTGTTGATGATTGTAAGTTTGGCTTTAAAACAGGTTTGTAAAAATTGTTTCAAAATTATGGCAAATAATAAAAAAAATCGTATTGCAGTTTTTTGTTATGAATAATTAATTTGACATAATTTGCGACAATAAAAATGTATCGCAAAATGTCTCAAAATGTTGCAACATAATTTGCAACACGATTTGCGACAATATAAATGTGTTGCAAGATTTGTTGCAAAAATTATCACACAGTTGCAACACAAGTTGCGACACATAAAAAGTTTTGCGACAACCAAAATGTATCGCAAGTTTTGTTGCAAAAAGTCCAACACATTTGCAACACAATTTGTGACACAAAATGTGTCACAAACAATGTTGCCTATCGTTGCAAATTGAATTGCAAATATTGTCTCAAAAGACCCATGAATTGAAATGAAATTTGCAACATTTTTATTTTGTGTCGCAAATTTGCGACACATTTTTCCAAAAGTGTCGCAAAAATTTGCGACATCTGAAATGCAACACATTCTACTGTGTCGCAAATTATGTTGCAAATTACGATTTGCGACACATTCTAGATTTATTGTGTCGCAAAAATGTGTCGCAAATCGTGTTTTTTTGTTGTAGTGCTAGTAATCATTCTCCCTCTAATATATATATATATATATATAAATACACAGATATACATCAATATAAAGAATAATTTCTATTTGGGGCTAACATTCTAGTCATCCAAATCGATAGTAAACACTTCGTTTTTGGATTTTAAAGCAAAATCCCAAAGAATTATTGAATGATCATCAAGAAAATATATTAAAGTAAAGTGCACCATAATGTAACTTACCTTTGTTGAGGTCTAAGTGCCGTACCTCAAATAAATCTAATTTTGTGCGGGGAGAATGAGTTTTTAAAATCTTGGCTGATTTATTTATTTATTTATTTTTGGCCAAGTAATAAACACTCTTTTTGTTTTTCTAAAGTTTGCAAATTTTACAATACAGAGTAAATTCTTTTGCCTAAACAAGTAATTTTCTCATAACTTATGTGATAGAGTCTTTTGTGCCATAAATTTCATTAGTTTTTACTTTCATATAGGTTGAATAATTTTTTCAAAAAAATAAAATATTACATTTATACATATACAAACTAAGTTAATAAACGATATCCATAAATAATATCTATTTATTAAGTTGAGTTATTGTATATGATTTTCCATCCTAATAAAAAAGATTGTATTTCTTTCTCTTGGTAAATGAGAGGTTGAGAGATAAATAGGTAACATATGTTTAATGAAAACCATTTTTAGAATGAATCCCAACCATGTTTTTGGAAACTTTTTTTTTAATTGTAAAAATTAAAAGGCATATATCCAAAAAAAAAAAAAAATTACTGTTTTTTCTCTCATATCCATTAAATCTCCTCCTATCCTCTCCACATATATGGAAAGATAGACGAAGATGCCTTGTAAAGAGAGCCAGATGGCAAAATCCTTTTTCCTCTTTCTTTCCAAAACCTTTCATTTGAATGTTCATGGCTTAAAAGGAAATATGATCTATATGATATTCATACATCATAATTATCATTGTTGTAACAATGGGTGTATACATGAACATGCTCATATGGACAGGACAAGGGTTAGTGGGAAGGTGATACAGTTTCAGCAGGCACTAACTCTTTTGAATGAAAGTGGCCATCCGTTTCAAATGAAATGATATCAATTTCTCCATATACAATATTAAGACTTCCTCCATCATTATTCCCTGCTTATTTAAACTCTTTCCCATCTTCACATATCAAGAGAAAGAAAAAAGAGAAAAAATAGAGTAAAGAAAATGTTAGGACCAAGAGATGCAAGAAGTTTAACAGTTCAGGTGATCCATGGCAGGTGGTTCATGGTGTTTGCCTCCTTCCTTATAATGTCAGCGGCTGGAGCCACATATATCTTTGCCATCTACTCCAAGGACATCAAAACCATTCTTGGCTATGATCAAGAAACACTCAACACTCTTGCTTTCTTCAAAGACCTCGGTGCCAATGTTGGCATCATTTCAGGTTTCGTAGGTGAGATCGCTCCTCCATGGGTTGTTCTCTCCATTGGTGCCATCATGAATCTCGTTGGTTACCTCATGATCTATCTTAGTCTCACGGGACGCATAGAACAACCACGGTTCTGGTTAATGTGCCTTTTCATAGCTGTTGGTGCTAACTCTCAGGTGCTAGCTAGTTTTGCTTTCAGAGATTCTTACCCTGTTTTAAAGAGAAGCTCCTCTTAGAATTTTAATTTAATTTTCTCAGACTTTTTCCAACACCGGTGTGCTGGTAACTTGTGTCAAGAACTTCCCGGAGAGCCGTGGCATCATCCTTGGTCTCCTCAAAGGTTTTGTTGGTCTCAGTGGTGCCATTTTCACTCAGCTTTACCTTGCCTTTTACGGCAATGACTCCAAGTCTCTCGTCCTCCTCATTGCTTGGCTTCCAGCAGCCATCTCCGTTGTCTTTGTCCACACCATTCGGGTTATGAAGGTTGTTCGTCAAGCCAATGAGTTCAAGGTGTTCTGTTACTTCCTCTACATTTCTCTAGTCCTTGCTTCCTACCTCATGATAATGATCATCATTGAGAAAAAGTTTATATTTACTCGCACTGAATACAGCGCAAGTGCTGCTGCCATTGTTTTCCTCCTCTTCCTCCCCTTGTTCATTGTCATAAGAGAAGAGTTCATCCTTTGGAAACAAACTCGTACTAATCCAACACTAGTCCAAATCACAACTACATCACCAGCAACATCATCACAACCAGTACCAACATCAACCTCAACAACCACATCTACAAACTCAACCACTTCCATGAAATTAAACCTTCGTAGTATCATCACTACGTTTAAACCTCCAAAGAGAGGGGAAGACTATTCCATTCTTCAGGCTTTATTTAGTATTGATATGTTAATTATCTTTTTCGCTACAATCTGCGGTATTGGAGGTGTTTTAACTGCTGTAGACAATCTGAGTCAAATAGGTGAATCATTAGGCTATCCTCCACGTAGCATCAGCACATTCATCTCCCTTACGAGTATATGGAACTACATGGGAAGAGTCACTGCAGGCTTCACCTCCGAAATCCTTTTATCGAAATATAAATTCCCCAGGCCAATGATGTTCTCCATTGTTCTTCTCTTATCTTGTTCTGGCCACCTACTCATCGCCTTCGGCGTCCCAGGATCTCTCTATGCTGCTTCAGTGATCATGGGCTTCTCTTTGGGAGCTCAAATGCCACTCATCTTCTCCATCATATCAGAATTGTTTGGACTCAAGTACTTTGCCACATTTTATAACTTTGGTGGTCTTGCAAGTCCTTTGGCATCTTATATACTTAATGTGAGGATCACTGGTCACTTGTATGACATACAAGCTGCGAAGCAGAGAAGTGAAACCAAGACATGCATTGGAGTGGAGTGTTTCAAGCTTTCATTTCTTATAGTCACCGCACTCACACTTGTTGGAGCGCTTGTTTTAATGGTCTTAGTTTGGAGAACAAGAGATTTCTACAGAGGTGATATATACGCCAAATTTAGAGAAAAAAGAATGCAGGATGAGGTTGAGATGATGGAAAGTGAGAAAGGGGAAATCAAGTGATGAAGTTAAAGGTCATGTTAATTATGCGCATGAGGGATAGAATGTTTAAAGAATAATTAAAAGTAGATATAGATTCCTCTTGTGAATTGCATAGAACTGAGTGTTGGCAACTTTTAGCCTGGCCCGTGAGAACTGATTGGGGGTAATTTTGTCCCTATCCAGTTGTCATTGTTTTCAAAGATTCTCTGAAATGGTGGATGTTGTTTTAGCAATTGTGGTTGCGTGGGATGTCTTCTCATTTTGATTCATGTGACGGGGGGCAAGATAATACATATATATATATATATATATTTGCATGTGATTCTATTTTATAGTTCCACCGTAGAGTTTGGTTTTTTTGTCCGTGGGTTGGTTGGGGTTGTGTAAGGCTGAATTTCTCATTTCTTCTTCTATGAAATATTTTAAAACACTAGTTTTATACTTCTATGGTAGAGTTTGTTTTTCCCGATGTGTTGGTTGGGGTTGGGGTTGTGTGATTGATTATAAATAATATATAATCATGTATGGATATATTATTATTAATTCAAGAATAGACACTATAGGTAAAATTATTATATATAGTGAAGGCATTTCATTACCTCCAAAATTGAGGGGATATAGAGGGGAGTAAACACTATTAATAGTGAATTAACATTTTTGCCCCTAGTTAAGATTTAATTAAATAATAATAATAAATTTAAATAACTAATTATAATAATTAAAACAAATAATAATCAACAAGAATTATTTAATATACATATTACATTATAATAATTAAAACGAAATGATATTTTTTGCCCCTATGTAGATTTAATTAAATAAAATAGTTAATAAAAGTATTTCATTATGGTAATTAAAGTGAAATGACATTTTTACTCAGTATATATTTAATTAAATAAATTATTGATAGTGAAATGACAATTTTGCTCCTACTTAAGATTTAATTAAATAATAATAATTAATTTAAATAACTAATTATAATAATTAAAGTAAATTATATTGAACATAAATTGAGTCATTTTAATATTATAATAATTAAAATAAATAATAATTAACAAGAATTGTTTAATATATACCTATTACATTATAATAATTATAGTGAAATGACATTTTTACCCCTATGTAGATTTAATTAAATAATATAGTTAAAAGTATTTAATTATGGTAATTAATGTGAAATGACACTTTTACCTAATAGATATTTAATTAAATAAAATCATTAATTTAAATAATTAAAACAAAATTTACTATTTCCCATATAAATTAAAGAAAATAATTAAAGTAAATTATTTGATTGGTTATTAGTAAAAAGAAATTATTTATTCTAAATATTTAATTATAATAATTACAAAGACTAAATATTTATTTGTATGTAATTATTTTATATATTAACATATCATTACTTATATTAAGGGCATTAAAGTAATTTACATACAATTCTCTATCCCATTTTCCCCATTCCCAATATTTAGTTTTTCCAACCAAACACTTTTTCATTACCATTACCATTACTTTTCCCATTACCATTACCAATACTTTTTCTATTACCATTATCATCACCATTACCATTCATATTTCTATTCCGTGATTTTTTTGGTTAAAATTATTTGATCCAGGAACTAATAATAGTAAATTAAAAAAATAAATAAATCATTACTGAAAATTCTTGTGGTAAATTAATTCTATATCAAAGATCTCATTTATATCTATGTATATTTTAAATCCTTCGTGTCGGTATTCTTGTGAAAGATACAAGTGTATTCTCTAGTAACATTAGAATATATATATATATATATATATATATATATATATATATCTGCCAGGAATAATATAAGAGATAATTAGATATGTTTTGATTTATTATGAAATGTAACAAGGAAGTTCAAATTTCTACGGCAAAAATTATAATTCTCAAGCCTCAATAAGTTTAAAATTTGGTAGCTTAAACCCATCTCAAATCCATTAATAGTTTTTAGAGTTTAGATTGGTTAATTGGCCATATTGGGCCTATATCACAAAACCCTAATATTTCTCTATATATACCCTTGTACTTTTTTCCTAATTGCTATACAAACTATTTTTCTTATTCTCACATAGTATTAGAGTATTGGGTTAAACCCTAGGCGTCAACCAAAATCCTAGCCATCGCTGTCGCCGCCACTCCAGATCGTAGCCTTCAATCCTCCGCCACCTCTACTGCCAGCTGCCACTCATCTCTCCTTGTTTCCTTTGGTCTATGGGCACTTGGTGATGTTCCTCAGCCTTCACTAGTGATGCTCTTGTCTTGTTGCTGAAGGATTTGTCTCTTCGTCGTCATGTCTTCGTCTCGTAGGTTGGTAAAGGCCCTTCTCTTGGTGGTCCAGGAGCCGACAGTGGTGATTCTCGGGGTTGGTTTATGTGCACCTTTTCTCGATAGTAGGGCAATACTGAGAATCGTTGTTGGGAGAAGCATGGTCGCCAGACAGTGGCCAATGCTAGTATAGAGGTGGCTGATCCATCACCTACTTCTGGTGCTTAATAGTTAGTCATTATCTCTCAAGCTGACTTTGCGCGGTTTTAGTAGCTAGAGGGCACATTTTCTCATGCCATGGTATCTTCTCCCATTTCCTCAGGTAATGCCTTTCTTGCTTCCAGGGACAGTTCTTGGATTATTGACTCCGGGGCCTCCTCTCATATGATAGGTTTAAAATCTTTCTTTTTCCAAAATCTTTCTCCATATGTTTTTCGTTTTGTGGCAATTGTGATGGACAATCTTGCTTGTTGTCCGGAGAAGGAGTTGTGTATGCTTCCTATTATCTTAAAATAAATATTGTTCTTTTCATACCTGAATTTTCTGCCAACTTGCTATCCGTTTCTGCAATCACTAAACAGTTGAATTGTAGTGTGACATTTTTCCTTTTTCAGTACACTTTTTAGGATCTGCGGACAGGGAAGAGGATTGTTTTGGGAGTAATTGTGGTGACGGCGTGTATACGTTGGTGTATGATGATATTCCTAGTGATTTGGCAGCTTCTATTTTAGACACTGAGTCATCAATCATATGGCACTGTAGATTGGGTCATCCTTCTCTTAGTCGTCTTCAGCAGGCTTTGCCTTGGATTCGGGTTGAGTCGTTTTAATGTGAGTCGTGTCAGTTAGGTAAGCATCATTGTGTTACCTTTAAACATTCTACTCTAGTGTCTAGTCGGTCGTCATTTGATCTAGTTCATTGTGATGTTTGAGGGCCTTCTAAAGTCGTGTTTATTTCCGATCATCATTACTATATTGTGTTTGTTGATGATTTTTCCCGAGTGTAATGGGTATATTTGTTAAAGGGCCGTCGATCTATTGTTGATGTCCTTAAAACATTTATTTTGAAAGTACAAAATTTGTTTTTCACTGTTCTTAAATGTCTTTGTATCGATAATGCTTTAGAATTTGTATCTTTTGTTGTAGATTCTTTATGTGTATCCTTTGGGATTACTCATCAAACCATCTATCTACACATCTCTCAGCGGAATAGGGTTGTTGAAAGAAAGCATCGTCACATCTTAGATATTATGCTCACTCTCTTAATAGAGCATAATGTCCCTATGTATTTGTGGTCAAATGCTATCTTAACTGCAATATATCTTATTAATTGTATACCTTCTGCACCCTTAGCGGAGAGGTCCCTCTACGTCGTCTTCTACTTGATACTGAGTTGTTTCGCTTATCCCCTCGTGTTTTTGGTTGTGTTGGTTTTGTTTAGGATTTAACTCCTGGTTTGGATAAGTTGTGATTTCCTGCGCTTAAATGTGTCTTTGTCGGATATTCCCGCACCTAATGTGGATATCGTTTGTACCACATAACTAGTCGGAAGTACTATGTGTCTATGGATGTGACGTTTTTTTAGTTTCAATCTTTTTTTTTTGACTCGGTTCTTATGATATGTCGACTACGTCATTTGATATTGTTCTCCCCATCCCTGTTTCGGTCACTCTGCCTGTACCTATGCCTAGAGTGATGCTTCCTCCAGTAGATCAAGATAATGGTTATTTTGATTAGGTTTATCATCGCTACTAACGTGTACCACCGCCAGATTCGTCCTCTCCGGTCGTTTCCCTGGACCATGCAGACTCAACTCTTAATCTTCCCATTGCCTTTCGAAAAGGTATTTGTTCTTGTACCAAACATCCTGTCTCACTTTGTGTTTCTTATGATAATCTTCACTCGTCCTTTCGCAACTTTGCTCTTTTCTTGTCTACTGAGTCAATCCCTAGGAACTACGAGGATGCACGTTTGCTTCCATAATGGCAGATGGCAATGGACGAGGAAATGAAAGCTTTGAGATCTCATGGTACATTGGAGCTCGTGCCTCGCCCTGCTGGATGCTAATGTCGTCAATTGCCGATAGGTCTTCTCTATCAAGCACAAAGCTGATGGTACAATTGATGGCTATAAATCCCGGTCGGTGGTCCGTGGTTTTAGTCAGACTTATGGTGTCGATAATGCTGAGACTTTTTTATCGGATGCTCGTCTGAATTTCATTCGCATTCTACTGTCAGTAGCTATGAATTAATCATGGGCACTCTGTCAACTAGATGTGAGGAATGCCTTTTTCTATGGAGACTTAGTTGAGATAGTGTTTATGGAGTAACCTCCATGGTATGTTGCTCAGGGGGAGAATCTAGTTTGCCAGCTCAAGAAAGCGTCTATGGTATGGAATAGAGTCCTCATGCATGGTTTAAAAAGTTTAGAGCCGTTTGGTTCGTAGTAATGACATATTACCACATAACAAGATTACCATGCTAATATGAGTGGGAATGCTATATGCTTGGGAATATTGCGGTAATTTGATATAACCATGTTTGGTTGGGAACTCTTATTATCGGGAACAGTTCATTGCCGTGTTTGGTTGTCATGACATTTAATTTGCTAAAATATAAAAAGTTATAAGATTACCACATTAATCCAAGATAGACACTAAGTTTGGTGGTAATAGGATTACCAACCTTATTGGTAATATTTATAAGTTGGTAATGTGATATTACCATTCAGATTACCATCGGTGCAATGCCAAATATGATAATATTTTCAGATTACCACGTAAGATGTGGTAATCTTTCTACATTACCGCGAACCAAACTACCCCTAAGTTTAGTGTAATTATAGTTGTAGATGGTTTTCACAGGTGCAATGTGGATCACTCTGTGTTCTATAAGAATACTTCATCTGGATGTGTTGTACTTGCAGTATATGTTGATGACATCTTGTTGACTGGTAGCGATCGTCAGGGCATTCAAAGAAATAAGGAGCATTTAATAAAGCATTTCATTACATGAGACTTGGGACGACCCAGATACTTCCTTGGTATTGAGTTTACATCTGCCAGAGGAAAGATGATGCTTTCACAGCGGAAGTACATGTTGGACTTATTTGAGGAGACAAGTTTATTGGGTTGTAAACCAGAGAGTACACCTATTGAGCAGTCATCACCCTTTTGGGAGACATCTTCCCCATCTCTCAAAGATCCAGGTCAATATAGACGTCTGATTGGCAAGCTCATTTATCTAATAGTTACTCATCTTGATATATCTTACGCAGTTGGACTCCTAAGTTAGTTTATGCATGAGCCACAAGAAGTTCACTAGCAGGGTGCTTTGAGGGTTCTTGCATATGTTAAAGGAGCTCCCGGCAAAGGTCTTCCCTATAAGAATCATGGTCACTTGGACATCACAGCCTATTCTGAATCGGGTTATGCTAGCGATAGAGGAGACAGAAAGTCTATGTCGGGTTTCTGCACGTATGTCAGTGGAAACTTAGTTATTTGGGGAAGCAAGAAGTAGAATGTGGCTTTAAGATCGAGTGCCGAAGCAGAGTACAGATCAGTGGTATAGACAGCTTGTGAGATAGTTTGGCTGCAGTCTCTTCTATCTGATTTAAGATTCCCAATCATGATACCTATGCAGATGTTGTGTGATAATCAGGCCGCCATCTTTATTGCAAACAATCCAACATTCCATGAGCATACCAAGCATGTGGAGGTTGATTGTCATTATGTTCGTGATATGGTAATGAATGAGTTATCTCTACGCCAAACACCCAGTCATTTAAGCAACTGACAAAGGTTTAAATGTTAAAGTCTTTAGTAAACTATGTAACAAGCTAGGCATGTTCGATATATGTACTCTAGCTTGAGGGGGAGTGTTAGAGTTTAGATTAGTTAATGGGCCATGTTGGGCCCATACCACAAAGCCCTAATATTTCTCTATATATGCCCTTGTACTCTTTTCCTAATTAATATACAAACTATTTTTTCATATTCTCACAATAGTTTTTACCTAAATTCCTAAACCCATCTTGAATCTACTAGATTTGTCCCATTTAATACTTAAATTAAAAAAAGTAATCACATATCTTTGCAAAATTAATGTTGATTTATTTCAAATAATGATAGTTATAACCTTAACAAATTTTAATATGTTTGTTTTCAAAAATTTTAAAAAATAATTGAACAAATTTTTTTTGCATAAATAGGAAATTTATAAATTATGAATATATTTCTTAATATAAAAAATTACATCAAATACCTTGCACCACTAAAAAGGGAGAAGATCATTTTTGTTTTAGTTTGAGTTAAATGTCGAAAAACTCTTATAATGTTTGAATCTTTGAAGTAGCACACTCAGTGTAAAGGAAGCTTTAATGGCTAGTAATTTGAAGCAAGGGTAGTACCAGCATATATGAAATTTTATGAAAGTTTAATTTTCCTGAGACGAACATGGGTCAACATGCCATATGTTTTTGCCTGTGTTTCATTAGCCTTATGCTTTCATGAAATTGAGGGCAACACGAGGTCAACATACACCCATGTTGAGCCCTGTGTTTGGCCAAGGGCTATTAACCCCGATTGTTGCTCTTTGTTTTCCACTTTTAATCTTTCCGTTATCGAGCCATTTTCACTATTCTCTTGATTCCATTGCTAATTCTGGCTTGTTCTCGGGATTTCTAAAGCTTTCCTTGTGATTTTAGAATGGATTAATTTGATTTTCTTCAGCTTTATTGAGTGTTTGAACTGTTTTATTCATGCAAAGAAGGTATAATTTCTTCTTTTGCCTGAATCTAGCACCATTTTTACCTTATATTATATAATATTTGATCAATACATATTTTAGTAGGGAGATTCGTAGGAGAAGAAATGCAATTTTCATTCATGCAACCTTTAACATGACCTCTTCCTTTCTCAACAAATGGTAGTGTTAAGATAGAGGAAGGCCGTGTTCTATTTTGTTTTAGGAATTTTGTGATCTTTTTTTGTATTTTCTTTTGTAAGACATAATGCCAAGGATCAAATCTATTGCGCATTGCTCCCTGTAGAAGAAAAGACAACACCTAGGTCCATCTAGACCAATACTAGCCCATGCTACTTGTAGTTTTTTTTTGTTCCTGAGCATCTAGAGCTATATAAGCTCTGACACACTTGTCTATTTGACAAGATATGAACTATTGGTAGGACAATGCTACACCACATTGGGCTCTTACAAGAGGTGTGAGCTTATCTCCTCCAGGCAATACGGATGACCCTAAGAAGTCAAGCCATCACAAGAATGTTGAGAGATGTGTATATCCTCATCAAATAGCTATAGTCTGACTTGTTTGACAAGGAAAAGTAGGACCTAGAGGACACCCTGGGCTAGAGTAGCTTCATAAGGCACCATCCATTCCCCTGAGACCCATAGCTACCCTTCCACGACTTTGATTCTAGATCGAGAGGCAGAGCAGCACACAAATGAGATCCAGGCTACATAACACCAAAACGTGGAGGACCAGTTGAGGATTGAGGCCTAGAGTGTTAACCCGTCATCGACCCTTGAGGCCTTAACCTTGACTCCCTCACTCACACCATCTCCATCTGCTACCCTAATGGCGGCGATGACTTGAGCAATTAACCTATCATTGTCCCTACTTCTATCTGATGACAACTCCATTAGGGTGAAATACACCCTCTTCATGTTCATAATGAGCTATGTTAAGGCTGTGTTATTGCAATAACACACGTAATTCAAGTATTTTAAGTACTTAAATTGTTCTATTTTTTGAATGTAGGTCACAAAATTTATGCTTGAAGTAAAATAATTAAATTTGGAGTAATTTTGAGCAAAAAATGACCAAGTATTGGGGCTCTACGTAGTAACACGGTCATCAACGTGGTTGTATGCTATATTAGGGTATTGAAGAGATTACTATAGCAGTTCCAAAGAGAAACACGGGAATTAACAAGGGCCCATGTTAAGGCTTTGTAAATCAACATGTCTCTATATTAAATGACATCAATGCTGTGTTTCCTCCGAGAATTTGTAAGGGTTTGCTTCAATTGTAAATAACATAGTCTGGAACACACCTCATGTGTTACTCTCTTTGTTTAGCCCTAATTCTGCACTTATAAACAGTAATTTTGGCAATTTTAAGGGGACTTTTTCCAGGGTTTTTGACATAATTTTTTGGGGATCTTCTTAAGGGTTTCAAGTACCATACAGAGGAGAGATCCTTGGAGGCTATTACTAGGAGATATGAGCAACAGAACTGAAATATTGAAAGGTGGGATTGAGTCTATGTGGAAGAGGTTCTATCAACCAAGTGAAGCATGGAGTTTACTTCGTTTATTTAGATTGTTTTACGAATTTTTTTTAGGATGAGGAACTAAATTTCCTAAGGTATCAAAATTGATGAACCCCAAATTGAACTTGTAATTGAATCTTATTATTGTGATTTATATTAGATATAGTTTTGATGAATCATCTATGTATTTTTTGGTACCATGAATTAATTATAGTGAGGCCTCTAATTTATGCCTTGATTTGTGTGACTTTGATTGAGAAATGCAATTGCATATAGATCTTTTTAGAAATAAGGTGTCTGAAACTCTCTAAATTAGGGTAAAGCCAAATAGCTACTCATAGAGTGTTTAATGCAATTGTGGGGAGAATTAGGTTAGGAAAATATTTCAACCTTGCTTCTACCATATAATAGCTCCAATTCACCTAGAATCAACTTTATTTGCTCCAAATGCACTAATTGTAACCTAAATCCAATAACAACAAAGTAAGTATTAGATGGACTAGAATTCATCAAATGTACATTCGATGTTCTCCAAATAATAATATGAGAATATGTATAAACAAGCACTTATCGATAGTACACAATCGTATCTACGTTCCTAGAACAAATCAAATTTAAATAAAATTACCAAAACTAATCTTAATATGTGGTAATCAATCCAACAATCTATACAATCAAATCAGAATATATAGAAATATGCCACTTTCCATATTCCAACAAGGTTTGAGCCAAATCCTATGATCACAATGATAAACATTGAGATTAAATTTAGTGTAATTAGTGATAAGTGCTTGTGTATAAGTAATACAAAGTATTCTTTTCTTACATTGAGCATTATTTTTCTCAGATTTTATCAAGTATTCATGTACATATGTGTTCTTTTGTGAATGTAGGGTTGTGGAGACAAAGCTGGATGAAAGAAAGCAAAAGTAGATCGTGGATGCAAGTGTTGATGAAGTTCTTGGATTGGACAAACGTAAAGACACGAGTCGTGCTCAAAGACATATGGGTGTGTGTCGACCTCCATTGTGCTCAAGCGAACATACAATTTGGAGGGGCACAAAGGTAGTGACACTCATGTGTTCCGACTTGTGCAATACTAGTAAGATCTTTGTCAATGTGTGTTAATTGAAGATGCAATGCGATCTACCGCCTCGATAATAAGAGTGGATTCGGGAGCATTTTGGCGAAGCACTGTAGCAATTCAATGTAGCAAATAATTGTAGCAAAATCACTTTAGCAGTTACTGTTTATTGTTCGCAGGAAACCAAAATCTGGAAATCTACACGGCCGTGTGGAAATTCCACACGCCCGTGTGGATGCCCGATTCTAGCCACAATAAATATCGCGACTTCAGACGTTTTGAGGATTCTTTCCCCTATCTTTGGAGGCACTCACGGCTAGGGTTTGGAGAGGCTTTGGCTAGGTATTTGGAGTGGTTCTACGTCCTTCGACATCGCGTTCCTTCAAAAGAGTGTTATTGGGGAAGACTTCATCGGTATCGATTCAGCGAGGTGTGCCCTAGGCTTGACGAGGGAACCCTTAGAGAAGATGAGGCTGCTCCACAAGACCATCGATACGCACTACGAGGAGGTTTTATTTATAGATTGCATGCTTTTACATTCGATTTCATTATTGATTGTATATTGCTCCATGGAGAGCTAAACCCCTAGTGGGTGCTTGACTTGTAAACCCTAGGATGATTTTGTTTTATTGAACTTTTATTATGTTCTTTAATTGATGTTTTAATTGAGTTCCAACCTTGAATTCTTGTTGAATTAATTTTTCCTTAGAGTGACACTAAGGTTGAGAATCTATATTGGTAATCTTTGTGAATGAGTGACACGTCATTAGGATTAGACAAAGCTAGGTTGGAGAGGGTCGAGAGGGTGAGTCAAGAGGTAGCGGAACGTCTCTTTTCCCTTCTGGTGTGATTTATCCTACGTCCACGTTCCAAGAGTTCTTTGCAGTCATAATAGAGTGAAGTGCTAAGAGACAAACTCCATTGGGGCTTAGTTGCGTGAGCAATAGAGTGAAGTGTTGAAGTAATCCTTAGTGCTTGGGCTTAGTTGTAACTAGGGGTTTTTTGCCTGGACCAAAGCGTTAGATCTATATTAGGGAATAGGGTTTATCACTTGGAGTCCCTTGAGCTTTAAGCAATCTTGCACAGTGTGAGGCATCGAGAGTACTCCTTTATATCGGGAAATAGTATAGGGTTAGTCACGGTTGACCTTAGATTTGGGACCGTGTGGTTTTGGATCTTCACGGCTCATTAAACATAAGTTAGGAGACATAATGATTAGTCTTGCACTTGAAACAATAGTCCTAGGGTGAGCAATGTCCGGGTGCCCCACTTCTATTGATTGCCTCTCATTGTATTCTATTGCCTCTCCTGCTTCTTTTCTTTATTTTTACTTGCATCGATATTGTTCACACCACTTTTGAATCATCTTCACTATAGTTAAATGGCAATTCTTGTGTTTTCGAGCACTATTCCCTGTGGATACGACTACCCACTCACTAGGGTACTTTTTTACTTTGACAACAGTGCACTTGCGGTACACACACGCAAAGGGTGTGTCAGTTAGTATACCAGGATGATGAGAAAGTGATGGTTATCCTTGAAAGATTGCACAAGTTGGAGAAAAAACCTTAATTTAGTTGGTGATGCATGGAATACTCATTAGCAGAAATTTAGCAATCAAAGATTAACTCTTGCAAAGGAAAAATGTGGACAATGATAGTTAATGGAACCCCTACAAATTGAATAAGAGTTGCAAAGAAAATTTCAAGGTTGAAATTTTCTTAAGGAGGGGTAAATTGTAACATCTCAAATCCTTCATGGATTTGTTATAAATTTTTTAAAGATTTATTTTAAATTCTACAAGAATAGGTTTGTAATGATTTTTATAAGTGAAGGGCAAATTTGGGATTTCAAAGGCTTATATGCAAAACTTTATCAAAAATCCAAGGTTCTAAACAATTCGAGGATTTGGTTGTAAGAGTTCTAGGCTCCAAGGATCAAAAGATAATTAGATAGGGACTTAAGAGACATAAGGAGCAGTGCCCTAATTTCAACATTTTTTTAACTAGCTACCTAACTTATCATTGTGTAATCTTTATCGTTTTGAACAAGAGAAATGTTAAGAAGCTTCTCAAAGCCTCTCCTAGTAGTGACGGTCTTAGGAAAAAGGGTCCCTAGGAAAAATCATGATATTTTTTTAATTTATTTTTATCAAATAATAAATTACATAATAAAAATAAAAATATAAATCAACAAATAAAAATTTTAACCTAAACAAAACATCTAGTGATTGGAGGCCCTTTTTTTAATCCTTTGTTTAATTACTTGTAATGCATCAAAAGATTTAGTTAAAGCTCACTATTATTGCCTTCTGAGATGCAAAATTGTTGATTAAATTTTGATATTCAAATTAAAAAACCAAAATTTTCTCAATAAAAATAATGGTAAATTCATTTAATCTTTCTTGTGACATAATTGATAGGGAAAATGATTTTATTAAATTTAATTTTGAAAAACTTCTTTCTATTAAAGCAACTGTAATGTCTATGGTTAGTAATATTCTATAAGCAATCCAAGCATTTGGGAATAAGTTTGATTCTTCTCCAAAAATTCTTTTAAAACTTTTAACTCACAAAATAAAACCAAATCATCAATATCAAAAGATGCGTCTTATTTTAGAAAACCTTCAATATTAAGAAAATATATTTTGAAGTGATTACTATATAAAAAACTTTAACTTTTGTAAAACATGTAGAAAACCAAAAACATCTTCATATATTGAAATTTTCAAATCTACACTAAAAGGAGAAATAGCTTGATCAACTACACAAAAAATAATTAATTCTAAAATCATCTTATGGCAAATGTGTCACCACAGTTGTATTATTTTCCTCAATTTATTTTTATATGAATTATTCTTTTTTCATGAAACGCAAGTTCTATATTCATTTGAATAACTATTTCTTTAGCTGAAATTATTTCTATTGCTAATCAATTTTCTCTATAAGTTTTAATAAATGGAAGTAGAGCTTTTAATTGATCTATAGCAACATCAATTAGCATGTCTTTGCCTTGTAGAGTTTTATTAACAACATTGATAACAAATAACAAATCATACCAAATAACCTTACCAACCTAAACTTCAAAGTTTTCTACCTCATATATAGCCAAACAATTTGCTTCATTATTTGTTTTTGATCATCACTTGCTTTTGCTAACTCAAATAACTTTCTATTGCTAATCGATTTTCTCTATAACTTTCAATAAATGCAAGTATAGCTTTTCATTGATCTATATGAACATCAATTTGCATGTCTTTGGCTTGTAAAGTTTTACTAACAACATTAATAACAAATAACAAATCATACCAAATAACCTTACAAACCAAAACTTCAAAGTTTCGAGCTCATATATAACCAAACAATTTTCTTCATTAATTTTTTTTTTTTTGATCATCACTAACTTTTGCTAACTCAAATAAAGCATCTTTTATTTCAGGAGCTTGATACCTAACTAATTTAACACTTTCAATATAACTCTCCCAACAAGTTTGTGACATTGACTTAATAGTTAAACTAGGAACATGATCTTTTAAAATTTTCCCATATTTTTGTGGAAGAGGAAAAAAATGAATAAATATGTTTTGTGAAACTCCAAAAAATGCAATAGCTTTTTAACAATAATTAGCCATATCAGAAAGTAACAAATTAAGTGAATGACAACCACATAGTGTATAAAAAGCTCTAGAATTGATATCACGCAATCATTTTAATACATATTGATGTTTTTCTTTCATATTAGACCCATTATCATATCTTTGTTCCCTTACATCATCAATATTAAGATCAACATTTCTCATTATATTCATGAGCTCCTCAAAGAATCCTTTACTTGATGTATCATTATGTTTAAAAACACGTTTAAAAACACGTTTAAAAATTCTATAAAATATTCTTCTATTTTAATTGGAACCAATGAAAGATCTACACATCTTAATGTGAGACACATTTGTTCTACAAGACTCAAATCAAGTATGCCAGAAAAAAAAATTTATTTGTTTGATTTTATTTCATTTGATAATAAATCAATCAATTTATTTTGTATTATATAACCAAGATAATGACCATGTATTCCACCAGCTTGAATACATCTAACATTCTCTTACATTACTAGATCAAATTTTGCAATCATTTCAATAAGGCTCAAAAAATTTCCATTGCTATCCTCATAAATTTTTTCATTTGACCCTAGGAATGCCAAAATATTTTTTGCTAGAGTTTTCATGATAGCAATAATTCTCAGCAATATATTTCTCAAATGTTCTTTCTATTTATCGATTTGATCTTTCAATTTTTATCAATTGTTTTTTCCATTTGTAATTGTACATCCAATTCTATCCAAACAGTCATATTGATAATATGTTCATTAGATGTTTTATGTGGCTTGAGTTTGGCACTAAGATTTTTCCAATCATTACACTCTTCATTTAGTAGTTGAGAACTTAAATGTGAATTTGAAAACAATTTGCAACAAAACAAAATACTTTGTCAAATTTCTTTGAATAAACCAACCAGTTTCTATCATGCCTTTCTCCATTTAGCAATTTTATAGTGTAATGTACATTGGAAAAATGTAAGGAGTTCTCATGTTTCCGAAAATCTAAATTACTATTTATATCTCTAATAGGTCCCTTTTCAACAATTAAATTTCTCAAGCTAGAATTAATATTTTTTCCAATTCCTTGGATGATATAAATCTAATTCTTTTTGTGAAGATATTTCATCTTGTCATTCTAATGAATTGGTTTATTTTCAAAATTTTCATCACATGTAGTATTTTGTTTATTACCAATAACAAATTCTTTAAGTGCACCATCTTAAGATTGAATTAATTGATCTACTCTTTTCTGGGTTTCTCATATCCAAATTTATTTTCTAGTATACATTCTATTAAAACATATAGTACAAGATAATAAAAATAATAATACTATATGAAATGGAAAAGAAGAGCTTGATTGAAATAGCATTTTTTTAGCACCATTTCACGATCACTTCAAGAAAAAATAAAACCAATCTACTACTTGATATGCTGGAAATAATAAACAAAGCATTTAAATTATAAAAAAATTAAAATAAAAATGAAACCATACCTCTTTTCCTTGCATACACTTGGTATTTTTTACAATTGATAAAAGTTGTTGATTGAGATTGATAATACTAAGAAATTATAAGAATTTTGTCACTAAGACAAAAGAAGGGATTTTTTTTTGTGAAAATAATGTAATAGCATGTTTAACCCTTAAGTAGAAGTATATAAGTTTTTATTTATTTTTATTAGTTTTTTAACAATGTAATGTTTGAATATTACCTTTAGATTGTAACATTGGAATTCTAACATTACAATCCTTATATTGGAATCCCAACATTAACTTTTTTAAACCATTTACTAATAGATCATAATTCCATCATAAATATTATAAGGTCAAATTTATTGCATATTGATATTATCATAAGTCAATTAAATAAGATAAATTTTATAGTTTAAATAATATTTAAAATTTTCAAGATTATAATTATGTGAATATGATAGTAGTAAATGAATATTTTAAATATAATTTTTTTTTCAAAATTATATGAATTGTGTGGCTCTAGAAAATTATAGGGTCCTAGGCATAGGCTTTGGTCGCCTATGCTTAGGATCAATGTTGTCTCCCAGTTTCTTGAAGGAGACAAGAACATCCGGCTAGCGCTGGAGAGGCAAAGTTTGTGGCTTCATCATCAAGAGCTTGCCAAGAACCGTTTATGTTTGCTGGAGTGAGCCGTTAAATCAAGGAAAGGAACTAGTATCATGGTTTCATCATGATGTTGATATTGAAGTAATCTTGGTGCTAACCTAAGCCAGAGAGAAGAAGATCCTAAAATTGTGATTATATGCTTATTTAGATATTTATGTGGAGAGAGTGTATTGGGTGGATAAGTTATTATGATTGCCAATAGATTTAAAGTGAATGAATGTTGCTGATGATGGGTTATGGTGGTGAGGCTAGTAATAACAGTGTTGATGGTGTAGTGGTTGAGGGAGGGAGTTGACGCTTGATGGTACATATGAGAAGGGTATGCTTGTGAGTGCATTTGTACATGTTGTATATGCATGGACATTAGTTGATATTAGAAAGCATGGTAAATCTTGGCAAGAGGTGTGTGTGTGTGTTTGGATGCGGTGCTTGAAGATAGTGAATATATGTGCTTGCATTTCACATCGATGGTGTGTCATTATTTATGATAATAGGATGTGGTTAAATGGATGAATGCCAATAATTTGATGGTGACTAGGATATTGTAGATTAAAAGGTTATGGATAATAACAATGTGTTTGGATGCATGGATCAACAAGAGTATGTTGTAATTCTATACATGTTTATTCATGCACGCATTTGATGCTTATGAGGTAAATGCATGGGTTGGTAATGTATGAAGATGGAGAAGGGTTATTCATGCAAGTCACTTGCATTCATGGGTTTTGGTTAGGTTCATGCTTAGATTTAAATGTGGGGCTAGTTGCCTTGGGATAGGATTAATGGTTGGATTGAGTTGGGTACTTGGGTTTGAATAGTGTGCTTAAGTTGGTTTAGGCTTGCTTCAGTCAAATTATTTAAGATGAGATGGCTTGGGCTGGTTAGGCATAGTTGTAATTGACAAATGTTTGGTTAAGCTAGATTATTTCAAGCTAGTGCAATATGGTTTAATTGAACTAACCTTGTTCAAGCTATTTAAACAAGAGATGAATTTGGCTCCAAGTGGGGGTTAATTTAATTGAATTGGTTCAAGCTTCTTTAGTCAAATAGATATATTTTAACCTTAATTAAAAATATTTCAAGTTCAATAAGTTAGATTTAAGTCTAATTGGAGAATGGTTAGAGTAATTGATAAGTACTTGAATATACATATTTTGTCATATGTTTTACATACATTGAGCATCACTTTGATCCGGTTCTATTACTCATATAGTGTATTTTCTGTTTGTTTGTGCAAACAGGGCTTTGAAGGTGTGTAGAGAGAAAAGAAAGCAAAGATAGGGCATGGAGGCACATTTTAGGAATCTTCTGGTGATACAAGGACCAAGACACGAGCCTTATTCACATACAAGAGTGTGCGTGTGACAACTTTCAAAGATTTTTAGCCAATTCATGAGCATGAAAGGCACAAGGGCAGTCACACATGTTGTGTGAGGATTTCAAGAGAATTCTCAATATTTTCAGTAGACCAAAAGCCACATATGCCCTACCACAAGGGTGTGTGACCAGCTGTACACAGGATTAATATAGTAAATTTACTGTATATGGGCGTGTGGAATTTCCACACGACCATGTGAATAGTATATGTGCGTGGGGGAGGCCATGTGAGCCCCTAATTTTATATTATAAAAGGCCACTTTGCAAGTTTATTTAGGGGTCTTTTTTGCGTGTGTCTTGAGAGGCAAGGCGGATAGGGTTTGGAGAGGAGGCCTTTGTGGCTAAGGGGAAGTCTCTTGACCAACTCTGATCGATTCCTCCTCCGTCATAGCATCAAGTAGGCCATCGGCGATCCTAGCTTTGTTGTGGATTCCATCAAGGCATTAAGACTACCCACCAAGGGCATCATCGTAGATATAAGGGGTTTTATTTCTATGGCTTTCACATACTTTTATCCATTGATTTCTTGTTTTGTATATCGCGCCATTGAGAGCTAAACCTCTAGAGGGTATTCCGATATATGAGGCCTATGATTATAATATTTTATCGATTTGCATTGTGTTTCTATTAATTTAAGTTTGGTTGAGTTCAGTCTTGTGTTTCCAATGCTTGCTTGCTTTATTGACTTTATGGTTGATTGGTTTGCATGTTCTATTCGCCCTAGTGATGAGAGAGATCATCATTAGGGCTAGAATTATCGAGATTAAAGAGGGTTGAGAGGGTGAGCCATGAGATAGTGGCGTGTCCTCTTTCTGTTCTGAGTGATATATCCTATCTCTATATTCCCTAAGCTCTAAGAAACCATATGTGGTGAGAGATGTCGAGAGAATTCTCTGCCCGGACCTTGTAAGGGGTTAGGGGTCTTTCACCTAGAGATAGGGTTAGATCTATATTTAGGAATCAGATATATCTTCTGGGATCCCTAGAGTGCTATACAGTTATATGTGGGGTGAGGCATTGAGCGAATTGTCTACCAGGACCTCGTAGGGGACTAGTTATTGGTGGTCTGGAGGTAGGGACTGATATACCTTAGCATTCCCATAACTGAACATACTCTTTCTAGAAACATGTTGCAAAATCTTGTACCTAATACCTGAATCCTATTGGAGTATCGCTTGGATGCTCCAATTTTATCTGTTTTATCTATTAATCAATGTTTAGAATGACTTTAAGTTAGTTAGTTTTATTTATAAGTTAAATCAGTTTTTTAAGTTTTAGCTTTCTGGTTCATATATGATGTTAGTGATTGCTCAAGGTTGCAATGCATTATAATTGTAAGAGTTGTAGAAAAATACTTATTCAGTTATTTAGAGGTAATATGGCAATCTAAGTTAGATAACATCTCCTAGAGGTCCATCCAGTTATGCTAAAGCTAGGTGTGTGAGTTTCTCAGGTCTTTGGAACTATATTCAGTAATAATTACATTGGGAAGAATTTTAGAAGCCTTTTTCATTAAAGTCCCTATCCATACTCTTTGGGAGCATGATACTAGTTGTCTTACCATTTAGGGACATCCATGAACATGTGACACAGTTGTCAATTATTAGCTTATAAGTTTATCAATTTATCAACTTAACAATTATTAGTGTATTAGCTATTATGGTAGGACCAAAGTTGTTGAAATTATCCACATACAAGACTTAGTTGATTGTTTTGAATTATTCTTTAAATACTTGCTATATTGATTACGGAATTTTACTAATTTTATATTGATTTTACAACTATAGAACATGTTATATTGAAATTGTTATTAGTTGATTAGCTTATAATATATATACCACTAATGTTTAGCATGATTTCTAGTTTCTTTTATTTAATTTATATTTTGCTTTATTTAATTTTAAATTGAGTGTCCACTACCAACCAACTGAAGTTTGGCTCAGTTGTAGAAGTAAACGGCCATTAGACCGCATGCGTCCTATATATAGAGTATAGTGTAGATGGCTCTAAGAAGCGGTCAAGTTATTTTATTTAGCTTTAGTTTTGTGGTACATGTATATCTATATATACAGTCTCAACTATTAGTTTTGTTTTAAGTAAGTACCTGTTTTTGTTTGATTAGTTACCTATTTCTTGGTTAAGACAGTTTCTTTGGCTAAGCGCCACTTTTGTATAGTAGTAGATATGGGTTTGTGAAAAGTGATCCATTATGCATGTTTTCATATATTATTTTAGAGCACTCAGCTTGTTCTCAATGCTTTATTTTGTTTTTTTAGTGTTTAAATTACTTCTTTTTGTGTGTAGGCCAATTTAAGAGAGTTATTGACAACTCCCCTTGCGTGTGACCCGTAAGTGCATGGGTTTGTCGAGTAATAAATTCCAAGGTGAGTGGGGCATCGTACCTATAGGGAGTAGGGAATAAAAATACTTAAGTTGTTCCTTAACCAAGTGAAGATGAACAATGATTGTGTTGATAAAGTGTGATGTAAACAAGAATAAAAGAACAAGAAAGAAAAGCACAAATAAGTGAGAGGAAATGCAATCGATATAAAGTGGGGTACTCGGATACTGTTCTGCTTAGGATAATCGTTTCAAGTGCAAAACCAACTATTATGCTTCCTAACTAATGCATTAATGAGTCGTGGAGATCCTACAATATATGGTGCCAAATCTAAGGTCAACCGTGACTAACTAACTTTATACTATACCCTGGCGGAGAAATCAAACAGTCTCAACCACTCACACTATATAAAGTTGCATGGAGTTCTAGGGATTTCAAGTGATAAAACGTATTCCTATGTGTAGACCTAACCCTTTGGTCCAGGTGAAAGGCCCCTAGTCACAATTAAGCCCGAGATACTAGAGTTCACTTCAACGCTTCACTCTGTCGCTAGCATAACTAAGCCCCAACGGAGTTCATCCTATAGCACTTCACTCTATTGTGACTGCAAAGAACTCGAGAAAATGGAGGTAGGATAAATCACACAGGAAGGGAAAGGGGACGCTCCGCTACCTCTCGACTCACCCTCTCAACCCTCTCCAATCTAGCTTTGTCTAGCCTTCATGGTGTGTCACTCACTCACAAGGGTTACCAAGGTGAACTCTCAACCTTAGTGTCACTCTAAGGGATTATTCAAACAATCAAGCATTCAAGATTGGAACTCAATTAAAACATCAATTAAGGAAAGCATAATAAAAGGTTTAATGAAACAAATACATCATAGGGTTCACCAATCCAAGTACGCACTAGGGGTTTAGCTCTCCATGGAGCAAGATACAATTAATCGTAAAATCAGAAGTAAAAACAAATAGTCCAAAGGGAAACCGCCTCGATAGTTGTGTCGATGGTCCTGTGGAGTGGCCACGCCTTCTTCAAAGGTCCCCTTGTTAAGCCTAGGACACACCTCACCGGATTGGTGCCGACGAAAGCTCTCCCAATAGCTATCTTCCAATAGAATCGCGGTGTCGAAGGTGTAGAACCCCTCCAAAAGCCTTGCCAATATCTCTCTAAACCCTAGCCGCAAGCCTCTCGAAAGTTGGAGAAAAGATGGAAAAAAGGATACAGAAATCGGGCTGAAATCGGGCATCCACACCGGCGTGGGGAATTTCCACACGCCCGTGTCGATTCTCTGGAAATCTCATTTTCAGCTGGTCATGAACAGTATTGATACAGTAAATTGTTACAGTATTGCTACAATACCTGCCAGAAACACTCCCGAATCCATTTTTTTCATCGAGGTAACATAAACGGGCATATGTTTACACCGTAGATCGTGTGGCTTCTTCAATAAACGACCTCATTGGTGAAGATCTTGCTATCAATGCACAAATTGGGATACTCGAATGTGACTGCCTCTGTGCCCCTCCACATCATTTTACTCGCTTGAATACCTGGAGGTTCACACACATTCTCGTATCTTGTGCCTAACTTGTGTCTTCTCGTTTGTTCCTTCCCAAGTTTTCATCAAATAGTGCATTCACAATCTACATTGGCTTCTTTTCTCAATTATTAGCTTCGCAATCCTACATACGCAAAAGAACACAAATACACATGTATTAGTGCTTAAACCTGATAAAAGTAATGCTCATCATAAGAAAAAACACTTCGCATTCTTATCGCACAAGCACTTATCAGTCATAGTTGAAAAGAATAAGTTCCATGTAATTTGAAGGTCAAAGTCAAGTGAAAATGAGGATCTTTAGAAATAAACAATACTCCAAATTAAAGGGTATCAAAGGTGGAGCTAGAGAGAACAAGGGGAGAAGAAATTGCCTAATTCTGAGCTGGGTATGACTAGTGTTGAAACTGGGAACATCAATAGGCATGGCTAGTGCCTAGCATTTTGCCCCTGATTTGACTCGTTTTGGCTGTCAACAACATGGCCTATGCATACCCTATGTTTACACGTGCCTAGGCTTGATTAGGCTAAGTGTTTAAGGTTAAAGCAAGACTTTTTATCATCTTTTGGAGGTTTTACTCACCACCACTGGGATTGAAGCTTGAAAAGTTTACTTTCATGAGATTTTGGTAAAGATTGGTTAGGAAAAGCTTGGAGATCTTGGAGGAGTCATTGGAAAAGAGATTCAAGGTGGCGAATCCTTGTTCCACCATCAAACTTTGAAAGTTCTATATATGTCATTGTGGAGATTAAGGGAGCTTTTATGATGTTTAATTTTGTTGATTTAGCACTCTTTTTTTGTGTGTGTTTTCAGCATATATATAATAAGGAGCTAAACTTTGCTTGGGTATTTGGATTGAGGAACACTAGGATGAATTTTTTATTTGAATCTTAATCTTTTTGAACCCAATAGAGCTTTTGAATTTGTGTTTGTCTATGTGATGTGTTTTGAATTGTATTGGTTTTTAATAGTAAGAGATAGGATCTATATTTTATTTTCATCTTGTGATTGAGAAATCTTTGTCGGTAGATCTTTCATAGATAAATGGGGATTGAAGGTGTACCAAAGGGCATCTTCCTCCTTTGACCGAAGGGTTAATTCTTAGGTTAGAAGCCTAGTGCTCACCTTTGTATAAGAAGTTTAGTGCTCATTTGTTAACACAAAAGTAAATTTCTATACCAAAGTAACCTATTTGGTATGCATATTACTAAAGATCCATTTATAGCTAGCTATGTAGTTCATAAAATTATGGTTAATAGTAGAGGATGAATTATTTGCGAATTAGATAATGGTCCCAGTACTTCAATGTTCACTGCGACATAGAATTCCTTTATATAGGTTGACCAATTCTGTCTAACATTACTAAGCTTCTTACTAACAAAAGCTATTAGCCGCTTCTTATGAGATAAGATTGGCCTAATACCCACTCCACTAGCATCAACAACTAGATCAAATATATTCTCAAAGGGTGGTAGATCTAAAATTGTTACGTGGCTAAGCTTTCCTTTTAATTCAAAAAAGAAGCTTTTCTCTTATGCTTTACCCCAATTAAACTTCCCTTTCTTTAAAAAATCAGTAATAGGAGCGACAATGCTGCCAAAGTTTTATATGAACATCCTATAGAAGGCTACAAGTCAATGAAAGCTAGGAACCTTAGATACAGGTTTTGGAGTAGACCACTTTCGGATAATGTGAACTCTCCCCTTATGCACACAAATCCCATCTACACTAATAACATAGTTCAAGAACAACAAATACTTGGTTAGAAAACTGCACTTTTTAATATCAACATGCAACTAATTTTCCTATGCTGCAAGCTGTACCTCTATTAAATACCCCACATGCTCTTTGTCACTAGAATTATAAATAAAAATATCCTCAAAGTACATAATAACAAATTTATTAATAAATGGCAAATACCTAAATTGTAAGTCGTATAAAAGTGCTATGCACATTGACCAAACTGTAGGGCATCACCAGCTACACATACAAGCTATTTTTTTTTTGCCTTGAATACAATCTTCAATTGATTGCCTAGTATAGTATGGATTTGGTAGAGATTATTCAATTAGATTATCCAACACTCCTAATAATAAGGACTACATTGTTTAAGTGCCATTTGTTTGATCCAACCTCAAATGTTTGCATAAAGGTTCATAAGGATTACAATCATGTGAATTCCAACCATAAAAGGAAGTTTACTAAGGATAAACAAGCGTATTATGTATCTATCCAAGCATGAAACATGACAAGGTTAATTAGTGGTCTATATGTAAAATCAAACCAAGACAAGTTATTGATCCTCCTGCAACAAATTTGGCATTCCAAGAAGATGGAATTGAGGAGCACTCCATTGACAATATGGATGATGTACTAGGACCTCTAAATGTTTCAAATGGAGGTTCCATGGATGTTGATGGTAGACATGATAGTGCATTAGAAAATGAATTAAATCAGATTGTGAAACTAAAGATAAAAAAAAATGAAGAGGCTAAATACATATCCAATAATAATGAGTTATAATTATCAATTTTTTATTAGATTCGTGAACAATGTCAATATACTTTATCTATTGTAGTAGATGATTTGTAATTTTATTTAAGTAATGATCATTGTGTAGTGTTAGTTTTCTTTTATTCAGGTATATTTTCTTATTTGATTACTTTGTTTTATTTTGTTTCATATCTTGCATTATTTATAGATCTTGAATTTTTTTTTTCATCAATTAACTATATATGCATTATTTTACAGATATGGCTAAAGGCTAGTAAACAACTAGATTAAGAGCTGGAATGAGTGGAGGCCACACTTCTCATGCTTATTCAAACATTGAAGGGTCAAGTAAAGTTGATATTACAACATCTTCAATTGGTGCTAATTCTGAAGGCCCTAATCATAATATTGTAGCTGAGAATGACATTCAAGCAAACCATGGTAGGACACAAGGTGATTCAACCATTGAAGGTTGGTTACATATCACAGTTATGAATGGATTGTAAGTATTAATAACTTGACAATTAAATTGTATATTGTGTAGACTATTTTATTGTTCTTTCTTATTTAAACTATGATCGGAAATTACAAATAAAACAAATGTGCACAAATAATCACAAAAAAAGGTTTAAGTATAAGGTGGACTTTGAAGGATAGACATGGAAGAAGGTGCCACAATCTATAAGAGATTTTAATTTTGAAGAATTTAGGATATTATTAATTGGTATTTCTAATTTATTTATTTATTTGTTTTATTCTCACTAGTTTTAGACATCAAAATAGGGATGTTTGGTTAGAGGACAAGAATATGGTGTTAATGAATAATTTCTCAAATATTGGTTTAGAGAGAACATATTTATTTGAGTTGATCAAATTTGGTTGAATTAAAATTAATACAAATTATTTTTAAAACATTCTTTTTCACTCTTTGGGTTTTGGAGGTTTTCTTATTATAAAACTATAAACCCATAATCTCTCTCATTGTCGTTCTATGTTCCCTTCTATCCTAAAGACTTCAGATTCATATCGCAAGCCCACGGATTGTTCAAGTAGTATGAAAATATCATTCCCATGAGGAATACGTTGTTGAATGTACCAATTTCTAGCAAATGTAGGTTATCTAGATGGATCAATGTTTGAATAAATAAATTAAAATAAAAATGACAAATTAAAGCTAAAATTAACAAAAGCTATCAAACCAATTTGAGATATTAAATTCAAATGTGAAGGCTTCTAAGATTAGGGTTCACTACAATGTTAGATAAAGTCATTGTACTAACTCTCTTCGATCAAATATATTTATCTTTGAAGTTGCAATATTATAAAGTATTCGTTATTGTCTTTCAGAATATAACAATGTATCTAACTTAGACTGTTTAAGCTTTGTAATACCTAATTTACCTCAAGAAATCCTAATAAGGGTTTCATGTTCGAATTTAGGGTTTCCAACATCTTAGTTCATCTTTTGGCAACTAAAATCATAGAAACGCGTGGTCCAGCTCATTCAAAAGCATTAAGAACCATTAAATATTATCAAATAATAATTAAATATTAATATAAAATAAAATTCAATACATAATCTACTACAAAACAATTGGGATATTCCCAATCCTAGAACAAAAAGATTTACTCACTCATGTCCAATATACAAGCCATAAACATGAAAGGATTTAAAAAAACAAAGAAATAAGAAAAAGGAAAAATTCTTGATTCTCAAGTGGACCTTTATTTGATCTTCACTTTCTCTCTTCTTTTGATAGTCTTTAAGCATTGCCAAACCTTGGAGAAGTCCCACTCTAGCCCTTTAGAAAGATTTCAAAACCCATATGGTAAGTCCATGCAAACATTTTCATGTAGGTTACAATTCAAAAATGCATTTTTAACATCTAATTATTATAGATGCCAGTCGAGGTTAGAAGGTAAAGAAAGAATGATTCTAACAGGGTTATGCTTTGTCATGGGGACAAAGGATTTTTGATACTCCATTCCATCGGTTCGAGTAAAACCTTTTGCAACAAACCTTACTTTGTGTATGCTTATATTACTATGAGCATTGAACTTGATGTTGAAGACCCACTTGCAAGCTAGTGTTTTTTGTATCTTCTAATAATTTAATTATCTCCCAAGTTCTACTTCTCTCCTGAGCATTAATTTGAAAACCCTATGAACCATCTCAAGATGTTTCTCTTTCATTGAGTGTATAAACTGACTAATCATGCTCATGACAAATTAATGCAATGTCGGATCTTGTATGTAATATATCATTAACCTTCCCACTAGCCTTTGATATTGTTCTCAATCAACTTCATTTCTTCTTTCAATAATCAACCTCCCATTTGGTTCAATGGATCTTGACAAGTTTGCAACACAACATCCCTGTATCAAAAAGCAAATCAAGGATATTCTTCCTTTGTGAGATAGAAATTCCTATTTTACTTCTAGCCACTTCCATATAAAGGACATACCTTAGAACACCAAGACGTTATAGCTCAAATTCAATTGCATGATACTTCTTCAAAGCTTCTAGTTCCACTAGATCATCTATGGTGACAATAATATTATCTACATACATTATAAGAATGGTTATTTTGCCATTTTTCAAGTGTTTGTAAAAGGGTGTGTGATCTAACTAATCTTGTGTGAATTCCTCTGTTGACAGTAGGTGTGAATTTATCAAACCATTCTGTAGGAGATTGCTACAATCTATTAAGAGACTTTCTTAATTTGCAAACATGATTTTTTCCATTTCCAAACGTTGGTGGTAAATCCATATGGACTTCTTCATGTAGGCTACCATTTAGATATGCATTTTTAACATCTAAATGTTGTAGTGGCCTATCAAGGTTAGATGTTAAAGAAAGACTTTGACAATGTTAAGCTTTGGGACCTAATGTTTTTTGATAGTCTACTCCATAGATTTTAGTAAAACCTTTTGCAACAAGCCTAGCTTTGTACCTATTTATACTCTCATGAGCATTGGATTTGATGGTGAAGACCCACTTGCAACCAACTATTTTATGTCCTAGTAATTCAACTATCTTCAAAGTTTGATTTCTCTCCATAGTATTTATTTCTTCTAAAAGTGAAATCTTCCATTTTGGATCAGCCAGTGCTTCTTCAATGTCCTTCGGGTACTTTTCTCAAGGCAATGGGAAGATCAAGATCATCATCGGTTAGTTGAACTATGATAAATGTCTAAATGTAGTTGTTTTCATATATATATATATATATATATATATCGTATTCACTTTGCATGTATTTTGTGATGTTTGATGCCCATTTTATGATTAATCGTCTACTATTTGCTTTGTAGGGCATAAGGAAGCCATGGAGAACAAGAAGATATCATTTGGGCGAAAAGAGAAGAAAACAGGAATTTCATACTACCCCCATACTACCCATTATGGGGGCCGTATGCACTGTAGCAGCGGAATAATTCGGAGTGTCCGCCCAGATTTCCATACTACCCAGTATACGGGGCCATATGGAGGCCTTATGCACCTCGTATGGAACGCGAATCTAGGGTTTTTGAGTGCTATACGACCCCCATACGACCCCCATACGATTCGTATGACTCGGGGGGTATATATACTAACTTCTAGGGTAGAAAAGGGACTTTTGGTTAGACCTTTTGCTTGGCATATTTTGGGGAGACATTGGAGAAGTTTGTGGCGACCTTGGGGAGGAGAAGAATGGCAAGGAAGCTAGAAGATCATCCAAGCCCAAGGTCCAAGACTCTCAAGGCAAGAAGGCAACTTTATTCAAGGGGAGATCCACCACGATTTGAAGGAAGGAGACCTGCGGCTAGAGGAAGCGTCATTGGGCACTCCTTTGGCGGGGAAAGTGTCATTCGGCATATTCTTCACCTCCTCCTCCACCATTTCATCTAGGGAGTGTCATTTACGTTTTTGTTTCATGTTTTGCTTGTTTGTATTGCTTGTTGTGGGATGATGACACACTAGACCCCCAAGGCCACCGGGTGTTGGTAAACCTTGCGGGGTTTTATCATGTATGTTGGATGATAACTTGTTAATTCCATGTTTGGGTAATTTTGAGATTTAATCCATTGTTTTCATGCTAAGTGCTACACTAAAGAGAAATTCGTAGCTCTTTTATGAGTGATGCATGTATATGTGACTTGCTCGCATGTATTAGATCATGAATGGATTAGAAGGAGATACATGTATCATCACACCGAGAAATCGAGAAATCGGGTGTTTGGTAGCCCTCCATGTAGGTTTAATCCGAAAAAGAGTAGGTTTACTCCTAAGTGAGATTTCCTCGTACTTAATGAAATCGTAGGGATATGGATTTGGGAGAAATTCCTATCTATGTTTGTATGGGATTAGGTTTCAATCGCTGAGAAATTGGGGTTGTTCTAATCTTGGGATCTCATGGTCCATTTTACCCTTGCATCTTTAGATCATCATCCATGTTGCATGATAACCCCTCAAGGGGATCCACATCCATAGGCCTTTGCATTTCATTGATTCTCTTGCTTGCTCATTGCTTGTTCTCTCTAATTTGTTGGCAAATATCGTTTTAGCTTTAATTACATTTAGTAGAGTAAAATCCATCGCTTGAGATCTTAGGCTAGATAATAGCTCAAGAAGGAGTAATAGGAGATCCTTAGCCCCATGGAATATGATCCTCGTGTCTTCACACGAGGTATTACTTGGCGATCCCGTACACTTGCTGGGAAGCAATCATGTTTTTGGCACCGTTGCCGGGGACCTTAAGGAATTCTAGCAAACTTTTAGATTATTACTCTAGCCATTTTATTCTTTATTCATTCTTTATCGTTATTTCTTTCTTAATAGTTTAATTCACATTCCATTTCTTTCTGTATAGTCCATCTCGTGAATGCAACATGGCATCTCCGAACATCAAGTTGGAATACTACGTACATAGATTTGATGGCTGGATTAATTTGCAGACTCAGCAACATTTTTCACGCCCCCAGATAACCATTTTGGTACTCTGCTGCTATCTGGGGATTCGAGCATATCTTATGATGGTGGTAGCTGGCGCACAGTGTTTGAGACCTTTATGAAAAGTGGAACACCATCACTGAGTGAAGGAAGCATATCACCAATTGAACAGTTTGTTTTGACTACCGAGGGTTACATGAATCCCACCTTGGAGAACCATGCTAATATGGGCCAGGTGTCAGCAAGCGTACAGGAGTCCAACTTAGGGAAACAGTGTGGACAGCATGAAGGTCTAGGAAATGAAGGTGAATGTTTTGAGCTTCGTGTTCATCGTGTAGGCAACAGTTCTGATGAAAGTGCAGGGTCTGCAGAAGAAGCAGGGTCTGAACAGGATGATGTGCTTTGGAACAAGGGTTTGATGCCGTCAACTGAGGAAGCACCAAATTTGGAGTTGAAAACACTATCTGAACACCTTGAGTATGCCTTTTTGGGGGAAGGTACACAGCTTCCAGTCATCATCTCTTCAAACCTAACAGTTGAGCAGAAGAATGGGTTGGTGGAGGTGCTAAAGAGGCACAAGAGAGCGATTGCTTGGAAGATTGCTGACATAAGAGGAATAAATCCATCTGTTTGCACTCACAAAATTCTAATGACGGATGATCACAGACCAAAAGCCTTACCACAAAGAAGACTCAATTCGAATATGAAAGAGGTGGTCCGAACAGAAATCATCAAGCTTCTCGATGCGGGCATCATCTACCCGATATTAGACAGCGAGTGGGTAAGCCCCGTGCAAGTGGTCCCAAAGAAAGGGGGAATGACCGTGATCACCAATGAGAAAACTGAGTAAATCCCTACTCGTACAACAACCGGGTGGAGAGTATGCATTGACTATAGAAAATTGAATATTGCCACCCGAAAAGATCATTTTCCCCTACCGTTCATTGATCAGATGCTGGAGCGGTTAGCTAGGCATGCCTACTATTGCTTTATGGATGGGTTCTCTGGTTATTTCCAAATTCCCATCGCCCCCGAAGATCAGGAGAAGACTACGTTCACTTGTCCGTACGACACATTTGCTTATCGCCGCATGCCTTTCGGGCTATGTAACGCCCGGCCACCTTTCACAGATGCATGACGGCCATTTTTGAGGACATGGTAGAAGATTTTATGGAGGTGTTCATGGATGATTTTTCCGTGTTTGGTGATTCATTTGATGTGTGCCTCCAGAACGTTGAGCGAGTCCTCAATCGATGTGAGGAGACCAATCTTGTGTTGAGTTTGGAGAAATGCCATTTCATGGTCCAAGAGGGGATAGTCTTGGGTCACAAAATTTTGAAAGATGGGATTGAGGTCGACAAGCAAAGATTTCCACCATCGAAAAGTTACCACCTCCAAATTCTGTGAAGGCCATAAGAAGTTTTCTGGGACATGCGGGGTTCTATAGAAGATTCATTAAGGATTTTTCTAAAATTGCTAGACCTCTAACAAGGTTATTAGAAAAGGATGTCCCATTCGAGTTCGATAATGACTGCATGACATCCTTCATGGAACTCAAGGAGAAACTAATTCAGGCGCCGATTGTGGTAGCTCCAGATTGGGACTCCCCATTTGAATTGATGTGTGATGCAAGTGACTTTGCAATTAGGGCAGTGCTTGGTCAGCGGAGAGACAAACATTTCCACCCCATTTACTATGCAAATAAGACTCTAACGGGAGCCCAAGCGAATTACACTACAACTGAAAAAGAACTACTTGCCGTGGTATTTGCCTTCGATAAGTTCCGGTCGTATTTGGTTCTTTCTAAAGTGGTGGTATACACCGATCATTCGGCTTTGAGGTACTTGCTTAGCAAATCAGATGCCAAACCACGTTTTATAAGGTGGGTCTTACTGCTTCAAGAATTTGACCTGGAGATTAAGGACAAGCGGGGAGCAGAGAATCTTGCAGCTGATCATTTATCGCGTTTGGAGAGCTCTGGCAGAGAAATTATAAGAGAAAAGGACATTGATGACTCATTCCCCGAAGAACACTTGTATAATATCCAGGTAGTACAAGAGAAGGAACCACCCTGGTTTGCCGATTTTGCTAATTACTTCGTTGGAGGGGTCATCTCGAAATGGTTTACATATCAAGAAAGGAAGAAATTCTTTTCAGACCTCAAGCACTACATCTGGGAAGATCCATACCTATTCAGGGTTTGTTCCGATCAGGTTGCTTGAAGATGTGTTTCTAGGGCAGAGGGTCTAAGCATTTTGAGGCATTGCCACTTAGGACCCACTGGTGGCCATTAAGATGCGAATAGAACAACAAAGAAAATTCTTGATGCAGGTTTCTATTGGCCATCAGTGTTCCATGACACCCAGAAATTCATTCAAGCTTGTGATAGATGTCAGCGGGTCGGTAACATATCTCGGCGGGACGAGATGCCCCAAAATTGGAACCAAGCCTGTGAAGTTTTTGATGTGTGGGGGATTGACTTTATGGGACCTTTTCCGAGCTCCCATGGACATAAGTTCATACTCGTGGCAGTTGATTATGTGTCTAAATGGGTGGAGGCTCAAGCATTGCAAACAAATGATGCGAGGGTGGTGGTGAAATTCTTGAAGAAATTATTTTCCAGGTTCGACGCTATCATTAGTGACAGAGGCACTCATTTCGGTAATGCCCAATTCGCAAAAATATTGAAGCGCTATTGAGTCTCCCATAAAATGGCAACAGCATACCACCCACAAACTAGCGGCCAAGTAGAAGTGTCCAACAGGGACTTAAAGCGACTCTTGGAGAAGACTGTATCTTAGAACCGAAGAGATTGGGCAGAACATCTCGACGACGCCCTCTGGGCCTATAGAACAGCTTACAAGACTCCTATTGGCATCACTCCGTATAGGCTAGTCTATGGAAAAGCTTGTCATCTACCTATTGAGCTTGAGCATAAAGCTTATTGGGCTATTAAGTTCCTAAATCTCGACTCTTCCCTTGAAGGTTGCAAGAGGAAGCTCCAACTGAATGGACTTGATGAGTGGCGCTCCAAGGCATATGAGAGTTCGAAGCTCTATAAAGAAAAAGTAAAGGAGTACCACGACAGGCGGGTCAAGCATCCTAAGCAATTTCACGTGGGCGATCTAGTCCTACTATTCAACTCTAGGCTGAAATTATTTCCTGGGAAGCTAAGATCACGTTGGTCGGGTCCGTACAGGGTTACTCAAGTCTTCCCACATGGAGCGGTTGAGGTAACCCACCTGGAAAATGGCACTTTTAAGGTCAATGGGCAACGATTAAAATTTTACTTCAATAACAACACTACAAAGAAAACCGGGGGTGGTTTTAAACTCTTTGAGCCCCCATGAGGTAAGAAAAAGGTACGTCAGGCTCGTGACGTTAAACAAGCGCTTCTTGGGAGGCAACCCAAGTGTTCAGTGGTATTTTCTTGCATTTTTTGTATTCTAGGTTTTAGTTCATTTCAATTCTCGTATTTCTTAGACTTGTTTTACTTTTGAATAAGTTCATGCTCACACACTTGGCATAGTGCTTTCATCGTTTTAATTGTGGTATATTTGTGCAACTTCTTGAGAAACTCATGCTTAGGTGTTAATTCGTGCACTAGATCGTCGCTTTATTCATTTCATTTATGTTTGTTAAAGCCTTCGACCTTGCCACACCATTTTTACATCATTTGGGGCAAGTTTTCGGAGTTTTAAATGGTTTTAAAGGGCATACGGCCTTACTGGGCCGTATGGTGGCCGTCTGAGATGAACACAAAGCCAACCTGTGGCTCTGTGCCATCTCAAAGGGCCCCTTAAACGGCCCCCATACAGGGCCGTCTAAGATGGGGCTACTCTCGGCCGAGAGGAGGCTCTCGGCCCATACGACCCCCACACGGGGCCATATGGGACCGGCCCCCCCTTTTTTAACCCTCTTCCTTACTCTCTCTCTTTGATTCTCTCATTTCTCTCATCCTCCACCGAATTTCTCTCTTCATTCTCACTCAATTCTTGACCAAATCTCATAATTTTTCCTCCTAAATCTTCTTCTCACCCATTGGAGACGTCGATCTAGTGGTTTTCCCTGAGTTTAAAGCTTGTTTTCTCAAGATTTCGTCGGTATGCTTTTTCTATGCCCTAGTTTTATCTTTCTCATTTCTTGGGCATTCTTGGAGATTTTGTATGGGATTTCTTTAGCATTTTGCTTGGTTTGAATGATGTGAGTGTCATGGATGAATTTTCCTTCAAATTTATGTAAAATATTTTCGATGCTTTGAATATAGGGGAGACTCTTGCCTCATGAATAGTGACCATACGGCCGTATGACCTTAAAAATTTGATTTTTCATGTGTTCCCTCTATCTCTAGCATTTTCTTTTGATTTATCTTGTATCCCTATGAGCTTGAACAAAGTTTATCTTCATTGTAGGGATGCCTAACACAAAATGGCTCGCCTCCAAGCGCCCAAGGACCACAAGGCCCTCTTCTACACCCGATGAGCCCGTCTTCAAGTTATCTCATCATCGAGAGAGATATGATCGACTGAAAACAAAACCATTTGGAACATTGTGCTACCTTGAGTGGGGACTTGTGGAGAACCTTGGGATGGCAAGTCAAGTAAGGGAATGGCTATCAAAAAATTGTTGGGACAAGCTTTTTTCCATAAACGAGCCAACCTTTCGTCAATTAACCTTGGAGGTTTTGAGTACATTTGAGGCACAACTAGATGGAGATTCCGTGTGGAATAGGAAAATTATCACCATCCGTTTTCAAGCTTTTGGAAGGAAGCGTACTATGCACCACTTGGATTTTGCCATGTACTTGGGGATCTATGATGATGAGTTTATCAACTCCATGCCCAGTAAACGTCTTAAGCTTGATTTCCCAAGTGGTGTGGGTAGAAGCAACTATTGGGCGACTTTGGCGGGTGATGATCAAACACGAAAGGCCTCGCGCATGATTGACCCGGCACATAGATTCATTCATGCTTTGATTGCTCGATCTATTTGGGGCCAGGCCGATAGCAAGGGGGTTGTCACTCAAGCTGATATTTATACGATGTATGGCATCTTCGAGCGACACCCTACTCACCTTGGCCACCTTGTCGCCGATGCATTTCTTTACTAGGACTCGTATACACGATTGGGAGCTATATTTATTGGGCCCTATGTGACTATATTGATCCGTGACATGGGTTTACTTGAGCAGACGCGAGGCATGACCATTGTTGGAGGTACAACACCCCTCGGACTAACCCACATACGGGCGATTGGCTTGGTGGTCGCACGTGGCAGACCCACAGGTCACCAGGCCACTGGTGAGTCTAGTTAGTGATGCATCGAGCACATAGTAGTTAAACCCTGAGGGCGCACCTGCTCCTACCCCCGGCGCTACATCTTTACTTGACTTCGATATGAGACTGAGGGGGATTGAGGGCAAGGTTCAGGCTGTGCGTCAGGAGCAGCATGAGATTCGTGGCCAGCTTCACCAGATCATTGAGGGACGCACTGGCTCGTAGGCGCATCTTCACCGTTTCCTCACCTCCTACTATGGTTCATCCCCGCACACTGTGGCCACTTCTTCTACCGCCAAGCCACCACCACCAACACCAGATTGTGATGAGTAGCACCTTGTTGGAGCTTGGACACCTATTGTTTACTTTTGCTTGCTTTGCTTTGTTTTTTTTTTTTGTATTTTGTTGAGTTGGCATGGTGCTACCCTACCGACTTGTGTTGTCGAACTTTAGTTTATTTTCATCTTTGTGTTTTGTTAACTACTCTCTAGTTTCTCCCTTGTGCTTGTATTTTTAAATCTTGGTGGAATGATGATGTCCCCTTTTTGCCTCACAGGGCATTAAGGGCATTTGGTGAGCTTTCCTGGTTTTAATGGAGGTCAGACGAGACATGTATTGCTCACCACACATTTTCTCACGTCCTACCTCACGACGAGCACAAGTTGAACCGGGGAGTTCATTTTCACCCTTCTCTATTATTTTCATTGCTTTATCTAGCATGCTTTTCATGATTAGTGTACATTGAGGGCAATGTACAACATTAAGTGTGGGGATGGGTCTATTTCATGTATTAGGATCATTTTCTACATGCTAGTGTTACCTATGATGGCTTTGTTCATTCTTGTAAGATTCTTTTAGCTTGGACTAATGATTGATGTGAGTTACTTGTTTCTATGCTTTATTGAATCCTGTTTTACCCCTAGTATTGTCATGTGCACTGAATTTTTT
Organism: Dioscorea cayenensis subsp. rotundata; assembly: GCF_009730915.1. NCBI lineage: Eukaryota > Viridiplantae > Streptophyta > Magnoliopsida > Dioscoreales > Dioscoreaceae > Dioscorea > Dioscorea cayenensis. The sequence continues at coordinate 12,578,500 of NC_052478.1, forward strand.
GTCGGTGCCCTGCGAATAGCCAATGTGACTACTCTCTAACTCTGTTGTATGCGTAACACACTATTTTGAGTACTTGGCCTTAGAACACTAAGTTCTTTCCTTCAATGGACTCTTAAGAACTTCTTAGTCTTGTTGAGCTAATCCTAGTTTTGTGGCATGTAGTGTACTCTGAAGATGTGATCTAGGGTGAATGTAAAAAAAAAAAATGAGTCCATGTCAGTATTCCTCTGCTATTGAAGCATGAATGCGTCTATGTGGACTGTAATCGAGTAGTTGGGTGACTCTGGTGCCTAACCAGCATGTGCACCCTCCAGAAAGATTTCAAAATGATTCTCTTGCAGTCTACGTTAGTTGGACTCGAAAGAAAAAAAAAGAATGATGAAATGAAAATAAAACCTAGTGATCTTTTTGAGTACCTACCAAAGTTTCTGAGTAGAAAGTGGACTTAGTTTCAAGGTATTAAATTAGAAGGATCTTACTTGGCCATTGAAGTAGCACTTAGTAGTTTAAGACATATAGAGCTGTACTGATTGAGGTCCTTAGGCTAGACCATATCAGGGCATATGAGATATAAGATTCACATACACGGCACAGACATATAAGGGGTGAGACAGGATATTTTTATTATGCTTATTGACTATGACTCAACATCTATGCATCATTGTCCATTGCTTTTGGAGTCTTATATTTACTTGATCCCAGAGGTAATGCATTTAGCCACTTCTCAGTCTCTTTATCTTTCATGAGTTGATTGCTTGGGGACAAGCAACGCTTAAATGTGGGGATATTTGATAAGTGTCTAAATGTAGATGTTTTTATATATATATCTTATTCACTTTGCATGTATTTTGTGAGGTTTGATGCTCATTTTATGCGTAATCGTCTACTATTTGCTTTGTAGGGCATAAGGAAGCTATGGAGAACAAGAAGATATCATTTGGGCGAAAAGAGAAGAAAACAAGAATTTCATACTACCCCCATACTACCCAGTATGGGGGCCGTATGAACTGTAGCAGTGGAATGATTCGTAGTGTCTCCCCAGATTTTCATACTACCCAGTATGCGGGGGCCATATGGAGGCCGTATGCACCCTGTATGGAATGCAAATCTAGGGTCTTTGAGTGCTATACGACCCCCCCATACGACTCGTATGACTCGGGGGGTATATATACTAATTTCTAGGGCAGAAAAGGGACTTTTGGTTAGACCTTTTGCTGGGCATATTTTGGGGAGACATTGGAGAGGTTTGTGGCGACCTTGGGGAGGAGAAGAAGGGCAAGGAAGCTAGAAGATCATCCAAGCCCAAGGTCCAAGACTCTCAAGGCAAGAAGGCAACTTCATTCAAGGGGAGATCCACCACAATTTGAAGGAAGGAGACCCGCGGCTAGCATCATTGGGCACTCCTTTGATGGGGAAAGCGTCATTCGGCATATTCTTCACCTCCTCCTCCACCATTTCATCTAGGGAGTGTCATTTATGCTTTTGTTTCTTGTTTTGCTTGTTTGTATTGCTTGTTGTGGGATGATGACACACTAGACCGCCAAGGCCACCGGGTGTTGGTGAACCTTGGGGGGGTTTTATCATGTATGTTGGATGATAACTTGTTAATTCCATGTTTGGGTAATTTTGAGATTTAATCCATTGTTTTCATGCTAAGTGCTACACTAAAGAGAAATCCGTAGCTCTTTTATGAGTGATGCATGTAGATATGACTTGCTCGCATGTATTAGATCATGAATGGATCAAAAGGGGATACTTGTATCATCACACTGAGAAATCGTGTGTTTGGTAGCCCTCCATGTAGGTTTAATCCGAAGAATAGTAGGTTTAAACCTAAGTGAGATTTTCTCGTACTTAATGCAATCGTAGGGATATGGATTTGGGAGAAATTCCTATCTATGTTTGTATGGGATTAGGGTTCAATTGCCGAGAAATTGGGGTTGTTCTAATCTTGGAATCTCATGGTCCATTTTACCCTTGCATCTTTAGATCATCATCCATGTTGCATGATAACCCCTCAAGGGGATCCACATCCATAGGCCTTTGTATTTCATTGATTCTCTTGCTTGCTCATTGCTTGTTCTCTCTAATTTGTTGGCAAATATCGTTTTAGCTTTAATTACATTTAGTAGAGTAAAATCCATCGCTTGAGATGTTAGGCTAGATAATAGCTCAAGAAGGAGTAATAGGAGATCCTTAGCCTCGTGGAATACGATCCTCGTGTCTTCACATGAGGTATTACTTGGCGATCCCGTACACTTGCGGGGAAGCAATCAAACAAGATTTTCAAGAAGTTGTCCTTGTATTCAATATTGAGATTCAAGTCTGATTCATAGCCATGTATCTTATCCACTTCACCATGTTTTTGATTTAGCTTCCTATGTGAATAAACAAGTAACTTAGGTGACTTACAGTTAACTCCTCTTGTCTCTAGATACTATTTTTACTCTTGGCATGGACTATAGTTCTATGCCAATAATGGGTGACATAGAAATGGAAGGTTAATGTGAATCAGAAACAAGTTAATCCCAAGATAATTTGTCTTCTGTCAACATCTCTCCCCCTGAAGATAAATCGGCTAATAAAATGATTGTGACTCAATAAAAAAAACATCCATGGACACAAAAATAGGATGAAGAGTTGGAGAGTAATACTTATATCCATGTTGTGTTGGTGTGTGAACAATGAAGACATATTTAATTGATCTTGGATCATGCTTGGGGTGATATTATGGCTAAACATGGATAAATGAAGCACAACCGGAGATATTTAGTGCGATAGATGACATGGATAAGACGGTTGGGTAGATTTGATGGACTAACATTGGGGTTAGATAATGAAGGACTCTTGAGGGCATGAGGTTTATGAAATAAACTACTGTTAGTATAGCTTCTCCTCATATATGTTTAGCAACATTCATAGCAAACCTTAGGGCTCTAGCTACTTCTAGAAAATGGTGATTTTTTAGTTCAACAATACCATTTCACTATGATATATTGGGACATTAGCTTTGATGGATTATACTAATGGAATCAAGATATTAACCAAGAATTAAGTGGAAAAATATTCTTTGCCAATATTAGTTAGAAAGACTTTTGTAGAGCCATTAAATTGATTTTTTATCATTGAGTGGAACATTTTGAAGTCTTTTCAGCATCGGATTTGTCTTTAAGGAGATAAGCCCAACAAACTTTACTGTGATCATCAATAGATGTAATAAACCATTGCATTCCTGAAATATTTTTGACATCAATAGGTTCCCATATTTTATTATAAATGAGAGAAATGGTTGAGATTCTATATATGGTTTGTTTGGGAAGTTAGAACGTGTGTGTTTGGCAAATTGACAAGCTTTATAGACAAAAGAATTTGGATTTTTATCCTTAAAAAAGATGTGTTAATGAATATTTGCGGTAAAGGAAATTTGGCCTAACCTGAGATGCCACACTATTATGTCATTGGTCTTAGAGTCAGAAAAAAATTTACTTTTCGCCACAGGATCTTGTTTATTCAGGCATTCTTCATCCCAATGTTATCAAGGTGCAAGGCACTAGAAAAGCACTCGCTCGAGTAAAGTAAGGTGCATGCACACAAATATACATATACATATATATATATATATATATATATATAATAGATCTAAGTTCAATATAAGATAATAATGTTATTAATTACATCAATAAGATTCTTTTAAGACTAATGACTATAAAGTTTGATCCATTATTCCTAAAATATATTGCAAATATAACTAATTAAAAATCATCATTGAATCATAGCCTTAGTTGGTACGCTTATTTTAAGTCAAGATATGGTTGAATTACATGGAAGTCATTTCTATAAATTCATACAAAATTATAAAATTTTAATGCTAATTTTAAAAACAAAGATGATCTTAGTACTATAAGAATTTTAACTGTGTAATTTCTATGAAATGGAGTGTATGAAGAGAAGATAGGTCGATTTCCTGTCATATTGTTTGATACTCTGAAGTCGAGCATCCAAGGAATCTAATTCTTAACATGAAGAGTGCTATCTTTTTGTGAAACATTGCTAACCACACCAAAACTGTAGGCTACACAATTTAAATTACTCTCCGTTGGTTGGTTCAAGAGTTTTTTATGTTACTCGATCAAAGACTTTCAGAAATACTCCATCTTTCCCTCCATTTTTCCTTCTTATGAAATGCGAAAACACTTTTCTTGTTTTGTCTCTCTAGTTCCCTTTAACTTCCAATTAGTTAGTGTGATGTGAATATCTTAGCAAGTATAAGATGTGTGACCATTTCTATTGTAGTGATTACACCATGGTCATCCTCCCATTCTCCGATCTCCATGAGATTAGTATGGAGCACTTCCCAAAATAATGGCTAAAGTTTCAATCAGTCGATCTCTACTCATAATGCTAGGAGCAACATCTTGCTTCCCACCAAGCATGACTCATTTTCTAATAGCTTCTCTACAGATTTCTATAAAGGACTCATCTATTGGTGGTAATGGTTTTCCACTAAGGATCTTACCTCTAACTTCATCAACGTCTTGGTTTAAACCTATGAGGAACTTATATAGGCATTCTTTCTGTAGATAGTTTTCTAAATTCAGACATTTACAATGTCTCCCCAGTTGGTTTTGTAGTTCAAGTGTAGTTCTTGCTTGCTACAGAATCTGCAATGTATTGTATTGCTCCTACTCCATAGTTTCCTAACATAACTCCTTTAGTTTTTTCTTGAACTCAAACACTCGAGATGCATTCTTAAGATCAGAATAATTCCTATTAATGACATCCCAAATTACTTTTTGTAGTGGCTCATCAAATTAATTAGTCATGCCATGACAACTGAGTTGGTCTGCTCCCCAATTTACAAAAAGACGGATAGTTGACTTTTTGGCCATTGCACAGCTCTAGTAAGGTATCAAGTTTTTCCTTCCCCAAATCACTAAGAGAATCAATTCAAAACCATCGTAAAACTTTTTTACAGTCTAGTTTGTGGCTGGTAATTTGTAATGACAAGAAAGAACCTTCTACAAATGATTGCGACACCATTGGCGGTTAGACAAAATCAGTGATGGTTAACGAAAACATGTCATTTCCAGGAATTTCCTTCCAAGAAACCATGATTTCAACAACAAATATGGATGGTGCACAAATGACTGAATGGGCAATTGTACATGCACAAACCATGACATATTGATTTGGAAATTACGGTTTTTATTTTTTGCAGGCAAAATCGCAAAGCTCTAATGCCATAAAAGTTTTTGAGAAAGAAAGTTTTCTGGTTGTAACCACCATGTCTCAATACATCCTATATATAGAAATAATATACAACAATAAACTCTACAAGGAAAGAATAATTATCCCATAAAAATATGATACACAAAATCAAGACTGCCTTAAAAAAATCGCCAATCGAATTCCCCATAAACTGAAATATTCCTACATTTGTTAACATTATTTTTAAAAAATATATAATTATTAAATATATTTATATAAAAATTTACATTTTTATAAAATAAGTTTATAGTATAAACTAAGTTGTTTAGGTGAGCAGTAGTATTCTCCAAGATGGGGTCTCTTTATTGTTGGAACCCTACAGCTAATTGATTTAATTATTTTGAAAACATTGATTTTGTTGTTTCTATAGTGCAAGAATTGTTGAAAATACTTGTTAATTTGGACATGTAAGTGGAGAATTGTTTATAACTCCGTCCATTTTATTCTTCATTTGGCCTTCTATGAAGAGGCCATTCTGTTGTTTTATGTAGGGTTCATTTGTGGTTGGAGTCTTCTTCAGTATTTCCATAATTGCAGTGGTAAATTCTGTTCTTATCAATTGTCTTGGGAATTTTTTTTCTCTTTTATACTTTTATTTTATCGAGTATTTTATTCAGTAAAGTCATTTTATTTCGAAGTCTAAAAATACTAGTTGGTTTTGTATTTCAATTGATATTTTTAATAGTGGAAATTGCCAAAAAAACCCTACAACTTTGCCAAATTGCCAAACAAACCCCCATAGTTTCGGAATACCCAAAAACCCCTTCCTTTTCAACTCCATGATTTTGAAACCCCCAAAGTACGTAACGGCATTAAACGGAGTGTATTTAAAATTTTATGGATCGAAAAATGCCCTTGCACGGAAGTCGTGGGTCGCACCCATTTCTGCGGTGTGAGAGGAAGTGGGTGGGTTTTTTTCTTAGGCATTACGACTGCTTGTCTTCTCTTAACTCGCGACTCCAGCTCAACTCGCTCTCCGCCTCTTCTCTTCCCACCGCACTCTTCCCTTTCCACCGCGCCTCAAGAAGAAGTCCTGCAAGTATTCTGCGATTTCGCCACTTTGCGTCTAAGGTATTCATTATGGTTTTTTTGTTAACTATTCTGCTACGTAAGAGACATTTTTTTCGGTTTTGGTTTGTGATTTTGTTTTTGTTGGAAGACATCAAGCTTTCGTGGGATTAATCGTCGGGGTTTTGTTAGTCTCGTAGGAGATGTCTCTGGCTAGGGTTTTTTTATTTTGTTTTTACATTTTCGCTCACGGGTATACGATCGAAAATGGTTTTTTTCGATTGTTGTGCTTTGTGTAATGTTTATAATCTACGCTACTCCTTTCTAGCTTGATATGGTTGCAGCTTGTAAAAATGAGGTCTCCGCTTAAACAATGAGCTTTTACCGCTTTAGTTAGTTCGCCTCCGCTTAATTATTTGTATCTCTGCTTAATAGTATACGCCATCGCTTAAAAAAATGATATCAGCTGTTTAAGAACCGAGTGTTTACCGCTTAACAAATTACATTTCCGCTTAACAATGTGTCATATTGTCGCAGGCTTGTGATTATGGCGGTCAATCTAGTTAATGGGCGATGCTACTCGACACCCTGGGAGCGGAGACCGTGGTCGAATTGAAAGTTCACATGATCCCTCGACATCGGGAGATCATCCGAAGGACACCGCTCACGAGATTTATCGAGTTGGAAGTCAGATACCAAGAGCGGGCCCTTCTTGATTCTCCTCGCAGTAGATACGATAACCGCACTCAATAAATTCAGGATCGGGAAAGCATGCCGACTTTCAGCCCTCAAGATGTGGCAATCGTTTCTCGCCTCAAGGCTACGATGGGGAGGCAAACGTGTTTCGTAAGAAGAAAACACTGCCACTTTCAAGAGAGGTATTTATCGAAGACGACGAGAGACACGTAGACTCCATCGAGCACTCTTCAAAGAACTCGCTGGACAGAGGGGTAGAAGAGGAGAATTTTGCCAAACCATCGATGGCGTACTCCCGGTACAATCCTCTTCCCAAATACCTCCCCGCCGGCTCCTAACCGGATCGCTGATTACGTCGATGATCTACCCGGAATGGGGCGCCACGCATGGGCGCAAGCGACGACAAGTGGCTTATGGAGGACATACCACAAGCCGCCACCCGAGTGCAATCTAGATGCGCTGGGAAGAAGACCAACACCGGTATGTTAAGGGTCGCACTTTGTGAGCGCTTAACATCCGGTTTTACGAGTCGACCTGAACCGGAAAGAAAAGTCCGCTTTTTGCAAGATCCCAAGGATGCTCGTAGCTACTGTGAAAATACTTACCTGAAGCAAGCGTACTATAGAGACGAGTTTGTCATCTCTCAAGGAAAAGAGGTAATAATTCAAAAAAATATTTTTGTTTAACTCGAGACGTTAACGCTTAACCATATCATTTACCGCTTAACTTTATTCATCTATCGCTTAACATTATAACTCACCGCTTAACTTTGTTCAACTACCGCTTAAACTTTTTTAGTTTAATGTTTAATTTGTTTGTTTATCGCTTTAACACAATAGGTTATAACGCTTTAAATATACTGAGTTACATGTGTAAATATAGTTTTTAATTGTTTAAACTAAATAATTTCGCTAAGATTGTTTGCTTTTACACATGCTAGTTTCCCGAAATGGTTCCGCTGAACGCCGATGAAGAAGTATTTGTTCGGGCCAACCGCTCGGTCGGATGCTATTGTTCTGAACCGCTCCCTATGGACAAGTAAGTTTGAAGTTTTTTTATGATATTGTTTAAACTGCTTTTAGTTACCATTTAAGTAGGAGCGTTAACGCTTTAAAAATTTACGGATAACATTTAACTTATAAGTGATACCCTTTTAAATATTACTGCTACTCGCTTAAACATTCAATATAGAATTTAAAGTTTATACTTTAACGCTTAATTTTTATACTTACAACATTGTTTACATGTCTTTGTTCCGCTCAACCGACAAAAGACTCGTCGGTGGAAGAACGACTGCAGCACCACACCCGGGCCAATCTATTCGACCCGCCGAGGGGAAGGAGATGGTCACGCATTTACGTGATGGACGATTCGTGATGTATCTTGCAAAAAGACGATGAGCGTAGTGCCATATCGCTATAAGAGGCGCCGCCCATCACACGCGCCACCGGCCTTGTTCATGTCAAAGCTAGGCGACGACGCATACGAATCCACGATGGCTATGATTGAGATGCCACAGCAAATCTTGCATGAAGTGGACATCGCCATCCTCCCGATAATTATGAGTGGCCACTTCCATGTCGCCGCCCTCGACAATGAAAAACAAGAATACGTGCATTATTCTTCATGCCAAAGCGAAGAATACGATAAAAAAACGCGCTAGAAATGGTAAGTGCTTTAATAATTTGTGTTTGTGTAATAGTATTCGGTAAATAATCGGCATTCTAATATGAACTTGTATATCTCGACAACGGAACCTATTCGACTCTCAGACGACATGGAGTTGGGCGTAGTCGGCGATCGCAGAGTACCCGCTTGTTCACGCTACATCGAAGCCCCACGACGTAAAAAAAGGAAGTGTCGATCGCAGCTGTCTATGTCATGCGGTTTATCGAGCAGGGCTACTCGCCGTGAGAAGCTACTGGGTACCGCAGATCGACGTCCCCTTATCTCGCGATTAAGGTATGTTTCCCGCATACTTAGGGAGGGGAGGGCAGCCCAGCATCACGACCCGTAGGGGAGTCTTCGCAAGCTGGGTTCTTAGTCATTCTTTTCTATATTTGTATACACGATTCTTTCTTTAATAATCCAGATTCATTGTTTAACATACACTTTCAGTGTTTAAGTATATAGTTCATTGTGTAAATATCAATGTAATTAGTTTAAACTCCGCTTTTACCGGTAAAACGAACCGTAGGGGGAGTGTACGCAAGCTGGGTCATAGTCATTGTATAGGTGTAATAGTTTCAAATGTAAACCAGCTTTTAAATTCAATTCATTTTTTTCCGAAGAACATGACAAATTTTTGTCAATGTAAATGTACATGTATCTAAATTCAATTAAATTCATTCTGCTTTTGCTTTTTGAGGTTCTGTCTTTGTTGGATGATATTGTAGTCCGCAGGGTACATTATCGGGTAGGGTTCTCGCTTTCATTTTTCATTTTTCATTATCGGCTAATATCAACATTCATTTTAACTCAGATAATGATAACTTTTGCCCTTTAACTTTCGCTTTTCTCTGCTTTAAGTTTAGGTTTCTCTGCTTTAAATTTAATATTTTTCTCGCTTTAAAATATCCTTATTATTTAATAATATCAATGTAATTACAACAAAAAAATATACTTAATATTTTTCTCGCTTTAAAAATATCCTTATTACTTAATAATCTCTTATAGAATGTAATGTAATGTTCCGATTTTTTTATGTGCGACGGGAGTGGAAACGCTGGGGAACCGAGCGTGTATTAATTACGCTTTGGGGAACCGCTAGCACCATCCCGTCTGTACATTTTTAAGCGGATACAAATTTATTTTTAAACGATAAAAAAATAATAGCTAAACAGAGAATAAAAATATTTAAAACGTAAGAGATATATTTAAATATAAAGTTCAATATTTAAACAATAATAAGAAGTATATACACAATGCCTAGTCGGCAATAGATTCATTCCACGATCCGCGATCAGACCCGAAACGCGGCAATGGCTACAACGCAACTCTGCGGACCTCGGACGCCACGACTCGATCCTCTTCGCCTAGGACACCCAGTTGCCTTCTCGTCACAAAGTGGTCGCAAACGCAGTCATGCGATTTTCATCCATCGGCTCGTCATTGTCCCGAGATGGGGAATATAGCTCCTTTATACGCCATTTTTTTGAAGTCGAAGCTTCCTTCCACAAATCACCCGTGTTTCTCGCTCTTCAAGAATTTGAAGTCAAAAATTCCTTTTGATTGCAAAAATTCCTAAGTGCGCTCTCGAAATGTTCAACGCCTTCAAAACATTGTCCAATATCCAACGACAACACTTCAGCTTGATCGGATGAGGAAGGAAGGCATGCCACACCCTCAGGCTCGCCATGATGTGGGAAATGTAAGCGCTACCAGATTCTGAATTCCTGCCAACACTTTAGTTTAAACGAACACGATCAATATTTAAACAGAGACACAAAATATTTAAACGATAAACATAAATCTTAAACGTTAAAACAAAAAAAGTTAAATAATAAGTTAATAAGTTAATCGGAGACAATAGTGTTTAAATGGAAACTTGATAAATGTAAACAAAAGTGATGTGGATAATAAACAATAATTAACTTCTACAACTATATAAACATAAACGAGAAGAAACTTACAACGAGAAGAACTCGCTTTTCAGAGGATACGATGCCACATCATCCGCTCCCCAACAACAAGATCAACAATGTAACATTTGAAGATGGAGTGCACGTGACACATGCTACCGGAAGTCAACCTCGCTTTTATATGAGACATACTGCTTTTATGTCCATCGGGTGTGATAAACTTCACCCCGACACGGGAAATATCGAGACCCCATCGCTCACATATTTCAGCCTAACACTCGATTCCCAAGAAGTCAGCCGTGAACATTAGCACTCGTCCCCTCCCCGTCAGTATCTAGCAATAGCACAAAAAAACTTCCATAATTTAATCGAAGAGCTAAAAATTGAATACACCAAATGAGAAGAAGAAGAAGAAGAAGAAGAAGAAGAAGTAAGAAGAACAAGAACAAGAACAAGAAGAACAAGATATGAGCCTTCTAAACTTTGTTTGAGAAAAAGCAAGCAGTGAGGCATTGAAAAAAACTATGCATAAAGAAAGTTATGATAGGGCGCCATTTTTTTCCCACCTTTTGCAAGGGCAAAAAAAGGAATTTCATATCGTGGACCCACTTCAACTTACCGGTGGGGGGTTAAAAGGAATGTAAAATATAATGGAGGGCTGTCCGGGGTGTGCAAAAGTTGGAGGGGGTTTTTGGGAAGTTTTGAAAATTACTAGGGGTGAACAGTAATTTTCCCTTTTTAATATGATCAATTGCCTTTGCTTATGTGGACGATGTTGTTTAAGGGATGATTTTGGATGGGAAGGTGGTCTCATGCTACTGTTAACCTATATAAAATGTTATACTCATTTGATCTGTTTATATCTGACATAATTCTATTCATGGCATGCTAAGTTATATAGATTGCAAGCGTGTGATTTGCCAAGTGGACTAATGATCGGTAATCAATTAGTTTTTAGGAAATTAAGGAGAAGACATCTTTATTAACTGTTTTTATATCTTTCTATTTCACTCTCTTTGATATTGTTTCCCTTTGTGACAGATTGGTGATAATATGCTTTTGTGTTACAAATTCTTCAATTGGTCGAGAATTGTTGGGTTCCTTATCTCTAGAACTTTGTGTCTTCCAACTAATAGTCTAGATTAATTCAAAAGCTTTGAACTTCGTCTTCCCCGATTTTAGGAGATAGAATTGTTGAATTTCATGGGTGCTCTCAATTCATTATGTGATGGTCCTTTAGTTTTGTAAGGTGCTCTTCATTTAGCCAGGATGGATTTTTGATGAATATTTCTAAGTAAATGCTATTTTTGTTTTTTTTATGTAGGATTCTATCATGTTGAAAACATCTTGAGCGTAAGTATTATTTAGGAATGCAAACTTGTTCTGACGCAATATGGTTGTGGAAGTGATTTTTCCCTTAGGTTAATTATTAACTTCTCTATTTTATTTTTGGATACACTTACTTGATTTTTGATGTTTGGAAACAATGGTTGCTGTTCTAAGTGGATTAACATTTTTAATTTGAAAATGGACTTTTAGCGTCATTGTTCTTAAAATGACTATTAGAACTTGTTGTTTAGTATGGTGTTGCTTCAGGGATGAGTTTAGATGAAAAGAGGGTCTTTCATACTGCCGTAAAGTGCAATGACGATCAGGTAATTGAGCAGTTTTTGAGAATTGATCATTAAATGCAATTATTGATACTACTTACATCATTCAATTTTATTTTCTAAAACTTGCTAATGATAAGTATTAATTTTCTTTTGCTCCACATACTCTTTTACATGTAGTTAGTTTGACATTTAAATTGAATTGTTCTTCATTGCTTTGTTTGAACGATCTCTCTTGGAAGGAGATCAAGGAAATAACTATTAAACTCTATTTGTTATTATCAATAAAGCAAATGTCTAATTGTGTGTACCACAACAATTTTGTGTTATTATTGGTGAGGCTATTTTTTCAATTTTTTATTAAGTAAAATTTTGATTGTATATTTGACCTTCGCCGATGTTTTTATTATTTATTTATTTAATTAATTTTGCATCACTTCAAAGTTGAATTCAATGGAGTGGAAGCTTGTATTGCTAAAAAAAAGTGATGGAGGGGAGGTTGTTGTTTCGGCCAAACTTGGAACGGTGTTTTTTTTTAGAAAGGAGCCCAGAGGCTTTTATTGAAGGAAAAACCAGACAAAAAAAGATAAAAAAAAAAACAAATACAAGAACTAAACTTAAAACAGAAGAGCTAATAAGAGAGAAAAAACAGAGAAGCTATTAAAAAAAGAAACCAGCAGTGTTAAACAACTTCATTATCCAATGTGGGAGATCATGGGCAACATGAAAAAGAGAGAGTTGATGATGGTTGAAGTCATGGGAGGCCAGCTTGATAATAATGTTAAGGCTAGAGCGAGGGATGATGCAGAGCCGAGGAGAGCCCAAATTCTGGAGAAGACAGTTGATGCCATTGATCCAATGAAGAAATTGCCAGGAACAAGATTGGTGAGTGGATCGGAGAGCATCCAAGACATAGGTGTTGGTGATGAAAATAACTTTGGGCTGAGTACTGAGATTGGAAACATTCTGAAGAACACCATTAAGGTTTTGCAGATCGGCAGAAAGCAAAGAATCAGCAGAGTTGCAGTGTCTTTCTGCGAGAAGAATTCAAAAATTAGAATCAGTAAACATGAAAGCACCTCTGTAAATTTGAGTGGCGCAATTCCAAATAGATGCAGTAAATAGGAAGGGGCCATCAAATTTACCAAAGTTATTAAGAATAAGGTTCCTGCAGGGAGAATTGCCGACAGAGAAGAGAGATAAAGCTTGAGAAGAAGCCCTGTAAGCAATATTGGTAAAGTTAGGCTTAAAATCCCTGAAAATGGCATCGCATCTAGCTTTCCAGATATACCAGGCTGTCAAAGCAATAATTGATTTAGATTTAAAGGAAAAATTAGACTGAGACAACCAGTAACCCATACAAAATCCATCAGGAAAAGAAAAATTTTTGGAGGTTATTGAAGATAAGCCATTCCAAGTACTTTGAGATTTAGCACAATGATTAAACAAATGTTCAGGGGTTTCATCACAAAGATTACAAAAAACACAGCTGCGTCTGGGACCCAAGTGAATAGAATGTAAAAAATCAGCAGTAGCCAGACGACCATTAAACAACAACCATAGAAAATGCTTAACACGAGGCATAACCTTTAAAGACCAAATTTTACCCCACCCAATCCAAGGTGAGGGAGAAGGATTGTTACAATTTAAGGTATGATAAACATTGGGAGCAATCTTATGATTCACAGCTTTGGGAGCCCAAACCCACACATTCGGGGTGGAGTGGTCAATGCGGCCAAGTCTAGAAAAAAACTCACCCGCATAGGAACCAAATATATTATATAGACTATCATAATCCCAGCTATTATTATTACACAAATCAGAGCAAGAGATGTTTTCTAGATTGGTATGCATATTAATGTATGTGGGCATAAAAGCAATAGGAATATATGAACACCAGAAATCATATAATATAGAAGTATTGGAAGGATTAACAGAAAGAATCCTGCAGTAAGGCCTTATAATTTTGGCAGTATGATATAAACCTTGAAAAAACCAGGAGCAATTGCGAGGAATGGAATCCTTCCAGAAATTAACATGACCATATTTGAGCTGCACAATATTGACCCAAGTAATATCAGCCTTGTTTAAGTAATTGAAAACATGTTTAGCTTTGAGGGAATGTTTAGCGATAGCTAAGTTCCGATGAGCAAGACCCCCCTCAGATTTTGCCATTTTAATACGACTCCAAGAGACTGCATGGATGCCCTTTCAATTGCTACTTTTATGCCAAAAGAAACTTCGAACAATTTTGGAAATCTCACATAGAACAAAATCGGGAATAGGAAGAACAGACAGATAATAAGTAGGAATCACTAGCAGAGAGGAATTAATCAAGATGGACTTGGCTGCTAGAGAAAGTTTAGAATGTTTCCATCTGGCACAAGTGCGGGAAATCTTATCAACAATTGGTTTGAAAGAACTAGAGCAGAGTCTTTTAGGAGAAATCATGACACCAAGGTACATGAAGGGGAAAGAATCAGTAGAGAATTGGAGAATAGATCTAATACTTCTAGCCACTCTATAATTAAACCAAGGAGGTAGAAAAATAGCAGATTTGGAAATGTTTGCAACTTGACCAGTCAAACTAGAATAAATATCTAGGCACAGTTTGAGATTTCTAGCAGCAGGCCGAGAGGCTCTAGTAATAACAACCAAATCATCAGCATACATTAGGTGGTTAAAATTACAAATAAGGTTAGGATCAAATCCAGGAATCATGCCAGAGTGGAGGGCACAATTGAGGATAGAAGAGAGGTTTTGAGAGAAAAGAATGAAAAGATAAGAAGAAATGGGGTCACCTTGATGCACACCACGGGAAGAAGAAAACCAGGTCGAAGGAGAACCATTAATAAGGAGAGAAAAAGAACTAGATCTAAGGCATGTATCAATCCAAGAAATCCAAGAATTGGGAAACTTCATTTTAGCTAAAGTGGCAAGAATTGCACTCCACATTAAAGAATCATAAGTTTTCTCAATATCAATTTTGGCTAACATCCTAGGGGGGTTCTTAATATCATGCTCCATCGTATGAACAATCTCATGTACCGCAATAATGTTATCGAACGAACACCGACCAGAAACAAAGCCCACTTGCTCACGACTAATAAGTTTAGGGAGAACACTTTTATGTCTATTAGCAAGGATTTTGGTCACGATTTTAAAATTAACATTGCATAGAGATATGGGACGATAGTCAGAAACCAACCTGGGGTGATCTTTCTTAGGAATGAGAGCAATGTAAGTTCTACCCCAAGAAGTAAGCATCACAGAGTTGTTAAAGAAGTAGGAGATGGCCTCAAAGAGACTATCCCCGATATCTGGCCAAAAGAAACGATAAAATTCAGCATTAAAACTGTCAGGTCCAGGGGACTTACCAGAAGGAAGATCATGTAAGGCCTGAAAGAATTCATCGTGAGTAACCTGACGGGTAAGATAAGAACCCTCTACCTCAGAGAGAGTAGGAAGATCATTGGGAAGAGCATTAAAGATATCTATGAAATTACTGTTGAAATGATCTGTCCAAAGATTAGTATAAAAATTAAGGAATAAACTCTCAGTCGCAGGGTGATCAGGGGCAGAGTTACCAAAAGAATCAGAAACCTGGGAGATAGTGTTAAAGTGAGTTCGAATGCGTACGGAGTTATGAAAGAATGTAGTGTTCCGGTCTCCATCCTTCAACCAAAGAAGATGAGCACACTGGGCCCATCTAAGGGAGTTTTGATATTGCAGGGATTCGAACCTGTTATAATTACTCATAAGGCATTCAGTAATTGCAATATCAGGGGAATCACCAGCTTCTAAAAAACGAATACGGTCTTCCGTCTCCTTGATAACAGCATCCAGAGGGGTTAGACCTGCAGATCTCCAAGAGTTAATATTAGTACGAGCATGGGATAAACGATGAGTAAAAGCATGAAGAGGATTGCCATTAGGAGAGGAAGACCAAGCCTTCCTAACAGCATCAATGTAACCCAAGTATTCAAACCAAAAATTACTAAACTTGAAGTTAATCTTATGCCGAGAGGGAAGTAAAGAAAGCGACAGGAAAAGAGGGGCGTGATCAGAAGAGATACGAGGTAAATGAACTAAAGAGTAAGAAGAAAAAATAGAAAACCAGGCAAAGATTAACTCAAAACCACGATCCAAACGGGCCCAGTGTCTGGAAAGTCCCGTCTGATTGTTACACCAAGTATATCTACACCTTGAAAAATTAAGATCAATTAAATTGTTGTCGCCAATGAAATCGAGAAGAGTCAAGCCCTCATGGAGTAATAGCGAAAGGAGCCACCACGATGCTCATTTTGACAAACAATAGTATTAAGATCACCGATGATAAGCCAAGGAAAGCTCAAGGCCGAAATTTTGGATAGCTCCACCCAAAGTTTTTGCTGAGAAGTAAAGTGATTAGAGTTATAGATCACAGAAATAATATAGCTAGTAAAACGAGACGTAAGAAATAACCAAAATGGAGTGGCAGGGCGAGACACGATGATCGGGAAACCCGCCGAGTTGCTTATCCCAAAGAATGATAACTCCACCAGAAAACCCTTCGGCAAGTAAGACGGCGCAATTCCAATTACGAGTAAACATGGCACAGAAACGATCGGCACGATCAACATTAGCACGAGTCTCCACAAGACAGACTAAAGAAGGGTGTAGAGTCTGCATCAAATGACGGATGCAGTTAACAGTCGCCTTGGAGGAAAGCCCCCTACAATTCCAACAAACAATCTTAGTCCCAACAATAAAACAAATAGAGAAGAAAACAAAAACAATCCTGAGAGAGAGCACTTCCATAGGAGGTGAAAACATGGAAAAAGATCAAGAAGACGAGGATCAAGATGAAGATTCTCCAACTTCCAATCTTCCCTTCTTCAGAGAAGAGCCAAGTACAAAGGACCCTTTTCTCACCAAAGCGTCCTGACGGGACTCCGTCTGGTATTGAATGAGGGTCATGGAGTCGCTTGGATCATCTTCATCAGACATATCTTCATCAGAGCCCTCCGACACTTCTTCGTCGCCCATTTCACACTCTTCCAAGTCTCCATTACCAAGAACAGATAGAACAAGATCTACTGCCATGGAATGAGGATTCTCAAGGGGATTTGAAACAGGGAGAGAAGAGGGCGAGATAGAAGAACGGATAACAGGATGGGGGGAACCAGAGTGGATGTTTCGAGGTAGTGGAGTTGGGGGGGAGGAGGTGATAATTGCAGTCGAGATTACAACTGTCTGGAGAAGAGGCACAGTTATTGGAAGTTGTTCCATTATGGGGAGAGAGGCCCCTTTGTCAGAGATATTGCCAGAGATATTGTTTGGAGGGGGTATGGTTCCAAGATCGTCAACGGATAGTGGAGGTGGGGCAGACGAATCCTACATTGGAACTTGGTCAGTGTTATAATAATGATATCAGGAGGCTCGAGAAGAGAAAGTACCGCCGCGTCCATGACTTTTCACACCAATCCAAGTGCCTCGGGATGGGACATCGCGGGGGATGTTGGGAGCCGTTGTCTCCTCGGCTGCCGCGCCATCAGAAGCCGAAACAGGGAAGGACCCAGCTCCACGGTTCCGGGCACGACCTCGCTGGCGGGAGACAAGCATCCAAGAGCCAGACTCAGAATCTGGGGGATCAGTTGGAGGATTCTGCTCTCCTTGAGGTTGATCAGAAGCTTGATCCATGTCCATGTTCTCAGCAGCAGTGTCTGAAGACCGGCGAGAACTGACCGCCGACCTTCGGGGATCCCGAAGGGGTGGAGAAGTTCTACCTTCTTTAGTTATTGTTGCATGAGGGCAGGACTTAGATCCATGTCCAATAACCCCACAGGTATAACAGAAAGTAGGAAGTCTTTCGTAGAGGACAATAACAAATACTCTCTGAGAATCATCTCCAACCCAGAAGCCGCGACTTAGAGGCTTGGAGAGATCTAAATCAATACAAACTCTAGCAAATTTTGATCTGGTTAAGTTGATAGTAAGATCATCAATCTTCCACAAATTGCCCATGTGAGTAGTGACGGTATCGAGGGACTCACCATCCCATAATTCAACTGGTAAATTATGCAGTTGAACCCATACAGCAGCAGTGGTAAGTTTAGCAAAGACAGGCTCGAAGAAAGGCTTCCAAGGGGCAAGCTGAAGAGTAAGACCATTAATAGACCAAGGTCCATTAGTGAGGAGATGATGCGAGGCATCATGAGAGGGACAACAGATAAGCAAAAATCCGTTCGGGAGATCAGAGATTTGGAGTTCACCAACAAAGGCCCATTTATCCATCAGAGATTTCTTCACTTGATCGAACGGAGGCGGTTTGCCGAAAATTTACCGAATAAAGCATGTTGGAACCGTTGATGAGCGCGGGATAGAGAATCTCCATCAAACTTGACAAAAGTCGGGGAAGAGTTTTTTAATTTTGCAAGTAGATCAGGATTATGAAGAGGAGAAGGAGCCGGAGCACGCGAAGAAAAAGAGGCTACTTGAGCCCAGGACTGAGTGGAATGGGGCCGAGGGAAAGACTGTGGTATTTGTCCCTTGCTTGCCATGGCAAGGGGGGCGAAGACGAGGTCCAAAAGAAGGAAATCGCAAGGAGGTTCAGAAGAAGGACGATGCAGATAAAATCTATTAACTTGGAACGGTGTTCTTCAGAGAGGAGAATGTGATGGATTGGAATGTGAGGATGAAGATTTGTGCCAATAGGCCAAAGTTGGATTTTAGAATTGCAGTGTGTTTGCTCATGAAGGTTTTGGTTCTTCTAATTTTAGAATTAGTAGTGTTGCTTGTCATTCTTCTCAAAAATTCTTTGGAGGCTTTAAAGTACAGAGGGCTGAAGTTTAGGTAAATATTGCAACTTTTGTTTCTCTTGAATCTATGTAAGATTTTTTTCCTAAAGATTGCTTTGATTTTCTTCTTTGTTTAAAATGTTCATCCTATGAAAATTATTGATGAGAAATTCATAATTGGAAGAATTAAAATTTTAGAGTTTCTTAGAGAATCGACATTTATGTCTTGATTTGTTGAAGCATAAGCCAATAAAACTTAGTAGTTTTTGGTTGAGTTAATCTCTTTGTAGGGTTAGCCTTATTTTAATCCAGACAGCTAGCCATTCATATTTGTTTTGAATCAATGCCTCACATTAGGACGTTTATCAACTAGAGATGATTTTGTATCTCATGGGAATGAATTGATCTTGCCTTCATATTGGCATATGAAAGTTCATAACATGACACATATCTGAGTTAAGGTACTTTAGAGAATTTCATTTTGCAAGAGCAGATAGCCCTACAAAGAGGTTTTTAAACAGTTATAGTGATCTTTGGTATTAAAAGTTGGAGCTTTGTGTTTTTGTTAAAAACAAAGTCTACTACTTTCTTGATGTAAATTAGAAAGATTTTTGAGCATCAACTTTCTATGAACTGGTTGGCAGTAATAGACAATAAAAGTGTGTTGGATTACACTTAAAATTTGGAGATGGCCTTTTTAAAAATTTTTATAGAACTGTTTATGGTTGGATATGTACATGGTTCAAATACATAAATGATCACTTGTTTCCCATTTTCCTTATGTCTTTATCCCACAAGATCTTCAAAGCCTTTTTTTATTCTCACAAGAGTATTTATTGCTTCTCATCCTCACGACTTTCACTATGCATATTTTAAATAGTTTAGAGCTCTAAATTGGTATTGTTTCACAAAATAATTTTTATAGTGATTTGATGCTTTTTAGAACATGCCCCGTCTATGAATTAGATGGTTGTGATAGAAAGATACAAATATCTCCAATATGTATTAGCTTGCAAATTTCTATAATTTTTTTGTTTACTACTTTAGTATTTTGTTTACTGCTATAGTATTGATATCAATGATTACCTTCATTCAAATACTATGAAAACACCGGAAAAACTTATTGTCTCATGTTGGTAGAATAATGCCCCGTAGATACTTATTGACATGGTATTTATGACCATATTTTTGTAATTTATATCACAATAAATCTAAAAAATTTCTGATGAAATTGTAAGAAAAACTTTTTAAATCAAAGTTTGGATAGTGGTAATGTTAGAAATTTTCAACTTAAAGGGCATCACATGTAACTTAAATGTGTGTGCACTAATTTTTTATTTAAGCCCAACTATAGTGATCTAATTAAGTTCTTTAATGGGAAAAGGAGTATGATTGTCATGGGACTTATGTATAGAGACAAATATAATTTTCAAATTTGATTTGGGGTAAATTGAATAAAATGTAATTAAAATAACTAAAGGGATTGTCATCCCCTATTCATACATAAGATTTTGCGAAGGTTTTCGCCATCATCGCCAGAGAGAACAAGACCCTTGCGGACTGAAAACACATAGCGAATTGGAAGATCATAACCTATAACGGATCCTTAATATGGATGCAGGTACACTTCTGCATTTTTAAATATGTATTTTCTTGGTTTATCATGGATTGTGATTCTTAGGGTTTAATGAGACTAGCAATTTTAGATCTCAATGTTGTGATTGTGTGAACTTTAGCAATTTTAATTATAACTAGTGGTATCAAATCCATCCATGAAAATTCTAGATAATTTAGATTGTATTAAAAATTTATCAGATCTATTAAAGTTTTTTAGATTTATTGAAATTCTTTTAGTATATGGTTAAAATTTTTAGCTCTGTTAAAATTTTGTTCAAATCTGTTGAAATATTTCTAGATCTATTAAATTCTTTTCATACATGTCGAAGTTTTGTTTCGAAATCTTTGAATTTTAGGGTTTCGATCTTCCTATGAGGAAATATTTGATAATTTGTGAACAATTTTTATAGAAATTCTTGTTTATATATGGGAATGTCTATTTTAAGTGTTAGTTCGACACTAGCAATGGTTGATTATCATGTTTTTTCTTGTTTTCTATCTCTGATCATTTTAAGACATATCGTTGGATATAGAAAGAATTTGTAAATTGCTATCCAACATTCCAATAAAATTAGTTAAAGCAAGATGTGACCTACATTACCTTTCTTGAATAGATTATTCATGAAGAATGTTGAATGTATGTGTGTAGGTATATCCATGCGAATATTAGCTGGCCCAGAGGAAAGTTAATATTTGCCAATATTAAACACACACACACACACACACACACACACACACACTTGTGGTGATAAATATTAGGCAATTATAAAGTTTGACATGTAAATAATAATCTGATCCAAAGATAGTTTATTATTGGACATGATTTATTGACTATATTTGATCACTACAACAAGTTTGATAAACTTCTAAATGTATATATTTTATGCATATATATTTGTGACTATTTATGTGTATTTAGATGATTCGATGCCCTTTTTATGGTTTAATTGGTTTCTTTCATGTTAGAAGCATCGAAGAAGCCTAGATGAGCTCGACAACGCAATTCAGGAAGAAATCGACATCAAAAATGGCGTTTTAGAGCTGGTAATGTAGCACCATTGTAGCAGCCTGTAGCACAAAGTCATGAAGAAAGATGCTAAGTCTGGATATTCTCACGGGCAACCTCACGGTCATAAAGGCAGGCACAAGCAAGCTAGTGATGCAGTATTGTAGTAATTTTGTTGTAGCAATTATCATGTAGTAAGTTTATTATAGCAGTTTTGCTGTAGCAACTTACAAGAAAATTGGCAGAATAATTGAGGACTTCACGGCCCGTTTGCCGACTGTGAACTAGACCGTAAGCACCCCCGAGCTGAGTTTAAAAGGGGTTTCTCAGGCATTATCTAAGGTGTCTTTGGCCACCCTTTCTCCACCACTACCATCTATATCTTCAACAGAGCTAGAGAAGGCAGATTTGAGGTGCAAATCAAAGGGAGAAGAAGATCACACTCAAGGGAGAGCATTTAAGAGTTTGTCGGCGTCGATTCGCTGGATTTCTGTCACCATCTTCTAGTCAACACATCTAAAGGGGTTTTCTATAATTTTGATCATACTTGTTATGTATTTTGAGATCTCTTTCTTATTCATGTTGAAATAGACTCCCAAGGTCACTGGGCACCCAGTGAACCTTGGGATGAACTTGCTTGTATCGATGTTATCATTTACATTTATGCATTTGGTTTGGTTTGTGGTTTAAGCTTTGTGGTCTTTGATGTATCGAATTGCATGAGAACTCTATGGTTTGATTTCTAGTTTGTACTTGGTTGTGTGACCATCGCCTTTGTACTAGACACACTTGGCTTAAAAGGGTTTTATGTATGAATACGCGTGACCATTGAGTATTTCGTACCCCTCCAACCATTAGGGATGAACCTAGGTATTGAGTTTGACCCTAATTAGAGATTTCCCCAGTTGTAATGCGATTGTAGGAGGATTTGGTCAGAAGAGATTCCGAGCCAATACTTGTATGGGATTAGAGGTTATTGTCATGCCCATCGAGGTAACCTATTTTAGGATATCTCTTGGCCTTAAACAACCATTGCCTACGTAATTCTAGCATCCATCTAGCTTTAGTAGTCCTGAGGGGATCCTTGCTCGGGGACCTCACTCTTTTATAGTTACTTGAGTCCTTAATGTGCTTATGTGGTGAGCCTTAGTCCATTTATTCAAAGTTATCTTATTCGTTATTTTCTCACTTTGTTTCAACCTACCTTTGTTAGACTAAACTGTACCATCTAGGGGGAAGTAATAGCATCTCATGGGACCCCAGGGAATACGACCCTTTCGTGCTTGCGCAAGAAGTATTACTTGACGATCCGTGCACTTGCGGATTTCAATCAAGTTTTTGGCACCGTTGTCGGGGAATTCCAAGAATGCTAAGAAAACTTCTAGCTCATTGATCTTGTCATTTTTCTTTCCTTTTTTAAATTTTTGTCTTTCCATGTGTTTCTTATCCTTTTGTGCATATTTATTCATTTTCCTTTTATTTTTAATTCTTTGTTAGCTTATTGTTTTTAGTTTTGTTTCTTCACACAGTGCCATGGATTTTCAAGAAAAGCTGTTGGCCGCAAAAATCTATGCACTTGAGAAATGGATGGAATTTTTTTTTTGGCCATGAAAGCAGTCCTAGGCAATCCACAACAACTAAGACCACCACAACCCCAAGTCCCCCAATTTCAGCCCCAACAACAACAAGTGAGGGAATACACTACCGAAGATATTCTAGCAAAGTTTATGCTCAACACGGAGGCAAGATTTCAAAACATAAACACCTGGTTTGATGAGTTTGGTACAGTACTAAGGAGGGTCCAAACTTCGATCCAAGCACTTGAGAACCAAGTCGGGCAACTTGATAGGGCAAATTCTGAGCATGCATCGAATAGCCTATTGAGTGATATTGAAAATAACAAGAATGAGAACTTGATGGCCTTTACTCCTAGGAGTGGGAAACAAGTAGAGATGGGGGCCGAAGAAAGCCCAAGTGTCTTGGACGATGGTGTAAAGCAAGACAATGTGGATGACATTATGGTCATGGAAAAATGTGAGGAAGTGGAAGAAGCTCAATCAACCACAATTGTTTGATTATTATTTTACTACTTGATATTGATGTGAGCATGATTGTTTGCTTATTTTTTGTTTTTCCCCCTCAGTTTTTGTTTGCACAATATATGCTAATATCAACATTCCAATCCTTAATGAAACAAACTTCAAAGATCGGAAAGAGAATATTCTTATTGTTATTGGCTGCATGGATCTATATCTTGCACATTGGATTAAGTAACCCACTTCTCTTATGGATGAAAGTTCTCCTAAAGAAAAGAGAAACTTTAAGAAGTGGGATTGCTCAAATCGCATTAGTCATTTTGAGGTATTGTATCCAAAGGGATAACTAATGCTAAAGATTTCCTAGCCGAAATTAAGAAACATTTTGTAAAGAATGATAAGGCAGAAATAAGCACACTTTTATAAAACTTGATTTCTATGAAGCATAAAGGCAAAGGAAATATAACGGAATATATTATGGAAATGTCTCATATTGCTTTGAGACATAAGGCATTAAAATTTAAGCTTTCAGATGATTTGCTCTTATATTTGGTATTGATCACTTTCCCTACATAATTCAACCAATTTATGGTCCGTTATAATTGTTGAAAAAAGAAATTAACTCTTAATGACCTCATTTCATATTGTGTGCAAGAGGAAGAGAGATTGAAGGTGGACAGAACAGAAAGTGCCCATTTGACAAAAACCTCTCGAAGGATAAAGACAAAAAAAGAAGGTATAATGAAGCCACTAAAGGTTCACCTTCAAAGAAACAACAACAAGACAAAGAGGGTTGTTTCTTTTATAGAAAACCTGGACATGTGAAGAAAGATTATACCAAATATCATGCATGGCGTGCAAAGAAAGGAATATATTTTACTTTGGTTTATTTTGAGGTAAATTTAAGTTTAATAACTAAAAACACATGCTGGTTAGATTCTCCTTCAATCACTCATATCAGTATTTCCATACTTGGTTGCCTAAACATCTGATAGCCAAATGATGCTAAAAGGCACATCTACATAGATAGCAAATCAGTAGTAGTGGAGGCAATATGGCATTTTAGATTGTAATTACGTACTAGTTACTATTTGAATTTAGTTGACACTTTATTATACCATCTTTTAGATGGAATTTGATTTTTGTTTCTTGGTTGGACAAATTTGGTTAGTCTTGTTCATTTGGAAACAATTTATTCAGTTTGTCTTTAAATATAAATGTTGTCGGAACTGGTTTTCTTAATGCTTATGAAATTTATTTATATATTCTCAATATAGTTGAATGTTATACTGAATCCTTCTCTACATAATAATATGGCATTAAATGCAAAATTAATAAAGAAAATTCAGGCATTTTGTGGCATAGGCGCTTGGGTCACATCTTAGAAGAGTTAAATGACTTGTGTTTGAAGGAATTTTAGATTTTCTCAATTTTACAGACTTTGATGTCTATATTGAATGCATCATGGGAAAACAATCTAAACCAAAGAAATTAGGTGCTTATAGAGCAACATATGTCTTAGAGTTGATTCAAATAGATTTCGGTGTTCCATTTTCTATGGCTTCTTATAATGGACAGTAGTATTTTATATCATTCATAGATAATTATTCAAGATATGGGTACCTGTATTTGATTCATGAAAAATCACAATCTTTGGATGTGTTTAAAATGTGTAAGGCTGAAGTCGAGAACCAACTCAACAAAACAACTAAGAGTGCGAGATCTGACCGTGGTGAGGAGTACTATGGTAGACATGATAGTTTAGGTGAACAACATTGAGGACCAATTGCAAAATTCCTAAAGTAATGTGGTATAGTCCCACAGTACATCATGCTAGGAACACCTAGCATGAACAGTGTCGCTGAAAGATGAAACATGATTCTTATGAATATGATGAAGCTTATGATTAGTCATTCTACCTTACCAAAATCCCTCTTTTGAGAAGCACTAAAAACAACAACTTAATTCTGAATAGAGTGCCAACTAATGCAGCTGCAAAAACAACTTATAAGCTTTACACACATCAAAAGCCTAATCTAAAGAATTTCCATATTTGGTATTGTACAACTGAGGCTAACTTTTCTACCAAATAAAAGAAAATTAGACTCCAAAACAATAAGCAGCTAATTTATTGGCTAAGAAAAGAGATTTGGGGGGGACAAATTTCATAATCTTACACTTAAGATAATTTTTGAAACGGGAACTACAACATTTTTTGAGATGTTGAGTTTTGGGTGAGAAATAAGGTTAGAAACATAATCTTTGAGGAAATGGGATTTGCTTCAATTCCTACAGTAGCTTTTGATAATGTGCAGGTTTCCATAAATGTCAATGATCAAGAAGTTTATTCATATCTTCCACCAGAATATGGTGAACAACTCCCCATTCAAAATGAGGTAAGTGATCTTCAAGAACAAAATCAACAATCTCAAAAACCAATACCATTAAGGCAATATGCTAGAGAAAAGAGAAGTGCTATTCAGGATGAATTTGTCGTATTTCTTTTGGAACATGAGGAAAACAATAGAATGATGGAACATGATTTAGCCAACTTTCATCAGGCCATGAAAAGATCCAATTCTCAAAAGTGGATTGAAGCCATGAATTAGGAGTATAAGTCTAGGCAAGACAATAATGTTTGTTAACATGTCCCATTACTTAAAGTTGTTAAACCCATTGGTTGAAAATGGATATTTAAAATCGAACCGGATTCCAAGGGTAGTGTGGAAAGGTATAAAGCTCGTCTTGTTGCTAAGGGCTTTACTTAGAAGGAAGGAATTGATTTTAAATAGACTTTCTCTCTAGTTTTTACGAAAGACTCTTTTAGAATAATCATGCCTCTTGTTGCACATTTTGATCTTGAGTTTCATCAAATGGATGCCAAAACTATGTTTCTCAATGGGAATTGGTGCAACAATTTATGTGGTGTAACCAAAAAACCTTGTATTAAGTGACCCAAAGAACATGATTTTTGTAATTTATGACCAAATTTTTGCCAACGATAATCATCATTCAAATAATGTGTGAAAACACTAGAAAAACTTATTCTGTCGTATTGGTAGAATAATGCCATGTAGATACATGTTGACCTGGTATTTATGGCCATATTTTTGTAATTTATATCACTATAGATCTAAAGAATTTGTGATAAAATTGTAAGAAAACTTTTTTTTTTTTTAAATCAAAGTTTGGATAGTGGTAATGTTGGAAAATTTCAACTTAGGATGCCGCACATGTAAACTAAATGTGTGTGTGCTATTTTTTATTTAAGCCCAACTAAAGTGATCTAATTAAGTTCTTTAATGGGTCAAGGAGTATGATTGTTATGAGATTTATATATAGAGACCAAATATAATTTTCAATATGAGGAGGGGCCAAATTGAATAAAGTATAATTAAATAAGTAAAGTGGATATAGTACCCAATTTTTACATAAGATTTCCAGAAAGTTTTCGCCATTCCCATCAGAGAAAGCAAGATCCTCCGGATTGGAAACACATAGCGAATTGGAAGATCATAACCTATTATTGATCCTTGCTATAGACTCAAGCACACTTCTGCATATTTAAATATTTATTCTCTTGAGACTAGTAATTTTGGATTCTAATTTTGTGATTGTGTGAACTTTATTAATATTAATGTAAACAAATAACTCATGCAATGGTATCTTGATATGTAAGCAAATAATATTCGGATGTGAAATGTCAATACATAAATAAATTAATTTTTATTAGGCAAACATAGCTCAAATGCGTTCTTATTCTACAAACAAGTTTGTAAAGCATGATCTTTTAAAGTAATTCTAAAAGATGGGCTTTTGTTATCTGACCTGTAAGCCTTCAGAGAGTGATGTGCATTTGTTGCACATTTGTCGCACCATACTATTCATAGATCGCTGTTTGTCCTTAGCCATAAAGATGAAATACCATGCTTACAGATAAATGAAATATATAGGCAAACAACTTTTCTTGGTCACTGACCAGCTTTTTATTTGTTTCTCACCAAACATTTGCTAGTGACAGTTGAATAGGTCCTTTATATTTCTTTTAGTTATCGATTGGTGGGATTCTACGGTTACTGGTTATGTCAATTGAATGCTTTCATTAGAAGTTTGATGCCAGGTTCAAAAGCTGTAAAATTTTCTAGATAAATTTTAGAAGTTTTAATGAGTGTGTTTGACTGTAGGATATGCTACTCATTGTTTTGGAATATCTGATGAACTTTATTGTGATGAAATTTATTATCCATGGGTAAATTATGAAAGGCCACCCATATATTGATAGAAACAAAGATATTTTACAATAATTAAAGGGATAGATTATGCAAATAAAAGCATCACATAGTAATACTTACAGAATATAGATTTCTTCTTCTTGAGATAACCTATTACTACACTCGGCAGAGAACAAGATTGTGTTTATTTTAATTCCTTAGAAGTTGAATTTAGTCTTAGATTACCTGCAAGTGCAAGACTAACTATTATGTCTCCTAACTAATGCTTAATGAGTTGCGGAATTCATAAAATATATGGTCCCAAACCTAAGGTCAACCGTGACTAACGCTACACTATGCCTCGGTGGAGAAATCAATCAGTCTCAACAACTCACACTGTGTACAATTCCAAAAAACTCTAGGGATTCCATGTTATAAACCCTATTTCCAAATATAGGTCTAACTCTTTGGTCCAGGCAAAAGACCCCTAGTCACAATTAAGCCCCAACACTAATGATTACTTCAACGCTTCACTCTGTTGCTTGCGCAACTAAGCCCAGTGGAGTTCCTCTCTTAGAACTTCACTCTATTGTGACCGCAAAGATCTCTTGGAACATGGAGGTAGGATTAATCACAATGTAGGGGAAAAGGGACGCTCTGCTACCTCTTGGCTCACCCTCTCAAGCCTCTCCAATCTTGCTTTGTCTAACCCTCATGGTGTGTCACTCACTCACAAGGACTACCAATGTAGACTCTCAACCCTAGTGTCACTGTAAGAGAGAACTCATTTAACAAGCAATCAAGATTGGAACTTAATTAAAGACATCAACTGAGGAAACCATAATAAAAGCTCAATAAAACAGTAACATCTTAGGGTTTACAAGTCAAAGTACCCACTAGGGGTTTAGCTCTCTATGGAGCAAGATATAATCAATAATGAAATTGAAACTAAAAACATACAATCCAAAAGTAAAACCCCCTAGGTATTCCTGTCGATGGTCTTGGAGTAGCCTCATCCTCTTCAAGGGTTCCTTTGTCAAGCCTCGGAACACCTCGCCGGATCGATGAAGAGGAAAGCTCCCCCAATAACTCTCTTCCAAAGTAATGCCATGTCGATGGCCGTAGAACAACTCCAAAAACTTTGCTAAAGCCCCTCTAAACCCTAGCCACAGGCCTCTCCAAAGTTAGGGAAAAGATGGAGAAAAGATTGAAATGAAGATTCCCAAATCGGTACAAGTCGCGGCTTTATAAAGGACTGGAATCGGGAATCCACACGGGCGTGTGGAATTTGTACACACCCGTGTGAATTTGCAGGAATCTGATTTTCTGTGGCCTATGAACAGTAACTACTACAGCAAATTGCTACAATACTCTGCTAAAAACACTCTCGAATCCACATTTTTCATCGAGGCAACATAAACGGGCACACGTCTATACCATAGATCTCGTCGCTTCTTCAATAAGAGATAACATTGATGAGGATCTTGCTAGCACTGCACAAGTCAGAATACGCAAATGTGACTGCCTTTGTGGCCTTCCAAACCATGTAATTGCTTGAGCGCATGGAGTTTGGCACACATTCACGTATTTTTGAGCACAACTTGTGTCTTCACGTTTGTTTACTCCAAGATTTCATCAACAAAGTGCAATCACAATCTACTTTGGCTTCCTTCCTCTATATTTGGCTCCACAACCCTACATGCACAAAAGAACATAAAAACACATGTATTAGCAATAAAATCTGAGAAAAGAAATGCTCATCGTAAGAAAAGGATACTTCATATTACTAATACACAAGCACTTATCAAATCCCCCCACACTTAAGCTTTTGCTTGTCCTCAAGCAAAAATAAAACATTGAAGCATATAAGAAGGAAATATTGAAAGTGCTTGGCCTTAGGTTCACCAAAGCATGCAAGGGAAGCATTCTACAAGTAAGGGAAACTTCAACACCAAACATGAAAAATTAATGCTCTAGCTAAAAACTCGAATAAAAAAAAGACAACAAACCCGAAATCGTGTAAGTGTGTGTAAACTTACTCAAGTCGATCCAACTTATACTCCTTAATGTTCTAGGTATAAGGGACTTATTTATCTACAAACAACACAAAATAAAGAGATGGTAGTACCTTCACACATCCTCTAAGGTAGCTTTTTCCAAAGCGGCCGCTAAGGTGGCTTTCACACTTTCGAGGTGGTAGCTCTTTCTACTGGGGTAGTAGCTTT
Organism: Dioscorea cayenensis subsp. rotundata; assembly: GCF_009730915.1. Lineage (NCBI taxonomy): Eukaryota > Viridiplantae > Streptophyta > Magnoliopsida > Dioscoreales > Dioscoreaceae > Dioscorea > Dioscorea cayenensis. Next base: position 12,608,537 of record NC_052478.1, read on the forward strand.
CACTCATCCTATGAGATAGCTCTTTCTCTCATTAGGGCATAACTAGTATCCGACTTATGTGAGTAGCTTCATAATTCATAAATGACAGCTCTTTCCACCCCAAATGCACAACTAAAACAATAATTTTTCTCTTTTCATTTTTCATTTTTTTCAGCAAAATTAACACAAAAAAAACAAAACTAACTAGTCCCTTAAACATCAAACTTGAATTTCCAAAAGGGTTTAATGAGAAAGAAGTACAACAATTGTCAATCGGGCAAAAATTCCTAGAAATTCAAGTAATAACTAGAGCATGAGAACATTCAATGTTACAAATTCCCTTAAACTTAAGAATACAATTATTGCAAATAAGGTGAACCGCCATTGGCTACTTGAGCATGTATTTCAGTCAAAACTTATGTAATGAACACGTGTAATGTGAACTCGCCCCCACACTTAAGATGTACATTGCCCTCAAGCAAGAATAATAAGATATAAATCAATCAAAAGCATATGTGGAAATGGGCAATTGAAACAATACTCCCCTGAACTCCGAATGGTACATTTGATGGAGTTATATTCATTGAGAGTTGAGTCCCAATGGGTTGTGGAGCACACACGGCCATAAGGCTGTGTTCATGACTAGTTCTCAAATTCCATACTCACAAGACCATCTGCACGTATACACAAAGGGGTTCAATGAAGCTCAACAAAAATATAAACAACTCTAGTATATAAAGATAAGGTAATGAAATACAACTCCATACAAAAATAAATGATAAACTCAGAAGGAAGATCCTTTTTGAGTGATAAAAGTCCAAAATAAAATGCGGAAATAAAATATGAAAATATAAAGAAACTAAAAGAAAAGTAAGACGCATCAAGCATCGGTGTTTGGCTGGGGCTCCTCTTCTGCTGCTGCTGCTGGTGGTGTTCATGAAATAGGTGGATAGACTGGCACTGGAACAAGTGATGGTGGTGCTAGAGATGCCTGAGGAGTCCTGGGTCTCATAATGAACGGTGAGGCGGTGTCTTGCTCGATGATCTGCTGTAGGATATCGAGACAAGCCATGGCCTCCATGTGCTGTGTGGCCTGTGTTGCGCGAACCTTGGCAATCTCAGTCCGAAGTACCCCTACAGTACTCTCGGGCCTCTCAAAGTGATCATGGGCTTGAGGTGGAGAGAAAATACAGACTGGTGGTGGCTTCTGTGCTACAGGGGCGCCTCTGTCACCATCTGCTCAGGCAAGGGCTCCTGCGCCGGCTGAGACCACTCTGCTATAACTCCCTCGGCCTCAAATGGCTCTGGTGAGGGAATGTTCAGCACATACTCCCAATCTCTATACCTGCAGATCATACCCATCAGTCGCATGGTCTTTAGGCCGAGGGGTGCAGGTATGATAGTCTTCTCGGCCCCTCTGATGGCGTCCAGAAGACCCATCCCCATAATAAGTCGAGTGATGTAAGGGCCTGAGAAAATGACTCCAATCCTGGCGTATTTCCCCTGGTGTCTCAGATACTCAGCTACAATGTTCCCCGGATGGATCAACTGACTCTGCACCATGGAATATAGGTATAATAGCTCCTATCTGCTTAGTACCCCTGTGTTATCACCACGGCCATTCACTGACCTGCTCAGAATGGCATGCAAGTAGTGGTATGCAGGTCGAGAAAGGCATGCGGCCTTGGACACCCCGGGCTCATAATGGCCCTAACCACATAATGCTCTATACGCTCTCTACGGGGTCAAAGCACCAGGATAATCTGTCAGTAACTGAGCGTATTCCTCTATGTCTGTGAATGGCTCATCGTAAAGTCCAAGTAGAATCAAAAAATGACTAACGCTCATGTTGTGGTGATGCCCAAACGCTCTAAATTGGATCGTGTCGAAGCTCGAAAAACAGCCATAAGAGCGATCGAACTCAAATGATGAGAGTACCTCTAGTGTAAGCATGCGGATATCTGGCTCCCGTATGAGCAATAATCTCCTCCAGCTACCCACAGAGAGAAGCTCGTCAAACTCATCAGCTATGTCATCAGCTAATTGCACATTCCTGAGTGAGCTCAAATCCAGAAATCGAGTCTGACCGAATTTGAGATTCGACAACCGCTCAAATCGAGCCTGGTGCTCTACAATAGCAAACTCTAACTGCTTTTGCTTGGGAGATACCTCTCGGGGACACTTGCCAACTGCTTTCTTAGTCCTGGAAGCCATATCTGCAAGTGTTGAAAAAGAAAAACTATCAGTTAAACTCATAGAACAAAACTGCAAAAATCCACACGGCCGTGTGAAATTTCCACACGGCCGTGTGGATTTAGGGGGCGTGAAAGCTGCACGGCCTCTATGCAATATACTCAAAAATACATCATAAATTCATTCTAAAATGCTTCTAAAACATGAATCTATCATTTAGACATCAAAATGAAGCACATTTACCAGATTCAATCAAATAAAATCAATTATGGCGAAGAAAAGAGAAAATAAGGGTTTACCGACAAGATAAAGATAGAAAACTTGAAATCGGCCAGAAAACTCTAGTAAAATCCCTCTAAAACGATGGTGTGAAGTCTGGAGAGTGCAAGGATGCGTTCTCAAAATGTTTGGGAGTGAGAAGATGAAGAAACGTGAAGAGATTTTAAAGAAAACCTGTGCCTCTTGGTGTTCTATACATCCACATGGGCGTGTGGAAATTACCCACGCCTGTGTGACTCCACAGGGGAGCCTCACAAGGGTAGACACACGCCCCTGTGTGCTCTCAGAATAACACATTTTGTCTGAACGCATCCACACGGGCGTGTGGAAATTCCCCATGCCTGTGTGCCCGAACCATAGGGGTACCCACACACCCCTGTAGCTCCTTTGTCCACACGAGAAATTCATCTAAGTGTTTCACACGCCAGTGGATCTTTACAGGTTTACTGACAGGGGCATTCACATGCCCCTGTGTCTTCTCAGGATGGCGAGGTCTTCTCTGTAGGAAATCACACGAGTGTGTGGAAATTATCCACGCCCACATACAATGCACAAGGTCAGACACAGGGGCAGACACACGCCCCTGTGTCTTCTCAGGATAGAGCTCTAAACGTCTGCAGAGAAACACAGGCCCATATGGAAATTACCTACGGGCGTGTGATAGTCATAAGGTTAATAATAGGGGTAGACACACACCCCTGTGTCCTCTCGGGATGAACTCTGAACGAACACACACGCCCGTGTGGAAATTCCACATGGCCGTGTGTCTTCTCTAGATAACTTAGAAAAAATCATAGACTTTGCAAAAAAATTTTGAACATTTGCACCTATTCAAAGCCTGCTTATAATTTGCACAAGTAAACTAGAGAATCATAAAAAACATGCTCAAACGACCAAGAAAACTTCACCACACTCAATTAAGCACATGAAAATACCAACGATGCACAAGAAAAACATAACAATAGCATGTAAAAGATCAAGACACCAACACTTAAGCTCTTATTCATGTAAGTTCTAAACTAAGACCTAAAAAAACTAATAAAGACTTGGGTTGCCTTCCAAGAAGTGCTTGTTTAACATCACTCAGCTTGACGTACCTCTCCTTACCTCACGGGGCTCATGGATGAAGGTTTCCCTTTTACCCATAACTTAAAAGCATGATGAACATAATCTTTTGAGGGTAGAGGAGGAGTTATCGAGCATGTTAGTACATGAGGGTTTGTCATCCTCACTCCATTCTTGTACATCCCCATTAGCCTTGGGGTGTTTCTTGTAGCGTCTCCTTGCTTACTTCATCTTTCGGAGCACCTTCTTCACGATCCCCTGGGTAGATAGTACCTTTCCCTCCAGACCTAGCATCCCTTCATATAGGTCTGGATTCATCATTTCCTACACATATTCATCTATTAGTTCATCGGTAGTGTTAAGAAAGTAAAGAGTATCATTAAAGTTAAGAGAATTTCACATGGCTTCGGCGAGGCGGTATGTCAACTTGTCATCGCCAACCCTAAGTGTCAACTCCCAACCGTCCATGTCGAGAAGTGCCTTGGAAGTGCGCATGAATGACCTCCCAAGTATCAAAGGAACATCTACATCCTTGTCGACATCCAACACTACAAAGTCCACAGGAAATATGTACTTGTCAACCTTCACAAGTACGTATTTGATAATGCCCCTTGGATGTCTAACCGTTCGGTCCACTAATTGAAGTATCATCCGAGTGGGCCTAGGCTCTCCCAAGCCTAGCTTCTGAAAGAACAAGTACGACATGACGTTGATACTAGACCCTGAATCGGCCAATGCCAACTCTTCACCCATATTACCAATGTTGCATAGAATAACAAAGCTTCCGGGGTCTTTCTTCTTGTTCAGCATATTCTTTTGCAAAATAGCTGAATAAGAGGCATTTAATATCACCGATGTACTCTCCTCCAATTTCCTCTTGTTGGTCAAAAGATCCTTCAAAAATTTTACATACCGAGGCATTTGGGATAACGCCTCCACAAAAGGAATGTTGATGTGCAATTGCTTGAATAGACCCAAGAACTTCTTGTATTGTTCATCATTTTGGTCGTTCTTCAACCTTGAAGGATAAGGGATTCTTGGCTTGTTAGGTGGGATTGCCACCTCTTTCTCTTTGTTTGCTCTCTCCTCAACCTCCACGACCTAGGGTGCTTTAACATTGGTTTTCTCACTTGGAAGCCTACCCTCAACCTCACGATCATTTCTTAAAGTGTTCGCCTTCACATGTTCTCTCGGATTGGTTTCGGTGTTCCTAGGTAAACTCCCTTGAGGTCTCTCCGATAGAGACTTCGCAATTTGCCCCAATTGATTCTCCAAGTTATGCAATGAAGCGGCGTGGTTGTAAAGTGTGGCTTCAACCGATTGAAACCTTGTATCTGATGACTGGATGAATATCGTCAAAGCTTTCTCTAAATTGGTCATCCGAGTTTCCAAGCCTGAAACTCGGTTGTCCATGTTTGGGGCTTGTTGTTGTTGAAAACCCAGTGGTGCCATGGTCTTTTGTTGCCCTTAGTTATTCCAAGAAAAGGTGGGATAGCTTCTCCACCCTCCGTTATAGGTGTTGCTATAAGGATTGCCTTATCCTCTTCCCGAATTGCTCACAAAGTCAACTTGTTCAGTTGGGGCTGAAGTACCGATTAAAATAGGAAATCGGATGGCATATGGGAACCCCCACAACCATCACAACTTGTGGTTTTGGCTACCCTTGGTGAAGTCAATGTATCCAATTTCTTGTTCAATGCCTCTACTTGGGCTGCCAAAGATGTAACCGCATCAATTTCATGGAGTCCAACCACTTTCTTCCTTTCTCTTGCATTCCATTGGTAGCTATACAAACCCATTTCTTCAATCAATTGCCGAGTTTCTTCAGGAGTCTTGTTCCACATTGTACCTCATGCGGTGACATCTAGAAGTTGTTTGTTGCTTGAGCTTAACCCGTTATAAAATGTATTAATGATCATCCACTCGGGGAACCTATGTTGTGGACACTTCCGTAAAAGGTCCTTGAATCGTTCCCAAGTCTCAAACAAAGTTTCAAACTCCATCTGAACAAATAAAGATATCTCATTGCGAAGCTTTGCTGATTTTCCCGGAGGGAAGTACCTTGGAAGGAAAGCTTCGACCATTTCGTTCCAAGTTGTGATGGAAGCTCTTGGCAATGAATGGAGCCACTGTTTGGCCCTTCTTTTCAAAGAGAATGGGAAAGCTCTCAAGAGAATTGCATCATCAAAAACCCCATTGATCTTTAACATGTTACACACTTCAAGGAAGTTCTCAATATGATTGTTGGGGTCTTCATCGGCTAGCCCATTATATTGTACGGACTGTTAAACCATCTGAATAAAGGCCAGCTTCAACTCAATATTTTGTGCTACTACTGGTGGCCTCACAATGCTCGATTGTGTCCTATGAATATTAGGTCTAACAAAATCTGAAAGAGTTCTTCGTTGGCCCTCTGGTTCAGCCATGTTTTCAGATCCTTTACCCTCTATTTCAGCTGAATAATTCTGTTATTGCATAGGTTCTTTACCCTTTCTACGAAGTGTTTGTTCAAGTTCAGGATCTTCTTTAACCAATATCGAAGGGTTCCCTCAGGTTTGTCGAAGTAATAATACCCCGGTGAGTGCGCAGTTGAATCCACAAGGAATAGTGATCAGAAACACAAAGATTGATATTTAACTAAAGTGAAAATGAATTGATAGTGGTGTGAATGAAATCAATATGAAAAGAACTAAAGAAAATAAGAAAGAGAGGCGCAATAAAATGAGAGGAAAGGCAATCGATAGAAAGTGGGGCACTAGGACATTGTTACCACTAGGATTATTGCTTCAAGTGCAAGACCAACTATTTTGTCTCCTAACTGATGCTTAATGAGTCATGGAAATCCTAAAATACACGGTCCCAAACCTAAGATCAACAGTGACTAACTCTACAGTATGCCTCAGTAGAGAAATCAATCAGTCTTAACACCTCACACTGTGTACATTTACAAAAAGCTCTAGGGATTCCAAGAAATAAACCCTATTCCCTAATATGGGTCTAACCCTTTGGTCCAGGCGAAAGACTTCTAATCACAATTAAGCCCTGGCACTAAGGATTACTTCAACACTTCACTCTGTTGCTTGCACAACTAAGCCCCAGTGGAGTTCCTCTCTTAGCACTTCACTCTATTGTGACCGCAAAGAACTCTTGGAACACAGAGGTAGGATTAATCACAAGGAAGGGGAAAAGGGACACTCTGCTACCTCTCGACTCATCCTCTCAACCCTCTTTGATCTTGCTTTGTCTAACCCTCATGGTGTATCACTTACTCACAAGGACTACAAATGTAGACTCTCAACCCTAGTGTCACTCTTAGGGAGAAATCATTCAACAAGCATTCAAGATTGGAACTCAATTAAAGACATCAATTAAAGAAAGCATAATAAAAGATCAATGAAATAATAACATCCTAGGGTTTACAAGTCCAAGTACCCACTAGGGGTTTAGCTCTCCATGGAGAAAGATACAATCAATAATGTAGTCGAAAGTAAAAATATGCAATCCATAAGTAAAACCCAATCGGTATTCATGTCGATGGTCTTGAGAAGTACCCTAGTCCTCTTCAAGGGTTCCCTTGTCAAGCCTAGGGCACACTTCGCCAGATCAGTGCCGATGAAAGCTCCCCCAATAACTCTCTTCCAAAGGAACGCGGTGTCGATGGCCGTAGAACCACTCCAAAGTTGTGGAAAACATGGAGAAAAGATGGAAAAGAAGATTCCTAAATCGGTACAAGTCGCGGCCGTATAAAGGGCTGGAATCGGGAATCCACATGGGCGTGTGGAATTTCCAAACGCTGGTGTAAATTTGCAGGAATCTAATTTTCTGCGACCTGTGAATAGTAACTACTACAATAAATTGCTACAGTGCCTACTATAGTGCTCTGCCAAAAACACTCCCGAATCCACACTTTTCATCGAGGAAACATAAACGGGTACATGTCTATGCCGTAAATCTCGTTGCTTCTTCAATAAGAGATAAAATTAATGAGGATCTTGCTAGCACTGCACAAGTCGGACTACGCAAATGTGACTGCCTTTGTGGCCCTCCAAACCATGTAATTGCTTGAGTGCATGGAGGTTGGCACACATTCACGTATTTTTTAGCACAATTTGTGTCTTCACATTTGTTCACTCCAAGATTCCATCAATAAAGTGCAATCGCAATCTACTTTGGCTTCCTTCCTCTACATTTGGCTCCACAACCCTATATGCACAAAAGAACACAAAAACACATGTAGTAGCGATAAAATCTGAGAAAAGAAATGCTCATCGTAAGAAAAGAATACTTCGTATTACTATTACATAAGCAATTATCAATTACCTACCAGTATTCACTTTATTTACTTAAGAAAATTTTCAGGAGAAAGTAGATTTAGTTTTGATGCAAAGTCATGTCTCTTCTTTTCCTTAAGTTTTTCACAAAGGTTATGGGGATCTGTAATAAAATATTAATAGTTGGGCATACCTTTTCGTAGTTTTGTCTTTATTTTTTGTTATTTTGTTTTTTGTTTTTGTTTTTTGGTGCATAAAGTTTTGACATGGGGTTTCTTAATCAAAATACAAAGTAAAGTAATCCAAATGGCATATTTTGTGTTATGCATATATCAATCTGAAGGGTACTTGTAATTTTTTTTCCCTTTAGATATCTCAGGCTTATATCATACTTGCTTATTTTGCATGTTTGCCCACTGTGACAATTACCCTTATTGGATATTAATTTTATAATGGCCTCTAAGGTAATGAGTTGTTGGAAAGGATCAAAGAAAAACACGCCACACTCAAAGAAAAAGAACAATAATTTATGACGAGGTCAACAAACTCACATATTTTTTGTCTTTTTATATTCATATTAATAACTGAATTCAAACTAAGCTACTTCACCTTCAAACTAACAAACTTATCCAAACAATATCATAAATGCAAATGCAATTTATAATATATTAAGGATCATAACTGCAAACATAAATGCACAAATACAATAATACCTAAATGCAATATATAAATAATATAGGGTCCTAAATGCAATAACAAGATTAATTCAACATTCACTCCCTTAATCTTGTTGTGTCTTCCTCACATCCTCTAGGTTGATCTTATCTCACAGCTTGATGAACTTTTTGGTGCCCAAGGGGCTTTGCCAGGATGGTTGTAAGCTGCTCCTCTAATTTGATGTTCTCAACTTCGATGTTATCCTTCTGAACACAATCACAAATGAAGTGATATTTAGTGTCAATGTACTTACTCCTTTCGTGTTGTTCTAAATTCTTTGTCAAGATGCTCAATGCCCAAAAATTCAAAGACCATACCGGCATACCACAGTCATGCCACATCTCCAAATTCTCCAAGCAAACATGCAGGATGTACTACCTTAAGACTAAGTATATACAATATGTTCTTTGATCTCTTCATCCTTGCGAACAACCTTCCACCATTATCATAGACACACAAGTACCCTCCTTTTATCACCGACTTGCATTCATGCTCATCAAGTTGCCCCAAACTCAAAATATTGCAGCACAAACTAGGTATGATGTAAACATCTATGAGAAGATGATGTTCACCATTTTTGACACTAAAACATTAAAATATGTTTTCCTTGGATGTCTATGACGGGAGCCTTTTCCTTGGATGTCTATGACGGAACCTTCACCGAACTTGACTCTCCTAACTATTGTCTTGTCTAACTCTGAGAACTGGCTTTGGCTCCCGGTCATGTGGTTATTTGCATCCGTGTCAAGATACCACAAATTGTTCTCATACACTATTTCTTACTTCCAAGACAAGGCTTGATGTTCACCTCATGCAACATGATCTCCTCTACCATGTGCTTCATGTCATGCAAGGGTTCACACACTTTGGTCATGAGTAGCGCTGGCTCATCATCATCAATTTTTTTCTCCACAAAATGAGTTGTCATGAGTAGCATCAACTCATCATCATCATCATCTCGTTTCTCCACAAGATGGGCTTCCTCATACTTCTTCTTGGATCTGCACTCATAGGCATAATGGTCATAATAGTGACAATTATAGCATTTCAACTTTGTCTTATCAAACTTCTTCTCTTGATGAGTGCCTTCATTTCCATTACTATCATAACTGCGTCCGCGCCCATACCCACGGCCACGCCAGTTGTTTCCTCCTCGTCCTCTTGATGAGTTCGACGCACATTCACCTTCTTGTCTCGCCTTCCATTCGGCCTTTGTCAATAGAACGTGTTCTTCTTCCTCACCCTTATAACCATGCAATTACTCTTCATGGGCTTTAAGTGATCCGATAAGCTCCTTTATGGTTATCATCTCGAGGTTGCCGAATTGTTCAATTGTCAATGCAATCTCATCAAACTTGGAAGGGACAGTCCGAAGGAGTTTCTTGAAGACGTAGGCCTTATCCACCTTGTCACCCAATGTATGAATTTTCTTGACATGTTGGTAAACTTTGTGGCAAGTCATCAACCGTCTCCGCTTCACACATGTGTAGACTTTCAAACTCGCTTCTCAGTGTTTGGATCTTTGTCTCCTTGACACACTCGGCACCCATGTGCATTGTCTTCAGCATCTCCCATGCCTCTTTGGCCATCTCCTTCTCAGCCAACACGAAGAGCGTCTCCTCGCTAATGCCCTGATACATGGCAGCAAGGATCATCTGATCCTTCTGCATCTCTATCTCCTCATTTAGATTTGCAGGCTCAATGGCATCCCACACACCTTGCGCACGAATGTACACCTTCATCTTGAGCGCCCATGCCGAGTAATTGATCCTCGTAAGCAATGGGTACTGGAGGGTCACCGTCCCATCTCTTGTCGAAGCCTTCAATGTGGCTTTGACCATGGTTGTTTCAATCCTTGACGATGAACCCAGCATGATCTTTGTCATCTACTCTGAACCTTGCTATATTACCAAATGTTGGAAAGGATCATAGAAAAACACGGCCATACTCAAAGAAGAAGCCCACACTTAATAATTTTTGACGCGGTCAATAAACTCACATCTTTTCTGTCTTTTTTTATATTGATATTAATAACTAAATGCAAACTAAGTTACTTCACCTTTAAACTAACAAACTTATCCAAACAATATCCTAAATACAAATGCAATTTATAATATAATAAGGGCCATAACTGCAAACATAAATGCACAAATGCAATAATGCCTAAATGCAATATATAAATAATATAGGATCCTACATGCGATAACAAGATCAATTCAACATTGAGCAACTCGACCATCTTAACTTGTTTTTCTTGGAGCATGCTGCCCTAACTTTATTCTTGTGCCATCTTTGCCTGATTGTGTGAGAAACAATTTTTTGTTATTAAATTCTGCTGCCAAATGCATTAAAATTTATGATTTAATTTCTGGTTGACTTTTCAAAAGTTTGGATAAAAAAGTAAATGATAGATTTAAGAAATTTGAGTGGTCTTTGGAAACAATAAGCTTTCATGAGTTCAACTTCTTCAGTTCCTATGTTGTTTCACATGTAGCTTGATTGAAGAATTTTTGCCTTTTCTCCCTAGTGTTAGAGCACGTTACATAAAATTATGAAAATTTATTGTGTATTACTCAAAGGAAAATTGTATATCCTATAGTAGTCTACAATTGTATGTTGTATGTTATCCCTCCATGACCGTCCTATAATAAAATAGTCGTAATTCTTTTTTCTCTCAAGTGAATGGTTGTGGGTTTAAGTTTTTTCCAACACAATTGTTGACGGTTTCCGACTTATTTACATGTTAACGAAATATATTTCAGATCTTGTCTTCCAACATTTTTGCCATAACATGTAATTTTATAAAAAAAATTTATATTTATGAAAAATATTTTAGAGTTGGCTTGTGGCTTTTTTTTTAGTCAATGTTCTTAACAGCATGATGGCATAATATTTGAAATAAACTTCGGGGGTTATATTATCAGTAATTGTAGGAGTTTATTTTAACAGTAGGATGACAAAATATTTGAAATAAACTTTGAGGGAGTTAAAATTTGGATGTGCATCTTTTTGCAATGCCATCATATTTTCATTTTATTGTTTAAATATGACTATGTAGCAAGCAGCATGGCATCTGTTTTTTAAACATAACAATTTTTAAAAATTTTAAAAATTTATAGTTAGGTGGCAGCTTTTAAATATACTTTTTTTAAAAAACCTTCAAACTGATAAGAAAATTTATGAGAAAAAAATACACAAATTGTGTCCATTTTGGCTCACTTTGCTAGGTCATTATTTTTTTATTTTTAAAAATGTAAGGATAAGGCAGTAAGTCTGAAACAATGTTGTTATTATTATAAAGGTAAGAAAGAAAACAAATACAATTAACAAGTTAGAGAGAATATAAAAATTATAATGTTCTCTTATTTACCTTTTTTTTTTTTTATCATGTACAAACTCACAAAAGCCTCTATTTATTGGCTAAGCACAACATATGAAAGGCCATGTATTAATATCATGTGATGAAAGGTTTTAGGAGATTTGTGGGGAGAAAGAAAGATTTCTGGAGTTTGGGGAGAGAAAGAGTTATGCGCCAATAAGCACTCTATTACCATTCATAACACCTATATTATTATTATTGGTATTGTTATTATTATTATTATAATAATAGCTATTATTAGTTATCAAACTGTTGGCAGGAAAAATAGCTATTATTAGTTATCTAATAGTTGGCAGGATATCTGCGATGATCTTTTGAAAAAAAAAACATCTAAAAATAGCTAAAAATTGTATGTGGTGGATCATGTGGCTGTTGATGTCCATCTCAGCCAATGTTTAACATGTAATTTCTCCGACTTTCTTAAATTAAAAAGCAAACCTTGGCATCCCGCACTCTAAACAGATGAGCAACAAACGAGTCTCATTCTTTTTCATCACTTTGAGATTCAAGATTGAATAACACCCTCACTCAATCTCATAGTCTCACTGTTAGGACTAGACAACAAATTAAGTTTTCAAGATATGGATCATGAAAAAGTAAACTCTCCTTCTGGAGGCTAATTTTTTCCCCCTTTTGTTTATGATGATAATTTGATTCCATTTGATTATGAAAACTTTTTTTTTATTCTGAGTATAATTCTATTATCGAGGTTGATTTAGATTATTTTTTAATTGTCTGTGCATGATCCAAAGAATTTTTGGTCTTTTGTGTATGTATGTTTGCCTTGTGTGTGTATTAGTGATCAAATCTCATTATATTATATGAAATTAATAAATATTTAAGATCATAAATTATTTTTCATTGGCCTTCCATGCATAATTGAAGGAGTTCTTGGTTATTTTACTTTTGGTTTGTGATCAGGAATTTATTGATATTTAAGATACAAATTTGGTTTAAGACTACTTAAATGGTAGGATTTTGATTATCATCAACTAAAATAATTGATTTTTATATTACCCTTTTGTTTTGATGATATTTTATACAATTGGAATCCAATGGCTAATTTTTTTTATATATAAAAGTGGATAAAAAACCAGTACAAACGACCCAAAAGCAAGAAGAAAAAAAATACAAGAGAACCACCAAAGTATAAGTAAAAAGCAGCAAAACCAAACAAATATTTAGAGGCCATCACCAAAGGTAATGCACTCCTAAAATCTACTACCAAAATAGTGGAAATGAAAAAAGGGAAATCACAATTGAGTTGATGAAGTCAATCGTATGTTAAAAAAGGCCTACTCGAGCTGTCCGGGGGAATGCATCACTCCTGAGGGAGATTTTGAGTCGTGGTGCTACCATGGTTAATCGATCTCTCACTATGGAATCAAGGGAGTTCTTGATCGAGGTTCTACAGTGAATCATTAGGGAGATGTTGAATCATCGCTACATTGGCTAATTAGTTGAACTATTTTGTTCTAGAATTGATTTAATTTTTTTTTTTCACAACATCATATTCATTAATATGTTTACCTGGTCAAATAGTTTTTTATTGTTTCTCTAAAAAGAAAAAGCTATATGCACTAATAGCTTGTTTGATAGCTTTTTGGTTATTTCATTAATGAAATACTTGAACTTCATCCATTATATGCTTTGGAAGGCATTGGAAAGTCACAGCTTAACTTACATTTGTTCATAAGCAAGAATTTGGTCTTAAACAATCTACTGAAGATGCACTGAAGGAATCGGTATCTCTTCTGAACATCATGATGATGAATTTAATCATTTTCAAACTAGTAAAAATAGGAGGAGGTAACTCACACCAAATTCTGGAGATAGAGTAGTGTAACATTCCCAAGTAAATCTAAGTAATTAATATCAATATGAGTGTGCATATAGAATTACAGATTTTAGTGATGATGATACTAATTGTAGTGTTTTTGTTGACTATCTAGAAAAGGACATTTTTGCATTTTGCCTATGATGATCATCATGATGATACTGATGTTATGATGCCGAGAGGCTTGAAAAATCCTGGTAATCATTACTTCTTAAATGCAACGTGCAAGTTGTGCTTTCCTAGACATCATTTGTTCAGTTGGTGGATGAGCTAAAAAAATGTAGTATTCGGAGGGTACTTTGATTTGTTAATTTATCTTTCAAATTAAGTTTTTATCACCCTAATAATCTTAATGTTCTCACTTTTGTTTTTTTTTTTTCCAATGATCAACTAATTATTTGATTATGTTTGAAGGATGGGCATCCAACATTCCATGCATTACCTAGCTCCCTCTCAAAGTTTCCCATTCTACATTGTTAGAGCAATGAGAAAAGAGAGCTATTTTGTGTGAGTATGTTTAAGGGTATCATTGAGCAATTTACTGCTAATGTGCCCACAAGTCCATCTTATGGAAGAAAAAGCTAGGTAGATGCCCAAGATTTCTTGGTCTTTATGATGGATGGAATGCATGAAGAGTTGTTGAAGTTAAGAGGCTCTTTTTCCATTGAAAACAATTGGGATATGGTTCAAAGAAACAATAAATCCTCTGAGATTTGGAAGAATAAATTTGTACCATCAAAGTTGAGTGATATACTCTGGGGCAACAAAGGAGTATCATTAACACCAATCATATATTTTTTTACTACTATTTTAAACTTTCTTTATGATATGTTGTTTGTTTTAGTTTTCTTGTGTGATGCTTTTCAGTGAAGATATGATCGTAAATTTCCTTTTCATGTTTGATTTATTGATTATATGGGTTGGTTTGATTCATTGCCTTATCATGTGATTGGTGTCTGTTGATATTAATTGATGATACTCGTAGAGTTGTTAAGCTAACATTCAACTTTGAGAAAGAATGAATTTGTTACAATGCTTATAAATGATTGATTACTAATTCAAGGATTTTTATTAGATAGGCTACCTTGATAGCTAAATTTACATATGCTGCACATTTCTTAAAATGTAGATCAAGTTCTTGAAATTGTGCAACCATTCCTCATGCTCCATCTTGACATCTATCCAAGCACTTCACACTATTGAAGACTCACTGTGATTATATCCTACAACACAAAATATTGAAGGATTCAAATCATTTAAAATCACAATGGTACTCATTTTTCTTCCAAATTTTGCATACGAGTTCTAATCTAATGATTTTTTAGCTTAAAATTGATGTACGATTTGTAGGACTTTGTAGATAATCGGCAGCAAATTAGTGGAGATTGAAGAGCTTCATGATATTTTAGTGTTGCATCTTATGCGCTTTAGCTTTGAAAATTATGGATTTGCTAAGGTTGATAAACAAGTTAAATTCAAACTATATTTGGAGTTTGAAAATGATATTCCTTCTAACTCATCACAGCATTAAGTAAGCAAACATATTCTTTATCTCAATACAAACTAATTAAATAGGATATAATTAACTTAACATGTGACTTTCAAGCAAGAAGTCATGTATGAATTGTTGGAAAGCATCTCCCACCAAGGAAGAAAAACTTCCATGGGATATTAGATTGTTGACGTGAAATACACCGATAGAGAATTGAATGCACTGTGATGATGAGAAAGTTACACCTGTTAGCTTGAGAAACATTTTGCATCGACAAGCTTATATTCTTCTATACAATCAAGTATGTTGTTGTTAGTGTGTTTTGAGGGCCTATGGGAGACTCTTAATTTAGGAAAATGATATTTGTTGATTAAAATTTCTTTCTTAAGCTAATTGTTCATTTTACTTTATTTTTGGGTTTTTCACACACAATTAGAGCACATAGTCTTTCCATATAGCAAGGACCTTTGAGTTAGTTGTTGTGAATAAATACTTAGTTTGGTTATATGTGTGAGAGCTAGTGTTTAAGGGCAGAAAAAGCAACCATCTTTTACGTGTGAAAGCCGCTCTCAAGTAATTAGACACTATGCTTGATGAATGTGTTAGATAATCTACCGGGAGTGATGACTACCTCAAGGGATGTGTGGAAGCTACTATTCTAAGGGCAAAAAGAGTTACCACCTTTGAAGTGTGAAAGCCACTCACCATGCATCACCAATTTGTTGTTAAGGATCTACGGGAGAAATGACTACCTTAGGGGATGTGTGAAAGCTACTGTTGCAAGGGCAGAATAAGCTACCACTTTTGAAGTATGAAAGCTATTCTCCAATGAATAGATAGCATGCAACGTCAATGTGTAGTTGTTGATTTTCTTTGTAGAAAAGTCTAGCTCATAGGATGTGGGGTCAATTTCTTGGTTGGGTAGCAACTTTTGGTCAAATCTCACTTTGAGCACCAACCTTCAATTCGTACCAAAGTGAGCACTAAGTTTCTATTCTCTTTCAACGACTGAGCACTTGGCTCTTTCTAGTGAGAAACTTATGATGTGGCCACCCGATTGCTTACGTGGACTTCTATTTTCGATGTAAGAGGCTATCTGGAGCCTTCCAAGTCAGCGACTTACCCACATCAACGAGAAAGGACCCACATCTGCTGCCACGTAGGTATCTTCCAAGTGAGAACTTCCCTTCAAATTGTTTTAACCATTTAATCCTAGTTTTTTATAGCGGTGGCGAGGGTGAAATTGGTGGCAATAGTGCACCGATTGAGGCAATTTCAGAGATGAGCGGTAGAGATTGGGCCAGAAGTCCATCGGAACGAAGGTGAAGCTTTGGCAAGCAGTGCGGCCGAATGAGAAACATCATGGAGAATTTGTAAATTCATGTTCTTCCTGGCTTTCAGGTGAAAAACATCTATAACCAAGATGTGGCAGTGAGTTAGACAAGTTGAGGTATAAAATAACTACCAACTAGTGTAGGGAAGAAGAAATTGGGTGCAGGACATGTATTGAGGTCTCGAATGAAGGATAACACTTTGGTGGCTAAAAAGAAAGAGAGAACTGTTGGGAAAAGAAAAAGAATATGGAAACCACCTGTGGAAAGGTCTTGATGGGGTGTTTTAATTTTTTTTTTTTTGGTAAAATGCATAGTATAAATACATACTTGTATGTTCTATGTTTTTTAGAACTGTGGGGACTTCATATTGTGAACTTCTGTTTTTCACCAAAGCCTTATATGTTCTATTGTGTGAACTTCATATTTTTTCCATGTTAATGAAATGTGGGTTTTAATGGAAAATTTATATAGTATAATATGATCTGATTGTATTTGATTATGGGTGAATTGAGTCAGATTCATCCTAAATTGAGTGAATTTTTATACAGAAGTGAATTTTATACTTATTGCACGAATTGTGAAATTTTATCACAAAGAAATGATTCATGAATTAACCGATGATTGTAAATTAACCCAAATAAAGCAGTGACTTCTTCTATTGCTTGCAAATTAACCGATGATGGAGGAAGGAATTGTGAACTTTCAAATTTATGCCCCTGAAACTTCTGCTGCAGCTTCTCCTTAGTTGTTTGAAGTGGATCACCTATTGTACGGACTTCAACACCGAAAATAGTAACCTCTGCTTTTACTTCAAAGCTCAACGGACATCTTACACTTGCTCGACAGACATCGCTAGACATGAAGCACTGCTACCAGTGATCGCACGCTCACGGGAAGCATAGTAAACAACTATGGCTAAACGTAATCCCGGCTTCGATGATGAAGACGATGCCTATGTGGCATCCAACATGGGTCCTTTCTCGTTGATGTGGGTAAGTCACTGATGTGGAAGGCTCCAGATAGCCTCTTACATCGAAACTAAGAGTCCACGCAAGCAATCTGGTGGCCACATCATAAGTTTCTCGCCGAGGCAAGTGTTTAGTCCGTGATAGCGAATAGAAACTTAGTGCTCACTTTGGTATGATTGAAGGTTGGTGCTCAAAGTGAGATTTGACCAAAAGTTAGTTTCAAACCAAGAAATTTACTCCAGGATGTGTGAAAGCTACTGACCTCATTATGATTCAAAAGACAAAAAAAAAATGTAAGGATCTAATAGGTTTTTGTTTGCATAAATTGATATGAGTTGAAGAAAGCGAAGTTGGAAGAACTAAACGCATACACATGGGAGGAGCCATAAATAAGAGTGAAACTTATTCTTTTATTGGGATTGCATGTTTTACTTGTCATTTTGGAATTTTTTTTTCTTTGATTATTGAGACTCCCAATTTTGTTAGGGCCGTTAAAGAAATAAGCATGAACTCTAAAAAAAAGTGTCACAGAGGTGAAGGTATGTAAATATCCTCCTAGTTATATTTCTTTGTTTTTTTTCCCCTCAGGTTTCCTAATTACAAAGGAACTTATTTTTGGTTTGCTCTAGTTGTGTCAATTTCTTTAATTGAGGTTATCATGAAACTTCGGTAAAGAATAAAACAATGTACCTGATTTGCTAGTGCAATGTTTTTCTTCAATAGAAGTTATATTCAAAATAATAATCCTTTGTTGCAAAGAGAGATTTAGTGTGCAGACTTGTTAACCGTTACATTTTCTTGTGTAGTACTAAATTAGCTAATCTAGACTATTGTATGCTAATAGGTGTATAAATATACATATTTTCATATATATATATATATCATACACTATTGACAACGCCCTTTGCGGGTGACCCGCAAGTGCACAGGTTTGTCGAAGTAATAAATCTCAGGTGAGTGGGTATCGTATCCATAGGGAGTAGGGAATAAAAATACCAAGATTGCTATCTAACTAAGAGAAGACGGAATAATGATTTTGTTGATAAAATGTAATGAAAGTAAGAATAAAATAAACAAGAAAGAGAGAAGCACAAATAGATGAGAGGTAAGGCAATCGATAGAAGTGGGGTACTCGGATATTGTTCCACAAAGGACAATTGCTTCAAGTGCAAAATCAACTACTATAGCTCCTAATTGACGCTTAATGAGTTGTGGAAATCTTTAAAAACACGGTTCTAAACCTAAGGTCAACTGTGACTAACTCTATACTATGTCCCGGTAGAGAATTCGATCAATCTCAACACCTCACACTGTGTAGAATTGCAAGACACTCTAGAGATTCCAAATCCTAAACCCTATTCCAATGTATAGATCTAACGCTTTGGTCAAGGCGAAAGACCCCTAGTCGCAATTAAGCCCTAGGTGCTAAAGTCACTTCAACGCTTCACTCCGTTGCCTGTGCAACTTAGCCCCAGCGGAGGTCATCCCTTAGCCCATTCACTCTACTATGACCACAAAGAACTCTTGGAACGTGGAAGTAGGATAAATCACATCCGAGAGGAAAGGGGATGCTCCTCTACCTCTCGACTCACCCTCCCGACCCTCTCCAATCTTGCAATGTCTAACCCTCATGGTGTGTCACTCTCTCACAAAGGTTACCAATGTAGACTCTCAACCCTAGTGTCATTCTAAGGAAGAAATCATGCAACAAGCATTCAAGATTAAAATTCAATTAAAGACATCAATTAAGGAAAACATAATAGAAGATTAATGAAACAAATACATCCTAGTGTTCACAAATCCAAGTACCTACTAAGAGTTTAGCTCTTCATGGAGCTAGTTACAATCAACAATGAAATCGAATGTAAAAAAAAGTAATCCATAGAAAAACCACCTTGATATTAGTGTCGATGGTCTTGTGGAGTAGCCTCGTCTTCTCCAAAGGTCCCCTTGTCCGGCCTAGGACACACCTCGCCAAATCAATGCCGACAAAAGTTCCCCCAATAACCTTCTTCCAAGCGGAGCGCAGTGTTGAAGTTGTCGATACTCTCCAAAAGCCTTGCCAAAACCCCTCTAAACCCTAGCCGCAAGCCTCTCAAAAGTTGGAGAAAAGATGGAAAATAAGATACTGAAATCGGGGCTGAATTGCGGCTTTTAAAGGGCTAGAATCGGGCATCCACATGGGCCTGTGGATGTTCCACACGCCCTTGTGGAATTTCCACACGGACATGGGGAATTTTCACACAGGCGTGTGGATTCTCTATAAATCTGATTTTTGGCATGCTATGAACAGTAACCTGCTACAGTACCGTCCAAAAAATACTTCCGAAACCACACTTTTCATCGGGGTAACATAAACTGGCACGCATTTATGCCATAGATCACATCGCTTCTTCAATAAACCGGTTTATTAGTATTAAGATCTTGCTATCATTGTAATGGCTTGAATACATGGAGATTGGCATACATTCACGTATCTTAGAGCCCCACTTGTGTCTTCGCGTTTGTTGCTTCCATGATTCCACCAAATAGTAGATTCACAGTCTACTTTTGGCTACTTTTCTTAATACTTAGCTTCACAACCCTATATGCGCAATAGAAAAGAAATACACATGTATTAGCGCTTAAACCTTATAAAACTCATGCTCATCATAAGGAAAGAATACTTCGCATTCTTAAAACACAAGTACTTATCAACTATGCATGTATTTTCATTAAATCAATGTTTTTTTGCACTTTATTTGGTTTTATTTGTTTTATAAGGCACTGAAAGGTCATCATCAACTGAAGAATGTATTTTAACCCAAATTTAGGACAAAAAAAAGGCAAGTTTAGAGGCAAATACTGTAGCAGAATTGTAGTAATAAATAGTGTCATCATTAGATCCCCATGACTTGTACAAAAACACCATGCGATCTTTATACGCCATGCATAGCACCCGCATGACCTGTCTACAATCCATGTGACATTCATGCCTCTACATGGCGGCTGCATGAACCCCTGACATTGTCAGATCCATCTTTTCATGTCCTATGCCGTCTTTATAATACCCTCATACCTAAGAAACTCTAAAAGGACAAAGTTAGCATTTGGGAAAGAGCTTTACCCACTATTCAATTCCACACACTTCTATTTCTAAATCACATTGGGAGAAGGCTTCTTTAGGCTCAAATTGAAAGGAGAGGAAAGTAAATGTTAAGGGATTCATCCTTAAAGTTTCATTGGAGGAGAAAGCAAAGTAAAGCAGTGTTTTGGGAATTTTTGGAGGGTGACATCATTCGGATCCAACGAGCTTCTTCATCTTCATCATTAGTCGATGGATAGGGAGTTTCACTATGAATTCTTTTGTTTCATATTGATTTTGCGATTTCCCTTTCATTCATGTTGAACTATGAATTCTTTTGTTTCATATGGATAGGGAGTTTCACTATGAAAACCTTGTATGGATGATTACTTTCTTTATTAATGCATGTTGGCTTGTTTCTTGGAATTAATCTACGTTGATTCATATTTAATCTATAATATAAATGTAGAATGGAGTGTTCGCATGTACTACACCATCATAGATTAAAGAAAGATTTATTATATCTTCACAATAGACGTTCCCGGTGTTCATAGCCTTTCACATTAAGGTTTTATCCTAGATTTGGAGATTCATTGTACCCAATGTAATCATAGAGATGACCGAGATCAAGTACCCATACAGGATTAGGGTTATCCAATGAAGGATTTTGGGGTAGCCAACCTTAGAATCTTGCATTCCAAACTTGTTCAAAGGTACTTTATCTTTATATTATCCTTGCATCATTAGTACTCCTGAGGGGATTCTTGCTGAAGGCATATGCCTATTCCATTTATAGAGACTTCATCTCAATTGAGTTTCTTGGTGGCATTTTTTTTTTGTTTTATTTGCATCTAAATTTATTACTTGACGACCCATGCGTTTGCCTCCCAGAGAGTATCATGTTACACCACTCATCATACCTAGACAAGATAGCTTCAGTTATGGAAAATTTTATATTATTGAAGATGAATTGCATCTATTGGCACTGAAGATTTTGCTAATTTGTGTTCCTCATATGATGGAGATTAGTTAGAACTGGCTTTTAGGTCATTTATTTATCTAGCGTAGACCACAATGGCCTTCAATGTGTTTGCCATCTTTTCTTAAGTGTAGATACAGAAAAAATAGTTATAGTTTTGACATAGGCTTCTATCTATTTCCCTTTAAATTTTCACACAAAGTTCATGGGATTTGGGCTAGAATATTTGTGATTTTGCATATTTATTTGAGGTTAAATTTCATAACCCTTCTTTGTGGGATTGCAGAAATTTTTACTATGATTTTATTACATGAACAATTTTTTTTAATAACTCTTGCAATACTTTTACATTATATCTTAGATTCCAAGCAAACCATGAATTTTGTGAAAAAAAAATGTTTGCCGACAAACATTTAAATGACATCTTATTTAACAAGTTTTATGAACTCAACCATGTATAATTTTTCTCATTACCTCATACATCACTTCCACCAGTAACAAAATTGATTTATTTGCAAGAGTTTTCCTTGAAGCAAATTCTATAGCATATAGTAATTTATCTAAAATCAGAAAGAACATTGAAATTACAAAAATTTTTATACTTTATTTAATGTTTGCCTATTGAGACAATTCTCATATGTTTTAAAATTATTTTTCAACTATCATGCTACTATGATTTCATTGTTGTGCCATCTTTGATGCAGGAAACTAGGAATACTTAGCTGTATTAAAGTTTGTAGGCATGTGCATCAATAATGCAAAATTGTTGACGTTAATATACAAGGATTGCTAAAAGAAAATATGTTGACTGGCTGCATATGTTGGAAAATTCACCAATTTCCTTCTAAAATACTTGTGTATTCTTTAGAGTATAGAAAATATATGTTGGTTGGTTTCATACACTGGAAAATTTATTTGTAAAAAAGTTTTGTAATGATATTCATCTTGCTTGATCAACTATGAATGCCTAATATTCTTCATATCTTTATTAAAATTACAAACACCAATCAAATTATATTGGTGTCCATGATTGAGAATTTAATCTCCAATTTTGATCTTTTTGGTATTGTGCTTCATACTACAACAAAAGTATGAGCTATCTATACATGTTTGTCTTGTTTTTTGAAATCTGATTTGGTAGGTGATTATATGTTAATCTTCTAGAATTTTGTAATCATTTATATTTTCATGAATATGATCATGAAAAGAAATTACAGGTAAATATCTTGAGTGAGTATTGCACTATGGTCATTTTTTATTTTGAACATCAAACTTCAATTTGTATTATTTTGGTCATTCAACTTTAATTTGTGCTTGTTAGGAGAATACCAAGGGTATTCCAAGGAGAATTTGATGACATGTAAGTTGGATTTGCCACATTAATACCAATTGGAGCATTATTTGCATATATAGCATAACACATAATTAAGAGTGCCATGTGTCCACTCTTATTGAAATAGCACTTGTCATGTCAGCCCAGTGAAACTAGTCAATAAGAGAGATCGAGTGGTTCTCTTTGATGATGTGCCATGTCTGCGTATGTAGATAACATAGTGAACTAGTGTTGATGTGGCAAATCTGGCCTACTGATTCTTAAATTCTACCCGGAATCTCCTTAGTACCATCTCGGTAGATAAAAATTAAAGTTTAGTGATCAAAGTGATATAAATTGAAATTCGATACTCAAAAATGTAAAATGACTCTAGTACGGTACCTACTAAAAACATTTACCAAGCAATTTCACTATTACTAACTATATTTAGCTCACCTCACACAAGTTCACATTATTTCTCCTTGTGAACTAATCACACAAGCAATTGGGTGATTTGGTACTTTTGGAGAATTAATGATACTCTTGCTATATATGTCTTATAATTCATACCCGATTTCTTATAATCCAAACTTATAATAATATGGACTTTAACATTAATGCAATCATGAACTTGAGCAACTAATTCCTTGATGACAACTCTTCTTGGTAGTAGACTTTGATTCAAGAGTTGTTTCATCTTTATGGTCTTCATCCATACATTCTTCACAAGCTCATCAACCATTGCAATGCTCCTAATAATCGAATTTTTGTTTCTCATCATGTCCTCTACTGGTGTCTAGCCTTTGAATAGTTTTGCAACTTCTTTAGAAAGTTAAAAGCTCTTTCTGGGTCTACATTTTTATTCTTGCTTTCAATATAAATATTCTATTAACCATGCCTTAGTCCTCTAGTGGTTTTTTCCTTTATGTAATTTACTTTACTATGCTATTCCTATCTTGTAGTTATTAGGTAATAAGTTTTTAATTTCAATCATATGGCTATTTTTATATTACTCATTGCTCATAGTGAATTCCTCCCCACTCATCATACTGATGTTTTAATCCCAAAAGGTTTGATGCATCATTCAATTGATACATCCTTTTCTTGTTTTGATGGTTTAATCCCAACAGATGATAGTGTATATAACACACTAATTTGTTTTTTTGTCAACCTCTATATATTCTATTATTTATCTTCGTACTGCTTCTTGTTTGTGGAGGTTGTGCCATTTTAGAATTTTTATGCCATTTGACATCAAAATGTTTTGAATGGGGGTTCTAACCAATTGTTTTTATTTATTTAAAATACTTATTTTCTTTTTTCTAGAAAATAAGAATTCATTAACAATGGAAGATTCCTGAAGAATTGATTTATGATTATCATCTCATAACATGTTTAATAAATTTTGTATTTTTGAACTTCAGGACCATTGTCATTGATAAATTCGAAATAGAAAGTCCCTCACTCATTAACATATATTGCAAAGGAGGTTGTTGTTGTATTTTAAATCTATTTACTAATGGATTGTTTTTTGCTTCTTTTGTGACAATTGCATGATTCTATTACATTATAAATAGACCATCAATTGTTTGTCATTATTTCAACTGAAATTTGCAACCATAATCAAATATCATGCAAAGTTCAAGGTAATGTACCTACAAGAGCTTTCATAGATAAAGTTGCACAGCTTCTAATAATTTGTTTGTAGATTGGAAACAACATTGGATTTTATTTTAATGTTTGGCTATTGAGGCAATTATCTATTGAATATTAGTTTTGTGATATCAATCATCTTAAAATTATTTTTATTAAAGCATGCTAAGTTGTGATTTTCATTTATATTATGCCATCTTTGATGTTATGAACTAGAACTTGTCAGTTGTTTGCTAACAACTATCCCAATCATGCAAAAATGTTGATGCTAATTTACAAGGATCAATGTCTAAGATGCTCAAGACATTTATTTTTTTAAAAATTTTTTTCTTATAAAAGGATACAATAAGTGATAGAGTCAAGAACTTTTTCTGTTGGTCTAATAAAAAAAATATTTTCTAAGGGGAAAAAATATTTTTACAAATATTTTCTTTTTAGTCTGTTTCTTCATCAATATTTGTTGAATGATAGGTTGGTTTAGGGCTCTCTCAAGTATCACTCCCGGTTCCAACCAATTCTTCAAACATATGCACATTTGCACTGTTGTTTGGTTCGTTTGGCTCCTCATATCATCGAATGCCTTTTCTCTTGCACTAAAACAAGACTCCCATGCTACTATAGACATCGGTAGAGTTAGTAGATGACATGCCATGGCGGCTATCACAAGATAAATATGTTCTTATGCTTTCCAGCATAAAAAATATTAAAATTATTAGTTATTTCAAAAGTAAGAAAATCATTAAAGTTTTTATCTAAAAAAAGTTTTAATTCATGCAAACAACTAGTACTAGAAGAAGAAGGAGGAGGAGGAGGAGGAGCACCACTTGCAAATTATCTTCTTATCATATATGATAGGCCATAGATTTATGTTTGGAAGATGAAGAAGGATTTTCAATATTTGTAGCTAAATTAGAAGTTCATCTATTTCCATACATTGCATTATATTCATTATACATTTCATAAAGCAAACAACGATAATTATATTTATAAGAAGAATGATCAAGTTCCATGTTTCATCTTAATAATCAATTAAACAAAAGTGCTACAAAATTAAAACGTGGATCAAAAATCATTGATAAAATGGGAAGAGGATCAATTTTTCCAAAATAGTTTTTAAATTTTATTTCCATAGGAGCAATAATGGGAGTAAAATTAGTATCATGTCTATATTTTGGGGAAAAAAATTCAATAATAGAATATAATTGATTAAGAGTGATAAAAGTAGGAGGATAATAAACACTGGGAAAACAATTAATCGCGGTATTTAAAATCTTCAAAAACTCCTTTATCATATAGCTAATTTCCCAATCATAATTAGTAATTTCAACTTTGGGAAAATACTTATTGCAATATATTGTTCGCTGAAGTTGAATTCCACATTGCATCACTAATTCCATCTTTGGGAAAATATTTAGCACAATCCAACATTGCATAAGTTGAATTCCACTTATGATCAACAACAGAACCACATTTCTTACTTTTTTTCTCATTTGATTACAATATCTTTTAAATTTATGCCTTTGAATTGAAGAATTTTTTCATATAAATAGCATTTCTAACTCTACGAAGATGAGAATAAATTATTTTTATACCACTTTAACACATAAAATTATAATACGTCATAAACAATGAACATAAAAAATTTCGCTGAAAACATCGGATTTAATTAAAATTTTAAAATTTCATCGGCACCATTTTTTGGCGAAGACTTATCTAAAGTAATTGAAAATATAAATTTTTCAATTTTGTACTCAATAGTGAGCATGATGTAGCCCACACTATTACTTGCGGTATGTCAGTATTTTAATCCAATAAAACTCAAAATACGATTTTATAAAATCCAATTAATATCAATATAGTGAGCAGTAACACAAAGATAATCTGAATTATTTTGAGAATACCAAATATCAGAAGTTAGAACAATTTTAAAAGAACATTTAAAATTTTCAAATTTTTTTCCCTTTATATTCTTCATAAATAGTAAGACAATATATTCTCATAATTGTCCTTGAAAAGTATTTAAAATTCGGATTAAAACCTCTATGAACCATTTTTACAAATGAGGGATTTTTGGAAAAATAAAAAGGTTGTTCAACTTGAATAACAGATTTTTGAAATTTATTTTCTTGTATTTTCATTGTAAAAAACAAAACTTCCAATACTCGAATTTGAAAACCTAATTTGTGTTTGGGTAGGATCATGTTGATTTGGGGCTTGTTGTCGGCATGCCTTTTCAAATGGCCCGTCTTTGTCAAGAAGTTTGACGAGAAAAATACTTTTTACATTTTTCCCAAACCGCGAAAGTCACTTCATTCAGAAATTCAATAATTTCATAAAATTATCATACCTCTGAAGTTCATTTTCTTGTGCTTGTCTTAGATATGCTATTAGATGGTCCCTATTAGGTGATTCAGTAACAGGCTCAACATCAGAATCAACAAAACTTGTGAGGGGTATTTTCATAAAATTAAAATGGTGAATTATTGGAAAGAAAATTGGGATGACTTGTCATTATGAGAAACTAAAATAAAAGGTTTAGGATTACCTCAACTACTTTAAAATTAATTTAAGATGTAAATTGAATAGCTAGTTTTTTTTAATGCAATTAAGGAATTGATGAAGAATTTGAACCAGATCTTGCAAGTTTTAAATTTTGAACTTGAAGAGATTAAGAGATTAAGAGATAAGAGGGTTTGATTATTTGAGAATTATAGTAGAATAAATAATTTGGTGTGGAGAAAATCTTAGTGTTTGGGGTATTTATAGTTTTTTTTTACTCCCAAAATACCCTCTTAAACTAGCCATTTATTGTTGTTGGGAAGGGCAAAAAAGTTATTGTATCCTTAAGAACTAAAGCACCATTAAAAATAGTCATTGTATAGTTATTGAAAAGGCTAAAAGTGGCATTTTATCTATTTGAATGGTTTTAAAAAAACACTAACAGGCTACCCCCGTCATTTAGCAGACTATTTGGACTGTGTTGTGTCATCCCTAGTGCTATGTTGGCTAGCATACTTGGGCTGACATGGGCGAGAGTAGTTATAGGTAATACCAGCACTCAAGCCATAGGTTTGTGGCCTAGCACGGTCCTATAGGTACAATATTTTAGCATCATGCCCAAACTGGGCACAACCTAACTCGTGCGAGACAGTACCGTGCTCAAGGCCAGCATGGTCATTTTACACCTCTATGTTGGGCTAGGCCCTTAAAGGTCTTGGTAGCTTGTGGGGTTGGATCCAGTGGTGGAGGAATGGGAGCAAAGGGGTGCTTGAGCATCCCCTTAGCACCTAAGTTCCTCTTAATTTATAATTTTTAATTTGGGTTCTTGACAGCTTGAGCATCCCCTTGGCAAAGTAATTAATTTAGTGGGTGAGCACCCCCTTGACAAAGCTTGAGCTGTTAGTGTTAACTGTTGAGCATCCGATCAAATAGTGCTTTTCAATTAATTAATTTAGTGGGTTGACTTAAGCCATGAACTTAGACATCCCAGTTAGTTTGACCTTTTTAGTTTTGTGATCTGCTGATCCAGTGATCCGCCATCATCCTCATCTAGTCGAACTGTGGAAGACTGCCTTAGGTACTCCCAAACCTCCATTCTTGCTCTAATGCACTCTAATCTCATTCCTTTTTTATTCTCGATGATATTTGTTCCGAAATCTGAATCTTCTGATTAGTGATTAAACACTAATGTTGTAGTCTTGTAGACTCGCAGTGTTTGGGATTGGTTGAATTATTGAATGGAGTAATTAACGAGTCAAGACTCATGAGTGTATGTATTCATGGAATTTTTGGAATTTTTTTTATTAAATTCAGGCTGGTTCGGGTTGGATCATGGTCCATGGAGTTTACAAGGGAAAGGGGTGTTTCTAATGATTTTTCTTTTTTCTTTTTTTTTGTATAGATGCATTAGATTTTTATCTGTACAGAATGTACTCTATAGGTTTTTTGGATTTATGGTTTCATATTAATTTTGTAAATGGTGGTTAATTATGGAGAATTTCATGTGTGAACTTTGAATCCATTATCCATAGGGCAACGATATACGCACCGAATTCAATTTCCCGAATTCGGTGCACGAATGACGTGGCAGCCACTTTTTTTTTAATAAAATAATAAGTAAAGTAATGTTATAGTAAGGTCATCTTGCCCCACGTGACAGCCATTTGCCCCACGTGACAGCCATTATCTTCATCACAAAATAATTCATGTATATGATTATTATTTTTTGGATCTCATCAAATATTTGGTTTGCATAGGCACGTAATCCAAAGTGGTGTTTGGTTAAATATGGCAGAGGCAGAATTTGAGCTTGGGTCTTCTAACCCAAGCAAGAATGGGATAGAAGGGTCTTCTAGTTTTGAAATATTAAATAAAGAAAAGGAAAAAATGGTACACCTTGAAGATTCAATATGTGAAACAGTTATTCCCAAGGCTGGCATGACGCTTGACTCAGAAGAAGAAGTGTATAATTTTTATGTTGAATATGCTCGGCATGAAGGGTTTGGTATTACCAAAAGAACAACAAAATCCGGAGAGGATGGAAAGTTAAATTATTACACACTTGCATGTGTAAAGGGTGGCAAAAGAAGAATATCTTCATCACAAAATTCCTTCACTTGCATAATGTTATTGTTGGCAATGATGGAAGGTATACTATATCTCAGGTCCATTTAGAGCACAATCATGCACTCAGTCCACAGAAATCTAGATTTCAAAAATGCAATAAAAAAATGGATGTGTATGTGAAGAGAAGACATGAACTAAATGATCAAGCAGGTATAAGTTTGAGTAAAAATTTTCAGTCTTTAGCTGTTGAAAGTGGTGGGTACGAGAATTTGGCATATATAGAAAGAGATTGTCGGAACTATATTGCGAAAGCAAGGCAAATCAGGCTTGGTGTTGGGGATGCTGAGGCGCTTGGGATTTATTTCTCTCGCATGCAAAGGAGACATTCAAATTTTTTTTACTTGGTTGATATGGATGATAATGGCAGATTAAGAAATGTGTTTTGGTCTGATGCAAGGTCTAGAGCAGCTTATGAATCTTTTGATGATGTTATCTCTTTTGACACAACATACTTAACAAATAAGTATGATATGCCCTTTGCTCCTTTTGTTGGAGTAAATCATCATGGGCAAACAACATTATTTGGATGTGGTTTATTGTCAAAGGAGGATACCGAAAGCTATATTTGGTTGTTCAAAACTTGGTTGGAATGCATGTCGGGGAAGGCCCCAAAGGCGATAATTACAGATCAATGCATGGCTATTCAAGGTGCAATTAGGATGGTTTTTCCTAATTCTCATCATCGCCTTTGTCTTTGGCATATTATGAAAAAAATTCCTGAGAAGCTTGGAGGACTAACTCACTATAAAGCAATAAAAAAGATTTTAAAGAGCATTGTTTATGAGGCAATAGATGTGCAAGAATTTGAAGACACTTGGTTGAAGATGATAAAAGATTATAATATTGAAAAGAATGAATGGATGAATTTTTTGTATATAAATCGTCAGCGTTGGGCACCAATATATGTTAAAGGAGTTTTTTGGGCAGGAATGTCTACAACTCAAAGAAGTGAGAGCATAAATGCTTTTTTTGATGGCTATGTTGGTCCAACGACATCTCTAAAATAATTTATGGAGCAATATGATAATGCATTGAAAAGCAAAATTGAGAAGGAAAACAAGGCTGATTTTGCTTCTTTTAGCTCAAATTTCTCATTGCTAACTGATTGTCATTTTGAGAAGTAACTACATGAAGCTTATACAAATTAAATTTTTAAGTTATTTCAAGATGAGTTGAGAGGAATGTTATTTTGCAATCTAGCACTTATCAACTCAAATGGGCCAATACATACATTTCAAGTGACATACATATTTAAAGGGAAAGATGGCAGATTCAGAAGGCAAGTTGTGTTTACTGTTTATCACAATGAGGATGAGTTTGACATCAAATGCTCATGTCGTTTATTTGAGTTCAGAGGATTTTTTGTAGGCATATATATGCAAACTTCTTATTGAGAGGAATGTGAAAGAGATTCCATCTCATTATATTTTACCTCGATGGAGAAAGGATATCAAACGCAGGCATACATATGTGATGAATTGTTATGATGACACACACACTAGTGAACAAAGTGTGCGCTACAAAAAATTAAATTCTCATTTTGCTAAAATTGTTGAAATTGCAGTATCTTCTACTGAAAAATATTTATTCTTGATGAAAACCATGGATGAGGCAATGGAGAAGCTCATGGATAATTGTTGGGAGACTAGTTCTAATCAAGTTATATCCCCGATGCTTTTAAATGAAGATCATGAGCAACATCAAACGATGTCTTCAACCGCGAAGCTCCTAACACCTTTAAAGGTGCGTAGCAAGGGCCGGCCACCATCCAAAAGAAAGAAGTCAAAAGTTGAAGAAATTATTACTAGAAATAAAAAAAGGTATTCATTTTTAATATCATTTTATTTTCAATTTTATTTTCTATCTAAATAATGTTAATTATTTCATAAATCTCAAACGAAGGGTAATGTTCAAACTCATAATGAAACACAAGCAGAACTTTGTACTCAAGAAAGTGTGGTAATGTTATGTCAATTAATATTTATATTTTTTATGATCTTGCATAAAATTTTAATATAAAATTCTTTCCTCTTAGGTCAATTCGAATTCCCTCCCTCATATGCCAAATATGCATGTTGATAGCTCCACAATGCAAACTATTGGCAATGATTTTTCTTCCAAGGTAATATACATTTCATGGTTGAAAAATAAATGGTTATGATTATAAGTATATCCATTTTTTTAGGTTTTTTTTATTGTGTGGTGACGCATGTTGAAATTTGTATTTCAGGGATGCTGAAGGCATTTGTAATGCTATTGAATTCATGCTTCAAAATTTCATTAAAATCTGAAATAGGAAGCTGCCGGTTCCAATTGGTTGTTTAGTGGAAGCATTGAAGTTGTTTTGGTGATATATCACTCAATTTGTTGTAGTTTGTTTCAGTTTGTTGTATTTTGTTTGTTGTAATTTTTTTTCCAATTTGTTGTAGTTCTTTGTGATATATATTCCGTGGTATATTATGTTGTTTTTGTGAAATTTGAGTGGTTTTGATATCACTCAATTGTGGTTTTCTAATATATATTCTGTTGTTTATTAAGTTGTTTGTTATGGTTTTGTATATATATCACTCAATTGTGGTTTGCAATATGTTTATGTGGTTTATTAGGTTGTTTTTGTGATATAAATTCTAGGGTTTTGATGATGGCTGGAAAATGTGTTATTCTGATATACTAGAATGATACTACAGAATCAAGATTTTTGGGTGTGAATATATTTTCCAGGTTATATAAAGCCTAAACCTGAAGAATATATGAAGCCTAAGATCCTTTAAAATGATACATACTGAAATTTTAGAATATATTACTCAAAACATGATGCCTCATTTCTCTTCCAAAGCCTGATTGAACTCATCCATACAAAATCAGCTTGCATACTGAAATTTCAGAATATATTACTCAAAAAATGATACATACTGAAATTTCAGAATCTATACAAAATCTGAAATAAATTGGTGAATATCAGATTGAACTCATCCATAAGCCTCATTTCTCTTCCACAACAATCAGCTTGCATCTCTTCATGAATCCAATTAATCCCCTGCCACATTTACACACAGACACACATAAAGATAACAATCAATCCATCAAAACTATGTTTGCTGCTCTAATAAAATTCAATGTGAGAATGAATTCAGATTAACATACAAAATAAGCACCTTTAACACAAAAATAAAACAGTAGATTCTAAAATTAAAAAACTGAATAACAAATTCAAGGGAAAAAAATCAATTTCCATTTGACATGAACTAGCTATTAAGAAATTTATGATGCTAATCACACCCCACGCCATGTTTGTAAAAATTGAGATTCAAATTTCCGAGTTGCCCGACCCTGCCATTGTTTTCGGCTACGAGGGAAGAATAAAGTGGGGTGAGAGGCGAGTAACCCGACCCTACCATCATCTTCGGCCGCGAGGGAACGCAGCGGGGAAAGGTGCGCTAACTCATCATCGGTGGATGGGAAAAAAGGAGAAGAGGGGAAGAGAGAGAGAGAGAGAGAGGAGAGAGGAGAGCAACCACCGCAGTTGGAAACACGAAGATCGGCGACCTTGGCTGCGGCAACATTGGCAAAAGAAGCCATGGAACCTGTTGTAGACCAACTACTCTCTTTAAAAGAGATAACATTAATTTACTAATTATTTTATTAAAAAAAGAAAAAAATGGCTGTCACGTGGGGCAAGATGACTTTACTATAACATTGCTTTACTTATTATTTTATTTATAAAAAAAATGGCTGCCACGTCATTCGTGCACCGAATTCAGGAAATTGAATTTGGTGCATATATCGTTGCTCTTATCCATATCATATGTATAACTTATTATTATAAATTTAGAACTGAGATCTGCCACATGGTCCGGAGTTCTGAATTTGAGAATTTTTAAGATTTTGTACAGTTAGTTTGGGTTTTTTCCTTTGTATATTATATATATATACACACATTTTGGTTTCAAAAGAGCTGGAATTCTTGCGATTGGAAATTAGGAATTTGGAAATGCATTTGTACAAATCATGTTGATGTTGCCATGTTGGGAATTGTCTTTGAATCTTCGAATGTGTAAAATAAGTTTATTCTTATTGCTTGGTTATAAATTGATGTTCTTAATTGATTGGTTGATGCTGATATTGTGGATTAATTAATCTCAATTGTTTTTTTAGCCTAGTGAACGCAAGCTTGAAGCCACCAAACCCACCATCATTAAATTTACTAGAATCACAGCTTTCTCCGTCCTATTGTTGACTCCACCATTGCTGTTCAGGTAAGTTTTTTTTTTTTTATAAATAAATTTTAGGTTTTTTGATTTTATTAATTATGTCATTTCTTACTTATGGTTTTAATTGAGTTTAGTTGTTTTTTAAATATATTATTTGTTACTTTAGGTTTAAATTGCTTGTTGAATTAATTTATATATATATATATAGATATGGAGAGGTTTTTAAACCTAAACCAAAAAGTTGTGAATCGGGAACAAATGTTTCTTCTGAAGCTAGCACTAGAGCACAAAAGAGAACTCGCGTTGAGTTCAATCCAAATGATATCATTCTTGATCCTGGAATTCACCAACCAATTGAAGAGTATGATGTGGGTATTAGATATGAAGTTCAAAAATCGTATTTATTGAAAGGCCCATGTCAACAAACTGGATATAACTTCCCCAAAAAACAACAAGGAAAAAAATGTGATACTTTCAAGAAGCGTTTACCAAAATCCAAGGCCTATTTATCTAAGCTACCAAGAGACTAAAACTGCCCACTACATGGGACATGGCGGTTACCAAAACCGCCCATTACTTGGTCATGTGATGAGGAACCGCCCACTCCATGATCATGAATGAGGAACCGCCCACTACATGGTTATGAGAAGAGGAACCACCCAATACATGGTCAAGGATAAGGAAGCAACCCTTACATGGTCATGGATGAGGAACCACCTTCTCCAACCGTTCCCGCTAAACTCGTCAAAAAGAACATGCGCCACGCTCTCGCAACCACTCATGGCAACCGTTCCAGCCCTTGGTCAAGGCCACTTGCCCATTTTAAGTGCCCATGTTCTCCCTCACCATAGAGGATGGTTGGAGGAACCGCCCATCATGCCCACGTTCATTGGCCACGCGTGAGCACTCCCCGCACGTCCCTCGATTATGCACACATGGCAGCTAGCCCATGCGCACGCACCCACGTTTCTTGGTCATACCTGCGAGCTCACCCAATAGCGACAGGTTTTCTCGGTCATATTTGCATGGCCAACTTGCCTATAGTAAGCTTTCTCGGCGTTCTCGGTCACACTGCAAGGCTTTCCTCGATTACGACAACTTTTCTCGGTGTTATCGGTCACGCCTACTCAGCCACCTGACTGAGGCAAGTTTTCCAGCACATCTGCTTGTCACGGCAGGTTTTCCCGCGCATTTGTCTATCGAGAGATTTTCCATACTTAAGAATATTTTTGGCCTTCTTCCTCTCGGCCAAGATCACCTCGGTAGTACCGAGCCACTACCGAACGGCCCGTTAGACCGTTACAGCAGGCTACTTCGCCTTATAAAAATGTCTTATGATGATTTTTCTATACAAGATCTTCAACTTCTAAAAAAGCAACTTCACACATACATTCATTATGTTAGAAGATCATGTGATTTTGTTGAATGTGATGATCTTGCAAGTCTTGCTGTAAAACTAATCAAAAATCAAAAGCATTTGGTATTTCCGTTGGTTTATCGCCTTAATGAATTGGCTTTGATTTCACCGATAGCAATGACATTAGTTGAAAGATCTTTCTCTGCCATGAATATCATAAAAACTGATTTGTGCAATAAGATAAGAGATGAATGATTGAATGATTTGATGATATGCTATATCGAATGCCAAGTGTTTGAAACAATTGATGATGAAGCCATTTTGGTTCCATTTTAGACTATGCAAAGCGGAAGGATTCAACTTCCACTTCGTCAGTGGTATGTACATGTTTATATCTTTTTTAAAAAGTAATTATTATAATCTTAAATTTGGATTAATATAATTAATTTTTTATATTTATTTTTTAGGCTAAACCTGGCACCCCTTGGTTTTGTTTCTGGTTGCGCCACTTGTTGGATAGATTGGTTGTTCAACCCGAGTGATAAAAGGGGATCAACCCATCTGGTTACTAGTTGGGAAATCCCTAGCATAGTGGGCTAGTTACAAGTTTCTAGTGGGTTTTTGCTTGCACTAGCTTTGTTGAAACATGGTCCATTCCCACCTCTAGTTAAGAACTTGGAACCAATAGCATTATAGCAGGTATGGTTGCAAGTCTAGGTTTCCTCAACTAACAACCACGTGGTTCAACACATGACTTGTTAGGTCCTAAGTTATGCAACCAGCCTTGCCCAATGGCCACTTTTATGTCCGTCGGCTCTCAATACTTGACTCACCAAATCAACTCGGTGCGGACCCAGTATGTCCACTGTTATATATATATATATATATATATTTCCAAATCTATAAATACACCCTCTTCTCCCCATCGAATACCACACCAAATTATCTCAATTTTCTCAATTCCCTCAAGGCTCTAATCTCTCACTAAATTGTCATTTTGGTTGTTTTATTTTATTTTATTTTATTATGTATTAATTTATTTTTTTCTCCATGATCTCACATTGATTTTCTTTTAATGTGCTCTAGTGTTTTTTAAGCTGTTTGCTATTTTTACCACATAATCATTTTTTTTCCTTTCTAGGGTCTCACATGTCACATTACGTAATGTTTTACATTTGCATTTGAGGTTGTTTTAATTATTTTATTTTTTATTTTAATTTTTCCTCTAATCTCTAATATTGCAGATTTTTAATTTTGCTTTTACTGTTATATTTTAGTTGTTTTATTTTTTCCTATAATTTTTTTAATTTTCTTTACTTCAAAAAAGGACTATATATATACTAGTTGAGCTTTGGATGTAATGGTGGATTCATCTGTTGCTTAAAGTTTCAATAAAGGTAATTCTTAGAAATATTTGAGTGGACATATTTGTTACATAAAGTTTGTTGGTGGTAGCAATTATGGCGGCAGATTTTATCCCGACTTATAGATAATGGATTTAATATTAGAATTTTTTTTAAAAAAAATTAAATATATTTCTTTAAAATTTAAATTTATATATATATATATATATAAGACATACACTACAACAAATATAGCCTACAGCGACCAATGTACCCAGCGGATTTGGAAAATCCGTTGCTTTAAACACAATTTATTAGCTTTAATTTAAAAGTTTCGATCCTCGCCCAGAGAAAAGCCTGACCCCTTTCTCTCTTTTCTCTCTCTCTCTCTCTCTCTCTCTCTCTCTCTCTCGAGATCGCCATAGAAACCCCCACTACCTCCATCATGCCCTCCTCCTCCCTTTCCTTCTTCTCCCCCAAATGGTCTCCTCCAAGCCCAACGACGATGCCGCCGATCTCAATCTCCAAGCCGCAATCCTCTATTTCCTCTCTCTCCAAGGTCTCGATCTCGATCCTAACCTTCTCTTTTTCTCATGTTTTTTGAATGGATTTTGTAGCTGTATTTTGATTGGGATATATGGTTTTTGTTTAGAAGGATGCGGCGATGGGGTTGGTTTTGAGCGCAGCTACAGGGACTGGATGGACCACAGGATCAAATATGGAGGGTCCTTCATCGCCGGCGGCGTTTGAATCTGGTTCGCCGGACCAGACGGTGTCCACCTTCTCGTGGTCGCACTTCAACAAGTCCCCCCGCCGCCGGATGCGTGTCGCCTTCACTGATATAACATTATATTCTTGTTGTTTGTTCCTCTTTGTAGCTGGAGGGCTCGCCAATTGTGGTTGCTCAGAATGAGAAATTCTCAGGTATGGTTGTGCTTTTAAATCCATTCCTCATCATTTAATTGGAAATGAGTACTTTCTACATGTATATAACCCAATATATGCATTGTCTGCAGAGGTTGTTGGAGCTCTTGCTGTTACTAAAAACGATAGGTTGGTCAATAATTTTCTCAAATATTGGGTGTTTATCAAGAATCTTATTTCTCTTCATTACCTCTTTTGCTACCAAAATTTGGATCATGTTCATTCAGAAGGGTGGCTTCCTTCATTATCCCTTTTTTCTTCCTAAATTTCTTTTAATATTCATTGAGAAGGGCGATGGGTTGCTTCTGCAATATATGCTTCTCTTTCAGAATATGTTGCTCTTGATTTTGAGTGGTTCTTGATAAATATTCTACACCTGATGCCTGGTTGTCTTCTGGCTTCAGATGGCAAGATCTTTCTGTAGAACCGACCGAAATAAGAAAAATATTGCTGGTAGTTTCTATCACTCATCAACCTATTAGTTATAAACTAACAAAGACACTGCCGAACTTGATAGAAGCCATGGATGCCATCAAACTCTGTGTATAGTAGTGTAAAGCACATTATGCTAGTATCCTTTAGCTATGCTACACAGCTTTCATTATTCACATCTCATGATTATCTTCAAGTTAGCATATTTCTTGGATACAAACAAACTGCTCGATTTGTTTTTTTTTAATCCATTTATGGTATTATTTTTTTTCATATGAAAACATATGCAATAAAACATGTTATGATATTTTTATTTATCAAATTTTCTTTCCTATACTGTTTATTAATGTGCAAATAGTGGTTCTTCTTTTTGGCTCCTGCCATGAATTCGAACTTTCTACTTTTGAGTAGGGGATGCATACACATATTTCTTCTATCTTATGTTTATTAATGTCCATAGTTTGGTAGCCACATCAAGACCAGTGCACTCTTACGTTTAGAAAAAGTTTGTATTGTGTACTTAAATTTTTTTATTACAATATATGGATTGTTTGCCAAGTAATGACGATACAGCTTGCCCATGTTTAAAGGTTAACCATCTATGTTTCATTTTAATCCTATTTACTAATATTGCATTGAAATAATTTAGTTATATATGCGGTGGAAATATGTGGTTAATATCAATAGCATGAAAACGGTGACTAAAATCAGGTGGGATGGAAAAATGCACTCTCAGAGATTAATTGTCTTTTACCTACAGAAACTTTATCGTTACCATGATAAATTATAAAACACATAGGCTTTTTCTCCTATTAGGCATTTTGTCTACATTTTGTGCTTTTGCGGGTGCTCTGCGGGTAGGTTTTGAGTTATGGTTTCTTTTATGCTGTACAAGTATTGAACAAGTTTTCTTGTCTTTTATTGTGGCATAGGTAGATTCTCACCTTCCTGAATTAATTTTCTAGACCAAATGGCATAATTAACTTTGGCATCTCCTTCTGTGTCTATTTTACCCAACAACTTCTGCATATCAGTACATAAAATCCTCATAGTTAGACGCACATTTATTATATCATATGCAAAGGCCTTGCCCTAAGTACATGTATGAAAATACAAAAAAATGAGCTGATTATGAAAATGAATGGCTTGAAAGGCTTGATTATATTTGGAGATATAATGTGGTTGTTTTATTGTAACTGCAGGATGCAACTACTTTTATCAGAAAAAAACTAAGTTAAAATTTTGTAAAAGTGATCCTTGATTTTGGATTTGCAATTATGTAAGTTTGTGTGAGTCTTAGGACACATTAAAATTGTTTGATTATTCATTTAATATTATTTTCTAGCTTCTTAGAGGGGTGAGGATCTGATGTGTGCATACAATATGATAATTGGTTAGATTTTATTATTGTTCTGTCTCACATGTTTTTTTAGCAAAACACATGGGGGAATACAACGTTTATGTTAAATATAATTTTGTTCCTTGATTTTCATTCTTAATCTTTTCTTTCTTTTTAATCTAATCATATCTTTTCTTTATCTTCTTAAACTCTGTAAATCTTTATTATCCTTTCCTTTGTCATTTTAAATTCTGTGAATCCTTTTTATTCTTTCCTTTGCCTTTTTAAACTCTGTAAATCCTTTTTCTTATAATC
The DNA here is from genome assembly GCF_009730915.1 of Dioscorea cayenensis subsp. rotundata. Taxonomy (NCBI): domain Eukaryota; kingdom Viridiplantae; phylum Streptophyta; class Magnoliopsida; order Dioscoreales; family Dioscoreaceae; genus Dioscorea; species Dioscorea cayenensis. The sequence goes on from NC_052478.1 coordinate 12,647,606, forward strand.
AGTGCTCTTGTCTGTACTCTGGGTTATTTAATCACATGGTAGGTTCATCACTAATAAAAGTTTCATCTGCATTTGTATGATCCTGAGGTTATCCTATGCTATTCTTGCTTTCCTTCTCAATCAAGAGGACCAAATTCAGTGCCGCAATTCTTCACTTTTCTTAAATGAAATTCTGCAGTGATATTACACCCGGTATATAGTTAATGACTGTCTGTTGTCCTGCCTCTGTTTTGGTGGGCCAATTGTTATTAATATTAATAATATTCCATTGTTTTGTCTTTGATGCAGTAACTTTGTAATTCATCTCCTCTCTGCAGATTATTGCAGCTATATGATTTTTGTGTTGTAAAGCATATGAAGCTCTGGAAAACTGTGTTCAAGCTCAACAATGGTGTATATTTTCTCTTCATGCTCTTTTATTGCAAGATGAAAAACCTGATCCTAATGCATTGATGAACATGTGTTTTCATTATATTGCATGTGTGTGCATATGCAACATGATGTTTTCACGAACCTAATCCTGATCCTGATCAATTTTCCTAAATTTGACCATGTTTTACTTTAGCTCTCTCTTCTTGCTTCTTTGTGTGTAGTTTTTCAGGTTCTTATAAGCTTATAATCGAAATAAGTATGTTTTGTGAAGGGGATAACTGCAGTTTATTTTATTTTGTTGTTGCTTATTTTTATATATAAAATGCTTCCTTTCTGGCAGGTTGTGGAGCAACAAACAGTTTCAATTACAAAGGTTGGAATTATTACATCTTTGAATGCAAGGACATCAGTCTTAGCATGTGCAAATCCGAGAGGATCCCACTACAACCCTCGGCTTTTTGTTATTGACAATATTTTTCTTCTTCCAACACTGCTATCCAGGTGGCGATGGAAATGCTAAATAAATATTAATCTGATATGGTAGTACTATGCTGTAAATTGTCGAGATAAACTCATCTTGCCATTCCTTGAGTTAGAGTTATTTTGTACGCCCGTCTTTGTGGTTTCACTAGTAAATTGTTGGCCATTATCGTTTTGGATTCATTTCTACTTCATGATAAATTCTTTATGTTGTTAGGTTTGATCTTATCTACTTAATTCTGGACAAGCCTGATGAACAAATTGAAGCCTGTCTAAACATATTGTTGCACTTCACTTCAAAAATCCAGAGGTACGAACCATTTCTACTCACTTTCTATTTGTCTATCAGCATGTTTGTAGCTTTATCCTGCTGCATAAGTGGTAATTTCAATACTTTAATTAACTTTGGAATTTTGTGAAATCAATACAACATGAGAAATATTAATTGCGAAATGATTGATTTAAGCGGCTTTGTGTTATTTTTACTATATATGTTACAGCTATACAAACAAACTAAATATACTTCAAAAGTCTTTTCTTTCTGTCTAGTAATAGAACTTTTCTTGTCTAAGAAATGAGTGGAAAGATCATTTTATTTAGTATGGTGAAGATATTTGCTTGATTAAAATTGTTCCTGCATTTCAGAGCATAGTACATGATGTTTTGGACCTTCCCACCTTAACTGCATACATTATATATGCAAGAAAGCATATTCATCCTCATCTATCTGAAGAAGCAGCAGAAAGCTTAGTATTTGGCTATGTTGAAATGAGGAAAAGAGGAGACTTCCCTTTAAGTGGAAATTGTTCCTCGTCTTTCTAAGCCTTACAAGGGAATTACTGATTGTTTTTCTCGTACGATCAGAGACGAAGGGTTTATTTCATTGTAGAGAGGAAATAAAACAAATGTTATTCAATACTTCCATACTCAGGTGAGAATTGCACTATTTAGAGATCATACGAAACCATGTAAAGCCAAAAAGTTTAGTATCTTTTCACTAACAAGATATATCATTCTAGGCTTTGAATTTCGCATTAAAATACTACTTCAAGAGATTGTTCAACTTCAAGAAAGACAGAGATGGGTATTGGAAATGGTTTACATGCAATTTGGCTTCTGGAGCTGCAGCAGGGGCTACTTCACAAATTTTTGTCTACTAGCTTGATTATGCTCGAACTCATCTTGCAAACGATGCAAAAGTAGCCAATGGCGGAGGAGGTGAAAGGAATTTCCATGGCCTCATTGATGTGTACCGTAAAACTCAACAACCAGACGACATTGCTAGTCTCAGTGTTCCAATTATTGGAATCATCGTTTATCGGGGCCTTTATTTCGGAATGTGTGACTCTTTGAAGCCAATAGTTTTAACTTTTGAAACTCACTAGGACTCTAATTCACATTCATTTCATTTATTCTCAAAAAGTTTTTTGCTTATGATTTCAGTGTTTACCTGCATATTTGATTTTTATAGGATAACTTTGTTGCCAGCTTTGTGCTTGGTTGGGTAATAACAAGTGGTGCTAGTGTTGTGTTATACCCTATGGACACAGTTCGCTGGAGAATGATGATGATCTTCGGAGAGGTTGTCAAGTATAAAAGTTCAATGGATGCATTCTCACAGATCTTGAAGAAAGAGGGAGCAAAATCTCTATTCAAGAATACCAGTGCTATATCCTCCGTGCCATTGCCAGTACTGGTGTGATCTCCGGTTATGATAAACTATAGCTCATCATCTTTGGAAAGCAATATGGATCTGGTGGTGCTTAAGGGTGATGAAACGCTGTCTTTATTTACCTCTAATGCCATAAGTTATTATCAGGATGTGTACTTATGTTTACATATGACATTATTTATTATTGTTAATAGTAAAGTTCATGATATTAATTTTATGTATACAAGGTTGTGGAGTGGTTATAAATGATGTGTGAATGTTATAATGGTAGATACTAAGTTTTATACATGTGAAAGTCATTAGTAAAATTAAATATTTATTGTGTTTTAGGTATTTGGAAAAAGGCCTAGTGTTGTAGGTATGCTATTCTGGGTTGAACACTGTAGCGGCGGATTTATCCGCCACTAAAACTGTACATATCCGCCACAAACATTATTGCGACTAAGGTTTTAGTGGTGAATGTATAATCCGCCGCTGAAGGTCTTTAGTGGCTGATGTTAACCATATTGAGGCAAATTATTCCGCCGCTATAGTCTATATTTCTTATAGTGATAGTAAGTTGGTGGTTGGGGGATAAGGTGAGAATGTGTAAAGAAAAAAAAACTCATTATAACATTATCCAAAGTAATTTGAATCATTAACATACAATTTTTTATAATTAAATGGAAAGATATCTCCCACCATCACCACACATCTTTTTGCGTATAAACAGATATATTTCTAAATAGCATATATACATAGCCTGTAAAACATGTCACAAAAAAATTAAATTAACATAATGCATGAAATAATGAACTTCACATGCAAGCTATCGTCAATCAAGTAATGCAGTTATTTTTAACAATACTACAGGGGTTCAAATCCTCCAGCATAAGAGAAGTAGACGACAAAAATCCAGGCATGATCAACATGACCAGTTGATGTCTAGATAGAGATAGTTTTGGTCCAAAATAGATGGTTTGAGAAACTATACAATACAAATGTAAATAATTAACAATTGTCCATCTTCTACAGATTATATTATTGGCGTACTGCATTTGAAAAAAAATTTTGATGAAATGATAATAAAATTAGTTCTAAGTCATTATATTTCATGTACCAAGCTAGTACTGACGTTCATAGCAACTCTCCTGGAAGCAATTTATTTCAAAATTGAGATCTTGGATATTTCCTTTGAGAGGACTTTAAAAATGAATTTGTATATGTTATATATATAGAGAGGTGAATACGTCAATGTCCGCAATTGCGTAAAAGTAAGTGAGAGAGAGAGAGACAGAAAGAAATGGGTAGATCAACAACATCAGTAACGATGTCAGAATCATATACTTACCTAAAAAATAGGTAGTTGGGTTGGTGGCTTGTCTTTTATAAATTTTCTGGAAGGGTATTAGTACAAATCAGGTTGGACAGGAGGGATTGATTGAGTTATTGCTGCGATCATAATATGACGGTTCAGGTTAAAGTACAGTGTATCCCATTTTTCACCTATTGTTTATAACACTGTACCCCCACTTTTTGCACTGTTCATTACACTGTTGAAGATACTATTCTTTTGCACTATTCAATATACTGTTGAAGATATTGTTCTTTAGCACTATGCTTGATCACTATTCCCATTGAGAGATAGTTTATAGCCATTGGATTGAAATCCAACGGCTGTGTACAAACGTCCATAGAATCAATTCTACTGACGTTCGTAGAAAACATGCCCACACACACTCTCTCTTCATATATATAGATTTATCTATTTGTCATACCTTTAAAATTAAATTATTTGTATGAAGAGTCATATAGGAAATTATTTATGCCTTTTCTGAAACACACAACATTAAAACACTAATAGTAGTTAAAAACTTCGAAAGACATTTTGAAAATATATGAGATGAAAGGTGTTACAAACATCATTTGTATATTATTAGTGAAAAGTTAAGTTAGTTTATTAAAGTTATTCATTTGAAAAGTTATATCTCTTTATTGAAGAGATGTCTCTTTAATAAATACCATGCCATTCCTATAAAAAGAATTCCCTACCGTCGTTCAAGCAATCTAAGAAAAACAAATGCTTCACAAATTCATTTTATTTGTTCTATGAGTCTCCAAATGATAGAAGCAAACTGTCACTTTGTGTAAGCCATTGTTGTTTCTGCTTGAGTTTTGGTAGTGTAAACCATACTCAATGATCTTCGTTATATTATAAAGGAGATTCGCCATTTAATCCAATTTGCACCCAAAGTTTTAAAATAGTTGGAGGTGTATCAAGCCGATTGGAAAGTGTTGCCCACGCCTTGAAGACTTATGTACTATTTTTCTTTTCTTATTTTCTTCATTACACTTCATGGAGCCATTCCTACTAACAGTCTTTAGACTTAAATATCCTCTTATAAACAAATGGCTTCTTTAAAGGATTTAAGCAAAAATTTTGTGAAGTTGGAGAGGCTTGAAGGTAAGCTTTTCCAAAGATGGCAAAAGAAGATGAAATTTTTCCTGATTACATTAAAGGTGGTGTATGTCCTCACTACTTCCAAACCCCAAGAAATAGAAGGAAAGGCCATTGTTGAAATTAGAGAAAGACAAAAAGGGAAAATGATTGTTACATTTGTACAATGGTATTATTGATGCACTTCTTGATGTTTATCAAGACTCAACATCGGCAAAAGAACTTTGGGAGAAACTAGAGGCAAGGTATATACAAGAAGATGCAACAAGTAAGAAATTTCTTGTTACTCATTTAATAATTATAAAATAATTGATGGTAAATCTATCATGGAATAAATGCATGAAATTGAACATATTTTGAATAACTTCAAATAACATAACATGCGAATATATGAGTCTATCATTGTCTCCTCAATTATAGACAAACTTCCTCCATCATGAAAATATTTCAAAAAGAGTCTCAAAACATAAAAAGGAAGATATATCTCTTAAGTAATTGGGAAATCATCTTCTCTTAGAAGAGGAGTATAGAAAACAAGATAATACAAAAGATATTAAGGCTCATGAGGAGGTACATATAGTGAAAGAAGGGGAGTCTGACAAAAACTCCAAGAAAAGGAAAAAAGTATAATGGAGAATCTTATGCACAAGATGCTCGCACTAACAAGAAAGATAGGAAGTTGTTTTTTTCCGCAAGAAAGCGGGCTATTACAAGAAAGAATGTCACTTCTATGAAAACATGTTAGAGAATAGTTCTTCCTACGCCAATCTTGTGGCCATAATATTTGAAATCAACATGGTTGAACATAATGAATAATGGTGGATGAACTTGATGCAACTTGTCATGTGTGCCAAAACAAAGATCACTTCAAGACCCATGAAGAAAATGATAAGAATGTTCTCTACATAGAAAATGCTTCAGGTGTCCAAGTCAAGGGTAACCGAATTGTGGATATTCAGTTCACTTTTGGAAATGTTCATACTTTAAGAGATGTATATTATGTACTAGAAGTTAGGATGAATTTAATTTTGTACCTTTACTTAATAAGTTTGGGTTTAAGTGTAGCACCCTTTTCTTTTCTGGTAGTAAACCCTCCCTTTTAATCGTTTACTCTTGAAAAATGGGTGGCAAGGGGTGAGTTGTAGACTCAGTAAGTGCAATATTTATATAGTTATATTGTTATGCCCCAACTCATGGGCCCACGGGACGCTACAACCTCCTCGACGATCCCAAAGAGGGGCACTCCGCTATTCAACCCTCGGGGCAACAATAATATTTACGCCGATGCACAGCGGAAGGAGCAAAAAAAGCAACCACAATAATAAACAAAATTAGAGGGGTTCACAAATGCACAGAGAAGCAACAACAATAACAGCATACAACTGACACACCAAGGGTTTAAGAGTTGTTTAGATACAAAACTATGCAACACGGTTTACTACACACTAGTGGATCCATAAGTCAAACAACATGACCAAGATAAACATATATGAACTGAAAAGATACACAGAAGATAGAACAATATCAAATGCTGAGCACACTGCCACACCGCCGCACTTACTACCAGAAAAAGGCTGGAAAGAGGAGAAAGGGGTGAGCAACTGACGTTACCTAGTGAAGGGCCGGTTAGCACAACTCTAATAGAAATACACAACAAAAATGACATAAATCTCCAAATATGATATGTTACAAATAAAATAACTCGTTTAGTGTATGAATACATATAATATCAAACTTTAATACAAAAATAGCAAGAAAGATAGAATAAAAAGGCAATTAGGGTTTTAGAATATCAAAGTGTAAAAATACTGAATCTAGTGTTCCAATTTATGGAAAAACTAATAATGAAGCAAAACTTCAATAATAAACATATAAATCAAAATAATTCTCAACCCAGAATAAAGCAACACCCAACACCTACCCAGCATGAAGTGGTCTAGAAACCTCTCTCAACTTTTACCTCGGCCGCAACTAGGTTTAGAGCCGTCAAAGTACTCATGCCTTGACGTTGACCCATCGGTTCACCGTATGGTGATAACGGCTACCCGAACTGGCCCTCGTAGTAATCAGCCAGCCTACCATGACACCTCAAAAGCCTAGCCGTGGAGACTGGCTACTGCAGTAGGGTATTACCATAGACACTCAACAATAAGCACAACTCTACATGGAGTACAATAGCCAACACAATAACCAACTACAACAATACCTCAGCCATTTCCATAAGGAAATGATAAAAGCACATGCAAAACTCAAGCCTTTACCACAAATCAATTTACATAATCCAACACAAGAAACAATACAAAAATTCTTTCCTTTGAACACAAATTGCTTAAAAGAAGCACCAAACAATAAACTCCTTCCAGGGTTAAAAATTCTCAAAAGCAATCATAATAAACCACAAAAACTCATTAAGCAAGATAGATCTTATAAACATATAAATATGGGTAATTTTCTAATAGAGTCATGCTTAATAGTCTCACTCACAAGATTGATGATTCCTCTTCCTCGCAAGCTAATCCTCGACTAACTCTTTGCCTTGAGCTAATGCCTCACCTCCTTGCCAATCACAACAAACAAAATCAAAGATTAGTACAAAAATTCAAGCAAAGAAACCCTAGGTTCTTTCTACCAAACAACTCTAAATGGATCCTAAGGTTGGCTCAAAGCTAGGTCTAAAGGTTACTAATGAAGTTCTAAGGGTTAGAGCTTCATTCTAATCCAAGAAAATCGAAGAAACAACGAAAGCTTACCGGTGATACAGTAAACTTGGGATTGCTATAGTAAAACTGACCCTTAAACGATGGTTTTCTCCCGATTTACAACACCTAATTGAGAAATTTTTTTACAAACATTCACACACATTAATAACAAAGACCTTGGCTTCGATTTAAGATTAAAATCAACCCAAACTAAGAGGTATTTCTAGGTTTTCAAAGATTTTCAAAAGTGACAAAATACGAGAGAAATACAAAATAAAACCTTGGATAGAAGCTCCTACCAAGCTCAAGAGGATGAGAGGAAGAGAGTGGATGCTTTTAATTACTGTAAAAAGTTCACGGAGAATTTTTTAAATTGAGAAGCTCGGCCGAATGAGAAGGAAATGATAAGAAGAAAGAAAGAAGAAGAAGGAAGGAAGGTTATAAAAAATTCTGGAGGCTATAGTACCTGGATGGTACAGTAATAGGCTCCTACAGCTACAGGATACTATAGTAATGGACCGTCTATAGCTATAGTGAACTCGTTCTAACATATATAGGTAATCATACAAAGATATGTAATTAATACTGTAATCAACCAAATCATTTAAATTCTCATAATAAGAAATATGGACAATCAAATATTATGCACAATCAATTATACCTATCTAAAATTCACAAATCATTGCTTATGCTATGTCATCATTAATTATTTTATTTTATTTATTTGGGCCCTACTTGACCTAGCTAAGTATGTCTAGTGGTCCGATGGTCATATCTCTCTCTCCCAGCATGCGCTATCATCACCTATATGGACACGTATTCTAATCTCATCAATCTCATGTACTACTATCATCGCCTATTTGGACATAGTACTATGACAACCTATCATCTCCTATATGGACACGTGTCAATACCCTATCGTCACCCATATGAACAACTGCAAGAAAAATCACAACACAACATAAATCTTTGGGCCACAAGATTTACAAAAACAAGGTAAGCACTAGTCATCTACTATTTTCTGATTATTACGTATTTCACATCATAACATCTAACTAATCTAACTCTACCACATATTTTTATTATTTTCCTTACAACACATCTATATCTTAAATAGAATAATTTACTCTTATCATATGGCAACATAAATTCTATCTTTCCATCGATCAGAGAACAACAACATTGTACTTAATGTTTACATATATATATATATATATATATATATATAGAGAGAGAGAGAGTAATCTCTTAACCCAAAAAAAATTATTATATATATATATATTCGCATAATGAAGCATACATCCACATAAAAGGCACTTAAAACAATCGCTCAATCCAATAATTGAATTAGATATATAGATTAACATAATCAAACATACAATCTCAAATAAGCATAAATAAAGTACTTACCTTCCCCCTAATGCTAAACTAGAGTTTGTGGATCCTCTACTTCACCCCTATTTTACTAACTTGTTAATCGATATTAAATGTCAATATCCCTTTTAGAATCTGATCTAACCCTTTAGATTGAAAACAAATTCAGGAATCTTAAAACATTAAGGTAAGGAATGGGGAAAGTTTGGAAGATCTAGAAGCAAAAAATCTGCACCTTTGTGAGGAAAGTAAGAGAATAAATTTAGGGTTAAGAAACATGTCAATATAGAGATATTTCTTTATCCATATTGATCCGTAGGATTTACTTTAATTCTATATTTTCCCTTTTCTTATATTGACCCTTAACGTTTAATGTATTTCTGTTTCAACTCCCGTAACTAATTAATAACTATTTAAAATTTTTTACGCAATAATTAAATTGTTTTAGTACAAATATGAACTGCAGTACCCTGAACTTTTGGATATCTGTTGAAAATTAAGACTCATGAGAAGGTACATATAGTGGAAGAAGGGGAGTCCAACAAAAACTCCAAGAAAATTAAAAAGTATAATAGAGAATCACATGCACAAGATGCCCGCACTAACAAGAAAAGACAGGAAGTTCACTACTGCATAATTACCTATTTGCAGCGGTCATAAACCATTACAAAAGACCTTAAAATCATTGCATAATATTTATTACAGCGATTTGGCAGGTGCTGCATCTGCTCCCGTTGTAATAGGTTATTGCAGCGGTTCTATACATCCTATTGCAGCAGTTTTCACACCATTTTCTAAACAGTTCCAATTGGCATTGACTTTTGTAGCGGTTTTTAATTATGCAGAGGTCATTTCATATATTGCAGCGGTTTATTTTGTAATGGTTATTTTATATAATACAATGATTTCAGAAGACCTATTGCAGTGGTTTGTTAATACCTATTTTATCGGTTTTGTAATATCTATTGTAACAGTTTACAAAAATATTTTGCAACTGTTTTTTAATATCTTTCGTAGAGGATTGGTAATACATGTTGCAGCTGTTTGGTACTATATGGTGCACCGGTTTGGTAATATATGTTGTAGTAGTTTAGGAATAACTATAGCAACGGTTGTGTAAAAACTATTGCAATGGTTTCATCTAATCTATTGCAGTAATTTACATTATCTACTGCAATAGTTAATAAAATCCATTGTAGTGGTTTTATAATTCTGTACAATTTTACAAATAATAATTTGAATAATTCAATTCAATAAAATTATAACATTATCATACATCATCCTAAAATGTAATAAACACTTAGAGTAAATAACATCATATTAACATTGACAAGAATATTCAATAACATAAGAATTCAAGGAGAAAACTAGGTAATAACAAATAATTTTGAAGTTAATACAAAACAAGTGATCTTCACTGTTTTGGGATGAAACCAACTGAAAGTATAACATTATTGTCCGTGTAATTATAAAAAGTTTATTAGTAAAAATAATAAGAAGAAACTTGTACAATACATACAATTTATATTACTCAAAATAATAACGAAATTTTTTGAAAGAAAATGATACTATAAACTATATTCCAACTTAATAGCATCAACTAAAATTATAATTATTACAAAAGAATACCTGAGGTTCATAGCTACTAGCAAAGGATATATTACATGCACGTATTGCTTGAGTTGGGGCACTATTAGCATCTCCTGGAGAACCAAAATTAAAATTAATTGTAGGAACTTGGTTAATATTCATTCTTGGAACCAAGTGTTAGAGTTGTAACATCATAGAAAGAAATTGTTTGAGAAAGTTATCAAACAATAAGATATAGAATAACAATAAATCTACTACTACCAAGTAGTATAGACAACATAACATGAACGGTGAAGGATACAACCAACACAAGATTAATAAAATTAATACAAAAGATAAAGTATCAAGAGTCATGGCTAGAAATTAAAATAAAGCATACCAAGAAATCATTGTTTATCATCATCCTAGATACTAAATATAAACAATGCATCAATAAAAAAGAAATTTTGAATATACTGTTAAAGTGAGCAAACATATCCACACAATAACAACCACACCCTAATAATTTCTTGTACTTTTATGCTATTTTACCTCCTCTATTTTGATTCAAACCAAACATACCCATTTCTTTCTGTCTATTCCATTCTTTTCATGTAAAATCTCTACCTTGACCTCTAAACAATCCTTTCCCAACAAGAGTTTTATATTGCAACCAAAAAAACAAACAAACAAACAAACAAACAAACAAACAAATAAACAAACAAACAAACTCTGAACACAGCCTAATCCTAAATTTCTTTCCTCTATTTTCCCTCAATCTAAACATATCCAAATTCAATTTTATATGCTTAAAAAGCATACAATCAAGCACCAACCATGACCTCACTATCGCAAAATTGAGAATCAACAACAACAAAAAACAATGATAAATTCTGAGGTTTATCATAACATAAGAAAAAGGAATGAAAACTCAAAATCCCTCAAGAGTTAAACACCTCAAAAAAGGCAGAGAAAAGAGCTCCACCTCTAGCATTTCTCTTGAATCCACAAGTCTCGTAGCTAGCGACTCTGGGAGAGTTGAAGAGCAACAAGTTCCCACACAAACTACAAAACAAGAGATCACGGCCGTGATTACACACCATCCCTCTACTCTACCAAAAAAAAAATCACAGATCAACCGCTATGAACATCAATAAAACTACATCTAGATGACAAAAATAATCAAAATAATTGATTAAATTGAAGGAAAAAAATCTAATGATTAATTACAGGGTTTGGAGGTTGGCAACCACTGAAGAGAGGCTTGGAAGTGAGGTCACTAGAAAAAGAAAATAAAATAAAGAATAATAAAATAAGAAATACAAAAAATATATAAATAAATAGTAAAAAAGTAAAAAAAAATAATAAATAAAAAAATAAAAAATGAAACAATAATAAGTAATAAATAAAAATTTCTACTAATGAGTTGTAGACGCTGACTAACAATCTTTGTTACACATAAGCAAATATTTTAACATAGTTTTCAATTGTTCTTAGTTTATTTGTAAGTTTGTAACATATCTAATCAATTCCTCTTGAAACTCTGATATGCTAGTTGTACCCAAGTAGTGCATGTTGGTAAGTCTGACGTTTCTAATCTCATGCATGCGAGCAAAAATATTTTGTGAGATGGCATTCTTTTTTTAAAAAAAATTTGGCAGTTCTGCATGTGTATTATGCTCATTTGGTTGCAGTCCCTGATCAATGCTACAATGAGGTTGAATCCTTTGCTGTTGGCCAAAGGATTAACATTAGCCCTCTTCCTAAGATCCTGGGCAATGTCAAGGTGTAAAGTTTTACTGCTAATGGAAGATATTTTGTTGAATTAGGATTTGTGGAGTTCCCAACAGATGATTCTTATGCTTTATCTTCCCTTTAATTAAAAAAAAATGTGTATTGTGCACAAAGATAGTATTGTGTGAGCACACTCTTATTTTGTGCATGGATCTATATGCTAAAAATAATCTGCATTTAAAAGTTCTTGCTGATGGCATTGGTGAATTCAACACACTTATTACTCGGATGTCAATTATAGTAAGCCCAACAATTAGGTTGCTGGGATTTTGGGGTATCTAAGGGGTTTACGTTTCAACTTATCTAACACTCAATATGTAAATTGTAAAAATATGGATAAGTCACATGTTTAGGCTTTTATCTTTTTCGACTTGTGAGGGAATGAAATATTAACTTTCAAAGGCTTCATGGGAATCTCAAATGCTTAATTGGAAAGTGATGACATTTTAACAAGGATATATCACCTAATTTATGTTACATTTTGAAGATAAGGAGCTTGTGATAGAAAAATTAAGGAAAAAGATAAGGGGCCTATTGATTAGGGAAGCTTGTGGAAGATGAGTTTGATGTATTTTGTGGTTCGAAGCTATATAGCTTTTGTTTGAAAAGCCTCTCACATAAAGAATAACCAATGCTTAGCTTCTCTATATGCTATAGTTATTAATTAAAGAGGTCTTTTTGATAAGTGCATGTGTATTAGTAATACGAAGTATTCTTTCTTACTTTTCTCATATTTTATCTCTCATATATGTGTATTTGTGTTATTTTTGTGCATGTAGGGTTGTGGAGACAAGTATAGAAGAAAGAAGCCAAAGTAGATCGTGAATGTACGTTGTTGATAAAATCTTGAAGTGGACAAACGTGAAGACACAAGTTGTGCTCAAAGACATATAAGTGTGTGCCAACCTCAGTTGTGCTCGAGTGAACATGCAAATTGGAGGGCACAAAGGCAGTCACACTCATGTGTTCCGACTTGTTCAATGCTAGCAAGATTATCGTTAAATGTGATTTTGTCGAAGAAACAACACGATATACCGCATGAATGTGTGTCCATTCATGTGGCCTCAATGAAAACTGTGAATTCGGGAGTATTTTGGTGGAGTACTGTAGTGGTATTGTAGCAAATTACTGTAATAGTTACTGTTTACAGGCCACTGAAAAATCAATTCCTGCAGATTCACATGGACATGTGTGATAAGTGTTTGTGTACTAAGAATATGAAGTATTCTTTTCTTACGATGAGCATTATTTTTATCAGATTTTATCGCTAATGCATTTGTTTTTGTGTTCTTTTGCGCATATAGAGTTATAGAGCCAAATAGAAAAGGAAGAAGCCAAAGTAGATTGCGAATGTATTATGTTGATGGAATCTTGAAGTGAACACACTAGAAGATGCAAGTTGTGCTCGAAGGCATATGAGTGTGTGCCAACCTCTATTGTGATCAATGGATTATGTAAATTGGAGGGGCATAAAGGCAGTCACACTCATGTGTTGCGACTTGTGCAAAGTTAGCAAAATTCCCGACAAATGTGCTTTTACTTGAAGAAGCGACGCGATCTACGGCATAGACGTGCGCCCGTTTGTGTTGTCTCAATTAAAAGTGTGAATTCGGGAGTGTTTTTGGTGAAGTACTATAGCAAGTTACTGTAGTAAGTCATTATAGCAATTTACTGTAGTAGTTACTATTCATAGACCGTCGAAATTTAGATTCCTGCAGATTCACACGGGCATGTGGAATTTCAAGACACCCGTGTAGATTTCCGATTCCTGCCCTATATAAAGCCATGATTCAGCCCGATTTCAGAATCCTATTTTCCATCTTTTCTCCATCTTTTGAGAGGCTTGCGGCTAGGGTTTAGAGGGGCTTTGGCAAGGCTTTTGGAATGGTTCTATGGCTTCGATACCGCATTACTCTTGGAAGATAGTTATTGGGGGAGCTTTCGTCGGCACTGATCGGCGAGGTGTGCCCTAGGCTTGACAAGGGCATCTTTGGAGAGGACGAGACTACTCCACAAGATCATCGATATGAATATCGAGGGGGTTTTTCTCATGGACTACATGATTTTACTTTCGATTTCATTATTGATTGTATCTTTCTCCATAGAGGGCTAAACCCCCTAGTCGGTACTTGGACATGTAAACCCTAGGATGTTATTGTTTCATTGACCTTTTATTATGTTTTCCTTAATTGATGTCTTTAATTGAGTTCCAATCTTGAATGCTTGTTGAATGATTTCTCCGTTAGAATGACACTAGGGTTGAGAATCCATCTTGGTAGCCTTTGTGGATGATTGATACACCATGAGAGTTAGATAATGCTAGATTGGAGAGGATTAAAAGGGTGAGTCGAGAGGTAGCGGAGCATCCCCTTTCCTTCTGGTGTGATTTATCATACCTCCATGTTACAAGAGTTCTTTGCGGTCACATTAGAGTGAAGGGCTAAAGGATGAACTCCGCCGGGGCTTCGTTGCACGAGCAATAGAGTGAAACGTTGAAGTGACTTTAGCACCTGGGACTTAATTGTGACTAGGGGTCTTTCGCCTGGACCAAAGGGTTAGATCTATACATAGGAATATGATTTATCACTTGGAATCCCTAGAGCTTCTTGCAACTGTACATAGTGTGAGATGTTGAGAGTGAGCAATTTCTCCGTCGAGGCATAGTGTAGAGTTAATCACGATTGACCTTAGGTTTGGGACCGTGTATTTTAGGATTTTCACGACTCATTAAACATAATTTAGGAGACATAATAGTTGGTCTTACACTTGAAGCAATAAGTCTAGGGGGAGCAATGTCTGAGTACCCCACTTTCTATTGATTGCTTTTTCTCTCATTTTATCATGCCTCTCTTTCTTATTTCTTTTAATTTATTTTACATAAATTTTATTCACAATATCATTGACTTATCTTCATCATAGTTAAATAGAAATCTTGGTGTTTCTATTCACTATTCCATATAGATATGATATCCCACTCACCTGGGAATTTATTACTTCGACAAACCCGTGCACTTGCGGGTCACACGCAAGGAGCGTTATCAAGTTTTTGGCGCCGTTGTCGGGGAATAGGTGTTTTAGTGACACTTTACACTTTGCTATTTTAGCTATTCATCGTTTATTCTATTTCACACTTTCTTACTTTATCATCGTTCTGATTTGTTTTTCTTTAATTGGTTACTCTCTAGGTTATGACCTGAGGAAACCCTTCGACATTGGTTGAAGGAGATATTGAACTTGAACGAAATAGGTGTTTTAGTGACACTTTACACTTTGCTAGGTGTTTTAGTGACACTTTACACTTTGCTATTTTAGCTATTCATCGTTTATTCTATTTCACACTTTCTTACTTTATCATCGTTCTGATTTGTTTTTCTTTAATTGGTTGCTCTCTAGGTTATGACCTGAGGAAACCCTTCGACATTGGTTGAAGGAGATATTGAACTTGAACAAACACTCAGAAGAAGGGGTAAAGAACCTGTACAAGAACCGTTAAATCCAGCTAAAGTAGAAGGTGAAGGGTCGGATAACATGGCAGAACAGAATGAGCAGAGGACACTCTCCGATTATGTCAGACCCTCGGTTTTGGGCACACAAGCTAGTATTGTCTGGCCACTGATTACGGCTAAAAATTTTGAGTTAAAGCCAGCATTCATCCACATGTTACAGCAGTCCGCACAGTTTAATGGTTTGGCCGATGAGGATCCAAACAGTCACATAGAGAATTTCTTGGAAGTGTGCGATATGCTCAAGATGAATGGTGTTATGGATGATGCCATCAAGTTGAGAGCCTTCCCATTTTCCTTGAATGGGATGGCGAAGCAATAGCTACATTCATTACCTAGAGCATCGATTACTAACTGGGAGGAGATGGTAGAAGCTTTTCTTGCCCGATATTTTCCTCATAGAAAATTGGCAAAGCTTAGGAATGAAATATCTGCCTTCATGCAAACGGAATTGGAGTCTCTATTTGAGACATGGGAGAGGTTAAAGGAGCTCCTCCGGAAATGTCCTCAGCGTGGGTTTCCCGAGTGGATGATTATTAAGACCTTTTACAATGGGTTGAACCCTAGCACGAGGCAGTCACTTGATGTAGCAGTAGGAGGTACCTTAGGTAGTAAGACCCCTGGAATTTGATTGAAGAAATTAGTTTGAATAGCTAACAATGGAATTCAAGAGAGAAGAAGAAAGTTGCCAGTCTCTATGAGATAAATGCGGTTACATCGTTAGCGGCCCAAGTGGAGTCGTTAAGCAAGACGTTAGACACTCTAACTTCTCCTAGATTGGCGGTCGTGACAAATTGTAACGGATGTAGAGGAGGTCATGCTCTATCTGATTGCCTTATTTCTATTGGTGGTACATCCTAGGTGCCACAAGTCAATTTTGTAGGTAATGCGATGAGAGTCCAAGGAAATCCATATAGCAATACCTACAATCCGGGTTGGAGGAGCCATCCGAACTTTTCTTGGAATAATCAAGGGCAATAAAAGGCCATGGCACCTCCGGGTTTCCAACAACAACAACAAGCCTCGAACATGGAGAACCGAGTTTCAGGCTTGGAAACCCGAATGACCGACTTAGAGAAAGCTTTGACATGATTCGTCCAATCATCGGATACTAGATTCCAATCGGTTGAAGCTACACTTCACAACTACACAACGTCATTGCACAATCTAAAAAATCAAGTGGGGCAAATTGCGAAGTCATTGTCGGAGAGGCCACAAGGAAGCTTGCCTAGTAACACTGAAACCAATCCGAGAGAACATGTGAAGGCAATCATGTTGAGAAGTGGTCGTGAGGTTGAAGGTAGGCTTCAAGGGAGAAAACCAATGTAAAAGCACCTGAGGTTGTGGAGGTTGAGGAAAGAGCAAACAAGGAGAAGGAGGTGGCACCCTACCTTACAAGCCAAGAATCCCTTATCCTTCAAGATTAAAGAATGACCAAAATGATAAGCAATACAAGAAATTCTTGGGTCTATTCAAGCAATTGCACATCAACATTCCTTTTATGGAGTCGTTGTCCCAAATGCCTCGGTATACGAAGTTCTTGAAGGATATTTTGACCAACAAGAGGAAGTTAGAGGGCAGTGCATCAGTGATCTTAGATGCCTCTTGTTCGGCAGTGTTGCAAAAGAATGTGCCGAACAAGAAGAAAGACCCTGGAAGCTTTGTTATTCTGTGCAACATTGGTAATATGAGTGAAAGATGACATTAGCGGATTCGAGGGCTAGTTTCAACGTCATGCCATACTCTTTCTTTCAAAAGCTAGGCTTGGGAGCCTAGGCCCACTCAGATGACATTACAATTGGCCGACCGAACGGTGAGACATTCGAGGGGCATCATTAAAGATGTTCTTGTCAAGGTCGACAAGTACAAATTTCCTGTAAACTTCATAGAATTGGATGTCGACGAAGATGTAGATGTTCCTTTGATACTTGGGAGACCATTCTTGCGCACTTCCAAAGCACTTATCGATATGAACGGTGGGTAGTTGACACTGAGGGTTGGCGATGACAAGTTGACATACCGCCTTGCAGAAGCCATGTGATATTCTACCACCTTGCAGAAGCCATGCGACGACAAGTTGACATACCGCCTTGCAGAAGTCTTAATGCTTGGTTTAGAGGAGAAGGTACAACCTACCCCGGGGATCATGATGAAGATGCTCCGGAAGATGAAGTGCACAAGGAGACGTTACAAGGAACGCCCCAAGGCTAATGGGGATGAGCAAGAACGGAGTAAGGGTGATGAACCTTTGTGCGGTAACAAATCCGATAACTCCCCCTCTACCTTTAAAAGACTATGTTCATCATGCTTTCAGGTTATGGGTAAGAGGGAAATCTTCATCTATGAGCCCCGTGAGGTAAGGCAAGTTACGTCAAGCTAAGTGACGTTAAACAAGCGCTTCTTCGGAGACAACCCAAGTCTTTACTATTTTTCTAAGTTTTAGTTAGTGTTTACATGAATAAGAGCTTAAGTGTTGGTGTCTTGATCTTTTACATGCTATTATTGTGATTTTCTCATAGATCTTTGGTGTTTTCATGTGCTTAAATGTTTTTTGGTGAAGTTTCTTGGTCGTTTGAGTGTGTTTTTCATGTTTCTCTGGTTACTTTTGCATAATATAGACAAGCTTTGAGTACATGTAAATATTCAGAAATTTTCTGCTAAGTTTATGATTTTTTTAAGTAATTCAAAAAAAACTCGCGCCCATGTGGAAATTCCACACGGGTATGTGTTTGCGTTCAGAGCTCATCCCGAGAGAACACAAGGGCGTGCGTTTGCCCCTGTGAGCGACCTTGTGACTGTCATACGTCTATGTGAAATTTTCATACGGGTGTGTGTTTCTCTGCAGAGGTTCAGAGAGCTATCCTGAGAAGGCACAGGAGTGTGTGTCTGCACCTGTGTTTGACCCTGTGAACTACACACAGGCATGCGTAATTGCCACACGCCCATCTGAATTCTTGCAGAGAGTTCTCATCCATCCTTGAGAAGACACAGGGGTGTGTAAATTCCCCTGTGAGTACCCCTGTGAAGATCCACACGCCCTTGTGGAATTTCCACGGGGGCTTGTGGAACACTTAGAATTTTTCTCGGTTGGACAGAGAAGCCACAGGGGCATGTGGGTACCCCTGTGGGTCGGGCACACGGACGTAGAGAATTTCCACACGCCCATGTAGATGCGTTCAGAGATAAAGTGTGCTATCCTGAGAGCACACACTAGCGTGTGTCTGCTCCTGTGAAGCTCTCCTATGGAGTCACATAGGCATTGGTAATTTCCACACGCCCGTGTGGATATACAGAACCCCAAGAGGCGCGGGTTTTTTTTAAAATCTCTTTGCATTTCTTCACCTTTACACTCCAAATCGCTCAAAGAACACACTCACTCATTCTCTCGGCCGTACACTGTTGATTTTGAGAAGTTTACTTGAGTTTTCTGGCCGATTTTCAAGGTTTTCATCTTCATCTCATTGGTAAACTTTCTTTCTCTCTTTTCTTCACCATTACTTGATTTTATTTGATTTAAATGGTGAATGTTGTTTCGTTTCTATTATTAGATTGTTTATGCACGTTTACAAAGAGTTTAGAAATGATTTTAAGGTGTATTTTTTGGATTTTTATCATGCGGCTATGCGGTTGTCAGACCCCATGGATCCATAGGGGCGTGTGAAATTTTCACTCGACCGTGTGGATTTCTGCAGTATTAATCCTGTGAGCCAATTTGATCGATTTCTTTTTAATTCTTACAGATATGGCACACAGGACAAAGATTGCGGCTGTCAAACATCCTAGAGAACACTCCTTTAAGACAACACATGGAGTTCGCTATTCTCGATCACCAGGCTCGGTTTGAGCAATTGTCAAAGCTCAGGTTCGATCAAACATGATTCCCAGATGAGATCACCATTAGGGAGGTTTAGTCAGCAGGGGACATGGCGAATGAGGTCGAAGAGTTGTTGTCTATGGGTAGCTGGAGGTGCTTATTGTCGATTAAAGACCCTGCTATTCGCACGTTGAGGCTCGAGGTGTTAGCATCGTTCGAATTCGACTGCTCGTATTCCAGTTTTGACAGTATAGGCGCTATACAGTTTAGAGCTTTCGGACAGTATCACAATATGAGCGTGACTCAGTTTTCGATCAGACTGGGGCTTTATGATGAGGCATTCACAGACACAGAGGATTATGCGCAGTTACCTACAGATTACCCCGGTACTTTGATGTTGCAGTGCTCATACAGAGCTTTGTGTGGATAGGGGCATTATAAGCCCGCGGTATCAAAGGCCACATGGCTCTCCCGTTCGAGTTATAGATACCTTCACGCCATTCTGAACAAGTCAGTTCACGGTCATGGTGACAACACCGGTGTGCTTAGTCGACAGGAGCTGTTATATCTATACTCTATTGTACAGAGCACACTGATACACCTGGGACACATCCTGGCGAGTATTTGCGACATCAGGGGTATAGGTCTACTCCCGATAGGCGTATTTGCGACATCCTGGCGAGTATTTGCGACATCAGGAGTATTTGCGACATCCTGGCGAGTATTTACCAGGATCGGCGTCCTCTTCTCTGGTCCGTACATAAAGAGGCTCGTCGTGGGTATAGGTCTACTTGACGCGATCCTAGGGGCCGAGAAGGCGAGTATACATGCTTTCTTGGGTATAGAGATAATGAGGTTGATGGGGATAGTTCACAGGTATCAGCCGAGAGTCTACGCCTACCCCAGAGATAGTCAAGGGCGGAGGTGACGCAGCATAGGGGTCTTAGCCTACTCCCGAGCCACAGCCAGAGCTGATGGAGACCGACGCACCTCCTGCAGCACAGGAGTCACCCTCATTGCGCATATTCTCCCTATATCGAGCCTATGATCGCTTTCAGAGGCTTGAGAGTGTTGTATGGGTGTTACAGACCGAGATTACAGAGGTTTGAGCAAGACAGGCCGCGCAACATGCCGAAGTGATGGCACGTCTCGACATCCTACAATAGCTATTAGAGCGAGACGCCGCCTCACCATTCATCATACGACCGAGGACACCTCAGGCATCTCCAGCACCACCATCACTAGCTCCAGCACTAGTTGATCTACCTATTGCAGTATCGCCACCACCAGTAATAGTAGAGCCGACCGCCGCAGACACCTACGCTTGATGTGTCATTCTCTTATTTTCTTTATGATTTTGTATTTCCTTTTTCGTATTTTATTTTAGACATTGTGCACTCAGAAAGGATCTTCCTTTTGAGTTTTATTTTGTTTTTGTTGAGCATTACTAAACCACCTTGTGTATGCGTGCAGATGGTCTTGTGAGTCTGGAAATTGAGGATTAGTCATAGACACGGTCAATGTGTTTTACACTTGGCTGTGTCTGCTCCATAACCAGTTGGAATTCAACTCCCAAGGATTTTGCTCCATCAAACGCACCACTAGGAGTTCATGGGAGTATTGTTTTAATTACCCACTCCCACATGTAGTGTTAATTGTTATACTTTTTATTGTACTTGTATACGTACATTGAGGGCAATGTACATCTTAAGTGCGGGGGAAAGTTCACATCACATATGTTTTTACTTATGCTTTGATTGTGCATGCTCGTGTAGCCAATGGTGGTTCACCTTAGTTGCAATGATTGTATTCTTGAGTTTAGGAGAATTTCTAACATTGAATGTTCTCATGCTCTAGTGTTTACTTGAATTTTTAGGAATTTTTGTCCGATTAACACTTGTTGCACTACTGCCTCATTAAACCCTTTTGGAAACTCAAGTTTGATGTTTAAGGGCCTAGTTAGTGTTGTTTTCCTATGTTAATTTTGCCAAAAACAAAATTAGTTTTAGTTGTGCATTTAGGATGGAAAGAGCTACCACCTATGAAGTATGAAGCTACTCTCATAAGTCGGATACTAGTTATGCCCTAATGAGAGAAAGAGCTATCTTATAGGATGAGTGAAAGCTACTATCCCGGTAGAAAGAGCTACCACCTCAAAAGTGTAAAAGTCATCTTAGCGGCCTCTTCGGAAAGGGCTACCTTAAAGGATTGGTGAAGCTACTACCATCTCTTTATTTTGTGTTGTTTTGCAGATAAATAAGTCCCTTATACCTAGAACTTTGATGAGTATATGTTGGGTTGACTTGAGTGAGTTCACACACTTACACGATTTCGGGTTTGTTGTCCCTTTTTTATTCGAGTTTTTAGCTAGAGCAATTATTTTTTGTATTTAGTGTTGAAATTCCCCTTACTTGTAGAATGCTTCCCTTGCATGCATTAGTGAACCTAAGGCCAAGCACTTTCAATATTTCCTTCTTCTATGCTTCAATGTTTTATTTTTGCTTGAGGACATGCAAAAGCTTAAGTGTGAGGGAGTTTGATGAGTGTTTGTGTACTAAGAATACGAAGTATTCTTTTTTTACGATGAGCATTACTTTTGTTAGATTTTATCACTAATGCATGTGTTTTTGCATTCTTTTGTGCATATAGGGTTATGGAGCCAAATAGAGAAGAAAGAAGCCAAAGTAGATTGTTAATGTATTATGTTGATGGAATCTTGAAGTGAACACACGAGAAGACTCAAGTTGTGCTCGAAGACATATGAGTGTGTGCCAACCTCCATTGTGATTAATGGATTATGTAAATTAGAGGGCACAAAGGCAGTCACACCCATGTGTTCTGACTTTTACCAAGTTAGTAAGATTCTCGTCAAATGTGCCTTTACTTGAAGAAGTGATGCGATCTACGGCATAGGCGTGTGCCCGTTTGTTTCGCCTTGAGCGTGTGCCCGTTTGTTTAAAAATGTGAATTTTTGATTCCTGCCCTATATAAAGCTGTGATTCAGCCAGATTTTAGAATCCTTTCTTTCATCTTTTCTCCATTTTTTGAGAGGCTTGCGGCTATGGTTTTGAGGGGCTTTGGCAAGGCTTTTGGAGTGGTTCTACGGCTTTGGCACCGCGTTTCTCTTGGAAGATAGTTATTGGGGAAGCTTTCGTCGGTACTGATCGGCGAAGCGTGCCCTAGGCTTGACAAGGAGATTTTTGGAGAGGACGAGACTACTCCACAAGATCATCGATATGAATACCGAGGCGGTTTTCTCATGGACTACATGTTTTTACATTTGATTTAATTATTGATTGTATCTTGCTCGTGGAGGGCTAAACCCCCTAGTGGGTATTTGGACTTGCAAACCCTAGAATGTTATTGTTTCATTGACATTTTATTATGTTTTCCTTAATTTATGTCTTTAATTGAGTTCCAATCTTGAATGCTTGTTGAATGATTTCTACCTTAGAATGACACTAGGGTTGAGAATACATCTTGGTAGCCTTTATGGATGAGTGACACACCATGAGGGTTAGATAATGCTAGATTGGAAAGGATTGAGAGGGTGAGTCGAGAGGTAGCGGAGCGTCCCTTTTTCTTCCGGTGTGATTTATCCTACCTCCATGTTCCAAGAGTTCTTTGCGGTCACATTAGAGTGAAGCGCTAAAGGATGAACTCCACTGGGGCTTAGTTGCACGAGCAATAGAGTGAAGCGTTGAAGTGACTTTAGCACTTGGGACTTAATTGTTACTAGGAGTCTTTCGGCTGGACCAAAGGGTTAGATCTATACATAGGAATAAGATTTATCACTTGGAATCCCAAGAGCTTTTTGCAACTGTACACAATGTGATGTGTTGATATTGAGCAATTTCTCCATCGGGTCATAGTGTAGAGGTAGTCACGATTGACCTTAGGTTTAGGACCGTGTATTTAGGATTTCCCTGACTCATTAAGCATCACTTAGGTGACATAATAGTTGGTCTTTGCACTTGAAGCAATAAGTCTAGGGGGAGTAATGTCCGAGTACCGCACTTTCTCTCAATTGTTTTTTCTTTCATTTTATCATACCTATCTTTCTTATTTCTTTTAGATCTTTTTATGTAAATTTTATTCACAATATCATTGACTCATCTTCATCAAAGTTAAATAGCATCTTAGTGTTTCTATTCACTATTCCCTGTGGATACGATATGCCACTCACCTGGAAATTTATTACTTCGACAAACCTGTGCACTTGCGGGTCACACGCAAGGAGCGTTGTCTATGTGGAAATTCCACACGCCCATGTAGATGCCCGATTCCAGCCCCTATTTAAGTCATGACTTTAGCCCTTTTGGAGGATCTTTATCCCATCTCTTCACCATCTTTGGAGGCGCTTGTTGCTAGGGTTTAGAGGAGTTTTGGCAAGGTTTTTGGAGTGGTTCTATGGCTTTCAACACTACATTCATTCATAAAAGAGTAATTTTGGGGGCTTTCATCGGCATCGATTCTGTAAGGTGTACCCTAGGCTTGACGAGGGATCCTTTGGAGAAGACACAGCGACTACACAAGACCATCGGTAGGAAAACCAAGGGGGTTTTACTTTTGGATTGTATGTTCTTACTTTCGATTTCATTATTGATTGCATCTTGCTCCATAGAGAGCTAAACCCCTAGTGGGTACTTGGAGGATGATGTTGTTTCTTTGACCTTTGTATTATGTTTCTTGAATTGATGTCTTCATTTGAGTTGTAATCTTGAATGCTTGTTGAATGGGTTTTGCCTTAGAGAAACACTAGGGTTAAGAACCTACATTGGTAATCCTTGTGATTGACTGACACACCATGAGGATTAGACAAAGCAAGATTGGGGAGGGTCGAGAGGATGAGTCGAGAGGTAGCAGAACTTTCCCTTTCCCCTCCGGTGTGATTTATCCTACCTCCACGTTCCAATAGTTCTTTGCGGTCACAATAGAGTGAAGTGCTAAGAGACGAACTTCCCTGGCCGAGAAACCAGAACACTGTAGCAATTACTGTAGCAACACTGTTCACAGTCGGCCGAGAAACCAGAGAAACAGAGAATCCACACGGGCGTGTGGAAATTATCCACGGCCGTGTGGAAATTCCGCACGGGCGCGTGTTCCGTACACACCCGTGTAGTCGCCCGATTCCAACCCTATTTAAAGCCGATTTCAGCCCCGATTTCAGTATTCTTTTCTCCATCTTTTCCCCAACTTGTGAGAGGACTTCGGCTAGGGTTTCGAGGGTTATTGGCCAAGGTTTTGGAGAACTTCTACAGCTCTGACATCGTGATTCCATTAGGAAGAAGGTTGGTAGGGGAGCTTCGATCGAGGCGTATCCTATACCGGACGAAAGAATCTTTGGACGACGAGTAGAGGACTCTCCATAAGACCATCGACACGACCATCGAGGGGGTTTATTTATGGATTCATTGCTTTTACATTCGATTTCTTTGATTGTATTAAGCTCCATGGAGAGCTAAACCCCTAGTGGGTACTTGGATGATTGCGAACCCTAGGATGTATTCGTTTCATTGAACTTCTTTATTATGCTTTCAATAAATTGATGTTTATTGTGAGTTCCAACCTTGAATGCTTGATTGTATGAACATTTCCCCTAGAGTGACACTAGGGTTGAGAGTTCTTGTTGGTAACCTTGTGAGTGAGTGACACACCACTAGCGTTAGACAAAGCTAGGTTGGAGAGGGTTGAGAGGGTGAGTCGAGAGGTACAGGAGCGTCCCCTTTCCCCTCCGACGTGATAGATTCTACCTCCGTTCCTTGAGTTCTTTGCGGCCATAATGGAGTGAATGGTCTAAGGGATGAACCTCCGCTGGGGCCTAGTTGCGCGTGCAATGGAGTGAAGCATTGAGAGGATCTTAGTATCTAGGGCTTAATTGTGGCTAGGGACCTTCCATCTGGACCAAAAGGGTAGGTCTATATTTAGGAAGAGATTTATCACTTGGAATCCCTAGAGCTCATTGCAACTCTATGCGAGTGCGAGGTGTTGAGATTGTTCGATTTCTCCTCCGGGACATGTATAGAGTTAGGCATAGTTGACCTTAGATTTGGGACTATGTATGTAAGGATTTCCACGACTCACCATTGCATTGATTAGGAAGCACAATAGAGAGTTCTTGCACTTGAAGCGATCATCCTAGGTGAAGCATTATCCGAGTACCCCATCCTTTATCGATTGCCTTACCCTCTTCTTACTTTTGCTCTTTCACTTGTTGTTTTTATTGTTGAGAATTGAATCAATTTCACACTTATCACTATTGATATTCCACATAGCTAAGAATCAAATTAAGTATTTTCACTCCCTACTCCTTGTGGATTCGACCCCGCTCACCCGGGATTATTACTTCGACAAGCCCATGCACTTGCGGGATATAAGCAAGGGGAACTTGTCATTGCGCCAACAATAGAGTGAAGCGTTGAAGTAATCCTTAGTATCTGGGCTTAATTGTGACTAGGGGTCTTTCACCTGTACCAAAGGGTTGGATCTATGTTAGGGAATAGGGTTTATCACTTGGAGTCCCTAGAACTTTAATCAACTTTACACAGTATGAGGTGTTAAGACTGAGCGATTTCTCTACCGGGGCATATTGTAGGGTTAGTCACGGTTGACCTTAGGTTTGGGACCGTGTATTTTAGGATTTCCATGACTCATTAAGCATCAGTTAGGAGACATAATAGTTGGTTTTGCACTTGAAGCAATAATCCAAAGGGGTGCAATGTCCGGGTGCCCCACTTTCTATCGATTGCCTTTCCTCTCATTTTTTATAGCATCTCTCTATCTTGTTCATTTTATTTCTTTTCATATTGATAATGTTCACACTACTATTGATCCATCTTCACTTTAGTTAAATAGCAATCCTTGTGTTTCTGATCACTATTCCCTGTGAATACGACTACCCACTCACCAGGGTATTATTACTTCGATAAACCCGTGCACTTGCGGTACATACGCAAAAAACGTGTTGTCACTTTTACTTGGCAGTCCAACAAAAAAAATTTACTTGCCACTCACTTAATATTGTCTACTCCTTTTTTTTGTAATGTCGCATATTTCTAATATTAACATTTGTTCTCTCTCTCTCTCTCTCTCTCTCTCTCTCTCTCCTCTCATACACACACACAAAATCATGCCTAGAATCAAATTCAAAGGTTGGTTTTTTATTGATAAGTGCTTGTGTGATAGGAATACGAAGTGTTCTTTCCTTATGATGAGCATTACTTTTATCAGGTTTTAGTGCTAATATGTGTGCATTTATGCTACTTTCATGCTACTTTCATGCATATGCTACTTCCAATGTAGATCATGAATGCACCATTTGGAGGAAATCTTGAGAAGGATCAAACGCGAAAATATAAGTCGGGCTCAAGATGCAAGAATGTGTGCTAACCTCTGTATATTCAAGTTAAGATAATGATTTGGAGAGGCACAATAGCAGACACATTCGAGTATCCCGGCTTGTACATTAATAGCAAGATCTTCACCGATGAAGCTGTTGTGGAAGAAGCAAAGTGACCTACAACGTAAATGTGTGCCCGTTTATGTTACCTCGATGAAAACATGGATTCAGGAGTGTTTCGGGCCGGTATTGTAGCAGGACACTATAGTAAATATTGTAGCAATTTATTTTAGCAGATACTGTTGACAGCCGGCCGAGAAAAGTGAATTCCAGAGAACCCACACTGGCGTGTGGAAATTCCACGGGCTGTGTTGTGAATCAACAGGGGCTTGTGGATTCCCGATTCCAGCCCTATTTAAGGCCGATTTAAGCCCCGATTTCAACATTCTTTTTGTCCATCTTTTCCCTAACTTGAGAGGGGCGTCGGTTACGGTTTGGAGAGGTATTGGCTAGGAATTGGGAGAGGTTCTACGGCTCAAACATCGCGCTCCATTTAGAAGAAGGTTAGTGGGAGAGCTTTCGTCGGCACCGATCTGATGAGGTACATGGATTATAACTAGCTCCATGGAGAGCTATACCCCCTAGTGGGTACTTGGATTTGTAAACCCTTGGATGTATTTGTTTCATTAAACCTTTCATTATGATTTCATTAATTGATGTTCTAATTTTGTTCCAATCTTGAATGCTTGATTGTGTGAATATTCCCTTAGAGTGACACTAGGGTTGAGGATTCTTATTGGTAACCCTTATGAGTGAGTGACACACCACGAGAGTTAGACAAAGCTAGATTGGAGAGGGTTGAGAGGGTGAGTCGAGAGGTAGCAGAGTGTCCCTTTTCCCCTCCGATGTGATTTATCCTACTTTCATTTCCTCAAGTTCTTTACGGTCATAGTAGAGTGAATGGGCTAAAGGATGACCTTCCGTTGGGGCTTAGTTGTAGAGGTAACGGAGTGAATCGTTGAAGTGATTTAGCACCTAGGGTTTAATTGTGACTAGGGACCTTCCACCAGGACCAAAGGGTTAGGTCTACATTAAGAAGAGAATTTATCACATGGAATCACTAGAACTCATTGCGATTCTATGCGAGTGCGAGGTTGAGAGATTGTTCAATTTCTCCTCCGGGACATGTACAGAGTTAGGCATGGTTGACCTTAGATTTGGGACCATGTATTGAAGGATCTCCACGACTCGTTAATGCATTAGTTAGAGAGCATAATAGAGGGTTTTGCACTTGAAACGATTGTCCTAGGTGGAACAATATCCGGGTACCCCATTTTTATCAATTGTCTTATCTCCCCTTTACTTGTGCTCTCTTTCTTGTCTCTTTTACTTTTGTTACATTATATCTTGTCACACAACTATTATTCACTCTATGATTAGCGAAGAAACAATTTAAGTGTTATTATTTTCTACTCCTTGTGGATACGATACCCACTTATCTGGGATTTATTACTTTGACAAACCCGTGCACTTGCGGGACATATGCAAGAGGCGTCTTGTCAAGTTTTTGGCGTCGTTGCCGGGGAGTTGGCGTTTAGAAATACTTTGCACTTTGTTTTCTTAGCTATTCATTCATTCATTCTATTTCACATCTTCTTTTTCTATCATCATTCTGATTTGTTTTCTTTCTTTGGGGCAGCTCCAGGTTATAACCCGAGGTAACCCGTCAATTTTGATTGAGGAGATCCTGAACTTGAACGTACACTCAGAAGAAGGGGAAAAGAACCTGTGCAAGAATCGTCTAATCAAGCTGAAATAGAAGTTGAAGGATCAGATAATATGGCAGAATAGAATAAGCAACAGAGGACACTTTCTGATTATGCTAGACCCTCAGTTTTGGGCACATAATCGAGTATTGTGCGACCCCCGATTACAGCTCCGAACTTCGAGCTGTAGCCAGCATTTATCCAAATGATTCAGCAATCAGCGCAGTTTAATGGTTTGGCCAATGAGAATCCAAACAACCATATAGAGAACTTCTTAGAAGTTTGTCATATGCTAAAGATTAACGGTGTATCGGATGATGTTATTAGATTGAGGGCTTTTCCGTTCTCTCTTAAGGGAAAAACCAAGTAGTGGCTACATTTTTTATCCAAGGCCTCCATCATGACTTGGAATGAGATGGTCGAAGCTTTTCTTGTTAGATACTTGTGCAGATGGAGTTAGAGTCATTGTTTGAGATATGGGAGCTCTTCAAGGATCTTTTACGAAGATGCCCACAACACAAATTTTCTGAATAGATGATCATTCAGACTTTATATAATGGGTTGAATCCGAGCACAACACAATTGCTAGATGCCACCACAGGAGATACAATGGGGAGTAAGAAACCAGAAGAAGCCCAGCAGTTGGTAGAAGACATGGCCATGAACAGTTATCAGTGGAATGCGCAGGAAAGGAAAAAGGTGGCCGGGCTTCATGAAATAGATGCAGTAACTTCATTGGCGGCTCAAGTGGAATCATTGAGTAAGAAGTTAGACCTTCTAACTTCTAATAGAGTGGCGGCCATGACTACTTGCACCGGATGTGGTGGAGGACATGCTTCCTCTGATTGCCCTATTCCTATTAGTGATACATCTTCAGTGGAGAAAGTCAATTTTGTGGGTAATGCAATGAGAAACCAAGGGAATCCATATAGCAACACCTAAAATCCAGGTTGGAAGAATCATCTCAATTTCTCGTGGAGCAACCAAGGACCACAAAAGGCCATGGCACCAATGGGTTTTCAACAACAACAAACCCTAAACATAGAAAACCGAGTTTTAGGCTTGGAAACCCGAATGACCAATTTAGAGAAGCCCTTGACTAGATTTGTGCAATCATCGAATACAAGGTTTCAATCAGTCGAGGCTACACTTCGCAACCACACTGCTTCTTTGCACAATCTTGAGAATCAAGTAGGGCAAATTGCGAAGTCTCTATTGGAGAGACCACAAGGAAGCTTGCCGAGTAATACCGAGACCAATCCTAGAGAGCATGTGAAGTCTATCACTTTGAGAAGTGGTCATGAAGTCGAGGGTAGGCTTCCGAGTGAGAAGCCCAATGTAGACGCACCCGCGGTCATAGAGGTTTAGGAGGGAGCAAGCAAAAAGAAGGAGGTGGCACCCCCACCTTTCAAGCCAAAAGTCCCTTATCCCTCTAGATTGAAGAATGACCAAGGGGATGAACAGTACAAGAAGTTCCTGAGTTTGTTTAAGCAACTCCACATCAACATTCCTTTTGTTGAGGCATTATCCCAAATGCCTAAGTATGCAAAGTTCTTCAAAGACTTGTTGACCAACAAAAGGAAATTGGAGGAGAGTGCCTCTGTGATTCTAGATGCTTCTTACTCGGTGGTCTTGCAAAAGAATATGCCGAACAAGAAGAAAGACCCTGGAAGCTTCATCATTCCGTGCAACATTGGCTAGTATTAACGTCATGCAGTATACTTTCTTTCCGAAGCTAGGCTTGGGAGAGCCTAGGCTTACTCGGATGACATTGCAACTGGTGGACCGTATGGTGAAACATCCGAGGGGCATCATTAAAGACATGCTTGTCAAGATGGACAATTATATTTTTCTTGTAGACTTTGTAGTGTTGGATGTCGATGAGAATGTGGATATACCTTTGATACTTAGGAGCCCATTCTTACGCACTTCCAAGGCATTGATCGACATGGACAGCGGGGAGTTGACACTGAGGGTTGGAGATGATAAGCTCACATACTGCCTCACCGAAGCCATGCGACATTCTCTTGACTTTGATGATACTCTTTACTTTCTGGACACTACTGATGAGATTGTTGATGAATATATGCAGGAAATATTCAATCCGGACCCGTACGAGGGTTTGTTCGACCAAGAGGTGGACAACGAGGAAGTAATGATGCTTGGTTCAACGGAAAAAGTACCATCTACTCCGGGGATCATGAAGAAGGTACTCCATAAGATAAAGAGGGCAAGGAGACGCCACCAGAAATGCCCCAAGGCTGTTGTGGAGGTGCGTGAACCGAACAAGTTGGATGAACCTCTGCTAGGTGGTACCAAGCCCGATAATTCCCCCTCTACCTTCAAGAGACTTTGCTCATCATGCTTTCAAGCTATGGGTAAGAGGGCAACCTTCATCTATGAATCCCCGTGAGGTAAGACAAGGTACGTCAAGCTTAGTGACATTAAACAAGCGCTTCTTGGGAGGCAACCCAAGTGTTTACTGTTTTCTTAGTTGTTAGTATAGTGTTTGCATGAATAAAATGTTGAGTGTTGGTGTCTTGATTTTTAGTTGCTTTTGCTGTGATTTTATTGCGGGCTCTTAATGTCATTGTGTGTTTTCATGTGGATTTGGCGAAGATTTGGTCATTTGAGCAAGTTTTTCATGTTTTAGCTGGTGTATTTTACATAGTAGGGCATGCTCTAAATGTGTATACATGTTTAGAAATTTTCTGTAGAGCCTGCAGAGTTTTCTAAGGCATCCAGAGAAAACACACGGGTGTTGGTATTTTCCACACTCCCGTGCGTCTACATTGCGAGCTCATCCAAAGAAGGCACAGGAGCATGGATTTGCCCCTGTGAACGACCTTGTGAGTTTCGCATGCCCGTAGGTAATTTCCGCACTGGCGTGCGTCTTCCTGCAGAGACTTAGCAATTTTTCCTGAGAGCAGACATGGCTATGGACTCACCCCTGTTGGTGATTCTATGATAAACGCACGGGCGTGGGTAATTTCCCCACGCCTGTGTGGATCTCTGTAGTAGAGCTCTCCTCTATCCCGAGAAGACACAGGGGCGTGTGCTTGCCCCTGTGAGTTAGACCTGTGAATGTCCACTCCCGTGCAAAATTTCTATACGGGCGTGCAAAACAAGTGATTCTTCTCGGTTGGACAGAGAAGCCATAGGGGCGTGCGTCTGCCCCTGTGGATCAGATGTACGGGCGTGGGTAACTTCCGCACGCCAGTGTGGTTGCATTCAGAATACCTTGAGTGTTTTCTCGAGAGTGCATAGGGGCGTGTGTCTACACCTGTGGGCTCTCCTGTGGTGGCACACAGGCGTGGGTAAGTGCCGCACGCCCGTGTGGATGTGCAGACATCATAAGGGATGCGATTTTCTTTATATATCTTTCGATCTCTGACACGCGTACAAATATGCGTGTAAACCGCAAGTGCACGGGTGTCGATGTAATAATTACCCCGGTGAGTGGGTAGTCGAATCCATAGGGAACAGGGCTACTAGTACTAACTTCTTCTCTGCTTTCTAGCCTAATGATAAATGGAAAGGTGTGGTGATCTAATGTTCGAAGAAATGAATATCGGAGATGAATATGCAAGGGTGAAATGGATGGAGATCTCAATCAGTAAAAGTGGGGTATTCGGGCAATGCTCCCCCTAGGATTCAGGTTTTAGGTACTGAATGAGAAAAGTGTTTCTATGAAGAGTAAGTTAAGTCGTGGAAATCCAAATATAATCGGATCCGGCCTCCCGATCACCGATACTAGTCCCCTACGAGGTCCCGGTGGAGAAATTGCTCAATCTCAACACCTCACACCACATATGACCGCAAAGCACTCTAGGGATTCCAAGTGGTATATCCGATTCCTAAAGATTGATCCAACCCTAATTCCCGGTGAAGGATCCTAACCCCTTACAAGGTCCTGGCGGAGAAATCTCTCAATCTCACGGCTCACACCAAATATGGTTGCATAGAGCTTAGGGAACGGAGATAGAATACACCAATCTTAGGGAAAAGGGGATGCTCACTATCTCATGACTCGCCCTCTCAACCCTCTTCAATCTAGAGATTCTAACCCTAATGGAGACCTCTCTCTCACCAAGGTAACAAATCATGCAAACCAAATAACCAAAAGATCAATAAGGCAAGAAAGCATTAGACAATCAAGATTAAAACTTAATCAAACTCGGATTAAATAAAAACACTAAGCAAATCCACAAAAGATGAGAATCCTAGGGTTCACAAGCCCAAATACCCTCTAGGGTTTTAGCTCTCCATGAAGCAACATACAAAACACAACATCAATGAATGAAAGTACATTAAAACCATAGAAATAAACCCCCTTATATATGAACTGATGGCCTTGATGGAGAGCTTCGACGTCTTGAAGGATCCACTCCGAAACTAGGTTCACTGGTGGCTTCCTTGATGCTATGACGGAGGAGGAATCGATCAAAGTTGGTGATGAAGCGCCTCCAAAGCCACAAAGACCTCCTCTCAAAACCCTAGCCATCTCACCCCTTAAGAGCCGCACAAAAGATGAGAAAGAATAGGGCAAAACGGCTATTTATAGGCCTTAGATCGCGCCTGTCACGTGCCCTCACGCGCCCGTGGGCTGCAAGAATTTCACGCAGGCGCGTGGAATTTCCACACGGGGAGCGTGGACAGTAATTTTGCTACAGTACTGCTACAGTGAAGTATCAGCAGTAAATTTCTACATTACTTTTATAAAACGCGGTCCAAACACTCTTCTCTTGAGGCCACATATCCGGGCATACATCCATGTGGTAGGCTATAAAACTTTTATTTATCAACGTATCTTTGAGAGGTCTTGCAATCTTCACAAAGAGAAGGAATATGAAGATGTGGCTGTCTTTGTGCCCTTCCAACTAGTGAATTGACTTACCCACATCTCCACTTTTATGAAATCCTCTCGTGTCTTGGTCCTTGAATTGAACAAGAACTCCCAACATTATGTCTTTATAGCCCATCTTTGCTTCCCTTTTACTCTTCAAGGCATTCACAACCTATATGCATAAAAGAACACCAAATACACAATATGAGACATAAACCATGTTAAAAATGATGCTCAATGCATGTAAAACATATATAAAAATATTTCTACCCAAGCACTTATCAATCTCTTCTCATTTTCACACGTCCAAACACTCAGAGGACA
The DNA here is from genome assembly GCF_009730915.1 of Dioscorea cayenensis subsp. rotundata. Lineage (NCBI taxonomy): Eukaryota > Viridiplantae > Streptophyta > Magnoliopsida > Dioscoreales > Dioscoreaceae > Dioscorea > Dioscorea cayenensis. The sequence continues at coordinate 12,681,595 of NC_052478.1, forward strand.
CTATCTCATGCTCTCCCGCCTTTCCACTGCTGGTTTAGAGAAGTTTTATTCAAGCATTCCCTTCTGATTTACAGATTTTGAACTTCATCTTGTTGGTAAACCTACTTCTCTATTTTATCTTCATCATTACTTGATTCTCTATGATTTCTCTGATTAAATGGATGAATATAACTCATTTTTATGCTAAAAATGGTTGACATGTTTTCACAACGAGTTTAAAAGCAATCTGGGGTATCTTTGGGGATTTCTGGCAAGGAAGCCGTGCGGTTTTCACACTTTGTGAATCCACACTACCGTGTGGATTCCTGCAACACTGATTTTTTTTAAGTAAACTAAATAAATTATTTTCCAAATTTGTGCAGAAATGGCCTCTAGTATGCGAACAAAGAAAGTAGTCAGTAAGCGTCGTCTAGAGCGCTCTCCCGAACCCGAACATATAGAGTTTGACATTCATGAACATCAGGTTCGGTTTGAGTATTTGTCCAAAATGAAGTTTGGTCTAACAAGGTTTCCGGACTCGAGTACTGTGTGGGAGATACAGAAGGCTAATAAGATGGCCGATGAAATTGAGAAAATGCTAGCTGTGGGCAATTGTCGTAGATTGCTCACCATTCATGATCCTGCCATCCATATGCCGACACTAGAGGTATTGGAATCGTTTGAGTTTGACAGATCATACCCAATTTTTGATAGTTGTGACGCCATACAGTTCAGAGTATTTGGGTGTCATTATAGTATGAGTGTCACACAGTTCTTGATCTCATTGGGGTTATATGATGAAGACTTTACTACCACAGAGGAGTATGAGCAGCTCCCTACAGACTACCCAGGTAGCTTAACCCCTCAACGTGCATATTGTCGATTATGTGGTCGTCGTTAGTATGAACTAGGGGTGTCGAAGGCTACCTATTTATCTCAACTGAGTTACAGATATATGCACGCTGTCCTGAGCTGATCAGTAAATGGACGTGGTGATAGCACTGGCGTTTTGAGCCAACAGGAGCTTCTCTACTTGTATTCCATGGTCCAGCACCGGCTGATTCATCTTGGCCACATACTAGCAGAATATCTGAGACATCAGGGTCAGTATACTAGGATCCGTGTTTTTTTCTCCGGCCCGTACATCACTAGACTCATTATCGTATGGGCCTACGAGACGCTATTAGAGAGATTGAGAAGACAATCATACCAACCCTCTTGGGTCTAGAGACGATTAGAAAAATGGGGATGCTTCACCGGTATGGGCGCGGAGTGCATGTACTGATCGTACCCAATCCGGAGATTCCTGATGGGAATGGTGATGCGACAAAGGGATCTCGGTTGGAACAGGATCCTTTGCCCATGCAGACTGACACTAAGGCACTACCGGTGGTAGAGGATCTGCCCCCAGTGCTCATGTTTTCACCATCTCGAGCTTATGATCGTTTTGAGAGGCTCGAGAGTGATGTGGGGGTGATACGGACGGAGATTGTTAAGACTCGCACAGAGATTGTGGAGGTCCGGGCGACGCAACCACGCGGTACACAGAGTTCATGGCACGTTTCGACATTTTACAACAGTTGCTAGAGCGAGATACGAGATCATCATTGGTGCTACGATTGCGGACTTCTTCGGCTCCTCCAACATCACCATCACCTAGTGCATCAACACCACCAGTAGTAGTAGAGCCAGAGCGTGACATCGACGCTTGATTCGTCATTTTTATTTCTTTATTTGCCTTATTTTTTTTGTTGTTAGACTTGCACTATTCAAAAAATATTTTCCTTCTGAGTATGTCTTTTATTTTTCTTTTATTTTGTCTCGAGTTATATTCATTGCTTTCTCTTCTATATATACTCGAGTTGTTTTTTGTTTTTATTGAGCTTTACTGAACCCCCTCATGTATGTGTGCAGGTGGTCTTCTCAGTATGGGAATTGAGAACTAGTCATGGACACGGCCAATGTGAACTTTAGTCCCAATGATTTATCTCCATCAAATGCAACACTAGGAGTCAAGGGAGTATTGTTTCAATTACCACTCTCATATCTATACTTGATTGCTTTATTTTTTTATTATGCTTGCATGGTATATTGTAGACAATGTATAACTTAAGTATTGGGGGGGGGGGGAGGAGTTTCATAGTACACATATCTTTTATATTAGTTTAATTGTTAGACATGCTCACATAGCCAATGGCAGTTCACCTTACTTGCAATAATTGTATTCTTGAGTTTAGAAGAGTTTTTAACATTGAATGTTCTCATTCTCTAGTTTCTACTTGAATTCGTAGGAATTTTTGCCTGATTCACACTTGTTGCACTACTCACTCTTTAAACTATTTTGGAAACTCAAGTTTGATGTTAAAGGGACTAGTTATAGTTGTTTCTTTTGTTAATTTCAAAAAAAATGAAAAAAGGAAAAGAAAGAACAAAATAGTTTCATTGTTTAGTTGTGCTTGTTGGGTGGAAAGAGCTACCACATATGGAGTATAAAGCTACTCTCATAAGTCGGATACTAATTATGCCCTAATGAGAGAAAGAGCTATCTCATGGGATGAGTGAAAGCTACCACCCTGGTAGAAAGAGCTACCATCTCGAAATTGTGAAAGCCACCTTAGCGGCCACTTTGAAAAGCGCTACCTTAGAGGATGTGTGAAGCTACTACCATCTTTTCAAATTTTCGTTACTTTTTTGTAATAAATAAGTCTCTTTTACTTAGAACTTTGAGGAGTATATCTTGGGTTGACTTGAGTGAGTTTACACACACTTACACGATTTCGGGTTTGTATCATTTTTAATTTAAGTTTTCAGCTAGAACATTGATTTTTCGTATTTAATGTTGAAACTTCCCTTACTTGCAGAATGTTATCTTTGTATGCTTTGGTGAATCTAAGGCCAAGCACTTCCAATATTTCCTTCATCTATGCCTTAATGTTTTAATTTTTTCTTGAGGACAAGCAAAAGCTTAAGTGTGAGGGAGTTTGATAAGTGCTTGTGTGATAGGAATACGAAGTGTTCTTTCCTTATGATAAGCATTACTTTTATCAGGTTTTAGTACTAATATGTGTGCATTTATGTTACTTTCATGCATATAGGGTTGTGAAGCCGAATGTTAGAGAAAGAAGCCAATGTAGATTGTGAATGCATCATTTGGAGGAAATCTTCAGAAGGATCAAACGCGAAGACATAAGTCAGGCTCAAGATGCGAGAATGTGTGCCGACCTCCGTGTATTCAAGTTAAGACAATGATTTGGAGAGGCACAAAGGCAGTCACATTTGAGTATCCTGGCTTGTGCATTAATAGCAAGATCTTCACTAATGAAGCCGTTGTTGAAGAAGCAAAGCGACCTACAATGTAAATGTGTGCCCGTTTATGTTACCTCGATGAAAACATGGATTTAGGAGTGTTTCAGGCCAGTAATGTAGCAAAACACCGTAGCAAACACTCTAGCAATTCATTGTAGCAAGTACTGTTCACAGCCTGCCGAGAAAAGTGAATTCCAGAGAATCTACACGGGCGTGTGGAAATTATCCACGCCCGTGCGGAAATTCCACGGGCCGTGTGGTGAATCCACAAGGGCATGTGGATTCCTGATTCCAGCCCTATTTAAGGCTGATTTCAGCCCCGATTTCAATCCCGATTTCAACATTCTTTTTCCCCATCTTTTCCATAACTTGAGAGGGGCCGTCGGCTAGGGTTTGGAGAGGTATTGGCTAGGAATTGGGAGAGGTTGTACAGCTCCGACATTGCGCTCCATTTGGAAGAATGTTAGTGGGAGAGCTTTCGTCGGCACCAATCCAGTGAGGTGTATCCTAGGCCGGACAAAGGGACCCTTGGACGAGTAAAGGCTTCTCCATAAGACCATCATCATGACAATCGAGGTGGTTTTCTATGGATTACTTGTTTTTACATTCGATTTCATTGATTGTAACTAGCTCCATGGAGAGCTAAACCCCTAGTGGGTACTTGGATTTGTGAACCTTAGGATGTATTTATTTCATTAAACCTTTCCTTATACTTTCATTAATTGATGTTCTAATTGAGTTCCAATCTAGAATGCTTGATTGTGTGAATATTCTCTTAGAGTGACACTAGGGTTGAGGATTCTTATTGGTAACCCTTGTGAGTGAGTGACACACCACGAGAGTTAGACAAAGCTAGATTGGAGAGGATTGAGAGAGTGAGTCAAGAAGTATCGGAGCGTCCCCTTTCCCCACTGATATGATTTATCCTACCTCTATTTCCTCGAGTTCTTTGCAGTCATAGTAGAGTGAATGGGCTAAGTGATGACCTTCCGTTGGGGCTTAGTTGCAGAGGCAACGGAGTGAACCGTTGACGTGATTTTAGCACCTAGGGCTTAATTATGACTAGGGACCTTCCACCTGGACCAAAGGGTTAGGTCTACATTTAGGAAGAGGATTTATCACTTGGAATCATTAGAACTCATTGCGATTCTATGCGAGTGCGAGGTTGAGAGATTGTTCAATTTCTCCTCCGGGACATGTATAGTGTTAGGGATGGTTGACCTTAGATTTGGGACCATGTATTGAAGGATCTCCACGACTCATTAATGCATTAGTTAGAAAGCATAATAGAGGGTTTTGCACTTGAAATGATTGTCCTAGGAGGAACAATATCCGGGTACCCCATTTTTATCGATTGCCTTACCTCCCCTTTATGTGTGCTCTCTTTCTTGTCTCTTTAACTTTTGTTACATTATATCTTGTCACACAACTATTATTCACTTTACGCTTAGTTAAGAAACAATTTAAGTGTTTTTATTCCCTAATCCCTATGGATACGATACCCACTCATCTAGGATTTATTACTTCACCAAACTCGTGCACTTGCGAGACATACGCAAGAGGCATTTTGTCATTTATTAAAAAAAAACCCTATACTCCAACATCAGAACTCTGAAGAGTCCAATTGTCCAAAGAAAAGAATTAAAAGCTTGGCTATTATCTTTAATGCTTCGATATTGAACATGATCACAAATTAAAATACCAATGTCCTCAGTCAAACTTCATCCTTGTCTGCTATGGTTAATGATCCATTTATGATGGAAAATTTAACAACTTGAATTAAAACTAATACCTTGGTAAATTTGAAGACTTCTGATAAGGTTGGATTAGCGTGAACAGTGAATTTTATGTCCTGTTTAGGAAAAAAATGATTGATGGTTATTTAAGGTCAAAAAAATATAAGTTAAATGACTGCTAAAATATGATTAGTTCTTTTAAGTATAATTGGTAGATATCAAATAATTGTCAGCCTAGGAGTAGATATGGAAACTGGAGTGGACTGTGAAAATGTTAGAGAAAATGATCAAGCATACAAAATCATTGATTTTTCATGTGTTGGCTACACTAATGTCATGTAAGGTTTTGTTAATTGTCAAGATTTGGCAAAAATATGATTAATTCTTTTGTTGTGGAAAAATTGACATGACTGTATGAAAGACTCTATTACAGTTGTTTGTATCACTCTAGAGGAGTATAGATTGGACTCAAAACCTAAGTTAGAGTTTTATTAAAAATAAAAAAGCATGAAGTAATTAAAATTATAAAGTAATTAATATGAGTGTTTATTAAGTCAATATTAATTGTAGTGACGTAAGTTTCTGAAATGAGAAACAAAGAATTGGAATAATCTCATAAATTGAAAAGGCGACACTATTAAACAATAACAATATGACAACAAACATAAATTCAGATAGCAGTCCCTCATTGCATAATGCACTTTCATAGCAAATTACAGTGAATAAGATACACACAGAAACACCGAAAGACAAAAATGCACTACTTCTAAACAATGTCTAAAGAACACTGAATTATAAAACTATACAGCAGAGGCTTACCTCTTACCTAATATTTCACCTTCATAGCAAATAACAGTGAATGAGTTATCAATATAATCATCAATAAACAAAAGGAACCACTTCTAAACAATGATGAAAGGACAACAAATAGAAAATTAGACAGCAAAGGCTCAGACACTGGATTACATCTTCATCGTAAATTATGGTGAATGAGTAATCAACATAATCATCAGAAAAAAAAATCTTCTATCTCGAAGAAATAATCTCTAAATTTTTCCAAAAAAAAAATAATGGCAAGCTCACCAGAAAAATATTGTTATCCAAGGAAATCAAGTGTTACAACTAGTTCATACAGCAAACGAGACCCTTGCATGGTTTTAATCCATAAATAACACAAGAGATGCCCCAAATATGTACTTTTACACTATTTGACTTTGAACTAAAGGAATTAATAGCTTTTCTAACCTAAGCAATTAATAGTAAGAATCACAAAGGGAAAATTGAAAAAGTGAAGTTCCAAACAAGTACTTGGAAATTGTACAATTTATCAAACAAGAATATGAATTCATTCCTTCTATTGTATAGTTATACTTGTTACATAGGGACCCACCACCCTAACTTCTCCATACCTGCAGTTGTGGGGAAGGTTTGGTAAGGGTATATGAAGCTAGAGAGAATTGGTCTCACAGGCGATGTGGGACTATGGACCTGAGCCACTACGTCCCAACACCCCCCCTGGGCCCACAACGGATGTGGGACCCAAGATCCTAGCTCATCCAAGGCACAGACCGGCATCGACGTGGGACCCAGCTCTGATACCATGTTAGAGGAAGGATAAGAAGAAGGAAAGATAGTGGAACAAGAGTACCTTGCTTGAACCAATACATGAGTGACCCTTTGGGTCTACATATAGAACATGATAAGTGTACATATATGTCTATACATACATATACATGTATATATATATATACAATACAACAATACATCTAACACCCCCCCTCAAACTCAAGGCGGATCGTGCGTCTTGAGTTTGGATAACATGAATAGATGGTGATCACGTGTCTATGCCTTGGTGAAGAAATCAGCCACCTGTACCTCTGTAGGAAGATAGTGAAGTGACACAGTCTGGGCACGTACATGGCATCGTGTGAAGTGTGCATCTACACCAATATGTTTGGTCAGCTCATGCTTGACCGGATCGGCAGAGAATCAAGGGCTCCAAGATCGCTCACAATGGATAGGAATGGGAGATGTGATCGGTACACCAAAGTCCTGTAGAATGGAACGCAGCCAAAGCACCTCCTGGACGGTGAGAAGCCAACGCATCGAACCTCACCCTCAAGACTAGACTTGGCAACAGAGTCTGCTTTCTTGGTCTTCCAAACAACAAGAGAAGATCCAAGAAAGATACAAGAATCAAAGCGATGTAGATCCGATCATCGGGAGAATCGCCCGTGTAGCATCGTAATAGGCCTGCAATTGAAGAGTGGACTGACGGGAGTAGAACAGACCACGAGATACAGTGCCACGAAGATATCGCAGTACCCGAATAAGATGAGCATAGTGAACAGAAGTGGGTGCCGCAACAAACTAACTAAGGATGTGAACTGCATGGGAAATGTCAGGACGGGTGACGGCTAAGTAGACCAAACTGCCAACCAGATGTCGATAGCGAGAAGGATCAGATAAAGGAATCCCATCAGAGGCACGAAGCTGCAAATGTAACTCCATCGGTGTAGCAGCAATACGGGTATCAGTCAAACCAGAGCGAGCAAGTAGGTCATGAGTATAACGCTGCTGAGAGAGACGGTAACCATCCGGATGAGATGTAATCTCAATACCCAAGAAGTAACGAAGCGGACCTAAATCAGTCATCAAGAAAGTCTCACATAACTTCTGCTTCACAAAGGTAATGTGAGCATAGTCATCACCGGTAAGAATCATATCATCGACATATAGAAGAAGAATAGTCTGCCCACGAGAGGAAGAGTGAATGAAGACTGCCGGGTCATGTATGCTCGGAGTGAAACCAGCTGCCTCAACCACTGTACTGAACCGCTCAAACCAGGCCCGTGGAGCCTGTTTGAGACCATAAAAAGCTCGGCGAAGATGATAAACATACCCCGGGGGCACCCGAAGGCCAGGGGGAGGAGTCATGTAAACCTCCTCCTTCAAATCACCATGAAGAAACGCGTTCTTCACATCAAGCTGATGAAGAACCCAACCACGAAAAGCAGCAACAGTAACCAAAGTGCGCACAGTGTGCATGTGAGCTACTGGGGCAAAAGTCTCCTCATAGTCGCGCCCATACTCCTGCTGAAAACCACGAGCAACCAAACGCGCTTTATAGCGCTCGAGAGACCCGTCAGAACGAGTCTTCACACGGTAGATCCAACGACAGGTGATGGGAACGGCATGAGGAGGAAGGGGAACAAGATCCCACGTATGAGTCCGAGTCAAAGCATCATGCTCCTCTGCCATGGCAGCCCCGCCACTCGTGAAATCGAATCGCTTCTGTAAGTTCCCCGGCTCAAAGACATCTCGAAACATCGGTGCTAGCGTAAGCATAACGGATAGGGGGATGTAAAGTAGAGCGATCGCGTAAAGAATAAGTGTGAGAGTGTACCTCAAGAGCTGGATCGATAGTGGGAGAGGTGTCAGAGATGACCAACCGAGATAGAGGCTCTGCAGGATCCCGACGGTGGTATGTGAAACGAACAGGTGGGTGAGGAAGAGGAAGCAAAGGAGGAGGGGAAGATACAGCAGGAGACTCAACAGATAAAAGAGGGGAAGACACTGCAGGAGACTCAACAGATAAAGGAGCGGAGGGGTTAAGAGAGGAGTGAGAAGGAAACTCGGCAGGAGGGTTGAATGATGGAGGAGAGAAAGACACAGAAGGATTATGCTCAGCCAAAGGGTTAGGAAAAAGAAAGGACAGAGGGACAGAGGGAGAAGGGGACTCAGTGGAAGAAGGAGAAGCATAGAAAGGTGTGGACTCATCAAACGTGACATCACGGGAGATGCGAATACGACGAGTGACGGGATCATAACAACGATAACCTTTGTGCTCAAGGCTATATCCTAGAAAAACACATGAAACAGACTGGGCTGTTAGCTTTGTTCTATCCCTAGGTGAGAGCAAAACAAAGCAGCGACAACCAAAAACACGAAGATGATCATAGCGAGGAGGTGTCCCATGAAGACCCTCACCTGGACTACGACTATTAGGATGAGAGGAGGGTTGTAGATTAATGAGATAAACAGCGGTACTGACAGCTTCAGCCCAGAAATGAGGAGGAAGAAAAGCGCCTAGAAGAAGAGCACGTGTCGTCTCTAAGATGTGATGATGCTTACGTTCAGCGACCCCGTTCTGAGGATGAGCCCCAGGACAAGATAACTGAGGCAAGGTGCCTTCAGAAGACAAAAAGGCATGAAAGGCGTGAGAAGTGTACTCACCGCCAGAGTCAGACCGAAAGGTCTTAATAGAGGCAGAAAACTGGGTATGGATCATAGCAGAAAAAGAGCGATAAATAGACAATAACTGGCTACGGTGAGGCATAAAATAAAGCCAGGTGAATCGAGTGTAGTCATCTATAAAAAGAACATAATAGCGATGACCACCTTTTGAGACAAAGGGAGCGGGACCCCAAACATCAGAGTGAATAAGTTCAAAAGGAGCAGTAGTCTGAGACACACTCAAAGGATAAGGACGTTGGAGTTGCTTACCAAGTTTACAGCTAAGACAGATGACATCAGAAGGAGGAGAGACAGCTCCTAAAACGCCATGACGAACAAGAGACGACATACGAGACGGACATAAGTGGCCAAGACGATGATGCCACTTATGATGAGACTGAATTGCAGTATAACAGTGATGTACTGGTTCAGGTGAAGATGGAAGACGAAGGGAATCCAATGCATAAACTCCATTTTGACGATGGCCAGTTCCAATCACCGTCCCACTGCGATCCTGCACACGACACGAGGTACGATCAAAGATAACCTGACAATCATGATCAGTAAGTTGGCTAACAAATATAAGATTCATGGATAAACGAGGAACATGAGAGACTGAAGGAATTGAGAAATCACTAGAAAAGAAATGACCAGTAGAGGAAACAGGAAGAAGTGTGCCATCAGCAGTGCGAACACGGGTGACGTGAGACGGTGAATGGGAATGGTGCAGATGAGTGGAATCAGGGGTCATGTGAAGAGAAGCACCAGAGTCAAGAAGCCAGAGAGGACAGAAATTACCTGAAGCAGATGAATCAATCTGAGTGGAACTCGCATATCCAGTAAAGGAGGTAGATTCTGCTAGATAGAACTGTTGGAACTGCCGGAACATATCTAAAAACTGTTGATCTCAGAGGGAGACAATGGAGCAAGAGAAGTCCGTAAAGTGAGGTGTTGGAAAAAGAGGTGGAGTCGATGAAGAAACAGAGAAGGTGAGTGACGTGCGGAAGCATAGAAGAAAATCGAGTCAATGAGAGTATTGACTCCGTGGAGGAAACCGGAGACATGTTCCTTCAAGATCGAACAAAAAGCGGGTCTAGAAACACCCATATTGTTTTTGTAAATAAATAAATAAATATATATATGAAGGGGCCCACTATATGGTTGCCACCTACAAAGTGGAAGCACTCTCCAAGGAAGGGCCCAGCATGCTTGCCCCTTTTTAGGTGAAAATAATAATAATATATCAATGGGGCTTATCAAAGTTGTCACATGCTATTTGGAAGATGCTTCAAACCGGATGCCATTGAGAAGCATGGTAAGGAAAAGGTGGGGAAAAATTGTGGATTGTTGTTGGGCTGGTGGTGGTGGGTTGTGCAATGGAGGACCGGTGGCGAGTGAGAGTCGAGTGCGAATCGCCAAGAACAAAAATGGGTTGGTGAAGCAAATTCAGATCTTGAACTGCACCCAAGTGCTTTTGCAAATGCCAAAGAAATGGAAATTGCTTTATTGTTGGTGAAAAGAGAGATACATGGTTGTAAGAAAGTAACAAGGCCGGTAAGTGCTAGGGCTTGAGTCTTCAAAAAAAGAATATATATATATATATATATATATATTTTTCGAATGAATGAATGAATGAAAAAATGATGGAGACTGTTCGCTGGTGGGGGAAACGGCCGGTGATGGAGAATTAGGGAAGAGAGACCGCCCGGATATATTTATTTTATTTTATGAATGAATGAATAAAATGATGAAGGAGACTGCATGGCTGATGAGGGAAGTGACCGGTGATGGAGAATTGCAAGAGAACAAAGAGTGGCCCGGATCCGGGTTTTGGATCCGGGTTTTTGGAAGAAAGAACTGGGGTGAGAAAGAATGTAGGAGCCGGCCACCCGGAGAGAGCCGGCGTGGCAAGTGAGAGAGGGGACTGGCAAGAGAGAGAGAGAGTCGGCGATGGCAACCGACGGCGGTGACCGGAGAGACCTAGACGTCTGATACCATGTTAGATAGGGACCCACCACCCTAACTTCTCCATACCTGCAGTTGTGGGGAAGGTTTGGTAAGGGTATATGAAGCTAGAGAGAATTGGTCTCACAGGCAATGTGGGACTATGGACCTGAGCCACTACGTCCCAACAATACTTTCCTAAATTATCACACCATTTATCATAGCTATTATGTCAAGAGTAAGGGGATACATGCTATATAACTCGTTTACTACATTATTGGAAAAATTAATGCCGGGGAAAGATACATTTACCATGGACTAGATGGATGTTATGTCCATCTATTTAACAAAATTCAGCTAGAAGGTGAAGTTAACAACCAATGTACCATATGAAGAAGATGACAAGAAATTGCTTGTATCATATTTATTTTACTGCCTTACTGGTTCACAAGATCATATTTATTACCAAGTGGAAAACTAATCAAATAAACAAATACAGTAGAGATCATAAGCCAGGAAGCACCAATGTTGGAAGTAATAGAATTAAGTAAAAAAAGGAAATAAACTTCGATCAAGACAAAAAAATTAAAGGAGAAATTACCTTCCCAAAGAGAACTTTCCAAACTGTGCTATGTACAAAAGATAAAATCCCTAGTAATCGCGTCTCCCTTCTGTTTCCCTACATTACAAAAGCAACTTTAGTACACCAATAGTGCAGGAAGAGATAACAAACAAGTTGATGATGGATGATAATGAAAACCATAGGCTTTACAAGTTCAAGTAGAACATGTTAGCCAATTGCTCTCTCGAGTTACAAACATTTAAAATTTGCTTTGACCACCTCAACCAGGAAAGATGTTTAAGTTTAGTACCTTAATGATTCTCAATTTCTCACAACTGGATCTTATATAAAGAAAGCAATGATATAGACTATTATTTAGCAGCTTGGTATCATTGATTATACTCTCACATGGCTTTAAGTCATCGAGGAACAAGTTTACTTGCACATATTATGCAATTGTTGGTGTCCTACATAAATTAATCAGCTTTAATTTGTGAAGTTTTCAACTTTTTTGACAACTTTTTTGAGATTATTACCATTTTAGAAGTTTTCAACACATGTTCCTTGCCCAACCACTGGACCTATATTAGTTTGTCTATTATCTTCTTCCTCTTGTATTTTAGTCTCTATGAAGTATCTCACAATATGAACAAGATATAGAAATAATAAACAACCTAGATAAAGAAATCACCTAAATTAAGTTAGAGGTTTTCTTTTAAGCAACAACATTTTGTCTTCTTTGCTTTGTTTCTTTCCTCTGTTTATGCTTATATACTAAAATACAGTAACACTTTTTAGCATTTTTTGACACTTTACAAGAAGAATCTAATGGATATACCACTTATATTAGAGATGGATGACATCCAAACTAGAGTGATTGAGTTTTTTTGTTAATGTTCCTCAAATAATTTTTATTTGTCAATGTTGCTCGGATCTCTGGGGTAATGTGTCTAGGGTTGTAGCAATTTTCATTTTCATATAGCCCTAAAAATTCAAATTGTAATCGTAGGTAAAGCTGATTATATTCCTCACAAAAATTATATTCGTTAGGAGGTTGGGTAAAGCCCAGCTATTTCTCTTAGGAGAAAAGTCTCTCATAAAAATTATATTCCTTAGAAAAATTGATTTGATGATGATTTACAATGAGTTGATTCACGATGAGTTTTATATTTTAATGCTTTTAGAACTTGTATTCTGCCAAATTCTAGAATTTGTGAAAGTTGGAAGTTTATTTGAGAATTGATTTTTTTTATATTTTATATATCTTATATTTAATTATTTGAAATTATTGAGCCACTATCAACCAACTGAAATGTGTTACACTTGCAGAAGTAGGACCCTACTAGATTGCCTATGCGAGTATAGAGCCATTCATGGTTGAGTCCATGGTTACAGTGGGTCCCCTTCTTTTCCATTTGTTGTGTCATGATTTAATAGTGGGTGTAGCCTCATATTTGAGTATTTAGGTTTTTGGTTTGTGTGTATTTGAACTATTAGTTTGTGTAAAAGTTGTCAGTTGTGTTTTGTAAGTCAGATTTTGTTTTACAAGGGTGTCAGTTTTCCAGTTAAGATGGGGTTTTAACTGATGGGTGCCACATTTACCTTGGCAGAAGTGGTGGGTGTGACATGAACAATTTTTAATTGTGAATTTAATTAGGGATTTTAATTTCGAGGTTGTTATGTTAAGTCTGTCTTTGAGGAAGACAATTTTATTCTCTCTAAGAGTTGGATGTTTATGGGTAAAGGTTCTTTTTGTGAGAACATTTTTTGCTAAAGTTAATAATAATAGTTACAATTTTGTTTCTTTTGATGACTCTTCTGATTTATGGCATTATCATTTGGGTCATGTTAATTTAAGTAAATTAAATGATATGATGAATCTTTATTTAATTCCAATGACTTATCGACAACATGAATCTTACACTACTTGTATGTTAACCAAGATAGTTAAACAATCACTTTTTTTTAGAGTAGAAGAAGTTCTAAAATAATAGAGTTGATTAATTTTGATGTTTGTGATTTATATGTTTGGCCTATTATAGGTGGCAAAAAATATTTTATAACTTTTATTGATGACTACACTAGATATTGTTATATTTATTTAATGCATTCAAAGGATGAACTCCTAGAAAAATTTAAAATTTTTAATGCTGAAGTAGAACTTCACTGTAAGACTTTTATTAAATGTTTAAGGTCAGATAAAGAAGGATAATACTATGATCCAAAATATTTTAAGTCTATTGGCATAATTTATCAAGTAACCGCTCCTTATTCCCCACAAGAAAATAGTATAGTTGAAAGGAAAAATACGATGCTAAAAGAAATGGTAAATGCTTTATGTTCTTACTCTAGTGTTCTTACTCTAGTTTAGCAAGTGGATATTGGAAATGAAGTATTACCAATTGCATGTTATATATTAAATATAGTTCATAATAAAGTAATAATATAACCACATATGAACTCTGGAAGAAAAGAAAACCCAATCTTAACATTTTTAAAGCTTGGGGTTGTAAGGGAATAGTAAAATTCCGGACCCTAAAAGAAAAAAAAATAGTGAAAAAGAATTGAATGCATCTTCTTAGAATATGCTAAAAATCGTGAAGCATATTAGTTTTTGGTAGTTGAACTAAATGATTCGTATTTTATAAATATAGTTATTGAGTCAAGGGATGCTATTTTTCAAGAAAATAGATTTAATTCAATTCCTAGACCAAAGAACATGTCACATTTAAATAAGAAAGTTAATCCAAAGGATAATTGACACACCCTTTTGCGTGTGTACAGCAAGTGTACGGGTTTATCGAAGCAATAATACCCCGGTGAGTGGGTAGTTGAATCCATAGAGAATAGTGATTAGAAACACAAAGATTTCTATTTAACTAGAACGAAAAATAAAATAATAGTGATGTGAATAAGAATCAATTCATAATAATAGTGTGTCACTCATCCACAAGGATTATCAAAATGGATTCTCAACCCTAGTGTCACACTAAGGGAAAATCAACTCAACAAGCATTCAAGATTGGAACTCAATTAAAACATCAATTAATGAAAGCATAATAAGAGGTTAAAGAAACAATATCATCCTAAAGTTTACAAGCCCAAGTACCCACTAGGGTTTAGCTCTCCATGGAGCAAAATACAATCAATAATGAAATCAAAAGTAAAAATATGCAATCCATGAATAAAACCCCATTGATGTTCTTGCGATGGTCTTGTGAATTGGTTAAGTCTTCTCCAAAGGTCCCTCGTTAAGCCTAGGGCACACCTCACCGGATAGGTGTCGACGAGAGCTCCCCCAATAACTCTCTTCCGAAGGAAATGCGGTGTCGAAGGCCATAAACATCTCCAAAAGCTTAACCAAAGCCTCTCCAAACTCTAGCCGCATGCGCCTCCAAGGTTGAGAAAAGATAGGCCAAAGGATGGAAAGAAGGATCCCTAAATCGGGCTGAAATCGTGAGTTAAATAGAGCTGGAATCGGGCATCCACATGGGCATATGGAATTTCCACACGCCGGTGTGAATCTCCAGGAAATTATTTTTTTTCCAGCCTATGAACAGAAACTACTACAGTAAATTACTACAGTGATTTACTACAATACTTAATGCATTACTCTGCCAAAATACTCCCGAATCCACACTTTTCATCGAGGCAACATAAATAGGCACATGTCCGTGCTGTAGTTAGCGTTGCATCTTTAAATAAAAACACATTTGACGACAATCTTGCTAGCATTACACAAGTCAGAACACATGAGTGTGACTGCCTTTGTGCCCCTCCAATTTGCATATTCACTTGAGCACAACGGAAGTTGGCACACACTTACATGTCTTTGTGCACAACTTGTGTATTCACATTTGTTCCCTCCGAGATTCCAACAACAAAGTGAAAACGCAATCTACTTTGGCTTCTTTCTTCTATACTTGTCTCTACTACTCTACATGCACAAAAGAACACAAACACACATGTATTAGCGATACAATCTGAGAAAAGTAATGTGTATCGTAAGAAAAGAATACTTCATATTACTAATACACAACCACTTATCAATAATATTTTCAATAATGATACATTAGAAGAGACAAAAACCTAGAAGGAGTAAGAGGATTAGGAGGGAAAAATCATATGGCCCTGATTTCTTTATGTTCCTTGTTAAAGGGACAAGTGAAAGGCTTCAAATTCATACACCTAATTGGTTTAAAATAGATGGTGATCCTAAAACATTTGAAGAGGCTATGCAATCCAAGATTCAACCTTTTGGAAAGAAGATATACAAGATGAAATGGGCTCAATAATAAAGAATAAAACATGGAATCAAGTAGACCACCCACTTGGTTCTAAAGCCATTGCTTGTAAATGGATTTTTAAAAAGAAATTAAAAGTAGATGGAACCATAGATAAATTTAAAGCAAGGTTAGCTACTAAGGGGTTTACAAAAAAAAGAGACGATAGTAGCTTCACACATCTTCTAAGGTAGCCCTTTCCGAAGTGGCCGCTAAGGTGGCTTTCACACTTTCGAGATGGTAGCTCTTTCTACCGGGGTAGTAGCTTTCACTCATCACATGAGATAGCTCTTTCTCTCATTAGGGCATAACTAGTATCCGACTTATGAGAGTAGTTTCATACTTCATAGGTGGTAGCTCTTTCCACCACAAATGCACAACCAAAACAAATATTTTTCTTTATTTTTCCATTTTTTTATTTTTTAGAAAAAACAAAAAAATTAAAACAATAAACAAAACTAACTAGTCCCTTAAACATCGAACTTGAGTTTCCACAAGGTTTCATGAGCGAGTAGTGCAACAAGTGTCAACCAGGCAAAAATTCCCAGAAATTCAAATAAAAACTAGAGTATGAGAACATTCAATGTTCAAAATTCTCCTAACTTAAGAATACAACCATTGCAACTAAGGTGAACTGCCATTTGCTACGTTGCATGTAATTTCAGTCAAAACTTGTGTAATGTACATGTGTAATGTGAACTGCCCTCAAGGTACGCATGAAAGCACAATAAAAAGTATAACATTCAAGATCATATGTGAAGGTGGGCAATTTAAACAATACTCCCCTAAACTCCTAATGGTACATTTGATGGAGCTATATTCCTTGAGAGTTAAGTTCCAATAGGTTGTGGAGCACACACGGCTATGTGAAAATCACATTGACCGTGTTATAACTAGTCCTCAATTTCCATACTCACAAGACCATCTGCACATAGACACAAGGATGATTCAGTAAAGCTCAACAAAAGCAAAATAAAACTCAAGTATATAAAGATAAAGCAATGAAATACAACTCGAGACAATAAAAATGAAAGATAAACTCATAAGGAAGATCCTTTTTGAGTAGTACAAGTCCAAAATAAAATACTGAAATGAAATACGAAAACAAGTAAAGTAAAAGACGTCTCAAGCGTCGGTGTAAACTGCTGGTACATCTGCTGCTGCTGGTGGTGCTACAAAATAAATGAAGATTGGGCGAAGAAAAGAGAAAGAGAAGCTTACCGATGAACTAATGATGAAAATCTATGAATGCGGTCGGAAAACAACCCTAGAACACTATAAATAAACGGTGAGAACTTGGGAGAGTGAACAGAGGCGTTTTGGGAGTTAAAGAATGAAGGGGCACGAGTCGGTTATAAAGAAAAGTCACGCCTCTTGACTGTCTTCGCATCCACATGGGTGTGTGAAAATTACCCACGCCCATGTGACTCTATAGGAGAGCTCACAGGGGCAGACATATGCCCCTGTGTGCTCTCGGGATATCCTCTGAACGCATCCACACGGGAGTGTGAAAATTCACCACGCCCGTGTGCCCGATCCACAAGGGAACCCACACGCCTCTGTGGCTTCTCTGTCTACCCGAAAAATGGCTAAGTGTTCCATAAGCCCCTGTGGAAATTCCATACGGGCGTGTGAATGCTCACAGGGGTACTCACAGTGGCATTCACACGCCCCTGTGTCTTCTCGGGATGGAAGAGAACTCTCTGCAGTGTTTCACATGGAATGTGGAAATTACCCAAGCCCGTGTGCCATTCACAGTGTCCTGTGTCTTCTCGGAATGGAGCTCTAAGGCTCTGCAGAGAAACACACGCCAGTATGGAAATTATCCACGGGCCTGTGACCGTCACAAGGTTGTTCACAGGGGCAGACACACGCCCCTGTGTCCTCGGGATGAGCCCTGAATGGAGACACACGCTAGTGTGAAAATTCCATATGGGTGTGTCTTCTCTGGATGACTTAGAAAAAATTACAGACTCTGTATAAAATTTCTGCACATTTACACATACTCAGAGCCTGCCTACATTATGCAAAACTAACTAGAGAATCATGAAAAACACACTCAAACGACCAAGAAACTTCGCCAATCACAATTAAGCACATGAAAACACCAACAATTCACGAGAAAAACACAGCAATAGCATGTAAAGATCAAGACACCAACACTAAAGCTCTTATTCATGCAAACACTAACTAAAACCTAGAAAAACACTAAAGACTTGGGTTGCCTCCCAAGAAGCGCTTGTTTTACGTCACTAAGCTTGACATGCCTGGCCTTACCTCACGGGGGCTTATAGATGAAGATTTCTCTCTTACCCATGACTTGAAAGCATGATGAACATAGTCTTTTGAAGGTAGAGGGGGAGTTATCGAGCATGTTACCACATGAGGGTACATCACTCTTACTCCATTCTTGCGCATCCCCATTAGCCTTGGGGTATTTCTTGTGACATCTCCTTACTCACTTCATCTTTTGGATCATCCTCTTCATGATCCCCGGGGTAGGTTGCATCTTGTTCTCTGGATCAAGCATCAAAACCTCTTCATTCTCCACTTCTTAGTCTAGCAACCCCTCGTATGGGTCTGGACACAAAAATTCCTGCATGTGCTCATCCACAATCTCATCAGTAACATCTAAAGAGTAACAAGTGTCATCAAAGTCACGAGAGTGTTTCATTGCTTCGGCGAGACGATATGTGATCTTTTCTTCTCCAATGCGCAATGTTATCTCGCCTCCATCCATGTTAATAAGTTCCTCGGAGGTTCGTAAGAAAGGTCTTCCTAGAATTAATGGAACCTATACATCTTCATCAACACCTAGCATAACAAAATCTGCAAGAAAAATATACTTGTCAACCTTCACTAAAACATCTTCAATTATACCTTTAAGATGACGAACGGAGCAATTGGCCAGCTGTAAAGTCATGCAGGTTGGCCTTGGTTCTCCCAACACCATTTTCTGAAACAATGTGTATGGCATGACATTGATACTAGCTCCCGAATCAACCAAAGTTTTTTCTTCCCCCAAACCTCCGATTACACAAGGTATGTTGAAGCTTCTTGAATCTTTCATTTTGTTTGGTGAATTTTTCTAAAGCATTGCCAAACAATTCCTTTCCAAAACCACAACCACACTTTCCTCTATCTTCCTCTTGTTGGTCAAGAGGTCCTTCAAGAACTTTGCATAACGAGACATTCAGGACAATGCCTCTACAAACGAAATGTTGATGTGCAACTATTTGAATAGATCCAGAAATTTCATGTTTTGCTCATCAGTTTGGTCCTTCTTCAAACATGCTAGATAAGGAATTCTTGGAGTATATGAAGGGGGTGACACAACTAGGTGCTTTTCCTTGTCTTGCACCTTATCTTTTGGCTTTTCTTGAGGAATTTCAGCAGTCTTCCCAGTGGGGATTTTAGCTTGAACAATTTCAGAATTTTCTTTGGCAGTGATCTTTTCTTGGAGAGAGCATTTTACAAGTAAGGGAAATTTCAACAATAAATACAAAAAAATCAAAGCTCTAGCTAAAAACTTGAATAAAAAAGGACAATAAACCCGAAATCGTGTACGTGTGTGAACTCACTCAAAACAACCCAAGGTATACTCCTCAAAGTTCTAAGTATAAGGGACTTATTTATCTACATAAGTGACAACAATTTCAAAGATGGTAGTAGCTTTACACATCCTCTAAGGTAGCCCTTTCCAAAACAGCCGCTAAGGTGGCTTTCAAACTTTCGAGGTGGTAGCTCTTTCTACCGGAGTGGTAGCTTTCACTAATCCTATGAGATAGCTCTTTCTCTCATTAGGGCATAGCTAGTATCCGACTTATGAGAGTAGCTTCATGCTTCATAGGTGGTAGCTCTTTCCACCCAACAAGCACAAATAAACAATAAAACTATTTTGTTCCTTCTTTTCATTTTTTCAATTTCAATTTTTTTTTTCAGAATTTAACACAAGAAACAACTATAACTAGTCCCTTTAACATCAAACTTGAGTTTCCAAAAGAGTCTAATAAGTGAGTAGTGTAACAAGTATAAATCGGGTAAAAATTCCTAGACATTCAAGCAAAACTAGACCATGAAAATATTCAATGTTAAAAATTCTCCTAAACTCAAGAATAGAATCAATGCAACTAGGGTGAACCGCCATTGGCTATGTGAGCATATATCAATCAAGAACAATAGAAAAGATGTGTGCACTATGAAACTCCCCCCCACACTTAAGTTGTACATTGTCCGCAATGTACACATGCAAGCTCACTCATAGTGTATATCAATGAAGAATATATGTGGGAGAAGCAATCAAAACAATACTCCCCTGACTCCTAGTGTCACGTTTGATGGAGCTAAGTCCTTGGGAGTGATGTTCCGACGGGTTGTGAAGCTCACATGGGCAAGTGCCGAAGCACCTTGGCCGTGCCCATGACAAAGTCTCAATTCCCAAGATGACAAGACCATCTGCACGCATACACGAGGGGGTTCAGTGAAGCTCAATAAAAACAAAATCAACCCGAGTATATAAAAGATAAAGCAATGAATACAACTCGAGAATCAACATGCGAATAAACTCAGAAGGAAAGTCTTTTCTGAGAATACAAGTCTAAAAATGAAGTGCATAAAGGTAGAATAAAGTAAAGTCAAGTGTCAGTGTCGCCCTTGGGCTCTGGAGCTGCTGCTGGTGAAGACGCACATGGTGGGTCCACCAGTGCTGGGGTAGGGGATGGAGGTGCAGGAGATGCCGAGGGGGGCTGAGAAGTCCTCGGTCGTAAGACAAATGAGGAGGCGATGTCTCGCTCTAAGATCTATTGTAATATATCAAAACGTACCATGAACTCTGTGTACTGAACAGCCTGTGCTGCCCTGATCTCTGAAATCTCTGCTCGGACCTCAACGACCTTTGTCCCTATCACCCCCAAAGCACTCTCGAGCCTCTCAAAGCAATCATGAGCTCGAGATGGTGAAAACATACGCACGGGGGATGCTTCCTCTGCCACTTGAGGTGCCTCGGTCTCCATCTGTGCTGGCTGAGGCTCAAGAGCGGGCGGAGGTGCCCCGGCTTCATCACCCTCATCCTCGGCTATCTCTGTAGCTGGTAGCACTAAAGCGAAAACCCCTGTCCGAACCCTGTGGACCATGTCCATCAACCTCATCGTCTCTAGGCTCAGGGGAGCAGGTATACTCGTCTTCTCGGCCCCGCGAATCGCGTCCAAGAGACCCATGCCCAATACTAATCTCGTGATGTAAGGGCCCGAGAAGATCACTCCCAGTCTAGCATAATGCCTCTGATATCTGATGTACTCTGCCATGATGTGTCCTAAGTGAATCGGTATGCGCTGCATCATCGAGTACTAATACAGAAGTTCCTATCGGCTCAAAACACCAGTGCTATCACCAGGGCCATTCACCAACCTACTCACGATGGCATGTAAATATCTGTATGCAGGTCGGGAAAGGCACGTGGCCTTGGACACCCCCGGCTCGTACTGACCCTGACCACATAGCACTCTGTAAGCTCTCTGCGGGGTCAAGGCTCCAGGATAATCACTCGGTAACTGAGCGTACTCCTACATATCTGTGAATGCCTCCTCATACAAGCCGAGCAGAATAGAAAACTGAGTGATGCTCAAACTATTGTGGTGTCCAAATACTCTGAACTAAATAGTGTCAATACTGTGGAAGCTCGCGTAAGATCTATCAAACTCAAATGATGATAATACCTCCAGTACGAGCTCTCGGATGGCTGGCTCTTTAATTGTCAATAACCGGCTCCAACCACCTACTGATACGAGATCCTCAACCTCATTTGCAAACTCATCTCCCTGCTGTAGATCTCTCAGTATGCTCGTATCTAGGAATCGAGTTTGTCCAAACCAAACTCTCGACAACCTCTCAAAACGAACCTGGTGCTTGGGAATAGTGAAACTCATGCCCTTAGGCTCGGAAGATGACTCACGCGGCAGCTTATCCATCTTCTTCTTTGGCCGAGGAGCCAAAGTCTGCAAAATTTAAAATACAATCGATCAAACAGGTTGATTAGCCAATGCTGCAGAAATCCACACAATCGTGTGAAATTTCCACACGCCCGTGTGGATCCACGGGGCGTGAAATCCGCACGGCCGCGCCTTAAAAATCCAACAACGCACCGTGAAATCACTTCTACTTCGTTCTAAAACACAAATAATCTTTCGAATTGAAGATACGAAGCATTTTTCATTAAATTAATCGATGAAAACCATGAATTGGCAAAGAAAATGATAAATAGGGCTTACCGACGAGATGTGATGAGAAAATGAAGATCCAGCCGGAAAACCTCGCAAAAATCCTACCAAATCAGTACTATGAAGTCGGAGAATGATGTGAGAATGTTTTCAGACGAATAGAGGATGTGAAGAAGGAGAGAAACTAGTCTTCTTTAAAAAGAACTCGCGCCCCTTGGCGTTCTGTGCATCCACACGGGCGTTTGGAAAATCCCTACGCCCGTGCGCCTCATTACAAGAGAGCCACAGGGGCGTACACAAGCCCCTGTGCGCTCTCGGGAAAACACTCCTTCCACTCTGACTGCTCTCGCACGGGCGTGCGGAAAATACCCACGCCCGTGCGCCCGACCCACAGGGGCAGCCGCACGACCCTGTGCCTTCCCTGAACATCCGAGAAAATTTCCAAGTGTTCTACATGCTAGTGCGGAAATTCCCCACGGGCGTGGTCATTAACATGCCCAACTCACAGGGGCAGCCACACGCCCCTGTGTCTTCTCGGGATGGAGAGAACTCCTCTGCAGAATTTCGCACGGGCGTGTGGAAATTACCCACGCCCATGTGTGGTTCACAAGGTCGCCCACAAGGGCGAGTCCACGCCCCTGTGTGCTCTCGGGATAATCCGCCCAACTCTGCAGGAATTCACACGCCCGTGCGGAAATTACCCACGGGCGTGTGACAGTCGCATGGTCGTTCACAGGGATAGCCGCACGCCTTTGTGCCTTCTCTGGATGAACTCGCAATAGATATACATGGGCATGTGGAAATTCCACACGCCCGTGTGTTTTCACTAGATGCCTTAGAAAAACCTGCAGGCTCTGCAGGAAATCTCTGAACATGTTTACACACTCAGAGCCTGCCTTATTATGCAAATTTACCAGTGAAAAACATGTAATTGAGCTCAAACGACCAAACTTCGCCAATTCCACATGAAAACACACGATGACTTAAAAAAAAACCCACAATAAAATCGCAGCACAAGCATCTAAAAATCAAGACACCAACACTCCACAATTTATTCATACAAAACACTTCATTATTTAACTAAGAAAAACAGTAAACACTTCGGTTGCCTCCCAAGAAGCGCTTGTTTAACGTCACTAAGCTTCACGCACCTTGTCTTAACTCACATGAGTTCATAGATGAAGGTTGCCCTCTTACCCATGACTTGAAAGCATGATGAGCACAATCTATTGAAAGTAGAGGGCGTATTATCGGGCTTAGGACCACATAGCAATGATTCATCCAACTCCTTCCGTTTACAGACGTCTCCAATAGCCTTGGAGTGTTTCCGGTGGCGTCTCCTAGCCCTCTTCATTTTCTGGAGCACCTTTTTCTGGATCCTCGGGGTATAAGGTACTTCTTCCGTCGATCCAAGCATCATTACATCTCCATGTCCATCCTCTTGGTCGAACAAACCTTCATACGGATCTGGATTGAACATTTCCTGCATGTATTCATCAACAATCTCATCAGTAGTGTCTAGAAAGTATAAAGTATCATCGAAATCAAGAGAATGCTGCATGGCTTCAGCAAGGCAGTATGTGAGCTTGTCATCTCCAACTCTCAATGTGAGCTCTCCGCCGTCCATATCAATCAATGCTTTGGAAGTCCGCAAGAACGGTCTCCCAAGTATCAAGGGTACATCCGCATCCTCATCGACATCTAACACTACAAAGTCAACCGAAAAAATGTACTTGTCTACCTTAACAAGCACATCTTCAATGATGCCTCTCAGATGTTGTACTGTTCGGTCCGCTAATTGCAAAGTCATCCGAGTAGGCCTAGGCTCGCCGAAGCCTATCTTTTGAAATAAAGTGTATGGCATGACGTTGATACTAGCTCCTGAGTCCGCCAATGCCATTTCCTCACCTAGATTGCCAATATTACACGGAATGATGAAGCTTCAAGGGTCTTTCTTCTTGTTCGGCATGTTCTTTTGCAATACCACCGAGCATAAAGCATCCAAAACCACTAAAGCACTTTCCTCCAACTTCCTCTTGTTAGTCAACAAGTCTTTCAAGAACTTCGCATACTTAGGCATTTGGGCCAATGCCTCAACAAAAGGAATATTGATGTGGAGTTGTTTGAACAAACTCAGGAACTTCTTGTACTGTTCATCCCCTTGGTTATTTTTCAATCTAGAGGGATAAGGGATTCTTGGCTTGAAATGTGGGGGTGTCACCACTTTCTCTTTGCTTGTCCTCTCTTCTACCTTTATAACCTCGGGTGCGTGTTCTTTTGTCTTCTCACTCGGAAGCCTACCTTCAACCTCATGACCACTTCTCAAAGTGATCGCCTTCACATGCTCTCTAGGGTTGGTCTCTGTATTGCTCGGCAAGCTTCCATGTGGCCTTTCAGAAAGAGACTTCGCAATTTGCCCCACCTGATTTTCAAGTTTATGCAAAGAGGCGGTGTGGTTACGAAGTGTAGCCTCGACTGATTCAAACCTTGTATTTGCAGATTGCACAAATCTAGTCAAGTGCTTCTCTAAGTCATTCATTCGGGCTTCCAAACCTGAGACTCTGTTTTCCACCTGAGGTGCTTGTTGTTGTTGTTGGAAACCCGGTGGCCCCATGGCCTTTTGTGGACCCTGATTACTCCATGAGAAATTGGGATGATTCTTCCAACCCGAATTGTAGGTATTGCTATATGGGTTTCCTTGAGGTCTCATGCCATTACCTACAAAATCAACGTTCTCCACCGAAGAAACATCACCGATATAGATCGGGCAATCGGAGAGAGCATGTCCTCCACCACACCCGGTGCAATTAGTCACGGCCGCCACTCTATTTGAAGTTAGAAGATCTAACTTCTTACTCAAATTCTCCACTTGAGCCGCCAATGAAGTTACCGCATCTATTTCATGGAGACCAACCACTTTTTTCTTCTCCCTAGCATTCCATTGGTAGCTGTTTAACCCTATTTCTTCAATTAACTGACATGCCTCATCGGGGGTCTTGCTACCTAAGGTACCTCCTATTGCCACATCCAAGAGTTGCCTTGTATTTGGGTTCAAACCATTGTAAAAGGTCTGAATAATCATCCACTCCGGGAATCCGTGTTGCGGGCACTTTCTCAGGAGCTCCTTGAACATTTCCCATATCTCGAATAGAAACTCCAATTCCATCTGAACAAAGGATGAGATCTCATTCCTAAGCTTTGCTAATTTTCTGGGAGGAAAATAACGGGTCAGAAAAGCTTCTACCATCTCCTCATACGTGGTAATTGATACTCTAGGCAATGAGTGTAGCCACTGCTTCGCTCTCCCCCTTAGGGGAAATGGGAAGGCTCGCAACTTGATTGCATCATCCGTCACCCTGTTTATCTTCACCATCTCACACATCTCAAGAAAGCTCTCTATATGAATGTTTGGATCTTCATCGGCCAAACCATTGAATTGTGCAGATTGCCGCAACATGTGGATGAATGTCGGCTTCGGTTTAAGTTCTGAGCTGTAATCGGGGGATGCACAATACTCGATTGTGTCCCCAACACTGAAGGTCTGGCATAATCGGATAATGTTTGCTGTTACTCATTCTATTCTGCCATGTTTTCAGATTCTTGCACTTCCAAATCAGCTAAATTAGACTGTTCTTGCACATGCTCTTTCCCTTTTCTTCTAAGTGTATGTTCAAGCTCAGGATCTCCTTCAATCAATATTGAAGGATTCCCTCGGGTCATAACCTGGAGCTGCACCAAAAAGAAAGAAAAAGAAATCAGAACGATGATAGAATAAGAAGATATGAAATAGAATGTATGTTGAAATAGCTAAGAAAACAAAGTGCAAAGTATCTTTAAACGCTACTCCCCGGCAACGGCGCCAAAAACTTGACAAGGTCCCCATGCGTATATCCCGCAAGTGCACGAGTTTGTCGAAGTAATAATCCCAGATGAGCGGGTGTCGAATCCACAGGGAGTAGGGAATAAAAACACTTAATCTGCTTCTTAGCTATGTGACAGATTAATAGTTATAAGTGTGACAATGATTCAATTCTCAAAAGTAAAATCAACAAGTAAGAGAGCACGAGTAAAGGAGGAAGGTAAGGCAATCGATAAAGATGAGGTACCCGGATAATGCTCCGCCTAAGACGATCGTTTCAAGTGCAAGAACCCTCTATTATGCTTCCTAATCAATGCAATAGTGAGTCGTGGAAATCCTTCATTATATAATCCCAAATCTAAGGTCAACCATGCCTAACTCTATACATGTCCCGGAGGAGAGATTAGATAACCTCTCAACCTCGCACTCGCATAGAGTTGCAATGAGCTCTAGGGATTCCAAGTGATAAATCTCTTCCTAATTATAGACCTAGCCCTTTGGTCCAGGTGGAAGGTCCCTAACCACGATTAAGCCCTAGATACTAAGATCACCTCAACGCTTCACTCCGTTGCACGCGCAAATAAGCCCCAGCGGAAGGTCATCCCTTAGACCATTCACTCTATTATGGCCGCAAAGAACTTGAGGAAAGGAGGTAGAATCTATCACGTCGGAGGGGAAAGGGGACGCTCCTGTACCTCTCGACTCACCCTCTCAACCCTCTCCAACCTAGCTTTGTCTAACGCTCGTGGTGTGTCATTCACTCACAAGGTTACCAACAAGAACTCTCAACCCTAGTGTCACTCTAGGGGAAATGTTCATACAATCAAGTATTCAAGGTTAGAACTCACAATAAACATCAATTAATTGAAAGCATAATTAAGAGATTCAATGAAACAAATACATCCTAGGGTTCACAAATACCCAAGTACCCACTAGGGGTTTAGCTCTCCATGGAGCTAAGTACAATCAAAGAAATAGAATGTAAAAGCAATGAATCCATAGAAAACCCCCTCGATGGTCATGTCGATGGTCTTGTGGAGAGTCCTCTACTCGTCGCAAGGGATCCTTTGTCCGGCCTAGGATACACCTCGCCGGATCGGTGTCGACGAAAGCTCTCCCAATAACCTTCTTCCAAACGACGCGCGATGTCGGAGCCGTAGAACCTCTCCAAAACCCTAGCCAATACCCCTCAAAACCCTAGCCGAAGTCCTCTCTCAAGTTGGGGAAAAGATGGAGAAAAGAATGCTGAAATCGGGGCTGAATCGGATTTAAATAGGGCTGGAATCGGGCGACCACACGGGCCTGTGGATCTTTCAGACGTCCATGTGGAATTTCCACACGGGCGTGGATAATTTCCACATGCCCGTGTGGGTTCTCTGAATTCCTGTTTTCTCGGCCGGCTATGAACATTGTTGCTACAGTACTTTGCTACATTTCTCTGCTACAGTATCTGGCCTGAATAGCTTCCCGAATCCATGCTTTCATCGGGGTAACGCAAACGGGCCCACGTTCACGTCGTGGATCACTTGCTTCTTCAATGATAGACAAGTTGGTGGAGCTCTTGTTCTATGTGCATAAGTCGGAATGCTCGAGTGTGACTGCCCTTGTGCCCCTCCAAAAAGATTTGTCAACTCGAATACAAGGAGGTTGGCACACACTCTAGCATCTCACACCCGACCTATGTCTTTGCGTTTGAACTTTAGCAAGATTTCCCCCAAAATCGGTGCATTATGATCCACATTGGCTTCTTTCCTTCATAATCGGCCTCACAACCCTACCTGCACGAAAGTAAGATAAAAACACACATATTAGTGTAAAAACCAGAAAAGAGTAATGCTCAACATAAGGAAAGAATGCTTCGCATTAATATCACACAACAACTTATCACATACAGGGTTGTGGAGCCGAAAGTTAAAGAAAGAAGCTAATGTGGGTCGCAAGCGCACTATTTGGAGGAAATCTTGAGAAGGTTCAAACGCGAAGACATAAGTCGGGTTCAAGATGCAAGAATGCGTGCTAACCTTCTTATACTCAAGTTAGCACTATGATTTGGAGTGGTACAAGGGCAGTCACATTCAAGCATTCCTGCTTGTGCATGTATAGCAAGATCACCACCAACGTGTCCATTATTGAAGAAGCAAAACAACCGGCTGAAACTGAGCAAAACAGAGAATCTACACGGGCGTCTGGAAATTCCACACGCCCGTGCTAAAAATCCATAGGGGCGTCCACATTGGCATGCGGATTCCCGATCCCAGCCTATTTAAAGCCGATTTCAGCCCCGATTTAAAAATCTTTTCTCCATCTTTTCCCCAACTTGTGAGAGGGCTGCGGCTAGGGTTTGAAGAGGTATTGGCTAGGAATTTGGAGAGGTTCTACGGCTCCGACATCGCGCTCTGTTTGGAAGAAGGTTAGTGGGAGAGCTTTCATCGGCACTGATCCGGCGAGGTGTATCTTAGGCCGAACAAAGGAACCCTTGGACAAGTAAAGGACTCTCCACAAGATCATCGCCATGACTATCGAGGGGTTTTCTATGGATTCTTTGCTTTTACATTTGATTTTATTGATTGTAATTGCTTCATGGAGAGATAAACCCCATGGTGGGTACTTGGATATTTGTGAACCCTAGGATGTATTCGTTTCATTGAACCTCTTTATTATGTTTTCAATTAATTAATGTTTTATTTGAGTTCCAATCTTGATTGCTTGATTGTATGAATACTTTCTTAGAGTGACACTAGCGTTAAGAGTTCTTGTTGGTAACCCTTGTGAGTGAGTGACACATTATGAGAGTTAGACAAAGCTAGATTGGAGAGGGTTGAGATGGTGAGTAGAGAGGTAGCTGAGCGTCCCCTTTCCCCTTTGGTGTGATTTATTCTACCTCCATTTCCTTAAGTTCTTTGCGGTCATAGTAGAGTGAATGGGCTAAAGGATGACCTTCTAGTGGGGCTTAGTTGCGTGTGCAATAGAGTGAAGCATTGAAGTGATTTTAGCACCTAGGGCTTAATTGTGGCTAGGGACCTTCCACCTGGACTAAAGGGTTAGGTCTACATCTAGGAAGAAGATTTATCACTTGGAATCCCTAGAACTCATTGCAATTTTATACGAGTGCTAGGTTGAGAGGTTATTCAATTTCTTCTCCGGAACATGTATAGAGTTAGGCATGGTTGACCTTAGATTTGGGACCATGTATTTAAGGATCTCCATGACTCATTATTGCATCAGTTAAGAAGTATAATAGAGGGTTCTTGCACTTGAAATGATTGTCCTAGGCGGAGCAATATCCGTGTACCCCATTTACATCGATTGCCTTACCTTCTCATTTATTTGTGCTCTCTTTCTTGTTCTTTTACTTTTGTTATTTCACATCTTGTCACACATATCATTATTCATCTTTCACTTAGTTAAGAAATAATTTAAGTGTTTTTATTCCCTACTCTCTGTGGATACGATACCCCACTCATCTGGGATTTTATTACTTCGACAAACCCATGTACTTGCGGGACATACGCAAGGGGTGTTGTCAAGTTTTTGGCGCCGTTGCCGAGGAGTAGGCATTTAGAGATACTTTGCACTTTGGTTTCTTAACTATTCATTCATTCATTCTAGTTCACATCTTCTTTTCTATGATCGTTATGATTTGTTCTTTTTCTTTGATTACAGAAAAATAAAAATAAAAATATGATTGACATGCCCGAGTTATTCGACACTATCACGGGAATAGTTGAAAATGTGAAACAGAAAATTCAACTATTTGTCGTACAAGACATACGGTGTAATTCCCCGTAAGAATAGTACACTATTCAATAGCCCATGGAAGAGTCAGTTAAAGAGTACATTTGGAGTATGCCTTCTTGATGGAAGAATCTAAACTCCCGGTGATTGTGGCTTCAAACTTGTCTGTAGATCAAAAGGGCAATCTTGTTAGCAAGTTGAAAAGGCATAAGTTAGCTATTGCGTGGAAGATTTTTGACATTAAGGGCATAAATCCATCATTCTATACTCACAAAATCCTAATGGAAGATGACTATAAATCTGTGATGCAACCTTAGAGAAGATTAAATCCGAACATGATGGAAGTCGTCAAGGCAGAGGTGGTGAAGCTCCTAGATGCAGGGATCATTTACCCCATATCTGGTAGTGCATGGGTGAGTCCAACACAAGTGGTTCCGAAAAAAGGAGGGATGACAGTTGTGAGAAATGAGAAGAATAAATTAATTCCAACTAGGACACTGATAGGATGACGAGTTTGCATTGATTATAGAAGACTAAATGATGCCACTCAAAAAGATCCTTTCCCATTGCCATTTATCGATCAGATGTTGGAACGATTGGGAGGGAGTCGATTTTATTGCTTCCTTGATAGTATGTCGGGATATTTTCAAATCCCCATAGCTCCAGAAGATCAGGAGAAATCCACATTTACTTGCCCTTATGGTACTTTTGCTTACAGGAGAATGCCTTTCGGATTGCGTAATTGATAAGTGATTGTGTGATAAGAATATGAAGTGTTCTTTTTTTATGTTGAGCATTACTTTTCTCGGGTTTTAACGGTAATATATGCGTCCTTATGTTACTTTAGTGCATACAGGGTTGTGGAGCCGAAAGTTAAAGAAAGAAGCTAATGTGGGTCGCAAGCACATTATTTGGAGGAAATCTTGAGAAGGTTCAAACACGAAGACATAAGTCGAGTTCAAGATCCAAGAATGTGTGCCAACCTCCTTATACTCAAGTTAGCACTATGATTTGGTGGGGCACAAGGGCAGTCACATTCAAGCATTCCGGCTTGTGCATGTATAGCAAGATCTCCACCAACGTGTCCATTATTGACGAAGCAAAGAGATTCACTACCCAAATGTGTGCCCATTTTTGTTACCTCGATGAAAGCATTGATTCGGGAGAGTTTCAGGCAGGTACTGTAGCAGTATACTGTAGCAAAACAATGTAGCATTTCACTTTAGCAGATACTATTCGCAACCGGCCGAAACTGGGTAAAATAGAGAATCCACATGAGTGTGTGAAAATTCCACACGCCCATGCGAAAAATCTACAGCGGCGCCCACATGGGCGTGTGGATTCCCGATTCGAGCTTATTTAAAGCTGATTTCAGCGCCGATTTAAAAGTCTTTTCTCCATATTTTCCCCAACTTAAGAGAGGCTTGCGGCTAGGGTTTAAAGAGGTATTGGCTAGTGATTTAGAGAGGTTCTACGGCTCCAACATCACGCTCTATTTGGAAGAAGGTTAGTGGGAGAGCTTTTGTCGCACCGATTCAGCGAGGTGTATCCTAGGCCGGACAAAGGGACCCTTGGACGAGTAGAGGACTCTCCACAAGACCATCGCCATGACTATGGAGGGGGTTTTCTATGGATTCTTTGCTTTTACATTTGATTTCATTGATTGTAATTAGCTGCATGGAGAGCTAGACCCCCTAGTGGGTACTTGGGTATTTTTGAATCCTAGGATGTATTCGTTTCATTGAACCTCTTTATTATGTTTTCAATTAATTGATGTTTTATTTGAGTTCGAATCTTGATTGCTTGATTGTATGAATACTCCCTTAGAGTAACACTAGGGTTGAGAGTTCTTGTTGGTAACCCTTGTGAGTAAGTGACACATTATGAGAGTTAGACAAAGCTAGATTGGAGAGGGTTGAGATGGTGAGTCGAGAGGTAGCTGAGCGTCCCCTTTCCCCTTTGGTGTGATTTATTCTACCTCCATTTCCTCAAGTTCTTTGCGGTCATAGTAGAGTGAATGGGCTAAAGGATGACCTTCTAGTGGGGCTTAGTTGCGTGTGCAATAGAGTGAAGCATTGAAGTGATTTTGATGATGGCTATTTTTGATGATCTTTTGGAAGACAATATGGAGATGTTCATGGGTGATTTTTTGGTATTTGGGGACTCTTTTGATATATGCTTAAAGAATTTGGATAGAGTACTAGTTAGATGTGAAGAAACGGACCTCATCCTCAATTGGGAGAAGTGTCACTTTATGGTCCAAGAAGGCATTGTCCTTGGATATAAGATTTCCCAAGAAGGTATGATGGTAGACAAGGCAAAGATTGAAGTTATCGAAAAGCTTCCTCCACCTATAAATGTAAAAGGGATCCGTAGTTTCTTGGAGCAGGTTTATCAAGGACTTTTCGAAGATCACGCAACCGTTGACCAAACTCCTAGAAAAAAATGCTCCTTTTGATTTTGGGGATGACTGTCTGAGTGCATTCAAATTGTTGAAGGAGAGATTAGTGCGAGCACCAATTTTGGCAATACCGGATTGGAACGAACCCTTTGAGCTCATGTGTGACACAAGTGATTATGCTGTGGGAGCAGTTTTGGGACAAAGAAAAGACAAGCAATTTTGACCGATTTATTATGCTAGCAAGACTCTTACAAGTGCTCAAGAAAACTATACAACCACCGAAAAAGAGTTGTTAGCAGTGGTGTTTGCTTTTGACAAGTTCAGGCCAGACCTCATTTTATCTAGGGGCACAGTATTTACAGATCATTCCGCACTCTGTTACCTCATGAATAAAGCTGAAGGAAAGCCGAGATTGATTTGCTAGATCTTATTGTTACAAGAAATCGATATGGAAATAAAAGCTAAGAGGGGAACTGAAAATGTGGTTGCAGATCATCTTTCAATATTAGAAGGTTATGAGGGGCAAGAACCGGCAAGCAAGGAAATCAATGATTTCTTTCTTGAAGAACATTTGTATGCAATACAAGAGTCAGAGTTAGAGGATACTCCATGGTTCGCGAACTTTGCAAACTGTTTGTGAGGAAAGGTACTGAAGCAGTGTCTCAGTTTTCAATAGAAGGAAAAGTTTTTCAATGACTTGAAGAACTATTTTTGGGATGATCCCTACTTGTTCCGTATTTGTGCCGACTATGTTGTTTGAAGATGTGTGTCTAGGGAAGAAGGTTGGAGCATTATTGTACACTGTCATTCTGGTCCCGTTGGGGGGCATTATGCGTTGAGCAAAACTGCTGAGAAAGTTATGGCCACCGGTTTCTATTGGCCGACTTTATTCGAGGATGTCCATCAGTTTGTTCTTCGATGTGACAGTTGTCAAATTGCTGGAAACCTATCGCGAAGAGATGAGATGCCTCAGAATCCGATGCAGTTTTTGTGAGGTCTTTGATGTGTGGGGAATTGACATCATGGGACCATTTCCGAAGTCCAATGATAATCAATATAATCTGGTGCCAGTTGACTATGTTTCTAAATGGATGGAAGCTCAAACTCTTCCAACTAATGATGGAAGAACTATTGTAAAATTTCTGAAGAGCTTGTTTACTCGATTTGGGACTCCACAAATTATCATTAGCGATCGAGGGACCCATTTTTGCAACACACAGCTTGCGAAGGCACTGAAGCTATGGAGTGCATCATTATCTTGCTACCTCCTACCACCCGCAGACGAGTGGACAAGTAGAAGTCACAAACAGAGAGCTTAAGAGGATCTTGACCAAGTCCGTAGAACAAGGAAAGTGGGATTGGTCGGAATGGTTAGATGACACACTTTAGGCTCATAGAATAGCGTACAAAACTCCAATAGGAACCACCCCCTATAATTTGGTGTATGGGAAATCCTGTCATTTGCCTATGGAATTAGAGCATAAAGTATATTGGGCAATCAAGGTGATGAATTTTGACTTGAGCAAATCAGGAGAACAAAGAATGTTACATCTCAACGAGCTAGATGAATGGAGAATGAAAGCATTTGAGAATGCAAAGATCTATAAGGAAAGAATTCGGAAGTGGCATGACAAGTATATTAAGAATCTGAAAGAGTTCAAAGTGGGCAATCAGGTGTTACTATTCAACTCTCGTTTACGGTTATTTCCCGGGAAGCTCATGTCTAGATGGTTTGACCCTTATACAGTAACCGAAGTTTCATCTCATGGAGCTGTTGAGATTACCCATCGGGAGAAGGGTACATTCAAGGTGAATGGACACAGACTGAAACCATACTATGGAGGGGAGGTTGGTAATGACGTCAAGGAAGTAGTTTTCCTTCATAAGCCCCCGTGAGGTAAGACAAGGTAGGTCAAGCATAGTGAAGTTAAACAAGCGCTTTTTGGGAGGCAACCCAA
This sequence comes from Dioscorea cayenensis subsp. rotundata, assembly GCF_009730915.1. Taxonomy (NCBI): domain Eukaryota; kingdom Viridiplantae; phylum Streptophyta; class Magnoliopsida; order Dioscoreales; family Dioscoreaceae; genus Dioscorea; species Dioscorea cayenensis. The sequence goes on from NC_052478.1 coordinate 12,715,809, forward strand.
GTGTTTACTGTTTTCTTAGTTGTTAGCATAGTGTTTGCATGAATAAAGTGTTGAGTGTTGGTGTCTAGATTTTTTAGTTGCTTTTGCTGTGATTTTATTGTGGACTCTAAATGTCATCGTGTGTTTTCATGTGGATTTGGCAAAGTTTTGGTCGCTCGAGCTAGTTTCTCATGCTTTTCACTGGTGTATTTTGCATAATAGGGAAAGCTCTGAGTGTGTATACATGTTCAAAAATTTTCTGTAGAGCTTGTAGAGTTTTTTAAGGCATCCAGGGAAAATGCATAGGTGTGGGGAAATTCCGCACGCCCGTGGATTTGCATTGCGAGCTAGTCCAGAGAAGACACAGGAGCATGGACGCGCCCCTGTGAGCGACCTTGTGACTTCTGCACGCCCATGGGTAATTTCTGCACGGGCGTGCGTTTTCCTACAGAGACTTAGCAATTTATCCCGAGAGCACACAGGGACGTGGACTCGCCCTTGTGAGCGAACCTGCGACACAAACGCACGGGCGTAGGTACTTCCCGCACGCTCGTGTGGATCTCTGCAGAAGAACTCTCCTCCATCCCAAGAAGACACAGGGGCTTGCGCTTGACCCTGTGAGTAGGACCTGTGAATGTCCATGCCCGTGCGGAATCTCCGCACGAGCGTGCGAAACACTTAGTGATTTTTCTCGGTGGTACAGAGAAGCCACAGGAGCGTGCGGCTGTCCCAGTAGTTCGGGCGCACGGGCGTGGGTATTTTTCCAACGCCCGTGCGGTTGCGTTCAGAGAGGTTGAGAACTTTACCAAGAGCGCACAGGGGCGTGCGTCTGCCCTTGTGAGTCTCTCAGGTGGAGACGCACGAGAGTGGGTAATTTCCACACACCCGTGTGGGTGTGCATGAATCATAAAGCTGCGTTTTCTCTTTATAAATCGTTCAAGCCCTACTCATTAACAGACCTTCGACCTTCTCCCGACCCACCGTTGTTGATTTTGAGTCGATTATTTAAGTTTCTCACCAATTTCAGGGGTTTTTAGATTTATCTCATTGGTAAACCTTTGTTTTATTTTGTCATCGTCCTTATTTAATCCCCTTCGATTTTCTTCTATTAAATTGGTGAATGTGCCTCGGTTTCATGCTAAAATGGTTGTGATATGTTTGTAATGAGCTCTAGAAGTGAGGGAGAGACGTATTCATGGATTTTGCCAAAAGGGCCGTGCGGTTTTTACACCCCGTGAATCCACGTGGGTGTGTGGAATTTCCATACGACTGTGTGGATTCCTTCATTATTAAATTATGAATGAATCTGATCGATTTCTGTTCCAATACATGCTGGTATGGCCCCCAGATCAAAGAAGGCAGCTGATAAGCATCCTAGAGAGCCTACTCCTGAGCCGGAAAGCATGGAATTTAGACTTCCCGAACATCGAGCTCGATTTGAGCGACTAGCGAAGCTTAAGTTCGTTCAGACGTGAATCCCGGATGTGAGCTCACTTAAGGTGGTACAGTTAGCACATAACATGGCTGAATAGGTCGAGGAGTTACTATCGGTAGGTAGTTGGCGCAAGCTGTTGATTATTCATGACCCAGCTATTCGCCTACTCACATTGGAGGTACTCGCCTCATTCGAGTTTGACCGCTCTTACTCTTATTTTGATAGCATTGGTGCCATTCAGTTCAGAGCTTTTGGTCAGCATCATAGTATGAGTGTCACAAAGTTCTCCGATAGACTTAGTTTATATGATGAGAAGTTCATTGAGACGGAGGAGTATGATGAGCTACTGAATGATTATTCGGGAAGCTTAATCCCCAGAAAGCATATAGAATACTTTGTGGTAAGGGACGATATGAACCAGGAGTATCTAAGGCTTCATGCCTCTCTCGACTAGTTACAGATATCTTCAAGCCATCCTTAGTAGGTTAGTGAACAGTCGCGGTGACAACACAGGAGTTCTTAGCATGCAGGAACTTTTATATTTATACTCCATGGTCCCGAGTGAGCCGATTCATTTGGGACACATTTTAGCAGAGTATCTGAAGCATCAGGGATAGTATCCCAAGCTGAGTGTCATTCTCATGGCCCATACATCACTAGACTCATCTTAGGGATAGGCCTACGAGACACGATCAGAGAGACCGAGAAGACAATAGTATCGGCACCCGTCGGGTTAGAGACAATGAGGCTCATGGGTATGATCAGGAAATATTCGGATGTCGTTTATGTGCTGAACATGCCCCTACCAGAGCTATTTGTGTCCGAAGAAGCCATAGCAGAGGGGTCTCAGCCAACTTTAGAGTCACAGCCTAAGAAAGATCAGACAGAGGCGGCCCTTCCAGCGCACGACCCACCCCCAGTATGCATGTTTCCACCATCCCGAGCCTGTGATCGCTTTGAGAGGCTTGAGAGTGCGGTGGGGATACTAATGACAGAGGTTGCTGAGGTCCGAGCTATACAGGCCTCACAGTGTACAGAGTTCATGGCATGTTTCGATTCGCTGCAGCAGATCCTTGAGCGACACATTGCCTTATCATTTATTCTGAGACCTTGGACACCCCCGGCATCTCCGGCACCCCCATCACCTACTCCAGCATCACCTGATCCACCTGCACCTTTTGAGTACCCAGCAGTAATAACAGAGCCGACATCTGGCGACATCGATACTTGACTCCGCTTTTCATTTCTTTACTTCTGTATTTTATTTTGGACATGGTATACTCAGAAACGACTTTCCTTCTGAGTTTATTTTCATTTTTTGTCTTGAGTTGTACTCATTGCCTTATCTTTTAAATACTCGAGTTGCTTTTGTTTTATTGAGCTTCGTTGAACCCCCTCGTGTATGTTTGCAGATGGTCTTGTCCGTATGGAAATTGAGAGCTTGTTATGGACATGGCTAAGGTGCTTAGGCACTTGGCTGTGTGTGCTTCACAAACCGTTGGAACATCACTCCCAAGGATTTAGCTCCATCAAATGCAACACTAGGAGTCAGGGGAGTATTGTTTTCATTGCTTTTCCCACATATATGTTCTTGATTGATATATATTATGAGTGAGATTGCATGTGTACATTGGGGACAATGTACAACTTAAGTGTGGGGGGAGTTTCATAGTGCACATATCTTTTATATTAGCTTGATTGTTATACATGCTCACATAGCCAATTGCGGTTAACCTTAGTTGTAATGATTGTATTCTTGAGTTCCGGAGAATTTTTAACATTGAATGTTCTCATGCTCTAGTTTTTACTTGAATTTCTAAAATTTTTTGCCAGATTCACACTTGTTGCACTACTCACTCTTTAAACTCTTTTAGAAACTCAAGTTTGATGTTAAAGGGACTAGTTATAGTTGTGTCTTTTGTTAATTTTAAAAAAAATGGAAAAAAGGAAAATAAAGAACAAAATAGTTTCATCATTTAGTTGTGTTTGTTGGGTGGAAAGAGCTACCACCTATGGAGTATGAAGCTACTCTGATAAGTCAGATACTAGTTATGCCCTAATGAGAGAAAGAGCTATCTCATGGGATGAGTGAAAGCTACCACTCCGGTAGAAAGAGCTATCACCTCGAAAGTGTGAAAGCCACCTTAGCGGCCGCTTTGGAAAGGGCTACCTGAGAGGATGTGTGAAGCTACTAACATTTTTTCAAATTTTCATTACTTTTTTATAGATAAATAAGTCCCTTTTTACTTAGAACTTTGAGGAGTATATCTTGGATTGACTTGAGTGAGTTTACACACACTTACACGATTTCTGGTTTGTTGTCTTTTTTTATTCAAGTTTTTAGCTAGAGTATTGATTTTTCGTATTTAATGTTGAAACTTCCCTTACTTATAGAATGCTATCTTTGTATGCTTTGGTGAACCTAAAGCCAAGCACTTCCAATATTTCCTTCATCTATGCCTTAATGTTTTAATTTTTTCTTGACGACAAGCAAAAGCTTAAGTGTGGGGGAGTTTGATAAGTGCTTGTGTGATAAGAATGCGAAGTGCTCTTTCCTTATGATGAGCATTACTTTTATCAGGTTTTAGTGCTAATATGTGTGCATTTATGTTACGTTCATGCATATAGGGTTGTGAAGCCGAATGTTAGAGAAAGAAGCCAATGTAGATCGTGAATGCACCATTTGGAGGAAATCTTGAGAAGGATCAAACGCGAAGACATAAGTCGGGTTCAAGATGCTAGAATGTGTGCCAACCTCCTCGTATTCAAGTTAGCACAATAATTTAGAGGGACACAAAGGCAGTCACATTCAAATATTCTTGCTTGTGCATGTATAGCAATATCTCCACCAATGTAGCCTTTTATTGAAGAAGTAAAGCGATTTACGACATAAACGTGTGCCCGTTTATGTTACCTCGATGAGAACATGAATTCGGGAGTATTCCGAGCGGGTACTATAGTAGGCACTGTAGCAAACAATGTAGCAATTCATTGTAGCAGGTACTGTTCATAGCTGGCCGAGAAAAGTGATTTCCACAGAATCCACATGGGCGTGTGGAAATTCCACACGCCCGTGCATTAATTCCACATGCCCATGTGGTGAATCTACAGGGCGGTGGCTAGGGTTTTGAGAGGTATTGGCTAAGGATTGGGAGAGGTTTTATGGCTCCGACATCGCGCTCCGTTTGGAAGAAGGTTAGTGGGAGAGCTTTCGTCGGCACCAATCCGGCGAGATGTATCCTAGGCCTGACAAAGGGATCCTTGGACGAGTTGAGGCTTCTCCACAAGACTATCGTCATAACTATCGAGGGGGTTTTCTATGGATTACTTGTTTTTACATTCGATTTCATTGATTGTAACTAGCTCCATGGAGAACTAAACACCCTAGTGGGTACTTGGATTTCTGAACCCTAGGATGTATTTGTTTTATTAAACCTTGTTATTATGCTTTCATTAATTGATGTTTTATTTGAGTTCTAATCTTGAATGCTTGATTGATTGAATGCTCCCTTAGAGTGACACTAGGGTTGAGAGTTCACCTTAGTAACCCTTGTGAGTGAGTGACACACCACAAGAGTTAGACAAAGCTAGATTGGAGAGGGTTGAGAGGGTGAGTCAAGAGGTAGCGAAACGTCCCCTTTCCCCTCTGGTGTGATTTATCCTACCTCCATTTCCTCACGTTCTTTGCGGTTATAATAGAGTGAATGGGCTATGGGATGACCTTCTGCTGGGGCTTAGTTGCAGAGGCAACGGAGTGAAGCATTTAAGTGATTTTAGCACCTAGGGCTTAATTGTTACTAGGGACCTTCCGCCTGGACTAAAGGGTTAGGTCTACATCTAGGAAGAGGATTTATCATTTGGAATCCCTAGAACTCATTGCAATTCTATACGAGTGTGAGGTTGAGAGATTGTTCAATTTCTCCTCTAGGACATGTATAGAGTTGGGCATGGTTGGCCTTAGATTAAGGACCATGTATTGAAGGATCTCCACGACTCATTAATGCATTAGTTAAAAACCATAATAGAAAGTTTTGCACTTGAAACGATTGTCCTAGGCAGAACGATATCCGGGTACCCCATTTATACCGATTGCCATACCTCCCCTTTACTTGTGCTCTTTTTCTTGTGTCTTTTACTTTTGTTACATTACATCTTGTCACACAAGTATTATTTACTTTTCTCATAGTTAAAAAATAATTTAAGTGTTTTTATTCCCTATTCCTTATGGATATGATACCCACTCATATGGGATTTATTACTTCGATAAACCCTGCACTCGCGGGACATACGCAAGGGGAGTTGTCATTTCCTTTGTGTGTAGCTATTGTAGAAGATGTCGACCTGAAATGAGAAAACAAGAAGAAGAAAAGAGAAGGACACGAGAGATACATAGCTCTTAATCTCACTAGTTTATTTTATTTTATAAAAAGATAACATGCTGTATATATAGACTAACAAAACCATCTATATAAGATATGAAATGTTTATCTTATCAAGATAAATTCAAAAAATAAATACTTTTCTTATCTAATCAACTCAACATAATTAAATGATAATCTTATCCAAACAAATCTACAAGATAAACTAACACAAACTTAAATCCACAAGATAAACTAAACTCTAAACTAAAGTCTGATGACAATTATGCATTAGATCCAAACAACCCAAGTCTTGATTATTTCCAACAAACTCTCCCCCTAATCTAGACTTGGTTGTGTTAAGTCTTTGACTCCAATTAACAAGCTCATCTCTAAGAACTTCACCTTTGTAAGTGACTTATTGAGAATGTCTCTACGATGTTTTTCTTCACTTACATGCTCAACAATAATCTCCCATCTTTCAACACATTCATGAATAAATGGAACCGGATATTGATGTGCTTACTTCTCCCATGGAACACTGGATTCTTCATCAATACTATCACTGATTTGTTATCAACATATAGCTTGAATACTTCTGGAGGACGCCTTGTCACTTCACTCATCAATCCCCTTAGCCATATCACCTGATAAGCGGCTGTTGTTGCTGCCATGAATTCAGCTTCACATGACGACAATGCGATGCTTTTTTACTTCTGTGAACTCCATGAAATCACACTTTTATTGACATAAAACATCATCCCACTAGTGCTTCTTCTGTCATCAATATCGCTGGCCAAACTATTATCACAAAACCCAATAATTTTGCCATCACCTCCACTTGTGTATTCCAAACAAAATTCAATTGTACCTTTAATATACCTTAAGATTTGCTTTACAGTCTTTTGGTGTAGCATTGTAGGCTTCTCCATGTATCTACTGACCATCCCGACTGAATATGCAAGATCAGGTCGAGTGTGCAGCATGCACATTAGGTTTCCAATGACACACTGATATTCAGTTGGATCAACAAACTCTCCCTCAGGATCTTTTCCAAGTTGTAGTTTTGGTTCCATGGGGCACTTACATGGGTTACAATCTTCCATGTTGAATTGTTGTAGGATCCTTCTAGCGTATCCCCTTTTTTTGAGGGAAATTCTCTCTTCCCTTTGTTCCACTTCAATGCCCAGATAATAGGAAAGAAGTCCAAGATCAGACATCTCAAATTCAATCAACATCTGATGCTTGAATTCTTGGATGTCGATGGCTTATGTTCCAGTTATAATAAGATCATCAATATTAACTCCAATAATCAAAATATTAGATTATTTAGTTCTCACACAAACAACATGCTCATGGGGCATTTAATAAAACCAAAGCTCTTTAATTTTCCATCCAACCGAAGATTCCAGGCTTGGGGTACTTGGCGTAATTCGTATAGTGCCTTGGACAATCTGTACACCTTGTGCTCTTGTTGCTTCACTACATATCCTTCTAGCTGAGTAACATAGACTTCTTCCAGTAGCTCTCCATTCAAGAACGCTATTTTGAAATCCATGTGATACACTAGCCAATTGCGTTGAGCTGCTAGTGCAAGTAATAACCTGACTATTTTGATTCTCGCCACTAGAGAAAAAACTTCCTCCTAGTCAATTCCTTGCCACTGTACATATCCCTTTGCAATGAGTCTGGCTTTGTGTTTAACCACCTTCCCTTATGAATCCTTTTTTAGTTTGTAAACCCATTTCAAACTAATAGGTTTATGTCCTGCTGGCAAGTCAGTTAGTGACCATGTCTTATTCTTTTCAATTGATGCAATCTCTTGGTCCATTTCTTCAACCCATTGCTTCTCTTTGACTGCTTCAAAGAAGGTTACAGGTTCATGCATTTCAACCTGTAATATTTCCTCTGATAATGGATGCAATTCTTCGGTTTCTTCATAAATTTCTCCAAGAGACTGAAACTTACTTGGTTTATCATCATATGTGGATGAATCTGGAGGGCTCAAACTTCCCATAATGGCTAGCAATGTTGGTGCTACATCTGTTGGTTTCGGTGTGCCTGAGGGTGAGCTTCTAGTGTTTGGAGCTACATCTGATGTCGTAGTCACAGCCCCTGGCATCCAGGGTGAGTTTGACGTTCCTGCCTCCATGTTTTCCTTAATGTATAGTTCCTCAATGGAGAATATGGCCCATATGTCTTGGTTATCTATCACAGCCTCACTCCAAATACAACTTTTGCTCTCCTCAAAGATCACATCACGGCTAATATGAACCTTCTTGTAATGTGGATCGAAGAGTCTATGTTCTTTACACCCAGCTTTGATGCCAAGATAGACAATAGGAATACTACGATCGTCAAGTTTCTTAAGGTGTGCAGCTGGTATCTTCATGTGAGCCATGCAACCAAACACCCTGAGGTGGTCCAAGCGTGGTTTTCTTCCAGTCCACTCTTCATGAGGGGTTAAATCATGCAATGCTTTTGTAGTCACATGATTTAAGATGTAGACCGCATGTCGGACTACTTCGCCCCAAAATCTTGAAGGCATCTGTGTGCTTTTCAACAAACTTCTCGCCATGTCCACCACGGTTCTATTTCTCAACTCTACAACACCATTTTTTTGCGGTGTATACAGTGCGGTGAAATACCATTGAATGTCTTCGCTCTCACAAAAGTGTTGAATGTTTGGATAAGAACTCACCCCCACGATTGGTTTTGAGTATCTTCATCTTATGACCAGACTCATTCTCCATAAGTGTCTTGTACTTCTTCAATTGCTCTAATGTATCACTCTTTGACTTGAGCATATAAACCCACATCATCCGATTGTAGTCATCGATAAAGAGTAAGAAGTATTTGTTCCAGGCCACCGTCTGTGGAGTAATGGGGCCACATAAATTTGCATGCACTAGCTCGAGTCGCTCCTTAGCTTGATATGTCGCCACAGCAGGGAACGGAAGACATGGTTGTTTGGCAATCGTGCAACTAGCACATACTTGCATCAGGTGATTAATCTTAGGCAACCCATGTACCATTCCTCTGTTGACCATCAGCTTGAGAGCCTGAAAATTTACGTGTCTTAATCTTGCATGCCATAACCAAGCTAGGTCAGATATGTTTTCATACAAGCACACCGGCTCACACGTCTTCATCAACACTTTGTAAAGACGATTTGATGAGCATCTGACCTTCATGAGAAGTCTTCCTTGTGAATCATACAATCACAGGAAAACACTAGCTATAAGAACATTACTACCTCCCTCAGTGAGTTGGCTGATGCTTATGATGTTACTGGACTGTGTGGGAATATAATATACCTCTATGAGAAGCCGTTGCACTCTACCTTCAAACTGGAACAACACCGTTCCCTTTCCTTTGATATGCTCAGTAGAGTCATCACCGAACTCACATGACCCTGGATAGAGTCATCCAGATCATGAAACTTGTTTCGCTAGCCTGACATGTGATTGCTTGCACTGTTGTCGAAGTACCACACGTCAGAGCTTACATATGTCTCACCGTCGGCACATAGTTGCGGTTCCACCTTGTCTTCATTTAGTAACACCAATTTGCCTAACTCTATGTTCATTGCTAACAATAGTGATGGATCCTCCTCCTGTGTTTATGCGAGGTGTACCTCCTCCTCGCGTTTCTTGTTCCTACATTCCGAAGTAAAATGACCATAAAGATCATAATTAAAACATTTTATGTGACTCTTATCATGACCCGTTCCAAACCACAACCGCGTCACTTGCCTTGTCCACGGCCGTGACCATCACTGCTGTTGGCATTTACTCCTCCCCCCTTGGTTGTGGATAACACCTCTCCGCCACTGTATTTCTACCGTGCCTTCCATTCAGCATGGGTTAACAAGAGCTGCCCGTTATTGTTGCCGTGGCCGCTGCGGAGACGACACGTTCATCATATGCCTTCAGATGACCGATTGCCTCCTCAAAAGGCATGGTGTCAATGTCATAAAATTGCTCAATTCCAGCAATCACTGAGAAAAACTTGTCAGGGACAGAATCTAGCAACTTTCTGACGAGGGTAACATTCTCCAAGGTGGTTCCAAGGTTGCTGTAGTTGGTTGCCATCCCGTTCAACTAACCAGCAAATTCATCAATTGATTCGTCTTCTTTAACGCGCAAGGTGTCAAACTCACTCTTCAGAGTTTGTAAACGGGCCTTCTTCACTCGATCTGCTCCAAGGTACCTCATCTTGAGGCTGTCCCAAACCTCCTTGGCTGTCTTCTTCATTGCAACCTGCAGAAGCACGTCCTCTAGTTGGACTGAAGCAAGTATACTTGCGCCATCTTGTCCTTCTTTGGATCCACGGTCGTTCATGCCACCGGTTCGATGGATTCCCAAACCCCTTGAGCATCCATGATAGCCTCCATCTTGATCGCCCATGTGTCATAGTTGGACGATGTCAACATTGGGCAGTGAAATGACACATCGCCACTTTCTTTCGCTGCCTGTTGGGTAATGATCGCCATTGGTCCGAACCTCGGGTACTTGGGCATGCGCTGGCTCTGGTACCACATGTAGAAGATGCCGACCTGAAATAAGAAAACAAGAAGAAGGAAAGAGAAGGATGAGAGAGATGTACAACTCTTAATCTCAATGGTTTATTTCATCTTATAAAAAGCTAACAAGCTGTATATATAGACTAACAAAACCATCTAGATAAGCTATGAGATGTTTATCTTATCAAGATAAATTCAAAAAATAAATACTATTATTATCTAATCAACTCAACATAATTAAATGATAATCTTATCCAAATAAATCTGCAAGATAAACTAACACAAACTTAAATCCACAAGATAAACTAAACTCTAAACTAAAGTATGATGACAACTATGTGTTAGATCCAAACAACCCAAGTCTTGATTATTTCCAACAGCTATTGTGGGCCCCACACCATTAAGATTTTTTTTAATTTTGTATACTTAGCAGTTATGTTGATTAAAAAGGAAACCCTTTTTATATTCTATTTTTTTCAGTTTTCCAAACCCTAGCCGTACGTCTCCTCCTTTCTTCCGATATAGATTCTCTTTTGGATTAAGGAAGAAAGAGAGATCTAGTTTTTTTTTTTTCCTCTTCTCCTTATTTTTTTTCCTTTGATTTGGTGTGTGGTGCCTGCGGCGAGGACGGGGATAGGTCTCTCCGTCAAGGGTTTTGTCTGTTACATTGTGAGGTTCCATCGAAGAAATATGTAGGATTTTAGGGGTTTTTGAGCGATCAACAAGTAAGTAAACCACATATAAATATATATATATATATATATATATATATATATATATATATATATATATATATATATATATATATATATATATGTATATGCAAATTTTTTTTTATTTTCGAAAATGATTTACCTAGTTATTTAATTAATTTAGATTTTACTGTTTTAAAAAAAAACCATTCTTATATTGTTCACAAATTATTTATTGATTGCTAATTTTTTTTTCTATTATGATTACTTCCAATATGTTGATGAGATTTAATTTATGTTATTTTAGCATAGTACGGATTATATATATATATATATATATATATCTATATATATTTGTTAACCTGACATGAGCTTTGATTTGCTTGCCATTTGTTTATTTTATATGATTTTTATCAAATTATTAAAAGAAAAGAAAGAAATGTTGTTGAATGTGGAATTGTTTCAGAAATTATATATATATATATATATATATTATATAATCTTGAGTATGTAAACCGTATTGATTACTTATTTTAATTGATGTTGTCACATATTGGCCATTTAATTATCGTTTTGCTAAATATATTATTGTTGATATAATTGGAAATATTTTGTTAGAAAACGGGATCACTGATTTCTAGTATTATTGCGTTGGCGATAATTTTGGACCCAACATATTTTTGTTATAAAAAAACCTCGTAGTCCCCAATTAACAATGCAATAACCCCGTCACATCGGGGGTTAAACACCGACCGTGTCGACACGCATGTCCCGACATAGAAACTATAGTTTCGCACCGTTCCGTCGGTGAAGAATAACGGTTTTCGATATTCGACTCGGGTCACCGAGGGTAAAACCTATGAGTTCTAAAATCGACTCGGGTCACCGAGTTTAAATAAATGAGTTCGATATTTTTGTTTTTGGCATTAGTTGTTTGGGGGACTTATATGCTCGTTATTTTTGGTAAATTAAATCTATTATGATTTATTTCGATTTTTTTGGATTTCACTTTGATATTTATTCCGCTTTGTTGTATTTTGTATACCTTTAGAAACTATTGAAACATTTTTGTGATCCCAATATTTTTAGTGGTTACTACTCGGGCTCCCCAAGCTCATAATCTTGTTGTTAATTTTTTGACAGGTTTTGAGGCTTTGCGTGCCTACTTGGTCACGACCTTGTAGGTACGCGGCTGTTTGTCAATGCTCCAGGTTCGGGGCGTGACAAATTTAGTGGTATCAGAGCGATGGTTAGAGGAGAAATTGTTTTTGCCTTCATATATTAGATAGATCCGTTAAATTCGAGTAAGAGTGAGAAAACCCCAAGATAAGTGGGTTGTGGAGGTTGTGGTATTTGCCTAGATGCCACTTCACTTAGAATCTTTTTGGAAGTTGCATACTAGAGCATGAGTCTTTGTTTGATAGCTTGAATTGTAGGAAAGCCTTGATTTGTGTGATGTTCATTTTTTTTTTTGTAGATTGCTATGTATGTGATTTTCTTTGACAGACATGAATATCTATATAAGAAAAGAAAAGAGGAATCTTGAAATTGCTTATGTGATGATTTGGAGAATTATTAGATTTGAATTTGTGGTTGTTTATATATATAATTGTACATGTTGTGAATTTCCAGATTTTGACTTTTATGTCTGGCTGAAATTGTATCCCAAATTCGAGCCTTAGTTAATATTATTTGGAAAAGGTTAGAACTAGAAAATTTTAGCACTTTTCCATAGCTAATCACCTGCAAATTTTGAAGTTAAGATTTTTTTTAATTTTGTATACTTAGCAGTTATGTTGATTAAAAAGGAAACCCTTTTATATTCTATTTTTTCGGTTTTTCCAAACCCTAGCCGTACGTCTCCTCCTTTCTTCCGATATAGATTCTCTTTTGGATTAAGGAAGAAAGAGAGATCTAGTTTTTTTTTCCTCTTCTCCTTATTTTTTTTTCCTTTGATTTGGTGTGTGGTGCTCTGGCGAGGGACGGGGATAGGTCTCTCCGTCAAGGGTTTTTGTCTCTTACATTGTGAGGTTCCATCGAAGAAATATGTAGGATTTTTAGGGGTTTTTTTGAGCGATCAACAAGTAAGTAAACCACATATAAATATATATATATATATATATATATATATATATATATATATATATATATATATATATATATATATATATGTATATGCAAATTTTTTATTTTCGAAAATGATTTACCTAGTTATTTAATTAATTTAGATTTTTACTCGCTTTTTAAAAAAACCATTCTTATATTGTTCACAAATTATTTATTGATTGCTAATTTTTTTTTCTATTATGATTACTTCCAATATGTTGATGAGATTTAATTTATGTTATTTTAGCATAGTACGGATTATATATATATATATATATATATATATATCTATATATTTGTTAACCCCGACATGAGCTTTGATTTGCTTGCCATTTGTTTATTTTTATATGATTTTTTTATCAAATTATTAAAAAGAAAAAGAAAGAAATGTTGTTGAATGTGGAATTGTTTTCGAAAATTATATATATATATATATATTATATAATCTTGAGTATGTAAACCGTATTGATTACTTATTTTAATTGATGTTGTCACATATTGGCCATTTAATTATCGTTTTGCTAAATATATTATTGTTGATATAATTGGAAATATTTTGTTAGAAAACGGGATCACTGATTTCTAGTATTATTAGCGTTGGCGATAATTTTTGGACCCAACATATTTTTTTGTTATAAAAACTCGTAGTCCCCAATTAACAATGCAATAACCCCATCCATCGGGGTTAAACACCCGACCGTGTCGACACGCATTTCCCGACATAGAAACTATAGTTTCGCACCGTTCCGTCGGTGAAGAATAACGGTTTCTGATATTCTGACTCGGGTCACCGAGGGTAAACCTATGAGTTCTGAAATCTGACTCGGGTCACCGAGTTTAAATAAATGAGTTCTGATATTTTGTTTTGGCATTAGTTGTTTGGGGGACTTATATGCTCGTTATTTTGGTAAATTAAATCTATTATGATTTATTTCTGATTTTTGGATTTCACTTTGATATTTATTCCGCTTTGTTGTATTTTGTATACCTTTAGAAACTATTGAAACATTTTTGTGATCCCAATATTTTTAGTGGTTACTTACTGGGCTCCCAAGCTCATAATCTTGTTGTTAATTTTTTGACAGGTTTTGAGGCTTTGCGTGCCTACTTGGTCACGACCTTGTAGGTACGCGGCTGTTTGTCAATGCTCCAGGTTCGGGGCGTGACAAATTTAGTGGTATCAGAGAGATGGTTAGAGGAGAAATTGTTTTTGCCTTCATATATTAGATAGATCCGTTAAATTCGAGTAAGAGTGAGAAAACCCCAAGATAAGTGGGTTGTGGAGGTTGTGGTATTTGCCTAGATGCCACTTCACTTAGAATCTTTTTGGAAGTTGCATACTAGAGCATGAGTCTTTGTTTGATAGCTTGAATTGTAGGAAAGCCTTGATTTGTGTGATGTTCATTTTTTTTTTTGTAGATTGCTATGTATGTGATTTTTCTTTGATGAGACATGAATATCTATATAAGAAAAGAAAAGAGGAATCTTGAAATTGCTTATGTGATGATTTGGAGAATTATTAGATTTGAATTTGTGGTTGTTTATATATATAATTGTACATGTTGTGAATTTCAGATTTTTGACTTTTATGTCTGGCTGAAATTGTATCCCAAATTCGAGCCTTAGTTAATATTATTTGGAAAAGGTTAGAACTAGAAAAATTTTTAGCACTTTTTTCCATAGCTAATCACCTGCAAATTTTGAAGTTATTGGATTTGCAACCGATGAGATATGTTCACTTAAGTAGATCCTTCTCGGATGTTATTGTGCAAGACATGAGGAAAGAATTGTATTTTTTATGATTTTTCGAGGTTGAATTGGCCAAAAGTACATAATACAAAGAATGTTTGTTATGATCTTAGCTGTGAAATTTCTTTTGTAATTGGATGTTTATGTTGGATGATATTCATGATTTTTGTAAAAAAACAGGCTGAAATTTTTAATGTGCAAAAAAATTTGGTGAATTTCGTGTTGATGCTATAATTTGAGGCGGGCTAAGAATATTATGGAACTTTATCACATTTTAGCTTGGTGAGTCTAAATTTATTTTGAAGAGAAATCAAGATGTTTGGCAAGTTAAATATTGCTATAATTAGGAAAAATTCCCAGAGGTTAATGTGTCATATTCCCGGACTTTGTTTGTTTGTTGGGTAGTTTTTGGTGCTTTGAGTGGCAAGATAATGGTTGAAATTTTTGAGGAGCAAAATTTTTATAATTCAATATTTTTCTTTGATTTTCTTGAAACTAAGAAGAAGCTCTGAATGATTTATATGATTCTTGTGTTCTGTTGTATTGCTTTTACTGAATTAATGGTCAATCTAGAGAATCATTATGTACTTGGAAGGTGAAATAAGCTCCATTGTTGTAATTCTACCAGCAAAAAGATATAAAGGATCATACTTTAGTGTTTAGGAAGATTTAAGAAATTTTGATGATTATACTCCAAATATTTGATTGAGGATGATTCAAAACAAAGTTTAAGCTTGGTAGATAATTGGTGGTTCTCGATTGGGTAATTTGCTTATGTTTTTCAATCAATGAGAAAATTTTAGAGTGTTCAAATATTGTTGTGGACTGGAGTGTATGTATAATTTTGAAGTTTTGATGTTTGATGGTTGTTAAGTTTGATCTATGAGAATCATGTCAGGTGATTTTAATAGGCAACATGGATTCCAATGGATGAGAAAGAAATTATGGGCATTTTAGTTTTTTCTAAACTTGTTTGATTTAATTATCATATCCATGGGATGATACAGGAATTGGGGATTTTAATAGAAGTTTGATAGTTTGCAATGATGGTAATGTTTTTTTTTTGCGGTTTTAAATTCTTTTGAAGTCGGATGACAACAAACACATGATAATATATGCTCATATTGATGTTTAATAAAGGATGTTCAAAAGCATTGAATTCTATATTATGTTTGATATGAGTTTGAGACAAACCAAAGGTTGGTTTATTGTTTTTGTTGTGACCATTGTCCTTAGAAGTATCATCAATCAAGTTTTGTTTGAATCCATTGGTCTTTGAATCTTATCAGCTAATTTGATGAAGCTTGAACTTTTACATAGTCTAAATCTTACTGGAAGTCTTCTTCGATAGATCAAGTTTGAGTTTAGAGGACTAAACTTTTTTTTTAGGAGGGAGGAGTTGTGGGCCCCACACCATTAAGATTTTTTTTAATTTTGTATACTTAGCAGTTATGTTGATTAAAAAGGAAACCCTTTTATATTCTATTTTTTTCAGTTTTCCAAACCCTAGCCGTACGTCTCCTCCTTTCTTCCGATATAGATTCTCTTTTGGATTAAGGAAGAAAGAGAGATCTAGTTTTTCCTCTTCTCCTTATTTTTCCTTTGATTTGGTGTGTGGTGCTGCAGGGCGAGGACGGGGATAGGTCTCTCCGTCAAGGGTTTTTGTCTCGTTACATTGTGAGGTTCCATCGAAGAAATATGTAGGATTTTTAGGGGTTTTTTTGAGCGATCAACAAGTAAGTAAACCACATATAAATATATATATATATATATATATATATATATATATATATATATATATATATATATATATATGTATATGCAAAATTTTTATTTTTTCGAAAATGATTTACCTAGTTATTTAATTAATTTAGATTTTTACTTGCTTTTTTTAAAAAAACCATTCTTATATTGTTCACAAATTATTTATTGATTGCTAATCTATTATGATTACTTCCAATATGTTGATGAGATTTAATTTATGTTATTTTTAGCATAGTACGGATTATATATATATATATATATATATATCTATATATATTTGTTAACCTGACATGAGCTTTGATTTGCTTGCCATTTGTTTATTTTATATGATTTTTATCAAATTATTAAAAGAAAAGAAAGAAATGTTGTTGAATGTGGAATTGTTTCAGAAATTATATATATATATATATATTATATAATCTTGAGTATGTAAACCGTATTGATTACTTATTTTAATTGATGTTGTCACATATTGGCCATTTAATTATCGTTTTGCTAAATATATTATTGTTGATATAATTGGAAATATTTTGTTAGAAAACGGGATCACTGATTTCTAGTATTATTGCGTTGGCGATAATTTTGGACCCAACATATTTTTGTTATAAAAACTCGTAGTCCCCAATTAACAATGCAATAACCCTGTCACTGGGGGTTAAACACTGACCGTGTCGACACGTACTTCTGACATAGAAACTATAGTTTCGCACCGTTCCGTCGGTGAAGAATAACGGTTTCTGATATTCTGACTCGGGTCACCGAGGGTAAACCTATGAGTTCTGAAATCTGACTCGGGTCACCGAGTTTAAATAAATGAGTTCTGATATTTTGTTTTGGCATTAGTTGTTTGGGGGACTTATATGCTCGTTATTTTGGTAAATTAAATCTATTATGATTTATTTCTGATTTTTGGATTTCACTTTGATATTTATTCCGCTTTGTTGTATTTTGTATACCTTTAGAAACTATTGAAACATTTTTGTGATCCCAATATTTTTAGTGGTTACTTACTGGGCTCCCAAGCTCATAATCTTGTTGTTAATTTTTTGACAGGTTTTGAGGCTTTGCGTGCCTACTTGGTCACGACCTTGTAGGTACGCGGCTGTTTGTCAATGCTCCAGGTTCGGGGCGTGACAGCTATCGCTCACCCAAACCCAATATCCCTTCACTCCAATGAATCATTAGCCTTTTTCTCATAAATCCACAGCCAAAATTTTCATGCTGTTTTTTTAATAAGAAATAGTGAAACAAACACTACAGAGACAAAGATACCATGAAATAGACATTGCAGAGATAATTCAAGTATGTAATACAAATTGATGACCCACTACATCATTCCTAAACATTTCCCAGACAACATCCACCAAAACTCTAGCTAGATTCGCATCCACAATCAACGCATGAACTAAAGTAAAAAGAATCAATTGCTAGACCTACAAACCTCGCAGCAGCATAGATCATGAGATTCAGAAAATCAAGAACAACGCAAAGAAAACCGCTCCACTTTTCTGATAATTACAGAGAACCCCTTCTAATTTTTACAATTCAGAAAATTTTACAATTAAGCAAAATTGGGCATTAATCCTCCCCACTTCATTACAAAAAAAAAACCTCAAACTTTCTGGTAATTACAAAAAACACCTCCATTAAGTTCTTACCATTTATGAAATTGACAATTAAGCAAAATTGTGCATTATTACAAAAACCTTTTCACTTTCTGATAATTACAAAGGACCCCTTCTAAGTTCTAACCATTTGTAAAATTTACAACTAACCCTTAGTTAGAACAAGTAATTTTTACTTAAAGTTTTTAATATACATAATCACTTGTTAAATGTAGATTATAAGCTAAACTTCTCCATTACAACCAATCATTAACTAATACTAATCAATTCTTAATATACAAGAAAAAATAATAATGATAAAAGGTCAAAACATGTCTCACATGTAAATGTACATAATATTCATATTTAAAGGTGTAATATGTAAAAAGTTTGTATCATACAGTTTCAGAATGCGTAAAAATTTCAAATTTTACAAAAATTTATACCAAACGAGATTTTATGACTATACATGTACCTTCAGTCAGGAAAAAATCTCTTTGGAAATAAATCTCCTTTTTAAAGAATTGAAGTGGATTTTTACAAAAAAAGGGATAAAAAAATATTAAAGAATATTTTCAATAAATAAGAGTTAGTATGAAACAATAGTTATACCAACTGAAGAATATCCATATGTAAATATTTGATCTATTCTAATCGTTTTAAAATTCTGTTGATATAAACAATCTATAGCTACGGAATTTGACTGTTATTATACGAAAGCATTAGTATATAGAAGTAATTATACCAACAAAAGAATGTCAGTTAATAAATATTTGATATATTCCATAAGTTTTAAAGTTTTGTTGTTGTAACTACACTATAGCTATTGAATTTGATTGTTATTATAGATAACAATCAATTTATAATAAATACATATGAGATTTGATGTCAATTTTTATTTTATGAGATTGATGTGTAATTGTGACTATACATATTGTTGTCACCACAAGATTCAAGACTTTTAAAGACAAATGTTTTATGTCTATGGTATTTTGGCACAAATATTATGATTTTTGAGTTAAAAAAAGTTGCCTCTCCATTGTTTGTCACTAGATGAATATAAAATTTGATATAAAAAAAATTTCTTGATGAGAATGATGTGTAATTGTGACCAAACATATTGTTGTCACCACAAGAGTTAAAAATTTTACAGACAACTTTTTTATGTCTCTATTATTTTGCCACAAATATTAATTGACATTATTATTTATATTAATTGTGATCATTTATGTTTTTGTCATTAATACACTAATAATTATGACAACTTAGTATCTGTTACAATTGAATACAGTGTTAAAAATTGTTTTGTGTCCATTGTTTTCCACTAAATGCATATGAGATTTGATGTCAAAAATTCCAAGATAAGAATGATGTGTATCCCAACAATTACATATCATTATTGATGGATTTTCTTCTAAAGAATTTTTGACACAATTAATACGTTAATAGTGACAATTTAATTATGATACGTACTAAATTGTCACAATTATTAGTGTAATAGTGACAAAAACATAAGTTGTTAATATAAATAACAGTGCCAGTTAATTTTTTAACACAATAATACCTAATATTTGTTGCCAAAAAAAAACAGAGACACAACAAAATTGTTACTAAAAGTGTTGAGTTTTTTGCTAACAACAATATGTTTGGTCACAATTACAAGTCATTCTCATTTAGAAAGTTTCAATATCAAATCTCATATATATACATTTAGTGATAAACAATAGGTAAAAAAGAAATTTTTACTATTAATATGTTAATTGTGACGATTTAATTGTGACACGTACTAAATTGTGGCACTTATCTTTTTCTTAACAATGAGGAAAACGTAAGTTATCATAATTAATATAAATAATAGTGGCACTTATCTTTTTCTTAACACAAAAAACCTAATATTTCTTGCAAAATAACATAGACACAAAAAAAAATTATCACTAAAAGTCTTGACTCTTGTAGTGATTCTGGGAGTATATATACATATATATATATATATATATATATGCATGCAATGTTTAGTTTTGTTATGCAAAATTGGTGTCCGCCTTATCTATCATTGTGTTGTTGTTGGCCTTTATTTATGTGTCATGGACTTTTTTTTCGTAAGTGGTAAGTAAATTTAGAGTGGTAGAGACATCAATTATTAATAGGGAACATGGTAGTCTTGAGGAGTTTGACATTGTCTTACATGTCTATAGGTCCTATAGAGGAGGTTTGACTTGTCGAAGGATTTGGAAGTATTGTTGGTAGTTATTCAAGAAAGTAATACTACATATAAATCTATATATATGTTTAGATTTAGATTTCTGACCCTTACCAAATTATTTGTTTGACTCTGTTCAATTACTAGATATTTACTTAATCATTTATTAAATATCATTTTATTATTTGTTATTATTTATTTATTAAATTTTCTGAATTTTCACTCTTCCATTACTAATTTCTTTATATGCTGGATATCTTTGTTAATGGTTGGAAAGTAAAGTTACTTATTTTTTAACATAGCTGGATTATATTCTCTAAAATATAAGATCATATAAATGCTAATTGTTTGCTCAATGCTGATTTTGCAAATCTTTGAACTATAAATTTTATTGTTTTCCTGATTTTCGGACATTAAAGTTATTTTGATATAAATGGCATTAGTCTCCAATTAATTATGCACTAACACTGTCACTGTGGGTTAATCATTGACCATATAGACATGAAGCTTTGTTAAGAGACTATAGTTTCACATTGTTCCATTGGTGAAAGAATAATGGCCTCTAATATTATGGCTTAGGTCACCAAGGGTAAACAAACGACTTTTAAAATCTAGACTTAGCTTACCGAGTTTAAACAAATGAACTATAATATTTTGTATTGACCATGGTAAATTGTGAGACTTATATTTTCACTTTCGAATAAATTGTATTCTATTGAAGCACTCGATATTTTGAATTGTATTTTTGACAAATGTTATACTATGTTATATGATTGATATGTGATTATGAATTTATGAAATCCTATATGATCCCAATATTTTTAGTGGTTACTTACTAGGTTAGTAAATCCATAAATTTATTTTCACTTTTCTTTTTCAAATCAGGAGTAGAATTGAATTGCAGATAGCTTAGAGAGGATCATTATGTCTTAATGAAGTTCTACTTTTCAAGTAGACCTAGAACTTTCATTTTGAATAATGGTTTTTAAACCTATTAGTTTGAATTGCTTGTATCTAGAACTTTGTAGTATTTTTGCTTTTGAATTTTGCCTATCTATTAGATGCTACAATTTATTTTGAGACAGATTTTGAGGCTTTACATGTCTATTTGGTTTCAGGCTTGTATGTATGCGGCCGTTTGTCAATGCACTAGGTTTCATAGACTGGGTTCAGGGTGTGACAGCCGGCCCCTTGGATGTCTGGATCCTACTACAAATGGTGGTGGCTAGTACAGAATGCTATAGTTGGTTGCTTAAGGAGATCATGGTTGAGATTGCATCTACTGTCACAATTCTAATTCCCTTTGGTTAAGAGAGTACAATATTACGTGCATATTTTATTATTATGAGATATGAGCATGCATGATATGCTTTATTAAAATATATTCGGTATTTATAAATGTTAAGTAAGCATGTTTTAATATATTATTATTTAGAATGCTTTATATATAGAATAATTTTATTATTTAATATTTTTATATGTGGAGCATTATTAAAACATTGTTTCATCATTTGTTATAAGCTAAGACATTCTAAGTGTTGTATTAGAAGAGAATCTATTATAATATATATACAGCTTGTTTATTTAAATGCATTGGTTTATTTTCTCGCTTTTTTTCAATTTGGAGGAATATAAACTAATATGTTTAAGTAAGCAATTACAACAAAATCCACATAATTGCCCCCAATAAACTCTCAGAAATTTCTACTTTTTTCTTTAAATAATAATTCGGCACCATCCATGAGCTTAATTTTATTCTTTTGATTTCCTCTCACTGATTGGAACTTTCTTAAATCTCCACACTTTCCTCCCTTGTTTTTCTAAACTTGGCATATATTTCTCCTCTATAGAAATCTCTTGTTCTCCAAACTAAGACCATCAAAACAAGAGCTCCAGCAATCGCGAGTGCAGTGATGATAAGAAATGAGAGCTTAAAACACTCCACTCCAATGCATTTCTTTGTTTCCCTGTTCTGCTTTGCAGCCTGTGTATCATACAAGTGGTCAGTGATCTTGACATTGAGTATATAAGATGCCAAAGGACTTGCAAAACTAGCAAAGTTATACAATGTGGCGAAGTACTTAAGGCCAAATAATTCAGATATGATGGACAAGATAAGTGGCATTTGAGCTCCCAAGCAGAAGCCCATGATCAATGAAGCATCATAGAGAGATCCCGGGAAACCATAGGTGATGAGAAGGTGGCCGGAACAAGATAGGAGGAGGACGATAGAAAAATTGAGTGGCCGGGGGAACTTATATTTTGTTGGGTTTCAGCCCATTTGGGCTAGAAGAAATAATTGGGCTTGGCCCAAGTTGAAAAAAAAAAAAACTGCATCAATAATGGAAGCCACTTGAGGATTTAATGGTAATTTTTCCATTGGTATTTATAACCAAGTGAGATGATGAGGAAATTGGGAGGTCAGCCAAGAAAAGGGAAAAAAGGCAAAATGTGAGGGTTTGAAGGCAAGGAAATCAAGAAGAAGAGGAAGACAAAAGAGGCTAGGGTTGAGCAAAGCAAGATGATCGGTCGGCAAATCGGTGCAGGATTTCACCCCAACTTCGGGTAGTCAATCCTTGCAGGTAGTTCTCCCAGCCTACCGGTTTTGATCTTCCTTAATCTCTTCTTGATGTCTCTCTTTGTTATCCATTATGTGTGTTGATGATGTATGTGTGCCAAGAGCTTACTCTTGAGTTGTTGTGCCTTCTTCTTTGTTATCCTCTAGTTGTATCTAGAGAGAAACCTTCTTTGTTATCCTCTAGTTGTATCTAGAGAGAAACCTCTTTGATCCTCTAGTTGTATCTAGAGAGAGACCTCATTGTATCCCATTGTTGATGTAGTGAAGCATGTTTAAGAGGCTCTAAGGAGTCCCGTGGTTTTTTCCCTCGATTTGTAGAGTTTTCCACGCTAAATCGTTGTCTTGCATTGTTGTATGTTTGTTCATCCCATTCTAACAAGAATTGAGGGGTTTGGTAGTGTTTTATGCTTGAGTTGGAGCCTTGAAGATTTGTAGAACATTTGGGAAGATTTTGAAGCCTCAAAGGATCTAGTTCAAGGTGTTACCAGTTCACGCGGGCTGCACGTGGGCCGCGCAAACTTGTTAGTGAAGTGCGCGGGCTGCACGCGGGCCGCGCAAGCTTATTTGTGAACCACAGCGGATCGCCAGTGAACCGCGCGGGCCGCGTAAAATTGCCAGTGAAGTTTGCGGGCCGCACACCGTCCACGTGTGAATAGTAACAGTGCTACAACACCAGTGAACAGTAACATTACTACAGTAATTTCCGCAGTTTTTCACTGTTTCAAAATATCGTCCAAACCCCAACAAGTGGTATCAAAGCGCCAGGTTGATAGAGGCAAGACTTGTTAAAATACATATATGATGATAAAATTATCCCAATCGAATTATTCGATTTGGAAGAGAAGGATGCAAGACTTGTTAATTGTGAAAGATCTGTATCTCCCTACTATGGGGAAGACAAAGCCAGGGAGTATGACTGATGATGAATGTGGGATATTGCATTTGAAGGGAGCTGCCACAATCAGGCAATGGGTTGATGCAAGTATCTTCCACCATATTTCTGAAGATGTGAAGACAGATAAGCTATGGAAAAAGCTAGCAGCCTTGTATGAGAAGAATACCTTCAGAAATAAGGCCACAACCATCAGAAGATTGGTGAATTTGAAGTACAGAGAAGGAAAGAGTATGACTGTGCATACTAGTGACTTTCAGGGCTTGGTGAACCAATTGACATCTATGGAGATGACTCTTGAAGATGAATTACAAGCGTTGCTACTTCTAAGTTCTCTACCAGATAGTTGGGAAACATTGGTAGTATCTCTGTGTACTTCAGCCCCTGGAGGAGTGTTAACAATGGAGATGGTGAAAGAAAGCTTATTGAGTGAAGAAGCCAGATGAAAAGACAAAGGTGAATCTTCTTCTGAAGCACTCATATCAGAAACCCATGAACAACGTAGAAGAAGTGCAAGTAGACTTCCACAGGTTTATGGGGACAGAGAAACATCCAGAGCAAGGCCAAGAAGCAGGAAGAACATCAAGTGTTTTCACTGCAACAGAGTGGGTCATATGAAGAAGGAGTGCAGATTCCTAAGGAGAGAACAGGGTAGAGGAAGTGAAGAGGAGAAGGAAACAAATACAGTAGCCACAGAGGGTGACATTTGTGTTGTCTGTGATGATAGTTGTATTAGTTTGGGAAGCCAAAAGAGTAACTGGGTACTTGACTCAGGAGCGTCATTCCATGTTACTTCTCATGAAGACCTCTTTACTTCTTACTCTAGTGGTGATTTTGGGGATGTGAAGATGGGGAACAATGCTACATCAAAGGTTGTGGGTATTGGAGATGTTTGGTTGGAGACAAACCTTGGGTACAAGTTGCTACTCAAAGATGTCAGGCATGTTCCAGACATGAGCCTAAGCCTAATATCCACAAGCAAGCTTGATGATGAGGGGTTCGTCAGTTGGTTTGGTGAAGGCAAATGCAAGCTTACCAAAGGCTCCATAGTGGTTGCTAGAGGAAAGAAGACGGACACACTCTATGGTTTGAAAGCAAGGGTTCACAAAGGAGAGGTGAATACAGTTAAGGAGGGTGGAGACATTGATCTTTGGCACAAGAGGCTTGGCCACATCAGCGAGAAAGAATTGCATCTTCTCGCTATGAACCAATGTCTACCCAACTTGGAAGGTATGACTCTCAAAGCTTGTGATGATTGCTTAGAGGGAAAAATTGCATAGAGTTGTTTTTCACTCATATTCCCCATGTACGAAGTCATGTATTCTTGATTTGATTCATATTGGTGTATGTTTCATGCAAGAGGAATCCCTTGGAGGAGCACATTGTTTTGTAACCTTCATAGATGATCACTCAAGGAAGGTGTGGACCACTACTCTGAAGACCAAAAATCAGGTTCTTGATGCTTTCAAGGAGTTCCATCTCAAAGTTGAGAATGAGACAGGGAAGAAGCTGGAAGCAGTCAAGGCAGACAGTTGTGGTGTGTACGGTGGACAGTTTGAACAGTATTGCAAACTCAGTGGTATCAGGCTTGAGATGACACCTGCCAGGACACCTCAGTAGGATGGTGTGGCAGGGTTGATGAACAAGGCAATTATTGAGAGGATCAGATGGATGCTCTCTCATGCAAAGCTGCCTAAGCCCTTTTGGGGGGAGGCAATGAGGACTGCAGTTGATTTGATCAACCTTTCTCCAGTAGCTAGTTTGGACAGTGGTGTGCTAGACAGGGTTTGGACTGGAAAAGATGTCTCATATGATTACTTGAGAGTGTTTGGCTACAGGGCCTTTGTTCATGTTCCTAAGGATGGAAGATCCAAGCTTGATGGTATTGAGGCAGTTCCATGTGTTTTCATGGGGTATTGCCATGATGAGTTTGCATACAGGTTGTGGGATCCCGTGAGCAAGAAAATTGTCAAGAGCAGAGATGTGGTATTCCTTGAAGGCCATGTGGTAGATGATGGCAACCAAGGTGAATCTCCTAGTTCCTCTGTTGGAGTTTCTGACAATTTGGATCCTATATCCCCTCTTATGGTGAATGTAAATCAAGAGGGAGATGTCCAAAAAGATGGTGATGAGATAAGGGTAATTATAGCCCATCCAACTAATGAAGAAAAGTTAGCTGACGGGGCAGCAGTACAAGCCTATTTGACTGATGGAGTAAGGCCAGTTAAAGGGGTAGGACAATCTCATGTAGTTGATGCTATAGAACCAACTAATGAAGAAGAAGTACTACCATCACCAACACCACCAGTGAAGCCTCAGTTGAGAAGAACTACTAGAGAGTGTTATCTATCTAGTAGATGCAGTACTAAGGAGTCTGTCATGCTTAGTAACGGTGGAGAGCCAGAAACCTACCAAGAAACTTATTTGCATGACAAGAAGCAAAAGTGTTTTAAAGCCATGCAAGAAGGAATGAGTTCCTTGTATGAGAACCATAATCATGATTTGGCGAAACTGCCTAAGGGCAAGAAGGCACTCAAGTACAAGCGAGTGCACAAGCATAAGATCTTGCCTAAGGAGAAGATTGCGGCTTGTAGGCAAAGGGTATGCTTGGATGAGCCCCCCAAATGGAGCTGAGGGGGAGGTTTGTTGGGTTTCAGCCCATTTGGGCTAGAAGAAATAATTGGGCTTGGCCCAAGTTGAAAAAAAAAAAAAACTGCATCAATAATGGAAGCCACTTGAGGATTTAATGGTAATTTTTCCATTGGTATTTATAACCAAGTGAGATGATGAGAATATTGGGAGGTCAGCCAAGAAAAGGGAAAGAAGGCAAAATGTGAGGGTTTGAAGGCAAGGAAACCAAGAATAAGAGGAAGACAAAGGAGGCTAGGGTTGAGCAAAGCAAGATGATCGGTCGGTAAATCGGTGCTGGATTTCGCCCCAACTTTGGGTAGTCAATCCTTGCAGGTAGTTCTCCCAGCCTACCGGTTTTGATCTTCCTTAATCTCTTCTTGATGTCTCTCTTTGTTATCCATTATGTGTGTTGATGATGTATGTGTGCCAAGAGCTTGCTCTTGAGTTGTTGTGCCTTCTTCTTTGTTATCCTCTAGTTGTATCTAGAGAGAAACCTTCTTTGTTATCCTCTAGTTGTATCTAGAGAGAAACCTTTTTGTTATCCTCTAGTTGTATCTAGAGAGAAACCTCTTTGATCCTCTAGTTGTATCTAGAGAGAGACCTCATTGTATCCCATTGTTGATGTAGTGAAGCATGTTTAAGAGGCTCTAAGGAGTCCCGTGGTTTTTTCCCTCGATTTGTAGGGTTTTCCATGCTAAATCGTTGTCTTGCATTGTTGTATGTTTGTTCATCCCATTCTAACAAGAATTGAGGGGTTTGGTAGTGTTTTATGCTTGAGTTGGAGCCTTGAAGATTTGTAGAACATTTGGGAAGATTTTGAAGCCTCAAAGGATCTAGTTCAAGGTGTTACCAGTTCACGCGGGCTGCACGTGGGCCGCGCAAACTTGTTAGTGAAGTGTGACGATCGCCAGTGAAGTGCGCGGGCTGCACGCTGGCCGCGCAAGCTTATTTGTGAACCACAGCGGATCGTCAGTGAACCGCGCGGGCCGCACACCGGACGCGCGTAAACAGTAACAGTGCTACAACACCAGTGAACAGTAACATTGCTACAGTAATTTCCGCATTTTTCACTGTTTCAAAATATCGTCCTAACCCCAACATATTTTGATAGAAGGATTTCAGAAGCTTAAGGTTACCCTTCCCATGTAGCTCCATATGCTTATAAGGGAAATGAATGTATTGATACTATGTGAAAGGTAGCCTAGTGACTCACCTATCTGAATCATATTGTCTATAGCTGTTGATAATAATAATCTTGTTACTTTCAATAATTTTACATGTAAGGCACGATGCTCAGTTTTACTAGAAGATATACAGAAGAAGCCATTGGTTTCTCTATTCTTAGTGGTTGCATATATGTATGCATGATTAGATGTTATGTTTGAATGCCTCTGTATTGTCTCTATGTTGAGTCCATGACTTAGACTGACTTATGTAATTCTTTTGTGTTTTCAATCTAGTAGAGAAATTTCAGTTGAATATTTTGCCAACTCTTTGTATCTATCCTTCTTTCTCCTTGTGTTCGTGTGTGTGGAGAGAGCACGAGAGAGAACTACTGTGTGTGAGAGAAAGGAAAAGTTCAGAGTTTCCGGGCTGTTAAAACAAAGCTTCAGGCTGTAAAAACAAGTTTCTAGGCTGACATTTGGTATTAGAGCTCCGAGGTGACTACTGTCACTACATGCCTAAGTACCAACCAACAGCGAGTAAAATGTTGTGTGGCAGTCAAGTGACAATGAAGGAAAGCTGGTGCGGGATTTTGTATCCCGTACTAATGCGGAAGAACTTCTTAGTTTGGTCAATCAAGATGCAAGCCATGATGGAGGCGAATGATATGTGGGATATGGTTGATCTTGCAGATCTGAACGCGTCAGTGGATGTAAAATGGAACAAGGTGGCATGTGCAACCATCTTCAGCGTAATCCCCGAAGATGTACTCTTCCTCATCGCAAAGAAGGAGAGCACAGGGACATGTGGATGGCCTTGAAAAAGATGTTCCTCGAGGCTGAACATGTCTAAGAAGCAAGGATACAATCCCTTAAGGAGGAGCTTGATGCGCACAAAATGAAGAGTAGCGAGAACATTGAGGATTACACACTCAAGGTTGGCACTATTGTGAACAAGATCCGAGAGTTAGGGAAGAAGATAGAAGACCCCTATGTGGTGAAGAGGATGCTTCGTTCTCTCCCTAACAAATTCTTGCAAATTGTCAGCTCGATAGAGCAATTTGTCGGTCTGAAAACCATATCGGTGGAATGGCTCATCGAGCGCCTCAAGGTGCACGAGGAGCACATGCATACTGCCGATGACAGCGACGATGAACATGTCCTGCTCACTCGATCTTAGTGGATAGCCACTAAAGAGAACAAGGATGGAGAATGGCCCAGCAACGACCCTAAGAAAGGAGGTGGTGGTGCTCGTGGTCATAGAAGGGGCCGTGGGAGCAGGCACGACCGTGATCGTGGCGATGGCGAGCGTGCCCACAATAGCAAGAAATTTAACAAAACAAAGATCAAGTGCTTCAATTGTCATAATTTTGGCTATTATGTATCTGAATGCAGATCAAGAAAAAGGGAAGAGAAGGCTCATATTGCTGAAAAACAGGACTATGAGCCTGCGCTGCTAATGGCTGAAGTATATCAGGTGGCTTGTGCTGATAAAAGAAGAGTAAAGAAGTTGATGAAAATTGAAGAGAAGTAAATCATCAACCTACTCACCAAAGGAAAAGAAACAGATGCAAAAGAAGCAGATGACACTTGGTATCTTGATACAGGGGTAAGCACCAGATGACTGGGTGTTAGGACAAGTTCAATGATCTCGATGACACAGTTGCAGAAACGGAGAAGTTTGGTGATGGATCCATAGTGGAGATCTGCAGCCTCAGATAAGTATTGTTCAAGTGCAAATTAGGTGAACACAAGGTCCGAACTAATGTGTATTACATACCCCGTTTGAAGAGCAATATCATTAGTTCAGGGCAACTTGAGGAACGCGGATGCAAAACTGTATTCGATGATGGTTTCTTGTGTATATATGATAGAAAACATAAGCTATTGGTGAAGGTAAAAAGATCGAAGAATAGATTGTATGTGTTAAACTTGAATTTGACACAACCAATCTGTTTATTGGCAAGCATCAAGAATGATGCATAGTTGTGGCACGCTCATTATGGGCACCTGAATTTTCAAGCTTTGAGAAACTTGGCACAGAAAGACATGGTGATCGGCTTGCCGTAGCTGAAGCTAGTAGACCAACTATGCGATAGATGCCTTCTCAGTAAGCAGCGACGCTTGCCAACCCACAAGAGGCTGTCTACCGTGTCGAGTGTCCACTCCAGCTTTTACATGGTGACATTTGTGGGCTGATCACACTTGTAACACCAGCTGGGAAGATGTATTTTATGCTTATAGTTGATGATTTCATACAATACATGTGGGTGCTATTACTCAAGAGCAAAGATGAGGCACTTTGCACATTAAAAAAAAATCAAGGTAACAGCTGAGACGGAGACCGATCTCAAGATAAAGGCTCTTCGCACCGATCGCGGTGGTGAATTCACATCTAATGAGTTCACTGAATCTGTGAGAATCTGGGGGAATGGGTGAAGCGGTTCCTAACCATCACATATTCTCCACAATAGAACGGAGTGGTAGAAAGGAGGAACCAAACCGGCGTCACAATGGCGAGAAGCTTGTTAAAGAGCAGTTAAGTGCCGAGCATGTATTGGGGTGAAGCTATTACAACTGTTGTCTACATACTTAACCGAGCTCCCACACGAAGTGTATCAGGTATGACACCCTATGAGGCTTGGTATCAAAGGAAGCCTAGTGTATACCATCTGCAAACTTTAGGGTGTGTTGGGTATGATAACGCCCCTTCCCTGTGACCCGCAAGTGCACGGGTTTGTTGAAGTTATAAATCCCAAGTGAGTGGGTTATAGTATCCACAGGGAATAGTGAATAGAAACAAAAAGATTGCTACTTAACTAATTGAAGATGAAACAATAATAGTGTGGATAAAATCAATGTGAACAATTCTAAAGAAAATAAGAAAGAGAGGCACGATAAAATGAGAAGAAAGACAATCGATAGAAAGTGGGGCACTCGTACATTGCTTCCCCTAGGAGTATTGCTTCAAGTGCAAGACCAACTATTATGTCTCCTCACTAATGCTTAAAAAGTCGTGGAAATTCTAAAATACACGGTCCCAAACCTAAGGTCAATAGTGACTAACTCTATACTATGCCCCGACGGAGAAATTGCTCAGTCTCAACACCTCACATTGTGTACAGTTGCAAGAAGCTCTAGGGATTCCAAGTGATAGACCCTATTCCTATATATAGATCTAACCCTTTGGTCCAGGAGAAAGATCTCTAGTTACAATTAAGCCCCAGATACTGAGGATTACTTCAACGCTTCACTCTGTTGCTCGCGCAACTAAGCCCCAGCGGAGTTTCTCTCTTAGCAATTCATTCTATGGTGACCGCAAACAACTCTAGGAACATAGAGGTAGGATAAATCACACCGAAGGGGAAAGGAGACTCTCCGCTATCTCTAGACTCACCCTCTCAACCCTCTCCAATCTAGCATTGTATAACCCTCATAGTGTATCACTCATCCACAAAAGTTACCAAGATGGACTCTCAACCCTAGTGTCACTCTAAGGGAGAAATCGTTCAACAAGCATTCAAGATTGGAACTCAATTAAAGACATCAATTAATGAAACCATAATAAAAGGTCAATGAAACAATAACATCTTAGGGTTTACAAGTCCAAGTAACCACTAGGGGGTTTAACTCTCCATGGAGCAAGATACAATCAATAATGAAATCGAAAGTAAAATTATGTAATCCATAAGGAAACCTCCTCAATATTCGTGTCGATGGTCTTGTGGAGTAGCCTCGTCCTCTCCATAGGTCCTCTTGTCAAGCCTAAGGCACACCTCGCCAGATCGGTGCCGACGAAAGCTTCCCCAATGACTATCTTCCAAGAGAAATGCGGTGTTGAAGCCATAGAATCACTCCAAAAGTCTTGCCAAAGCCCCTCTAAACCCTAGCCGCAAGCCTCTCAAAAGATGGAGAAAAGATGGAAAGAAGGATGAAAGATGGATCCTCAAATCGGTACAAGTCGCGGCTTTATAAAGGACTGGAATCGGGCATCCACAAGGGCGTGGGTAATTTCCACATGCCCGTGTGGATTTTTGGAAATCTGATTTTCTGTATACTGTGAATAGTAATTACTACAATAAATTACTATAGTGATTTGCTACAGTAGTTTTGCTGCGCTAAAATCTGATAAAAGTAATGCTCATCTTGAAAAGAATACTTTGTATTACTAATACACAAGCACTTATCAGGGCATGTCAAGGTGACAACTCCACACTTGAAGAAACTGACCAATAGGAGCATTCCCATGGAGTTTTTCAGCTATGAGGCTAGAAGCAAGGCATATAGGATGTTTGATCATGTGCAGAAAAAACTCCACATCTCACGTCATGTAATTTTTAATGAAAAAGGTACTGGTAGTGGGACCCGATGGTTGATGAAAATATACAAGGTATGGGTAACATTTTTAGTGTTCATTACCCCATTGATGGTGCAGGAACTAAAGACACAGTTGGTGTGGATTTTGAACACTCTAACCAAGTTGAACCTAGCAACCCATCTGGCGAGAATGAAGACAGTCAAGGTAGAGATGGAATGTTGGTAAATGACCCATTTGAGATGCACATTAAAACACCCACAACATCACCGGTTTCGTCCATGAAGAAGCCGACGCGAAAGCCACAACGATTTCGTTTGCTGTAAGAGGTGTAGGATGAATCATCAAAGGTTGAGTTGGAGTATTCCAAGATGTGCATGATTGCAGCTGAGGAGCTTGGAGGTGTTAAGGAAGCACATAATCATGAGAGCTAGAGGCATGCTATGCAAGAAGAGCTGAGGGCCATTGAAGACAATGAGACATGGGATCTTGTTGATCTATCTCCCAACCACAAACCCATTGGAGTCAAGTGGGTATTTAAAGTGAAAGAGGATCCTCGTGGTAAAATAATCATGTATAAAGCTCGCCTTGTTGCAAAAGGGTATGTGCAGAAACAAGGCATAGACTTTGATGAAGTTTTCACACCCGTTGCTCGAATTGAAACTGTTAGGTTGCTCATTGTTTTAGTGGCTCAAGAATCATGTGAGGTGCACCATATGGATGTAAAATCAGCATTTCTCAATGGTGAACTTGAAGAAGAAGTATATGTGACACAATATCCCAGGTTAATCGTTGAGGGCAGTGAAAGAAAGTTGTTGAAGCTGCGGAAGGCATTGTACGGGATCCAACAGGCATGAGAGCTTGGAATATAAAGCTTGATAAGAGCCTTGTCTCACTTGGTTTCAAGAGGTGTCGCTTAGAACACGCAGTTTATAAGAAGAGTGTTGATGAGTCATGTCTTCTAGTTGGGGTATATGTGGATGATTTGATCATCACGGGCTTAAGCATGGTGGAGATAACTAAGTTCAAGAATTAGATGAAAGAATTGTTCAGCATGAATGATCGATCTCCTAAGCTACTACTTGGGAAAAGAAGTGGTTCAATAACGCCATGGTATTTGGCTGTGCCAAACAAGCTATGTAGCTAAGATACTTGAAAAAAGTGGATTGGTAGATTGCAACTCAAACCAAACTCCTATGGAGGTGAAACAAAAATTGAGTAAGAAAAGTATGGCCCCATCGGTTGATGCAACTGAATATCGAAGCATTGTGGGAAGTCTTAGTTATTTAGTTAACACCCAACCAGACATATCCTATGCAGTTGAGATTGTAAGTCAATTCATGGAATTACCAACATCCCAGCACATGGCAGCGGTGGAGCAAATCTTGAGGTATATCCGGGAAACACTTGACTTGGGATGTATGTATGTAAAGAAAGGAGAACAGGATCCACATTTTCTTTGATATAATGACAGTGATATGGGCGGCGATGTGGATGATTGAAAGAGCATTACTGGTATCGTTTATTATCTTGGCTCTAATCTGGTAACATGGTTGTCGCAAAAACAAAAGATAGTAGCATTATCTTCTTGTGAAGCTGAATTCATAGCAGCTACTACTACAGCATGTCAAGGTATTTGGCTTGTGAGGTTACTGGAAGAATTACAGGAGAATTTAAAGAGCAAAGTGGTCCTAAAGATGGATAACAAATCTGCTATAGCTCTTTGCAAGAACCCTATGTACCACGACCAAACAAACACATTGATACGAGGTACCATTTCATTCTTGAATGTGTTGAAGATGGGAAAATAGAAGTAGAGCATGTGTCCACTGATGATTAGCTAGCGGACATCATGACAAAGCCACTCAGTTGCCTGAAGTTCCTGGAGATGCGCACAAAGCTGGGACTTTATGTAGTAAAGAAGAAAAAAGATTAGGGAGATAAATGATAATAATAATAATCTTGTTACTTTCAGTATTCTTACATGTAAGGCATGATGCTCCGTGTTATTAGAAGATATACAGAAGAAGCCATTGGTTTCTCTGTTCATAGTGGTTGTACATGTATGCATGATTAGATGTTATGTTTGAATTTCTGTGTGTTGTCTCTATGTCGAGTCCGTGACTTGGACTTATGTAACTCTTATGTGTTTTCAGTCTAGTATAGAAATTTTAGTTGAATATTTTGCCAACTCTTTGTATCTATTCTTCTTCCTCCTTGTGTTCGTGTGTGTGTGTGTGTGTGTGTGGAGAAAGCACCAGAGAGAACCACTATGTGTGAGAGAGAGGAAAAGATCAGAGCTTCCTTGCTGTCAAAACAGTGCTTCCAGGCTGTCAAAACAAAGCTTCTTGGCTAACAGCTGTTAACACACCACCCACACCGCAAAAGATTGCGAAAAGATGATTAGCAAATCTATGCGGATGATTAGCAAATCTATGCGGACTATTGCTTGAAGAATGGAATAGTCGCCACCTCTTTTTGGAGGCTTGAATATAGTGATGATATTACTAAGGTTTAATTTCATAAAAGTAGTTGAGTTTGTTGTTATTATTGTTGTTGTTGTTGGTAATGGGTGTGATACCTTTGTAATTTGGACGAGTCTTGGATTAGCACAAGTTTGTTTCCAAAGGAAGAACTCTCCTCTTATGACAACAAACAAAGGAAGAAAAAGAAGAAACATAATGATAACCGTGCTTGTTGTGTATTCAATATGAGTGAATACATACGTCCTTTTCTCCATGATGATTATTACCATGAGCATGGCACGAGTACAAGAGAGATGCAGAGAAAGTAACAAAACACCTTGAGCTCATTATCTTAATGAACAACCTTTTTTATTTGGACGGAGTAGACGAAGACTGCAGAGATTGCAGCCGGAAGCCAAGAAATGAGGAGGACGAGTGATTTGGAGTTATTGCCATAAAAGCCAAGGTAAAGTTGAGTGAATATGTGTTGGAAACAATCAAGACTTGGGTTGTTTGGTTCTAACGCATAGATGTTTGAAGTTTGTGTTAGTTTATCTTGTAGATTTATTTGAATAAAATTAATATTATTTAACTATGTTGATTTGATTAGATAAGAAGAGTATTTATGTTTTGAATTTATCTTGATAAGATAAACGTCTCATAGCTTATCTAGATAGTTTTGTTAGTCTATATATACAGTTTGTAATCCAGCCTTTTAGAAAAAATAAAAAATAAATAAACCTGTGAGATTAAAAGCTGTGCATCTCTTCCGTCCTTCTCTTTTCTTCTTCTTGTTTTCTCATTTCAGGTCGGCATCTTCTACAATATGGCGTTGCTAAGACCTACAAAGCCTTTGAGGCGACCAAGGATCATGCCATGGCTCTCAGGAAGTTCTTGACGCAAGTGGTGAGCACACCACTGTTAACAAAGCCCTGACAAGATTTGGACAAAAATATACAAGAAACTCTTTCAAAAAATTACTTCAAAATTAACTTATATATATATATATATCATGCAACAGACTACATGAGAGTTAGCGCCAACAGCAATGTAAAGACAAACTAACCATAAATGGGGATGTCTGAGGTATACAGTTAGACTTAGATCATAAGATAGCCGAATTGATTCATGATGGCACCCACAGAGAGAACAACCCATGGAGGGGCAATCTCACTGATGATGGCAGAGATGATGCAAATATTAGAACCTAGATCTTTGAAGAAGGCAACAGTGTTGAGTGTTTTTTTTATCATAACCAACAGTGGTTTTAATAGGGGGGGATATTACATTTCTAGAATCTAAAAATTTGGGCAACATAAGCAGTAATGTCATTACCAATTCAAAATTTGGGCAACATAAGCAGTAATGTCATTACCAATTCAATAGTAATGTAACATTTTAGCAGGAATGTGAAGTTTTTTTCGATCAAACTCTTTAAATCTAATAAAATTACAAAAATATTAATTTTTTTAAATTCAAAAATAAAAAAATTTCATATTTTTTTTCTTTCCCCACATATATTTTATATAAAAAATATATTTATGCCAATATTTGACAAGAGATTAGAAAAAGATTAAATTCTTTTCAAATATTTTGTTGGAGAAAATAATTAAATTTGATTTAATTAATCTTATAAAATTCAAATATTTTAAAATTAATTTTTTAAAAAATAATAACACATTATTATTAAACAATTTTGATATTTACATCAAAATATTATGAATTTTGATATATTTTACACCTATGAAGTAAGTATATTTTAGTAAATAGTAAATTTTAATATAAGATTTTAACCAGGATAATGATACATTTCAACCACATTACTATGTTGTTAACCAAATAAAAATTTGCACATATTCCCATTAATATGACATGGAAATCAAACATACTAACATTCCATGAGCCAAATTGCTTACTAAATTAGGTGGAATACACAGTCATCTAGTAAGCAATAATGCCTGTGTATTCCACCGAATCTAGTAAGCATTATTGCTTACTAAATTCGGTGGAATATGACATGGAAATCAAACATACTAACATTCCATGAGCCAAATTGCACATTCTGGTAAGATAATGTTGTGACCGCAATTAAGCATTATTGCTTACTAAATTCGGGGGAATACACAGTCATCTAGTCCGATCTAACTCGGTACTCAAGGAAATACAAGTATTATGGCGATGGATGCAATTGGAGGGTTCGTATATCCTACAATAAACAAAGACAGCTTTGGAAAATTACAAAGTACACTGGGCCTCACACGTGCGCATCAACAATGATCTTCCAGGATCATTTGAAGCTGGATTTAAACATGGTTTGTCGGCAAATACAAGCACTAGTACAACAATAGCCAAGCATTAATGTATTGGTTTTGATAGCGGAGATTAAGAACTGATACAAACACACACCGACATATAGGAAAATATAGACAGCTAAACAAAAAATGGTTAAGGTAGTATTCTGCAATTGGGAGGAGTCCTATCAACATTACAACAGTTTGTTCCTGGGACAATAGTTGATCTTGAGACCCAGCGTAAATACGAGGGACCTTACCTAGTACATGATATTTGCATCTTTTATAGAGTTTTCTAGAGCTTCTCCGTATGTGTGGAGGCTTCCAATATTGTAACCCAGTTGTTCAGATACATGGCACATATATTTGTGGCAAATACAAAGATACTTTACTTATGGCGGTCGCACATGATGGTAATAGAAATATCTTACCGATTGCCTTTGCCATCATGGAAGGAGAGATGCTAGCTACATGGATTTTCTTCTTGCGCAACTTACATTCTAGTGTAACACGATAAGAAGGAATATGCGTCAAATCCGATCAACATGAATCTATCAAATCAGCGTTTAGATAACTTGGGCATTAGATGAGTGCTCCGCATGCATACTATATTTACTACATCAGACATATCTCGGCTAATTTCATGTGTCATTTTAGAAACAAAGAAATACAACGGATAGTTGTTAATATTAGCAAGTTTCAAGTTTATTTTTTTTTTAAGCTAAATCTTACATTGTTGTTAATTGTTGAAATTATCTTAACTTTATAGGTTGATTGGTGTAGGTTATTCGAAAATCATTCAAGATTTTGACTATTAGTACTGACTACTGAAGGACAACAATGCAGAGGCGACGAGATTGTTGGATAACATACAGCAGGAGAAGTGGGCTCAAGCCTTCGATAAAGAAGGGCGAAGGTATGGTCATATAACAACCAACCTCACAGAATGTGTTAATTTAGTGCTTAAGGGAACAAGAAAACTTTTCATAACAGCTATGGTTAAGTCAACATACTTCCGACTTGCTGAGTAATTTGTGAGGAAAGGTGTATAGGCGCAAGCTTAGATCACATCAAGCCTTATCTTCTTAGAATCACTTATGAAGGCGATCCAAGAAAATCAACAAACAATATCCAACATTTACGTTCATCAATTCAACTATGAAGAAAAGTCTTTCATGGTGGATGAGATGTCACCCTTGCATTGTGGGCGTATAGCTAGGAGTTATCACATCAATCTAAGAGCACATTCGTGTGACTGCGGTACATTTAGATGCTACATTTTCTATATCACCATGTCCTTACAACATACTCGGATATTCGTAAGTAATTTAGAAAATGCATAATTTTGTAAATTTTTTTTTTGCAATATTTAAAAAAAAATATAAAAAAAAATCAAAGCTATACAGAATTACAGGATCAGAAGGAAACTAGAAATCATGCAAAAACAAAGACGGAAGGGCATTGCACATCCACAAGCAATAGATGATGGAGAAGAAATGAGTTATATATATAGCTTTATAGATAGATAAAATCCTTTTAAGATAGAACAAATATAATATAATATAATATAATATATATCAAAAGTAGAAATGAATTTTCAACAATTTTCAATTTTTCTTAATGTTTATATATAAATATCTTAAGAGTATAAATTGCTTTTTAAACCATTTTCAAAATCCCTTTCTAAAATTAGAAATGGATTCAAAATATATTTCTGAATTTCTATTTTGTAAAAAAAATATATTTTATTTAAAATTATTTAGGATATTCATTAAAAAAACATAAATCTATAAGTTTTTATAATATTTATTTAAAATATATTATAGATCAAAATTACTATTTATAAAAATTATGATTTTAAGAATATATTTATTTTAGATTAAAATTATTTAGAAAATTTTACAAATAACTTAAATACGTAAATGTTTACCATAGTTATTTTAATGTATATATATTATTTTCATATATATATATAAATTTATTTTGAGGCATAATATATATATACATCAAAAATAGGAATAAATTTTAAACCATTTTCTAAATTTTTAATGTATATTCATAAATATTTTAAGATTAGAAACGGGTTTGAAATTTGTTTCTAAATTTAAAAACTCATTCAAAATCTTTTCCTGAATTTCTATTTTGGGAAGAAAAATAATTTTAGTTAAAATTATTTAACATGTTCATTAAAAAAACTATAAATCTATGGGGGTTTATAATATTTACTTAAAATATATTATAGGTAAATATATCTATTTATGATGGTATGGTTTTATTTTAGATTAAAATTATTTGGAAATTTAGCAAATAACTAACACATGATTATATATATATATAACTTTCATGGTTATATAACCTTCTTTTAATATTGAATTATATTTGAAAAATATCATATCATATATATATCACATAGAAATGTTAGTCCTCTTTAAGGTTAGGATTTATGGTTTATGGGGGCTGACATGGCTCACTTAAAAGTAGTAGATGGACTAAAATGTACAATTTGAAGTAACAAACTAAAAGAACAAGTTTGAAAAAGTAGAGGGAATGTTCAGGGAATTATACTTTTTTTAATGTATATTTATTAATATTTTAATTTTAGAAGAGGATTTTAATCCATTTCTGAATTGTGAGAAAATAATTTTATTTTAAAATTATTTAAGATATTCAATAAGGAACATTAATCTATATGGTTTTATAACATTTGTTTAAAATACATTATTGATAGATAAATCTAAATTCATGATGTTATGATTCTGTGAATAGATTATAATTATTTGAAAATTTTACAAATAATTTTGTGGGGTCCTTTATTCTTGCTTGGTGTTGATTGGTCCAAAATAAATAAATCACAAATTAAATTTTAATTATTTATTGTTTTCAAGTGATTGTGGGTTCATGACTTCTATTATGCTCCAAATATTAATTATCCCACATTCTATTACGAGAATCTCCAATTAAAAAACAAGTGTTAATAATAGAAGAGAACAAAAATCGTTTTCATTAATGTTTTTAATACAATGAATACATAGACTTGGCAAATATATATGCTTGACAAACACATGAATGTGAGCATAGGTACTAGTATTAGAATTCCTATTTATTCTAATCTTTTTACTCTTCAACTTTTAAGAATGGAATTGTGACATCATAATTTCTTCCAACTTTCTCACCGAAAAATATGCCTAGGTAAATCTTCTTTGACTTGTTGACTTTTGGATCACAAGTAGTCACTCTATATTTGATAGTCATGAACTTGTTCTTCTTTTTTAATATTTATTATTGAAGACTTTGGTATGTAATGCTAGCAAAGTCTTCACATCTTTGACTTGTCAAACTTCTTAGATCTTTGATTTCCTTGTGTCTTAAAACTTCAAGGTTACATTTGTTTTCATTTGAGATTTTTAAGTCTCAACTCTTTCATACTTTGAGCCTAAACTTGCACATAGTCAAGTATGAAATTTCACATGATCAAGTCACTAATTTGACTGCTTTAACTCATTTTCTTTTAGAACATTTTGTGGGCGTTGAGTTATATTTGTATTTGAACCACAAGCTTGATTTTCCTTGATTTTTATGTTTGAAGGCTTCATTATTTTATGCTTATGAAAAAATTTTATTCATCATTACCAAAGGAAGGTATTCTTTATTTCATCACCTCACTCAAAGTTTTTCTGTTTTTCTTTTTATCATCTAAAGTTCTCTCTCTAATTTTTATTTGGAGAGCTTTTCTCCCAAATAGTTAATGGAATTTTTCTTCTCTTTGCAACCTGAGAGAATTCCCTTTAGTATGTGAGAGATTTGGGTATTATCTCCTCCGTCACGGTATTAAGTGCACGTAGTAGACCAGTGTCCAGAGGCATTGATGAGGCTTTTAAAAAGCAGCCACCATGAGTTGGATTTACAATAAGCTTCAAGAGAGGCCTTTATTTACTTCTCTATAAACATTGAAAGGTAGTGTGAGATTCTCGTTGGGAGCTACTTTGTATTGTACCTCGCAAGAAGTCTTTATCTACAAAAGAAGGTCTTTATCGACCTCACTATGAGTATTAAGAGGTAGTGGTGTGGCTTTTACTGAGAACTATCTTCTATGTACATCATAGGAAATCTTTGCCTTCAAGAGAAGTCTTCAATAACCCTTCTATAAGTATCAAAAGGCAATGGTGAGGCTCTCCACCCATATTGTATCTCATAGGGAGTCTCTCTTAAGGGAGGTATTCATTCTGGGTGAGGCTCCTATTGAGGGCTCTCCACCTTGTGTATTATAAATCATAAGGAAATTATTTTTAAGGCAACTTTGTTCATAAAATCAATCCAATCGAATTAGGGTTAGGAAAAATCGTTCTCATCAAATTAGGACTATCAATTACTATTAATTTATATCTAATCATCAATTGATTAATTATCAAGGATCGATCACATGAATACACTAATATATGCTATAGATAAGGGTTACCTTACAAAGATTTCACAAGCTCAAAATCCTCCAACATTCACAAGCGATGTTCTCAAAATTTTCAACCTTGATGGCCTCTTTTGCTTCAAGAAACTAATGTGAATTCACAGTTTTATTGTAGTGGTAAGTACTTGTGTGATAAGAATGCGAAGTGTTCTTTCTTTATGATGAGCATTACTTTTATTAGGTTTTAGCGCTAATACTTGTGCATTTTTGTTACTTTTATGCATGTAGAATTGTGAAGCTAAGTATTGAGAAAAGAAGCCAAAAGTAGATCGTGAGCACACTAATTGGTGAAATCTTGGAAGGAACAAATGCGAAGACACAAGTGGGATCTTATGTTGTGTGAATGTGTGTCAACCTCAGTGTACTCAAGACATTACAATGAGTCTGAAGGGCACGAAGGCAGTCACATTTGCGTATCCTGACTTGTGTATTGATAGCAAGATCTTCACCAACGAAGCCTTTGATTGAAGAAGAGTTGCGATCTACGGCATAAACGTTTGCCCGTTTATGTTGCCTCAACGAAAAGAGTGGAATTAGGAGTATTTTGGCAAAGTACTGTAGCAGGGTACTGCAGCATATCACTATGGCAAAGCACTGTAGTAGTTCCTGTTCACAGCTGGCCAGAAAACAAATTTTCAGAGAATCCACACGGGCGTTCGGAAATTCCCCATGTCCTGTGGAAATTCAACAGGCCCGTGGGAAGAATCCATAAGGGCGTGTGGATTTCCAATTCCAACCCTATTTAAGCCGCGATTCAACCCGATTTTAGGGATCTTTTTCCCTCTTCTCTTCCACTTTTCTCCATCATTTACGAAGCCGTCGGCTAGGGTTTGGAGAGGCTTTTGGCAAGTCTTTGGAGTGGTTTAAGGGATTCGACACCGTGATTTGCTTGGAAGAAGGTTATTGGGGGAGATTTCATCGCCATAAATCCGGCGAGGTGTGCCCTAGGCCAGATAAGGGGAACTTTGGAGAAGACTTGGCTACTCCACAAGACCATCGACACGACTATCGAGGGGTTTTTTTTATGGAACACTTGTTTTTACTTTCGATTTCAATTCTATTGTTTCATTGATCTTTTATTATGCTTTCCTTAGTTGATGTTTCAATTGAGTTCCAATCTTAAGTGCTTGTGGAATAATTTCTCCCGTAGAGTGACAATAGGGTTGAGGGTCCATTTTGGTAACCATTATAGATGAGTGACACACTACGAGGGTTGGACATTGCTTGATTAGAGAGGGTTGAGATGGTGAGTCGAGAGGTAGCGGAGCGTCTCCTTTCCCCTCCGGTGTGATTTATCCTACCTCCAT
This sequence comes from Dioscorea cayenensis subsp. rotundata, assembly GCF_009730915.1. Classification (NCBI taxonomy): domain Eukaryota; kingdom Viridiplantae; phylum Streptophyta; class Magnoliopsida; order Dioscoreales; family Dioscoreaceae; genus Dioscorea; species Dioscorea cayenensis. The sequence goes on from NC_052478.1 coordinate 12,758,325, forward strand.
TTCCTTCAGTTCTTGGCGGTCACAATAGAATGAAGTTCTAGAGGATGAACTCCGCTGTGGCTTAGTTGCGTGAGCAATAGAGTGAAGCGTTAAAGGGACTCCAGTGTCTGGTGCTTAGATGTAACTAGGGGCCTTTCACCTTGACCAAAGGGTTAGGTCTATACATAGGAAGAGGGTTTATCACTTGGATTCCCTAGAACTCCATGCACCTTTACACAGTATAAAGTGTTGAGACTAAGCGATTTTTTCACCGGGACATAGTGTAGAGTTAGTCACGGTTGACCTTAGATTTGGGGCCGTGTGCTTAAGGATTTCCATGACTCATTGAGCATTGCTTATGAAGTATAATAGTTGGTCTTGCACTTGAAACATTAATCCTAGGGAGAGCATTGCCCAAGTACCCCACTTCTATCGATTGCCTTACCTCTCACTTACTTTTTCCTTTCATTTTTGTTTCTTTTTATCTGTGTTTTCATTACATTTTATCAACACTATCATTGTTTACTTTCACGTGGTTAAGTAGCAATTTAAATATTTTTATTCCCTACTCCCTGTGGATACGATACACCACTCACCTAGGATTTATTACTCAACAAACCCGTGCACTTGCGGGTCACATGCAAGGGGAGTTGTCAAGTTTTAGGCACCATTGCCGGGGAGTAGGCTTTTAGAGATACTTTGCACTTTGCTATCTTAGCTATTCATTCATTCTCTTTCATATCTTCTTATCCTATCATCGTTCTAATTTTGTTTCCTTTCTTTTGGTATAGCTCTAGGTTATGACCCGAGGGAACCCTTCGATATTAATTGAAGGTGATCCTGAACTTGAACGTACACTCAGAAAAAGGGGTAAAGAACCTGTGCAAGAACAGCCAAATCTAGCTGAAGTGGAAGTTGAAAGATCTGACAACATGGCGAAACAGAATGAACAATAGAGAACACTCTCTGATTATGCTAGACCTTCAGTACTAAGGACACAATCTAGCATTGTGTGACCCCCGATTACAGCTCCGAACTTCGAGCTGAGGCTAGCATTCATCTAGATGATACAGCAGTTAGTGCAGTTCAATGGTTTGGCCAATGAGGATCCAAACGATCACATTGAGAACTTCTTGGAAGTTCGTGACATGCTGAAGATCAACGGTGTTACAGATGATGCTATTAGATTGGGGGCTTTCTCGTTCTCTCTAAAAGAAAGAGCTAATCAGTGGTTATATTCTTTATTATGAGTATCCATCACGATATGGCAAAACTTCACAATGAGATATCGTCGTTTGTTCGGATGGAGCTCGAGTCCTTGTTTGAGACATGGGACCAATTCAAGGATCTTTTGCGGAAGTGCCCACAACATGGATTCCCCAAATGGATGATCATTCAGACCTTTTACAACGGGTTGAATCTAAGTACAAGACAACTTCTAGATGCTGCCGCAAGAGGTACAATGGGGAACAAGACCCCCGATGAAGCCTGACAATTAGTAGAAGAAATAGCTATGAATAGCTACCAATGGAATGCAAGGGAAAGGAAGAAAGTGGTCGGACTTCATGAGATCGATGCGGTTACATCATTGGCGGCCTAAGTAGAGGCATTGAGTAAGAAGTTAGACACTCTAACTTCTTCTAGATTGGCACCCGTTGATGGTACTGATTACCCGATAGCTGTTGATGGTACTTCATCCGTTGAGCAAGTTGACTTTGTGGCTAATGCAATGAGAAACCAAGGTAATCTTTATAGCAACACCTACAACCAGGGGTGGAGGAATCACCCAAATTTCTCATGGAGTAACCAAGGGTAGCAAAAGGCCATAGCACAATTGGATTTCCAATAACAACAACAACAAGCCCCGAACATGGAAAATAGAGTTTCAGGTTTAGAGACCCAGATGGGCGACTTAGAGAAAGCCTTGACTCAATTTCTGCAATCATCGGATACACGGTTCCAATCGGTCAAGGCTACACTTCGCAACCACACCGCTTCATTGCACAACCTAGAAAATCAAGTGGGGTAAATCGTGAAGTCTTTATCGGAGAGGCCACAAGGAAGCTTACCGAGTAATACCAAAACCAACCCACGAGACCACGTGACGCCGATCACTTTGAGAAGTGGTCGTGAGGTTGAAGGTAGGCGTCCAAGTGAGAAGACCAATATTGAAGCACCGGAGGTCGTAGAGGTTGAGAAGGGAGCAACTAAGGAGAAGGAGGTGACACCCCAACCTTATAAGCCAAGAATCCGTTATCCCTCTCGATTGAAGAACGACCAAAACGATGAGTAATACAAAAAGTTCTTGGGTCTATTCAAGCAATTGTACAACAACATTCCTTTTGTGGAGGCATTGTCTCAAATGCCTCTCTATGCTAAGTTCTTGAAAGATCTATTGACCAATAAGAGGAAGTTGGAAGAGAGTGCATCAGTAATCTTAGATGCCTCTTGTTCGGCAGTTTTGCAAAAGAATATGCCGAACAAGAAGAAAGACACAGGAAGCTTCATTATCCAGTGCAACATTGGCAACTTAGGTGAAGAGGTGGCATTGGCAGACTCAGGGGCCAGTATCAATGTCATGCCATACTCTTTCTTTCAAAAGTTAGGCTTGGGAGAGCCTAGGCCCACTCGGATGACTTTGAAATTGGCGGACCGGATGGTGAGACATCCGAGGGCATCATTGAAGATGTGCTTGTCAAGGAGGACAAGTACATATTTACTGTAGGTTTCATACTGTTGGATGTTGATGAGGATGCAGATGTTTCTTTGATATTTGGGAGGCCATTCTTGCGCACTTCCAAGGCATTGATTGACATGGACGGCGGGGAGTTGATACTGAGGGTTGGAGATGACAAGCTCACATACCACCTTGCTGAAGCCATGCGACATTCTCTTGAATTTGATGATACTTTATATTTTCTTGACACTACTGATGAAGTAATCGATGAATATGTGCAGGAAATATTGAATCCGGACCCATACAAGGGGTTGCTAGACCAAGGTGAGGAGAATGAGGAATTAATGATGCTTGGTCTAGAGGTGAAAGTACTACCAACTCTGGGGATCATGAAAAATATGCTCTAGAAGATGAAGCGAGTGAGAAGACGCCACAAGAAATGGCCCAAGGCAGTTGGGGATGTGCATGAATGGAACAAGGGTGACAAGCCTTTAAGTTGTAACAAGCTCGACAACTCTCCCTCTACCTTCAAGAGGCTGTGCTCATCATGCTTTCAAGTCATGGGCAAGAGGGCAATCTTTATCTATGAACCCCGTTAGGTAAGACAAGGTACATCAAGCTAAGTGACATTAAACAAGCGCTTCTTGGGAGGCAACCCAAGCACTTACTGTTTTGTTAGTTGTTAGTTTAGTGTTTGCATGAATAAGACGTTGAGTGTTGGTGTCTATATGTTTTGATGCATTGCTGTGATTTTCTTGTGGATGAGTTGGTGTTATCGTAAATGTCTATAGCGAAGTTGTTGGTTGTTTGATCCTATTTCATGTTTTTCTCTGGTATATTTTGCATGATAGGGCAGGCTTTGAGTGTGTTTGCATGTTCAAAAATTTTCAGCAGAGCCTGCAGAGTTTTCCAAAGCATCCAGAGAAAACGCACGGGTGTGTGGAATTTCCACACGCCCGTGGGTCTCTACTAAGAGCTCATCTAGAGAAGGCACAGGGGCATGGACTCGCCCCTGTGAATGACCTTATAATATTCACACGCCTGTGGGTAATTTCCTCACGGGCTTGTGTATTTTTACAGAGACTTAGAGATTTTTCCTGAGAATATACAGGGGTGTGGACTCGCCCTTGTGGATGACCCTGTGATAAACACACTGGCGTGGGTAATTTTCACACGCCTGTGTGGATCTATGCAGAGGAGCTCTCTTCCATCCCGAGAATACAAAGGGGCGTGTGAGTGGCCCTGTGAACTGGCCCTATACATGTCCACACCCGTGGGGAATTTCTGCACGGATGTGTGAAACACTTAGAGTTTTCTCGGGTTAGACGGAGAAGCCACAAGGGCGTAGGGATGCCACTGTGGGTCAGGCGCACGGGCGTGGGTATTTTTCTTACGCTCGTGTGTATGCGTTCAGAGAGACTTAAGTGTTTTCCAGAGATCGCACAAGGGTGCAAGTCTGCCCCTGTGAAGCTTTCCTGTGAAGCCACACGGGAGTGGGTAATTTCCGCACGCCCGTGTGGATGTACAGAGACTCTAGAATCGTGGGGTTTCTTTAAAAATCTATTCGAGTTTCTCTATGTTCACACTCCAAATTGTTCAGAAAAATAAAACACCCACTTGCCCGATCTTGCATCGTTATTTTTTAAGGATTTTACTTGATTTTTTCGGTTGATTTTAGGCTTTGCATCTCCAACTCATCGGTAAACCCTTTTTCCTTCTCGTCTTTGTAAATTTTTGATTTAATTGTTAAAACTAGTAAATATTGCTTCATTTCTACAATTCTAAGGGGTATGCATGCTTAGAAAGAAGATAATGGCGATTTGATGATGCATTTGTGAGTTTTTTGCATGCGGCCATGAGTTTTTCATGCCACGTGGATCCACACAGGATTGTGGAAATTCCACACAACCGTGTGGATTTTTGCAACATTAACGTGTGAGTATTCCTGATCAAATTTCTTCCCAAACCTTACAGGAATGCCTCCATGGTCAAAGAAGCAAGCTGACAAGCGTCCAAGTGAGCATTCCCCTGAGTCGGATCACATGGAGTTTGCTATTCCCGAGCATCAGGCTCATTTTGAGCGGTTGTCTAAGCTCAGGTTCAGGCAAACCCGATTCCCGGACATGAGCATTCTTGGGAAAGTTCAGTCAACAGAAGACATGGTAGATGAGGTCGAAGAGATGTTGTCTATGGGTAGCTGGAGGCGTCTATTGTCTATCCGAGAGCCAGCCATTTATCAGCTCACTTTAAAGGTGCTTTCATACTTTACGTTTGACAGATTTTACTCGAGCTTTAATAGTGTCGATGTTATACAGTTCAGAGCACTCGACCATTATCACAGCATGAACGTTACACAGTTTTCCATCTATATCGGCTTGTATAATGAGGTTAATTTACATGGATACAGAGGAGTATGATCGATAACCCACAGATTATCCTGACAGTCTGACTCCCCAGAGGGCATATAGGACACTTTGTGGAGAGGGATAGTATGAGCCAGGAGTGTCCAAGGCTACGGGCCTTTCTCGACTAGCCTACAGATACATCCACGCCGTTCTTAGCCGATCATTTGGGGCACATTCTAGCTGAGTATACCTGGACTCAATGGTGCAGAGAGATAGTACTGAGCAGACAGGAGCTAGTATACCTATACTCCATGGTGCAGAGAGAGCCTATTCATTCGGGGCACATTCTGGCTGAGTACATGCGCCACTAGAGCCAGTATGTTAGAGCAGAAGTCATTTTCTCAGGCCTATATATCACGAGACTAGTTATAGGCATAGGTCTTCTGGACACGATTCGAGGGGACGAGAAGGCGATTATACCTGCTTCCCTAGGCATAGAGACGTTGAGGCTGATGGGGATTGTTTGCAGAGTCCAGTCCAGAGTGTATGCTCTGATTACACCTACCCCAGAGGTAGCAGAGGGAGATGATGATGTTATCAAGAGTTCTCAGCCTGCTCTCGAGCCTCAGCCGACACCAGTGGAGACTGAGGTATCTCCTGTGGCAGAGGAGCCACCCCCAGTACGCATGTTTACACTATCTCGAGCCTATGATCATTTTGAGAGACTCAAGAGTGCGGTGGGGGTGCTACAGACAGAGATCACTGAGGTCTGGGCTACACAGGCCACGCAGTATATAGAGTTTTTGGCATGTTTTGATACATTCAGTAGATTCTTGAACGAGATGTTGCCCCATCATTTATTCTGAGTCCTCGGAACCCTATGACCACTCCAGCCTCACCATCACCAGATCCACCTACATCTTTTGATTATCCAGTAGCAGCAGAGCCATATCGTGGCACTGACGCTTGATTCGTCGTTCTTTATTTCTTTCTTATTATCTTATTTTGTATTGTTGTTAGACTTGCACTACTCAGAAAGGATTTTCCTTCTGAGTATGTCTTTTATTTTCGTTTTGTTGTCTCAAGTTATATTCATTGCTCTATCTTTTATATACTCAAGTTGTTTTTTTTATTGAGCTTCACTGAACTCCCTCGTGTATGCGTGTAGATGGTCTTGTCAGTATGGGAATCGAGAACTAGTTATGGACACGGCCAAGGTTTTTTAGCACTTGGCCGTATGTGCTTCACAACCCATTGGAACATCACTCACAAGGATTTAGCTCCATCAAATGCAACACTAAGAGTCAGGGGAGTATTATTTTAATTGCTTCTCCCACATATATTCTTGATTGATATACATTATTAGTGAGCTTGCATGTGTACATTGCGGACAATGTACAACTTATGTGTGGGGAGTTCACGTTGCACAAGTCTTTTATATAAGTTTTGATTGACATACATGCTCACATAGCCAATGGCGGTTCACCTTTGTTGCAATGATTGTATTCTTGAGTTTAGGAGATTTTTTATCCTTGAATGTTCTCATGCTCTAGTTTTTACTTGAATTTCCAGGAATTTTTGCCTGAATGACACTTGTTGCACTACGCGCTCTTTAAACTCTTTTGGAAACTCAAGTTTAATGTTAAATGGACTACTTAGTGTTACTTCTTTTGTTAATTCTACTGAAAAAAATGGAAAAAAGAAAAATATTTGTTGTTTGTGCATTAGGGGTGGAAAGAGCTACCACCTATGTTGTATGTAGCTACTCTCATAAGTCGGATACAAGTTATGCCCTAATGAAAGAAAGATCTATCACATGGGATGAGTGAAAGCTACCACCCCGGTAGAAAGAGCTACCAGCTTGAAAGTGTGAAAGCCACCTTAGCGACCGCTTGGGACTAGGCTACCTTAGAGGATGTGTGAAGCTACTACTATCTTTTTATTTTGTTATGTTTTTGTAGATAAATAAGTCCCTTATACTTAGGACTTTGAGGAGTATACTTTGGGTTGAATTGAGTGAGTTTACACACACTTACATGGTTTTGGGTTTGTTGTCCTTTTTTATTCGAGTTTTTGGCTAGAGCATTGATTTTTTCATATTTAGTGTTGAAATTTTCCTTACTTGTAGAATGTTCTCCTTGCATGTTTTTGTCAACCTAAGGCTGAGCACTTCCAATATTTCCTTCTTCTATGTTTCAATGTGTATTTCTTTGCTTGAAGACAAGCAAAAGCTTAAGTGTGGGGGAGTTTGATTAGTGCTTGTGTGATAAGAATGCGAAGTGTTCTTTTCTTATGATGAGTATTACTTTTATTAGGTTTTAGCGCTAATACTTATGCATTTGTGTTACTTTTATGCATGAAGGATTGTGAAGCTAAGTATCGAGAAAAGAAGTCAAAAGTAGATTGTGAGCACACTAATTGGTGGAATCTTGGAAGGAACAAACGCGAAGACACAAGTGGGATCTTATGAAGCGTGAATATGTGCCAACCTCCATGTACTCAAGCCATTACAATGAGTTGGAGGGGCACGAAGGCAGTCATATTCACGTATCCCGACTTGTGCATTGATAGCAAGATCTTCACCAACGAAGCCTTTGATTGAAGAAGAGTTGCGATCTACGGAATAAACATTGACAAGATCCCCTTGCGTATATCCCGCAAATGCAAGGGTTTGTCGAAGTAATAATCCCGGGTGAGCGGGTATCGAATCCACAGGGAGTAGGGAATAAAAATACTTAATTCGATTCTTAGTTATGTAAAAGATCAATGATAATGAGTGTGACAATGATTCAATTCTCAACAGTAAAAGCAAAAAGTAAGAGAGCAAAAGTAAAGAAGGGGGTAAGGCAATCGATAAAGATGGGGTACCCGGATAATGCTCCACCTAGGATAATTGTTTCAAGTGCAAGAACCCTCTATTATGCTTCCTAATCAATGCAATGGTAAGTCGTGGAAATCCTTAATTACATAGTCCCAAATCTAAGGTCAACTATGCCTAACTCTATACATGTCCGGGAGGAGAAATCGAACAATCTCAACACCTCGCACTCGCATTGGAACAGAGCTACTAGTACTAACTTCTTCTCTACTTTCTAGCCTAATGATAAATGGAAAGGTGTGGTGATCTAATGTGCGAAGAAATGAATACCAAAGACGAATATGCAAGGGTAAAATGGAGGGAGAATCTCAATTAGTAAAGATGAGGTACTCGGACAATGTTCCACCTAGGATCTAACATGAAGTTCAAGACTTACTAAATGCTTCTAAACTGAGTCTAATGAGTCGAGGTAATCCAAGAACAACCGAACCTTATCTCCAAGCAACCGGTACTAGTCCCCTACAAGATCCCAGCGGAGAAATTGCTCAATCTCAACATCTCACACCCCATATGACCGCAATAAGCTCTAGGGATATCTAAGAGTGAAACCGATTCCTGAAGATAGATCCAACCCTAATTCCTGGTGAAGGATTCCTAATCCCTACAAGGTCCCGGTGGAGAAATCTCTCAATATCACGCCTCACACCAAATATGATTGCATAGAGTCTAGAGAATACGGAGATAGGAAACACTCAATTGGAAGGGAAAGGGGACGCTCCATTATCTCATGACTCACGCTCTTAACCCTCTTTAACCTTGAAGTTCTAACTCTAATGGAAACCTCTCACATCAAAGTAACAAATCATGCAATGTAGAAACTTGGATTAACTAGAAACATAAAGCAAATAAATATAAAAGAATAGATCTTAGGGTTCACATACCTAAGTACCTACTAGGGTTTCACCCTCCATGGGGCAAGTTACAAAACAATGATTAATACAATGAAAAGCAACAAAAGCCATAGAGAAAACCGCCTTGAATTAGTGATGGTTGGCCTTGATGGGTAGTTCAACGTCTTGAACGATTCCTCTCTGAAGCTAGGTCTCCGGTGGCTTCCCAAGTGCTATGACGGTGAAGGAAACTATAAAAGTTTGTGAAGAACAACCTCCAAATCGGCAAAGACCTCCTCTCCAAACCTTAGCCATCTCACCCCTCAAGGACCGCACAAATGATATCAAAGAATAGGGCAAAACGGCTATTTATAAACCCACACTATGTCTGTCACGAGCACCCATGCGCCCACGTGGATTTTTCACGCGCTCGCATGTACTGCAGGAATTTCTACATGGTCGAGTGGAATTTCCACGCAGGCATATGAACAGTAACTTTGCTACCGGTGGTGCGGTGGCCTTATGTTGCCCTTGGTTGTTCCATGAGAAATTTGGGTGGTTCCTCCAACCCGAATTTTAGGTATTCCTATAAGGATTGCCTTGGTTTCTCATTACATTACCCACATAGTTAGCTTGCTCAATGGAGGGTGTAATACCAACAGCTAGCGGGCAATCGGATGGGGCATGTCCCCCTCCACATCCATCATAACTCGTTGCGGCCACCAATCTCAGAGAAGTTAAGGTGTCTAACTTCTTACTCAAAGCCTCCACTTGGGCCGCCAACGATGTAACTACATCGATCTCATGGATGCCGACCACTTTCTTCTTCTCCCTAGCATTCCATTGGTAGATGTTCAACCCCATTTCTTCAATTAATTGCCAGGCTTCTCCGGGGGTCTTGCTACCTAAGGTACCTCCTGCTACTGCATCAAGTAACTGTCTTGTACTTGGGTTCAAACCATTGTAAAAATTCTGAATGATCATCCACTCTAGAAACCCATGTTGAAGACATTTTCACAAGAGTTCCTTGAACCTTTCCCATGTCTCGAATAGAGACTCCAATTACACTTGCACAAAGGATGAGATCTCATTTCTAAGCTTTGCAGATTTTCCTGGAGGGAAATAACGGGCAAGAAAAGCTTCTACCATCTCCTCCCATGTAGTGATCGATGCTCTAGGTAATGAGTGTAGCCACTACTTCGCTCTCCCCTTTAAGGAAAATGGGAAGGTTCTCAGCTTGATGACATCATCCATAACTTCATTGATCTTGCGCATATCACACACTTCCAAGAAATTCTTTATGTGACTGTTTGGATCCACATCAGCCAAACCATTGAACTATACGGACTGCTATAACATATGGATGAATGCCGGCTTTATCTCAAAATTCTGAGCTATGATTGGGGGCCGCACAATGCTAAATTGTGCCCCGCAAGTGCACGGATTTGTCGAAGTAATAAATCCCAAGTGAGTGGGGTATCGTATCCACAGAGAGTAGGGAATTAAAATACCTAAATTGTTACTTAACCAAGTGAAGATGAATAATGATTGTCTTGATAAGATGTGATGTAAACAGAAATAAAAGAAATAAGAATGAGAGGCACAAGTAAGTGAGAGATAAGGCAATCGATTGAAGTGGGGTACTCGGACAATGCTCCCCATTGGACTTATGCTTCATGTGCAAGGCCTACCATTATACTTCCTAATTAATGCTTAATGAATCGTAGAAATCATAATGCACACGGTCCCAAACCTAACATCAACCGTGACTTACCCTACACTATGTCCCGGTGGAGAAATCGGTAAGTCTCAACACCTCACACTGTACAAGGTTGAATGGAGTTCTAGGGATTCCAAGTGATAAACCATATTCCTATGTATAGATCTAACCCTTCGGTCCAGGTGTAAGACCCCTAGTTACAATTAAGCCACAAATACTAAAGTCACTTCAACGTTTCACTCTGTTGCTCGCGCAACTAAGCTCCAGCGGAGTTCATCCCTTAGCACTTCACTCTATTGTGACCGCAAAAAGCTCTAGAAAATGGAGGTAGGATAAATCACACTGGAGGGGAAAAGGGACGCTTCACTACCTCTCTACTCACCCTCTCAACCTTCTCCAATCTAGCCTTGTCTAACGATCATGGTGTGTCACCCATCCACAAAGATTACCAATATTTACTCTCAACCCTAGTGTCACTCTAGGGGAGAAATCATTCAACAAGCATTCAAGATTGGAACTAAATTAAAAACATCAATTAAGGTAAGCATAATGGAAGGTCAAAGAAACAATAACATCCTAGGGTTTACAAAATCCAAGTACCCACTAGCGGGTTTAACTCTCCATAGAGCACAATGCAATCAACAATGAAATCAAAAGTAAAGATAAGCAATCCATAGGAAGACCCCCTCGGTATTCATGTCGATGGCTTTGTGGAGTAGCCTTGTCTTCTCCAAAGGTTCCCTTGTCCGGCCTATGGCACATCTCGCCGGATCGGTGCCAACGAAAGCTCCCCCAATAACCTTCTTCCAAGTGAAGCGCGGTGTCGAATCCGGAGAACCACTCCAAAGATGTGCCAAAAGCCTTTCAAAACCCTAGTCGACGGCCTGTCAAAGATGGAGAAAAGTTGGAGAGAAGAGGAAAGAAGATTCCCAAAATTGGGCTGAATCGTGGCTTAAATAGGACTAGAATCAGGCATCGACACGCCCCTGTGAATTTCCACACGCCCGCGTGTATTCTCTGGAAATCTGATTTTCGGCCGGCTATGAACAGTAACTGCTATAGTGTCTTGCTACAGTATCGCAACTATTCTTCAATCAAAAGCCTCATTGGTGAAGATCTTGCTATCAATGCACAAGTCGGGATATGCAAATGTGACTGTCTTCGTGTCCCTCCAACTCACTGTAATGGCTTGAATACATGGAGGTTGGCACACATTCACGTATCTTAGAGTCCCACTTGTGTCTTCGCGTTTTTTACTTCCAAAATTCCCCCAAATAATGCATTTACGATCTACTTTTGGCTTCTTCTCTCAAAACATAGCATCACAACCCTACATGCGCAAAAGAACACAAATACACATGTATTAGTGCTAAAACCTGATAAAAGTAATGCTCATCGTAAGGAAAGAATACTTCATATTACTAATACACAAGAACTTATCAAATCCCCCCACACTTAAGCTTTTGCTTGTCCTCAAGCAAAAAATAAAACATTGAAGCATAGAAAAATGAAGTTATAAATATCAAAATGGTCCCTCTATTTTTTGTTTTCCGCCCTTTTAGTCCCTCTAATATAAAATCTAACCTTTTGTTCCTTGTATTTGCACATTTTCATCCTTTAGTTGTAAAATCCACCCTTTTGGTCCTCGTATTTACATATTTTCATCCTTTTTGGTCCCCCTAATTCATCAAATGAAAGGACTAAAAGGATAGATCCGTCAATTAGAGGGACCAAAAAGACAAAAATGTGAAAAATACGAGAACCAAAAAGGCGGATTTTATATTAGAGGGACTAAAAGGGCAAAAAACTCAAAATAGAGAGACCATTTTGATATTTTGACCAAAAATGAAATATTTAAAGTGCTCGGCCTTAGGTTCACCAAAGCATGCAAGGAAATCATTCTATGAGTAAGGGGAATTTCAACACTAAATACAAAAAAATCAATGCTCTAGCTGAAAACTTGAATTAAAAAGGACCACAACTCGAAATCGTGTAAGTGTGTGTACACTCGCTCAATTCAACCCAAAGTATACTCCTCAAAGTTCTTAGTATAAGAAACTTATTCAACTACAAAACATAACAAACCAAAAAGATGGTAGTAGCATCACACATCCTCTATGGTAGCCCTTTCCGAAGCGGCCCCTAAGGTGGCTTTCACACTTTCGAGGTGGTAGCTTTCACTTATCCCATGAGATAGCTCTTTTTCTCATTAGGGCATAACTAGTATCCGACTTATGAGAGTAGCTTCATATTTCATAGGTGGTAGCTCTTTCCACCCCAAATGCACAACTAAACAATATATCTATTTTTTCTTTCTTTTTTTTCCAATTTTTTTTATAATAGAACAAGAAACAAAACTAATTAGTCCCTTAAACATCGAACTTGAGTTTCCTAAAAAGTTTCATGAGCAAGTGGTGCAACAAGTGTCAATCGGGAAAAATTTCCTAGAAATTCAAGTAAAAACTAGAGCGTGAGAACATTCAATGTTAAAAAATCTCCTAGACTCAAGAATACAAACATTGCAACTATGGTGAACCGCCATTGGCTACGTGAGCATGTATGTCAATCAAAATTTATGTAAAGGACATGTGCAATGTGAACTTCCCCCCACACTTAAGATGTACATTGCCCTCAATGTGCACATGCAAGCTCCATAGAAAGTATAGCAATCAAGAAAAGTATGTGGGAGTGGGCAATCGAAACAATACTCCCCTAACTCATAGTGTTGGGTTTGATGGAGCTAAATCCTTGGGAGTAAAGTTCCAACGGGTTGTGAAGCACACACAGCCCACATTGGCCGTGTCCATGACTAGTTCTCAATTCCCATACTGACAAGACCATCTGCACACATACTAATAATCGGCCCTGCCTAGCCGTCCCGAGCTTCATAACTCATGACTGGTGCTTGTTGTTAAACTTGCATTGCTTCCAATCTCTTTACAATAGCTTCCACCTGTGCTGCTAGGGTAGTTAGTGCATCAACCTCATAGATTCTAGTAGACTTCACTAGCTTGTTTATTTTTGAGCTCCATTGATAGCCATTTGATGCCATGTCATCAATAAGTATATAGGCTTGAGATGATTGTCTACTACTATGAGAATCCCTGGCTGCCGCATCTACCATTTTCTTGGTGGCCAAGTTTAAACCATAGTAGAAAATCTGAATCAGCATACATTCCACAATCCCATGACTAGGGCACTTCCTCAAGAATTCCATGTACCTTTCCCATGCCTCGTACAAAGTTTTAGACTCCATCTGTCAGAAATAAGATATATCATATCTGAGTTTTGTAATCTTTGTAGGAGGAAAGTATTGAGTAAGAAACTTCTCGACCAATTGTGCCCACGTAGTGATCGACTGCTGTAGTAAGGAACTTAGCCATTTCTTGGCCCTTCCTCGCACTGAGAATGGAAAAAGTCGAAGGCGAACTGTATCCTCAGACACATTGTTTGCCTTAAATGTATCATAAATTTCGAAGAAGTGCTTCAAATGTTCATATGGGTCCTCGTCTTGAAATCCATCAAATTGGCACATGTTGCACCATCTGTATAAAATTTGGTTTTAGCTCAAAGTTATTCGTCATCTCAGGAGGGCGGACATGTTGGACCCTGCTTCCTCCAAATTTTGCCTAGCATAATTTGAAATACTTCTTTGCTAATTCCTGGCCATTGGTTCATTCTGATCAACCTCAATACTAATTTCCATTGAACTGTTTCTCTGAGATTTACTTGTCTTAACATCGGATTAGGATTCACAAGTGGAGAAGAGAAACTTCCTCTGGTCATGCAAGAACAGCTATAGACCAATTTAGAAAACTACAAGTCAAAAACAAAAGAAAAATAAAAGAATGCAAGATAAACCAAAATAAAGAAAAATGGCTAAATTACTAGAAAGTAAAGCTTTCTTAAGAGTTGTTAGTCCCCAGCAATGGCATAAAAAACTTGATACACCCCTTGCGTAACCGCAAGTGCAAGGGTCACATAAGTAGTAAAATGTACCAAACATGATCGGGTAATTGAATCCACAGGAACTAGAATAGCTCTCGATACGTGTTTGTTTCCTAATCTCTAGCGAACTCAAAGATTTGATTGAATTAGTTAAACTACTAAAGGAGAAAAGAAGAGAAAAAGAAGAAGGGATGGGGGTTTGGGTTGAAGAGATAACAATGAAAAAGATAGTGGCCCAGACTAATCCCCTTGACAAATGTAATTACTAGGAAATAATTCAAGAGCTTCTTCTCTCAAAGCTTAGAGTAGACTCAACCACTTCCCTAATGTGTGCCCTAGCAAAACGAATAGAATATATCCTCTAAACAGCAAAAAGGCAGTCTAAGGTTAACTAGAAACTAAGTTTCAATTGCAACAATGGGGAACTAGCAAAAAAAACATCAAATCAAATCTCACGCGGCTTTCAGCAATCCCCACATCAAGTTAATAATAAATCCGCAATAAGGCAATCAACACAAAGATTTATAAACAATATGAATAAAAGGGAGACCACAAGGAAACTCAAGAATTAATATCACTAAAATCAAAACATCAAAAGTCAAGATTCATAATTCGGGGCACTGAAAGATGGTTAGCCCCTCATAGTTTTACAATCAATCATAGGAAAACAATAAGAGAAATAGAGATTGTCCATTAAATTCCCTTCTTGCTTCACAATCACATTAGAGAAGGCTTGACAATGGTTGTCACCGATGATCCGCTTTTTCCATGCTTGTCTCCACTCCTAATCCTGCCTAGGATGATGCTGACGGTTGGCCTAACCCACGCCTCCAGAAAGATAGAAGAAGATCCCCTTGAAATCTAACTTTTGGGCTTAAATAACACTTTCTTGATGTAAGCATGCTCGTGCTGATAGGCGTGCTGATGACCGTGCTTGGCTCTAGAGTTTAGGAAGTGATCTTCGGCCTAATTCTAACAAAATGCACAGGCCCAAGCACAGCTGTGCTTGTGACCGTGCTTCGAGAGCATGCTCATGCAAGGATCACTATGACCCTGCTGATATTCCCAAAATATTTTCAGTAAAACGCACAAGGGTAAGCATGCTTGTGCTTACCGACCATGCTCCTTCCGAACGATGGTGCTAGGGGAAATGAAACTATGTTTCTTAGTTCTATGCAGACTCCAGTGAATTGCACGGGGCTTAGCACGCCCACGCTTCTAATTGTGCTTAACAATGCCGCTTGTGTGTTACCCGCAAGTGCACAGGTTTGTCGAAATAATAAATCCCAGGTGAGTGGGATATCGTATCCACATGGAGTAGGGAATAAAAATACTAAGATTGCTACTTAACCAAGTGAAGATGAATAATGATTATGTTAATGAAATGTAATGTAAACATAAATAAAAGAAACAAGAACAAGAGGCACAAATAAGTGAGAGAAAAGGCAATCGATAGAAGTGGGGTACTCAGACAATGCTCCCCCTAGGACTAATGTTTCAAGTGTAAGACCAACTATTATGTCCCCTAATTGATGCTTAATGAGTCGTGAACATCCTTGAATACACGGCACCAAACCTAAGGTCAACCATGACTAACTCTACACTATGCCCCGACGGAGAAATCAAACAGTCTCAACACCTCACACTGTCTAAAGTTACAAGACACTCTAGGGATTCCAGGTGATAAACCCTATTCCTATGTGTAGATCTAACCCTTTGGTCCAGACGAAAGATCCCTAGTCAAAATTAAGCCCCAGGTGCTAAAGTTACTTCAATGCTTCACTCCGTTGCTCGTGCAACTAAGCCCTAGCGGAGTTCATCCCTTAGCCCTTCACTCTACTATGACCGCAAAGAACTCTTGGAACTTGGAGGTAGGATAAATCATATCGGAGGGGAAAGGGGACGCTCCGCTACCTCTCGACCCTCTCCAACCTTGCTTTGTCTAACCCTCATGGTGTGTCACTCATCTACAAAAGTTACCAAGATGGTCTCTCAACCTTAGTGTCACTCTAAGGGAGAAATCATTTAACAAGCATTCAAGATTAGAACTCAATTAGAGACTTCAGTTAAGGAAAGCATAATAAAAGGTCAATGAAACAAAAAATCCTAGGGTTGACAAAATCCAAGTACCCACAAGGGGGTTTAGCTCTCCATGGAGCAAGATACAATCAATAATGAAATCGAAAGTAAAAATAAGTTATCCATAGGAAAACCACCTCAGTATTTGTATTGATGGTCGTGTGGAGTAGCCTCTTCTTCTCCAAAGGTCCCCTTGTCTGGCCTAGGACACACCTCGCCGGATCGATGCTAACAAAAACTCCCCCAATAACCTTCTTCCAAGAGAAGCGTGGTGTCGAATCCATAGGACCACACCATAGACTTGCCAAAAGATTCTCTAAACCCTAGCCAACGGCCTCCCAATAGATGGAGAAAAGTTGGAGAGAAGGATGAAAGATAGCCCCCAATATCGGGCTGAATCGCGGCTTAAATAGGGCTAGACTCGGGCATCCACACGGGCCTATGGATGTTCCACATGCCCCTGTGGAATTTCCACACGGGACTGTGAAATTTCCATATGCCCGTGTGGATTCTCTAGAATCCTAATTTTCAGCGACTGTAAACAGTAACTGCTACAGTGCATTGCTGCAGTGCCTACTATAATACCCCCCCCCTCCCCGGCCGCCAAAACACTCCCGATTCTACACTTTTCATCAAGGCAACATAAACGGGCACACGTCTATGCCGTAGATCACAACTCTTCTTCAATCAAAGTCCTCATTGGTGAAAATCTTGCTATCAATGTACAAGTCAGGATACGCAAATGCAACTACCTTCGTGCCCCCCCAACTCATTGTAATTGCTTGAATACATGGAGATTGGCACACATTCATGTATCTTCGAACCTAACTTGTGCCTTCACGTTTGTTCCTTCCAAGATTCCACCAAATAGTGCATTCACGATCTACTTGGGCTTCTTTTCTTAATACTTAGCTTCACAAACCTACATGCTCAAAAGTATCACAAATACACATGTATTAGAGCTAAAACCTGATAAAAGTAATACTCATCGTAAGAAAAGAATACTTCGTATTACTAATACACAAGCACTTATCAGTGCTTCTGAGTATGGGTGTGCTTCGGATTGCTTGTCCTGAAACTAGTATTCCAACACTGTTTTGCATTAGAATTTGTCTCTTTTCATTCCTTTTAGTCTAAATCCCAATTATTTGTAACATTTAGCAAACATACCTCAAGTAGCATCAGTTTATCATAAAAACATGCTAAAAGGACAAGAAAAACACATAGTAGAGTATATAAAATATTTATAGAAAATGTACTCATCAATAGACTCAAAATCCCAATAAAGAATCATGGTGAACTCATGGTGAAGCTTGTAGTATCTGTGTGGATCTCCATATCCCCTTAATCCTTGACTCAATTATTTTTCTCCTATCAAGTTTCCTATAAGAAGATAATATTTTTGTCAATCAGCTAAAACTCAAGCTTAAAATTAGGAACTCCATTGAAAATAATAGTAATTGTCTCTTAAAAGATATTGGTCATTCTTTGTTAGGTCAGGGAGCATCATCCCCCATGAATGAAATTCAAGCCTCATCGTCTTCTTATTCATCCTTCTTATTGACATCGTTATAATTTAAATCACCCAATTACATATTTTGCATCATTTCAACATTAAATTCAATAAAAGTTCAATGATGAGGTATAAAAAATATGGGCTCAACATAATCATGGCATTCATTATTAAAAACATTTTAAATTATTCAACAAATCTTTAAACCATCTAAAACTCAAAAAGAATTTTAACATCATCAACAACACGTTGTTCAATATTTACTACAATTTCATTCAACAAAGCTCAATTCCAACAATTTTGTTCATTCATAAGTTCACACTATAAGCCTTTAAATACAAGCACTTCATTTTCATAAGTGGTTGAACATGAATATTTTATATATCATTTGCACTATATGAAATTTCATGTGTTTAGCACCAAACTAGTACAAAATTGCATTCTTTTAATCGCTAGAGGTTTTTATTGCATTTTAGGGTCAAAGGAGTGAATATGTAGGCGATTTTAGGTAGATTGAACCAAAACACAAGTTCCAGAACATCACCATAGCCTCATCACGGTTGTGGTCCAACTGTGCCAATACGTTAAATCCATAAGACAACATCACAAGAGCCACAACGGCCTTCACATAGGCCATAGCACACATAATGCCCATGTTGATTGTCCATAACGGCCAAAGTCAGACCATGCCAGAGTGTGACTTATGGTCCAAGAAAGGATTTTTTTATCACCACGACCAGAACAATGACAGTTGTGACCCTGTAGTAGACTCATCAATAAATAACCCTAGGTTTTCTAATTTTGGGGGAGGATTCTTTTACCAAATTTGGTTGGAGGCCGCAGGATTTCTTGAGTTCAACATGGCTGAAGATGAGATTCAACCCATTTTTAGTCGATTTCAGTAAATTTCTCAAGAAGAAGTCAATGTATATCGATAGTAGAGGGCGCGTGAATAGATTCGGTGCCATCTTGACATCCTTGGGATCTTCTCAACCTTAAATATCAGAGATCTATTGGAGGGAGTTAGTTTTAGGATTCTTAATATTTTTCTTGCAGATTTATTTATATTCTTTAATAGTAATTCATGTATCCATGAGAGGATTGAATTCAGAGGGGAATTGTATGTCGATGAATCTACTCTTTTACTTGTAAATATCAATTCCATTGGTAATATATTATTCTTTCTAGTTGATTGGGATTCATTGCATGTTTGCTTAATGATTAATGTGTTGTTGCTGTGAGGAAGGGATCCCCACTAATTAGAGCATCCATGCTTTGTTAGATCTATGCATGTGCTAAGATCTTAGGCATAACTAGATTTTTGGATTATAATTTCATTATCCTTTCAGTTGAGTTCTTTCTCTTAAGGCGGACATAGGATGCTAGTTTGGAAGAGATTCCATCTTAAGTTTCTGGTGCTTCAAACTTGGTTGCCAAGAATTGGACAAGTAGGACTTTAATTCCCCTTGTCCAATACTAGATAACATTACCATAATTTATTTCATATCACAAGTGCTGAGGGAATCCCCATACAGGTACCCCTCCTTTAAATTGCACCTCAAGTTCCTTAATTGTATTTTAGCAGTTAATTTGTAGAGGTAGATTTATTTTCCTATATTAATCACCATAGATGTTAGGCTAATGATTAAGTGAAAAGGAAGTAATAGAAGTCTCTTTGCGTTCCCTGAGAAATACGGACCCATGCTCACTGATAAGTGCTTGTGCGATATGAATGCGAAGCATTATTTCCTTATGTTGAGCATTACTTTCCTCGGGTTTTTACACTAATATGTGTGTTTTTATGTTATTTTTACGCAGATAGGGTTGTGTGGCCGAGTATGAAGGAAATAAGCCAATGTGGATCATAATGCACCAATTTTGGAGGAAATCTTGCTAAGGTTCCAACGCGAAGACATAGGTCAGGTGTGAGATGCTAGAGTGTGTGCCAACCTCCTCGTATTCGAGTGGGCACATCCATTTGGAGGGGCACAAAGGCAGTCACATTCGAGCATTCCGACTTATGCACATTGAACAAGAGCTCCACCAACGTGTACACCATTGAAGAAGCAAGTGATCCAGAACGTGAACGTGTGCCCGTTTGCGTTACCCTGATGAAAGTATGGAATTCGTGTAGCAAATTACTGTAGTAGTTACTGTTCACAACCGGCCGAAAATCGCAGAAACAGAGAATCTACATGGGCGTGTGGAAATTATCCACGGCCGTGTGGAAATTCCACACGGGCGCGTGTACCGTCCACGCCCGTGTATTCACCCGATTCCAGCCCTATTTAAAGCCGATTCAGCCCCGATTTTGGCATTCTTTTCTCCATCTTTTCCCCAACTTGCGAGAGGGCTTCGGCTAGGGTTTCGAGGGGTATTGGCCAAGGTTTTGGAGAAGTTCTACGGCTCTGACATCGTGATTCCATTAGGAAGAAGGTTGGTAGGGGAGCTTCGATCGAGGCGTATCCTATACCTGACGAAGGAATCCTTGGACGACGAGTAGAGGACTCTCCACAAGACCATCGACATGACCATCGAGGGGGTTTCTTTATGGATTCATTGCTTTTACATTCGATTTCGTTGATTGTACTAAGCTCCATGGAGAACTAAACCCCTAGTGGGTGCTTGGATGATTGTGAACCCTAGGATGTATTCGTTTCATTGAACTTCTTTATTATGCTTTCAATAAATTGATGTTTATTGTGAGTTCCAACCTTGAATGTTTAATTGTATGAACATTTCCCCTAGAGTGACACTAGGGTTGAGAGTTCTTGTTGGTAACCTTGTGAGTGAGTGACACACCATGAGCGTTAGACAAAGCTAGGTTGGAGAGGGTTGAGAGGGTGAGTCGAGAGGTACAGGAGCGTCCCCTTTCCCCTCCGGCGTGATAGATTCTACCTCCGTTCCTCGAGTTCTTTGCGGCCATGATAGAGTGAGTGGTCTAAGGGATGAACCTTCGCTGGGGCCTAGTTGCGCGTGCAATGGAGTGAAGCGTTGAGAGGATCTTAGTATCTAGGGCTTAATTGTGGCTAGGGACCTTCCGCCTGGGCCAAAGGGTTAGGTCTACTTTTAGGAAGAGATTTATCACTTGGAATCCCTAGAGCTCATTGCAACTTTATGCGAGTGCGAGGTGTTAAGATTGTTTGATTTCTCCACCGGGATATGTATAGAGTTAGGCATAGTTGACCTTAGATTTGGGACTATGTATGTAAGGATTTCCACGACTCACCATGGCATTGATTAGGAAGTATAATAGAGAGTTCTTGCACTTGAAACGATTATCCTAGGTGAAGCATCATCCGAGTACCCCATCTTTATCGATTGCCTTGCCCTCTTCTTTATTCTTGCTCTCTCACTTGTTGCTTTTATTGTTGAGAATTGAATCAATTTCACACTAATCACTATTGATCTTCCACATAGCTAAGAACCAAATTAAGTATTTCCACTCCCTACTCCCAGTGGATTCGACCCCGCTCACCCGGGATTATTACTTCGACAAACCCGTGCACTTGCGGGATATACGCAAGGGGATCTTGTCACTCACTCACGGGATATAACTTGACAACGCATATACTTGCAGAGTTACACGCATTAAACCACTCATGTTGGTTTGTGCACATCAAGTTTTTAGAGATTCTACAAAAACACATAGCTTAGTGTTTTAGCCATTTATCCTTTTGTTCTATTCTTTGATTTTATTTTTTTAATTTTTTGTAATTTTGTTGATTTGTTATTTCTATTCTCCCATGCATATGATTATACATGACTAGAGCTAACCCTACGGAATTAAGAGAAAGAGATAGTGAAGTTGAAAGAACATTGTTGAGAAGGCTCCAAGAGAATTCAGTGGTTGAAGTAGAGATTGATATTTAAGACAAAGAGTCTATCATTATAGCTGAACCTATGAGAAAGCCATCTGACTATGAGAGGTCATAGTTCACATGAGAGGAGTTTAGTGTTCAAACCTAATGGTTGTTTCAAAAAAAATCAAAATCAAGGCTAGCACCATTAGGATTATACAAAACTCATATCATTTTGATGGCCTAGCAGATAAAGACTCAAATGCCAATCTCTCAAAGTTTTAACAAATCTATTTGACGTTCAAGATGAGTACTATTACAGATGACACAATCAGATTAAGACTCTTTCCATTCAGTTTGAGAGGTTTGGCATATTAGTGAGTCATTTCTTTAGCCCCGAGGTCTATGAAGACATGGAAGGACTTGGTGGAGAAGATTCTTGGTCAATATTTTCCACCAAGAAAGGCAGCAAAGATCAGATAGGAAATCTCAGGATTTAAGCAAGGAGAGTCCAAAACACTATTTAAAGTGCATGACAGGTTCAAGGATCTCCTCAGGTGATGCCCTCATTATGGGTTCAATTCATGGATAAGACTTCAAATTTTGCATAATGGATTGAAATACCAAACAAGGTAGATCGTCTATACAACAAGTAGTGGGTTATTGAGTAACAAGTATCCAGATGGGCAGAGTAGTTATTTGAGGATATGGCCAATAATGAATCATACTAGAGTTTAAGAGGTAGACAACCAAGAGTGGCCAGAGTGCATGAAGTAGGCAAAGATTCTGCCTTAGTAGCAAAGGCGGATGTACTCACAAGAAAGTTGGATCTACTCATGAGTAATAGTCTAGGTGTCAACTCATGCCCCAGAACTATTCTTTTTGTGAAATATATAGAGGATGACATAGGTCAACTCAATGTCTGATTGTTAGTTCAGTTGTGGAGGAGGACCAAGGCCAGCTCAATCAATAAAGGTCAGAGAAATCAAGGTTACCCATACATTAGTAACTATAACTCAGGATGGAGGAATCATCAAAAATTCTCTTAGAGCCATGGTCTACAGCAACAACAGCAACAACAGTCAAAGAGGAAAATTTCCAAAGAAGATATGTTGGTCAACTACATGATGAGCAATGATGCTAAGATGGATGAGTTAGATGTTCTATTGAGGAACATCCAAGCATCGATTAAGAACTTGGAGAACCAAGTTGGGCAATTAGCAAGGGCCAATACCAAGAGACCTCAAGGTAGAATCCCAAGCAACATTGAAGCTAACCTAAGGAAGCACTAGAAGGCGATCTTATTCCCTAGTGGCAAGGCTGCTAAGGCATGAGAACCTTAGGGTTCAAGTACAGAGATAAAGACGGCAGCTATACAGGAGACCTAGTGCTTTAGAAGAACTCATTGAGGACATTGATCAGAAGGAGGAAGAAGAGCCTTTAAGCTCATTTTAGACTCGATCCACAGTTCAGGAATACAGACCCCAAGTTTCGTACTCTTCTAGATTGAAGACTGACAAGAAGGATGCACAATTAAAGAAGTTGATGAATAACTTCAAGCAACTCCACATCAATATCCAATTGTTGAAGCATTGTCCCAAATAAAGGACTTGGTCACCAATAAGAGGAAGCTGAAGAGGTAGATTGATAAGTGCTTGTGTATTAGTTATACAAAGTATTCTTTTCTTATGATGAGCATTACTTTTATCAGATTTTAGTGCTAATACATATGTATTTGTGAACTTCCGTGCATGAAGGGTTGTGGAGCTAAATAATGAAAGAAAGAAGCCAAAGTAGATTGCGATTGTACTTTATTAATGAAGTCTTGGAGTGAACAAATGTGAAGACACAAGTTGTGATCAAAGATACGTGAATGTGTGCCAACCTTTATGCACTCAAGCAATTACATGGTTTGGAGTGGCACAAAGGCAGTCACATTTGTGTATTCCGACTTGTACAATGTTAACAAGATATTCACCAATATGGCATTTGATTGAAGAAGTAATGCGATCTACGGCATAGACGTGTGCCCGTTTATGTTGCCTCGATAAAAAGTGTGGATTCGAGAATATTTTGGAGGAATACTATAGCAGACTACTATAGTAAATCAGTGCAGGAATTTACTGTAGCAGTTACTGTTCACAGCCAGCAGAAAATCAGATTTCCAAAAATCCACACGGGAGTGTGAAAATTACCCACGCCCGTGTGGATGCCCAATTCCATCTCTATTTAAGCCGCGATTCAGCCCGATTTCAGCATCCTTCTTTCCATCTTTTCTTCATATTTTGGGAGGCTTGTGGCTAGGGTTTAGAGGGGCTTTGGCAAGGCTTTTGGAGTTTTTCTATGGCTTCGACACCGCATTTCTCTTAGAAGATAGTTATTGGGGGAGCTTTCATCGGCACCGATCCGGTGAGGCGTGCCCTAGGCTTGACAAGGGGACTTTTGGAGAGGACGAGGCCACTCCACAAGACCATCAACCCGAATACTGAGGGGGTTTTTTACGGATCACATGTTTTTACTTTCGATTTCATTATTGATTGTATCTTGCTCCATGGAGAGCTAAACCCCCTAGTTGGGTACTTGGACTTGTAAACCCTAGGATGTTATTGTTTCATTGACCTTTTATTTTGCTTTTCTTAATTGATGTCTTAAATTGAGTTCCAATCTTGAATGCTTGTTGAATGATTTCTCCCTTAGAGTGACACTAGGGTTGAGAGTCTATCTTGGTAGCCTTTGTGGATGAGTGACACACCATGAGGGTTAGACAATACTAGATTGGAGAGGGTTGAGAGGGTGAGTAGAGAGGTAGCGGAGCGTCCCCTTTTCCCTCCGGTGTGATTTATCCTACCTCCATGTTACTAGAGTTCTTTGCAATCACAATAGAGTGAAATGCTAAGAGAGGAACTCCGCTGGGGCTTAGTTGCGCGAGCAACAGAGTGAAGCGTTGAAGTAATCCTTAGTATCTGGGGCTTAATTGTGACTAGAGTTCTTTTACCTAGACTAAAGGGTTAGATCTATATATAGGAATAGGGTTTATTACTTGGAAACCCTGGAGCTTCTTGCAACTGTACACAGTGTGAGGTATTGGGACTGAGCGATTTCTCCGCCGGAAGCATAGTGTAGAGTTAGTCACGGTTAACCGTAGGTTTGGGACCTTGTATTTTAGGATCTCCATGAGTTATTAAGCATCAGTTAAGAGACATAATAGTTGGTCCTGCACTTGAAGCAATAGTCCTAGGGGAAGCAATATCAGAGTGCCCCATTTTCTATCGATTGCCTTTCCTCTCATTTTATCATACATCTCTTTCGTATTTCTTTTAATTCTTTTCATATCAATTTTGTTCACTGATAAGTGCTTGTGTGATAAGAATGCAAAGTGTTCTTTCCTTACAATGAGCATTACTTTTATCAAGTTTAAGCGCTAATACATGTGTATTTGTGTTCTTTTGCGCATGTAGAGTTGTGAACCTATGTTTTAAGAAAAGAAGCCAAAAGCATATCGTGTGCGCACTATTTAGTGGAATCTTAGAATCAACAACATGAAGACACAAGTGGGGCTCTAAGATACGTGAATGTGTGCCAACCTCCATGTATTCAAGCCATTACAATGAGTTGGAGGGGCATGAAGGCGGTCACATATGCGTATCCCAACTTGTGCAATGATAGCAAGATCTTTACCAATGAAACCGTTTATTGAAGAAGCGACGCGATCTACGGCATAAACGTGTGCCCCTTTATGTTGCTTCAATGAAAAGTCAATTCGGGAGTGTTTTTGGTGGGGAGTACTATAACAGATTATTGTAGCAAAATGATGTAGCAATTTACTACAGTAGTTACTGTTCACAGCTGGCCGAAAATCAGAATTCCAGAGAATTCACACAGGCGTGTGGAAATTCCACACGCCTGTATGGAAATTCCACAGGGGGATGTGGAACATCCACAGGTCCATGTGGATGCCCGATTCCAGCCCTTTAAAAGCCGCGATTCAGCCCCAATTTCTCCATCTTTTCCCCTATCTTTTCTTTCACCTTTCCCCATCTTTGGAGCTACCGGTGGCTAGGGTTTGGAGAGGCTTTGGCAAGGCTTTGGAGAGGTTTGACGGCTTTCGATACCGCGTTTCCTTCAGAATAGAGCTATTGGGAGAGCTTTCATCGACATCGATCCGGCGAGGTGTGTCCTAGGTTTGACGAGGGGACCTTTGAAGAAGACGCGACTGATCCACAAGACCTTCGACATGAACACAAGGGGGTTTTCATTCATGGATTGCATCTCTTTACTTTTGATTTCATTATCTATTGTATTTTACTCCATGGAGAGCTAAACCTCTAGTGGGTACTTGGGTATTTGTGAACCCTAGGATGTATTCGTTTCATTGAATCTCTTTATTATGCTTTCAATTAATTGATGATTATTATGAGTTCCAATCTTGTAGGCTTGATTGTTTGAATATTCCCCTAGAGTGACACTAGGGTTGAGAGTTCTTGTTGGTAACTCTTGTGAGTGAGTGACACACCACGAGAGTTAGACAAAGCTAGATTAGAGAGGGTTGAGAGGGTGAGTCTAGAGTTAGCGGAGCATTCCCTTTCCCCTCCGGTGTGATCTATCCTACCACCACGTTCCAAGAGTTCTTTGCGGCCATAGTAGAGTGAATGGGCTAAGGGAAGACCTTCCTCTGGGGCTTAGTTGCGAGTAAAACGGAGTGAAGCATTGAAGTGATTTTAGCACCTAGGGTTTATTGTGGTGAGGGACCTTCCACCTGGACCAAAGGGTTAGGTCTATACATAGGAATAGGGTTTATCACTTAGAATCCCTAGAAGTCATTGCAATTCTATATGAGTGCGAGGTTGAGAGTTTATTCAATTTCTCCTCCGGGACATGTATAGAGTTAGGCATGGTTGACCATAGATTTGGAACCATGTATTAAAGGATCTCCACGACTCATTAATGCATTAGTTAGAAAGCATAATAGGGGGTTTTGTACTTGAAACAATTATCCTAGGCGGAACAATATCCGGATACCCCATTTATTATTGATTGCCTCCCCTGTCTTTTACTTGCGCCTCCTTTATCTTTTCTTATTTTCATTTGCATTGAGTTTGTTTTCACATCACTTTCAACATATTTTCATTCTAGTTAAATAGCAATCTTGGTGGTTCTAAGCAATATTCCCTGTGGATTCGACTACCCTCTCACCGGGGTATTATTACTTCGACACCCGTGCACTTGCGGTTTACACGCATATTCGGTCGTGTCATTCACACTATCATTGATTCATCTTCATCATAGTTAAATAGCAATCTTGGTGTTTCTGATCACTATTCCCTGTGGATACGATATTCCACTCACCTGAGAATTTATTACTTCGACAAATCCATGCAGTTACGGGTCACATGCAAGGGGCGTTGTCATAGATATGGTAGCTCTCAATAGTGATTGTCATTCTATTATTGACAGTAAGCTACTAAAGATGCTGGGAAATCCTGGAAGTTTTGTGATCCCATGTTTATTAGGTGATGGAGTGGAAGAACATACGCTAGTAGATTCTTGAGCTAGTGTCAATGTGATTCCATATACCATGTATTTGAAGCTTGGATTAGGAGAGTTGAGGCCAACTAGGATAACATTGTAGTTGGGCGACAAATCAATGTGAAGACCACAGGGAATTGTGGAAGATGTTCTTGTGACAGTCAAAAAATTTGTTTTCCCTATGGATTTTGTTATTCTTGATGTAGATGAGGATGTAGAGACCTCACTTATCCTAGGAAGGTCATTTCTAAACACTTCCGAGGCCCTCATCAACTGGAGAGATGGAAAGATGACCTTGATGGTCGGAGATGAGGAAGTGGTGTATGCCCTCCAAAGCACCACGAAGTACTCCATGCCTCATGATGATGAACGTTATTTTGCACATGAAACTAACTTGCTTATGTTCAATTTTGTGCAGGACGTGCTCATGGTGGATCCTTTACAAGAGCATTTCGGGGAAGAGCTTGCCGAAGAATTGATGCAGCCTCTAATTCCACACTTCACGCAGACAAAGAAACAGGGTGAGTAAAGAAACACAATGATCAAGAATATATGGAGCAAGGTGCAATACAAAATTAATCATGCAATTTAGGTAGATAACTTTTCTCATCAAAACACAAGTAATACAGATATTTTCTCTTTACTTACTTTGAGCAAGCCAGGTTTAAGTTCATCATATGAAAAGAGGGAGGAATTCCACCATTTTGAACCATCATGAGGTAAGGATAGGTACATCAAGCTCGTGATGTAAAACAAGTGCTCCTTGGGAGGTAAACCAATTTATTTCCATAGTTTTAATTTTCTAGTCTTAGTTTTCATGTTTTCATTTTAGTTTCGAATAAAAGTGATACTTGATTGAATTTTGTGAAGATTAGCTTGATTTATTGGTTTTCATGCATTAAATGTGTTAGTGGAGTCAGTTTTATTGTTAGCAATTGATTTCATGATATTTTGTAAGGAGAGATTTCGTATTAGTATAATGTAGACATCACAATGGCCACATGCATGAACGTTGTGTACCTGTTGTGATGCCCATGTAGAAAAACTTTTTTGCAAGTATTTTAAGTGAATCGGCCACGGGCTCACAACAATCGTTATCATGGCCGTGGTGACCCCGTAATGGCCTTCCTGCAACATGTATTAATTTTCAAGATTTTTGGGGGTTCAGGTATGACCTTCACCACACCTGTAGTCAGGCCATTATTTATACAAGGCACCTTAGAATGACCGTGGTCAAGACTTAGAAAGATTTTGAGCTTTCATTACATTGTACACCTTTGCAAAGCCTGTTACAAAAGGATATAGGGTTGCCGTCGGCCATTCCATAGTCTTTCTCACTCAAAATCTTCATTTTCTCTTTTCCACTTCATCAGAGTTTTACTACTGCTTCAAGCGAATTTGCTCACTATTTTCCTCGATTTTCACTGCAAGGTTTTCTTTCCTCTAGGCTGGTTATTGTAAGAATTTCAAAACTTATTTAACATGCATTTTTATTGTAAAGAAATGGCATGAACTAGTTTAGAATCATGAGGTCAATGCTTTTAAATGATTTTTAATCAAAGAAATGATATCTGATTCAATTTTTGCCATAGTCGAGCTTCAAACCAGCCACACCGTGACGAGCAACACCCGTTGTGGAAACCGTTGTGTTCAAATTTTGTAACCATACAAGATGAGCAACAACGAGCATTATACAACCGTTGTGCACTCTCTCCCACTTATTAAGCACATGTAATAGCTGGCAATGAGCTTGGCCCATTATGCGTAGCCCGTTGCGATTTTGAGAATACAATATACCCATAACAGGCATTGTTGTCCCATTGTGATTCGTTACAGTGCACAACATAACTACTAACATAGACAACGGATCATTGTATACCTGTTGTCATCTCCAGGAGCACACCATGACCATAATCAGGGGCGTTATGTGACTTTTATGGTCCCCATAACAGCCTAGTGTGCCTATAGTGCACTGTTGTCATTTCTTTCATGCTCTTTTTCATATTCTTTTGCTTGATTTAATTGTACTCCTTGAGAATTGCAAGATATGGGCCAGAAGAGGATATCACACCACCCACAAAGTGAGCTAGAGAAGAAGAAGACCGGTGATTCTTCTAAATTAAAGGTCCCTCGATTCTCTAATCTTGACCATAGAGCGCGCTATTAGAGGCTTATAAATCAAACGTTCATGGATGGACTTGGTCCCACCTCTGTACAGGGTTAGGATAAGTTCTTTCGCATAGACAAGATAACTTATTGGGAGCTAACGATGGAGGTGAGGAGTTTTAGATGTCCTACACGGATTTCTTTGTGAGGATGGGGATAGTCGATGTGGAGTACACTCGCACCGAGGCTTACTCTCATCTCCACATCAATTTACCAATTCATCTTTGTCAAAATAAGGTTTGGACCTAGACCTTTCAAGAATGCGAGACTTATGTATGCAGTACCTTGAAGGTGTCTACTCTAAGACATCCAGGTTTCTGATATCTCCATGACATACTATCTAGGAATTTGACAGGGAGAGAAGATAGCATCGATGTCATCAACCTTCGAAAGCTTTACTTTCTATGGAGCATGGTGTCATAGGAGCCAATTCACATTGGTCACATACTAGCATGTCAACTGCATTATGAGGCTCAGGACCTATGACTAGCAACCATTTTTCTAGGTCCCTACATCAATAGTTTAGCATAAGGACTGGGCATGATCGATAGATGCACTGGCAAGCGTTTCATTGGAAGGATGCAACCACTCGGCATCATAGTAATTCGAGTGAAAAGCATGGTCGAGCAACAGGACATACCTCACTGTGTAAAGAATTGAGTAGTTCATGGATTAGACTCTGACTCTTTGGATGATGAGGAGTCTTTTCTGTTGGCCACTACCCACGCTTATCTTCTACATGCTCAAGCACAAGTCACTACCCCTATTCTCCTTACTACGACATCTACTCCAGCAATCTCACACTCAGTTGAGAAGCATCTGACACATCTTGAGGAGCGTTAGTCGAGGATTAAGAGTCTCCTTCTTCAGATTTTAGCGCATTTGCACCGCTGAGACCCTTCATCTACTTCTGTGCCCACTTCACCACCACCACCAGCTCTAGTGGCATCAGACTATTTTTCTTCTTCACCGACAACATAAGCATAGAGCTACCATCTGAACTTCCTTTGATTTGATGTTTATATCATATTATATTTTTGTTTTTAGTAATTTTATTCAATTTTGTATTCAGCAAAGGACATTTACATTGTTGCTTTATACTCAGATAGTTATAGTGGCTTTTTACTTTTATGCTTTGCACTTTACTTTTTTTTAATTTATTTCATTTGTGTCTCTGACAGGATTTGATGTGATTGAGTGCTTTTTTTTTTGCCCTCACAATCAGAAGCCTAGGCAAGGGTAGCTTCATCACCCTAGTCTATCCAAAGAAACCGAGGAAGTACTAGTAACCATACCTTCAGTATAGTTCTATTTTCATTATTCTTACTTACACTTGTTCATGCATATGTACATTGAGGACAATGAATATCTTTAAGTGTGGGTAGGGAGTTTGTGATCTTTTGTTTTACTTTCTTATTTTGTGAAGAAAATTTTTTATATTGATTTTGAAAATTTTGGTGCTTGTGCTTAATACATGCTATTTTAGACTTATGAAACCATTGCACTCATTTGTTGGAGTTTCTCTAGTTTAGGGACATAATATATGTTAGTTTAGCATCTTTTCCCCATAATTCTATAGAGTTAGTCTACTATGCATTTTTTGTTTTTTCCTCTTCCTTGTGTCCTTTTGAACACTTTACAGCTTATGTCTAGAGAGGTTTGTTTGATAGTTTAGCATCTTTCCCCCTATTTTATTTTCAAATTCATGTTTTATTTCCATTTATAGCAAAAGGAGCTACCTCCTTTGTAGTACATAGTCACTCCCGACAAGTCGGATACACTGTATGCCCTATTCGGAAAGAAGGTTACCTCATGGGAAGTGTAAAAGCTACTAATTCCAAAAAGATGGTAGAAAGAGCTACCCATCCCATAGTGTCAAAGCCACCTTAGCCTTATAGGAAAGAGCTACGTTGGAAGTTTAAAATAAAAAATGTATATATATATATATATATAAAGATTTAGCGAAGTATAAAGATAAATTGAATAAATAGCTAAATGTTTTTTCTTTGCGACACAATCTGGACTATAAGATAGTGAAAAAAGAGGCAAATGCTTGAGAGAGTATTTTTCTCCATAGAGTAGACTATTCTTTGTAGAACATGTCATGTTACCTAGCATTTGATTGTTTCCTTGTACTAGTCAAACTCCATCATTCTTAGCCTGAGATCAAGCACTCATCATGTCTGTCTCTTATTTTTATTTGCTTGAGGACAAGCAAATACTTAAGTAAAGGGAGTTTTGGTAAGTGCTTGAACATGCATGTTTAATATATCATTTTCATTGTATTTAGCATGCAATTTGATATGTTTAGTGCCAAACTAGTATAGAATTACATTCTTATGATTGCTGAAGATTTTTATTGCATTTAAGGGCAGAATGAGCGAATATGTAGGTGATTTGAGACAGATCAAACCAAAACACCATGTTCCAAAACATCACCACGGTCTCATCACTAAGGTGGCTTGACCATACCAGTGTGCAGAATCCACAAGATAACATCACAGGAGCCACAACGGCCGTTGTACACATAACACCAATGGTAATAGTGATGATAAGTGCTACAAAGTTCATATTTTCTATATTATTTACATTTGGCAAGGAATTTGACATGGTTAGCACCTAACTAGTACAAAATATCATTATTTTGTTTAGCACAGCCTTTATTTCTATTTTAGAGAAAAAGAAGCAAATTAAGGGCATTTTGATGCAAAATATGATAAGTTGTTGAATCAGAGCTTCACCACGGCTTATAATGGCCGTGGTGACATCTCACCACGTCTGTTGTCTACACACACCACTACCATTATCAAGCCATGGTAGCATGAAACCATTGGAAGCAACACATAAGCCGCAATGGCCTCACAATGGCTATTGTGAAAGCCCATCACGCCCGTGATCTCGCCACACAACACCCAAAGAGCTGTGCCAGGATGCAACTTGGAGCACAAGTAGCCAGGATAAAATTTGGAGCCCAAGTAATAACTTACTCATCATGGGCATCACCACACCTATGGTGAGGCCGTAGCGGACTCAATTCTATAAATACCCTAGTTTTCTCTAAATCCAAGGAGATTCTTTTACCAAATAAGGTAGGCCGGCTAAAGTTCCGGAGAGCTGACAGGCTGGAGATGACTTTCAAGCATATTTCAATAGATTCTAGTGAGTTTCTCAAGGATAATTCAACGATCATCATTAGAGGAGGGCGCGTGAAGAGATTTGGTGTCATCTTTTCAATCTTGAGATCCTCTCACCATCAATCTCCGGAGGCCTATTGGAGGGAGTAAATTTAGGAATTCTTTAAACACATGTTTGTTCTTTGGTCTTAAGGCTCTTTCTTGATTTAATTCTTTATTTTATGATCCATAAGAACCCAATTCATGGGGAATTGTATGTCTAGGTCCCAAGATTATTATTTATGAATATTGATTGTTTAATTCAATAAATATTTCTAGTTTATGTGATTCATTACATGTTCCATGATTGATATTCTTGTTAATATGGATGAGAATGATATACCCTACATTAAGAACATAAATGCCATGATTGATCTATGCATGCACTACAAAATTAGGCATAGCTAGGTATCTTGATTAGGGATTGATTTCCCCTTAGGCTTAGGGTTTGATTTGTCCCTTCTAGAGGAATTCTCGTACTTAAGGAAACCATAGGAGGCTAGGGTAGGAAGAGATTTCACTTTAAGTTCTTAGTGTTTCAGACCTAGTTGCCAAGAGATTGGGACTAGTAGGCCTTCAAATTCCCCCGGTCCAATTCTAGAACATGATTGTTATACTCAATGCCTATCAGAAATATTAATCAAGATAACTATCATACAACCACCCAAGCTTCTTCCAATTGTGATTAACGATTCTTCAGTTGTATTGCATAATAAATTATAGAAGTAGGATAAAGAAATAACGTAAATGTTTAGGCTATTGATTAAGTAAAAAGGAAGTAATAAGAGCCTATCGCCGTTCTTGGGGAAATACGACCCTCATGTTTACCCACGAGGTATTACTTGATGACCCGTACGCTTGCGGTATTCACAGAAATACTTTCATATTATTTTTCATATTTAACTCACACACATCACACGTCCGTCAAGTGAACAATGCCCAGAGCCAGACCGTGCCAGAGTACGACTTATGGCCCAAGAAAGGATGTTTTATCACAACAGCCATTGTGACCCTATGGAAAATGCGGTTATAAATAACCCTAGATATCCTAATTTCGGAGGAGGATTACTTTGCTAAATTAGGTTGGAGGCAGCCGGATTTATGGAGTTCAACATGGCTGGAGATAAGATTCAACCTAATTTCAGCGGATTCCCACAAATATCTCAAGAAGAAGTCAACGCATATTGATAGTGGAGGGTGTGCAAGATCTCTAAGATAAGCTAACCCAAACAACTTCATGAATAGGTCCTAATCCTATACAAGAGTTGTCTTAAATTAATTCATAACTAGCTCTCCTATGATTGCATTATGATCTAGAAGCCTCTATCATAGGGATTTGCTTAAAACATAAGGCTTGCTGACACCACAAAACCTATTAATTTATGTATGACCTAGTGTAAGGGGAAATCTTCCAAAATACATAATTCAAACATCAATTACGGACTTCTCTATAATGTAATTCAAGGTATAAAAGTATCATCGATTAAACCTCAAAAAAATTCAATACATTAAATCAAACTAAAGCATATAGCAATCACATCTTCATCTTAAGGTTCACTGGCATTGTGTAGCCTTGGGAGTTTAGCTCAATATAAAAGAGATTTCTACAACTCAAGAAGATAAAAGTGCAAAAGAAATCAAAATAATAACTCCCTCAAGGTGGGTGATGGTAGAGGAGAGAAGAGATCCAAGGGCATGCCGATGGTGCCACCCCTAATTCACCAAAAATGTAGCTCCCTTCAAGCTAGTGTTGCCCTCCGATGGTATATCTTTGAGTTCCTCCTTCTCCTCATCAAACTTTAGCCCAAAGTTCCTTCTCCCTAGTGAAAATTGACTTCCAAGAGGTACTAGCCCTAAGGGCATCCAATGGCCCCTTCTCATCCCTAAAAAGGTCTATATATGGTTTACCGTTTATGAGGTCACATGTGGGCACATAAGAGCCTGCATGGAGTGTAAAACTTGAATCTAGAAAACCTAACAAAGTGTGCAGCCTCCCGTACAGGCGGACAAGCACCGGCACATCGTTTAACTCATCCCTTATAACCTAATGTGAGGGCAGCACAAAATTCTATGCGGGTACTATAGTATTGATATAGTAAATCTGTTATTGTACGCTGATTTAGAACTAGTCCATTTCACCTCAAAGACACCTTGCAATGTATTCTTGAGCTTCAATAGCCTATTTAATGCCTTTTGGATGAAAATATAATGAATTATGCCTAAAATGGGCGTTAATCCATAAAGATTCACACAAAGTATATGAAATAATACAGTGAAAACATGCGCATATAGACACTCATCATGAGTGAAGGGATGTATTACCTTAAACTATAATGGCTGTGGTGAGGTGTTGAATAGAGGTGCATGCTTGTGATAATAGTGGTGAGGTGATGAATGTGTGGAGTTGGCATGCATGCATGCCCAACCAATTCACCACACTCCACCTCACTTCATTTTTTTAAGATGAAATTACCTCCTAGGCACTTACCCAAAGTTCTCTTGCAAATAGCCCCTAAAATATTAAACAAGACACCTAAGCCAAAAAACTTTACTAAAAGAGCCCTATAAAACATACAATAAGTCGTTAAAAGTCTAGATTATTATAATTCTACCATTTATTAGAACATTTTATGCTCAAAATTCACATACATTTGTTCTTAAACAAGAAATGCTTATGAGCCCTTAAATTTTCCTCTTTGTCCTAAGTAGCTTCTTATACTAAATGATTTTGCCACAAGAACTTCACCAATGAAATTGTTATGGTCCTTAATATCTTTCTTTCTTATCCAAGATATGCACTACTTCTCAATATACATCACGTATTCTTTTGGCTCTAACAAATGCTTCTTTATAACATGATATGGATCCAATATATACTTATGCAATATACATTCATGAAATACATCATAAATTATGGCTAATTTCATAGATAAAGCTAGATAATTGATAATTGGTCCAACTCAAGCCAAAAATTCATATGGTCCAATATATGTTGGACTTAACTTCCCTCCTTTGCCAAATCTCAACAATTCCTTCCTAGGAGATAGTTGAGAAACATAGTCACATACTTGAACTCTAAAGTATAATGCTAATAGTTAGCATAACTCCCTTGTTTACCTGGAGTTGTTTTCAATCAATCGTTGATTATCTTAACTTTATCTACTGTAATTTGCACCAACTCAACACCAAGTATTTTCATGTCTCCCTCTTCATCCCAACATAGAGGTGTTTTACATTTCTAGCCTTATAAGGTTCATACGGGGCAGTACCAATACTCTCCTTATAGTTATTGTTATAAGCAAACTCTAACAATGCCATGTATCGATTCTAGCTGCAAGATAACTCCATGACATATAGCCTTTCTATTTGATCATCTGTTTGCCGATGAAAGGTTGTACTAAAATTTTATTTGGTTCCCAAGGCTTTTTATAAATTCTAGTAGAAGTAAGATGTAACCTTGGATCTTGATTGGTTATAATAAATATAGGAATTCCATGCAGTAGAACCACCTCAAAAACATAATGCTTTACCCAAGGTTGTCAGACCCGGCTAAGCCCAAGGGTTAGGAGTCAGGGATCAATGGGTTCGATAGGGTCGAACAGAGGTTGAACCAAGATCAATAATAAAATATAAAAAATATTATAATAATTAATAATGAGACAATATAATATTAAAACCATAATTATAATATAAAAAACTACTCAAATTTGATATTTAAATTAATAAATGACCTTATATACACTAGTGTTTTCTAATTATGTCATTTATCTTTACGTTTTTTTAAATATTTACAAATTTAATATATTAATATATAATTATCGAACTTCTCTCGGTGTTTTTTATTTATTTATTTGTTTATTGGTTGATTTTGTTAGAATAGATAAAAAATTTAATTTACTAATTCTTATCCTTTAATATGGATGATACATTTTATCAATAAATTCTATAACTTACCCGATCTCAATTGAGTTTTTTTTAAAATTTTCTTATATTTTTTTTATTTAGTTAGAATATTTTATTTTTATATTTTATAATAAAATTACACTCATTTATTGTTTTATTTTCTTGATAAAATAAATTTTAAGAAAGTATTTACATAACATATTAATGGATTTTATTTTAAAATGTTAATTTTTATTGGTATGTTTATGATATATATATATTGTAATTTTATTTATTGATTATAAATTGAAAATTAATATTAATAAATATACATGATTTTGTGGTTTTAATGAGAAAATAATAATAAAGTATTAAATATTGTAAAAAAAAATTCTAACATTGTGACCCAGTTGACCTGGCCAGGTCAACCGATTCCCGGTTGAACCGCTCGGGTCACCGGGTTAGCACCAGGTTGTTTCATACCCGATCCAATGGGGTATACCCGGACCGGCCACATAGCTGCTTCCCGATTTTTCCAATTGAAAGAAAAATCCAAATAGCATCATTACATATACTAGTATAGGGTAAACCTATAAAAGAAAAATCCATTGAGATCTTTGCCCACTTCCATTTATGTAAAATTTGAAGTGTTGGTAGCTATCTTGTTGGGAGTATTATGTGACACTTTAATCTACTGGCAACTTAAAAATTAGTGACAATTTC
This sequence comes from Dioscorea cayenensis subsp. rotundata, assembly GCF_009730915.1. Taxonomy (NCBI): domain Eukaryota; kingdom Viridiplantae; phylum Streptophyta; class Magnoliopsida; order Dioscoreales; family Dioscoreaceae; genus Dioscorea; species Dioscorea cayenensis. Next base: position 12,795,564 of record NC_052478.1, read on the forward strand.
TACTATATCCTTCTTCATCCCCATCCACCGGTAATTTTCTCTTATGTTTGTTTACATCTTTGAAGTGCTAAGATGCATTGCATAAGCTATGAAATGGGATTCCCCCATGAATTTTTCCCTTAAATTTCTCATACTATACCACATAATCTGATTCCTGGTACCAATGCTCCTTCGTGTGACAAGTAAAATTCAATTTTAACTCCATATTCTATCTTCTAAATAATCATTCATAGCTTAAGGTCTTGTTGTTGTACCTCCTTGATTTAATTCACCAGTGTTGGGCACAAATGGAAACTAGTTAGCAAAATCCCCCAACTCGTTAATGGTTTACTCTCGTAGACCTGAAGTCTATTAACTAAGTCACACTATTTACACTTAAATGTGGTATACCTTTCCTACTTAATGCATCAACCACTAAATTTGCTTTCCAAGAATGATATTCAATGACCAATCAAGTCTTTTAAAATTCCAACCATCTTCCGTGCGTCATATTTAGCTTTCTTTGACTCATAAGATAATTTAAGCTTTTATGATCTGTGAAGATCTTACATATTTCTCCATAATAATAATGCCTACAAATTTTTAAGGTAAACACCATTATGGCAAATTCCAAATAGTGAACTAGATAATTTACTTGTCTTAAGTTGTCTTGATACAAATGCTATTACCTTCCCATGTTGCATCACAACATAACCCAAACCTTGATAGGATGCGTCAAGCTAGATTTAGAATTCACCTCTGCTTGTTCTTAGAGTAAAGGATGGATGCCAAAATTAATCTAGTCTTCAGCTCTTTTAAAGCTTATTTCACAGTTATTTGTCCATCCAAACTTCACATTCTTCTTCAATAACCTAGTTATAGGTGATGATATTTCTGGAAATCTCTCAACAAATCTTTTGTGATAACCTGCCAACCAAAAAAAAAAACTCATCATTTTGGTTACTATGGTTGGGGCCTTCCGATTGACTATTGCCACTATCTTTTGAGGGTCCAAATAAATTACTTTGGTAGATATCATGTGTCTCAGGAACACTACTTCCAACCAAAATTCACATTTATTGGACTTGGCATATAGTTTTTGATCCTGCAAGATATGTTAAACTAATCTTAAGTGGTTCATTTCCTCCACTATACTTTTGGAATACACTAATACGTCATCTATGAAAACACTATAAAATAATTAATATAGGTTGAGAACACCCTATTCATTAAATACATAAAAGGTAAGATGGCATTCATCAGTCCAAAAGGCATTACTAAAAATAATTCCCATACCTTATTCTAAATATCACCCTTACAATATCTCTTTCCTTGATCTTGGGTTAATGATATCTTTATTGTAAATCAATCTTGGAAAACAACTTCACCCACTGCAACTAGGTCATACAAGTCATCCATATGAGGTAAAGGATACTAATTTCGAACAATGTGTTCAGCTACTTGTAACTGATGCATAATCATAGGGTCCATTTGATATGCAAAGTTTTAAGGTACAGCATAGCACAAGTTCTCTTGTTCCTTATTTGGTTTGTAAATAGATTGAGAGTACAACCCAAGAAAATGGCATAGTACATCACAAGTGGATAAAATTTTCTGTCCCACTAAAATCTTGGTACAAAAATTCTATCATGGTACATCACAACTAAAAAACTAAATTACCCTTAATAAAAATAAAAATTACTACCACATCTCATGACACTCAAGTCCCCAACCTTGCACCTACTCTTCCTTCGCCGAAGCCTTTCATCATCGACACAATTCTTTTCTCCCACTCTCTCTCCTTCTCCTCTCTCATCTTTCTAAAATTTTAGGGTCTCTCTGAAAAGTTTATCATTTCTAGGGACTCTCCGAGATAGATATCGATTAAAGGCCCGTACTAGAAAGGTATGTGTTGGTGAAATTATAGGTTTTTTAATCTATTTCATTCACTTGATTAATAAAATAAAGGATTTAATTATATTATATGATTGATTTAGACTTATATTGTTATAATTTATAGTTTTCCTAATGTTATTTGTATTTTCATTTCAATTTGAATAATATACAATTTATTTAATCCAAACAAGATGTATTTCATCTAAATTAGTATTTGATTTCTATATATACAACGGAATTTTCATAACCAAATAGTTGAAGGATAAGGATTTTTTTTTTTTAATTTAGGTTCTCCCTTTTTTCCCATATATTTTATTTATTTAATTATTTACTAGGACACATACCTAGATGTCTCTCATTTAGATACCACAAACTTCATCCTCTCTTTGTTAATTCGTATTTATCTGATGCTTTTAAATGGATGTTTGATTCATAAACATATTTAAATTTTTGGATAAATAAAAGTGAGAAATATCTTGATCCATATTGAGAGTGTTTTCTTCCTCGGCATTATCCTGCCTAAGAATTTAGTAAACAAGTGAATATGCAAGAAAATACAGCTTCAGCACACCCATGCTGTATAAACAGCATGCTAATTGGGAAAAGAGCACCGGTATGCTGTAAAATGAGTCATAAAGAACACAAGCACACCCATCCAGGAAAATGAGCAAGCTCATGCTTCAATATCGAGGGCGAACTTGCTTGCCTGGAAACATCCTAGAGCACAACAAAGCACGATCATTCTTCATGTGAAGCACGCCTATGCTGAGTCATCTTCTTGAACAAGAAAAAGGTCATAAAAACATGGTTTCTAGCCTAAACATATAGAGCATAAATAGAATGAAATGCAAGAGTTTATCGAAGATAATAGCATAGACTAAGGCCTAGAAATGATGATGAGTGCATACCTTCAACTCGAAGAAGACAAAGAAAGAGGGCGAGAGAATCGGACGGAAAAGGGCACAAAAACTTGGTAAGAACTCATGATCCAATCACAAATTCAGGTGGAAAGCTCGAGAAGAGAAGCAAAGATAGCAAGGCATGCTGGAGGCTTGGAATAAAAAGGAAAATACGGGAAGGAATGATCGTGTTTGAGCACACACGAATAGCATGGTCTTGCTTGAGACCGTGTTGACCCCCTCCTTTAAATTGACGAAGCCCTAGAGGAGCACGTTCATGCTTGAGACCATGCTTAGGGCCATGCTTTTTACTGGAAAATTTCAGAAAATTCAGAAAACCAAGCACGACCCTGCAAGGGGTAGCTGGACGTGCTTGTACAAGCATGGTCACTAGCATGGGCAAAAACACGACAGTGCTTCCCCCTACTACCAGGATTTTCACAACTCCAGCAAATTGCACAGCCACAAGCATGACAGTTCTTAACTAGGAAAAATAGAGAAGTTTCAAAATAGAGCAAATGCACTCCCGAACAACCACTAACTTGCAAATAAAACTTTGGAACTGAAATTCGAGCACATTTGAGCTCACAATAACCCACACAAAAAGGGAAAAACTTGAGTCCGACAACAACAAACACCCAACAAAGAGCATAAAATAAAGAAAAGCAAAACACAACCAAACGAAGAAAAAATCACAAGAACAAACGTGAAAACACTTGGGTTGCTTCCCAAGAAGCACTTGTTTAACATCACTAGCTTGACGTACCTTGTAGCGCTCAGGGGGGGATTATGGAATCAATTTCACTCCACATTTCCTACAACATAAGTATAAGAATAAGGGTTTAATGTTGCAATCAAGCACATTTCCCTCTCACCTACAACCAAAGGATACATGCAAGCCCTAGGGGAGGTCGTTAGGCTAATTCTCTTTTTGTTGGTGGCGAAATGCTTCCACCACTTTTTCATTCGAGAGATCCTATGATTGACTAACCTCAATTCCCTCTCATGCTCTTCAATGTTACATTGAGGATGAAGCTCCTCCATGAATCTAACTGGATGTTGTTCATCATCTAGCAAATCAGATAAGTCATCCTTCATTCACATGTCCTGCACAAAATCAGAAACATAGTCATCTATCACATCAATAGCGTAACACATGTTGTCTGCATCCATAGAGTGGTGCATAGCATCTTTCAACTTGAACGCCACTTCTTCATCACCCACTCTTAATACCATTCAACCATCCTTCACATCAATTAAAGCTTGTGACATCACCAAAATGGTAGCCCAAGTATCAACGGAACCTCGGCCTTATCATCCAAGTCCAAAATAACAAAATACATTGGGAAGATAAACCAGTCCACCTTGACTAACATGTCTTCAATAATGCCCATGGTCTGACGAACTAAACGATCGGCAAGCTGTAGTCATCTTCATTAGCTTAAGCTCACCAAGACCCAATTTTTGAAAAATTTTATAGGGCATCAAGTTGATACTTGCCCTAAGATTGGCAAGTGCTTTTTCATCAAGCATCCCCCCAATGGTACACAGGATGATAAATCCTCCTGGATCTTTCTCTTTCTTGGGGATTATATTGGAGATGATGGCGGAGCATTCCATGCTCAAAGTGTTAGTGGACATCTCTTCTAGCTTCCTCTTGTTAGTTAATAATTCCCTGAGGAACTTAGCATAGCGAGTTATTTGAGCTAGGGCCTCAATGAATGGAACATTTATGTGCAAGGTCTTGAACATTTCAAGGAATTTCTTAAATTGCTCATCTTGTTGATCTTCCACCACCTCAGCTAGATAGGCTAGCTTAGGTTGGAAGCTAGGAATCTTAGTCTCATCCTTGATTTGCTCCTTCTCATTTTTCTTAACATTACTGTCAATGGATGTATCTATCACAATCACTACTTCAATTTCAGGAGGTGTGTTCTGGCACACTTGGACAGGTGTAGATGTCAATTCCCTTCCACTTCTTAAAGTAACTGCCTTTCGGGACACACAAGGGTTGACTTCTGTATTGCTCAACAATGAACCTGGAGGATGTTCAACAAGAGTCTTGGCAATTTGTGCCACTTGATGTTTCATATTCTTCAATGATACTTGTTAGTTCCTCATCAATTACTCATATCCCATGAGACGGACATCATTTGCTTAGATGTACCTTGCTAACAAGGTTTCAAGAGTTGGCCCCTTTCAAGAGTTGTGATGTTTTGAACTACCCCTGTGATCCTTGCTGTGGGATCAAAAGTATACCCCTGCCGTCATGTCGGTTAAGAGATACTAGGAGATATATCGAATCACAAATGTTATTATTACTATTATTATTTTTTTGGGCTCTTCCATTCCTAATAGAGGTAAGCCTCTATTATTAATTACCCCATACTGAAATCTTAGGAACCTCCGATTAAGGGCTCAAATACAAGTAAAGGCAAGAAAATATGTGAATTATAAATTTTGTTATTTATTATATATATATATATATATTCATTACATCATTTATATATCAACATATAATTTTCTTTATATATATATCATATATCATTGCCGCTGCCTGTGCCTTGCCACGGTGTTACATGCCTCATTGCTGTTTTTGAGATTCATATCTTGTTGATGCCTCAAAATAAATTTAGCCGTTGCTTCAAGATAAGCATAAGCAATCATCGTTTGTTTTGGGTCTTACTACTTCATATCATCCTTTGCTAGTTTGGTATTTTTTTGGGTTGCCATTTCTTCAACCAGATTTTATATATGAAGTTTCCATTTGCCATGTGTTTTGATATTGAGTATATCATCTCTGCCAAGAAGCCAAATAGCCGCCACATCACCAAGTTACTATGGATGTAAACATATGTTGCTTTGCAATATGAATTAGAGCTCTTTTATAAGCATTGTACTTTCTAATTTTGGATTTATTAACAAATGGATCTTCATGAATTCTTTGAATATAATTTTATCATATTTCCACTATCACTTTGGTGACACATGTCATCTGATTATCTAATGTCATTATTATCAATCCACATGTTCTTTCAACACATTCCATGCATACGTCCCTCCTATAATCTCATGCATGATCATCATCATTATCACCATCTAATTCATTTAACCTTTTTTTTTAAGCTAACTCTTTTCAAAGCATTCATTTCATAATAGTGATGCAAATCCTATGTGCATTATTTTTAATAGTGGAGGCCGCCTTTGGATTCTTTTCTTTTGTCCACATATATATGCATGCACAATAGCATGCTCCTCATTTTCATTTTTTTTTTCATTTTTATTTCCTTTCACATATATGCATGCATAGGCAATGGTGGGTTATGCATGCACAATAGCATGCTCCTCATTTTCGTGTTTTTCTTTATTTCATTTTTATTTCCTTTCACATATATGCAAGCATAGGCAATGGTGGGTCCCATGTTCCTTGATTCAATTCACAGCTTCAAACATTCAAACAATGCTTGCATCAATAACTGTCTAAAGCCATACATGCCATGCATATATATATATATATATATTTTTTGTTTTTGTGATGATAACCATCAACCTAGTCTTCACTTTCACATTTTATTCATTTCCATGAAAAGTGCACAAGTATATATATGTACATGCATGCCATTACATACATCTCATCATTTCTTATGTTTATGTGCATGATGGTCCGGGCTTTTGGGTACATGATCGTGCATATATATATATATATATATATTGCATGGGTTCAGCCATTAATAATTATTATATTTGTATGGCCCACCATGTCCATTCAGTGCAACCATCAATGGAGGCCTCACTTAATGAAATGGATAATTAAGCCTTCTTTCACGTATTCTTTGCAAAGTTTCATGCACATGGGTAAGGTCCATTTCTCTTTGAATGATATTTAATATATGGCAAAATTAGTCTTCTTGTTATTTTGTAACTCAATCTTGCATAATAATAGGCTAGCAGCTTCTATAACTCATGCCATTGTAACATAAATATTTTATATCATTCTTTACAAGTTACATAAAGTTTCCCTTGGACTTGGCCTTGTGGAAGTTCATCAATGCTTCAAACAAGAGACTAGCTAGTTGATAATGCCAGGTTTGGATTTTCTATATGATTGTTTGCATGCTTAAAAAGAAATGTTTCATGTTAAGCATAAGGTTGACTCCAAAACAAGTGTCTTCAGATCTCTCAATGTCGGTCTTTATTAGGATTGCTCTATAAAGCTTGACATATCTGCACAGGTTTTAGCTTTCCATGACAAATACCTATGGTGCAAAACAAGTTTTCATTGACCAACCACAATTTGCATGGCTTATAAATTACTCTGTATCAAGTTAATATCAAAGCTTGGAGGCTAGAAAATCCACTTCGTACTCGTTACTGCATAAGCACCATCCACCGTATTGTTAATCAATTTTATGCCATGCATATCATCATCCAACATTAGCTTTGCCTTCCTTAGCTTTTGTGGTAATTCATGCAAAATGCTTGGGTTTTATTATTATTATTATTATTATTATTATTATTATTATTATATCCATACCTACCATTTATTTATTCTCATGTGCATGGTGAGACTTCTTTTCTTTTTATTATTATTATTATTATATTTTTTTTACTGAATCATGCACGTGGGTATATTACATGCAATTTCATTTTCTTCTTAAACATATTTGCATGTGTATCTCTAATCATTCCTCTCCTTTGATTGAGCAGCAAATTGCCTTTGAACATTTCGGCACCAACAATCTTGCCACTGCTTCAAGTTGGACTACAAATATTAGTTCAAATAATATCACGATGACATTATCACTTGGATCTTCTTTGGCTCGATTGCAGTCAATTTGCATGGCTCAAACGAAAGTGACCTCAGATTCTTTAGCGGTTTGAGATGCACCAACCCAAAATTGGTCGTACGAGTATGTGAAACATTGAGTGAAACCGAAGCAGTAAATCCTGAAACCAATTTCACAGTCTTATCTATGAGGTTGTTGTTTTAACAAGTCAAGGAAGTAAGGTCTTTGATGTTTTTCACACCAGCATTAATTAGAGATCCACCATAGGACTCCAGAGATCTGGTCAACACTCTATCATGTGGGTGGCCTTTGTCTTATAGATGGTGACTTGTATAAAGGTAATGTCCTCCTTGGAAAGACTTTGAGATTTATGACATGTTATTGGCAGGGACCTCTTTCACGAAGATCTTCATGGAGTTCAGAACCTTCGTTATGGTAGCAGAGGTCAGTCCTAGATGGGAAACTTGCAATAGGACTCTGGTGGGGATCTGCGGTCTCAATATGGATATTTCCGCCGGATTCAAGAGGGGAAACAACGCCATGAATGTGAGATTCATGATCTGCGTCTAGTATATGGTAATTGACAGGTTGAAGCACCCTGGAGATGCAAAGAGTGGAAGTGTTTTGACGAAATGCTCAAGAGAGCAACCAGACGTTTGATGAAATGCCTAATGATCTCTCACACTTGGTCGAGGAGTCAAACAAGTAGCAAATGTGTTAAAGCTGATGAGACCCAATCAGCATCCAGCACTACCATTAGTATTTATAATAAAGTAATACAACCAGTAGACAAAAGGCCATCACTTGATTGGCTGAACCAAAAAACTAAGCTACCATTGGTCACACCTTAACCTTAAGGTGTGCCAGCATTGGTCATTCTCTCACACCGAGAGATTGACTACATTAAACTATTCATTAATTCAAAAACCTCCAACTGCTTCAACTACCATTTCTCAGACACCATACTTTCCTTCCTAATTCTTCAGAGAGCATTCGTTCTGGCCGGAACAGCACCATCCCCCGATCCATGTTGCGCGTCCTTTTCCTCACCATGCCTCAGCACCGTCCCATCCACTCCGTGATCCCCCATTCCATGTATGTCCACGCGCGCTACCAACTTGCCAACTTCAATCACTTCTTCAACATTCCCCCTTGATTAAAGTGTGTGTACTCCAATCAAGCTTCTCATCCGCATATGCTTCTCAGGTGGTAGCGCCTTGGTAAATATATCTGCAAGTTGGTTGTCGGTGGAGCAATGATGAATAGAGATCGCACCGTCAGCTATCAGCTCTCTGATGAAGTGATATCGCACATCTATGTGCTTTGTCCTCCCATGATGCGCGGGATTTTTGGCCACTGCTATTGCCGACTGGTTATCACACCACAGCCTGGTTGAACAACTGATTAAGCACCCACATTCTTGTAATAGCCTTCTAAACCACACAACTTGGCATGCAGTAGACGTAGCAACCACATACTCCGCCTCCGTGGTTGAAAGGACCACGATTTCTTGCTTCTTTGTGCTCCATGAAACATCACTTGATCCCAGTCTGATCAGCATCCCTGTGGTGCTCTTCCTATCAGGTAGTGAGCCTCCCCAGTCACTGTCTGAGAAAGCTTCAAGTGTTGCCTCATTACCCCGATAGAACCACAGTCCCAGCTCCTTAGTCCCTGCTAAGTACCTCACCACTCTCTTTGCAGCTGAGAAGTGAACTAATCCTGGACAATTCATAAATCTAGAGAGATAACTCACAGAGTAACAGATGTCTGGGCGAGTGTGATTCACTTACAGCAACTTCCCAACCAAGCTGCGATGCAATCTTGGATCACCAAGTTCCTCTTCAGTGGATCCCTATGACCAATCACTCACACCCATCGGGGTCTGTACTGGTTTACAATTCTCCATGTGCAACTGATGTAATAGCACTTCTATATAATTCTTTTGTCTAATGAAAATGCCATTACATTCTTGCTTCACCTCAAAACCCAGAAAGTAATTTAATTCTCCTAAATCTGATATCTCGAAGGTCATCATCATCTCCTTCTTGAACTATTCAATGAGAATTCTTGATGAGCTTGTATAGATAATGTCATCGACATGCAAGCTTAGCAGTAAACTATCTCCATTTGATAGTTCTTTCCGATATAGAGTATGCTCATATTGGCTCTTGATATAACCATGTTCTCGGAAATGATGGTCAATCCTGCTATACCACGCACGAGGGGCCTGCTTCAACCCGTAGAGTGCCTTCTTCAATCTATAGACCAGATGTTCTCTCCCTTTAACTGTATATCCTTCTGGTTGTGAGAAAAACACTTCTTCTTCAATGTCTCCGTTCAAGAAGGCTGACTTGACATCGAAATGGAACACCTGCCACCCTACATGTGCTGCCAATGCCAACACAAATCTCACCATTTCCAGTCGAGCCACATGGGAGAACACTTCCTCATAATCCACCCCATACTTCTGTGAGTACCCCTTGGCCACCAACCGTGCCTTTAGCTTCACTACTTGACCTTGGGCATTCACCTTCGACTTATAAATCCACTTCAGTCCCACTGCGCGCTTCTCTGGAGGCAATTCACACAACACCCATGTGTTGTTCTTCTCAATTGCAGTAATTTCTGAGTTCATTGCCTCTTGCCAGCCTTTGAGCTTCACTACTTCATTAAAGTCTTGTGGATCACCTGCACACAATGCAAAAGTATATGTGCTATAAATGTCAGTCAACAATCGTGTCTTCCTTGGTGTTTCATCTCCTGTTTGATCAGTATCAGGACCAGCATTTTGTGTGATAGTTTCTTCACCAGCATCATTGTCTGAAACTGCACCACCAGAGATCTCAATTGACTCTTCAGTTAAGATCTCATGCATTCCAGGACTCCTTGCATCCCAGTTCCACCAAGATCCTTCATGAAATACAACATCCCTGCATACAACAATCTTGCAGGAAGAGGGATTATACAATCTGTATGCTTTGGCTTCAGAACAATAGCCAATGAGCACACACTTCTCAGATTTATCACTGAGCTTTTGTAATTTATGAGAGGGTATTAAAGCAAAAGCAATACACCCGAATACACGAAGATAACTAACATTCGGTTTAACTCCATGCCATGCTTCATAGGGGGTCATGTTGCACAGTGCACTGGTCGGGCTTCTATTCACTAGATGCACAGCAGTGGACACAGCTTCTCCCCAAAACCTTAGTGGTAATTCTCCACTCTTCAAGAGACTCTTTGCCATTTCCACCACCGTCCTATTTTTCCTCTCCACAACACCGTTTTGCTGCGGTGTATAGGGCGCTGTGAATTCCCTTTTAATTCCATATCTTTCACGATGATTGCGAGAATTCGCTGAAGAGAATTCCCCACCCGATCACTTCAGATTGACTTTTAGCTTCATCCCCGATCGTCTCTCCATCGATGTATGAAACGATTGGAACTTTGCAAAGCGCTTCGATTTGTTTTTGATGAAATAGGCGTGACACCACCGCTATAGTCATCAACTAACAAATAGAAGTATCGATTACCTCCCAGTGTATCTTTACTCATGGGACCACAGAGATCCATGTGCACTAATTCCAGACATGCACTTGTTCTTCGTGCTACCCCACTGGGAAAAGGGGTTCTTGCTTGCTTTGTCATAACACACTCCTCACACTGAATTTTCTTCTTCAGTTCGGGCATTCCTCTCACAATTTTCTTGTATGCCATGGGCATCAGGCTCTTATAGTTGAGATGCCCGAGTCTCAAATGCCACAGTTCTTCATCTGCTAGACTCCTCACCGTCATTACAAAGTTCTCCATCTTTGAAACATCTAATGGGAACATATTGTTACTTGTTCTTGGGACAGAGATCACATGCTCCTTCTCATGATTATCCCTGATAATGCATTGGTTCTTCTCGAACATCACTGAGTAGCCCCTGGAGAGCAGCTGTCCCACACTCAATAGATTGTGCGCGAGTCCCGGCACATACTGAACACCTTGCAACCTCTTCTGTATTCCTAACTGTGAATTCACTGCAAATGTCCCCACACCGCACACCTTCATTTCTTTATCATCCCCTAACCTCACAGTGACTTTCAGTGACTTATCAAGCTCACTGAATAATAATTTATCACCAGTCATGTGATTTGAGCACCCTGAGTTAATCAGCCACACAGTGTTAGAATGAGTACCTGTGGAGCTACTTGCCATGAAGAGATTCTCTGTGCTCCCTTCTTCAGCTACTAGTCCAGCTCCCTTCTCTGGCTGCCTATCTTGTGCTCGGCATTATGCTTTCATGTGCCCGAATTTCTTGCACTGGAAGCACTGAATGTGACTCTTATTGTCCATGCCTCTTCCTCGGCCACTGTGACCTCTACCTCTCCCATGAGCAAAGGACCTCCCGTGACCTCTACCTTCACTCCACGAGCTCCCAAAACCAGCATTCTTGTTGACATTAGCACCTGGTTGCTCGATCTTGGTATGAAGAGCCCTTTCGCCTACCTTTCCTGCCACGCGGTTCACTCTCACCTCATGGGCTTATAGTGTGCCGCAGAGGTCATCGAGTGTGAGCTTTGCAATCTCTTTGATTCCTCGATCGCGAATGCAACCCAGTCGAACTTCGGCGCTAAACTCCGAAGCACCTTGGACACCACTTCAGGTGCCTTGAGCTTATGTCCTAGCGCCTTGATCTGGTTGGTGATAGTTATCACTCGAGAGATGTACCCCTGTACACCTTCATCGTCTCCCATCTGCAGCGCCTCAAAGTCTTACCGAAGCGCCTGAATCCTCACCGACAGAACCTTGGACGTTCCAAGGCTGTGCTTCCTCATGACCTCCCAAGCTTCATGTGCTGTTTTGGCCTCAGCGATCCGGTCAAGATTCGGACCGTCCACAGCTTGCTGGATCAGAGAGAGAGCCTTCGCAACTCGCTTGCTATTCTCCCTCTCCATAGCTTCATCCTTCATCTCCATCCAGCCGTTCTCCACCAAGTCCCACAGCTCCTAGGACCTGAAAACGGTCTTCATCCACAAGCTCCACCGGCCGTACTCCTGGCTATTGAACACGGGAACCGACGGTTGAGAAAGGTACACCGGAGTGCCGGTCGACACCAACGAGCTACTGGTTGCCATCTCCTAAGAGCTCTGATACCAGATTGACAAGTTGAAGCACCCTGGAGATGCAAAGAGTGGAAGTGTTTTGACGAAATGCTCAAGAGAGCAACCAGACGTTTGATGAAATGCCTAATGATCTCTCACACTTGGTCGAGGAGTCAAACAAGTAGCAAATGTGTTAAAGCTGATGAGATCCAATCAGCATCCAGCACTACCATTAGTATTTATAATAAAGTAATACAACCAGTAGACAAAAGGCCATCACTTGATTGGCTGAACCAAAAAACTAAGCTACCATTGGTCACACCTTAACCTTAAGGTGTGCGGCGATCGTCATTCTCTCACACGAGAGATTGACTACATTAAACTATTCATTAATTCAAAAACCTCCAACTGCTTCAACTACCATTTCTCAGACACCATACTTTCCTTCCTAATTCTTCATAGAGCATCCGTTCTAGCCGGAACAGCACCATCCCCCGATCCATGTTGCGCGTCCTTTTCCTCACCATGCCTCAGCACCGTCCTATCCACTCTGTGATCCCCCATTCCATGTATGTCCACGCGCGCTGCCAACCTGCCAACTTCGATCACTTCTTCCACAGTAATCTCCGTTGAATGTGGCTACTAATAATTGACGCGCGTATCTCCTTCTGGGAATCAGATCAGTTTGACTCCTCAGCGACATCGGTCTTGCACCGCCCGATATCATCTTCTTCCACGATGGCAGCGGACATCGGGATACTTCGGCTTCTTCATGAAGTGATGTCACCTTCCTTGTCGGTCATTTCTCTCTTTCTGCAGCGGCTTCAATATTTTTACATGCTGACGGCGAGCTGCAGCGGCGATGATGGAGGCGGCGGCAGCGATACCGATAATATCAACAAGCGACCTCGGCAACAAAGCGGCGAAACACCGGTGAGTAGCGTTGGCAACAACAATGGTGTCGATGATGGTGACCTCTCTCTCTTTTTGTCCTCCTTCACAACCTCTTCCAGTCTTTTTTTTAGAGTCCTTCGTCTTCATGTCCTCTTCCAGTTTTTTCAGAGTCCTTCATCTTCATAGGCTCCTCATCAAGAAAGCGACAATCAGCGATGGCTAAGGCAGCGACAACGGCACCATCACGGGGAAAGGCAACAAGCATCGGTGGCTAGCGGCAACAACATCAAGTGACAGCGGCGACACGGCGACGGCATCGAACTGCAGCGGTGACTTTCTTTTCTCTTTATATGTGTATATATATATATATATGGATATAGGTTTAGAGAGAAAAATGAGGACCTTCTCCTTCTTCTTCATTTTTCCTCTTTGCTCTTCCTTCTTCGTTCGTCCTCTCCTTCACTCTTCCTTCTTCAATTTTTCTCTTGCTGGTTCCTTCCTCTTTTCTTTCTCTCCGTTCCTTTTCTTTCTTTCTTTCTTTCTCCAAACTCTCGATCTTCTTTTCCTTTCACTCTTTCACTCTTTCACTCTCGATCTTCTTTTTCTTTCTTATTTCTTTTAAAGCATCTCAAGCCTCCATTCTTCATGGTTGATCGTGGGTGGTTATCTCGTAGTGGGGGTAGTTTGGTTTGGTAATGTGATAACCATGACCACACGCCACAAATTTTTTTTTAATTAAATTAAATTTAATTTAATTATGATTATTTTATTTTATTTTATTAATTTTTATTACATATACGTACACATAAATATTTCTAAATGCTATTATTATTACTATTTTTTTTAAAAAAATCAATTTCAATTTTTTTATTATCATTATTATTGTTATTTTATATAATGTCTTTATCTAGTTTGATGTATATATATATATATATATATATAATTAATAAAATATAGTCTATTATATATATATATATATATTATCTGATTTGATTTTATATATATTTTATTATCATCATGTTATTATTATTATTATTATTATTATTATTATTTTAACTTATTATTATTTATATATCTTTTATCTGACTTAATCTATTAATTATTATTTTTATTATTTAATAATTAATTAATTAATTAATTTTATAATTTTTTTATCTCATATATTTTTTTTATCTGATTTGAATTGAATTGTTTTATTGTTATTATTATTATTTTTTAAACTTATTTTATTTTTTATCTAATTGTATTATTATTATTATTATTATTTGATATGATTTGATTATATTTCATTAATATAGATTTTTTATCTGATTTAATTTATTTTTTTTATTTTAATTTGATTTGACTTATCTTTTTATCTAATTTGATTTGATTTTTTTATTTTACTTCATGATTTGTGTTCATGGCTGATTTTGGGATTGAGGTCACCTTGAGATCTGTGATCTCAACTGATCTTGGGATTTTGGTAATTTTTAGATTGCCTTGGGATATGTGTTCTTGGTGGAACAAAAAATTTGTTTATTTTAGATCGCTTCGAGATCTGTGCACTCGGCTGATTTTGAGATTTGTGTATTTTGAATAGTTTGGATGACCTCGAGATCGGTGATCTTAGCTGATCCGGAGATTTGAGTATTTTAGACTGCCTCGAGATCTGTGCTCTCGGCTAGTCTTGAGATTTGTGTATTTTGAATATTTTGGATCACCTCGAGATCGATGCTCTCGGCTGATCCTGAAATTTGAGTATTTTAGACCGCCTCGAGATCAGTGTTCTCGGCTGATCCTGAGATTTGTGTGTTCTGAGTATTTTAGACCGCCTCGAGATCGGTGCTCTCGGCTGATCTTGAGATTTGTATATTTTGTAATTTTGATTTTGATTTAAATTAGGACATGTATTATATATATATATATATATAAACAAATGCCCCCTTCATACTTTTCTCACGAAGAAATTTTAGTGAGATTGAGTGAGAGAAGTAGGAACTTCAAAACTTTTTATATGTCATGGCCGAACATGTTTTTGATTCATGAAATTGAAACTTTAAGATAACATGGCATGCATTTCATTATAGACAATTGTACATGAAAGTCAATGTTAGCCTCAGGAAGTACGCACAATCGTACATGACCAGTCTACCTTTTTTTATTTTAAGGGACCAGACATTCCGTCATAGACCAACATTCTACATTATGCATAATACTTCTTTAGAAAACTACCATTAATAGGTGGCATGGGTCTTTCTCCTTTGTCGTCAATGAGTTAGTATGCGCCTCCTTCATAGACAATCTCCACGATATATGGACCTTCCCAATTTGCTTTGAATTTGCCCCCGGCCCGCTTGTTGATGATGATAGGTCTTCTGAGGACAAGGACCATTTCTCCTTTTGTAAATGTACGGAATCTGGCCAGCTTATTATAAGCTTGAGACATTTTTGCTTTGTAAACTTCAAGATTTTGTTGTACTTCTATCCTTTTTTCATCAAGAGAGTCTAACTCATCTAGGCGAAGTCGAACATTATCTTCATTTCATATTTCATTCTGCAACGCCATCCTTAATAAAGGAATTTCAATTTCAAGTGTCAATACTGCTTCAGTTCCAAATACTAAAGAGTATAGTGTGCTCTGTGTTGGAGTCCTATACGTGGTACAATATGCCCATAGCATTTCAGGGAGTCTATCATGCCAATCTTTTTTTATTTTTGGGCACAGCCTTCTTTAGTAATTTTGAGAGAGTTTTGTTAAATGCTTCAGCCAACCCATTTGCTCTCGCATTATAGATGGAGGTATACCTCCAGTTTATTTTGTGATGTTGTGCAAATCTCCCAATTTTAAAGCTTCTGAAAGCGGGGCCATTATCTGAGATAATTCTTCTTGTAGTTCCAAATCTATATAGGATATTTTCTCTAAAGAATTTTATGATGTTCTCAGTCTTTACTTCTCTTAAAGGAATAGCCTCTGCCCATCTGGAGAAATAGTCTGTTGCAGCCAATATGAATCGATGCCTTGAAGATGATGAAGGCTCAATAGGACCAATCACATATGTTCCCCATATCTCGAAAGGCCATGAAGAAACTGTGGAATGTAAGGGATTTGGATGTTGATGAATAAAATCCCCATGAATTTGACATAGATGGCATTTTTTGGCATATTCAATGCAATCTCTAACCATGGTTGGCCAATAATATCCCATGCGCTTAATCTTAAGTCGCATCTTGGGTCCAGATTGATGTGCGCCACATATACCAGAGTGTACATCATGCATGACTTCTTTTGCCTCTTCATATGAAAGACATCGCAGGAGTAGCTGATCATATGATCTGCGGTACAACATTTCATTAATGAGGGTAAATCTTAGGGCTCTTCTCTTTATTTGAAGGCTTTCTGATTTGTCCCCTGGCAATTTATCATATTTCAAATATTCTAGGAATGGTTGTCTCCAATCTTCTTCTGGTATCTCGAGGGTGAAAGCTTCCATCTTTTCTTCAATATTTTCTTCTTCGATATCACTGAGAATTGTACTTATGGGTCTTCTATATCTTATAGTGATTTGAACTTCATCATGATCTGGATTTGCAAGCTCTTTCGCTATTCTTGCCAAAGAATCAACTTCTCCATTTTCTGATCTTGAAACCCTGCTCAACTGCACTTGGGGGATTTTCTTCATTAACATTTTGACCTTCTTATAGTATTTAAGAAGTTCAGCTTTGTATACTTTGTACTCTCCTTCGACTTGTTTGATGATGAGTTGTGAGTCTCCAAATATATGGATACATTGAATTTCCATGTTGATTGCCAATTTCAAACCAGCTATGAGAGCTTCATATTCCGCTTCATTGTTTGTGCATGACTCTGTAAGGGAAAGTGCATATCTGAGGATTCCTCCTTCAGGTGTGACAAACACAAGTCCTATCCCGGCTTTAATTTGTGGAAGCTCATACCTCAGTGTTGGCTTTATGGACGACGCTCCATCAAAGTACAGTCACCATTCTGCTTCTTCTACTGTAAGCGTCTCTTCATCGGGAGATCATAATTAAGGGGTGAATCATCGGAGAGGATGCTGCCGCTAAAAATCTGCTAGTGCTTGCCCTTTAATAGCTTTTTGCGAGTGTATGTTATATCAAACTCCATTAAGATCGATGCCCATTTTGCAAGTCTTCACGTGAGTAATGGCCTTGTCATAAGATACTGAGAGGATCAATTTTGGATATGAGGATAATTTTGTGTGCCAACAAGTAGTGCCTCAATTTATTCATTGCAAACACCAAGGCTAAGCAATGCTTCTCAATGGGTATATATATTTAGTTTCAGCTCTTATAAAAATTCTGCTGAGGTAATATAATACAATTTCTTTACCATCTTCATTGTTTTGAGGTAGCATAGCTGCCAATAACCATTCTAAGACAGCAGTATATAGAATTAGTGGTTTCCCTAAAATTGGGGACCCTAATACTGGTGGATTCGGTAAATACTGCTTTATATCTTCAAAAGCTTTCTGACATTCAGAATCCCACTTAAAAGGTGTATTCTTCTTGACCAACTTAGCAAAAGTCTTGCATCTTCCTGATAAGTTGGAAATGAATCTTCTGATATATGCCAAACACCCTTGAAAAGAACGTAATTGCTTCAATGTTTGTGGAGGCGGCATCTCCAAAATTGCCTTGATCTTAGAAGGATATATTTCTATTCCTCAATGTCTCACAATGAAACCCAAAAATTTTCCTGATAGGACTCCAAAGGCACATTTCATTGGGTTCATTTTCAATTTATATTCTCTGAGACGTATGAAAACGGTCCTCAAATCTTCAAAATGTTTGTCTTTTGAATTTGTTTTCACAACGGATCATCTACATAGCATTCAATGACCTTATGAATCAAATCGTCGAATATTACTGGTCATAGCTCTTTGATATATTTGCCCCCGCATTTTTCAAGCCAAATGGCATTACCACAGTAACAATATATGCCCATAGGTGTTCGAAAGGCAGTATGTTTCACATCATCTGGGTGCATCCTTATTTGATTATACCCTGAGTATCCATCCATAAAAGAGAACATTTCATACCCAGAAGTGTTGTCGATCATGATCTCCATGATCGGTAAAGGAAAAATCATCTTTTGGGACATGCTTTTGTTCAAAATCTCCGAAATCAATGAATATCCTTACACAGCCATTCTTTTTTTCTTCACGGGTACTATCTTTGGCAACCCAATCTGGTTATTTTTCTTCCCTGATAAAATTTGCTTCTATCAACTTTTTTGTTTCTTCTATCACTTTTTCTTCTAAATCAAATTTCATCTTTCTTGGGGCCTGCTTCACTGGAGTAACATTGGGATCAATAGCTAATCTGTGAACAGCTACTTCATTCTCCAACCCTGGCATCTCATTATAATTCCAAGCAAAACAGTCAATATATTCTTTCAAAAGAGCCTTGAAGGATTCTTTTTGTTCTTCTGTCAGTTGTGCACTTAAGAAAGTTGGTCTTGGGTCTTCATCACTTCCCAAGTTGATTTCAATTAACTCATCAATTGTTGCTTGACCACCATCCTCTAATTCAGGTAGTGCACTTTTCATCTTAACATCTTCTTCTTCCGTAGACTCCATCATGTAAACACGAATATCCGGAAGGTTAGAATAACCTACCCCTCTCTTGTCAGGATGGGAATGGTTCCATAATTGATGAAAATTTTGATATAATTTCTTTGACCAGTTTATTTTGCCCCCAAAACTCTTCAACTATCCTCCACGAGTTTTTTTAGGATACTTGGCTTGGAAAGTTTATAGGTTGGATTTCACTATCCTCTTCTTGTTCAATGTGTATAATGTCATCATTTGAAATTTTGTTATTTTTAACTCTGTAGAAGAGAATGCCTCTTCCATCTTTATTTCGAGCTGGCACATAGAATGTCTTCAATTGCTCAACGCGTGTCAACCTTCAAATCATCTAGAGGATTTCTGGAGGCCATCCGGACCCTTGTGATATGCAATGTGCTTTCTTAGGCGGACCCTACGGGTTTGACTTGAGTCATTTTCATCTCCCGAAGATTCGAGTATCACTGCTCGTGAGTGAGGCAATCTTGATTCTTTCTTTTTGGATATTGACATAGCATTAGATGGTTTTTGCCAAAGTCTTTTTCCATCAAGTTCGATATTTTGCCCCCTTTGGAGATACCAAGGTAGTATTTGGCATCCTCATAATGTATTTCATGGACACCAAAAGGTTGAATTTCCCCATCAATTTACGTGTTCTTCTCCATCCACCATATATTTCATACATTGATGAAGGGTTGAAGGGACCATCCGGTTTTCATGGATCCATGGCCTACCCAACAAAGCTTTGTATAGAGGCATCAGCATCAATTACATGGAACTTCACATCGAGATATGATCTTTCCAAACTTGAGCGGGAGAGTGATAGATCCCAATGCTTTTCGACTATCTTTGATTAAAGCCTTGAATAATGATCCTTTACGGAGATAAGTGACATATTTCGAGCTAATGCCCGAAGAGTATTGAGGGTCATTAGGTTTAAGGAAGACCCTGGATCAACAAGAATTCGATTGATCTTTATGCCATCACAAGACCCTATCACATACAATGGTCTATTATGCTCTGCAGTTCCAAGTAGTAAGTCTTCATCGGTAAATGATACTGAAAGTGTATTTGTTGCATACATAGCTTCTGTCATATTAATTTCAGCAAAATAAGCCTGATACTCCTCAGGGTTTTGTAGAGCATGTATTAAAGATTCCCTGACTTCTGTTGACATCATCAGTGCATCATACATGCTAAAGAGCCGGGACTTTCTTTAGGTGTGCTAGGATATTATAATCTGGTTTCTTCAATGGTTTCTTTGGTAAGACATTTTCCTCCTCTATCATCTTCTCTTTGTTTTTATCATTGGAGGTAGAAGCTTGTCTTGATTGGAGTAACTTGCTAGTTCTAAGTTGCATTTGATGTACATGGCAGGATACTTCATCCTCTTCACCTGGAAAATTCAACTCATAGTCAGAACCGTCCAGACATGTTATGGCACAACAAACACCTCTCACTTCGAAATAATTATCAGTTAACTTCAAAATTCCCAGGGAAACTTGCTTTTGTAGCCATTCTTGAAAATTCCGACAATCTTCAATAGTGTGTCCCACAAGTCGGTGATATGGACAATAATTTGGGTAGCTGTCCAAATGCATCAAGCATGACCTTTTGGGCTTAGGTAAATCTAGCCCTTCTTCCATGGCTCGATTAAAAATCTCTCTTCTTTTGTCTTTTCTGATTTTAATGATTGAAGGAATGGATTTATCTTTAGCATTTGCTGTTGAGAATGTCGGCTTTATAATTTTTGAATCAACATTATCGCTTGTCGACTCTGGAGGATATATCCTAGATTCATCTCATTTATTATTAGCAATACGCAGTTGCATTAGCCTATCAGCTGATTCCTCTGTCACTCTTCGTATGAAAGAAGGAATTTCTTTAGCAGGCATCACTTTTCTCAAGATTTTATATTTTGGTGTCTTTGGAGTATAGTATGGATTCTTTGGTTTTTCTGAGTGGTGTGGCTCTGAGAGTTTGGCATTTTGCTTCTTTACTCTTTCTCTGAATGCCATCTTCTTTTTCTGCTTCTTGCTAATATAAGGCCGACCATGGCAATCATACAGTTCTTCTGACTCAGAAAAACTATCTCCATCATCATTTTGGTTATATATGGGGTATTTATCTCCAGAAATAGCCCTGCAAGTTTCCACTTGCATCATTTCATCATTATCTCCATCTAATTCCTCAAGTAGCTCTTTCACTTCCTCAGGGAAATACTCTTTAAGAGTGATCAACACCCTTTCCTTCTGTTCATATTCTTCAAGTGATTCAATATATTGTTCTATGATGGATTTCTTGTGTTTTGAGTGCTCGGGTTTTTGCTTTTTCTTCTTATTTTTCTTCTTGGTTTGCTTTAGTGGAAGTCCCTCAAGAGGTTTCTCGACATTTCTCCACTTGATCCCTGGAAGCTCAGCCAACTTCTTCAGCATTTTCTTCGACTTTTTGGATATGAATACCTCCCACAATTCTTCTGGAACAGAAGGAGGTTTACCATCAAATACAAACGGGAGCATTATTTTATTACCCACCACTGTGATTTCCCCTTGGGATGATTCCTCATAGTCTTGGGTAGTCACATAACGGACATGTTCAGCAGGCTGTTCTAAGAGAACACTCTTGGAGAGTGTGATCTTCCCTTCTTGATATTGGCGCTCAAGCCAATCTTTAAAAACATAGCAGTCTTCAATTGTATGCCCCAACACTCTGTGATATGGACAATAATTAGGATGATCTTTTTTGCTCTGTTCTTCTGGTCTTTTGCACTCAGGCAGTTGTAGACCTCCATTCACGGCATCTTTAAAAATTTTTAGCACTTTATCTCTTCGAAAAGAGTACTTTTTGTTCATTCTATCTTTCAAAGAAGGAATGGGTCTTGGTTCAGTTCCAGGAGCACCTAAGCTAAGTGGTTTAGCTTGTTCTAGTTTATATGATTCTATAGTGCTTTTTCCTTTATCAACATTGAAGGTTGTAGCAATGTACTTGACACCTTCTATTTTTTTAGGTTTATCATTTCTGGAAGTTTGGAAATTAGACAACACCCTTGGGCTAGTCCTTTCTAATTTCTTCCTCCAGTGATCTCTTTCAGAACTTCTTCATTCAACTCAAGCCCTTCTTCATAGTTTCCCTTCACCTCTAGTTTAAACTCCAAGAATTTATTCAAACAAGTGGGAGTAAAAGGGATCCACTTACCTCGAACATAGACTCTAGTGATCCCTTTGTCAGAGGGCAGCAAATTACTGTAAAATTCCTGCACTAGAGGTAAACTATAGCTTTCTGGAAATGTTGCAGACTTGTATAAACTTCTTTGTTGCAGCAGCTCAGTTAATCCATACTTCTCAAAAGCTCCTTCATCAATCATCCTTTCAACCACAACTCCTCTCCCTTCAACAGATTCAAACTTCTTCTTGGATGCTTTGTCACGAAATCTGTCTTCATCACTATCTTTTGCCTGTTGGGTTGCTTTCTTCTTCTTTTCTTTTTTAGAGCTTGCTGATGGTTTCTCCCCCTGTTTTGCTGCTTCAGTACACCTTCTCTTGTGCCTAGGGGAAGCTTCTACTTCGGGATCAGAGAAAGACTTTCTTTTGGACTTGCTAACCTTCTCCTTTTTCTGGATTTTCTTTCTTGACTGGGCCTTCTTTTCAGACACTACTTTCTTCCCTTTAGCAATCTGGGCAACACGGTCTTTGAGTGGGATCTCATCAGAACTATGTGAACTTTCTGATGTTGCAGGAGTTGTTGTAACTTGTGTAGTGATATGGTCAGTATCTGTAGGTGCTTCAGCATGTCGGTGTAGATCACCCAGAACTTCACTTAGAATAGTAGCAGCCTCTTCTTCAACACTAGTGGGAGCATTTGTACTTCTTTCTCCAACAGTTTCTTCTGCTTGTGCTCAGTCTGCTTCTTTTTCTGCAGCATCTTCATCCCTAGCCTGTTGCTCTTCTGAACCTTCTCCCCTCTTGGAGCAGATGAGTGAAGTCCTCGAGTTCATCTTCCTGCTCTCTCGAACATAAGCACCGGAAAAGACTCACGAACCCATCTCAAGAGATCATCTCTGTCTTTAACACCTGAAGGCAAATCTTGAGACGATGTTCCTGCTTCTCTTACTTCAGCATCCTGAGAAGAAACATAAGGGACAATCGCTTTCCCCAAATCTTCTGATTCTTCTCTCCTTGGTGGGCTTCCTCCAGAATCAGTCCCTCTCATCCTTACTTCCGCAATTCGGGCAGCAATTTCTTGTGGGGTCGGTGGAGCACGGCGGGCCATCCTTTTTGTCCTCATCTTTTCTTCTCTGTCTTCGCCTTCTCTTTTGCTTACTCTGATTTCAAAAAAACAATTTTTGGAAACAAATTGGGATATTAGGGTTTTTATGCCCCCATTAATTAGTTATAACTTCAAGGCACCTTTTTCAAAAATCTCTTTTCAAAAAAATAATCCCTCTCCTTTTTTTGAATATTTTTTTATTTTCCCTCCTTTTTATTTCCCTTTATTTTGTTTTTTGTTTTTTGTTATTTTTTGTTTTTTTAACTTTGAGAGACATCAAGAGATTTTCACTCCTTGGAGT